>NC_136767.1:3050578-5450578 GCF_947034865.1 Barbatula barbatula
CTCTCTCTCTCTCTCTCTCTCTCTCTCTCTCTCTCTCTCTCTCTCTCTCTCTCTCTCTCTCTCTCTCTCTCTCTCTCTCTCCTCTACTCTCCTCTCTCTCTCTCTCTCTCTCTCTCTCTCTCTCTCTCTCTCTCTCTCTCTCTCCTCTCTCTCTCTCTCTCTCTCTCTCTCTCTCTCTCTCTCTCTCTCTTCTCTCTCTCTCTCTCTCTCTCTCCCGTGAAAGTGACTTGTGCGCCTGGCTCCGTTTCACACTCTCCATGTGTTGATGCGTGGACCTGCTGCCATGCTTTTCTGGTAGAATTGTCCGATAAGGAACTAAGAAAAGTTGTTATTTAACGATTTTTCATGTTCGGAAAAAAACTTTCCGAAATACTACGTCATACGTCCAGCAAGTGGACCGTGTTAAGCATGAGAAGACAGCACGTTTAACACTAAAGAAGTCAGAATGCATGACACACCGTTGCACCAGCCCTTTGAGGTATAACTTTTAAATCAGTATGTGTGTTCTGTAGGAATCAAAACTACATGTTGTGATGCTAACATCAGATATGCAACTCTTATAAGCACTAGGACATTTCTTCCCACAAAACTTCCCAGTTTGTTGTGGTTAGCCTCATAATTGTGACTGTCAGATAGACCAATTAAACCATGGATCTCCTTATGATATCTTTGTTTTACAATATTGCGGTCTCCACAGACGTCTAATCAGTAACGTTTTGTCTTGTTATCTAGTAAAATTACTCAACATCGTGAGATAAATGTACCTTAGAAGTAAACTCGGTTTATTTAAAATAGGATGTGTGCTTGAGTAAAACAAAGGCTTATTAACCGTAATGCTTAATATCTCATACATTTGCTTCTCAACAACATTTTTCTCATTTTAGGAATGTTTTTACTGGTAAACAAGAGGCTGATTAAAGAATATCATTTTTTTAGCAATGGCCTTGCGGTTGTTTGTGCAGAACAAAACAACATTATTGTAAACACCAGCATTACAAAGCATCTTGGTAGCATGAGCCTGATTGTGGGATGATTGCTGTAGGTTCAGCTTCAGAAGACCCCGGGCTGAAGTTATTTACCCTAATTGGCTCAACTATGAGAAAAACTTGTACTCCCTGAATCACAGAGGTCTTTCCTGTGAAGACAAAGTTGGCCGGAGCAATAGCTCTGGTTCACCACAAGTGTTTTTGTTAGATGATTTACTGCAAAACGTATTATCCAGATTGTGTTCACTTATAGAGAAAAACACACCGCTGGGAGCTACGTTGAGCAAAAGGGAGATTTAGTTTGTTTTGAATGTGGTTTGCGTCATCCGTTAAAGATTGCTATTTCTATTTTCCTTGAGATGATTAAGGAGAGTCGTCCATTTCCGTGATGCGCCGCTTGGTCAAATCGCTCCCGCATTGATTCCCATTAGAGCCTATTCTAAAGAAATTTTTGGCTTCAAGTGAGCTTCTGATTTAATTTTCCAACTTCCTTTTCCTGCGATACGCAGTAAAAGCGGATTATGACAAAATGGGTCAAGTTGAAAGAAATGACTGCCCAACAGCTGTTTAGGTTCATGTACTTCACTAATCCAATGCTTGACTAGGAGGCCTATTACAGAGAAATAAATTAAATTAAGTGCCGTTTTGTCTTCCTAAAAAGAAAATGGCGACTGGAAAGAGCTGTGCCCTGTTACAACAACAGAACTCGGATATTTATTAACTAATACGATTAAATTGGTAAAATGGCCTGTAAAACATTCAATACATCATTTCTGACGACTTTCATTTTCTCTTAAAGGGACAGTACACCCAAATTAAAAATGTAGCATCATTTATTTATTCACACTCGTTCCAGTGTATTCTTTTTATCCTCCCATGAAACACAAAATAAGATGTAGAGTAAGTTTAATGACTATTTATGCGTAAAATGTTCCAAAATGTATTCAGCAGATGTCAACAGTTGTGTAGATTTACAGAGCGGTTAGTCACAGTTCTGTGTCGTGGCAGGAGGCTGTAACATCTGCATCTCTGTCATGTGCGATCTTTCTTTTCCTAAGTCTCAGTTAATTGATCGAGATTACTAGAAAAACATACGGTTAGCAATGTGGTAACAGCAATGTGGCTGAATCACACAAGATCGATCTTAATACCGGGTGTAAACAGGGTCATCAAAGAATAGCGTGTAACGGGTCATTAAGTGATGATGTCACGGTCAGAGGCTTGGACCGCGGCTGTGGTAAAGAGCCGCTAGTGCTAATCTGTTTGTATGTGGTTTCCCGGGATGAGTCGGGCGGATCGGGAGCTAGCAAAGCAGCTTTATTAGCCGAGATCCGTTTGTGTTGGTCTGAATCTGTCAGGATGTGTTTGTCTTGTAGTGCAGAAACTGACTTAGCAAGAAGCCGGACATCTGTCAGGGGCTTTAATGAGGAAACAGGCTATATCAAAGATCAGCTCATCAGTCTGGCTATAAGGTTTTTCATTATTACCTCCAGATAAGTGTTGAAGGTGGTTCGGCGTTGTCTGTGTGTGTGTGCACGCTCACGTTTAATTTAACAAAGAGTGTTATTTTACAGTGCCCTCCAGCTTTACAATCATGATTGCCTTTAATCGCTTGAATCAGTCATGTATAAAGCACAGTTCTCCTTTACAAGGCAACAGGAACATGCAGTAATGCCTTGACACATTCTTGCTTTCCGAGAGGAGCCAACAGCCACCACAAACCAATTCCAGCGATTTGATTAATAAGGGGCTGGTGTTTCCTTATAAGGTGACTTTAATTATTAAGTGCATGTGTTCCATCAAATAACAAGAGCTTGTTTAATAAGAGCGCAACATTTATAACCACAAATGAACTGCCCACATTTGCATACTGAACGGAAACCTTTGCTTTTATGAGAAACGTTTTACAAGAACATTATCGAAATGTGCAGACAGGCTGGAGACATTAATATCCGCTTTCTTGAATTATATCCATTGTTTATTAATATCGTTTGTCGTCAGTGGAAAAGAAAGAACGTGCTAAAGAATGTTGTAACTGCTATAATCACGCTCCATAAAGGAATGTTCCGGATTAAACTAAATCTTAATCGTAAAATCTGTATCTTCAGGGTTTATGTGTTGTTTAGGGCTCATTTGAATGTAAGGAATGTATTTAGGTCAAAGCACGTAATTTGAGTTTTTTAGAAGGATATAATAAAAAGATTAATTTTTATTTATTTATTATAACCGTTGCTCATTTTAAATGTGGTTCACGAATATTCTTGAAAGGTTCATTTATTGAAAAATTTTCGTAGTTCAATTAAAGTCAATTTTGTAAGAGCATTAAAGGAATAGTTCACCCACATATAAAAACTTTGTCAGCATTTCCTTACCCAAAAGTTCTTTCAAACCTGTATACGTTTTCTTTTCATGCTGAGCCCAAAGAAAGATATTTGGAAGAATGTTTGTAACCAAACAGTTCAGGGTCATATCAGCTTATTTTGGGTGTTTTGCTGTTCTTGTAAAGCCATTTGTAGCTGTTATGCGTTTGTGTGCAAAAGGTTTGTTGCTGTTGAGGTCAACTTACATCAAAAACTCAAGAGTGGATTTCATTCGTACTCCGTCTCGGCTTATCTGGCGCTCGCACTGCCTTCTTAAAAAGGGCTTTAAAGGCTGAACTGCGACCGCGAGACAGATTGATCTCAAGCGTTGTGCTGCCACAGTCGCTTTGACAGCCAAATTAGAAAAATGGATTTCACCTTATTTACCTCATGTTTATGTCTGGGCATCAGCCTTCCATTTAAGAGCTTTCCTTCTGATAATAACTGAAATCACAGAGGCCTTTGTTCAAAGCGTCATGTCATCCACCCGCACATTAAAGAATGGGAGTGTTGCACTTTAAATGGCCGTATCCTCGTTCTTTTCGAGCGCTCATTAAAACTAATAACCAACTGCAAAGGGATCGCTAAGGAAAGACTGCGCGTTTGTTTAAGGGACTCTTCAAAAGGACTTGTGAAGTGGCAGGACTCAACATGTCCCCACCCCCTTAAAAAAACTACAGAAAAAACTTTTTTGATGCGGCTCTCGTGCATTATTGAAGTAGCTTCCCTGTGTAGCGGGACAACATCAGAGGAGCTTTAGCGTGATTACAGCGAGCAGACAATCTTTTGTTTCAAGCCGCATACATGAGGGTGGAGATGCCAGGACCTCTACACAGATGTTCACACATAAGGGTACTAAATACAGGAGACATGAGCAGATGGACCCAGATTGCGACTTGCTCAGCACCAGAGCCAAAGAGAGCAGAACAGCGCTTAATATTTATAATCTGGGAGCGAGAACATCTTTCGAGTTGATAGCATTTAAGATTATAAGAAGAGTACAATAGTTGCTGCTTTGCAGATGCTCTTCATCCACAGTAACTTGTACTGTGTTAATTGTGGGAAGCGTCTTTTGTTTGAGAACACAATAGGCGTAAAGCTGAATTGAGATAACAGTAACAGTTAGAGTCAATACTGCTTGAGAATGAAACCGTAACCTTGTAGGCAGGATGGGCCCTTTATCAATTACACTTCAACCAACCACACAACCATTATTTAGCAAGTTCGTTGTCATTAGTCAGTTGCAAATTCCTTTATATTCAAACGTAAGCTTTTTGTCGGTCTTACGATCACAAATGTAGAAGTTGTTTTCCATTTGTGCAATTCCAGCGTTAGGGACGTGACATTTCACGTTATGGGCGTGACATACAAATGCTCAGAGAATGAATTTGTTACGAATATATTGAACCATTTGTTTATATTTTACTAAGCCCTTGTTGATAAACATAAAACAATTTCAGTCTATGAACAAATTTAATATAAAAAAAGGAAATAAACATGCATTATGGATTTGACAAAAAAGGTGACATAAAATAGTTTTTTCATTCTCATTTTCATGTGTCCATTTATGAGGAATGTGTAGCGTTATGGATGTGACAATCCTTAAAAGGGCCCTACCTGACTATGAAAAATCATGTTCTAAAAACAAATAAAAATGCTTTACAAATTTCAAGAGAGATCTCACATGAGTATTTGAACCACCAAATGTTCATATCTGTGCTGTTACCATGGTAAAAAACGTTGGTAAAAACTTTTTTCATGGTAAGGTTAACATTTTCATGGAATTGCCCATTTACGAGGCTGAATACATGCGGAGCTGGATTCAGCAGTGTATCCTCTGCCTGTTCTCCACTGCTGCGTGATGCTACACGAAAAAAGTCAATATAAGTCATTATATTCATGTCCCTGCTGAATGCAACAAATGGCACGTTGTTATAGTTTTACCGTCGAGCTCATGAAGTTAGCTATAGTTAGCTAATGGTTAAACCTAATAGTTTTTCGAAAATAAAACCTTACCGTAGGGCTAGCAGGATTATTAAACAATAATATTGTTGCCAAAAGCATAATTGCTAAAAATGCTTTATAAAGAGAAAGCTATTGTTAAAAATGCATGCCCACTGGTTGCTTTGCCTTTTAGATTTTCTTTTAGCTTCCCACAAGTGTAATCACTGTGTACTAAATCAACCAATTTTGAGGTTGAAGTCTTTATTTACAACATCATTACCTTGTTTACCTCATTTGAAGTCCTATCATTAACAGTGCATGGTTTGCAGGCAAAGAAAATGACCGACTGTTGAAAGAGACACAAGCACGGTTTAACCCAGAACCTGCGCTGGATAATGTGGGATCGCGTAGTTTACAGTGAGCTTCTTGTCTCTGGCTGTCTGTCTTGGAGTCAGTCACAGGAGTGGGGGATTTTAGGCAGTTAACAGCCGAAGTGTTTTCCGACGGTTTAGCTTCTCCGTCTTTTTAGCTATTTTATGAGGGCAGAACCAAGGTAAAGCTGTCACACCCATGCCGTTAATCTCCCATTCACACCTCTTATCACCACGACAGAGACAGAGATGTGATGGACCGCTCCACAAGCAAGGAAATCCTTTTGACAAAACTGCAAGGGCTGTTTATCCTTGTGCCCAGTTCTTTCCCAGAGTGCCTCTCTTCTCAGCCACGACCAGAATACACAAACGCGTAATGCCGCTCAGAATCCTACATCCCAGTAGGACACGAGGGAATGCGTTGTCAGTTTCTGAAGCGCTGGGTGTCTAAAACAGTTTCAGGATATTTTGAACAGTTTGTTAGGAAAGTTCAGTCAAAATGTGGAAGAGGTGAAAAAAGCCAAGGCAGAGATTATTTTAGCATTTTCAAATGTGTTCAAATGCTAAGTGACCCCCATGATTTGGAAGGATAGGAGGTCTTGTAATATAGATTTAATCTTGTGAATATGTAATGTAACTTTTATTTAAATTGTATGATGTTCCGTTTGCTAGTTTTTTTAATTTAGCGAATGTCGTTCGTTTCATTTAGTCCTGTATTCTTCAGTGTATTCAGCCAGTCATGCAATCATCTCTGTCATTATTCATAATGAGGTTGTGATTTGGTTTCATCAGATGAGTTCTGTTATTACCTGGAGAAACCATTCATTCCTATTCATCTCCGTGGCAGTTACTCCATTAGGGTGAATGGAAATGGATGTCTTATTAAAAAGTTTATTTCACAATTTGAAGAGCCACCAAAAACACTTTGCACACTGGTTAAATATATGATATAATATATTCAAAAATAATATATCGATCACAATGCACGAAACCTTTAACATGTAATAATCAAGGAAGGATGTGTTGTGATGGAAGTTGCGTTATGGGCATTTCCAACAGTGTTCCGCTAGGATTTTGTGGTGCTAGTTGATGTCACACCCTAATTAACATATTTGTGACGTCATCACGTAGTTTTAATACTGGGTTCAACACTACATTTCGTTACACTGTACTTGTATATGTGTAATGACAATAAAGTTGAATCTAATCTAATCTAAAGACACATCGGAAGTGGGATATTTCCCGCCACAAACCCGAGACATATTTTATAACAAAGACACATCGACTGATAAAATCACTACACACACCTTAAAGAGCGGAAGCCAGGGCATTAGCATTAGCCGTTACGCATAGTTTTATTTTACTAAACACGTTAAAAGAGTCCTGACATCAGAAAAATATGTCAGTCTCCAGTCAGTTTCCATCTATAAGGAATATGGACCATTATGGATTTGGTAATTCACTGACTATGGAAAAATAGTACTTTCAAAAACAACAAATAAAAAGCATTAAAAACTTAAAGACGGACTTGACATGGGTATACAGTAATATTGACATCTGACCTGTTAGTATGGTTTAAACTTTTGGTAAAATCATCTCAATGTTGACATTTGCATGGAATTTCCATTTTTACTAACATACACTAATCCTCCTCAATATATATTACATTACATTTAGAAAAATATCTGGAGAAACTCACAGTGCATTTGTCATGATCACTGGTGGTGAGACAAGGACAGAGGACCCAGGTGCAGACAGCGAGTAAGGGGTTAACATATATTTAATAAATAATAAAACCAAGACCAACGTGGGTAACAAAACAAAACATGGATACATAACATGACAGGACTATGACTAACTACACTATACTATACAAAGACTTTAAATAAACTCATAACAATAACTACAAATACACTAAACTAGACTGACAAGACACAAGAACTCACCACACCAGCACAAGACAGAAGACACAAGGGCATTAAATTAGGGACCAAATCAAGAGGGGAGCAAGTGTAGGGCATTAATCCATTATGAGGTAACGTACAAGTTTGTGGCTTTGACTGAAGTATTGGGACGGTGGATTGTTAACATGATGTAGCCTTGAGAAAGGCAGTCAGTTGTTTGGAAAATGCGCTGCATTTTAAAAAATCTGTTGTTTTGAGAAATCACAGGTTCTGTAGCGGTGTATCCATCACAAGGTGTTCTGTTGTCTCATGGAAAAATGAGTTTGGCTTATAACAGGGATATGCTGCTTGCTATTCAACCAGATGTCTGGATTTTACGAGGACACACCTGTCCTTGTAATGTTCTTTTACAGAGCATTGAAATACATGTTAATTAGTGTTGTCAATTAAGCATGATCAATTATTAAACAATAACCTTATTTATCAAGGCCTTTATCTCAGTTAAATGCCACTTTCAGTGTGTCAAAATGTCATGCCCAAACCATAGTAACCGAAAGCAGATGGAGCCTTTCAAGCGGGACACATTCTTGCTTAAGATTTTAGTTTTAAAGTTAAACTGATGTCTTTGAACTATCTTCATTCAGAAGCTTTTATCAGCTAATATTGAATATTTTAATACACATTGTGTATTAGGAATCTAACAATATTATAGATATTGTGTAATCGCAACAGCAAAATTGTCTCAATATTATTGTGGTCACATGATTGTATGAAACGATAGGGTCTTCCTGGCCTAACACAGGGAGTGTTAGAAAAAATAATTACCTTTGGCAAGGTCCATCTGGTGCAGTTATTTTATTTTAAAAGGGATTTTCATACCATCTAAGCAACAGTTATGATAAGAGGATAAAGAAAAGATGATGCTTATGGCACGTTTTTATTTGCCACTTAAAAAATTGCAATAAATATTGTATCGAACTTTATACCGAGGAATTATCGCACAGTGAGATTATGTTGTTACATTCCTATTGTGTAATTATTTGATGAATGTTGCATTTTATACTAAGACACAGAATCTTAAAGCTGCAATCTGTAACGTTTTGTTAAAAATGATCGTAAAACTTTTGAACAAAGCGATTTCCGAGGAAGACTGACGTTATTTAACCCAAATAAATGAAAGTACGTAAAGTAACCCTGCAGTATTATGTTTCAAACAAAGATGGCGATATAGAGGCAAAAGTTACAGATTGCAGCTTTAAAGGTCCCATTCCCCGCGATCCCATTTTTCAACCTTTAGTATATGTGTAATATTGCTGTTAGAGCATAAACAATACCTGCATAATGATAAAGCTCAAGTTTAGTGCCAAGAGAGGTATTGTCTTTAACAGAATTCGCTTTTCAAGGACTACAGAGAACGGCTGGAATCGGACTACAGCCCTCTACTTCCCGGGTACATGATGTCACTATTCCGAGTGCTTTTAATAACCTCCACCCAAAGGAATACGCCAAAAAAGGGGCGAGGCCTTAGAGAAGAGGAAGAGCCGCTGGAGTAGTGTTTGGTTATCAGAGATTGTAAATATTTAACTGAGCTACGCGCTAAACAACTTTGAGTAGTTTCATCACAGTCCTACAGCTGGTAATAAGAATTCAGCTACACACATTCGGATAACCAACGGTCAAATAACAGCTTCCATGACTTTGCGGCAAAAGCTGTTCTGTGTAATACACTGATATTGTGTGTGTGCGCCCATATCTCTAAAACACTTCTATGAAACGTCCTTTAAAGTCCTGCTTGCATGTGTCTCCTGATCCATCTGCTTGTTTTATTATCCAATTCGGGTCCATATAAAAAGCAAAACTAATGCTTGTGTTATTGGTGTTAATTAATATAACCGGTCTGGCGCCATTCGGTCCGGTGTCATTTCCCTCACCATAGTAGGTAAAAAATTTACGATCTCTAACAGCGATTGACGTTTGCACACATGCACTAGCAGACCTCCGTTACACTTCGATCGATCCACCTGGTCAGCTTTACCAATCAGAGCGTTTCGGAAGGGACTTTTTATAGACCGGACGAAATCATGTCGTTTTGTTAGAAGCGGTGAACAATAGACATGAAATATGTGAAATAAAAAGCGTTTTTTTAAATTAGAAACATAAACAAAGAATTTAAATCAGATTTCAAGTACTTAAATGTCTTTGTATTGGATAATTGACTAATCCTTTAAAACCAATTGTGTTTTTGTTTTGAGTTTAACTTGTTCAGTTTAAGGTATTTTACTCGAGTCCAGTTTCAGGCACTCCATCGCAAAGACACAGCCGGGAACAGAGCATTCTTGAGAAAATCACTTCACTGTCTATAGCTATCATCTCCCAAAATGTCACAAGAATTACGCTGAAGTGCCAGCATTTGTTCAAATTGTAGGGGACATGAAGTAAAATGATTGCCTGTATGAGGGACGGATGTGACCCTCGGCGTGCTTTTGTTCAGTCAGTTGTTCGACATAAAACGATCAAGTTTGCTTTAAGGAAACGTACTCGGTTACTAACGTAACCTTGGTTCCCTGAGATACGGGAACGAGTACTGCGTAGCAGGACGCTAGGGGGAAAACTCCTTTTTCTCCAAATACTGAAGCAATTCAATAGCGTGGTGAAAACTGCACGCTCATTGGTTGGAAAAAAGTAAAACTTTAAACCAATGGTAGCGGAGCTGCCGGACCAATGGCGATGATACCCGCCAGAAGGGGCAGGTTACGGCTATATAAGCCATAGAGTCCTCAGGTTACTTCGACTGAAGCGACGACAATGCAGCTCGTAGCACGGCAAGGAACGCAGTACTCGTTCCCGTATGTCAGGGAACCGAGGTTACGTTAGTAACAGAGTACGTTCCCTATCGATACCTCACTCCCAGCACTTACAACCTTGCACATTATCAACACTTTGCCGGCACCCGGAACTGAACGAGGTGACTGGGCAGACATAAGAGCGGTCTTTGAAGGAGGGCCAGCCGGAGCGGGCCCTGTAGCCTTCCTCTTCCTTGCATCGGTCACAGGAGGGAGCCTGAGGCGCAGGGTCCAGCGTGATCTTAGGCCAGGGACCCTGTCGGTGGGGGATGCGGGTAGCGCCGTCCCAATCGGGAGCGTTGACGACCGTCAGCTCCCGGAGCGCGACCAGCAAGGGCCGAGGTGGTTCTGCACGGCTTAGATGGATGAGTTGCCTTCGCCTTCCATCCGATGGCAGTGGGCGGACAGAGATGTGCGGCCACCGACTCATCTAGGGGGGGCAGTTTCTCATACCCTTGTTCCTCTGCGCCGTCTACCGAGGTGAGAGCGGAGGAAGAAGACGGTCTTAGACGGGCCGAGTAAGGGGCGCGCCAAGTCTTGGTGAGTGCGCCGTGAACTTCCGGGAAGAACGGCGCAGTCCGCTGACGAGGGGCCTGACGGCGCCCCGGCAGGAACCATTCATCCAGGCGGCTGCGAGCGGGTTCCTCTGGGGCAGACCACTCAAAACCCAGCTCGTTGACTGCCTTTGTGAGGACCCGGAAAAGCTCGGAGTCCGCACTTGGCCCGTGTCCGCTGGGTTCCGGAGACGGAGAGGGGGCGGGGTCATCTACTGAGCCCGCTAACTCCTCCCCGTCCGAAGCCGCTAACGACATGGTGTCATTTCAACCGAACGAGATCATGTCACTGGCGGCCGCCAGTGGACGCTGATCTGTTTGGGTGAAGCAAACTGGGGAAAGCTCTCTCTCTGGAGAAGGCAAGGCACGCCGAGCGGGCGTGAGCTTGCGCTTCCCTGAGCGCTTAGTTCCTCTACCCCGCCGCTTCATTCGCACAGTGGCCTGTGCGGGCAGAGGCGGGGGGGATCGAGGGGCGGAGTCACTCTCTGAAAAGAAAGTTATCCGCGAGCGCAGAGAGGAGAGACTCATACTCTCGCAGTAAAAGCATTCCGTCTCTTTGAGCGGGTTCTTAGCGTGGGAGAGACCCAAGCATGAGACGCACTCGTCGTGCCCGTCAGCGGCGTGCAGGAAGACCCCACACGAGTGACAGGGACGACGCGGCATTTGAAACAACGCCGGGGGAAATTGCTCTTTTAGCGTCACCGGATAGCGGAAGGGAAAAGACCGTTGCTGAGTAGCGAAACCGCTCGCTAGCGAAGCCGCCAACAGAATCCGCCGGAAGCGAAGCCGCTGAGCAGGAGGTCGAATCCGCTGCAGGTGCTCTCTCGACGGCGAAGTCAGTCAGTCTCGGGAAGCAAAGAAGAGTCGTCGCTGAAGGAAAAGAGATCTGAGGACCCTTCTGGCGGGTATCATCGCCATTGGTCCGCCAGCTCCGCTATCATTGGTTTAAAGTTTTACTTTTTTCCAACCAATGAGCGTGCATTTTTCACTGCGCTATTGAATTGCTTCAGTCATCGGAGAAAAATGAGTTTTCCCCATAGCGTCCTGCTACGCAGTACGAGTGAAGTATCGATAGGGAACTTAAGACTTGAACTTAAAATTTTGGCTGAATTAAAGTTCAGCTCAGTTTTCTCATCGCTATGCCATCCTAAATGTATATGAATTCATTTTTTGAACACAATTCAAGTTTGGGTATATTTGAGCCTATTAAGCTAAACTGAATTCAAAATATGCACATATGCACAGGGAAATAGAACATTGCTGGCATATTTGAAATAATTAATTGTCTTAATATCGCTTAACAAGGTCAAAATGTTATTTTCCTCACACACATCTTTCATTTTAGTTCAGAAGACGTTCCTAGTTGAATGTTTGGATTATGTTTGGAGCTTCAACGTTTTAGGACCTATGTACATACGTATGTACACAGTGACATATTTTTAAAACAAAAACTCATAATTTGGGAAGAAATGACTTGAGTAGATTACAAGTTTATGTGAACTGTTCCTTTAAAGAGATATGAAAATTCTGTCATCTTTTACTCACCCTCTGGTTGGTCCAAACGTGTTTAAATGTCTTTGTTCTGCTAAACACAAAAGAAGATATTTGGAAGAATGTTAGGAACCAACAGATACCCCCGCCCCCCCATTGATTTTCTCTACTATGACAGTAAATGGGGGATGAGACCTGTTTGGTTACTGAGACTCTTCCAGATATCTTTCTTTGTTTTAACATAGAAATGTATACAGGTTTGGACCAACCAGAGGGTGAGTACTATCTCTGTCTGCCTTTCACATCATATCCCAAACCCTTCAATCAATGCATAGTTTTGTTCTTCAAAAACGGACATTAAATGTTGTGCTTTGTGATAATAAATAGAAAAGCGAATCACATTTTTTTATTACTTTTGGGATTGTAGTATTGTTCATTAAATGTCAGGAGACTGTTGCAATTCTCATGAAGTACAATGCTGGAAGGCACATCTCAGATGCAAATAATGCTAGCATCCTACGTGGGTAGAGGGAGATGGCACTATAGATAAGTATAGCAGCTTGTCGGAAAGTCTGTCAGTCAACATGACAGGAAAGCTCAAGGAAACTAAGCCGCACCATGTCACCCAAAATCAGCAACATCGTGAAACCGTATTGTGTGATTACACACATAGTAAAGTGTACTTTAAACACACCGAGTGTTTAACCGGTTTAGACCTCGAACCAATGCACTGATATAGTAGCACTTGTGACGGGCCTCTTTAAAACTTATCCTTGCATATCAGTTTAGCGTGTGAAGCATGTCATATTATGTAATAAGGACGTCTAACAGGGATTGTAGCGGGGCAACTCTAAATAGACGGGGTAGTTACACCGCCCAGTGGCTGCTTAGTTTTACTCGCACAAAGAAATCAATATCGTATAACATTACATGAAAGCTCAGTCATGGATCCTTCCCAATTCATTTCAAATAATTCATGGAGACTTTATCATATCAAATTGCATTCCTTGGGGTTTAATGGCAGATGCTATATTTTTCATCTGAGAAGGAAACAGCCATTGCTAATTTTGTGAAAGCCATTTGACTGCCTTAAATGGTTTTAGATTAAAAGTGTGTTGGAACTGACAGCAAACCTGTAACCAGCTGACGCTTCGAATAACTCATTTACATATTTATCGTAAAGGCATAGTTCACCCAAAAATTCATCATTTATCCACTCACATTTTGTTCTGCACCTCTTTCTTTTGTGGAACACGTAAGAAGAAATTTTGAGATCTCTCGGTTGTTTTGTGTCCATACAATGGAAGTCAACAGTGACCAAAGTTGTTTGGTTACCAACATTCTTCAAAATATCTTCTTTTTTGTTCTGCAAAAGAATGAAAGTCATACAGGTTTGGAATGACATGAGGGTGAATACATGATGAAATATTTTTTATTTATTATTTTTGCTTGCACTGTCCCCTTAAAGGGACAGTAGCCAAATTGTGGGTGATTTTAAATGCCTTTTAAAAATAAACTTAGACTATTTATAGAGCACTTCACAAGATGTAAAGACTGGTTCAAAATATTTTTAAATGTAACAAATGTAATGAAATGTCAAGAAATTTCTTTAACATTCTTCCTTTATAAATATTGGTTGTATTTTGTCGAGACATTAGTGTAGTGTTTAAAAAAGGAAACGGGATGTTCTTCTGGACCAGCGTTGTTTACCTCATTCGAAGTGGTCTATATTATTACGTAACACAGTGAAAGGATGATAGAGAAAAACCGAGAAGGAATTCCTGGTTTACAGTCTAAAAACCTATTGTTGGTGTTATGAAAAGACCTGGGACAGAGTTTGAGAAGACCGTGTGGGGCCAGGTTACATAAATCAGATCAAACTACAACGCTTGTGGGTGTATCACAACCTGATTTGGACACTGGCCCTAAGCACAGCCTTTCTCTCCATTGTAAATACATGTATCGGCCGAAATGCAATGGACCGCTCACCGGCAGTACAAACGGCTTCTCTACTGTGGCCTATTAAGGAGCGAAAGCCCAACATAGCATAAAACATTCACTTTGTCAAACCGCTTGTGGTATGGTGATCCTGAACGTCCCATATTCCCAGGTCTCGGTTTGATTTAAAAAACAAATTGCTGTTTCAGCTTTTTCCTCTCTTCTCTCTCCTCTCAACCAATTTTTCTAGTCTCTGGGTGGATTTAATATTTCCCCCGATGGGTTGTTTTGAAAGAAGGCTAACCTTGATGCCGGCTTTAAGGAAGCTTCCCAGGACGGTCCATTAGTGTTTGGTGAATGGTGTTAACCCAATACAGCGAAGCTAAGCGTTCAGACGGCTCTAGAGAGGTCCGCGTTGCTCTTATACCTTTAACGCATTCGCAAAATAGTTGCATTCACTCAAAGGAGTGCTTAAAATAAGTTGAATCCGCGCTGTCTATTGTTCTTTCAATCGATCAATAAATCATAGGCTGGCTGGCAAGTTTCTTGAATATTTAATAGAAATGGCTTGTTTCCTTTTATCTTCCGACTCTCTCAAAGAAGAACAAGCAATCGTCACCAACCTTTGTCTTTGTATTGTTCCTTTCATCTGTGTCATCTATAAAGCAAGGCAGCACTACACAATGCAGTGCAATGGGGTGGATATATTCTGACCTAGTAGGATGCCCTCGTGGACACTTAGACAGTCCATTTGACTGACATTTGAAGAGATCAACTACAGTTCATTTCCGCTTGTTATGCTGACATGAGGTGCTAATAAGCTTGTTGTAAAACTGTTAATTCTGTACTTGGTTCATTTTTGTAGATTCACAACTGTGTTTTGACATATTGTCACTGAAAGTGTTATTGTGCAGCTTCTCAAGTTTAGTCGTGTGACTTTTGGTTTGCTGAGTAAACGGGCGAATACATAGAACACGCTTTTTATGATCGAAAAATGCTTTTGGGGAGCGATTCACATTTTGTGTCTAAAAACCACGTGGAAACGCCAGCCGCACAGCTTTCTCCTTTTCTCCAAAGCGCCTTAGTTTGCACACTCCCGGCATCTTTCGTCACTAGGCAACCATGGGCCACGATTGCCGTTGAGACGATGAGGTATAAACAAAGCATGTATGGATTATATGCATCGAAAATACCTTGCAATAAATCTGCTACTAGATTTATTTATACTGTGGCCATCTGAGTCTCCATCTTCACTGAGCTCGTCTTTATTGGCTGTTTGGTTCTTGTCACATGATCTGCGGTGCCTAGAAAAACAGGAGCGTTGCATCATGACCGCGTCACCCCCTATTTGAGTGCGCTTGCCGCGTGTCTACATTTAATACCTTTTTTATGCTAGGTAACCACTGAATCAGATGTCCGGTCAGTCAAGGATTATAGCGCGAGTGCTCTAGTTGCTGTTATCTGTCATATTATCAGAAACTTAACAAATTTACAAGCAGAGGGCTCTTGCGCTGAAATTGCTCTGTTCACCCGCGTCAGCCAACACAAGTTTCCCATTCATCATTGCAGTCTCCTGACGTTTCAAGAAACTGTAAAGTTACGTCACCACACCCGAAGGCCCGCCTCTCCTTTCATTCGATTGGACGATGGGAAAAAGGCGCATTACATCAAGTGCTTTTCTGCTGAAAGTTGAGATTTTCCGAACTCAGTGCGCTCCGGCAAAAATGCGAGGCGCCCGGAGTGCATAAGCAGTGCGCAAAAAAGTCCCTGCCAACTGAAAATAATTCAAAAGTGGCGCATCGTCTGAGGGACCCCTAACGCTGGGTTCACACCAAACGCGAACAATCGCATTCCGCTCTCTGTATTACTCGCGGCAAAAGTTTGTATGAAATTTACTCGTGCAAATCGCTTAATTGGCATTTGATGTTAACCCAGAGTAAAGCTGTTCTGTGTGGAGGTCTGTTATAATGGCATGTGATGCTGAGGCGTGTGTTCTCAGGCATCGTAATATCTAAGGTTCCTGTCAAACTCAGGAATGCATCCACCGCTCTGTTTTCCCTCAGGAACTGTCAGCGGGTGGAAATCTATTGACATGACCACTGGAACGCCAAGGTACAGATATCCCATCAATACAGATTTCTATTATCAGACTGTGCTGTGTCTGAGAATAGTAAACACCTGTTGAGCATTCTTAATGAATCGCTCTGTTGTAATGAAGGACAGACGCTGTTCGATGTTAACTGCGCGCTTCACTGGAGCCATTTTATGGGGATGTTCAGTGGAACTTGAATTACAATTTATATGCAATAACTAGATTTGTTAATATTCATAAGTTCTAAATAGCGGTCACACATTTTCTCCAGTGAAAGGTGAAAAAAACGATGTAGTGTTTTCATTGTTACAGTCACTGCAGGTTAAAGGCTGATGGGTAATTTATCTTGACTAACCTTATAAGTAGTTTTCTGGGGAGAATTTATTCAATTTAGCTTAATTCACAGTTTTGCATTGTTGCAAGGCAGCTACATACATATGGTTAGTGTAGTATAGAGAAATATATATATAAAGATAAAGACATCTCATAACAATGTACTTTGATGAAACTTAACTGAAATATAAACTATGTTGAATAGTCAATCAGAAGCTGTCTTATTTCAGTATGCATAGTATTCATATGACCCTTAAGAGCATGGGTACTTTCGCTAGGTTATTTACAATGTTATACATTAACCAGTAATCCTGGTTAATATCGATGTTAGTGACGCTGGGTTTTATTATAATGTGCGAAGCGTCAACACAATATCAGTAAACATGGTTAATAATAAACAATTATGACAGTACTGGAAGTTTCAAATGATAGTAACCCTTAAAATGTATATGCAATAATACCGTGACATGCATAGAATGTATGGTAAATTACGTTAAATGCAAGAAAAGAAACACCCAAGAAGTAATGTCAGCAGTCTCCTATGCTATAAGAATATTTCAAATGTCATAAAATACAACATTTTATAACTCGTATCCACATTGTAGAATAATTAAGTAGTTAGAAATATCTTCTGGTTCTCTGTGGCTGTACAGTGCATGCCGTGGTCACAAAAGGTCTTGCTTGCACTCTTAAAAAATGTGTGGTTTTATCGACTTTGGTTTACCAAAAATCCTTATAGTGAGAAAATAAACATTTCTTTCGAACCTTTTTTTAAAGTCTTTTAGAGTCTCTAATCCACTACTTTTGTGCATCAGAACGATTCCGTGGATGTTAAATGCCCCACAAAGCACCCTTATTAGAATGTAATTGTGTGAGATTATTCCTCGTAAGTGATCACCTGAAGATGATCCTCAGATATCGGTTGAATGTTTTGCCTGCCTGCAGACACACGATGGACGTGCATTCATGAAAGAGTCTGATGACAGCTTGAGATGTGCGGTTTGATGCGCAAGACACGTCACATCGATTTCTAGAGCAGCTCGTGCGTGTTATGTGTCAATGTTCGTATCCAATGGGCGATCAGTGATGAATTAAATGAACTTGTCACATGAGCATGTAGTAACTGTGGTTTATGACCGGACAATAAAAGCGGGCTCATGCTGATAGAGGACTGTGTTTTATAACATAGGCTGTAGTAATCTTATTGATGTTTAGGACAATTGAAATATTATAGAGGTCTCATTCGTTATTTTTCTTTCTTACAGAGACCAGCACTAAACCAGCTTTACAGCAGGGATTTACTGAAATATTCAGTTTCACATCAAATACTAAATTAAAAACGTGTGAAATTTTCGGATTTGGTGGAGGAAAGCTATTGTATTTGAATAAATGCAATCTTGGCTCATAAGAAACAGTGTCCCATACAGATTACAACTGCTGACAGATGAAGATCACAAGGTTTTCAGATTCATCAGCTATATTCAAGGCTTAGCAGGGTTTTCTTTTTTTTACAGTTTGTTGTATTCACCCTTGTCGATAAGCGTTTTTTCAAGGACGGGGGGGGTTCATCCTCAAATCCTTTCCAGCTTATGAAAGTCATTCAACATGAAGACCATGTCGAACGTTTCTTGAATGAGCGCGGTTCTAAAGAGGTGCTCTAGGTGCAGACAGTAATGAATAGTGTGCCTGCGTATATCAGATTCAGGTGGTCTTAATCTATTTAATCTGCTCTGATCGATGGTCTCACAGATCGAACTGCTGGATTCTTGCAGGATTCTTCTAATTACCATTTTGCAAAACAATCCGCTCGTCCAGAAACTTGCACAAATGTTAAACACAATACTGAAGAAATAAAAAACTAAAACCGCAAATGTTTCTAGAGTTCACATCTTTTTGTCAATAGGAGCTTCACTTGTTTCTCAAAACAGACTGTGCAAAATCTTTTCTAAAGAACTGGTTGTTATGGTGACTTGGTTGGGTATTTTAAGGTCCCTCACCATGGGAACAAAAGAATGGGATAACAAAATTGTGATTGTTATTTGGCTCTTTTGTATCTGTTGTCTGAAGAAGGTTTCAGTCCGGAATTATGAGCATTGTAACATGTTTTTCTCGTGCGATTTTCCGTTTCGCCATCATGCCGCCGTAATGTTGAAATCCAGGCAGAGGTGGGAAGAATACAATGGGTTGGATCAAAACGATTTATGATCTTATATGTGAAAATATAAGTTAAGGTGACCAAACGTACCATTTTTCCCGGACACGTCCCAGCCAGGATTTCAGGTCACATTTAGGTTCTCTCATTACAGTTAAAAAAGCGTTATAAAATTAACATTTAGTTCTCTAAAGACGAATCATCTTTCTAAAATGTAACGGTTGCTTTTCTGAAATAATAAACCTCTATGATGTTCGCGCTGGGCAAATGCGACCATGGGAGGGCGCACCCAAAATCCAGGCTTGGACATGTTGGTGAAAATGGGTACGTATGGTTGCCCTAATATGAGAAGAGGATTAGTATCTGTTCTGTTTACTACAGATGCTACAGACTCTAATGTCTATGAAGGTGAACGCAACGTGCTTTGCTCCTGATCATTTATCAACATACCCAGACATCTTTTTAGTCAATAGACTGGTTAGAAGTCCCTGTGGATTGGATCTATCACTATTGTTTTCTACTTCCCATCCTCATTAAACAGCCATCTAAAGTCAAATCGATGCTCTTAGCAAGTACGCTTGTATGTGCTGGGTGTGTAATTCAGGTAGGTATACACGTGCGAGTAAAGTTTATTAATATATCAGACCTCTGATCTCATTTCATGTTTTATTTTATACAAATTACTGTTGCGGGATATCCAAGCCAGTGTTGAAATAAAACATGATATAAAATAATATTGAATTTGATTAATTAAATGGTAAATACTGGATCAGTTCTATTTTTTTTTTTTTTGGAAAACATGAATCAATATCTTCATGTGCAATTTCTGTTTTATAGTCTCCCACAGGCTTGGCTTATTAAAACACAGCCCTGTAGACCATTTTTAAGGGTGCAAGTGTTAGACCACAGTATGAACAACAGAACATTTCCAATGAATTGTTAAATGAACATCTTTAAGACTTAACTAATGTGAAATAAAGAAATGAAACACAGGAATTGCTTCTGGAAGCGATTTTACTGCTTGCAAAATGGACTTTATTATTACTACTATTATTATAAATGAGAAGGTTAATAGGATTCAGGATATTTATCTTATTATTACACTTTTATTCGATGGGCTTTTATTCATTGTAGCTTTGGCTGCGTCGCATATTACATATACTATTTCATATTTTTTAGGATACTGTAGAAACGATAAAGCTTGCTGTTTTAAGATTGTCTTCTTCTGGAAACAAATCTTTTCTTTTTCTGTCCTGCACACAAAAGTATAATTTTGCTTAGTTGCTATAATTAGCCCCTTAAATATTTCATAACCCCAATGTGTGGCAGCGAGCCTCGCCATCAGAATTAGCTGGCTTCAGATTTATATCCCGTCACATTCCTAATGACAAATCTCCTCATTCCCTTTTATTTCAATCTGCCTCAAATGCTTTCGATGAGAAGCGGTGGCTCGGCATTAGCACCCATCTCACTGCACGGGGCCTCACATTTTCTGTTATTAAGTCCATTTTCATCCACTCTTAGAAAAAGCCACTTGAACTACAGACAAGGGCAAGCGGTGAAAAGAAGCAAATGTATGGTATTAGGGCCTCGTGGCGGTGATTCATGAAATAATGGCAAAATATGGTCCGCAGTTTAAAGATGCAAGACCCATTTCCCAGTAAACATTTCCTTTCTGCATCCACCCCGTTATTCAAAAGAGAATTTGTTTTTTGGTAGACGCAGTGTGATACAGATAGGTTTGATGCGACGCTAACGGTCACAGCGCCCGTTTCTTATGTAAATTGCTTCATTTGCAACTGTTGTTTGTCATGCTAACTCCAGCCACAGTTCATCCGCTAGCCTCTGAATCACAGCCACTGACAGGCTTGTTAGCATAGCCGTGGATCAAAAGGTTTGCTGCGTGCCGCAGAGTTCCTGATATGCTATGGTGAATTAATAAACTCTTTATTCGGCTTACTTGATGTTTGCTTTGATTCATGACACGGAGTTTGATGATACAGTATTACGACGGAAAAGTATTACGACGGAAAAGTAACACCCCTAATTCAAGAGATGTTTCTGAAAACATATTTTCATATAGAATTCTTAAGTTTCACTATAATTTAGAGATGATTAGTTTCCATGTCAGTATGTTGTTTTTGTTCTTAAATGCTTGAAGTGTATCTACATTTTGGTTGCTTTACAAGCAAATGAGAAAAAGGCCAGTGGTTTAAAAAACAACCCTATTTTAAGATCAATTTAGAGTCTTAGTAACATTTAACATATATTTATTTTGATCTTTCCACTGAAATCAAGCTATTCTGTTATTTGGCAAGTCACATAAAATCGGTGTCACAACAATAATGATTTAAAAGTTTTGCTATCAATATTTTGCACAAAATATTCGTTTGATATTGTCATTTGAAGACGTGAAGATAAATATTTTTCATGTTTCAAACAGAGATGGCAATATAGACCGCCTGGCCCGAAGTTAACTTCCGTGTTTTCTTGATCGGTCTGGCTGTTGGCTAATAATGTAACTATTTATATTTTGATCAATTTATATCAATAATCCTTTGTATTTATTGTATAATAATTGTATTTAATAAATCATTTGTTGAATTTCTTTTTTGTTCATTTTGATAAACAATTTGTTAAATGACTTGTTAGCCAAGTAACAGTTCTTCTACTTGTAACCTAAAATTATACAGGCTACTTTTCACTTGCTAGCTATGTAAGTTGCCTGTTAACAAAAACAACCCACAGTGACTACGAGGTTAAGTTTTTGGCCCTAAAAGCGGCCATGCACTTTAACGTTTGTTTATGTTGTTGTTTGGAAACCGTCAATAGAGGGAATTGCAGCTTTTACTCACAGGACGCATCAATAAAAAAAACATGGATTGATAAAAACAAGGATTCTTTGCTAATGGTATGTTGCCTTCTCTATGACGACCGCATGGCGGTTTCCCTTTCAGGTTGCATTGTTCCCATCTTTCATCACCTTTCACATCATGTGTTTCACCATCTTCCTTTTTTCACTTTCCCCTCCGCTCATTTCCTTTGGGCGCAGTGGAATGCAGTAATTCAGATGGAACGATTGCGCTCCTCTAGTGTCTCCTTATAGAGATGTATTTGAGGAACGGCTCATTAATTAACGTGCTACTCTCTTCAATTTGTTCGGTAATTCAAAATGGGAAACAATGCACCATGCCATACGCATTTTCCAACTTCAACGGACTCGGAAATCAACACATGCATTAAGATCACAATAATTTTTCCTCTCGGATACGCACACTTTCATAGTGTGCGTGTCTGCTTGGGTTTGTATATTAATGCTTATCATTTTCAATTTTATTTCTAAGATAATGCCGCATGGATTACGTCCCGAAGCGATTGCCCCGCCAGGCCGATTAGTTCAAAGGGAATAAGCACGCTTATGGCGTCATTCTTATACTACCGGCTTCTTTAAAAACGGATGTAGGATTACGCAGACCAAATGACAGTGATGATGAGTTATATTGAACAGCAAAACTTTGACCTCTCAGGAGGTGTATTGCGGCTTCCATTAGCTCACATAAGGCGGGAGCTCAAAAACTGCCCATAAGATCTGATGAAGCCACATTCATATTGACCAACAGATGTGCTTCCTGTTATTGAGCTCCACGGCAGCAGGCACCTCACTACACCCAGAGATCTATTAGCAGGTGGGGGGGAGAGTTTTGGTGTCATGTTGTAATCCCATATGTGCCTTTTGGTTGACATAGTACAGAGGCTGTGCAATGATGGGCATGATGGATTTGATGACCTCATATGCGGCGTATCCTCTGGAGCACTGGAATCGCATAATCCAATGGAGCTATCGAGACCATATATACATTTGACCACCTGCATCTAGAGAAGCAGTTGAGAGGAGCTCTCGGCCATTTAATGTGTTCATAATGGATTGGCTTTCATAGGCATTATCTCATCCGGTTTAAGAGGTATTCATATCCGTTTCCGCAGGCCACAGCCACGTCAAGGGTGGCTGTGTGAGTGAAACGCAATCTCAGGCCTTTTATAATCAGACCCTGTACATCGTAGGAGAACAATGATAAACGTCAGAGATGTAATGGAGCGGAGGCGGCCTGCCTTGAAAGAAAAAGTTAATACCATTATCTCAGAGGCTCCCTGTGTGGTAAAGAAAGTGCCGCTCGGTCAGATGCGTTCAAACTGAGGAATGTATTTATTAGAAATGTTGTATGAAATGATTTTTTCCTGCCTGTCTGCAGAAATGTTCAAGTGGAGAGATTATTTGCACACAGCGTGGCTATGTAAGGCACAGTATTGTGGTTAAGATACTTGAGAAAAAATACAGCTCGGATTTTGGAGCAATGGCCCGGAGGGTAGGGCGTGTGTGTTGGTGCTTTTGTGTGGGTTTAAATAAAAATTTTGAGCGTCTGTATGCAAGTAACAGGGTTGCAAATTATGAATATAAATGATTAAATGTAGGATTTTTTAATAAGTTACAATACAACATAAAATAATGAAAGCTGGTCGACAGAAAATGTCCATTGAATGACCGATAACTAAAGGCTGAATTCTCAACCCCGTTCCTTGCATAGGATCGGACAAAATTTGGATTTAAACTTTTTATGACTAGTATGCTAGTCATCGGAAAATGACAGTGAATGGCAGATTACATTTTCAACCCATTTACTTGCATACAAACCTTCAATTTTTTTTTTATTATTTTTAATAATTTAAATGTAATCATTTTTATTAATTAAAATAAAAGGGTAATCGACAGAATATAACTGTGAATGACAGATGCAGAATTTAAGCTAACACTTTAGTATCGGGGGCAATTCTCTAGTTGTTATTAGCATGCCTATTAATGGCATATTGGCTGTTTATTAGTACTTATAAAGCACATATTCTGCATGACCCTACTGTACATCCCTAATCCTACACAATACCAGGACACTTCTATATGACCTTCATTTTTTTTCTAAAAACACATAATTCCAAGGCACTTGAAAGTATAATCATAATTAAAAAGTCTTTATTAATACATGGCTTCATCTAAAATCACATTACACGTGCACCGATTTATGGACTATATACCCCAGTAGCATTCTTTGAATTTTTTGATGTATACCTTGATTTACTCTTAATGTAAACAGCCATTGTGGTTTAACATTCTGTGCAAAGAGAATCGGCCTGCACATCTCAAATGTTTCTCAGTATCCTGCCTGCAGAAAACTCTCCTCACGATTAACATGTAACCCACCACCATCCCCCCAATTTCATTCTGATTTATCTCGCAGGGGCCGTCGGATGAGGGGAGGACGAGAGCTAATTCGTCAATGATCTTCCCACTAATCCCCCACTCGGTGCCTGAAGGCGCTCAAGTTATGCATCCCTCCCCCAAACCCACCCCCCTCACAAACACACTCCCTCCCTCACACATCCACATTCAGAGTCTGCCTCAACATGTCCAATGGGAGAAGATGAATGTAATAGGGTAGTTTGTAGTCTGCCACGCTGGTGTCCTGTGAGAAGTGCTTTTGCACTGCCTGTGAATGAGAGCTAAAGAGTTTATTACAGTTTGGGGTGAGGTGTGGCGAGACGGGGCGGCGTCCGGGCTTTGTCTCGGGTTGGAAGGAGGGAACGGGATCTTCCAGGAGGAGTCACGTTCGAACAGGAACTGTTGAGAATAGATGGACTCGCTCCGATCATGCTGTAGGGCAGGAGGAGCCTTTGGAGCTTCCCAACATGTTTGAGAGAGCAGTCTCTCTTAAATCTCAGAGCAGGTCCTGGATTACCACTGGGAAGATACTGTTGAAAGTTTAAGACTCGGGTTTCAAAGCGTGAACTGAACCTGGCTTTGTGTGTCCTGTAAAGTGAAATACTGAGCTTAAATGCACACTGTTGGTGGAATATGGGACACTTGCTTGGTCGAGGGGATTTGCCATGGATTTTTAGTTCACTGTGCATTGTCATTACGATAAGTATGTTTTATTTTTCTCTGTTTTGCGAGTGCTGATTGCAATGTGGAATGAAGTTCATATAAATGCATTGCTTTCAGGGAAATGACATATGAGAAAGTGTGAAACATTTTCTCGCAAAAACAGCATTTTTGCGTACTGTGCAATTTGTTTGTGTCCTCGAGTTACAGATTGTCTCTTTTTATAACTGTACCAGATGAGCTTTTCATTTATTGCTTTCAAAGACTATTTTTATGTAGCTTTCCATTGATACATGGGATAGATGATTTTAATCAGAGAAACGTACAGTGCATTCAAACATATTTTCGGGGGATTTAAAACCAAGACCTAAGCTACGTGAGCCACAAGTTTCGTTTGCGTTGTAATTTTAGCACTAATGTCAAAGTATCTCTATGTCTCTAAGTGGAGACGGATTATAATCGGTGTGTTGAAGTTTCTGAGCAATCGATTGGGCATGTAGTCTCGGGTAGTTAATCTTAGGACCCCAAGAGATAGAGATCAATGATGTCTTCTATGTACGATATGTTATCGGACAAAACTGTTTGCTACTCAATATCCTGCCTCACTCCAATCAGCCGAACGGCGAGAATGTGTGTTAATTTGGCCCACCTCTGTCCTCTTGTTGAACTGATGCGTTTGCAATATGTCCATAATTTGAAATGAGATGATTCAGTGTCACTCGGGACTGTTCATTTAGAAACCTCTTGCATTCCATTAATCAACATATATTGTCGAAGCCAACCGAGCATCTTGAAACCAAGAACAAGCAGTCATTTGAAAGAGCATTGTTCATTTTTCTCTGCCACCAGCAGATACAACAAAGCCTCTTGAGTTCTTTTTATGTAACGAATTTGCTTTGATCAAGCGCACACTTTATTACTCGAAGTTGTTTTCTATCCAGACCACTTTGCTGTAAAATAACATGTGGGACTTCCCTGCCTAAAGGCAAAAGCTTTTAAGAGGTCGAGAATCCATAAACTTTTTATCCAGATGTTTCATCATATCTTTAACTGTAAGCTTGTTTAACTGATTTCTTTGTTGTTTCTGTCTTTGCAGTTGCTGGTAAAGTTTCCCCTACCAGTTCTGATGCCCTATTCAGTGTCCCTGTCCCCAGTGCCACCTCCAGCCCACCGGAAATTTACCTCCCTGCCAGCTTCAAGCTCTCCAACACACAGCTGGCCTTCTTTTTACAGGAGAACCGAGTTCCGACATACGGAGGCCCACGCGGTCACCCTCTTCAACGGTCTGAGAGCTTTGTAGTATTTCAGACCAAGGAACTACCTGCTATTAACATCTCCCTCGGTCCCTTCACCCAAGACCAGGCGGTGTCCAAGGACTTACTGCAGCCATCAAGTCCATTGGAAATTCCCGGAAGGCTGACGGTCAATTGGAAAGTCAGGGCCTACATTGTACAATCTAGGGTTTTTACGAGCAACCCTTTGGTTCAGGTTCTGTTCTACATCGCAGGGCGAGATTGGGATGACTTCAAGATTCAGGACAAGCTTCCATGTGTGAGGTTGCATGCTTTTAGAGATGTCCGGGAGATCAAGACATCCTGCAGGCTTTATGGGAATCTGGCGCAGTGTTTGGCCCAACTGGAGCTCCCTTCGACGTGGTTTAATGTTAACGTAGCACCTTTGGGTCGCCGCAAGTCCTCAGGGACAGATGGGCTTGAGTTGAGCGGAGAAACCCTTCAGGTGGAGTTGTACTATACCCTTCATGATCCAGACAGCAACGATGAGTGTGGGGAAATTTACCCCCGTCGAGGTGGTGCGTCAAGAGGGGAGGTGTCATCCCAACAACCGCTTCTCCGTATTGGGAGCATCAGTTTATATCAGCCAAGCCAGGAACAACTGGTGGTGGACAAACAGCTTGACAAGAACCTCTTTCTGAGGTTGCCGGAGAGTCCATTGAAGCCTGGAGAGCCCCTTAACATCTACCTGTTATTGGTCCCAAATTCAACTGTGGAGCAGTTTACACTCAAGTAAGTGCTTCTTTATTCTTTTTGAGCTTGAAGTGCTAAGACACTGTGTGACTTAGATGCAAATTCATAGAAAAATATGTTTGCATAAAGAAGATCTTTATAGGATATGTTGAGAAATCTCTTGTGGGCATGGCAGAGTTTAAGAGACTGCGGGATGGATTCCGCTTTTCGAAGTAAAAAGATAATGGATAATAATTGACATCTGTTCAAATTTAATTTCTTATGAGCTTGACCCAGTTCTCCACGAATCAAAGCCAATGTGATATGAGGCTTGCCTTTTCTCATTTGGCCTATGTGTTTTCATTTTATTTCTCGTCATCAACAGAACAAGGGAGTTCGGGTTCGTTTGTAGTAAAATTATTATTTAAATCCTTAAAGGCGGAGGAAAATTAGCTTTTTCTCCCCAGATGAGAGAAATAGGAGGGGAGGTAGGATATTAGCTGCTCTTTGAGGCATATCGAAGAAGTACTTTATAAACAGAGTCAGTCTAATTGTAATGGAAACTCTCAGACTTCAATTTAGAAATTCGCCGTGAATTAATTAGGCTTCGATAACTCATTAACCCAAATGGGAGCAGGCTGGGCGGCGGTGTAACCTAGCAGAGATACCTCATTATGTGTTATCTGATGTTTGGTGTTTGTGTGTGTGTGTGGAGCAGTTTGCAGGGGTGATTGACAGTCACTATAGCGACTACATGTATGTGCGGCTATTAGTTTTACTGAAATGGAAAATGTATTGGTAATTTGTACATCAGTACATTTGTCGGTACATTATCTGTTAATTTTACGGACTCAGGTACAAGGTAAAGCAGTGTAAAATGTGAAATACGGTTGTTAAAATATTTTGCACTATTTTTATTGGATCTTTTAAAGTGTATGCAATATATGATTTCTATATTGCCTTTACACTCCTGAATAACAATAATAAATACATTTACAGTAAGTACAGTAAACTGTGATTATATTACGTTATGATTTAACATATTTATTTAAGAAATTATATATTTTCGCAACTGACATTTCTGGGGTATCATTGACTTCCATAGTAGGAAACATTTTTGTAACTTTTTTGTTCTGTTGAACATAAAATGAGAGATTTTTGAAGAATTTAGGAAAGCAAACAGTTCTAGGGCACCTTTGACTACCATTCTAATGTCATTGATTTCAAGAAGAAAAACTGCAAAGAAATCGCATGTTATTTTTCTTTTTTATAGGAATATCATATATTTAAATACAAAGCTGCTCAAATGACCAAAAGAGCAGATGTCGGTGTGACGTTACCACATAGCACATTGCTGTCTGTCACTACAATGATGGTCCATTTTCTAACATTATTCCTTTTAAATGGCATATGTAGAGAATAATCTGTTCAGTTCTCTTCATATCGGATCATGTCTGGAAAAGAGACAATCAACCTGATTAATATTGCGCAGAAGCTAATTTCTCCTCCATTACATTAGATTGAACAGTTTTGCCAATCTAATACCAATGAAAGTTCATTTGTGGTCATTTTTGGTTTGCCTACGATATTAATCTCCAAACAGTAAATCTCTCAGACCTCATACTAAAGAATTCGGCCCAATATGGTGGCATTCATTCTCCAAGGCAAGGCTGTAGAGCAATAAAGCACAGGAGAGAAGAGAGGAGATGAGAAAGATCGTCTGAAGTTGAGGCCCCTGAGCCAGTCAACTCAACGGGAGGTGAATTAAACTGTGCTGCGAGCCAAAAGTTGAGAGATACCAACAAAAAAGGCTATTAAAGATGTAATAAAGAAATCTTTAAATATGAATTAAGCTCAGCTACAATTTCCCCCACTTCACATTCCTTCCCACCACCATTCTCCTTTTTTAAGCATTCCATTACTTCTATCAGTTATTTCTAGAGGCCACGTTACATAGTTTAGTCTTTAAATATGATTTATTGTGTTAGCCAAACATTAGTCCTGCATTTATATATTCATGATTATAAAGCACAGCCTGTTGTACCCTACTGTTAAAATCGCTTAGTTTAGATTTTCCTGTGAGTTTCTAAAGAGCTGTTGAGACAAGAAAAGTTTGTTGCAAGCCTCTTATTAGTACTTCAACATCTTTTAAATAGAATAGTCAACTTTAAAATGGTAACAATTAGATTTCAGAAAACAGCTGCTGTGATGAAAATGTCAGTGGCAGTATTCAGTCATTTCTTCTGCCCGGGTGGTAACAAAATCGTCGTCAAGTTTCCAGAGAACTCTTGCGTCGAACAACAACAGAGCACTGTTTAAAAAAGAATATTATTTTTATATTTTGTTAATAAAAATACTTTTTATTTCGTTTGTCAGATATGTACTATTGTGTATACTTGGGGTTAAAGGTTATTTCTAGATTATGCTTTTATTTATAATCGATTTGTTCTATGTTGACACTTGTCGAAATTGGTTAACTAAACAAGTTACACGTGGGCGTTAAAACGTTATTACAAACATTCTATGAACGATTTCAAACGTTTAAGCAGTCTCACCATTTGATCACTATGTGTTTGCCTGTGCATTGTTTTTTTCTGAACTATGCTTCTCTGCCAATAAAAGGTATAACATATATCACATACAGATATAACTTACAAACAATGCATGCGTTAACAACCCTTTAAATACATATAGGGCGTACACCTGCATAAATAAACAAATATACGCGTATTCATATAGATATAAATACACACTTGTGCATGTGTATTAATAGATCCTTAGTCTTGGCATCCTTGCAGTATGCAGTGGATAAAACAATATTTTCTGCGTATATTTGTTACTGATATCTCCACCTCCATAAATAGTTTGTTATGAGTTTCTGTCTGTTCTTTAAGTACATGAGAAATAACAGGAATGTTAGCATTCATGTATAGTGGTGACAGTGACCGTATCACATCCATCTATGCCAAGACATGAGCATATTACTTTTAAGGTACACGAGCCCATTATTCAGAAGACGGAATACTGTAAATCCAGAGCTTTCCATGAGTTATGTGTTGTAGCAGAGGGCGAAGGTTATGAAATCACATATATTCCAATTACCCCGGGGAGGTTCAATCCTCCCGACCCAGCGTAATGCAGCGCCTGAAGGTCGCGTGGCACCGACCCGTGTCTTATAGCACATTGTGTGCAGTGAGCCCTATTCACCTCACGCTCCTTATAGGATGTGTCAGCGCGCTCGCTGCGTCTGATTGGGTGACTCATTGGACAGTCACCTTAACTCTGCTCTGCTTGTCAACCAGATCTGACCGCGTCACGCTCACATCAGCAATACCCTGTGCCCACGATGTCCCATTCCCAACTCCATGACATTGCCCACTGCTCAATGCCACATGCCCTCAGAACATACGTTTTTTTTTACTTTCATTAAACTCACAACCTGTATAATTGTTTTTTCGGCATTTTGTTGAAGTGCCTACAACACACAAACATATGTAGCATTGAAGCTGTTCAAGAGGTCACTATCTTATATATTGGAATTCTGGGTAACCGTCAGATTTCATTATATATAAAATGTTAGCAGTTATTGGTAAATATCTGTTACCCAGTGGAAGCCTAGATGCAATTTATCTTTGAAAAGCGAGAAATTAGATCAAAAATACAGAACTTGCAGGTCCCCCTGTAAATACACATACACATAGACTACACAACCCAAAGGCAAAAAAAGATGAAATTCATGCAAAATATAATTTTTTTGCCTAAAAATATGTTTAGATGATACGAAAGGAAGCAAAGGTATTGCACTTTTAAAAGGTGGCTGTAACATTTAGGAACTGCTAATCGACTGTTTGAAATGTGGCTTGACATTTATTATACCCAAAAGAGAAAGGTCTCCTGTTCTCCCGCATGCCTCTTATCCTTCAGAAGATAAATTGAAGCAGTAAAACAGAGAGATCTCAGTCAAGCGCAGTCATCTCCTCCTCTATTTTTGCATACTTGAGTAAATGCTGAGTGTCCTGTCTCTCACATCCCACCCAACTAACGCAAGGTCATGGACGTGTGTACTTAACCATCCTTTTAAACCATGCCAAGGTCTTTTGATTTATACCGCATCCAAAAATATAGATTGACTTCGTGATGTGTGCGAATTAGGCTTTAAATTCAACACGTTAATCTGATACAATTAATTATAATACGCTAAAAATGAACACATTACTGTTGTCAATTTGTGACCCCTGTACATGCTATAATGAATTTAGCGACAATGTGTATTTTTTTACCATATGAATGTTCTGCCATTTGTCTTCATTTGCTACAGGTCTTCATTTACGCTTCTAAGCATCTAATTGATACGCGTCATTAACTGTGATTTATTTCATTAATTAACCAGGATATCATGCAAATAATTGCATTAAAATTGATTGACACACCCAATCTTTACGTTTGTCATATTAATACAGAGAAATGAAACGAGACCTCAAATACAACTTGTATAAAATAACACCAGTGCTGTCACCTGAGGATGCTACTTAATTTTGTTTTCCACAGCAGCACTGGCAAAACACTCCCGTTTACTTGCCAGGTCCTATTGCTCATAAAACACAGCCGTCTGTGCCGCCAAGAATTATATCATTACAGCAAATTGGTCATGCAACACCATTCTGTCAAAGTCAATCGGAATCTTATTGCGGCACATTTACGACATTTTCTCCTGCTTGGTTAAGCCCGACCAAGATATGCCATAAACACCTTTCACAACACTAACAGCTTATGTCACCGATATCAGAGGTTTTGAATTGACCTTATGGCTTTATTTCGGAGACACATCTGCTGTTTCAATACGACTGCACTTTAGTTTGATACTATGATACTTTTTGTAAGTGCACAAACACGATAAGTTAGACTGCTCGTGCCATTTTCTCTTACCTTTCTCTTCATCAGTTTTAATAACAAAACTAGGCCAAAGAGATCAAAATACTAATTGTAATAGCAAGCAGTGGTGCAGTACATGCGACCAGGACCAAGAAATAATTACAACAAACATCAAATTGTTTTTACTCAACCGTGTAATTTTGTTGATATTAACATCACGGTGTTCAATGTTGTGTAAATACATCTGCTCCTGTATTGATTTATTATGCAGAAAGAAATGAAAGTGCATGTGTGATGATGTGGGTGGTGTTTTGCAAAAACGCAAATATTATTTATTTTGATGCTGCGTTGAAATACAAACCGGTTTAGCTGGCCATTAAACTGACCGGCAAGGCAAAGCATTATAGAAATTATTCACTATGGTAAATCTGACCGTGATCCTACACAATACATTCTTCAAGCGTGTTTTTCCTTTCTCCTCTGTCAACCATGAAAGCAATATTAGTACACAAACTCAATGACTCATTTTACTTACATTCTTGATGCGGGTCAGGCATCTCGGTAACTCTCACATGATACATTCTAACATTGTGCTATGTGTTAAGGCCTTGGGTTGTATGCAGAATGCTGATAATGTACACAATAAAAGCACAAATAGGAAACAATGGGGCTAGCTGACACGGTATTTACTCAAGTGAACATTTATTCATTTGGCAGACGCTTTTATCCAAAGCGACTTACAAATAGTTTTTTACAGTGACACATTACTGCAGAGCAATCAGGGGTAAGGTGTCTTGCTCAAGGGCACATCAGTCATTTAGAAAACAAAACTGAGATTAGAACCGGCAACCTTCTGATCACAAGCCCAACGCTCTAACCATTAGGCCACAGCTGAATGCATTTCCACTATTTAACACAGTTTGCCAAGAAATGTGTCCAGTGCGGTGACAGCAAACATTTCGGGGAAAAAAGGAACATTGAATATAAATCTCTCGTATGCCATGTTATATTTTGAATTGAAATATTAATAATATAACGTAATGTATTATTAACAGTTTGTTTTCTAAAATTTTGCTATGTCAAGGACACATTTACAGTATATTTGTCAACTACCCAAAATGGGTTTGTGTTTACATGTCAGGTACTAGTTGTCACAATGAAATCTGACATTGAAAATGAAAATCCTGTCATCATTTCCTCACCTTCGAGTTGTTCCAAATCTGTCTTGGTTCTGATGAATGCAGAAAAAGATATTCGGAAGAGTGCTTATAACCAGATATCTTTTTGACCCCCATTGACTCCCATATAGGAAAAAATGCTACGGTTGTCAAAAGTGTCCCAGAACTGTTTGCTGTCCTACATTCTTCAAAATGTCTTCTTTTCTTATAGAAAAAAAACAATGATAAAGTAATTTTCCGTAAGGGAGTCAATGGGGGGAAAGACCTGTATGGTTACAAGCATTCTTTCAAATATCTTTGTCTGCGTTCATCAGAACAAAGACATTTATACACATACGGGGACAGCAACTTCATTTTTGAGTGAAGTATCCCTTTAAAGTGCTATAGTTTTTGGACAAATGTGCATTCAATCAACTTATGAAACAGGAAAATATAAAGACAGTGTTCAAAATATCAAAACATTTGGGAATTAAGTTAAATTGTGTCCATTTATACCACATTGTGACAACTTGCCCCATTTAAAAATGTGACCGCATGCTTTGGTCTGACATTTAAAGAAAAACTCCTGTACTGTAGAAATTGTTTAACCTTTTGGTGAAAATACCTCCATTATATAGTTACCTATTTGGAGCAAAAAAGAGCGACCGTTAGCCTTTAAAGTCTGTAAGCATATAGAAACTTGACTTCTTCAATAGAACACTACAGTGTCTGCTTTTGACTTTTTGATTCCATTTTGAGGACCTCATATATGACGCCAGTCTGATAATTAAATGTGTTATTACAAAATCACCAACCCTACATGCCCTTTTGGGTTCCATGGATGAAAAAAACAGGTTTAGAATAACATGAGAATGAGTACATTTTTACTTTTGTGTGAACTGTCCTCTTAAGTAAGATTTTCTAAGACATGTTTTCTCAGGTCTGACAGAGAACAGTCAAGAGAACACATTTATAGAACACATAAAAAACCTCAGTGAAGTCATGAGATAAAAAACATCAAAATGAGCCCGTGTGTCATTTTTGTTTCAGTCTATCCACATTTTAAGATCTGTCCAACATGTAGAAGTGAGTCTCCTTGGCTTCCAGCAAGAATGGGAGAATATCGTCCCCTCCCACTCCTGGGACTTGCTCAACATCATCTGCTATTACCACAGAGGGATTCTGAGCACAATAGGTAGTTTCAGCCCCATTTTCGTGCCAGCTTTTCTATCGACTGGTTTCTCTGGCTCCCTCAAGCTATTTCATTTTCATGTTTGTGATGTTACATTTTTGTAGCGATCAATAATATTTCAAAAGAAGCCTTCCAATTGCCCCTCCAAGCTCTCGCGCTGTGGCCAGTCTTAACAACAACGTTTTTTTCAATTCATCCAAGGCACCAATTTTTGGGTGCCTTTACAAAATGCTTCCACACATTTTGGTCACCACTGGCATTTTACGGTCACGTTGATAACATGCAACCGTGGAAATAATGCGTCCTCAGTTTCGTGGCCCTGCTGTGTGGATGTAAACAGCAGCATTATACGCCGTGGTCAGAAAGCAGTTGGCTTTCGATGAAATTGATTCCGGCGTGCTTATGCCACGCTTCCCTGTTCCAAGAAGGATTACCAATCGTCCGAGGCTTCAAATCATGCCACGCGCTGGGAAATAGATCCCACAAATTAAATATCTCGTACAAATACTCGACTCATTTTGATAGTGAGGTGTGTACTCAGAACATCAGTGTCCGCGTGCATTTGTGTCTGTGTGTGTGTGGGTGCAGATATGCATACATTAGATGCTAATGAGGTAGATGCACGCTTGAGTGGCGTTGTAGATGCATTTTCTCACATTTGACATGCAAATGCATGTAAATAAATGAAGATCTCCTGTTACGCCAGATTGGTTGATGGAGTGACATTGATTCAAGACGGCTGAATAAGAGTACACGCCTCCCAATTGGTGTTTATTACACCCTTATCAAAGACTGAAAGGTCACGCAGTATTTGTATTCCTCTCCGGGGCCGATGAAAGGGCATGTTTATTAGAAAGCCTGCTGTAGGTGTTATGTTAAGAAAAGAGCACTTGTTTTTTTCCGGTAATTATCGCGGTGTTATGCTACGCAGAGTCATCCAGCCGGTAATTGTAACACTGCAGGATATTTTTTGTCAGTGGATGCATTCATTATGACTCATTCCAGACCCACATAGTAACTGAGCTCAGAAATCCCTGAAGGAATGGGAATGCTAATCATTCACATAAATGACTTTCTTCCACATTCGTGTTTGTTTATTGTGTGTGTGTTGGGTTCATTTGGTTACATCCAATAGTATTTCATAGTCTTTGTGTCATTCTGTTATGATTTCAACTTTTACGCATACACCCACAGTGTATTGTGTCCTGATGCATTGAAAACTTTAGTCCCTTGTTTGTCTCGGACATTCTGTCTAGCGTTTTGAAGAAAAAATCTTCCAGGTACTGCACGTTCTGCACTTCGAGTTCTCCATCACAGAGGCTCCGTGGTTTCTTTTCATACTATTTGTATGCAAAAATTTGTGACTGGGGTCATCGGTCATCAAATTAAATATGCCGTGTACCCTGACTGAAGTTCATGTTGAACACGTGTTGTAACCCAGCTACACAGTTTACTGTCCTTTCAAAATGCCTTAAGAAAATGAATGCAGAAGTTCTGGTTCTCATTGGTGTGGTCCTTTTAAAGGGATGGCCCACCCAAAATGACATTTCTTTCATTATTTTCTCGGCCTCGTGTCGGGCCTGTATGACGTTCTTCTGCAAAACACATCAGACGTTATTTTGAAGAATGTTGGTAACAAAACAACACTGCCCCCCATTGACTTCCATTGTGTGAGACATTGCTCAAAATACATCTTTTTTGTTTCACAGAGTAAAGACTCATTTTCCAGGGGTTTTCCGTGATTTTTTTAAAGTCGCATTGATGTAGACGACGTCATTAATAAATAAGATGAGAGCCAGGGAATGTTTTGCAGCAGATTTGATGGGTGTGGGCAGTAAGACACTTGTAAGTGCTTGCCAGGGGGACTGACGGGCCTTAAGTAGTTCAGATATGCAGCGTGTATACAGACCAAACATCTAGTGCATTTACAAGTCAACTGCAAGTGTCATTTGCTTATAAATTAATTTAATAGACGAAACAACAGAGAATGTGTCGAGATTGTTTGCGACAACCTATGACTTTAGAACAACGTATATTTATAAGGCTAATACAACAGACGTTTTATCATAGCGGTCTTACAAAAGCAGCACCACATTGACAGCAGCCAAAATGAGAAACAATTTTATTTATTCTGATTCTTTCCGGTTTTATTGAATGGGGAACAAGCACAAAAATATCCGATAATATTAAAAGATCTGTGTGCGCACTGAAACGTAACGCTTTACCTGCGAGCTTTCGTGGCGTCAGAACAAATCGTGAGTGTTGCGGGCGAAAACAGGACACATTGTGAATGATGCGTGCGGAAGAAAGACAAGATAACATATATTATTGCCGGGAGTGTGACCGAATCTGTGAAGCAGATGGAAATGACATCCGTCCCGCACGCAGCAGTCTTGGAACAGCCTCTTCTTAAAGGTACAGTGTAAAAATCACATGACCCGCGACTCGTCGACATCAAGCATCAAAGGTGCGTCAGAGCAACTAGTTTTGATACGTTAAAGTTTCATGAATTTTCTTTGAAAGGCATTCCTTCCAAGATAAAGGCGATTGTCCTTCACGCAGTACAATAGTGTAGATGTTTGATTTGCGATAGTATTTCAATGCATAACAGTAACAACATCGCGTGCCGCTGCGTGTCTGTTGGTGCAGCTAGTATCAATCAGACAGTGAATGAGACTAAAAGGGAAGTAATTGACGTACATTACAGCAATTACCTTGTCACTGACATACTGTCCTGCGGACCGAACAACACTACTCAACCTAGCGCCTCATAACACACACACATGCACACAATCCTCAGGGGGACTCGCCTGGGGTTGTGAGATAAGGGAGTCTTGTGTGCAGCTGAGACACCCCACGACACTGGACACGGCAGCTTGCCCCTCACACACATAGATACGGATGTACGCAGACGCACACACATACCACGGACTACCGTACAGTATATGTATATCACCTCTCAGAGGACTGAACACTACCCCCAAATACACACGGTTGGTGTTGTGTTCAGTCCACTGGCAGTTTAAATACATATACAGTAGTGTGTGTTGAATGCTGACGGTTGTGTCCAGTCCTCTGAGAGTTGATGGATGAGATCTGATGTTCGAGACCCTCATGCTCACAGCTTCCCTGTAGCTAGAGCACTACAACCGCATCACTCCCTCCTCCTGCCTCTCACGTTACTGCATATATGCGTTCACCTTTAATTCAGCTCTTATTCATCATCTTCATGTTTTTTGAGAGGCACGCACGTGTCTGACAGGGTTCACGCTGTGACATTAATGAATTTCGCAATTAAGGAGTGTGCAGGAAGGAAAAAAACGTGACAACTTGCCCCTATACAAATGCAAACATCTTTTCTGTATAAATGAACATCTTCCATCAAAAACAATTTTTTTAAATTCATCACACCACTGGGTTATATGAATGTACAGTTAATCAAAGCAAGTCAACCCCTTGGAAATAAAACTTACAGAGTCGCTTGTAAATTTGCATGAATTTTTATCTCATGCTGCGTTTTGCATGACACATACAGTCATCATAGCGTCTGTGGGCGGGGACTGTCTAAAACAACTGTTAAAAAGCTTTTCAGATCTAACGGTATTACAAGATGCATTAAACTCAAAGAGGCAGCGCTTTTAAAGCGCTTTGATGCAACCTCACATAACAGTTCTTCACCTCTACTTGTATAAGCGCTGTATCGGCTCGGCTCGTAAATCTCATAAACACTCGACCTGCGCTCTACGTTAACATTCAAGCATTCACGTCAAGGATATGGTTGTGAAAAGACAAGACATGAACGTTGCCCCAGATATGGCTGTCTGCTCACTTTAATATGTTTAACGCAATAGATGAACACATGGAGCTACTGATCTCTGCCGCCCAGAGGCATGGCAGGCGCTCCTTTAAATAGATTTTTGTCAGTGCAACGGTACTGTAAATAGACAATATAAAAAATACACTCCTCGCCGAGCTTTGAAGCTCTACCTGTCTGCCAAAAATGGTGAAATGCCAGGTACGGCCCCCCCGGCGGGGCCCCCCTTATCAGTGCCAGCGGATTCACCTGCAAAATAATACGGAGAAAGAAAAGCTTGGTGTGATCCCGGGTGCTTTTATGCATAATGATAAGCCAAATTTCCCAGGTGGGCTTTCTGGTGAATTCACGCTGCATTCCGCCCCCCAATATTAGAAGTTGCTAAAATGTTGACATTTTTTTACATTTGGATACGCAGGCGGTCCTGAAGAATGAAATGGATGCAGGAATCTGTCGTTGCTTTCATATGTTTGTTTCATCCATCAATAATAAATGAGTATGCGCATACGTATCCGCGCATGTGTCTGCGTAGTCATTAAATGCATTCAGACTTCACGTAGGAACTGTGTGTTTAATTCTTTCCTCTACTGTTCACCGTGGGAGTGTGAATAACACAGGAAACATATTTGTACATCTCTGCAGTATGTCTCTGCCAACAAGGCCTGCTGAGAATTTTTTTTTCCTGCGCTTGTTTTATTTTAGTTCTTTCTCTTTTTCTCTGCCTGGGATGATACAACAGACCTCACAGCTAGAATGAAGCCTGTGACAGCTCTAGCCGCCAAGCGTGCGCGAAGCACTCACTTCTCCATGGTTGGGCGCCACGGCGAGCGAGGCCACTCCGTGAGGCTGGTTTAAATGAGAGGGAGAATGTTAGCGTGGCCTTGTTATGGTCCGCCTTCCAGCCAACTGGGCCACAGACGCTGCAGCTTTTACCACTGACCTCCCACCGCTTTAATGGCCACATTGTGCCCCGTCCCTCACTGCGTCCTTTTCCTAAGAGGGCCATTTTCTGTTTTAAATAAAGTCATTTAAGGCCAAAGATCTTGAAAATGTCTTTAGGAAGGAAAAGAACGACATTTAAATAGGACTAAAGAGTACTTACTGAATGCATGTGGCTCATTTTAGCTGCGGTACTTTTTTGGGAAATGTGGATGTGTTGTGTTTTTATGGTAAGGAAGAAAATCCGCACAAGGGTTTATACTAGAGTTTCAGAAATATGCAGAGGTCAAGACATCTATGCGTTATTTATTGTGATTTGATTTGTGTATAAAATGAACGTGAAGTGGTAGTTTCAGTAACAGGATGGAATTTCGTTTAGAGATCAGGTTGGAAGTTTCTTTCAAATTTTTTACATTTGTTTATAGGTTTTATAATTCAAGCAAGAATAATAAAACATTAAATTACACATCATTTATGAAATTGGTACTAATCCATACAGATGCTTATTGTTTTCCCAACAAAAGTCTTATAAAGATGTGATTATGAAATTATATTTTATTACGTTCTTCCAAAAACACGAGAAAGGAGACTTAAAGTGTTTTGAATGTAAATATTAATTACAAATTAAAAAAAGGATTTCCATAAATAACATTGTTAAAAAAAAACATTAATTACAGAAAGCGAAAACAATGAAACACTTGAAATGTTTCTTAATAAATTGTAATTTTTGGTAATAGTATATATGTGAAGTTATCCGCTCAAACCATGAGGAATTATGAAAATTCACCAACTGTGATCATGCAATACGAGAAAACGGATTACATTTTTTCTTTATTGAAATTGTGAGTTATTAAATGGAGTATTAATGTTTCCAATATATTCAGACGGAAATGCTATACATTAGAACAAATAGGAATGACTCACTTTTTCTATCAAGTTAACGTTCATTTGTTTTTGTTTTTGTCTAATTTCGCCCAAGAAGTCCATGTTGTCATCACCTATCACCGTTTCATCAGATTGTATCATCTGCAATGTTAGACCAATAGCCTCTATTTTCACTGAGAGCTCTAGTCTTTGTGGGTCGATCTTTTGCTCAACACTTTGTAAAGCCGAAGCAAACTTGTCCCTCTCTATCAGTCCTGAAAGTAGGTTTCTCATCCCAAACCCTGTTTAAAGCCAGTGAGCAAGCTGATGGGAAAAGACAAGCTCTGCCTGAGGAAAACTACCTCCTCACCGGTCTCTTTCTCTCTCTCTGTCTTGTATGGATGGCTCCCCTTGGTCTAAACCTCATGGTGTGCTGGTTAAGAGCGACAGCGCAGGGGTGGGCCGCAGCGTGAGTCCTTTCACACTTAAAACGCGGTATAGAATTGTGCGTTTGCGAGAAAGAGGAGGTGGATGCGTAGTGCTATATCGGCTCTGTTGTGGAATGACTTACCTTTGTGTTCTCTGTGTTCTGTAAAAATATGTGTGCGGTGTTTATAGATATGCAAATTTGAAGTCTGAGAAAATGGCGGCTGCTGTCTGGGGTTGCTCAGAACAGCACCTGAATAACACTTGTAGTAGTCGCATTGGGATCCAAGCTTTGGTTTTGTTTCATATGTGCAAGGGAGCACTTGTCAGTTTTATTTCTTCTTCCAATTCAGGATATAAAAATGTGCTTACATAAGTACCAGAGCAATGCCGGGTTATTGCTAAACTTTATTCTTGTACATGTTTTCTTCTGGACACTAAAGGCCACAACTAAATTGAAAAATCCAGAATTTCTACAATAAAATAATTTTGCAATTCTTGCTTTTGCATTCTTGCTGTGAATTGCTTCAAAAGGTTCTTCGATGCAAAGTAGAACCTTTTGGTTCCATAAAGAACCTTTAACATCTAATGACCTTTCTGTTTCACAAAAGGTTCTTTGTGGCGAAGAAAAGGTTCTTTAGATGATTAAAAGTAACATAGAGATGGTTCTTTAAAGAACCTTTGGCTGAATGGTTCTTCTATGGCATCGCTGTAAAGAACCTTTTAAGCACCTTTATTTTTAATAGTCGTGTATGACTAAATGTAAATGTGTACTCATTGTTTCATTCACTGACTGTTAATTAAATGAGCGCTCAGAATATTATTTTATGAAAGATATAATAAACAGAATTATAAAATATACTATAGGGGTGTCCATTAAAGTCTTTTTCCTTTTGGGCTAAATTACGTTTTACACATTTCAGGGCTGTTAAACGATTACATGTTTACATAATATATGTCTGTGTACTGTTCACGTTTAATTTTTATTTATAAACACACATGTATGTATTTATGAAATATTGGCATGTATACACACGTATTTATATATGATTTAAATTCTATATTAACATCTAAAAATGTACTGCAAGTATATAACTTTTATTCTGGAAGCAATTCATCGGCCCTAAACCATTTTTGTTATCGACTGACATAATATTTCAACAAGTTTGCTTACTGTAGAGGAAAATTTAGATTTGTGTTATGTTAGCGAATGCAAATGCTCATCGACTAAAAATAAGCATAACAGAACATTTCAATTTTTCTTTTGTTTAATAACACTAAAGCGCTTTCTAATGTTGCTTAGAGACCTTGAGCGAAATCCCTCATTTCCCTACAGATTGGTACACATTATATTATAATTTGCATGACATCATTTATCTCTATGGAAACTTATATGGTTTGCATTCATTTGATATAATAGTTGAAACAGTTGAGCAGACAAGAGTCCTCATGTCACTTAAACCTTAACGTCTTTATTCCGTTCGATAAAACGAGAAGATGCTTTCTCACGATAATCAAACTGTACCATCAGATAAATCCTAATAAAAGTTTACTGTTCTTCTCCTGCCTTGGTTTTACGCTGCAGCAGTGGCATGTTAAAGCCAGTCACCTCCTTAATGTCAGCATTAGCATCCATTATGAGCTTTATATTTTTGGTGGTGAACAACATGGGATTTATGAGGGGAGTCATATCACAAACAGGCCTTTGAGAAGACTCGGTTATGAGAACCCCTGACACAGACCCGGACCCCCAGCCTCTCCACACACACAATCCCTTTCACAGCACAATGAAGGAAAAAGAATGCATTGTTCCATTTGAGCGAGCGCTGCTTTACGCAACGTTTCCAGAGCGTGTGAAAAGTAAATATTGTCTCATCAGCTCTGTGTGGTAATCTGCCCTGATCCTGTGATGGAACACAGAGTTTAGATTGGGGAGATGATGGCTATGTCCCCCCTCTATCTCTATCTATTCTCTCTCTCTCTCTGTCCGTCTCTCTCTCTCTATTCTCTTTTTATCTTAATGGAGTTTTGCAGGTTAAATAAAAGTTAAGTGTAGTTATTACTTGATGAAAACAAACCAACTGACGTTTGATTGATATTAAATGTAATGCACAATAAATAAACATGATTTTAGTTTTTGCCATTTTGCAAACAATCTCTTCAAATATAGTTTAGTTACAATGATGTAAACTGTAGAATTGTGGGCACAGACAAGCTAAAAAAGTTCCAGTTCTGTTATTCCAAATTTTGACATACTCGAAATTGTCCAAACAAAATGAAATAACTGTTGAGTTGGATAAGAGAAAGTTGTGTTTTACTTTGAAGAAATAACACGTATGGGCTTGAAATTTGATTTTAGTTAGGTGGGCTATGTTTGTTGGTCTCGGCACAGTGCACAAACAGTCATAATAAGGTGAGAGGTTTAGCAGAAGAGTTTCATGGATGGCTGACTATCAGTATAAAGCAGGGCCCTGAGCGAGATGGAGGGCGTTTGGTGAAAGCTTCAGAGTCTGTTAAACAGACACTTATGTTTTCAGGCCCCTGTGATTCTCGGTGAACTTTACAGACTCGAAGCAGATGATGTTTGGCTGAAGTATGATAAATCATGACCAGTGCCACTCTTCATGTGCCGTTTTTAGGGACTGGAATGTTATGCTTGGCTCGCTTCAGATTTGTGCTCGATGAGCATCCATTTGGACTTGTGTTGTATCCATTATGTGCAATAAAGTGTCAATCTGAGTAGGGCTGCAACAACGAATCGATAAAATCGATAAAAATCGATTATTAAAAATGTTGGCAACGAATTTCATTATCGATTCGTTGTATCGCGCGACTATAACGCGCGCCACATGTTTGAGTGGCGTGAGCGTGGCGTTTCTGTTGCGTGTCAGCTCTGTGGCGGCTGCGTCGTGTTTTCTGTATCTTTGCACACCAGCACCGTGCCTGACGCGGCGCTGGCGCGCTGCTGCTGCTATAGGTGACATAGAGGGAGGCCGCCGACAGACAAGGGTCTTGTATTCACGACAAGTTTAAACTTTTTTCACATAACCTACACCTTCCAAAATCCGAAAAATGAGTAAGTAGGCTGTCTGTTTATTTAAATAACATTTCCAAATGTTTTGTAGCTTTATTACCTGATGTTGGACCGTCACTCAGATGACACACTAGACTACGTTGTTATTGTAGTGTGTCATATTTTTTTCCATTTTTAATCACATTGTTAAGAGCATAAAAAACAAAAATAATTCAGTCACCAATACTTTTTGGGGTTTAATACGAACCACAATTCGTATTAAGATGATTCTCAGATATGTTATTTAAGATGTAACGTAATCAATTGATGCACGAGTTTACTTTATGCAATATGTGTTTAAGATGGACATAAATTAATATTCCCATTCAATGCAATGTATCTTTTCATTGGATATAGCCTAAGCATTTTCTTGGAGGAAGATTTTATGGAAAAAGGTAGTTAATTGGAGTATTCATTTGCAACATTTTAGTAATAATATCTCATACTTAATAGGAATATTAATGTATAATTTATTTCAATATTCACTTGTTGTTTCTCCAAAAATGCATTATAAACATGATTTAAGTCCTGATGTTTTCTACAGTGGACATGTAAACCCCGTAACGTGTAGATGTTGGTTTAATGAAATTCAATTTGAAAATACGTTCAAATAAATGATGATTAGCTTTCAAACATCAAAATGGCATTCATTAATATGTATTCGTGTACAAAATTACATATAAACATCTTTTCCTATTCTATTTTGCCTGGAAACGCTTCCAACACGCTTGCGTGTCTCGTGAAAAATAGGCGTCGATTCAATTCCTAGCATGCACGCGTTTTCCGTGCGGCTCGTCTCACGCAGGCAGTGTGCAAGCTCTAACCTGTTAACATGGGAGCCGATTTAAAAACGGTCACGCCATGCTTCTGAGACGCTCACGCCACGCATCTAGTGTGTCACAGGACTAAAAAAAGTTGATCGCGCCGCGCAGCATAGCGGAGAAAAAATAAATTAAAAAAGCAGAGCGGAGGTAGAGGAAATACCATCAGAGAGACCCGAAAAAATTCCAGAAAAAAACAGCAAACCATGAGAGGCTTCTTGATGGGAAATGCATCATGTAAACCACAGCCAGCTGTAATAATGATATAATAAGTAATAATAAAGCTTTTGAAATATGTTTTGCAATGTCAGTTCTATTTTTCAATAAAGGGTTGAAAATGAATGCTTTTAAAAAATTGTATCCGATTCATCGATTAATCGAACAAATAATCGACAGATTCATCGATTATTAAAATAATCGTTAGTTGCAGCTCTAAATCTGAGCGTGCATACATTCACCAGAGTTTAAAACACAGTGGTGCATATTCCACCATTGTCGTGGGCAGAACAGAGCAACCTAGGAGACAACCAGGAGAAGGCAGCAATGAGAACGTTTGTGGCTGTGCATCTATTTGTGCACATTTCAAACGCAGTTGTGCATCCATATGTAAAAGCCAAAGTGTGTGAGAGAGAGAGAGAGAGAGAGAGAGAGAGAGAGAGAGGTGAGGACTCCGAGGGAGACAATAAGGAGGCAGGAACTTTAAGCAGTGCCAGGGGAAGCAGATTAGACTAGAGGTGATCAGGAGGACAACGCTCGGTGTATTAAAAACAAGAGCAATGTGAGGAAACCAGAGGTCAGGGGGATAATACTCTTGTGCTTGTATAATTACAGGCTTATTGTATTGTTTTTAATTTCTCATTCTTTTGGCTTCCTTCACTGAACAAGTAAAACAAAGCATAAAAGTCATTTCTTGGAACTGGCAGCGAGCGAAAGTGCTCTGATACTTTATATCTGTTCCAAAAACTAAGACGATGCATCCGTAAATACTTAAGCATTATTCATGAATACAATCATGATTGTTTTGGCCAAATACATCTCTTAGGAAAATGAACAGTGGTTTATTATAGTAAAATTGTAGTCCTGCTTTCTAGAAGATTAATTGGCGTTTATATTACCGTAGTAGTTTTACTACAAATGTCATGGTTAAACTATTAGAGAACCAACAGTTTGATTATTGTAGTGAGACTTTTGTCAATTTGTGTAGCAATGGTTTTACCACAAATAACATAACATGTCATTTAGGCATTTAGCAGACGCTTTTATCCAAAGCGACTTACACAGAAATTAGGGATCAATAAAGCCAATTGAAAAAAAGAGGCAATAACACAATAGTTGCTTATACCAAGATACAGTTAATACTATTGTTATAAAATATTTTTGTAGGTAAACAAACGTATTCGTTTTCAAGCTAAATCCATTTAAGGTAGTCAGAGACAATTGTTTATAAATGTTATTTACGTACTGCATTTAGCTAAATAACCTTAAATGTATCCTTTTTGTAGTATTTATCGCATCGGTTAATGACGGTCGACTTGTTTTTATACCGACACCTAGTGGTGTGGATGCAGCATTACACGAAAGATGTTAACATGTTTGCACTCTCCAATGTTTGCATTTTTATAGAGATGAGTTGTTTTCAGCTTGTTTCCAGTTCCCAGACGCTCCTGATGTGACACACAGCTTTTATTAATCTACTAATATGCATCATTTTGACATTGACATCCATGTATTTTTCAGTGTCATTTTACACTTTTCATAGCCTTTTGGCCTTTTTGATAAAAAAATGGTTGAATTGAATTACAATGCAGCTTAAGGTGTTTTGGAAAATACCTTTGAATAGGCGATAAGATATTTGCTTTTCTGCAAAAAAAATGTTCATCAATGATCATCAACTAAAGGAAATCTTGATTATCCATCTGTGAGACACCACAGTTTATTTCCTACACTATTTCATTATTTTGCCCTAATTTATGGCAGCCTGTAAAAGGCGCATTATGACATGATGAAATGAGGAAAAACGACACGGGTCTGACCTTACTCACCAGCGTGTTGACCTTATTAAAGTATACAGGCCGTATTTGAACTAATAAAGCTGTGCATTTATCAATGCTGAACACATAAAGCCACAACAGCCACAGGCCTCCCGCTGGACAATCAGTGTACTGCACAACAACAAATACAGGAGAGAGTGAGCAGATGTCTGTATGTTTTTTCCCAGCTCGGTCCCATACCTTAGATGCTTCTCATGTGTCCCGTCTCATTACAAATACAGGACGATCCCCAGAAAAGCATAACATCTGTCTCACACAAGTCTCACACGGAATGACTCCCTAACGTAACCTATAGTGGGTCTGCTCATAAATCTGTTCTAACAAGAAATGATCGAGTGGTCTCCGTCACAAAAGCTGGACCACAAAGGCACTGTAACCCTGCAGGCGTTGGCAGGAATAGATGATAGACGCACACAGGGCCTTTCTCTACAAAGAAACAGAGTCCGGACGACGCCAAGCAAAGCCTAGTAAAAGTTTCATAGAACAACTGTGCTGTTACAAGTGATTTATTTAAGAGGAAAAGCATGTACGCGCGAGAAATAGAGGTGAGAGTGTGTGGTAGTGGGAGACTACTAGAGATGGCGAGAAATAGCGATCGGGATGTAATAAGGTTGATGCGAGGGAAAAGGAGGATTGAATGGAAAGACGGATATGGAGAGACGTGTTGCGTTTCCTTTCATTTGTCATGAGGAGGTAACGAGAAAAAGCTCTTTTGCTGGTTTAACCAAATATCTCATGTTGTTACTATGAAATAGATTTTGAGTGGTGGATTTATAATGTGTGTGGTTTTCTTTTTCAATTTTTCATTGCACTCCTATGGCACAAAGTTGGTTTTCCAAGTTTATATTTTCACATGCTTTTTATGAACCGCAGGTTTTGTTTTGGCAAGGCCACATGTACACTCTTTTGTTGAGCTGTTAAACTGTTGCACTCATGTGAGATAAGGGCTTGTATCATTGAGTGGTAAATGGTGAGCTCTCAAAAGCCGTTTTCACTGTACTCTGTCTTTTCAACTCTCCCGGTAAACCGTTGCTTCTCTTATAGTATTTGATGCCGATAGAGTGTTTAAAAGAATCTGATATGTGGTCTGGTCTTCAGAAGCGTCCGGCTTGACGTTTATTCCCTCTTCAAAGTCATTAACGGTGTCATTCTTTCGGTTCTGAAAGCGAGCGCTGGAGAGTTAGGGGATGCTTGTGAAAATAGAAGCCACATGAAACTCCGATCTGATTAGTTCTTTTTCCCAGGGTGCGACACACTAATAGTAAGTTCTTGACTGGAGATGGGAAAGTACATACTTTTGAGTTAGAGACGATTTGATAATATTGGGGCATATTACACTTGACTAAATGTAATGTTCTAAAAAGTTTTAATATTAATAACTTGAAGTTTTTAGTAGAGATGCACCCATACTAAATTCCTCTCCTGAAACCGATATCTGATAATTCACAGTGATATCAGCCTATACCGATTCTGAAGATTACATGAATATTTCTTAACTTTCTGAATGTTATTAATTCCCACAATGACTATTAATATTGAACATCAAGCTGGTGAGTTATATGTACAGAGCACAAGGTTTTGCATTTCTGTCGGCCGATATATCGGTGCATATTTGGTTGTGGGTAGGAATACAAAAATAGGATTCGTATAATTAGTATAAATTCATACGATCTGATTTGTACGTTTTAATGATAATTTAATTGAACGCCAATGATGTTAGGTTTGGGTGGGGTTAGGGGGAGGGGCTTCAGTATCGATTTTTTTCTTGTAATTCTACGTTTTTGTACGATCCACATCGTACGTATTCATACAAATTAGCCACCTCGGTTATTATTAATCATCAACACATTGTTCCAGCTGTACATTATATCATACAGAAGTGTTATACTATCCAGACATCTTTTGACATCATTTTTTGAGTGCCGTATCCTAATCCTTATCTCATGTACCATTTAGGATGAATAATATGCATATTGTGACAGCTCATTTCTTTTAACTGATTGGTATTCAAGTAATGTTTAGATCTCTCCTGTATTCTAACCCTCTGCATCAGTTGTTTAAATGCTCATATATGAACCATATATAAATATAAACATTTGACATCTCTACACTGATGTGGTCAATGAAATGTCACGCGGCTGACGAGAGCTGGCCGAGGGTTCGAGGGTGATTTTCCTGTTCTTTGCAGCGGTTGGCAGGACTGAGTTCCGCTTGCCTTATCAAATAAATTGGAGAGCTGCTTTTTTCCCTATTGCCACGGCAGAAAAGGTTTTGGCTCACCCGAGGGTCTTCCGTTCATGCCTGGCGCTGATGGGAAAACTACTTAGAATAATTGCGTTCCAGGCGGGAGGATTGCGAAGCGCCGCATGGCTCTCTCTCTCTCTCTTGCACTGTTGCTCTGTGTCTCTCTCTCTCTCTCTTTCGCTCTGTGTATCTCTCTGGCTCATTCTCTCTGTTTCTCTGCATTAAGAGCGCAGGACCTTCCCTTCTTTAAAAAGGGATGAAGGGGCTGGTTCAATCCGTCTTTGCATCACCTCCATTTTAAAGCTGATTAGGTAAATACTATGTGAAGCGAATCCACATGTAGCGGTTGTGCTGTTGGATGATGATTTTGATTATGTTGGAGAGATTTTTAGAATAGAATAGAATTATTATTGGTTTGTATTTATTCTGCTTTGCAACCATCAATGCAAACATTTTAAAGAGTAAAACCTTAGAAACCCATTTGAATTAATTAGAATTTGACATAAATGTCAATATTTGTTATTATTTTCATGATATTAAAGCGCGTTTTGGCAATTACATTTTTTATTTGATATGGTGGAAGTCAAACAGACTTGACATGATCTCGCTCCGAATACCCTTCATTGAGTTAAATGCTAAATCTTTTAACTTTTAATATTTGCCTCCTTTGATGAACGATCATATTTGTGCAAATCCTCCCCGTCAGGTTCAGCCCTCCTTTTCTTCATTCTATCTTCTTCAAAAGTGACAGAGAAAGACCATAATTCCCTTCCTCTCAGTGCCAGTGGGTCTGTCTGTTTCTCTGGAACTGTCTTCTCATGCTCAGCATCAGTGACAGATCGCAGTATTCTGATTTGTGCAGTAAACATCTGTCTGTATGGATGCTTCCTAGTCAATTGAATAAAACGATCACGTACAGAGAATGAATAAGCCCAAAGGAGCGTATCATTGTTTAGAGGCTGCTTTCTTCAGCTCGGAATACTTTTTTTATTGAATTCTCAGTGTCTAATGTTTCATTTAAAATGTTTCTTATAAAATTCCTTAGAGGAAATAAATAAGAAACAAAAATAGACACAAATGAGACAATTGTTTGGTGTAACTAATCAGAACTAATCAGAAAGAGCTTTTATTTATTTTTTATTTTTTTATTGCCACGTGTGCTTATATACACGAGGTATTTACTTGAAATAAAGCCTCACATAAATACATCAACTAATGTTGATTAGCATTATTCTGATTGGTTTGCCTTGGAAGAATTTGAGAATTTTTTTAAGCACTTTTGTACTTAACACGTCCTTTTCGAGGATGTAGTCAATCCAAACCTGTAACCAAACGCGGTAAATCGCGCTATTCTTGCATAGTTGGACGCTTGAACATTGAGTTTATTTGCTTCACTTCAAATTTGCGTCATGGGAGGGGCTTCTGCCAGGCGGCTCCAGTCTCGTTGCAAAATGGCTGACATGGATTTTTTTGAAAGGGTCTATGAAAGGCTAAAAACAGAGTAGACTCGTTCGGCGCTGTGTCTGGGTCCATCAGATCCTTCGGAGGTGCAGTCGTCCATTGATTTTTCGGATTTCTGCCTCCGCTCGCTCCACTCGTCATAATCACGTCGCTACTAGAGCAAGCTCCTGATTGGTTAACGCGGTACTATTATCCGGCAATCATCAAATGTTTCAACTTGCGTGATTCACGCGTCAAACGCACGAAACACTAAATTTGCTTGTGCAAATCGCGCGACAAAAACATTGTCGCAACGGCGTTGCTGTCCGGGTAATAGAAACTCCATCCACTGCTGTCGTGACACCGCATCCTTTGGAGACCTGAACAAGGCTTTTTTCCTCTCACATCCAAAACACACCTTTTAGGTGCCATTATTAGCTCTATTAGCTAAAACAACTACAATAGACTATTACGTGCAGTGCTAACCACGGTTTCTTTAGGAAGGAAACACGCTGATAGGCGTGCTCTTCCACTCGGTCTCTGGTTCATTCATGGGCGTGCTCTTCCAGGAGAATGGCCAATAAAACCTTAGGATCCTTATTTCGAAACAGGGATCCAGACTTATAAAAAACTTTCCGAAACAAGTTGTAGTGCTGGCGGACCGTATCGAGCACAGAAATACTATGTCATGCATCCAACTTGTTTTTGAACAAGTTGACCATGTTTAGCTTGAGGACCAAGCACATTTAATAGTATAAAGAAGACACAACGAATGTAACTCCTCCTTTAAGTCATCTTTATCTTGATACTCAGAAAAAAAAAATGTTCAAGAAAAGATTGTCTATTTGGACACAGAGGAATTATTTACATGTGTCCGTTTTAATGTTTAAAGGAACAGATACAAATAAGTAAACAGTCTTTGCGTGTTGTGACTGTATATTGTGACTGCGCAACTGCATCAATCATTTATTTATGTAAAGTGGCCCTTTCTGCAGTGCAACTAATGGAAAGCCCTGGTTCTACAAATGGGTGGAAAAAAAATTGTACTGGCCCGATTTAGTCGTTGAAGTACGGGACAGTTTTTTCAATAATGCAGGGGGAGAGAGAGAGAGAGAGAGAGAGAGAGAGAGAGAGAGAGAGAGAGGGGGGGTCTAATGCCTCTGAGACATGCATCTGTTGACATTTCTCATCTTGCTTGTTTGTGTTTCTTTACAGTAATGTTAATGGTAAGAGTCTGCAGTTATACATCACTGCTTATTTGTTTCACACGGCTACTAGAGGCCACTCTGGTCTTTATTTGACATGCAGGAACTTCAATTCTAGTTTTAATTGCTTCGGTCATTGAAGACGTAGAAAGGCGAAGGGAATTTTAATCTGTGTGTATTACGCAATGTATAAATGAAGCTTTCGCCACTGCATGGAAATATCTACAGTGAATTTACAGTGTGGTGGTTAATGCTCTGTGCTGAAATATTTAATTGGTTCGATATTGATTTTGTGTTGTCCTGCTCAAAAGTAAAAAATGTGAATGAATTGTTTTTCTGAGTTTGTTCTTTTTAACGAATCGCTCAAACTGGTTCACTGATCACTGTAAATGATTCATGAGCACCCCGGTTGGAATCAAAATGTTTATCCAAAGGACTGGAAATGTTTTGGGAAATTATCTGTCGAAGCGTCTGGGAACCCTGTTGAAGTCCACCAGCTTAAATGTGATTTTATATGTTAATGCTGTTATATAGTTTCATAGTATTTCATTTGATAGATAGATCATTTACGGCTGTACTTTCTCACACTTAGAACCACCATACAATGACATATTCCATACGTAATATTTCATTTCATTTCATTTGAATGTTTAAAGGAACGGATGTTTCAGTGACGCACCAATTACAGCAACTTTGTCTTTCTGTGACATTTGTATGTTGTGTCATACATAATTTATCAAAGACGCACATCGGGTCTATTGCTGTTCAATACATTTCGGATTAAGAAAACTTTAGCCACAAATGTTGACTCATTGCAAATGATGTGATAAATTGTTAGACTTTTTCAAGTTCTCATTTAGTTGCCTTAAAAGTCCCAACCATTGAAATGTTCATGTAATGGCCTTTTATAAATCTGACCGCCGAGCGTGGGTTATTGTTAATTAATGTGAACCCTGGAAGGCTTTTAAGATAAAGTAATTCAGCGCTATGCTTAATTAATGTAATTATCTAATTGTACATGGTGTTTGCTATCATCAACCAAAGCCTGCCTGTCATTCTCTGCTTTCCGGCTTTTTGCAACGCAACGTGAAGCGGCACGTCAGAACTGGGTAATGATCTCTCTATCGAAAGGCTTGTGTTTGATTTTAAGCCGTCAGCCCTGATTATTGCCAATATTTATATATTAAATCCCATTTATATAAAAGTGAAGCGGGTCCTGTGATCAGCAGAGCCGTGTTTGATGGAGGTGCTGAGGGGCTGAGATAAGGTTATGTTGAGGGAATTGTTGAAATGGGTGACTGAAGACCCTGCCATTGGTCACGGTCCACTCCTCAAAGCGGCGACAGCCTTTTATCAGGTAACTGCAATTGGAAGAAGCAGTTCAAAGAGAAAGGAGATGAATTTTCGAGGTTAACTTGTTTGAGGTTAATCCCATAGACAGATTGTGCTATCAATGAACGTTTCGTCATGTTGCAAGCATTCATTCAACCATTTAATATGGATCCTACAGGTTTCCAAAGATCCATTAAATAGCTGTCCGAGAAAGTGAAATTCTAAGCTAGATGTTCAAATAAAGCAATATGCCATAATGTTAAGGTTAAGGGGGTTTTGGGTACCAACCACACACCGTCACTGTTGTAAAAATACCCAACTGCAAAATAAAATAAAAGAAACACTAAGGCTTAATATTTACATTTATGAATAATAATTCATAAACAATAACAAATTATCCACTAAGTAATGTAGTGGTAGTCTAACTGGCTGTTTAACATTTGATGGATTATATTCATGTTGGTAAATAAATGTAATAAAATGTAAAATGTAATGCAATAATATAGAATTAATTTGGTGTGCAGTCATGAGCGAAATTTAATAATCGTTTTTAAACCACATATTTAGCAAGTAAAGATGTTTGTCAATAACACTTCTATACATCTATAGACCACTTTGCAAGAAGCACTTCCGGTTTCTGGATTTTAAATCTTACATTATTAAATCCTATGATTAAATCTTTAAGATATTTGTTGAATATCTTGGTTGTAATTTGGTATTTTGTTTAAACGTTTAAAAAAACTGAAACAGGAAGTTCATCTGGACCAGCGTTGTACATCAACCAAAGAGGTCTATACACACATATTCTGACCTTTGACCCCTTACTTTAAAACAGATGCTTAATTTGCGGTGTAGTTAAAAATGAATTACTGTTTAATAGAAACAGAATAATGAAACCTAAAACAACACAATGGACCAATAAAGTATTCAGTCTGTGGCTGAACATGTAACACCCAGTGGCGGCTCCAGACAATTTTGATTGGGGGGTCAATGGGGGGTCCTGGTCATTTAAAGGGGGGTCTCATGAAAACCGACAGAAAATACATTGGACACGGCTAATAGCTGCATATTAATGCTACTAAACAAATAAAACAACACATCATATCAACTACTTTGTTTTTAATTAATTAATCAATTGTAGTTTGCCAACAATATGCTCAAACTTTAATTGCCACACCCAGTGCCGCTGCTAGCCATATTGGTGCCCTAAGCATAATTCCATTATGATGACCCCCCCCCCACCCTGAAATTTGCCAGTTTTACTTTTTATTACCAAACATATAACTCAATACCAATAACACAATAGCAGCATCGCAGTATAAAACCTAGGAACACTAAATAGAGAAAGTAAAATCTTCACAGCTTTGCTGTCTTTGTAAACATATGTAGAATAGCCTACACACACTACACATTTGAAAGTGCAAACTTTTCTTCAGTAAACAGAATTAGTAGCAGCACATCCACATTTCCCGAATTTAAGTTAATTAAACATGGACATACCTGCATGTGATGCACGGGCATCATCTCGCAGTTTCTTCTTTCTTATCTCTTATCCTGACTCCTAATGTCTTTTCGGGGCCATTTCCAAATAAGTTGCCTAGGCAACCATCTGTCAAACTGCGTCAGGCGCACGCGCGAGGCGCTGCTGCGGGTGGTGGTGATATGGGAATGTTCGGCCGGTTTTTTTACATATACATGGCTGAAATGTGCCTGCCTAATAATTTTTCTATAGCCTAATGAAATAAAATTAGATTTAAAAAAATGTTTTTCATTACGCTATTTTTGGTGCCCCCTCATCACTTGGTGCCTTACGCAACGCACGTGATGCGCGTGGGAGTGGCAGCGCTGGCCACACTCATGACAGAAAACATATTTACAATCCAAAAGAACGACGCGGGTATGATTTTAGTTGAGCCTGTCTTGGTTTCTCGGCTGAGCCATGGATTAAATCCCCAGTTAAATGCTCTCCGCCGTCAGGATTCCCAACATCCGTGCCCGCTGTAGCGCTCGATGAAGCGCCATTTCTTTTCATCTGCTCACCTGTCTCCTCCGCCCTTTTTAGGTATTACAAAACGATCCATTTTTAGCTTCAAGAAAAGTGCGTAGCAGCTCTTGCGGGCTCGCGACACCGTCTTGAACGTAATGACGCAAGGCGCAGCGACAGCAACGTTCATGAGGCGTCGCTTTGATTCTTATGTTTATATTTTTTATATGTCGATTAATTATTAATTATTATTGTTCTGCGTAGTTTGAAGAGAACAATTTTTAAATCTTTATCCAGGATATATATAAAATATTTTTTAATCAGGAAGGGGTGGGGGGTCTAATGGGGGGTCAAGGCGTTTTTTGGAAGGGTCTTGAGACCCCCCAAGACCCCCCCTGGCGCCGCCACTGGTAACACCCACTACGTCTCATCCATGTCCCTCCGTCTCTGTTATTAAAGTTCCATGGCACTTTGATGACGGGAAACCTCAAAGCTGTTAACTGTCACAGAAGCTCCGGGCAGATGTAAGAGGGCAGGAACTCCGATAGCAGAGGTTAAAAAATGCACTGTTTGGCATGTCTTGTTTCGTTGCACCTATTCGAGGTGTTAACCAGTAGATGTATGCTACCGCAAAAACACAGACTTTCATCTTGTAAGATAGAACCCTGTTGGAAACACAGCGCTGTTTGAAGTTCTGGATTCTTTCAGAGATGTTCCGCAGAGACTCGATCACAGAAATATGGCTTCAGATTGGTGCAAAGTCTGATGTTTTTCAATTTTATCAGACAGTGGGGATATGAAAGACATAGAAGCTTTTGGGGCGATTCATGTTTCCCGCGGTCGCGACGTGCACATGGTGCGGCGTGCACATTTTTCTAGGCGCACCAGGGCCGTATCGCTTTGGAAATTGTTCAACTTTTCAGTGCCGTGTTCGGGTTTTCCGAATATTCGGAGCGGTTTTAGATGTGAAATGTGAATCGCCCCTTGGTAGATAAAAAGATATAAGCCCTCAGATGTATTTGGATATGAATCAAATTCTGTAAATCTAAATGAGTGGAGTTATTTAAGCAGAAAAGCTTTTTTAAGCAGAGAGATGTCTTTGTAAATGGTACGCTTGTGCATGCGTGTGTGTTTAGCATGGCAAATGCAGTACTCATGATAAAAATATCTGAATTATGAGTGGCAAAATTGAGCACTCGAAATGAAACAGGAGTTAGAACCATTGATTTACCAGAAGCATAGATTCAATGAGGCTATGATCTTCTTCTTGGAGCTGAATAAGAAACACAGCTCGATCTCATTTTAAACACTCCATGTCTGTTTTACAGGGTGAAAGCAAAGAAAGGAGTGAACCTTCTGAGCACCAAATCCAAGAGTAACCAGTGGAAGGTGGAATGGGACGTGCAGTCTGGAGCCAAACACTCCATTGCTACAGTGGAAGTCAGCAAAATCCCAGGAGTCCCCGGGTAAGACATCCACGCTACTTATTGAACACTGATCTAGGAACAGCATTGTCAAATGACGAATCAGATTTTAGATCAACAACAAAATAGAAGCTTACAGTACAGTGCATTACGGATAACCAATAACATTCAATTCTCCTAATAATATTTAGATAAAACAGACGGTCATCTGGTAAGACGTTTGTTTTGGTAAATACATTTAAATTTAAGTTTGTTTGTTGTCATACTGTAGCTTGTACTTTCTATGTAATGAGTTATGAACAAATATCACAGATGGGCAATTCCAACTGTGTAAGTGACATTTTACATTTTTCAGAAAAATGTGAGTATATTGCAGAAAAGGTAATATTAGTGTATGCTTTTCCAAACAAATCCCTGGAGTAAATCACATCATCAGTGGAGTGAAGTATTATATAACTTTTTTTAGCGAGGTCAAGACGAGATTACCACCGAGGTCATCTATATTAAACAACTGCTGCTTTATTCGTGTTTTTAAGCGTCTTAGTCTTGTATTAAGTAGACCCTGTCAGAAAATCTATTTCGTTCTGTTAGATTAGTGAAAAGACCATATCACCTGCAGCATTACATCATGGTACAACATGTGCGATTTTCACAAGAACACTACCTGCTTTTCCTGACATATTATATCTGGTTTTATCCGTTCGGATTTTAAGGGTTGTCTTTAAAGCCAAAATATGGAAGAATTTTGTTATGAAATGTCAAAAAATCACTTTCACAGTGTGATATATCTCATGCAGTTGTGTATTTACATTATCCCAAATGTTCCCAAGAATGTGCAAATTCAGAGAAATTCCTATTTAAGCTAATGGCCCGTCCTTCGTCTCCCTTGTATTTGTCGCATATCAGTGTCTTAATATCCGCTGCTCCGCAATACTCTCACTTTCCGGTTGTAGAAACTACGGCAAAACGTAAATGCGGAAGTAGTTATACAGCATCTGTTTACTCTTTTAACATGCGGAGAGACGTTTTTGGTATCTTTAAGAAAAGTCATAGAATAGACTCTTGTTAAGAGCAGTAGAATTATGAGGATACATACATAATAAAAAATGTAGACAGCATCTGTATAACCACCAAATACAGCACACGTAGCATTAGATTCATCGTTTCCTGCAAGCTAATTCATTACGATGACAAAATAAAATTCATTTATAACCTCGTCCGTGATCATGATGCTCGATTTCCATACGCCTGTGGATGGTGAAACGACATGTCCCATAATTCCACTCTCCTACATAACGTCATTTAGCTTCGCTTTTTGTTGTTGTTTTGAAAGTGCGCCATCTAGTAGGTCCAAATTTACATATTGTGGCTTTAAGCGCGTAGCTGAAAAGTACACTGAATAGTATGCAGTGCATGTCCTAAACAAAAGACTGTATATAATGATAAAAATAACTTTGAGCACTCTTTTAACACGCGGAGAGACGTTTTTGGTGTCATTAAGAAAAGTCATTGAATAAACTCTTGTTAAGAGCAGTAGAAATATGAGGATACAACATAATAAAGCTATTAGCGTCTGACACATTGTCAAGCATCGATGTGACAGCGGCCTGTGAAGGGTGTTGCTTGTTATTTCTAATGTGAGTTCAAACATATTTACACGTTTCACCAACAGAATATTCTGCTTTGCTTCTTATTTGTTTTGGAGAGTAGGGGAGACTTGGACTGGACGTTTTTAATGAATATTTGATTATCATATGTCTTGACACACACAAGCTATTGAGTATTGAAAAATTTTAAAAGGGCTTTACACAGACATCCTGGGAATACAGTTCAACTCTTTTCTTTTCCTAGCTAATTCTTTGATTTGTCTGGCCAATTCTCCGTCCATATTTTCTCGCTGTCTGTCTCTTCTAGCATTGCAAATGTTGATTACAGCTCTACTCTAAGGCAATGGCAATATTATTTGTCAATATAAGACAGCATCATCATTCCATTAATGTATTTACCATTAGAGATGCAGTTGCTTGGCTCACCCGTGCCAATTCTTTGTTCTCTCCAGAGCTAAGCAAGCTTAAAATTACTCCAAATGCAAGATGTTTTGATGGCTGGTACTCGCGCTGGCAGCCAATTGGTGACGGGACTTTTCTCTGGCCTCTCGCCTGTTGTGCAGGACGATCAATTCTCAGCAACAGCTAGATAATTAAGGCAATATTAACTTTGTTAATGCAGCGTCCAGTGAGAGGACAGCAAGAAAAGAAAACACATCTGATAGAGATTGATTCCCATTTTGCGTCAAATACTTCCTCCCAAAGTAAAGGAGAAGTCATTCAAGTTTAAATGGGACGGTCGCTCCAAAACAGGCTGGGGATTTCAAGAGTCTACATTGATTTCAAGTCACGAATTAGTTAAGGAGAAGATAAATACATTTGGGGGTAACAAAACTGTATTTCTTTATAAAAAGTTCAAACTTAATATTATAAGATTGATAGTTCCTGGTTGCTGAATGGCCAGTTTTTTTGGGGCACAAAGAGGAGGAGCTGATGATGTGTTTATATAATGTCGTATTTGAAAGATGGCAACAAGTGATGTTCACATCTTCTGATTCAGATTTTTTTTGTGTGGCAACATTTTGTTTTTGCTCACATTAAAGTCCCTGTGAATAGGACATCACAATCGACTTCCAGTGCGATGTATTTCAGAGTGAAACTGGAGGTTAAATAATAAACGGGGTCGTGGCTTATTTTTAACTGCAAATTGATTGGATCTAGAATAGTTGGCGGATCCAGCAGATTGGAACCGGCAGTAGATTGACAGTTGAAGGGGAGGGGCTTGACGCTAAACTGACGTAACAAGAAAGTCTACCGCTCCAGAAGTTAATTTGACGTTTTTACGTATTTTTGTTAAAGATAACAAAGACAAAAATCTGTGCGAGATAAAGTAGACTTTCTAGTCTGATTTCATATTGAGAATATAATAATTTGCCAGTTCTGGAACGGAAAGAAAAAGTTAAATTCTGAAATTCAGAAGATGTTGCGTCAGCCGCACTTACACATGACTCATTTCCAGCAGACAACATTTCGATAACCCTGCAGCAATTTTTCCATGAGCATTTCCCACCGAGCGAATCCATTTTTTGGCCGTCTCTTCTCAGCATGGCTGTCAGCAGCTATCAGCAGTTACCTGTAGAACAGGCGTCTCAGATATAGGAAATAATCCTTGATGAGTGAGCATGAGGCCAACAGACAGAGCTCATTTAGACTGTCACAATCCATTATAGAGGTTTCCTGCAAAAGCCTTGAAGAAACTGCCAGACGCTGTTATAGTCCTTCCTCTGTCACTAATTTAAAGCCGGTATGTTGTTCAAGTGTTGTGCTCCGCCACAACAGATGCATCGTCGCAACTCGCTGATAGATTTATTTCCTGGTGGTGTCAATATACTGTACATGACAGAACATCTGTTTGTGTTGACGGCCACAAAAACAAATCTGACCCCAATTAGACTCTTCTAAATGACTTTAATAGCTACATTTGGTGGACGGCCCTGCTGTTTTTTACAGCCTCATAATTGATCACTTGTTCATTGCTGGTCGGTCTTGTTTTTTATTCAGGGACATGGCTGCCAGCATCGAAATCATGCAGCTGGACTTTGAGATGGAGAACTTCACCAGCCAATCGGTCACCAGAAGAATCAACTGGAACATCGATTACCGGGATCAAACTTCGGTCTCGGATGCGGAGAAGGTGGTAACAGAACTGACAGTCGTGCAGAAGGACATCCAAGCCATCATTCCGCTTTCAATGGTAAGGAGTTCCTCCAAGTAGAGGTTATGAATTCATCAGAGGTTTTGCGATTACACATGATTTGTATGAAACTCCAGTGTATGAAATTTTGCGGCAACTAGTGGTGAGGTTGCGGATTGCAGCCAATGGCATAGGCAACTCCTCCTTTCCGAGCCACCAGGGTGGCTGATACAGGACTAAGATGACGACACTTTTACGCTTCTTTGGCGATGGAGATAACGTTTTAACGAAACGCGCTATGTAGAGTTTGTCGGTTTAGGGATACTAGAAACAACATGGCCAATTCCATGTAAGGGGACCCGCGGTATATGTTGATAGAAATAGCTCATTCTAAGATGATAAAAACATTCGACTTCATTACGTAAGATCGTTATACACCTTGAAGACATAGTTATGTATATTATATTGCCAAGCCTTACTGTTAGACTAAATTGCAGGGCACTTACGGTTTTGTCCTTCTAGCCATGGATACTAAAATCCACTATGCCACTTCCTAAGACGCATAAAAATCTATTGTTCAACACATTCTCATATTCTAAGATTAAAGCTCATCGCATTCACATTGTTTCGCAGCCGCAGTACCTTTTAAGAGGCTGGCAGAATAGTTCACACTTTTCACAGTGAGACTTTAAGGTAATAGGTTCGCGGAAAAGGCTTGAAAGTAATCCACTGTATGCTTATCCACTCACTCCAGAAGAAACAACATTATTCACCCATTAAAACCCATTCAGAGCAGTCAGTGTTAAAAAGCGTCGCTGGGGCCACCTGCCCCTCCCGTCATTTTCGTGTATTTTCAAAGCCTAGCATGATTCACTACACGGGTAACAGGTGCAGAAGAAGACACCCCCGAAACCCACTGGTGTGTTTCAGAAGACCTGAGCAGGCAGAATACAAGTGAATACAAAACAAGATGTTCGTGAAGGAAATACTCAAATCTGCTACAGTGCAGGAGCCAAGAATCTTTCCCGTTCAGACAAACAAGTGGAGGCCAAGAACAGAGCATTGTTAAATACACCACAGATAAGTTTCAGCCATGATTTCTGTAAATCTGTACATCTATTTTAAGTTTTTGTTTATTTATTTACTTTTTCTGCTCCATGCTTAACAATATATAGTATATTTTCTAGGAAGGTCAAATGATTATTCACGAATAATTGTATGCAAAATAAGTTTTTGTTTACATAATATGTGAGTGCACTGGGTATAATAATTATGTATATATAAATACACGCACACAAATGTATATGTTTAGAAAATAATTGTATATACATTTATATATTTATTTATCATTTATATAAGTTATGTACATATTAATATTTAATGTTTACATATATGATTTTTCTTTAAATTATACGTGCACATGTGTGTATTTATATATACATAACTATTTAACAAACATTTTATTTTTTCTATGATAAGTCGCAAATAATCGTTTGACAGCCCTAGTATTTTCTATACATATGTCCTCATGTGCTCAATAATTTTAGACCTAGAAGTGTAAAACCCATAAATGAAATGTTGTCCTTGCGCCATGGGTGAAACGTAAGAGAGAAGGGAGACTGAGGTTGAACCTAAAAAAAGTGCAGGTCACAAAATAATGAGATCATTGGCTAAATGTATAAAAATGAGAAGTGGGAGATTGTTAGTTGCTCTACAGACGTCTCACTGTTGTTATCCTGAGCTGTACTGAAATGAGTTTAACCGTTGGCACCTGGAACTCCCGATTTCTTTTTGAGACGGAGAGAAGACTTTCCACAACAAGCACACTCGCATATAGAGGATCTCAGAGCTAAAACACAGTCACCAAACTGTTCTTTTATTTTCACAGGATTTTAGACACTGGGGGTGTGAGAGTTTCAATAGGAATATATAAACCACATGCGTCTGCAGACTAAATGCTTAAGAGCTCTATTCTCTCTCACGGAGGCATTTCTAACTAGAAAGCAATCAGAAAGGCTCATATAAGAGGTGTTTATGGGTGCAACAATGGCAGAACCTATATGCAGCGTGCCAAGCGCATGAAATAAATCCAGCTCTGATTCAGGAGAGCAAATCCCACTTCACACACCCACAGACGCACAATCACACAACCCCAGACGTTTACGTATAGAGCATCTAATGGGTATGACACATACAGAGCCGGCACACAAGCGTGCATGGGTACAATAGACATCACTCATTCAACCCCTCATGTGCATTTCTTTGTGTTACCATCTATATACACACGACAAGAAAGAAAGCTCCGTCATTGCTTCAAACAATTTTTTTATCCATTTACATTTTTATATAAAAAGCTATTGAGGTGGTATTGGAAAAACTGCCAGCATACATGATGTATATGCCGTATATGACATCATATATAGCGGCAACATTTTTCCAAGCAGGCTCAACAATTACCCCCACAAATTCACTCTCTCAACCTCTATTAACATGAGCCGCTGTTATAGAGGCGCAAAAGTGCCCTTTAACACTGACACAGGATCAGCTGTGTATTTTCTCATGAAATAGCTCTGGTTGGGCACAGGGGCCAGTCCTCGATCAGCACTCAGGGGGCAGAGGATGTGTTGCCTACATTGGCTTCACTGCTGCCTTCTGCTTCAATAGTGCGCCATAAATAAAATATGACACAGCCCTTCAGCCAGGGCTACTATCACACAATAACATGGGCTCCACCAACTGAACACACACACATACATTCTGATAAAAGAATGGTCAGTGTATATGAAACAGAAGCCATGCTGGGTGGTCAGGATTGCTTTAATGTGAGGGGCGTCATGTCAGGGATGCATTTGTAAAGGTACAGTTCACCCAAAATTAACAATTCTGTCATTATTTAATCAGAATTATATGCTGTTCTATTATATTGAACACAAAAGGCAAAAGTAATGTTTTGAAGACTCTTCATACAGCTTTTTTCTATACACTTACATTTAGTCATTTAGCAGACGCTTTTATCCAAAGCGAAAAGAGGTGGACAACAGAAGCAATTTGAACAACATAAGGACAACAAAAAGCATAAGTGCAATACAACTGGTCTCATACAGCCTACCAGAGTATACAGTATTTTTATAGAAAGAGTAGAAAAGAGATGCTGACAGAAGAGATATACCATGTATATCTATACCATGACGGTCTATGTCTACGTGAAGTGCCAAACCTATTGGGCTACTTTTATGTTTGTTCGTTTTGGAGTTATTAGAGTTTTGTTTTTAGTTTTATTAATATTTTAAATTAGATTGCATTTTTTGATTTAAATTTATTTTAATTTTAGTTGCATTTTTAGCAATTTGTTATACGCTTTTGTAATGCTATTATTGGTTTGTGTTGCTTTACAAATTATAAAAAAAAATGGTTTACTATTATAATTTTAGTGCCTTAAACTTATTTCAGTTTATTTCCAAGGTAACATTAGATTTTTTCAAATTAAGTTTTTCCAGGCCAATATATATTTTTTAAACAAACAGAAACGTTTCTAAAGTTTCAATCTTAGTAAACTATAATGACCTTGGTTTGTTTTTATTTAGAATTTGGTATAAATGGTCCATTTAAAGGGCCCCAAATCTAGCCGTTTTACAAAATGTAATATATATCTTAGGAGTCCACAGAATGTGTCTGTGAAGTCCCAGCTCCAAATACACAACAGATCTTGTATTTTAATGTGCCCTACTTGTCCATTTTTACCTGTGAGGAAAAACAGCCTGTTTTGGTGTGTGTCTCTTTAAATGCAAATGAGGTGCTGGTCTCCGCCCCCCTTTCGAGCAGAAAGCGCAAGGTTGGGTACCAAAAAAAGACTTCCGGTAACAACAAAACTGAAGAGATGGTCACTAAGCGAACGAGAAACAGAGTCTCATCTTTAAAAACCAAACACATTGTTTTGTAAAAGTGAGAGTACAACACGTTATTTGTTTAAAAACTGAGCACGCTGTTTTCCGAGTGAATACACAAACGTGTTACGTCTTTAAATCCGGCACATTGCTCTTATAAGTGAAAGTTCACATGATAAACGCATCCCATCTATAAAAACAGAAAACATGCTTTCTATGAGTGAATGCACATTCGCGTCATTTTAATACTTAGATATAACAGGCAAAACGCAGAGTGAAGCCTCTAAAATGAGCTTCAGTGATATCAGCACCTGACGGATGACAGGCCACGTGAGCTACATCATCAGTTACTGACGCATGTCATTTTTCGGCAGCCGAAGTTTCAGTGCATCACTAGTTGTTTTATCACACATAGCGTACCTTTGAATGTTGTGAATGACCATCCGAATCAAGTATTCTAGAAAGCCATCTAATAAGCAGAAGGTCAAGTTCTCTCTGGATTTCCAAGCCTGTTCTCTTTAATATGGCTATAAATCAGTGGTGTTTAAGGACGGTGTAGTCTGCCACAGTCAACTCTAGCTTCATTCTGATATAAAACTCCTTTTTCTAATTGATTCCCAGCTTATAAAATCAGATTCGAAAATCAGACAATAGTTTGAGAATTACGTAACATTAAAGAAGTTAATTGGGCTTCGTGTTAAAAGGCCCATATTTGAACGCAAGGCCTTTGATCACAGTACTATGCATCCGTATTTAAATCCTCAATTTCCTGCTAGGAAGCCAGAATCCATGTTTCAGTTCGCTCACCTCGAGAAAAATCTCACGGTTAAGCAGTCTGTCACCTCAACAGTGACAGTCTGTATCTTTGTATACAATTGTATGTGATAAGAAGCCCAGGTTTACCTTGCTCCGACTCGGTGTGAAGTGTTTAATGGCTTGCAACGGCTGGTGCTGTCTGTATCCATCTGAGCCACCCGTTTGACTCATCACGAGATGCTCGGCTCCTGCCGTCTGTCACTGTAAATTCTGCCCGCCACACAAACTGTACTGCGCTTTGCATTCTCTGCTGCACACACAAACAATGCTGTGTCACTTTGCAATATTTCTGAATGAGCCGTGGAAGTGTTATATCACTAAAACTGTCTAAAAACTAGCACCTTGTTGTTTTAGGACATGCATGGCCTTTTCTGAAGAACCTTACAGAAGAAACTGAATGAATTTTCTTTTACTAAGCGTCCCAGTGTGTCCACAGCCATCTGTTGTGCTTTTTGTTTTCAGCGGAAGAAATGACAGCGACAGGTAATACCAGCGCATTTGGGTTTTCCAACACGAATCGTATGAATGAAATCAATGGGCGGAGCGTTGACCTTTAAAGTTTACCTGCATAAAAAGGAGATGTCAGGTTAAGAATTCAGCTCCAGAATGAAAGCCTCGCGTGGGCTCATAATGAATTTTATTTCTTTGTGCGAGTACCCAGGACTTCCATTTAAACAAGGCAGGCAGGAAGGCCAGTAATGAACTTTGAATAAAAATGATATTTACGCAGATTCAGCTGCAGGGTATCAGTACTGTATTTCTGAGCTAATAACTCATTTACTCAGCGGGGAGATATTAAATAGAACCTCATTCAGATGAACGTTTATGACCCTTTTTTTGAAGAAAGTGGGAATAAATAAACTGTGGTTTAGTTATTTTGTAAAAGGCTGTTTCTTTAATACAGATTCATAATAAAAAGCGTTATGCTACACATGATAAAGTGATGATATCTTTGATATTGCAGTTACATTGTATTCATGTATGCATTTGGCAGACACGTATCCAAAGTGACGTACCGTACATTGAAGGGATATATTTTTCATCAGCGTCTGTTTTCCCTGGGATTCAAACCCAAAAGCTGTGCGCTGCCAACGCAACGTTTAACCATTATCGCGCATTATCAGCAAAGAGTCTCATCATTCATTCTCCTAGCCTTCTGCGATATTCCTCGTGCGCATCCGATACATTTCTCCTTTTCTAAACACCTCAAATTTCCCCTCAAATATGCGGTTTTGATTGAAGCGTGAGGGAGCGCGAGCTGCATAATCTTTTCTTTATTCCTGAGGGCCACGAGGGAAATAATTTACAGTTAGTCGTGCAACATCCCCGCAGCACTTCTGACCAAAATAATGAATTGATTTTAGGTGGAAGGCAATTGTGGGGCCAATGTGCTCTTTAATTGGCTGCAGCTTTTGAAGTGTAATTGAAAGCATAGATTCATTTGCATGTGTCATCCAACAGGAAAACTTTTAAATTGGTAAACTGAGGACGCAGTGTTTTAAAAGTAAATCCATACTTGGTGTACCAGAGTTCTAGAGGTTTTATGCTGAGTACATGGAAATAGCTATCAACCTTATGTGAGGTTGTTAGAAATGGCTTTTTCTGTTGACGTGAATATATTTTGACAGACTTCACCATTTTTTCCTACTTACTTATCGACATATTAACACGAATTTCTGGTCCAGTCCGTGTTCTGGTTAATAATTTATTCGAAAAAGATGCGAAAGATACATCTGTTTTTAATAGAGATGCAGCGATACTAAATTTCTCCACCGATACCGATAGTAATATCTGCCGATACCGATAGTTTTATGGTTCTAATACATTCTGAAGATTAAAACGATATTTAGTAACTTTCTGGATGTTATTATTATTGAACTGTCGAACAATAGGCGATAGTGTGAAAATTTGCTATTTTCCACCGAGAACGATTATTGGCTGATATATCTGTGCATCTCTAGTTTTTATAATAAAAAAAACCCGGTGGTTCTTCTCTGACTGGTTCATAGCAAAGACATTTTGAACTTCCACAGCCTCTCAATTGCACACAATAGATCGAATGTACTGTTTTTTTAAGCAAATAGAATTACAGCTTAATTTGACACTTGGTGATTATTTCTATTGTAAGAGCAGCTTTGCCATTTTGTGTTATTTTGATAATCAGCCTAAACTGGATCGTGATCCTACTGGTGAAAGACCTCTAAGGTTAAATGAGCATGGCATGTTGGAGTTCAGGTGTCCTTATAACCAGTCAACCAGAATGCATACTGTTTGGACATGTTCATCCGAGAGAAGGAAACCCATGGCTTTTGACTTTACAAGGATGATACAGATACTACACATTCAGATTCCCTGTGCACTGAACTCATGCTAGCCTCCTGACTCATACCCTCTCTATTTGTCTTTCCCTCTCTCTCTTGCATATCCAGGACACGGAGATCATCAACACAGCGGTTCTTACTGGCCGCACTGTGGCCATCCCGGTCAAAGTGGTTTCCATAGAGATGAACGGAGCGGTCACCGACATCTCTTCCTTCGTGCAGTGCAAGTCATTCAATGAAGAAATCGTCAAGGTATGTCGCACCCGCGTCGATAGGTCCAGTCAACCGGGATTCTGCTTCCTCCTTTATGCATTTATAATGAATTGCATCACTTGGGAGATCATAAAATGCCCATCAAAAGCTCATTTAAAAGGAGTTTAGATATGCTCTAGTGGCCATTGCTTTTCTGATCCCCTAAAGGGATCGTCGGCTTTTCAATCCCAGTTCATCAGAAGTGTTTAGCGCACCGCGGAGCGACGTCTCTCTGCGCTTGGCAGCAGCGACCTGTGTTTAATATTTCCAAATGAAGAGTCCCACTGAAAGTGTCACGGTTGGTACGGAGGCCCTTATTATGAGACTAAGTTAAGTGACTCGGCCATCCAGAGATTTAGTTGTAAATAGAGTCCGGACTCATGGGGGCAATTGAATAAAATACTCGAATGAAGTTCTTATTTCAATTTCACCGCTTGGCTTTAAGTTAAGGAATCCTGTTTTTACTCTTGATGAGCAAGGACGGTTTCTGTTTGGTAGACCCTTTGTCCAGCTAAACAGAATGATTGATTTATTCATAATTGATTATTAAATCGTAATAAATTAATAAAATAATTTAATAAAAGGTAAAGACTACATTTACAATGAATAGTGAACATGATGAATATCGACTGCTATTCAGTCAATAATAATACAAATAATGTAATAAACAATATTATCTAAAGGCAATACATTAGTGGTTATTATTGTGAGCAGTGAGCTCAAAAACAAGACATAAAATTAAATGCATGGGCCCTGTAGTCTTCCGTACTGCTTGTGCCACTCTGAACTTAAAGTCCCCCTGTGTTCGATAATTCTATCCATTAAAACTAATCTTTGACCATCATAATTACGTATTTAAAACTTTTTTCTTGTTAAAATTATGTTTCTCTCTTTTAATAGCTTCAACGGAACGGTACAACTCTGCTACATTATGAATATGCAGATAGATGAATATGCAAATTAGCCCCGCCTCCACTCAATCGCACATATTTATGCCTCAAACTGCTGATCCACAGGGGTCAAATGAGTTGATGTGATTGGTTATGACGTCATTAACTTTCCAGTATCTCTGTGAAAAACATGGATATGCGGAAAGGACTCGATCTGAAATGCTGTTCATTTGTTTCAAGAAATCTCCAGGTTTTTCCCACTTGTTTTTCGTGCGTGGGAGCAACATCAGAAGTGCGCGTGCAGCTTAAAGCATACGTGCCTGCTCTCCTAATTCACTTCTCTGCATTGGCACAAGGGGGCAGTTGTTTTTCCTTAAGGCTCGTAAATACATAAATACATTTTCCAGAGTCCTTAAGGGAACTAACAATTTTACTCTTTTCCATCTGCTCCGTGGCACAACAAAGCAAAAGTCGAAATCCACTTCAACTATAAACAGTTTTTAAATCGTAAACAAATAACAATGCGCCTGAGTGTGTCATATGTCTGCAAAGATTGAGATCCATAAGCCTCCCGAGATGATACCAGAGGGCATGCATTGTTTATCTGACCTGAGATTCAGAATAGGCGGGTGTGCTGCAGAGTCCGGGCACAGCATTAGCTTTGGTGTTATTGAGTGGCTTTGCTCGGCCACCCAGGCCATTGAACTTTGGAGGCTAATTCAAGATGAGCCCTTCAAGCTGAGACAACATGAGTCCTGACAGTTCAATAAAACGCTCGGTGCAGTGCCGAAAAAGCGTCATGCACAAGACAAAGGTTGCTGGCTCCAGGAACATGTTATTCAAAAGGTATTCATGAGTGTCTGTTATTACAAAGCTTTTCCCCCAGAGCTGAAGCTTTTACTTGAGGATGGGGACTCCATGACAGATGGGCACATGCACGACTGTGACAATGACGTCAAATGCTTCGTCCACAGACTGACTTTTAATATCTTGTTTGCTTGAAGGTTCTGATTCGGATTTGACAATACAGTCTGTTAAACCCAGCGAGGTGTGTCGAATTTTGCCAAACATTTGTATTGTTTGTACATATTGCACTCATGTAAAAATGCTTTTTAGTTTCGTTAACTTATGTTCAGGTAATGTTTGCCAGCCTTGTCTCAGATCCCTGTCTTACAGTCAGTCATGTTTTGGTCATGTTTATTTCCCGTGGTGCTCAAATATAGAAATGATGCTCTCGCCGTTATTTTAGTCAAAAACGACTAAACAAATAATAAATGTTGTTTTTAATCGTTTGCATTAGGTAAAGGTGTGCATTCTCCTCTATATCTCACGCATCACATAATAAACCAAATGTGTACTAATAGGCATCTACTGGCTAACGGTCGCTATTTTAATTGGTTTGTCAAAATATTCAGACAATTGACCACAGCATATTTTTTCTGTAGTGTGCACTAAATGATGAGACGCTGGAGGTTTGTGTATGCGAGCAGAAAAGTGTGAACAGTTTATCCCAGCTGATGTTACATCTCTAGGCACTGATAGTCACAATGGCCATCTGAGAGCGCACACATTTTATGCATTTACTGATTCCAATATGAGCAGTTGATTTAATAATAAGTAAATAGTTAAATCTTTCGTATTTAAATTGATCTATCATTTTGTGATTTATTCAACAAAATGTGTGGAACACAAAAGATGATATTTTGATAGATATCTCCGGGGTTTTGGGTCCATACGATGGATGTCAATGGGGTCCAATGTTGTTTGGTTACCAACTTTTTATCATAATATCTTCTTTTGTGTTCTGCAAGTAAAATCACGCAGAGTTGGAAGGACATGAGGGTGAGAAAATGATTAAATGTTATTCATTCATATTCATTCAATATTTATAGTCCTATTAAGTTGAAACTTAACATTTTTTGACTTTGTCACGAACTGTAATCTATTAATTCGTGCTTCCCCGTTTTTTCGAGTCACCCAGCGCGAATTTCAATCTAATATATTTAATTTTTTTCCCCTGATGTTAGGTTTAGAGGTCAGGGGAGCCATTTATTGTTCTTTTGCTACCTCGTGAAATTCGCGTTTTTTATATTTATAAATATATATATGTAAATACACACGCAGTCTGTGTATGGAAAGTCGTGCTGAGTGACATTAAAAAAAGGTCGTGCTCACTAACATAAAAAACTGGGGATATTCGTGTCGATGAACACGAATGAATAAACTCCAAATTTAGTGTCTATACCACGAACTGTCGTGAGACTGGGTTGTAGGCAATCTTGTATGGTATTCGCTGTATAGTCACATAGTAAATGCATGAGTTGAATATTATTAGTCTTGTTACTTTACAAACAATTATAACATTTTTGTCTTGTACATAATATACACATAAACATTGACACGCTTTTTTGTAATAGTGCTTTTATGAAGAATTGCGCCTAACATGCAAAAAGATATTATAAATCTTGCTCACATATGAATAAATCATGGGAACAAATTCTTATGTGTGGCCATAGTTTCATATTTTCGTGTGTCATGCTGTGTGGGGCTTGGCATGGTTAAAATAAAGAAAAAGTATAATTACTTTCTCAGTTAGAATTGCCATGATTTCTTTTTGCTAATCGGTCTAAATTGTCTCGACTGATCTAAAATGCATCTTCTGTAAAGTTGCTTTGCAACAGTGCGAAAGGATGAAAAGTGCTCTAAAAATGCAAGTTAAATTAAATGTCCCTTCTGTTTGGACAGTAGAGGGTTACGGTGGGGCTTATTGGACTAAACACAGCTGGCGGGTGTTGAGGCTGAGGGTCTCTCGATGGGCAGCACTATCCTGACCTCGCCCCGACACTCCTCTGAAGCCAAGCAAAGTGCCAGGGCAGATTAGCGGTTACATGGCACGCTTACCGCAGGCAGGCACATAAAAGTACTTTCAGCTGGCCCCTGCTAACTAGTCACGCCCACAGTCCTTAACTGCTTTTGACTTGGAATTATCCAGCCAAGTTTATTAGAAGCCCTAGGAGCAAGTGGGTCAAGACCGAGTTCACATCAACAGAAATGGCTCAGCAGGAACACGGTTAAGAGACTGTGGAGTGCTGTTGGAACCTAACAGGAAATTTCAGCAGAATTGTAAAGGTGAAGCGTGTAATTCCTGCACCTCCAGTGTTACTAAGAGATGTTGCGAAAACACGGCATGTTGTTAATTGGTTGGTGGTTAACGAAGTTGGCAAATGGTTCTTGGTGGGTTGTTGTTGTTTTTTTAAATCATGCTATTACAGTTTCTTGAACCTTAGATTTAGGCCAAGCCATGAAGTTTTTCCTTTGAACATGAAAAGCTCCCTTTCAAACACCATATATCCGTTTTTCAGGAGTATGATTCATATTTTTCCACCGAAAATAAATGAAGTGAGTTTTCCAGCAGGGGTCTCTTAAAGGCTACCGGGGTGAGAGTCATCTCCTCTGATCAATTCCCTGTATTGATGGTATGTATAGGAGTGGGAGCTGTCTCCGAGACCTACATATTTTATAACACAGATATCCCCGCTATGATGAATTTACGGGCTTGGCTAGACAGCAACTGCCGACCTCCATTTGAGGGAGATTAGGTTCTGTGATTACAGTGTCAGCTGCCTCGGACCCCCAAATAAATCATAGATGCTATTCCACAGCAAAGCTTAGATTGATTATTACAGTAAATCATATATTTCTAAATACCGCTGTGTGTATAAGGAATGTGTTGGCAGACCTGGAGGAATAAGATAAAGGACATTTTTGCGTCTGTTTTTGGTCCGTCTCTAGCTGTATTCATTAAATTTCCTTTGAAATGAGACTTTGAAATGTGAAAATGTGCACATTTGAGTGCGTACATTGGAGTTTGTGAGACTAGGGAAGAAAAGAACGGATTGAACTGAATAACAATTGAAGTTTTGAAAAAACAAGGCCTGAGGCTAAAGCTGTCAGACGTACTCTTAAAGGGTGTTATTTTAAGAAGCATGTATCTAGTGAAAAGATTGTGTTTGTTTTAATGAAACGTGTGTGTTATTGAATTGAAATATTTTTATTTTAGATAACTTTTTAGGTTAATAATAAACAAAGATCAGTTCTTGAGCAAATACACAAGAAACCAGTGTTCAAAACCGCGACCTTACCTAATTCCCAAAGGTACACTCAAAATGATGATGGACTGGTCATGTGGTAAATATTAGTTTGACTTTGACGTAAAGTAACAATTTTATTTTTAAGTGACAAACAGAGGTAACAATGTAGGTGCAAAAGTTATGAATTGCAGCTTTGACTACAACTCATGATAAAAATGAGTCTTGTGTTCAAGAACAGCTAGACAGAATGGAACTTGATGGACAACATTTTTTTGTGTTACCTGCTTCCAAGGGCAAACTAGGGAGTAAAAAATGAAACATTTACAATTTACATACATACACGAGAAAAATAAATACTTGAAATTGAAAAATAGAATCAAATATCATCGCAATGTGTATTAATTTATACACAAATAAAACAATTAGGCCAATAATTCTCAACCTTTTTCGACTCAATAAAATACTTTAGAACTTGACATTATAACAAACATTTGTTCATTGTAATAAAAGCCAAATCATTTAATATAAATAGTTTAATTTTAGTTTGGTTTAACTTTAATTGTCATATTGAAGTCTCTTTGGAAGTCCCCCCTTATGGACCCCCCTGTTGTGAACCACTGATATAGGCGATTGACCCTGAATGTTTTGTCAGCGACTCTGTTTAGTAAATGCACTGTGAATTATCTTCATTTGAAGGCTTTTCCCGCAAAAGTTGACACATGAGATTAATCATGATTAATTCGATAAAGCAAACAGCACACCAAGTAATTGATTTAAATACAGTTTTTAATCTGATTGACACCCTTCTTTGATGCCGACTGTCATCCACTTACTCTTGCAGGTGAAGACATGTTTAGTCAGTCTGCTTGTTGTCTAGATAATATTTTCTAATCCGTCTCTAATCTCTTCAACAGGTGTCCATTAGTTGCGACTACGTCTATGTGAACGGGAAAGAGACGCGCGGCTCCATGAACGCCAGGGTGATTTTCAGCTACGAGCACCTCAGCGCTCCTCTTGAGCTTACTGTCTGGGTACCTAAACTGCCGCTTAAAGTGGAGCTGTCGGACAACAAGCTGAGCTTCATCAAGGGCTGGAGGGTCCCCATCCTTCCGGACCGCAGGTAAGACATACCTTTAGCGTACAACTGCACTTGCTATCGTTAACAGATGTACGAGTTGCACTTCTACATCTTTGTTTTTTGGTGGACTCCCCCGCTGGGCGTTCTAAAACGGTGTTATGTTTGAATTATTGGAGTTGTAAAGAGCGCGTTTATGTAACGTCGCTAAGGACTTTGTTAGTTAAGATTGAGCTATAGAGCTGATGTTGCACGAGCACCAAACGCTATTCTTCACGCCGCTCATTTACTGTGATTTTGACAAATCGAAGCTGTAATATTGTCAAACGCTCTTGGCAGAAGATCCCTCAGCACAGGCAGTTTTCACGATGAACCTCTCCAAAATGATTTATGATATAGAATATTCCGGATGCTTACTGGTGTCATTATGGCTCCCGTAGCGGGCTCATTTTTTTTATGTAAATCTAAAATTGTATTCATTACAATGGACTATTTACATAGGATTGTGATCTGATTTGGTTACGCTAATCCGATTTAGGGGGAAGTTGTCATCTACGTCTAGCCTAGGGGGGTGTGATGTGGATGTTCAATAGTACAGAATCGTTATTTCCTTTGAATCTGTCGCCATTTTCGAAGGTTAAAAATTCCAAAATTCTTCCTGGATTGGAGTTTTGACAAAACAGGCCCATTAGTTGTGTTGGTGTTTGTTTGTATGTTTTGTCAGTATTCATCCAGTATGTAAATACCACCTAGCTACTGATCTAAAACGTTTTGCTATTGTCAAACCTTCGCATGTGAAAAATCTCACTGCTGTCTTTTTCTCTCTGTTCAATGCGAGATACAAGCGTGTCATTAAATTTACATCTGACCTCAATTTGAGTTGCTTTGATTCAGCATCCCCCAGTATCCAACACTCCTCTTCCGTTTTCCTTTTCCTGCTCTCATTTCCTCCTCCGTTTTATTCCACTACATCGACCAATGTTAAGACGTGTCAACAGGCAGATTTCTGGCATTGGCCTACAACACTCTCTGATTGATGCTAGTTCTCTGAACCGGCGATCTGTCCACCAAAATATACGCCGATTTGTATTGGCTGGACAGGCTCTGTTGCATAAGATGCGGTTTTGTAGACATCATAATGAGTTCAAGAACAGATCCCATCTTTAGGTGTGTGTTCCTCGACCGTGAAGCTCTTCATAACCTGAATATATAATATGAAGAGATAACATCACTTTTTGGGTTCGGCCCTCGACCTCCATGGCTACAGGAGACTAACGCAGAAAAGATTCAGCGATTGCTTTCCAATTTTACGATTTTATCTTTCATGAGTTGTGCCTGCCAGTCTCTCTAGGTTGAGAAGTACCAGCGTGTTCCCTTACATGATAACTCATTGCTTGGCATTCAGCTCAATTGAAGGTAATGGACGGGCAGGCTATGGTCTGTCAGTTACAAACAGACAGCTGTCTCTGACATCTCCAGTTATCTGATTAATTAGGTGTGTGTGTGTGTGTGGAATGGCAGAAGTGGCATTCAGCTCTCAATACCCCTGCCACGCTTCCTCTCTCGCGCGCTTCACACAGTGACATTTCTCTGAGAGAGATGGATTAGATGGATTCAGTGGGTTGGTATGTGTGATGCATGCAAGAAACTTCTTTGAGCAGGTCTTAAGATGATGCACATTATGTTTATTGGCAGCCCTCTTACAACTTTTGTGTGTTATTAGACAGATCCAAATGAATTCGATGTGTGCATAAAATATTAAAATAATATTATCATTTTGTTATGACAATTATTGATTATTTACTTTTTTATAATATGCAACACAGTGTCTTGATGCGATGAATAAATCAATTATTTAGGTCATTCTTACGAAAACACTGAAATAGGATGACAGTAAAGATTTTAATGTTAAAAAGACAATTAAGTAACACAAAAATGTGCATTATAAAGATAATGGTCTAGTTACACAAGATGGCGCCGGAGCTTTTGTGACACCAGGGTCGACAGACTAATTTCTGGTCGTTAGCACTATCGTGTTGTTTTGGCTTAGCAATTTAAAGAGGATCTTTCATATCGCTGAAATATTACCTTTTTATTTGCCAGCCTAAAATCCTCCTTTTCCCATACAGTGTTATACGACCGGAAATTAGTCTGCCGACAATGGCGTCCGAAAAGCTCACTAGCACCATATTGTGCAACAGAGAATTGTGTTTTCTACCTTGGACAAAACATAATTTTGATACATTACTTGTGGATTTTATTGCTTTTCTGTCAAAATGTTCATTACCGTAACACACCCAGATTGCATTATGTGTTGTCATTTAAACAGAGTAAAATTTTAACAATCTGTAAAAACTATTAAATGTTCTCAGGTGACAAAAACAATGATTGACAGAATAGTCATGTATAATAAAAATGAAGAAATAGTGGAAGAAATAGTGTCCAGGAATGATACACTCAACCTCCATTTTTAAAAGACGGTTTAAACTGGCACAAATATGATTGCATAAAATTTCATTTCAAGAAACACATTAACCAGTATCTTTCAAATGGCTAACAAGAGAACAGATCACTTTATATTTTAGTAGTTTAATAGTCTCATGTCATGCTATCTTCACAACTTTTTCCTTCTCATTACCGATACAGGTAGTTTTCCGCATCTAAGAAAATGTTACATAATTAAATATTAAAATATACTTCATAAATGTCATAAAATAAAAGCGATTGATGCTTTTAAATGGTTAGGGTAATGAGAATAGTAATGCCTTTTTTTGTAAAAAATGTTTTGTTAAACTGTCAGTAAAAGTTTTGAAATGAATGCTTTTAAACAGTCATACCATGTTTTGAAATAATAAAATAGGACATTTGTTGAAGCAAGTGTTTTTAAGTTTGATATCTTGAAACCAAGATTTTGTGAGAATAACCCATTTAAACTATATAAACTAACTGATATTACACTTTTTCTGTGCCATAGCCTAAACATTAGATGGTTTTAAATCAACCAAAAATTGATAAATAGACATAATATGTGAATGTATGAACTGTTCAAATGACTTTTTTTCTCTCCTATGATCTCCTCAGAACGGCCCGAGACAGTGACGACGATGATGAAGATGACCGCAAAGTGAGCCGCGGCTGTACGTTACAGTACCAGAGGGCCCAGGTTAAAGTTCTGACCCAGTTTCACACTACATCGACCGAGGGCACGAACCAGATGATCACTATGCTGGGTCCTGACTGGCAGGTGGACGTAACAGAGCTGGTCCAGGACTCTCTGAAGGTAGTGGATGCCAGAGTGGCTGAGCTGGTGGATCGGACGGTGCTGGTGGCTAATGAGTTGGGATCATCCACTCTTAAGGTAGAACACCACAAATAATGGACCATGTTATCGATTTGAGACTGTACTGTTTGAACGTTAAGGGTCATTATTAACATTATAGAGCAGTAATAGTGATGAATAGAAATGAATTTGTGGGAAATACAATGGGAAATATGTTGTATCTTCATGTTCATAGACCAGTTTCTTGAAGTCTCAGACTGTTTTTTAAACATGAAATCATCTTCAAATGCTTTTTAGTCCCAGTAGCTTATTCAGAAGCTTGGATGTTTGGAAATGACATTTCCTAAATCACAACTAATAAGCTCTCCCTATTTTTCATAAACATTTACTCTTTGAATCAATGTCACTGAGTGCAGCTGTGACGTGTCAGAGGGGACCTGGCCCTCCCGACTGAGACCGTTTTCTCCTCCATTCTTTTATCATTGGAGTTTGGGTTCCTCGCCACAGGCCCGTGTTGGCTTGCTCACCGGGGGACTGCATTTATTAGATATTATTTACTAGAATGATCTTGCTTGTTCTATAAACACCGTGCGCTGTGCTGTGTTTTTCTTATTTTCTCCTGTAAAGCTGCTTTGGAGCAATGCAAAATGTGAAAAGCGCAATATAAATATATTTAATTGATAGAGAATCTTTCTGTTATAAAACTTCGAATTATATTAGTGGAATAATTTTTAAAGTTAAGTCTTCTTTCTTGCTACTCAGCCAGCACACAATTTGTTCATTGTGAGAGAGTTTTGATCGTTCATGACGGCTTGAGAAGAACTCGTCAAACGGTGTCTGTTATTTTGTTTCGGAAAAGTGTTTTTCTCACCGTAAACAAATTTGTACATGAAAGCAAAAGTTTGCTAATTAAACTAGGGAAAACTGCAAAGGTTATTAATAATTAATGGCTAATGCAGAACTCATGGCCAATGTGTGCTGAAAATACACAAACTATGAGTACAAGAGCGTCATTCCATCTTTTCAAGATGCAAGGCACCATGAGAAAAATGAATAATATTGTTTATAAGTCGACGACATCAGGGATTTTCTAGCATATCGAGTGGTTCTTTGATCTTCATCTTTCACCCCATCACTATGGCCTGAGCACAGATTCAGCAGCTTTCAAGAAACATGTTTTATGGCTCTTGTGAAGATATTGTTTTTTTTCTATGGTTTAATTGGCTTGCCAGGTTTACAGACTACTGTTGTAATTACTGTAGACCGGGCAGATCCTTTTTGTCCTTTAAAAGCTCTCGTTGTTAATACAAACATCAAAAGCAGGTGCATCAGCAAGTATAATAAAACTAATGGCAATCGCCTGGATGAAACTAAATAAGCTATTCTGGTAAGAATGTTTTCTCTTGTTTTATTTTTGTGTCAATATGTGCCTTCAAATGCACTGCATCTTTGTATGGAAGCGTATGTGTAGCAATGTCGAATTGAAATGCAGTATGTAAAATGACAATGCATTTATGTCCGTAAATATACAGTTAAAATAACATGTGCAAAATGAAAATGCAATAATATAATTAACATTTGTCAGTTCCTACACCACTTTTATTTTGTAATTAAAATTCATATTTTAACGCTCTTTAAGTTGCAAAATTAAAATGAAAATACATTCCCCCGGAATTTTTATTTTGCACCTAGTGTTGCACATATGTTATTTTAAATGTATATTTAAAGACATAAATGCATTATCATTTTACTTACTGCATTGTCATTTCTATTTGAAAACTGCTTTCATGGCATTGAAGCTCGCCTTTCAAAGGGATAGTACACTCAATATAAACATTCTATCATTATTTACTCATCCACAAGTTGTTTCAAAGTTGTGTACAAGTTGCTGTTCTGTGGATATTTTGAAAAATGTAGAAAACCATTGACACAATAGAAGTGGCAGTATTTTTACTATGGTAGTCAATAGTGCCCCAAAACATTCTTCTAAATACCTTCCTTATGTTGAACTCAAATGAATACATTTTTGTAACCGTTTGAGAGCGAGTAAACTATCCCTTTTAGAAAAATAAAATTGCAGGAACAAAATAGTTCAGTTCAATTATGCATTCATCTGCCTTCCCCCCTGGGCTACAAGCCTTTCCAAGCAGAAGAGAGGCGATGTGTGAGAGATCTAATGTATAGAATTGGATGATCAATGAACTGGAACAGGCTGTTCCAAAACATTAGTGCATTGGGAAACAAACACTGTGTGTATGGTACATACGAGTCCAAATTTTGGACTGGATCAGAAGCCAGAGTTGAGCTCACTACAATGTTTTGGGGCGAAAAAATCTGAATAGGCTTCTCATGCCAAAAAGAGCCAAGCAGAGTCACTTCATAGACATGAGCTTATAATCAGCACTGCGGCTAGTTTATATACCTACGGGGCGACAAGAGCTTTCATCCGGAGATGGGTATTGTTTGAAGAGGGAAGTAATAACTGGGTGGATGAAAATGTTTGCTACGGAGGCTGGAGATTTTTGAACGCCATTAAATGTCATTATGGTCTTTATTGGGCTCAATTATCAAGGGCGAAATTTGCTTTGCTTTCCTCCCGTGTAGCCGAGTGTAACCAGCTCTGACTCAACTGTGAGCATGCAGGTATTATTATTGTTTCTGGCTAGGAATGGCTGTAATTGAAGAGATAAAATTATGTTCTGGCCTCAGCGATGGAAATGTCTTTTTGGTCTTTCAAACTTTTATGTTTTTGACAGAAGAGTGCCGACGAGAAAATCTTTTCGGATTCCTTTTCTTAATTTTTCTGCTTTTAACCTACTCTGAATTCTGAGAATTGCCGCTGCGCGGGTTTATGAAGGATAAATTACTTGTGATGTTTCTTATTTGTAAGTCAATTTAGGTAAAAGCATCCGCTAAATGAGTCAATGTAAACGTGCTGTTTTTAAAAATGAAACTTTTCAATACTACTCCATCTTTCTCAAGGCCCTCCACATAGCCTGCAAAACGCATTTCAAGTTAACCTTTCTAAATTATGTAAAGAGGAAAAACAACCCAGATTGAGGCTCATCTCATCTAGCTTGGCATGGCGGTGCTCTTGGGATCATCTCACCATTTAGCAAGGAAAAAGAGTGGTGCCACCCCACTTGACTTCTTACTCCGTAGGTCCCCGGTGACCTTTAACGGCACTATGAGGTGAAGAAAAGGCATCATAATGGGTTTGAAGTGTCAGATAGAGGATTTATGTGGATTACTTTGGACTACTGGCCATTCTCTTGAGAAAAGTGTATTTTACCATCCTTGTCTTGCTTAGTGGAGTGTGTCTTGAATATGAGGGACTTATTTCATATCGCCAGATTTCTTCTTCTTTCGTGTAATGCTAGGGCAGAGCAACCAGGCAGAGAAGCAGATCCACATGCAGATTAAGATTTAATAAAGCCAAAACGAAACCATAGCAAGATAATCCAAAGACAAAAGGAAACATGCAACATCGACTGACAATCAAGAAATGAAACACAAGGGCTTCAATACACTGAATTTAACAAGATGACAAGGCACACCTGGGGAAGACTAATTAACACCAAAAACTACAACGGACTACACACCACATGACATAGACAGGAAGAAACAGAAAAGTTTACAATTCACGGACGAACACCGACTGGATCATGACATTACGACTCCAGTCACCCTTAACTTGTCCTAGAAGACACACACTCAACTGCATTTAAACACAATATTTATTGTTTTGTTGGTTTCAGGTTGAATCCCCGCTTGCAGTGGAGGCGGTGCTGGGCGAAACACAGTTCTCTGTGGTAGACGAGAAAGTGTCCATACTGGAGCTACGCGTTCATGCCATCTCTGGACTGGCACTTAATCTGCAGCCAAGCCCTGGCAACAGCCACACCATGGTTGCCAAGGCAACTGGTCTGCAGACACTCTCCACTCCTAAGCAGGTATAGAACTTGATTGTTTTCTTCAGGAATAAGTGATGTTTATTTTATTTTCTCAGCTCTGTCTTCAATCCTGTCGTGAACCCGATTGAGTTACATTTGGAAATAAAACGTTACTCTCATACTAGCTTAGGTTGGTCAAACTGGTTCTCGAAATTTGATATGCTCATGAATTAGGTGATATAACATTCATCTAGTGGTCTCTGGTGAAAGTCAGTTGTCAGCCGAAGAATATCGTTGTTGTTTTTTAGGAAGTGGAAGACAACGCTGTACATTGTAAATGATTAAATACTGTTCACTTTTTAATCCTTTGTATTGGTTAGGTTTTCGCAAAACCCAATGACAAACATAAAGGATGGCTAATTTTTAATGATTTATGGCTAAAAATTAAAATCACGAATCATGGAGGTTTGAGAAGGACAGCAACTAGTTTGTTCGTTCAGTCCACGTTGTTCTTCTTGATCCTCAAGTCTCCATTTTTTGTGGCCGGCCACAATTTGGTCTTCACCCAGCAGCGGAAAGGCTTTAGAGCTAATGATTATTTCCCATATATCTGCATAATTGTCTAAATATGACAATGTCATTCATCATCACACCCGACCGCAGCTGAGCCTGGAAGAAAGCTCTAACCCTTTGCCCCCTGCAGCTAATTATTCCTGTGACATTTATTTGAAATTCTTCTTCCTTGTTGCGCAGGATCATTCTGCTCCTGAAGAGTTAACGCTGACTGAACGAAGCCTTATATTGATGAATCCAGTCTGCACGAAGGTTATCGGACCATTGGCAAATTAACTTCAATGTTGTCTTCTAGCCAGCCCCTACTGCTTTAATAAAGGCTTGTTTGGCATTCATACACATTCAGATTTCCCGTAATATCAGCGCACGAAACGAGCATGCATCTCGCTTAATAAGAAGACGGCACAGCTCCCGCTCTCCACGATCTCAAGTGGGAGCTCTCAGGGGAGCTCCGTGCATTTGCTCTAATCTTTTCAAAGCATTAATTGGAACATATTTGCTCATATTTTCAAGAAAGGACCCTTAACGGTGCCGCGCTAATTTATGCGCCGTCTTGGGCAGGTCACGACACCATGCCGCGAGAAATCGGGCCTTTTCGTTCCTGCTCTGTATTTAGACCCATACCCAAAAGATGAGGGTGGCTGCTTGCGTTTCATGCATTCAAATACGGTGGCTCTTAACCCCCTCCCTCCGCACTGTTCTTTACCACCTTTGGTTTTAATTAGCGTAATTTATCAGCGTAAGTGCTTGTGGAGGCTGTGCTACAAATATCAGTGATGACCCTCCCCCAGCACGACTGCTCCTACTCCATCACTTCAGATCTCAAGTGCACTTACCCCTGGAGTCACGAAATAACAGCAAAAATCTACCCTTTCAGGTTTTTGTTGCCATTTCTGTATAGTATACCTCATTGTGAGTCACAAGCCAGATTTTCATGACAGATTTGCTCAAAACTTTGATCATTGTTTTAAAGGAGGAGTATGGAGATTTTAGTGACATCTAGCGGTGAGGTTGTGAATTGCAACCAACGGCTCACTCCATCCCTCCTTGGACAGAGCTTAGATGTTGCCTTATTTTTGCTTCTTTGCCAAATGAGATAAACTATTTACTAGTGCTGTCAATCGATTAAAAAATAATCTGATTAATCACACAAAACAATAATAATACTTTTACATTCTAATAGTACACATTCAATCTTATTTGAGATTAATGTAGAAACACAAGATTTCTTTAATAGCCTCATTTTATGAATGAAAGCCAACATTCTGATATGAGTACTGCAACTGATGTGTCTATTAATATTATAATTTTTTATTTATTTTAACAATAATTATAACCATTCAACAGTATAACTGAGAGTTCTGACAGATTCAGACAGAGATTCACTGACGCAGCCTTTAGCACGTGACTGTATACTTGTTGCGTTTTGCCGCATCCCACAGCCAGAAGTTTCAAATCGCACTTAAGTGGTTTAAAAGCCGGTACATGAATGATTATATAATGTAATGCTAGACAAAGGATGACGAAATAAACTGATGCTGCGTTAATTGCGTTAAATATTTTTTACGCGTTAATCTGAAAAAAATGTTATTGCATGCGTTAATTTGGTAACGGTAAACGGTTATGTCATCTGTAGCATTATATCTGAGTTGTGATGAATTCATTTAATAATAATATGTGCCACTGCAGATAACATAAGCCACCCCCCCAGACCACTAGTGGCATTTGCATTCTGACGTCAAACCAAAATCTCAAGTGTGAAAGTGTATTTTCCTTACAAGCTTTTTTCACACTTCAGATACCCTTGTCCTTTGTACCCCCAATGTCCATTTAAATAACTGATTCCCAGATTTCCAAAATGTTTTAAGATACAGGCGCACTTGAGCTCTTGTTTGTTACATACAATGCATCCAAAATTACCGTAGAGATCTAGCTTACCTTACAATTAACAGTTCACAATGAAACTATACATTCATGCGCCACATTAATGTCTAAAAAAGTGAAGCTTGTAAAAATATCAAGGGGCTGTTCTTGATTGATGCAGTTCAGTTTAGTGGCTAAAGTGATCTGGAAGGGTCCGCAAGGACAGCGTGTCGTCTTCAATGTATTATTCAAATCAGGCACATCAAAGACTCTCTTCATCTTGACAAGTGAGGATGACAGAGCCCCAGCCGGAATGTCAGAGCAACCTTGAAGTTAGCTGCGCGACAGAAGACTTTTTACAGCCTCGCAACAGGGTGTTGCTGACTGGAGGCAGATATACACTTCTCTTCCTGAATATAAAAGGATAGCAACACTTCATTTCTGACTAAAAGCACTCTGCCAGAGTGGCTTTCATTTTGTCTGCCTGCCAACAGGTGTAAAGCATAGTGTTCCTTGAGCGGGGAACGGGGACAGGAAGGCGACTGTCAAGCCGAGGCTTGTTATGAGGTGACAAGAACACAAGCGTCTCCTCAGCGGCGTTTCCCCTCAGCCTGCGTATCCAGCGGTCAAAGCATACAAGCCCTTCTGATGTTAGCTTCATGTCACTTGCTCTAATCTGCACTTGTCTTGTATCCGAGAAACATCTGATGTACATTTGAAAGAGGCTTGCGAAACAGAACACAACGGCTGTGACGCTGCTGGTTTTTCTAACTTTTTGGAAGCATACTAATGCCGAAGTCAAGAATCAGAAGTTAGATGATATTGGTGTAGTGTGTTACTGTACACCTCTAACAAAAATATGTTAAAACAATTCATGATGAAAATAGATTAATTTTATTGTCTGTGTTCATAGGAGGCCAGTTTGTCCATCTGGATCTACTACAGCGACAACACCGCTGCCCCTATGAGCATTTATGACCCTAAAGACTACAACCTCAACGCCTCAACAGCAGATGACAAGGTGGTTAGCGTATCCCAACAACCCCAACAGCGGTGGCCGGTCATTGTCGCAGAAGGCGAGGGCTCGGGAGACATAGTGCATGTGGAGATGACCATCTGCGAATCCTGCCAGAAGACTAAACGCAAGAGCGTCATCGCATCATCTCCGGTGTTTGTAAAGGTCCGTTATGGACCAGACGAAGACTCTGAGGAGGACATGGATCCAGAGACCGAAATAGACACCAGAATGCCTGGCACCACGAGAAGACCTGCCATCGACCCCAATGCAGGTGGCGAGGGATACGAGCCGTCCAATGAGCAGCCGGCGAGCGTGCCCATCGATTACACCAACTTTCCAACCATCAGCAATCAAGAAGAACCGACAGAAGAAAGCGACGACGAAGACGACGAGTTCGTGCACAATCCTCAAAGAACTAGGGATCTAGAGTTCGGCATGTATGCTCTCCTCAGCGTGTTTTGTCTGGCCATACTGTTGTTTCTTATAAACTGCATCGTGTTTGTGGTGAAGTATCGGAACAAGCGCATCCCCCCTGAAGGACAGGCCAACATGGACCATTCACACCACTGGGTGTTCCTTGGTAATGGGGAACCCTTGCGCGCTCAGAGCGACCTCTCGCCACAGACGGTGGAGAGTCCCAGCAACACTTTGGAGGGGGTACAGACGTGTTGTCATGGGGACCACCACAGCAGCGGCAGCTCCCAGACAAGCGTGCAAAGCCAGGTCCATGGCCGAGGAGACGGCAGCTCCGGCGGTTCCACCAAAGACCACGGGGAAGATGGAAGCTCGCCCACGTCCAAACGCAAGCGTGTCAAGTTCACCACTTTTACCCATCCTGCAGAGGACTTACCCTACAACTCCATCCCCATTGCCAATGAGGAGGACATACAGTGGGTATGCCAAGACATGGGCTTCCAAGACCAAGAGGAACTGCACGACTACATGCGCAGGATAAAGGAAATACCCTGATCTGACGAGGCACTTTCTAAAGACGCTCCTTTCTATTTTTCTCTCTTACTTTTCACTCTAGAGAAGGTACGTTTCACGAGAACAAGCAACTGAGGCCTAGTGTCTGTCTGGGTTTACTGCACAGTGCCGTTTCCTCCACACCTTGACACACAAAAATTCTTTTTTTTGTCTGGAAAGCCAAAGACGAGGCAAAGGGATTGGTTAATCTCAAGCTATTACGGCTTTAGCATTCCGACTGCTGCTCAGTCGAAGGTTGAGTGTACAATCTTTCGGGGAAACAGATATTCGGTTATGAGCACTGATATCAAGATGGATTCTTTAAGTACTCAATCATTCTTGTAGTGGGATATGTGGGTCACCCTGCTGTGGACAGGATCTTTCTCAGAGGAATGCTTGGCGTCTTGGCACTGTGTCCATTATTCTTCTCCTCTTATTTTTTTTAACAGATTCTTCTCCGACAAAGCGGCCTTTGAAGTGCAGATTCTAATTTTAGCCCAGATTTGTGTTCGAGATGGATGATTTTCATGCCACTGTTGATAACACTTAGCCACCGAAACCGCCATGAACGTTTACGAGGACATGACATGGATTCCTGTCACTGTTGGAAAATTATTTTAGTACCCCCTTTCCACCTCACTCATCTTTTATCTCCATTCAATCCGTTCATACTGTACGTCTTCAGGGTTTCATTCTCATTCTCTCCTTCTCGGTAAAGTCAAACGTCCAATTAAAGGGATTTCAATAGTCAAAACCTTTCTCTGTTCTGACACTGTTTGCTCACATTGGTATGCTAAATAAATATGCGTTAGGAGAGGTGATAAGCAGGAGCTTGTACATTGTGGAGTTCGATATCTTCTCCAACATTCCTCAGCATGAATGGAGGCACACATTTGGTTTCGTTTATCTTATTTTAGTTTGTATTGTGAAATTATCTAATCATACATTAATGATATTAGTGGACATATCATGTTATCATGCATTCCATGCATGTGCCAGACCTGCCCTTCTGTGCTCCACCTCCCGTGTACATACTTGCGTTTAGAACATAACGAATGCTAAAACTCTCAGTTAGCGTGTGGAAAAACGGAAGAAGGCGCCATTTAGGGATTCAGATACTTGAATATCTGAACCATATCTGTCTTTTTAATGACCTCACCATGAATTCCCACTCAAGTGGTTATAGAGTAACGCTAGGACAATATGCTATGCAAACACACTGGAGGGGTTTATTACTGTGGTTAAATAAATCGGCCCCCAAATATCCCTACAGCACCACAGTTACGTTCAATAAAATGTATTGCAAGAATTATCGCAAAACTAGTCGAAACACCTGACACAATGTAATTTGCTGATTTGGGGATTTATGTCACTTTTTAAATACAATCAAATTTTTTTTGTTTTTACATTACGCCAACTCAACAAAATAATTTGCAATTGTTTAGTTAAGCAATTATAAGTTACAGCAACTCATCAATTGTACCGATTGTACTTAAAATTAGTGTCAGCGAGAAAAAAATGTTTGTGTGCTGTTTTTTTTATTCATTTAATCTCACAAAATTAGTTTAAGCGAGCAAATCTGTTAAATGATTGTTAGCACAGTAGATCAGTGCAGCCCAGATATGTAAAGTGTTTACTAGTGTAGAAATGGTTAAGCTGGGCACAATTAAATTAAGTATTGCTGCTAACCTGTCAGGGGTTAGCTTCAGGGTGACAGTCCCTGTTCAGGACGTCTCAATTAAAATACCTAATTTCCAACTGTGCTTGTTGTAACTTTCATGTTTTCTCATTTTGAATCCCTGTAAGCAGGAGGGAACAGCTATATTTAGTTTCTTTGTTTTTTAATATGATTCCTTTTATTAGGAACCCCTCATTTTAAAGGGGGCCCTTTGCACTGGAAATGTAAGTCACAATGAACTTGATAAGAACACACCCTCATTCCTATGATTTATAACCCCCGTTCACCTCTTGTCAAGGTATCCTAATGTGATGATGTGTAAACGTGTCGAAGAGTTTTGATTGACAGCTGGAGCGCAGTTGGCAGAACCTTTAGTTCGAGCCACATTTGAGATCCGGTGGTTCCGAACCGAATGTAAACTCTTCAACTGCACCTCGACGATCAAAAAGAGCATCCAATGTATTATTAAGGTTTTCAAACGGCTCAGAAAGACTACTAGCAGATCTCTGGTAGCAGCTCGTTTCATTTGAGAAATTATTTTCCTATTCACGTCATTTGTAAGTATCAGGACTTCGGAGTCTCGTGTTGTTTTATACTTTCATCAGATGATGTATGTATGTATATGAAACAGCAGTTGCAATATATGTGCTTTTATTTTTATTTTTCGAAGAGGAGCTGCTACTAGGCCTTGGCCTTGACCACATGCTGTGTTGTGGTGTAGAGATTCGAGCTGTACTTTGCTGACCCGCTGAAGCACGGTACTATCAGCCATGTGCTGCCACACCCTTAATGTACAGAGCACTGTTACAACTCCCTGTATCCTCCCCATAAAAAACAACTGTTGTATTTCCCTCCTTATATGTAAGTACTAAAGAAAAAAATACAATGCATTCGCTTGCTCTTTTGTCTTTTATTCGCCGTATTTGTATGCTATATCTGTGTAACGGCTTTCCAGATGAGCTGTCTAGACTTTCAGACCTTGCTATCACATAAAGACTAAACAATTATAAATGGAAGGCAACACCTGAAAAGCGAAAAGCTTTTTTATGATATGCATTAAATTGGCCAGTTTTTGCACATTGAAATGTAGTCCTGGTTGTGATACGAACGGTCAATGTCATGCAAATATTTACCACCGCCAAAACACACATTTCCGCACTGCTTGCCACTAAATGCCAAAGGGATGGAAATTAAAACCGGTGGGTCGTGAACCGAAAGCAAGCAGCCGGTCTGTTCTGATAGGGCAGCTTTGGAAAACAACATTTAATGTTAATAATAAAATAAACCATATAATAGAGCATTGTTAGACGGGCAGAATGAATGGGGTTTTTTTACATTTAAAAGAGAGAACAAAACACACTTCTCTTATCCTTTTGTTGTTCACATCAAAGGCAATGTGTCCAATTTAACTCTAGGGTACTTTATTTTGGGATATCTGTCACTTGAGAGAAGAAAAGCAAATTGGGTTGATGCAAACATATCTAGTTTCTAGACATATTTTTATTCTCCAAAAAAGTCCTATTGATCATTTCAATGTTTAGTTTGGCGACAATTTCGCTTTAGCATTGTTCATCAATCGACATCTTAACTATTAAAGATACCGGGACTTTTAAGCTGGGAAAACAACGTGATTCCAAAATGAAGTGTGTCTTTATTTCTCTGTGTTAAGTGGAAAACTTCTAACACCATAAGTCAATGTGAATGTGGTGAACATTAAAACAAATACGCCACAAATATGAATTTTTTATGATGTGCAGAAGGCAATAAAGCTGGAAGCCGGTGTAGCGACACTAAATGAAAAATACTTCATAATGGTTTCACCTCAAGAGGAAAACCTAAACATAATACAATGCACCGTTTTAATCAACATTATCAAATCCTGTACATGTTTTCTGACAGAATTGCAATACAAATTCAGTATTTATGATATAGTAACAGTGGAAATGACTTGCAGTCTATGGCTCCAGGTGCACATTCACACAACTGATTGGAAGTTGGGTGTTTCAATTACAAGATCACTCGTCCTGAGGGAATTCTCGCTCAAACTCACGCTTGCTGCGTCAACAAAGTTTTTGTGGAATACAAACAGCAAGGACTAAAGACTGGAAGGAGACGCTTATCTACAAAGGTTGCAAAAGGGGAACATTTTTGTTTATTTTTTGGGCTATCGTTTCTCTGTTGCTTGTCGGGATGGTGCCTATACCTGACAGTCAAGCTGGCACTTGATGGGTGGTCAAACCTCAGAACATCAAAGGCAAATAACTAAAGAACAGTTGTGTAGTGCGTGCTTAGCCAACACAATCTCACAGCAATTCATATTTATGAGGTGGCTGACCCATATGAATTCATCGAAATCTCACTTTATCTCAAACTTTGTCATCAAAAAAACGTATCCCTAAAGTGGGCAATAATCAGTATAATGGGAAAGAATTTGTACAATTTCATTTGTGTTTATATTTATAAATATTAATATTTAATACACATTTGAATACAAATATTATATTTTGTATATACAGCCGTGGAAATAATTAAAGGAACTATTGCAAACTCTCATTTCAAATCGGCATCAACAGCAGTCTGTTGAATAAAAATAAAATCTAACCTTAGGAGTGACATGAACTCAGCAACAACGATGTTGACGACCAACAGCGTGACAAGACAAATTGAGGTTATCACATAATAAATAAATACATGTACAAATATTATGTTTGTATTGCTTAAAAGAGAATATGAACTTGTTTTCTTTGCCGTATTTGAGATCTGAAAGCATCTTTTCTGTTATTTTCACCTGTTTCTCCAGTTTTCCATTTCTGCACATAAGTGCAAATAGAAACAATATTTTTATTAGACATTTGGGAGAAATATAGTTAGTAGTTAACAGAATTAAACAAAAATGATCATTTTACCTAAACCCATGGTTTCTTTATTTTTTAGGCGGCTGTAGTTCTGTATGAACTTTATTTAGTTATATTGCGTTTTGTTTGAAACAAAATACTTTATGTGCAGTAAAAGAGAATGTCATAATGATGTTTTCATGGTACATCATTGGTTATATTCCCTGCAATACTTGCACATTATTACTCAGTGAAAAAATGAAAACAGCCACCTTCATTTCATCTGTGGCAGGTTGCAACAGCCTTTGAGGAGATGTACACTGAGCCTCTTTTGAGCTGGTGCTTGGGAAGCATAAGGGGAAGAAATGAAGTATTTTCCCTGTTTTAAAGGCCTGCATTGCTTGTCTCTTTAACAGCAAGCCTCATGTGGTTAACCATTTTATACTATGCTGGCCGACCACCATATTTAACATAATACTGACTTGACCAACCCAGTTACCATCAATTATAATGCACCTGTCACATCATGTACAGTATATATGCATGCATGCTCTAAGGTTGTGAACTGTCTGTGAACACACCGGGTGATGCCCAAGAAGGTATTTTACCTACTAGATAAAAACATAGCAGATGTTAAACTGTCTGTATACTGTATGGCACATAAATACACCCAGTCACACTCGCCTTCTCTCGCACCGGTCAGTCCTGTGGGAGATGGGGATAATACCGTCTGTCATCGAGGAAGTGAAACAAGTTATAAATCACAGGGCAGATCTATTGGGGGGAAATGAAATTATTCGCCCCACTTCCACAGCTAAACCTCTCTTATTCTTCGGTCTAATTGGAGCCAACAGTTGACTGGACTGAGCAAAGCCAATGTCTTTATTTATAGGAAACAGGGGTACAGAGGTGACTGTAATAGAAGATTGATGTTATTAAGATAGAACGGAGAAATGTAATATCACTCCCCAGATATGTGGATGGAGGAGGAATGGATCAGCCGGTAATATAACAATGTAATGTTTCCAGACATTTCATCAGTTGGGAGTTGTCAGGATGTCACTGTTTGAAGCCACTCATAATTGAAAGGTTGGGAGTTATCGCACATCAGAGGCTTGGCAGCGTTTGATGGAGGGTGGAGAGAAGCTCATTTGGCATGTATCCAATTGAAAGCTCTTATTGAAAGGATGCATTATAATGACAAATTAAAATGAGGAAACAAGCAAACAGAATAATGGTCTGAATTTAATTCTCCGTACGTGAATTTACTTCTCTGAATAATGAATGATCTGATCTATGGCTTTGGAAGGTTTCATTTTCAATTATGATAAGTCTAAGTATAGTTCATTAACATTCATAAATGTATTTCAATCTGAACTTTAGAAAAAGCCAAGAGCTTCATTTTAGAGATTGTTTTGAAGTTGAAAGCTCTTATTGAAGGGATGACTCGCAAACTAGAGCGCAAATGGAAAAAATCGCAATTAGAGGTCTTTAAAATGGCGTGGAAAGAGAGTGCAAATTGTTATAAAAAGGCACTAAAAGCAGCAAAGGCTGAGCACCTTCGTAACCTCATAGAAACCAACAAAAACAATCCAAGGTTTTTATTTAGCACAGTCGCTAAATTAACAAATAAACAGACATCAACCGACCTGGCTATTCCGCTCTAGCGTTTTTCACCTATAAAACAGGAAGATTTAATTCAACTTATCGCAACTTCTAAACCTACAACTTGCTTATTAGACCCCATACCAACTAAATTATTAAAAGAGTTACTACATGTTGCAATTGAGCCCATTTATAACATTATCAACTCGTCAATTAACCTAGGCCATGTCCCAGGACCCTTTAAGATGGGCGTCATTAAGCCTCTAATCAAGAAACCAAACTTAGATCCAAATGAACTAGGAAACTATAGACCGATTTCAAATCTCCCATACCTGTCTAAAATACTAGAAAAAGTAAGTAGTGTGCACTCAGTTGTGCTCTTTCTTACAAAATAACAACATGCACGAAAAATTTCAGTCAGTCTTTAGACGCATCATAGCACTGAAACTGCGCTCGTTAAAATTACAAACGACCTGCTTATAGCATCAGATAAAGGTAACATTTCACTCCTGGTCCTGCTTGACCTTAGTGCTGCGTTCGATAGCGTAGACCATAACATACTTCTAGATCACTTACACAATTATACCGGTATTGAGGGACAGGCACTACAGTGGTTTAGATCTTACGTGTCAGACAGACATCAATTTGTCCATTTAAATGGGGAATCATCAAATCTAACGCAAGTAATTTATGGATTACCTCAGGGATCGGTTCTGGGACCCGTGCTGTTCTCCATATACATGCTGCCCCTCGGAAACATTATTAAAAAACAAGATATACAGAAGATATACAACATTGGATGACCTGTAATTTCCTTCTTTTAAATTCTAATAAAAAAACAAATATTACTTATCGGACCAAAGACACGTAAAACAAATATTTCTGATTATAAACTGCAAGTTGAAGGATGTACTGTTACTTCAACAAATACAGTAAAAGATTTAGGCGTTATATTAGACAGCAACCTGTCATTTCGAAATCACATCTCAAATGTCACAAAAACAGCCTTTTTCCACCTAAGAAATGTTGCCAAGTTACGAAATATTCTGTGTGTTGCTGACGCGGAGAAGCTTATTCATGCATTTATGACCTCAAGACTTGACTACTGTAATGCGCTACTTAGTGTTTGTCCTGCATCATCAATAAACAAACTACAGTTAGTTCAGAACGCAGCTGCCAGAGTTCTAACCAGGACCAGAAAATATGATCACATAACCCCAATTTTATCAACCCTTCACTGGCTACACATTAAGTATCGTATTGACTTTAAAGTTCTTTTAATCACTTATAAAGCCTTAAAGGGTTTAGCCCCACCTACCTAACAGAGCTTCTATCACATCACGCTCTCTAAGATCTCAAAACGCACGACTTTTGATAATACCTACAATAACTAAATCCACCAAAGGGGGCCGAGCTTTCTCATACTTAGCACCTAAACTCTGGAATAACCTTCCTGATATTATTTGAGGATCAGACACACTCGCCCAATTTAAATCTAGATTAAAAATGCATCTTTTCAGCCAAGCATTCACTTAATGCAAAATATGCTAAATAAACCACCAGGAGAAGCTGACATTAGATATTATTTACTAGAATAATTGGATTTATTATATAACACACCATGTAGTGTGTTTTACCCTTTCTTGGGTTTGTCGTTTTTCCCCTGTAAAGCTGCTTTGGAACAATGCAAATTGTGAAAAGCGCTATATAAATAAAAATTGAAATTGAAATTGGGGAAACACGCGCAGTTTCAATCTCCTATCCATCTCGAGTACCTATACAGTAGTATTACATACGTCGTATCTTTGACGAGTATTTAGTAATACTTTGACGAATAAAACCTAAATTATGATAAGATTTATTTCCATAGAGAGGTGTGAAAGGATGTCTGCCTTGAAAGATATGAAAATAACTTATTCACAAGCCATTTCTAAACTAGATTGTGACTTTTCTTTAAATAAGACTCATTTTATCATTAACATACTTTACATAAAACTGTACAGTTTACTTTCTCTATTGCAGTGGTAGTCAAACTTTGTGTAGATTGCATTGTTTGTGACCCCAAATAAAGATTTATAAACTTGAAATTAGAATGTGATTCAATTAAAAACACACAGTTATTAAATGCTGGAAATGAATTATTTTAGTTGGTGGTCTTATTTTTCTGATGTTTGATTCCATAAGATCTATGAAACATTTCTATTTTTCATAAAAAGAATCTATATTAGGGACCCCAGTTTGAGAACCACTGCTGGACTGTATGGACAAACATTGTTTGAAAGTATACAGCAAACTTGGACAGTGATGACAAACCCCTGGCATCTGCCAATAGGACGACACCCTGAAGCTAAAATCAATATTTTCAGAACATTAAAGACCATTTCCAAAAACTGCACCTCACTGGATGGTTCACTGTTTATGAGAACTATTCTGTATTCTGCTGTCATCAAAATAAGATGCACCTGTATGTGACAGTCTGTAGGACACACTGGGTTTTCTGGATCTTAAATCTTGTTTTATTTCTGGAAGCACTTTGAGGTAATGGAAGCAGAATTTTTTCACCCTGTGAAAATTTGATCCGAATAACAGTTAGAAATAATGGTCTAAGGCAGACTAACAGCACTCTTCTTTAATGGCATTTCATTTGCTGTCTCATGATTGGCTCCTCGAAAGATGTGTGTGGTTAGGACAAAGACTGCTGTTTTACATACAAATTATATTATTCCCTTTCGATACTTTACAGGTCCAGAGGTCAGAGTCATTTCTTTAAAACGTATTACCTTATAAAGCATAGAAAATAATATCAAGCTTGCTGCTTTATGAATAAAACATCTGTAATACTCTCATTCTGAAACATTATCATTTGAAAGTATGTTGTTTAGCAGAATGCTGAAGCTGTTTCCATAACAATGAAGGTAAATGGTGCTCAGTTGAGCATCCCATAAGGAAAAAACAGAAGATAACTACTTTCCTAGATATAAACGTGATTTAATGGAAATGGAAACTTTTGCTCAAATGTCATGTGTCTCAAATATTCCTCATGAGAAAAAAGACAAACAAGAGATCTTAACAATATAATGCCTTGAACTCAGATTTCTCTGTAATCAAATATATATATATAAATATAAATTAAATACCACTTTCATTGCATGAAAATAAACAGTATAAAAGTTTGGCATAGCACCAAGTTTTGTGGCCTATATTAAATAAAGCATGTGATTTGAAACGCATAAATGCACATTTTGATGCAACTATTTATTCTCTGTAGCAACACATTTTTGCAGTATTTTCAGAACATTAAAACGCTGGACAGAGCATACGAAACGTGACGGATCGTATGCAATCTCACAGAATCTGGCTGACATAATGCCAGTAGAGGGTTCGACAAACTGAGGATTGAAAATCAGAAGTATATTGCAGTGAATGGAAGAACAAAAGCATTGAAATGTTCAGCTGAGTGCTTGTCTGCGCAAGAGTACTCATGAGGAGGCTCAAAACAGCAGTACCGAGCTTCTCCACCCACGGCAGAAGAGCGTACGAGCCTATCATTTCAAAACAAGACAAAAACATCTTGCTGTCTGTGTCATCTTATGGAAGCTAAAATTACAATGTCTGCCGTTAAAAGTGAGATCGCTCTTGGAAATTCAACATATTTTACAAAGCGCCAAATGTAGGTAAATAACTCGTCTGGGTTTCTGAGTTGTATTATATCAGATTTTCAAGCATTAGAGGAAAAGACAATTTATCTTCTAGAACTTTTTTTCTTTTTCTTCATGAACTTCAGATGATGGTATTTTTATCTGCTCTATGGTTTCTCTCTTGTCAATTGAAACGTATATTTCTCGCTGTTTAAAACTTTAATGATTATCCTGTTAGGAAGGACATCAGAACACATTGTTAAAGTAACTTAGTACTAAAGAACCTGTGTTGGGACGACTGCTTTAAACTATAAAGGAGAACTAATGCGGGACATCCCAGAGGAATCTTGCGTTTCCGCATCAATGCGTACAGTCCTCGCCTTCACCTCCCCGCTAGTCTCTTTCCTCTCATACTCAATGGGCCAGAGATGTGATGTCATGCATTCACCTTGAAAAGATCATGTTCCTTATGAGGTCCTGAAAGCAGACTCTTCAAGACATATTGATCCTTTTTACAATGCCAAGTAGTGTCTACCTGAACAAAGCATGTGAAACAGTGACAGATCTTACCCAATCTTACAGTCATAATTTCAAAAAACAAACAAGTTGATGCACTTGTGTCATTACATTGTTAACGCAGAAAATTAAATCAATATAAGGATTTATATATATATCCAATTTATAATTTGTAATAATTTACCCAAAAAGGAAAAGTCTGTCATCATTTACTCACTTTCATGTTATTTTAAACCTGTATGACTTTCTTTCGCAGAACACAAAAGAAGATATTTTGAAGAATGTTGGTGACCCATTCACTTTTATCATATGGACACATGTCAATGGCTAACCCATGGTTGTTCGGTTATCAACATTCTTCAAAATATCTTGTTTTGTGTTCTGCAAAAGAAAGTCATACAGGTTTGAAATGACATGAAAGTGATTAAATGATGACAGAATTTCATTTTTTAGGGTGAGCTGTCACTTTAATTTTAAATGTCACAAAAATAGGCTACAAACCCAAACATGGTAGTGCACCCGAAGGTAAAATGATTTAAAAAGTTATTTAAACTCAGTTAGAACTAAATCGATATAGGCTAAAAACATTTAGGTTTTAAGGAAGCTCGCATTAAAAGCGTGATCATCCGGCTACGTCCTTGTCCAAACACCTCGGAGTTCATCTTTGATGTCGGGCAGAATGAGATCTAAGGTTTAAAATTCGGCTTCATGGGCGACCGCACCCCATCCCATTTCACAGAATCACACACAACACCACAACACTCGAGAGCCAGAACATTTTCAAAGGAAGCTGCTTATGTGTTTCTTTTCTTGACTGATAGTTTTACAACTTAGAATTTCTTACCCAATAGCTTTGGAAAGCGGATACAGTCTCTTTCATTAGCAGGGATGGGCAAACAAAATGAAATATGTGCCCCTAAAATATAATGACGTGACGTAGTCTGTAGTACTACGCAGGATCAGAGACAAAGCAAGGACGTTTCAATTTCATCGGCTCCTAATGCATCTTTGCATATGTTCATACGTGGCATAAAAAGGGAGCAAGAGCGGAGGAGAGCGGTACTGCTGCACATCCATCACGGTTTTATGACTGCACCAACCTTGGATGTCAAAGACCTGAGAATTAGCCCAGAAACATACTCTAAGCAAATGCACAAACACAGAAGAGAATGCCTGACCGCAACGGTGCATTTCTGCTGATTCTTGATTTATTCCTATGTATTTGAGTGTGCGGTGACACTTCAGTATCGGGGCCAATTCTCACTATTAACTAGTTGTTATTAGCATGCCTATTATTGGTATATTGGCTGTTTATTAGAAAAGCGCATATTCTGCATGACCATACTCTACATCCCTAATCCTACACAATACCTAAACCTAACAACTACCTTACTAACTTTTAATAAGCAACAAATTAAGAGTTTATCGGGGGAAAGTCGTAGTTAATGGTTTGTTAATAGCGAGAATTGCCCCCTATACTGAAGTGTGACCGAGTGTGCTATAGTATACTTCTTCCTAACAAAAAATGTGAAAGATAGTTTTGTCTTTTTCTTTGGACTATATTTAGAAATGTACTTTATGTATGGCAGCATTTGGGTCGAAAAGAGTCAATAAGAACAGCTGGAGCTGAACCTGAGCTCGTATTCTTGAAGCGTCAAAGATATTTGATATAATTTATCTTGAAATCAGTAGAGAATAAGTTTCAGGACCAATCCGAGATCAACTTTCATCTTACACCGTGTCTACACCAGATATTTTATCCCCTTACATCAATTTCTTTTGTGCAATTTTAGGATTTCTAAAAATATTGTCCTGTTCGATTTATAAGATTGTTTACCCGTGGTGACCCAACAGTGACCCAAGTCCGTATGAGTTTTACTGTTCTGTACTGTGTAATAGTAGGCTACATTTCAAGTATCAAATGTATGAGACCTAAACTTGACCATAGCAGTGTACCTAAAGCAAAAATATGACATAGATATAAATCTAGATAGATACTGTAGAATATTAAATACTTCAAAATTTACATTCACGAGCTATAAAATGTGCTACAAAAATACTGAAGGAGTAGCGTACCTATGCCAAGTTCACATGTAATATACTGTAGTTGCCTTACCAACTAAGCTAGCTGTATCGCACGTTTTACTTGGGCAACAAGGAAAGATTACATCCACATGCTTAAATACACATTTGCTGGGTTGACAGCAGACGCTTTCGTGCTTATTTAAATGAAGCCGTCAATGGCGTCCTGAGACTGCCTGAAACAAATATAAGTGACTGATCGACCGTCCTATACGGGAAACTGCTTCCTCAGTAGCTTAAGGACACAGACGCACACGGACACGAAATGAGCAGAATTAATTAAAATGGTTGATCAACTATAAGCTCTGAAATGAAGAGCCTGTGGACCTCAGATCAGCAAGCTGTGTGTAAAACACCTCAGCATAAATATGAGCTCTGAGGTAATTCAGGCTGGCAAACTCACCCTTGCGAAACAGCTTCAATCTTCTGCTTTTTAGAGCGTCACGGCTATTTCATCCACCAATTAGTGTCAGCAGCCCAACCCTTGACCGAACGGACTGCTATATGTTACAAAAAGAGCCTAGATTAAAATAACTGTCAAACTTTCTGTAAGCACTGACCATTCAGAGCCTATAAAGCAAATAGAAACGTCCACGTATATACTGTACATACGGCGGATTTAATGATTAATATAGAACAGATTTGTCCAAGTGACCCGTGAAGAGACAGTCACTCAGGGTCTTTTAATAGGTTTCATGCGTTACTGACTCCCTCTCACTAATGTAGCAGGACTTAAGGTATGGACACCACATCCAGCGCACTTTTCTCATTACACTGCTTACCGAATGTGTACTGGTAAGTCTCATTGTGTTTCGGTTATTATTTTTAAAGAGATAACCGCAGGGAGCCAGTGCAGTGACACGCGCTCATGTTCGTGAAGAGGAAAATGAAGTTTCAGTTAATACTTTCCAGGTGAGGAGGTTCGTTTAATAGGAAAGTCAAACATTTTTCCTCTTACCTTATTTACGAAAATGCTTCAAATCATATTGCAAAATTCGGTCTTTGCGAGGTTAAAAACGACAAACCTCAGGGTGGTTTTGTTGGGGATTCTACACGCCTCAAGCGACCGGTAAACACTTTCCAAACGAATAGACTTTCAAATAATTCGCCACGCAGGCTGTTAACTTCCATGCAAAGAGTGCATGAATCGTGAACAAATAGGATCCAGACTTAATAATATATTATTTTTGTGTGTAAAGCCTCAGACGTTTGGTTCGGTACCAGACTGGTTTGTGAAAATGACCAACGCGATCTCACTGGAATTCATAACTTTTTTTACGAGGCGACTAATTCGTATGTATTTCTATAAATTGTATTTGTATGTTTTAGTACGATTTGCGTTCTCTCTAAAAATGACTCTCTGTCAGTGCTAGGTTTAGGGGTGGGGTAAGGGGAGGGGCTTCAGTATTTATTTTTTCAAATAATCGTACATTTTTGAACGATTCACATCTTACAAATTTGAGTCAGTATTTGCACCCTGAAATTGAAGTGTTGATACTGTAACGTACAAAATGACTTACTTTAAGCAATGCTATGCCAACTGCCAAGAGTTGTGTTCAACTGCGCAGACTGTGACACCAAAGCATCCACAAGAGCAAAGCATACGGAGCAGTATGAAGCCCTTACCGTAGCTGTTTCTTGTTTCAGAAGGCTGCGTCCTCGTGTCCTCTGTAGGATGTGGTATACGGAGGATCCTTAACCCGGAATTAAACAAGACGTCCTTAATAGAACATACTGGCAGAAAAGAAAACAGCGGATTGCTGATTCATTGCCTTTGGCTGTTAGATGTGAAAACACATTTAAATTGCGAAGGTAAAATAAAGTTAATCGATAAGCTCCCTCTTTTATCCTGGCAAGCCTAGAAACGTACCCTGGCATTTCACCATGTGTTGTTGTTTGTTTTATGACTAGTGATGCAGTCATAAAGCAATATGGGGGAAAATGATGGCGCATCACTTTAAAAGATTGAACGGGTGCTCAGAAAAATATGACTGTATATGGGTTGATGACATGGCATTTTCACTCTCATATTATAATTAGTATAGTTATAATATAAAATACCAAGAATGGTTAAACATTTTTTGTTTTACATATGTTGTTTAACTGCTTTGTTATTCGATTTTTTGCAGTTTTAAGCCAAATCTCATAATTGTCCTATGCTTTAATGTCTTAAGCCTGGGTCAATAAATTACAACATTTAAACATTAAAAACATGAATAAAAATACCTCAGGCATAATTTTTCAAGTGTCTAATTTAGTAAATAGAAATATTTGTTTATTTATATATTAGTAAAAGCATAGGAACTGGATTATATTCATAATGTTATATTAAATTAAACAATAAGTGTCCAACGATGAGGATAAATCTCCCTCATAATATTTTGATATTTTATAATATATGATATTTTTTTCAAACTTTTCATACATACATTTTTGTAATTTAAATTGTGTTTTACAAAAAAAAGATATTTATTATTATTAAAATCACAAGTATCTGATGTTGTGATGTAGAAATGTGGCGCATCATCTCAATTTCAATCTTTGATCCATCCATCCATCCATCCATGTGATTTTATGGTGATATCAGAGTGCTACAATACTCGACTTAAATTTCTTTTTAATTTCTACTCACATCAGACTAAGTGTCATTATTGTTCCACTTGAATTTTGCAGAGATTCGCTGTCTTGTGGGCATGGGTGAGTCACCTCTAATTGGTGAAATAATACAGCTAGCTCAGCAGTACAACAGCAATGGGGTCTGTCCATTTCACTCGACTTCAGCTTGTATAAATGTGAACTGAGCTGAGAAGGTGCCAAAGCATGTTTAGCCAATAAATCTCAGACTGCCTTCTCATCTCTGGCCATCCTGAGCCAGCCATTAATCAGACTTGACAAATGACCACAGCTCTGAATGTTCCAGCTTTTATCCAAGACTTCACTGTTTATCAAAACTCAATGAATACAAGATTAATTAGACTTATGCGTTCACATCAGGGCCACTTGTGACTACATTTTGGATAAGAATCCCTTATTAGTTGCTATTGTTAATATTATCAGATAAATCTTAGCATTATAAGAATTCCAGTAATAATATGACCAGCATTGTCTGGCTGACTTCTTCACACATTATCAAGTAGTCAGGACATGGCTTATCCCGACTCTATTCATTGAGGGAAATAGCTTTGGTTTCATAACTCTGTTAAGCCCATTTTCACTCCAACGCTCCAACTGAAAAATAAAGACGACAATTTGCGTTGTCAATGAGTTGAGTTAATTTCAAATGAAGCGACAATATTAAGTCGTCATGATTTAAAACCATGTAACATTTACCTTTTGTCTAGTAATGCTTTGACATTTACGTTTTTATTGATACAAACTATACCTCATGTTTCATTCACATGATGAGATCAATTTGTACGAAGCATATATCATCAGTTAAAATAAATGGACACAACTGCTTTAAGGTTATTGTTAAAATGTATAGTAGTTTTGTAAGCTTATTTTAGGAGTGCAATGTACTGAGGTTGATGGCAGGGTTGCCAGATCTACGTCAAATCTAATTTTAAGTAAAAACTAGCCCAAAACTAATCTAACAACTACTGCGAATATACCAAAACTCTAATTACGCAGCTTAAAACAAAAAAAAACAGAAAAAAGCTTTTCTTGCATTACTTACATTGTTTTTCTTGAAAATCAAAATGAATTGTAATCATAAACATTCTGCGGATGTAACTGCATACTTGGCAACCCTAGTTGACAAGCAGGTAAGCATTCGAACCGGATGCAATGATTGGTCGGACATATTATGTTCCCGACATTTTCGCAAAAGATTTTTATATTTTAGACCACTAATCAATTGCTATCAGAATTTGAGAGAGACATCTTGCTACATCCATCCCTGCCCCATCCAAGTGTGACATCAGAAACCATGCCCATCCAATACATAACTTAACAGGCGAGAGCGATTCGAAAGCAAACTTTTAATGGTTTTTCAAATCACTCTCACTGAATCACTTTGATGTCATCGGCCTGTCAGATCTTGCGGCGCCGCATCAAGTTGAACAAGCCTTATGACTCCTCAACCCCGCCCAGATATGGGTGTGGTTTCTGACGTCATACTTGGATGTAGGCAGGGTAATGTCATATGGCTCGGTATGTTTCAGTACCACCACTAAGTGTAGGCTTATTTCAATAAAAAAGTTAAGGACATCAAATACTTATGCTTGGGCCAAAGGGACCTCGTGTGGTGTTGTTGGTAGGTGTGGTTCTACTCTTTTTCTCATAATGAGAAATCTTTGGAGTCAATCCAGCATTAACCTTAACCAACATGTGACTCCTAACCGAATGTTTATCAACAGGCTTCTTTCTGAAGGACACAGGACAGCTTTAATCAAATGCTTACAACAATTCACATTGTACACTTGAATCACAAAAGAAGAGCCACGTTTTATCATCTCTGGCTTTGATGACTATTTTTCAGCTAAATGGCTCCCTTAGATCTTTTCGACCTCTCTAGTGTACCTCTCAGATGAATCCCCACGCTGATGAAATTATGGAAACACTCCAGTTAGTATCAAAGGAAGAAAAAGCTTCATCCATCATAGACTATGTGCTCAAAGAATGCTTATTGTCACATCCCTTCATACCCTAAAAATGATTTCCTGTTATCCTTGTGATATTGACCCATGCAAAGAAGGTCATTCACAAACTATTGGCGCAATGAAGCGGCCTGTTGAGGTTTAATAAATGGCTTTGAGTCATTTCAAAATGATTTGCAAACACCATTAAGCAGGACGAATAGTTATATGAGCTTCACATGTGTCTCAATGACCAGAGCTTCATCACTGCTGTTCTTTATCTTTTGCGCACGTGCTCATGTAGCTCAAATGGTAGAACGCTGCAGTACCAGCGCAAAGATCACGAGTTTGAACCTCACATATACACTTACACAAACTTCCGTCATCATTTATTCATCCTCATGTCATCTAAAATCTTTATTTGACTACTTTGAAAAAGTTTTTTTGAAATGTTTCAGTGTTTTTGGGCCAATTGAAGTCGATGGAGTCCAGTGTTGTTGGTTATCCACATTTTTCAAAAGATCTTGTGACGAAGGTTTGGAAGAACATGAAGGTGAGTAAATGATTCAAGAATTCTAATTTTTGGGTAAACGATCCCTGTAATAAAATGCATGCAGTATCTTGATCCGTAAGTTGCTTTGTATAAAAGCATCTGCCAAATACATACTTGTATATGCTAATCGTGTGTTTCTTGAGCTTCTTGAAGGTTTCGCAGTGAACATACTGTTAAATCAACTTGTTTTCAGAGTAACCATTGCTTGTCTGTATATTTATATATTTTCATTAAAGGACTGTAGATAAATAAATAAATCAAGATCAAGAAAGACACCAATTTCATGAAATCACAATTTCTTTGAGCTTGGAAAGTTAATAGTCATGTTTTGATGTTTACTGAGCGTGTATGCAGGCAGGCATTTTCTTCTCATTAATGTTCATTTATATTACAGCTCTGTGACTGTAAATTAGGGCCATTATGAGTCTCTCCTTAGTGCGCCGCGTGTCCTTTAATTTAGCCTCTTTGAAAATCTACGGGGAAAGCTTTTTGTGCAATTTGCGTTTCCTTAACTTAAATCTACAAGACTTTTAATCAAAACACAATCTTCATAGTCTACGCACACAATTATGAAGTCTTAAATAGAGCAATAAAACCCTCAAAAGCAGTGTGAGCACTGTGCTCTTGAGCTATAGATTTCCCAGAACATTTATACTAGTTTATATGTGCACTTTAAGAACATTGAAAGATCAATAAGCAACATTATTCATTTCCCCGAGGTCATACAGACACAATAACCTTTTGCATGCAATACGTATGTAGCAAACACCGAAAGATATTGATGACTAGGCTACATGTGGAAAGTTATATGAGCGTTTGAAGAGATTTCGGGTAAGAATGTATATTTGAACCTTTTTCAATTTGATTCTTTGACACACCAACACGAAAACCAGGCTAATAACTTCAGGATCACGACTATCTTTACCAATTCTGAATGAATTAAAATCATATTTCATATTTCATTCAATATATAAACAGCATATTGTAGCCTACATAATCAAACGTACCTCGAATTGAAAAATAATTTAGCATAAGCGATCTGTCTGAGAATAACATTCACCACATCATTGTATTTAAAAAGCTGTTTTTCAAACACTCTCTACGCACACATTCAATTTATTGGCATGTGCTGCAAACAGCCTCGTTCGTGTTTTGTCTCCAGCTTGCACACATTCATTTTTCTCCGCGCTGTGAGACTTAGATGTCTTTAATCATGATTCCTTTGACTCTATGTTTGTCTTCATTTTGCCATCCTGTTTCCTTTCATTTCATGTTTCCCTTAATCCAACTTCTTGATTCACCATCTTTAATCAGGTCACAAAATGATTCTAGATTCTAGAACTTTTCATCATATTCCTGTATAATATTTTCAACTGCGCTATAAACATTGATTTGAAAAACCTTATTCTTATAAAAACGAAGATAAACCATTCAGCTGCAGAAAAAATAAGAGACAGTTTTGACTTTAGTCCACATTTCTGGATGTATTGTGTCAATTTTTGAACGGATCCTAAAATACCATCCAAAAACATTAATATTGTGTTGTTTGGTATGTGTATGTGTATGTGTCAGCATCATTCCAGTGAATACCCATGACTGTGCTATAGAATCAATACATTAAAAGTACACTACTCTAACGCATTTGCCATTTTGTCCACTTCTCAAACCCCTTTTCAGTTCACAAGAATCTTAAAAGCATTCATCTTACATGTAAATGTCCAGAACCCCGGTCCCAAATGTTATTGAACTAAGGCACATGCCCTCTCTGAGCTCTAATAGGTATGTTTTAATGCTTTATCGTGTTACGTTTTCTTTCATCTCCATTGTTTTGTAGTCATTTAATGAGAGACTTCTTGGTAAATAAATAAGGTGCCCATGAGAGTATTTTTCCAAGCCAGTGTGATTCTTAAAATTGGCGACAAATTGGACCTTTCGGTGATTGCAATACACGGGGGAGTTGAATGAATTTGAATTCAATTCAATTTAAATTGATGGCTGTGTGCATGTGAGGACAGAGGAGCAGTTATCTGCATTCTTGGGGCCACTGTCAAAGTCGTGACAGTAATTGCTTTTGCCTTCTTTTAAGGTTTCAACCATCATAGACTATGTGCTCAAAGAAGAGCTTATTGTCACATCCCTTCATACCCTAAAAATTATTTCCTGTTATCCTTGTGATATTGACCCATGCAAAGAAGGTCATTCAACTGTTTTTTTTGCATTTTAATTTGTGTGATATAACATCCGATGCGCTTTTAATATTTTAATTAAAGGGCAGTTGGACTTTACTCTACACTAAAGAAATAGTTCCCACATCAGGACCATATTGGCCCTCGCCTTGTGGGCTCTCAAAGGGACAGTTTACAAAAAGATGAAAATTGTCCCTTTTGTCAAGCTTGCTCAGCTGATCAGTGCCAACCAATAGTGATACAACACATACTAGACTGTGTCCTATTTAAGTTGCCTTCTTACAGCTCCTCTTACAGCTGTTCAGCTTTCCTGTAGCTAAGTGGTAAGAGCATTGCGTTAACAACGCAAAGTTGTGGGTTGGATCCCAGGGGATTGCAGAGACCTATGTAAATCGCTTTGGATAAAAGCGTCTGCCAAATGCCTAAATGTAAATGTTCAGCTGTGCAATGATCAAAACCCACCCCCTTCCCCAACTCCTCCTCACCCAACTCCATCACCAGGTATCCTGTATGCATTTCTATTTATCAGGTATGAATTCGTCATAGCATGTGCAATTCCTTCAACCATAAATATTGCTGTTGTTTAAATCTTTGACGGTAGTGGTTCTAATAGAACTGCATGTTTTAGTTCAGAAGTACGAAGAAATGATTATCGGTTTAAACAACATAAGTACATGTAAATACTGACAAACGCTTAAAGGTTATTGCATCTATCTTTTAAGTCATTTTTTTATTTTAAAACAACTGTCATAAACAATTGAAGTGATGAAATTTCAAGATTTCAAGCTTGTTAGAGATCACATCAGTAACTAATGAGACATCCCTATGTACTTTCCCTTTGGAGTTCTCTGATTATCCTTCTCACACCATCTCATCTCAGTTGGAATGTGCTATGTGTTAGATTTTCTATTTCTCTTTCATTATATAGTATAATTAAGCACATGGCCCATGCTTCAGCAGATCAGAAAACCAACGAATCAGGTGAACTCTCTGCATGTGACTGCGTTTATTCACATATGCTGACGGGTGTTTGGAAGACAGGGTTTTTTTTTGTTTGTTCACAGACTTAGCTTCACCATTTCAAGCTTGGTTGAGATTGCATCATGCATGTGTCAACTGCTTGTGCTTCTCCCTTTGGGATTCTCTCGTACACTTTCACGTCATCTCATCATCTAGAGCTTTTTTGTTCGTTGAATCGCAGCGGTTCAGAATGATGTTTTCACCACTATGTGTTGTTTGTCTAGACAGCATGCCATACAGTGGGTGTTGATCACTGGGTACAAAACCTACCCCTGCTAGCCAGGGGAGTAAAGTTCACAATAAAATATATTTTTAAAAGGTAAAGTTTTTTTGTCAAATGTAGTGCGAACAGTCAAGTAAACCGATAATGACAGAAGAGAAAAAGAGACGGACGATCGGATAAAACGCTCATTCTAGGCTAATTCATGGGTCTAGGCGTGATCTAATGTTTATTAAATTCTGTTCATTTCGACAGGACTGCCTCTGCCTCCACATACTTGCCACGGTTAACAAATATTTACCTTTGGGGGGAATGGGAGAGCGAGCTCGTCATCTTTCACATGTGGCTTCTTTCTCTTCTGCTCTTGTTTGGCGACGCAGTGGAGTGTGCAGCAAAGGCTCTCTGTGCAAACATTTTCCCTTGAATTCCTGTCTGCGCTGTCATCTACCGTCGCCTCTCATTTGAGTCTCTCTCTAGAGTAAATACTCTTCAAGAAGTTCGTCCCCGCAGATGCGAAAATCAGACAATGTGAAAAACAACGAGGTACCTTTGAGGACGGATCTCAGAGACCCACCCAGCAGGAGGCGTCTATTCGACGTGTTTTTCTCCACCAACGGTTGTAAACACTGTTGAATATTCAAGCCTCACGGGGAGCGTGTTAAAAAATGAGCTATGTAAGAAACTTCGGCATGACTTTTATTCTGCCCTTTAAAAAAAAGATACTGCAAGCTTGACTATGAAATCCAAATCTTCTTTATTGCCCTCATAAGAAAGGGCAAACAATTTATACGAAGCGTAAAGCATCAGCCATTTGTGCCCTGATATTGTATTTTATGGTTGAAACTGCTGCAATGTCAAAGAAATAATTCATCCAAAAAATAAAAATTCTCTGAACATTTACCCGTGTTCGCGTTCTTCCACAACCATTTGACTTCTTTGTCTTTGACTAAAAAGGAAACATTTTAAATAATACTATCCACTTAGTATTAATGATCTCTTTATGGGATTCATTTCCTATTCGGCCTGGCAAAGTCTCTTCGCGCCTCTATTCTGTGGCACATCCACCTGAGAGACGCTAAATAATAAAACAGTAAAACAAATAATGCAAGAGTTCAGATGCACCATGGCATGTAGGTTGAATCGATTTCCTGCGATTGCTTGCCATTCTTTTTTGTTCTGATGCAGAGGGGTGGAAACCTGCATGTCAGAGTAATGAGTCTTTTATCAATAGCATCCAATAATTGTTTTATGAAAAACGTTGGTTTTGCCTTTACACTTTTTAGTCACGTGGATAACCTGAGTGTAATGTTTAACCACATAACCGTCCTTCGCACTTAAGTCGAATTTTGAGCTGCATGGTGTTAAAAGCTGAAACAGATACTATGTTTCTGAATATAAAACAATTCTTCACAAGATAAAGCACATCCTCCAACACAAACACACTTAGCACCTTCAATTGTGTGTCTTTAAGCTCCATCTGTTAAGAGTTAAGAGACAGGAGTGGGCTGGAGTCCATTTATTATATATGATCGGCCAGACTACAAGACTACACGCTAACAAGGCAAATGTATCCGTCTCCTCTGTTCCTAATGATATATAATGGAAGCAAATTCTGTCCAATACAAAACTCAATCACCAACAGGTTTGTTTAGTTGCCAGGTCACAGAATATTACAGACCAAACCTTTAAAACTTTGTAAGTCTGCTTGTCAACATTTCCACATTTAAATATCTATACGTGAACCCTTCACTGTAAAAAATTCTGCCGTAATTTGACGGTAAAATACTGGCAGCAGGGTTTCCAGCTGCGAACCGTAATTTTACGGTTTCACTCATTTACGGCTTTCTGTAAATTAACGGTAAAATCCTGGCAGCAGGGTTTCCAGCTGCGAACCGTAATTTTACGGTTTCACTCATTTACGGCTTTCTGTAAATTAACGGTAAAGTACTGGCAATATGGTTTCCAGCTGCGTACCATCATTTTACAGTTTTATTAAATAGCATATTTTCAGTAAAATACTAGCAGCAGAGTTTCTGAATGAATGCTTTTTATTTAAATAAATTAAACAACAGACTGGCAAAGATGAGAAGAGGAACCATAAAATTAACAAACAGATATGTTGTGCATAAAGAACCCAGTCTATAGACATATTTAAACAGATAAAAATTTATTATTATTTCTCCATAAACAGATACTGTGCAAAAAGAACAGTCTATAGACATATTATCTAAACTTCTTAAACAATAGAAAACATTGTATTATTAAACCTTGAATGGGCAAAGAACTTTCCACCATCTGTGACCAACTTCACATGCTGGTAGTCTGAAAGATAGGAAAAAAAACTTTAAGCAGAGTATCTATAGAAGGTATCTCTAACCCTACTCTTGGAAAGCTACAGTCTCGCCACGGTGTTTAAAATGAATGAAATGTGCACTGTGTGTCGATGGTCACGTCAAACAAGTTGCCCCAAAAATTAACGCAGACTTGTTGCATGATGATGCTCTGCTCGTGTAACTTGTGAATTTTCGTGTAACAGCCACGACTATGCTGATCCATGAGAAAGACAATGGAGCTCAAAATTATAAAAACGCGGTGTGTTCAGCAACACAGAGTACATTACTTAATAAAACGGCCTGCTTTTATAACAGAATGCAATTCAGTAGAGAGGCAACCTTTGGATTAACTGATGAATATTTTTACTCACCACCTTGCCGGTCTTCTTGGAGACCTTTCCTCTGCAGGTATTGGAGACTCGTTCTGGTTTAATTCCAATTAAGCGTCTAGGTTCAACAACTTTTCACAGAATACAATAACCATTTGTTAATCATTCTGATTGAAGAATTTATATACACTAAACAGTGAAAGGATGGAAAACTCTTAGAGGTCGTACCTTTGAAGAAATTCTTAAGTGCAACAAGCCTCCTCCTGATACTGCAGATGGAAGATGTACACTCAAATATAATACGGCCCTCTAGACTAAGCATCCATCTTACAACATTTGCCTGCCCTCCAATGTCTAAAATGAAAAAAAAAACATTTACATTATAATTTTAATGAACTGCCTTTGAGATTGCTTCATTTGAACAACCGGTTACCGGTGACACTAACCGAGCATAATCAGACGAGGACTGGCAGGTAGAATGAGTGTCTTCTCAACATCAGATGAAGATGCAGTAATCTGTAGAGAAAACACAATACATGGAAAAACATCAAAAAATTACTTCAATACAGAAATTTTAATAAATTACTAGTGGAAAGAAAATGCATAAAACAAGTCCATCTTCATGTTCCTGAAAACGGGACCGCTGAAGATTGATAAGCAGGTGGGCCATCTCTGTGTTATCCGTCTGGGACAGAACAGTCTTCATTCCTCCCGTCTCTAATGTGTGATTTAAGGTGCATATAAAAGGTCCTTCAGAGTTTACACCTGACTTGACACAAAAAAAACATTAGATGTTAATTCAAATAAGGTCACTGACACAGATCGGATAACAGTGAGTTACTTATTGCAAACAGGCACAATTAAACCTGACATGGGAAACATGCATATGTCTCAGAAATGCAGGTGTAGTACTACATATGTGTCCACAAAGCTTGCAAAAAAACATTGCTTATCCTTAACACCACGAAACAGCACAAGTCTGAATTTCATTCATTTATATCTGGAGGGATTTAACGTTACCTCAGGTAATAGTCACTTTACGGCAATTTACCAAGCCTTCTTGGTCTAGCTAACGTACAAAAGCATACCACACATGTAATATATTGCGCTAACACACACAAAACTGTATTTTTTACTTTATTTGAAGTTATTAAGTAAATTATTATGTTATATATCGACGTTGTACTGCATGCGCTTATCGCCAATTTAACGAAGCAAACCACCAGTCTACTGTACCGTATTTGCAACAGAACGTGTGTGTGGAGACACAAAACTCATTTAATAATCAAACTTGAATCCCATGAATTTCTTCAGACGAGACTTGAAATGAAATGTATGCAGCTACGAAAACCGCGAGGTGTCACACTGACTAGAATTCATTCAGCAGGTCCGCCACTGACTCTTGTGCTGCGGAGTAAGAACCCGAGCGGCGGGGGAGGGGAGAGCAACTAGACTGGTTTAGTTCCCATGATCGACTACCTTGTAAATAGCTTCAATTTGAGATTGAATCTGTAACGTTTCTACTACAACTTTTAGTCAAGGAGTGTCGTTGAATTATCTAACAGTTTCCCCCTTCCGCACCGCTTCTGATGCTCGTCAGTGGTGGCCATTTGAGAACTCTCTGGTTTGTGTGTCAGTCTAGGTAATTCGCGCCACGCAGCTCAGTCAAAATATATAAGTTTCGAAGCGCAATATAATAAAATAATAGATAAATACAAATAAAAACACTTACCTTGACAGTGTCTTGGAAGATATGGCCGTCTCCTGGCGTACTCGTGTTCTCGTTGACTTGTAAAAACGTCATCCGTAAATTAGCTAACGTTAGTTGCGCAAGTAACGTTACTGTTGTCATCGAGCCAAGAGCTTCAAAATATGACTGTTTTGTGTAACAAAATGTAGTTTTGAGAGTTGTTTAGACGAGAATGTATGTGTATAAAGTTCAGATCTGCTGTCGTTTAATAAAGATAGCGTCTATTAAAAAATTTGCTCCAACTGTTTCGGACAAGTGAGTCGATTTCACTTATGCACCCCGCCCAACGCAGCCTCACCTCGGCAAGTCTTTCTTAAAATCACCGCTGGCTGTGATGTCTCTGTTAAAGGGTGTATTTTTTATGAATACATTCTGAGTTATCATACCCGTTAGCCTTTCTCTTCCAAACTTTATTTCTATATCATCGACTGTATTTGTCTGAGGATCATCGATACTTTAAGGTTGAGTAAAACATGGGGTCATTTTGTTTCACCCCTGAAAAAACCCTTTAAATAGGGGATTTAATTATGTTATCCCTTTAATTATTTGTCCATGGGGAAATTGTTTTAACTGAGGGCAAAGTTAAATTGTACAACTTGTATATTTCTTACTGTGCAAACTTATTTTACTTTGTAATAAAGGATTGTGTAAATTATCACAGTAATGTTTTGAATTACTCTGTTTAAATGTAAATCCAGACTAAATAAAGATTAACTCTGATTGCCTTTGTTTGCTATACAGCTCTTTGCGGTTAAATTCCGTAAACAGATTTACGGTTGAATGTTCTAATTTTACTAGCGAGTAATTAATTTACAGATCAATGGCTGTAAATTAACATTATTAAACCGTTTTTTAAAAGAACAGTATTTTGCCGTTAAAATTGGCCGTATTTTTACGGTAATATTTTACAGTGTTTCATTGAATTTTTTCAGATGCAGCACCATTTATAGCGTGTCGTGGACTATGCAGATAAGAAATATATATATTATGGAACGAAATCCTGTTACAAAAAAAAAGATGTGCCGCTTTGATACATTCCTTTTATTAGATCAAAAATCTTCAAATGTCACCAGCCCTTTGAAGTACAGATAAAATATATACGTATATTCGGTAGGCTGTACATTTAAATGTCATCTGCCCTTGTTGTCATGTTGGTTCAGGATGAAGATATATTTATAATGGCTGTCCCAGCATACATAACTGGGAGGTATTTGTTTGTATGATTTAGAAAGAATTCTCTGTGGTTGAGTTTATAAGGCCTGCTTTATTAAAAACATCACTTTAACACTAGTAACATTAGGCCAGGGCATCTCATCATGACTTCTCAATCCGAATGTACTTTTAAACAAATATCCCCAACGTAGGGGTCAAATTGCCTGAAGAGATATATTTATTCAAAAATACAGTAGAGTCACCTTGTTGCCCTTCACGTGGTCAGACAAAGCCTGGATGACAATTTCTTGCCATTAATAATTAAGTGCATGCTTTTAGATAAGTGAGAAATAAAATGCCCAAAGCCTGTGCAGCTGGCCTGTAGAATTTCTCAGATTTTTCATTTTGCAGCCATCAATAATTCAGCTGTGTCAGCAAAGCAAAGTCTAAATATTTTATGGAGGCTTTGTCAAATTCTGCCCCAAAACCCAGCCCATTAAGTAACGGCAGATGTAGTGGCTTCAGAACGATCATATTTGCAGAGTTTGTTCAGCCACATGCTACATTTGCTGCACAGCCTTGTTACAAACATCCCACAAAGCTTCTCACACCCCTCTCCACCTAATCTGGTGAGACCAAATTGCCTGCAGTCTGTTTATTTTCGTGTGCATTTATTTTGTGGGAATTTTTGAACCACTAGATGACACCACTGGGACCTATTCTCCCGTGTTAACTTGTTAGTTGCTCTGTTTGGGTTTTTACTGCAGGGTCTGTTGCATATATTTTTTCTTATTAAGTCGCTTTTAGCTGCTAGTGTCGAATAAAGTTTGTTAAAATTTGTATTGAATGAAGTCAAAACTTCATGTTAAATTGTTAAAACATCTATATACAGTAGTATGTGTAAGTGCAGTATGCACATGTGAGACATATGACTTGGGACGTAGCTTGATTTTTCAAAACATAAAACACAGAATTGTACAGTTTTTCATGCCCTTAAAACTGTAATTTCACAAAATTGTTCTGTTTTATTAACAGATTTTCACATATTTTTTAAATGCAGTCAAAAAACATCAAATTACAGAAAAAGACTGCAAATTTCCAAGAAGGGCTGGAAAACTGGATCTTTGGTATATATTTGGCACGCCAGCTGTCAGAAAACGTCCCTTTTTTATTGGATTACAGAAAAAGACTGCAAATTTAGAAGAAAAACATGTAACATTTTCATTTGAAAATGGAAATAAAAATGTCAGTTTTTTTACAGGTGTAGGTTAGGTTAGGTTAGGTTTCATTCCTGGAAATTACTAATCAAAATAATAATATAATAATTTTGCAAATTGATTTAGAAGTAGTCTGCTTTGTGCCCATTCACTGGGGGAATACTGTAGCTGTAAAATGAATTATTTCTAAACTGGCTGCCTACCAAGGCAAAAAGGCAGCTTGAACAGAGCGAAGCCTTTATGAATCCAAATACAACATACAGGAACACGATGTTCTGGTTGTGTTCACCCTCAGTTACCAACCTGTGCAACATTTGCTTTCGATTAAAGGTTTTCATGAGTGTGTGTCCATCTGGTAGCAACAGAAGTTTTACACGCAACAGTTAACACAAGTCTGTAATCATCCTGGAGGAAAATGGAAAGCATCAAACCACAAGTGCAACAGCGGAGGTATCGAGTGCAAGAAGCCAAGTATCTTGCTGTAACAGAGACAGACCACAACAAGTTCGCTCATAACCAGAATGCTGAATGATTAAATCCACAGCAGGTGTTTTAGGTCCTCTTCCACCAACTGGAATCCAAGAAAAGCAAACCGAATGAACTATGTTGGCAGTACCGACAGACCTGAGGCCCACAACTCATCATTCTAAGATCTCTCAAATGGCACCTGTCCTAGAGTGGGGAGAACCAGGTAATGACATTCATACACTGTAAAAACATCCATTAAAAAAATGAAATTTTATGTCAGCTGGATTGACCGAAATATGCCGTAAAATAATGTTCTTTTCCTGTAAAATTACAGGACATAAGGATATGTAAGAAATAGTACTTTTTTAAGTTTTGATCGTATTTCAAATACAAACTGTTATAAAAAGGGCGCAGCTGGGGCACCAGAAGTCAACTGTAAAATGATGTTTTTTCCTGTAATATTCCCTGTTTTTCTTTTGAGGTTTTAGACTGTATTTCAATTCTATACAATTACGAGTTATCCATCAGTCATCAGGGCCTTCTGTTCGGTTTTGCCAGGCAAGAATGGAGGAAGATGTTCAATGCGAGATTCAGGCTGTAGAAGAGATTCTGATAGGCAGCATTACACTATTCACATTTTAGTTCTGAGATGTAATATTATGTGAATATTAGTTGTCCGAAATAACATAAAATGATTACAGAAAAAGTGGTATAGTCGATGTTTGTTCTATGATGTATAATTGGCGTAACTTCATTTGTTGCTGTCAGATTAAAACCTCAAATCTCCATTTTCATTGTGTTTTCAGAAATCACAACTATTGATCACTTTTTATGTTTATCTGTGTGTTCTGCGACAATCTTATCAACTTTGAAAACACACAGTGTTTCATTATTGAAAAATGCATTTATTTTAATTTCATGCCGTTGCAGTTTTGGAGATACAACATTTCATGTACAGTATATGTTATAATGAAATATAATTATATCATTTAAAATGTTAATATAAAACTGTAACATATGTACCGGCAGAAAAAGGGTAAGAGACCATGTCAGAGACCATTTTCAGTTTTTTCTGAATTTACTATTTATAGTCATGTGCGTGGGTAAAATGAACATTTTTGTTTCATTCATCTACTAACAATATTCTATTGTTAATTTTTGCAGAAACTGGAGAAACAGTTCAAAATAATTAAAACCTCAAATACGGCAAAGAAAACAAGTTCACTTTTAAGTAATACAACAGTAATATTTGTTCATAGGAAAAGTTCAATAATGATTCATTTTCATGTGATAACCTGGATTTTCTCAGTTTCATGTGTCTTGTCATGCTGTCAGTCTTTCGCATTGCTTTTATGACTCTATATCACTCCTATATTAATTCATTCAACTGGACTGGAATGACGACCAATACATCTAGAAACGCTGAACAAATGAGCATTTGGAATGGTCTCTACAGTCATTTTCTGTCCATGTAGAATACCTATAATTTAACATGTTAAAATGTCAAAATAACATTAAAATATAAAACAATAAAATATATGTCATTAATACAATATATAAAAGCATTCTGCATTAAAAGCAATAAAACATTATTTACAAATATGTGAAAGTTTGTGTGAATGTTGGGCTATAAGGTTTCTTTGTCTTTTGAATTTACATTTAGGCATTTCACGGATGCTTTTATCCAAAGCGACTTACATTGCATTATCCTATACATTTTAGATAGGTATCTGCAATCCCGGGAGGGAGGGAGGATGTGCGAGAGCCACTGATCTGTCAGTCTGATGAGTGCAGTGGAGACTGACCACCAGAGATCAGCTCCTCAGAGGTAAATAATGATCTCAGACTACTCAGGCAGCGAGTTTCAGCTCACTGAGCGTCAATGTGCAGGATTTAAACTCTCTACTCAGGGCTTCTGTAAACTCTAAACATGAGATAAAAGACCTGGTCTGGCTGTTTTGGTGCTTGATAAAGGCCCCTTCCATAAAGCACTGTATTCAAATTCATGTTCCTTCTGCAATTATGATTCTGATGCAAAATAAAGTGTATACTGGCGATATATTATGAACTCATGTTACATTACTTCAGTATACATATGACTATGTCAATACATAAAAAATGGTTATTTGTGAAAGGAGATAATATGACAGGAACATTTCCTTTGAAGGCAAAGGTGACTACCTTCATATTTTACCTTTTTCGTGCTAAAAATAAATGATTGAGCAACGATTTAAATGATTCATGTGTTCTTTGTAGTGGCAAACACTGTTAAAGTTACAATCCTCAATTCTCAAAGCCATTTCAAAATGCAGGAGTTTTGGAATCCCGGTCATACATTTTGAGGATGGCTTTACTGTCAAGTGTAACTCAAAAACATAAAGCTGTTTGTTTAACTGATGTCACAGGAGGTTTGATCAAACTATTACGCCCGAAGCATGGTAAAAAAAGAGGTTGTTTACGTTTGTATGCCTGTGTAATTGAGGCTTTGTCTGTTTATTATTTTATGTAATGTTTACAGAGCTTTACACTTTAGAGTATTAAGTGAAAATCATATTGCTGTCTTGGCTATAGCCACCAGACGGTAAAAGGAATTGTTCTTAAGAGATTTTACTCTCATCCAAACAACCGCACTTTACTAAAGACCTAATCAGAAATGATATCAAAAGTCAGCAGTGCTCGATATTGTTCGTATAGTCTCAGTAACTGAATTATGATTTCCCATACGTTTCATACTGTGAGGGGGTAATTGAAATTCGGCTCCTTTCTCTACTTACCTGATTCAAACCCTCTCCGGCTGTCTCGCTGGCAACTCTGAAACATTAAGTGTTCCTGACAGGTTTTTTCTGAAGTCAACATCTCAGTCGGTGGATAAACGGTTCACATGGGTTTCTCAGAGGAATCGTCCTCATCGCGGGCATGTCTGCATGGCTGATCTGTCAACGTGATGGGTACAAGAACATTTATAGAGATGAAGGCGACAGACCATATGTTAAATCCATCGGTAGACTAAACAGACTCGCATGATAATGTTAAAATACGCGCACTCATGACACAAGCGCGCATTTTGCCAGTTCGAGGTCACGTTAGAAGACCAAAAATAAACATATATATCGTTTCTCATAGTAAATTGAATTATTTTTGAAGATAAAGTATTTGACTCACTTTTCAGAATAGGTCTATTTAAAAGCATTTAGTATGTTTACACCCATATTACACCCTTTAAGCGCTGGTTAGTGAGGATACAACTCCATTTAAAAAGTATATACTATGCATAATGTTGAATTTGTTGTCAATGGAGCTTCGATAGATCGGGACGTTCAATTATTACTTGGGTTTATTCAAATGTACGAGTCACAATCTTTTCATGACTGCATGTTATACACATTGTCAAAGCTCCTATACTATTCCTAATAGCTTCTTTTGATCCATGTGCCTTCATAACCTTATTACTTAAAAAGAGGAGCAGAAACAATGTGACTCTGAACCCTGTCGTGTTTGTTCCAGACAGATGCTGTCATATCCCATGACCTCATCACCTAAAGAGAGGAACTGCCACTCAATTAAACCAAAGTACACATAGTGATGGATGGACAACACATCGTAGAGGATTGTGGAACATGACCTTCTTTAAATCTTTATTGCACTTTAAACTTTTGACTTTCGTGAAGGGTTTGCCTTTAGACATTTTTAATTTTAAAGTTTCTTTCCCAGCCATATCACACGCGGAGGCCATTGTGGGCAGTTGTATGTGCATTTATTCTTAAACGTATTTGTTAATGCAATTACTCAAATTAATATTTAATATTTTAATCCTAATTAAATGCCGTAAGGCCGTTTCTGCTTTTGCTCAATTTCAATAGAAGATGAACCTGTGCAATTGAAACACAAGCTTTGTTTTATGTAAAAGTTGCAAATGATAAACGCAGTGCGCGAGCGAGTTTTCTTGTGCATAATCTTGCACTTAAATGTTTAAATTGGCAAAAAGGCTTGAACGAGTTTAGTGTAAACAGCAGAATGTGTTGGTCAGGTCTCACCTGCACTCGCGCGCTCACAACACAAATGAATGGTCATATTACAGCATACGTCCATCCTATTGAAATGTGTCTACGTTATTTGATTTGTTGTTGGTATTAAATGTGTATCCATCAACAAACATACATTAGCTGAACTTTGTCAGTCCGTTTTACGAATTATAATTTTAACGTACCGTATGCGACGTCAGATTTAAGATGATCACCCTTCACTGCTAAAGAAATGAGCTTCACGTAGGCTAATACAGTGTCTTGATGGGCCATTTTGTGCATCTGTCGCCAGGTTTTTTCTCCCTCACCAGGGTTTTCTTGTTTTCCATGCATGTTAATCGTGTATTTATGCAAACATCAGGATATACTGACTTTGGAATTTTGCATATGATGATGAAGTGAATAACCGAAACTGAGTCTAGATGAATGAGGATTCTGGGTGAATGATAAATTGGTCACCCTCTTATGAATGACCTGCCGAGTGGTGCCATCTGGATGACATGTGCTTGACACAGCTGTGTTAGAAGTTCCAACACAAACAGCCTTGCATTTATTTTTTGACTAAACCTCAGATTTACAGTAAATACAGTTTACATCTTTAAGTGAGTTAAGTATTCTTGATTTACTTCATTTATTTTTTGTACTGTGTAGTACCATATTGGAGTTTTTCCTTACATTGTAACAATAGCAGGATCATTTGATATTAAATAGAATCTTTTGCATGTTCATGAGCCATGAATTAATAGTGCACTTAATGGTGTATGATTAATTGGTCACCTTCTTATGAATGACCTGCTGAGTGGTGCCATCTGGGTGGCATGTGCTTGGCACAGCTGTGTTAGAAGAATGTGCCAACACGAACAGCAGTCTCTATTTGTTTGTGTTATATATCTACTGTCTCTCTCTCTCTCTATATATATATATATATATATATATATATATATATATATATATACTTATACATATATTAAATTTTTCTTTTATTCATTTAGTTGAACAGGAGAGTGAAGGGAAATGCTAGGTGTTGTAGGTGTTAATGAAAGCCTTGCTTCATGTGTGCTGATATTTCAGGTAAAACAACATCTGTCACAGAAACTATTTATTTGAAATTCATCTGAAGAAATCACAAACCTTTAAGATTAAAATACCAAATGCTATGTAAAATCAAGTGGCAACAAATCAACTTTAGTCATTCAGCCCTGAGGTCAATTTCTCTAATGACACATTTTGTCCAGCTGGACGGATCTTGGTGGTCCAGTCTTGCTACTTTGTGCTTTTTGGAGTAACCAACTCAGTTATAAAAGATTTATTGCTTTGTACCTCAAGGTATTTCATCATTGGCAAGGCCATCTCAGAGCTTAATTATTTTTATTGATAAACATTGTTTGGCTTGTCCAGTCCTTCTCTGCAGAATCGACATACAAAGCGTGAAGTCTGCCGTCTGCAGCAAGGTTGCACAGTCACTTCATTATAAACATCTGACCTCTGCAGGCGCTCACAGTCCTCATGGGGCAAACTAAACCTCTTTTGGATCCCGGTCTTACAGTTTCTTTTACAATGCTTAAGGCCGGGACTCAAGATGGTTCTAGGTCATTTTAAAAGAACATGTCCAAATAAAGGAAACAAAATAGGGCCTGATGCTTTAAAATAATTCAACAAAAGGTCAGAGAAATGTGGAGCTTGACCTTTGTAAAATGTTGCTTGTCAACCACCGGAGGTCGAACTTAATATTTGATTATTTTCTGTTATGTTTTATATCAATTTTAAATTTCGTTTTATATTCTATTCATTTTATATAAGGTTGGACATTTTTTCAACCCTGTCACCAGAATTGGGTTTAACGTTCGAATAGTTTGAGTTAACATCCAATAACAATGAAAAATAGTGTAAAACTTTAAAAAAGGGCTGAAAGTGATAGTTTACCCTTTAATGAAAATTCTGTCATCATTCACGCATTCAAACCTGTATGACTTACTTTCTTCCGCAGAACGCAAAAGAAGATATTTTGAAGAAAGTTGATGACCGAACAGCACTGGCTCCACTTCTATTGTATGGACACAAAACCAATGCTTGTGAATGGGGTCCGGCTAACAACATTTCCGAGGAAGAAAGAAAGTCATACAGGTTGGAAATTTAAATTTTTGGGTGAACTATCCCTTTAAATAACATCAACAGAAGCTATTTTGCAGCCAACTATTGGTTTGTAGTTTTTGACAAATATGCTTACAAGAACTAGAAGAAAAAATATTTGTAACCACCATTTGTTTATTAGATCTATAGTATTGTATTGTAATAATACAAAAACAATATTAACACAATGAATTTTGAGTTTACTCTCTATAGTTGATGTTTTAGCTGTTTTTATAGGTTTTTTGTGAAAAATAAAGATTGGCACGCCTGATCATTGCTAACATCATCATGCATAATAGATAGATGTCGTTTTTTATATATGTAGCAAAGCGGGAATGACAGCTGTCGTCATAAGGGCGTGTCTGATTAGCCACGGTGTCATTGTGTATAAATACTTGCTGGTTGTGTCTCCTGGGATACGTCATGGTCAGGGATCCGCCCCGTTGTATCGTTGTGAATCACACAGTTACCTTGGGCTGCTGAGATGTGGTGTGTGTAAGACAGTCATCGGCTTGCGTTTTATGTGGTTCAAGTGGACAGAAAACAAACTGTGCGTTGTAGGCGGCTCATTCCCAGGGCTACTAGTTTTGTCTCCCGGTCTGCCTGGATGGCGGAGCATAGGCTGGGCTAAAGCCGTAGCGGCTATAGAACTACCTGTTAGTTTACGATGGATTTCTGGGCAATAATTCCTTGAATCATTGGAGCAAGTTGGGCAGTGCTATTGTGACGCTTTCACGCTGCTGTTTTTTGGAGAACAAAGCTTTTGCCCTGTTCCTTATTTTTGTTTTCTCTTATTGTAGTATTTTACCACCCCAAGTGTGGTTCTCTTGATCTGTGTTGCCACGTTGTCATGGTGGTGAATTACTGGTTTGCTTTATTTGGTTTATTTATATTGTCACTTAATCTATTTGTGCAGTTTCTCTCCCGTGTATCTCGGTGTCATCCTATGAGGAGTTACCCTTTATCTTGAGTGTTCTCATACCGTAATAGCGGAGTCGATCCTTCGATAATACTTAGACCTTTTGCCTTTTATACGTGATCTCGTATGCTATGCGAGTAGGATTGTAGTAATTTCTTTTCTGTTTTGGTTTCTTTGGTTAACATTTAGTTGTCTTTTCTTTATTAGGTTATTTTGTTTGGAAGTGTTTTTGTTTGATATTTTGCTTTGATTTAATATTTCTTTCGTTGCAGGAGCTGAGTGTGTCCTGAGGCGGGCTGACTCTTTGTCGCACCCAGTGGTGTTACGGTGTATAAGTTTGCTGTACCATTATTATGGATAGAAGTGGTGTATGCAGTGTGCGTGGTGTGTAAACTGGTAACCTTGTTCCAGCCCGTCTCTTACACAGGTCGCCTCAGCCCCTGCTTGTTGTTTGAGTTTGTTTGTTTGGTTGGTTGATGTATTATATTTCCTGATATTTATGCTCTGTATTTTGATTTAATTGATTATTTTTGCTCATCTTTTCTTTGACTGTAATAAATACAACTATTTTTGTACCTTTATCCGCGCCTCTTGTCCTCTTGAAGGAAGTGGACGTGTGTGCTTTAGTTATTTTCCCTGTTTACTCAGGGTGGCGTAGTCACTATAGGTTGGCCACTTGGCTACATATACAATTGTATCTTTTTATTTTATATATTTTTTATTTATATCTTTAATGTCCTCAAATCGCCCCCATTTACTCTTATTGGCCAGATCACAGGTTTGGTAATGACAAAATTCGTCAAATCTTTTTCAAACTCTAATAATTCTCATCTGATGATTCACTAAGAAATACATCACAATCCTGAAGTTGTTTCCAACTTTCACTTTAGTTGAACAAAAAAATAGGACACCAAAGTGGGATGCCAGATTTGCACAAAAGTGACGCATATTTTATCAGTGCTTTATTTACGTTTAGTAGGATTATTGTTCACTTGATGTGCTTCATAGAGCTTTAGTATCAAGGGCCGTTTGTGCTTCACGCTTAGATGTATAATGAACAACTAAGCTTCAAGCATCTCAGGTCAAAGCTGGAGGGGGTGGACTGTGTTTTTTTGGGGGGTTTGTTTGTTTTGTTTTCTCCCGAATTCTCAGATCTTGTAGAATTCGTAGACTTGTTTACCATTATGGCATGTTTTATTGTTATCTGACGCGTGCAGATTCCTTTGTTGCACACAATCACCTTAATTTTCTATAAAACATGCAAATGCATTGAGATTAAAAAACACAATCAGCCTGATGTGTTTTTGTAAAAACACATGAATAAGCACTCAAGCGCTTTAGTGTTTCATCCTCAAAACGGTTATTGTTTCACAAAAACAGAGAAATAAAAAGTGTTTGCTTAAGATTTTGCGTGGTCGTTGTTTTACTTGAATGCCGAATTTAAATCTGCTATGCGGTCAGTAATGTTCATGATTTTAATGCACCTTAATGATTTTGCACATCAAAACTTTCATTGCATTAACGATAATGAATGTAATCATTTGTTTTAATGTCTCCCCAGATGAAAGGAAAATCAGACATGAGATCTCATTCTCATCTCACATCTTTCTCCTAGACAGAAATTAGATCAAGTGAACATCCAATTGAGACATAAGGTTAAGTCTCCTACTCCTGAGACCAAAAAATGTCCTTCTCTCACGTTTGTCTCCATAACATCACTGGCCGTGCTCAGACTTTTCTTCTTGGATAGAAACTCTAACATTCTCAGATTTATCTCCTCTAAAGTTTCTGAAGAGAGTAGGTATTAATAATCATATTAGGATGGAGTCATAAACCATTTCATGTGCCATTCCAACCATACCGGGTTGGCCATTCAGCAAAGAAAGCTCAATGGTTACTTATCTTGTTTTTCTTCCAATAAATAATGTGCCATGTGCATTTTAATTGTACAGCTTTCTTATTGTATCAACAAATAAATAGTAACATTTACCTTATTCTGCATATTTTCATTATATACAATGTAAGAAAGTCCTGGAAAAAATGAAGTAGTGGCAGAAAATGACCAGTACATTTTCCTTTATTTTATGGACATTTCAGGTAATGCTTAAATGCGATTTAATGCAGTGTAAAATGTAAAATACAGGAAAACCAACTGTAAAAATTTATATGGAAAATTCCTTCTTGTTAATACAATAAATTGAGTCTCTAGCAAAGGAGAAAAATCTGAGCACAGTGTGAGATGTTACTCAAATCTCTTGTGAAACTTTAGAAGAGATAAATGTGAGAATATTCGTTTCTAGCTAAAGAAAATAATCTGAGCACAGTGCGAGATGTTACTGAGATCTCTTATAAAACTTTAAAGCTGAGTTTTACACAGAGCTTCTGCATATCTCATTTGCCCTTTGGTTACCCTAGTGAAAAATAAATATACTAAAATGTATTTGAAATACATAAGTATACTTCAAATCCATTTACATCTTATGTACTTGATGAAAATACACATACATACACATACATCATAGTAAGTACTGTGACAGATAAATAAGAATCTCAACTAAGTCTCAGATATTTCTCATGTCTCAGTTGTTTCTGCTCTTATTTCTCCTAACATATTTTAGGAGAAACATGGGAAGACCAAGCTGACAATAAAGATATTTTCCAAGCTTCTCTCACCACAATCTCAGTTTTGACTCACTTAGACATCTCTCATTTGCATCTATTTTTGTTCAAATTTTCGGATAAACTGCTGACACTTAACCAAGTATCACAACCTTGTCTCCTGAGCTTAGAAAAAGCAACCAATGAGCCAAAAATCGTCCTCTGGATTCCCCTTAAATATTTGCAGAGCCTTTTCGCCACAAACACATTCTTTATACACAAACGTGGATCAAATGTTCAATTTAAATGTCACTTTGTATAGAAAAGTTAATCTGACATGTCCAATTCATGCCAAGTTCTTGGTAATTGTTGCCAAACTGGGTTACAGCAGCAGCACCAGTGTTTGTAGCCTGTGATGTGATCATTTGAGCGAAGGCCTATTCACAATCCCACTGCGAATAACTCTATATGATCTCACGAATGTGGTAGAGACAGAATGCGAAGGAAAAACAGCAATAATTATCAACAAAACACTCCAGTGAACCACCAGCCCGCAGAGGAAATCAACTAGGCACGTGTCTTCTCCAATAAGCGTAAAGCCATGGAGTTAATCGGAAAGCTCTTGGATCAATTCCTCCTCAATTAGAATGCTCAATTAAGTCTACTTTGAGGAAAGATTATTGTGAAAGTAGGGCGATACTCACTGAGATGTTGGAAGCTGAATCCACGGGGTGAAGGCACCACTGTTTAATTCGGAGAACCTCTCCAGAAATATTTGTACTTATGGCTGTTAGTCAAACTAACTTTAAACATTTGGGACTGGCGTGTAAACACCTCCGGCAACACTTACCGTTGGCATTTGGATCAAATGCAGCATCTTTCACAAGTGATTGCGCTTATCTCTCTTAAAAGGACAGTCCAACCAAAAATTGTAATGTTGCCATTTATTCACACTTATGGGGTTCAAAACTATATTACTTTCTTTTTTCTGTGGAACACAAACGAAATTTTTTTGATAAATGTCTCATACGATGGAAATCAAGGGGGCAGAGGTGTTTGGTTGGTTGCCAACACTCTTCAAAATATCTTCTTTTGTGTTCCGCAGAAGAAAGAAAGTCATACAGGTTGGGAATGACATGCGGTTGAGTAAATTGTAATTTTTGGGCAAACTTTATCCCTTAAACATGATTTGCGATCGACAGCTGACTTTGGTGCGACCCCTCACTCTTGATTAATGTAAAGACCCATCGGCATCTTCTGCATCTCGCTGAGTAAAAGGTAGATTTCCATGCATGGGAGGGCGGCAGTGATCAGTGAAGCAGCGTAGCCAAGATTCAACCTGCACAATGAATCAATAGAGACTGATAGGAAAAGAAGGCTATTGATTCTTTTTGACCCGCCCCAAATGCCCCCCACTGCTTATGGAACAGCGTAAATCAGTAAATTAGGAGATAAATCTGCTGATTGTAGGGTCTTCGATCCTTCATGAAGATATATAAACGATAATATAATGCCTGGATGATATAATTTCAGACCTCCAAACTTCTATTACGTGCAGCATTCGCTCTGAATTTATCTGAGAGAAATTCAATCAGTGAAGATATTTTTCACGGCTCCCCCACTCGTGCTTTTGGAATTCTTAAAGGTCAAGATTAATGCTGAAGAAACTTTTAAAACCTCAAACTTTTTCACTTTTCATCTCATCTGCTGTTCCTAAGCGATGCACATATTTTGCACAAATGCTCTCATTCATCAAACGCGTGTCCTGAATTCCTGCTGTCGTAAAGTTCTCACAATCTGTTGTTCGGATAGACAAAAAACGAAATTCATGGTCAGATTTCAGAGGGGGCATATTTTACCCCATGTGGACTCTTTATCACAGTCAGGGAATGAGAGCGAGAGAGTTTTGAAAGAGAGGATGGAGCAAAAAAAGAAAGACCACTTAAGTGCAAAGTAGGACCCTTGTGGCTTCACATCCAGCACACATACTAAACATTGGAGAAATACGTTTAAATAAACATGTGAAATTCTATGTGGACAGTTTTTGTTTCAAAAGAAAGAAAGCGAGAGAGAGAGAACAGGTGTTCACATTATTCAATCGTTTTGAAATTGAGCATCTGTATGAACTGTAATTTCTACCTTAACTGATCTGAGCTCAGTTCTACATCAGATCCTCAAGATGTTTTTCTCCAGTCTTAGAAGTTTTTACAGTTCTCACTGATCTATCTGATATTACAAAGATGCATCCCTCTCTTTAATGCACGGAGGAAACGAGAACAAAAAGAACAGGGTCCACCGGGTAGATAAAGCACACCACACAAACACTGCACTAGATGCAATTAAATGATAGGAGAGCCTTAAACTGCCACTTCTTCCCACATGGCAGGAGATGGATTCTTATCTGCAACTCTCAAAAGAGCAATGGCATCTGAAATGCAGATTCACACTCGACCATTATCATCACCTCGCCGCTACAGTTTATGCTCGGAGATATCGCATAGGAATGCCCTTCGGGACGCAGGAAATATAACACTTTGTCAGCTGCGGAAGAAAACAAACTTGCAGAAACGCATTCGGGTCGAATGACCTGATGTTTGTCTTCACGGAATGGTGATTCTGGGGCTAAATCTATTCTTTGTTCGAGCCACTGAGGCACAGCCACCGGGTGAATGAGAAATCACAGATTCACATTTGCTGGTCTGCGCATTAATACACATTTGTGTTGTTTACATTCAGAGTGCTTTGAAGGAATGGTAAGCCTACACAAAAAAAGATCCACTTAAAGTTGCAAACTTTTTCCTCTCTATTGCTATATCTGTATTTCAACCTCTTGTCATTCCAAACCTGACTTTCTTGGCTGTGTTGATCTTTCTTTTCTAGACAATTATAATAAATAGAGACTTAGACTAAAAAACATAAAAAAGTTCATAAAGGCCTCATAACGGAGTCAATATATTCTGTCTTATTAAGCCATGTGGTAGCTTTACACGAGTAACAGAATTCAATTCAATTCATCATTTAGGATAATTTCACCTCCAGGTTGTAATATGAATCATTTCAAAACAATCTCACTGCAAAATCTTATGAATTGTTTACACTGTAAAAACTGTAATAAACCATAAAGTAACAGCTTATTCCTGTAAAATAACGTTTCCCCCATTTCTCTGGTATTTGCCGTCTTTTTCTGTAATTATACCTTTTTTATCGTGTTTAAAAAATGTAAAGAAAACTGTAAACTAAAACATTTTTTTTACATGGAAAAACTGTAAAAAAAATATTTAGCATTTTATGCCAGTGACCTTATGGTTGGGGGGTATTAGTTTTTCTACTAATCGTACGTTTTTGTATGATCCACAATGTACAAACTTATATGAATACGCCACTTCATAAAATAGTTACGAATTCCCTTGAGGTCCCGGTTGATCACTTATAGACCCGTTTTGTGAACCAGAAACACTGAAGATTTTACCCAAAATAACAATATATGATTTCTCCGTTATTCATTTATGAATTTGCCACATCTGCACTTTCTGTACATTTGGAATCCTTGGGATCCAAGGTGAAAGATTTCTGTGATTTCACTTTCTCAATTTTCTCAAATATAGCTTTCATCAGATTTATGATACTTTCACAGAGGAAGTCATTATTTGTTACTTTAAAACTTAAATTCCTATTTATTGTTGTTGTGTGAAAAGAGCTGAAAAAACAGCATTTCTTTTTGTGTTTCCGAAAATAAGGTATTGGCTCAACACTGGGACAATTATATGCAAAGTGAATTTTCATTTTGGGGTGAACTATTCCGCTGGGAACATTCAACCTGTTTCGTCTACCTAATGATCGAGTTATGCTTAAAAAGCTCAATTAACTTCATCCCGCCCTAGGGAATCCTATTTCTCCATCATTTGTTGTACATGATTGCAATAATGAAGGCAAACATGCTCTGAACTTCCGCTGTGGGTGCCATAGAGGCTCTTGTATTATGTCAACTTAAACTAATATTTTCCCAGTTCAACACAAAGAGCAAAAGAAAACAGCAGGAACCGACTAGAACAGGAGCAGATGGCTGAGGCACGCATGAAGACGTGGAAAACAGCAAACACACAGTGGATCACATCCCCTTTTTAATCCACCCAAAGGGGCCACATGTTTACCAAACAAAACAAATCTTAAAGAGTGGAGCAATCGCTACCATATGGAGTGAGCCGTCAGTAGACAATTAGGATTCAATATACCCCTTATTAAGAATAAATAGCACTGTAGTTCATAATCATATTCAGTACATCTTGTACAAAAGCTAGTGTTTACTGTACCAGCTCAAATGGGCTGATATTTCACGTAGAGATTATTCAAAAGGGTGGGTTTCAAGGCAGATTTGATTTCTTTGGAAATCCTCAAGAACCTTTATTTTGTCGCCACATTGCCAAGGCCACTGGAATTGATCTCCGCAACTTTCGCACGGTGTTGCCATAGAATGATGTCATGAACTTATTACAGGAGGGGTCCCCTGGAACAACCCGGATTAAATGCCTCGCTCAAGGGCACAATGGTGATGGTTCATGGTTCACTTGTGGGATCAAGCCAGTAGCATTCAAGTTTCCAACCTTGGCTTTACACTTGATCTACAGTGAAAGCTGGCAGAGTACGATGGAAGTGATGAAAGCATTTTCAGCAGTTATCCCCATGGTAGATACCATAACTAAACATAAAAAAGGCTACTGACAGACATTTAAAATGAGAAAACACAAATATCATTATCTAAACATACTTAAAACAAGATATATTTACTGTAGGACAATCATACAAATCTAATATCTAAATGTCTGCTTGTTCTTGATTTAAGCAAAACCATCACAAAATTGTTATAAATTTGAACGAATGAATGAATGAGGCATTTATATGGCGCATTATTGTGTATTTCTGTACATCCAAATCGTGATATGAGGGGGTCGCGCTTCAACCTCAAATTTCTCTAAACGCAAGACATACAATTTGTTTACTTTTTGCTTCAGTAAATGTGTTATTTGAAGCTTATTTCGTTTTTGGGAAAACAAGATCCAAAAGCGAGTCAGACCAAATATTTATTGCAGTGTTCAGCTGTGCATTCTGACAAGATATAGTTTTGGAAGCAACATATAAATTGCTTAGTTGCTCAACTGTTTCTTTTAATTTTGTTCAGGGGAATTAAACAGACTTAAGTTATCACTGTGATGCACCTTTTGGGGAACCGCCACAAAAAACACACTCGTTTTGAACAATATTGCCAGAATGAAAGTGAGAACTTAAAGTGTGTTTGTGTGTTTCGATTGGACTAGAAATATGCTTGCAGGAAATTTAGGTTTTTCTATATATACAGTATATACTGTAAAATAGATGTTTAAAATGTAATGGAATATTAATATACGTTTTCTGTCCCTTGTTCAAATACAAAATGTAAAATACATGTAAAAATGGATATTACAGCGCTAGGTTGCCCGCATTTTTTTAAATGAATTTTAGAAAACGTTTTACAGTTACATTTATAAATCAAAATGTAAAGTAAAATGACATGTTTTTATGTTATTTTACACCCAACTTGTAACTTTGTAGTCTATTTCTGTAAACTGACATTATTTTACCGCATTTCAAAATTAAGCAAAAATTACATCTCAACTTTTATTTTCTGTGTCATATTACTAAAATAAGTAGTAGGCAAACAGTGTCCATATAACGTATTGTCCTTGCCATCTCAAATTGCAAATAGAGAAATTTAGTTCTCAGTCAGTTCTTTTGAACTCCACAGTAGACGTTGATGTAGATCAGTTACTGAATGGTAATTACTATCTAACGAGACTGTCCTGTTGAGCAGACACATACTCGTGTTGCTAAAAAACCTCAGTGTCCTGCAACGCTCACCAACTGACACAGGGAGACGATGAGCGGCGAGCATGTGCAGTTCACTGCCAGAGAGACGAGAACTATCTCCCGCACCAGCTGTAACACGGTGTGAGGTGATATCACACACAGAGATATGATGAATGTGGAGACGATGCAAGCTTTATTTCTTTTAGGGTTTTTTATAGACTGATTTCACCCAGTAAGCAAGCTGTCACTTTGGATTGTACTAAATCCTGAGTGTCTTTTCGAGAGTCGAAAGATTAAATCTGCCTTTAGGAATTATTAGATTCCGGTGTTATAAATATTTTCATTTATGTCAAGACGATTGGATGCTCTGAGGTTGTCTGTATAAATCTGTTTAGTTCATCTGATTTCAACATCGCAATACAACTTGTAAATCTTCACTGAAAATGTTTTGCTGTAGATATGCAGCTAGTTGCCAGTAACTTACTGTAGATTTATATTAATGTAATTTATTGGCAACAGTTTTTTCAAAGATAGTCTTTATCTTTTCAGAAAAAAACGATAAAATTACAGTCTCATGCAAGAATCTTAAATCCACATAAACAATTTTCTGTTTTTGGTTCCCAGAATGCTTAGCAAGAGGCTGTAATTTTATTGTTTTTTTCTGTAAGGATATAAAATTTGCTAATGTTTAATGAACACAAACTGTTTCCAGTAAATTACATAAATGTAAATCTACAGTAAGTTACTGGCAAACTGCTGCCAGTAATACTGTGATTTCTACAGATATGTTTTACATTGTTGAGAACTAGCAACCTGGGAATTGCGTTTGATGCCCACAGTTTACCACTGCCCACATCTTGTCATGCATGTTTGCACTTGAAAACATTCAGACCCTTACACGCCAAAGAAGATGCTCTGCTGGCTGGACTTCTGTCTAGAACAATTAGGCCAACCAAATGGTCCAGAGCGCGACAGCACTTCTGGTCTTCAGTCAACCGAAAGAGCCCATGTCAGACCCTTACTGATCTCACTTCATTGGCTACCTGTCGCTGCTCGCATCAAATTCAAGGCTTTGACTTTGGCACCCAGCACCCTGGAATGAGGAATGAGCTTGACCTCCACCTGACCACCTGCTTGACGCCAATATAACACTGAAAAAGCAACTTTGTCACTATTAAAACTGTATCACTTCTCTGATGAAAACAAGAGAAGATATTTTGAAGAATGTTGAAGACAAAACCAATGCAGGTCAATTGGAACTGCCGTTGTTCGGTCACCAACATTCTTCAAAATATCTTCTTTTACGTTTGCAAAAGAAAGAAATTGATACAGGTTTTAAATGACAAGAGTGAATGATGAAAGAGCTTTCATTTTAGAGTAAACTATCATTTTAAAATGCATCTCTTTACGACAATTTAACCCTACAAACACAAGGATAAAAGGACTCTTGCCCTTTAGTTTGCCTGAATTTTATTTAGCGTATTTTTGTTATTTTTTATTTACTGAACATTTGTTTTTATTTATTATTTCAATTTATTTTATTTTACACAGCCCAGTATTTGAATATTTGTATGGCACAAATAATTTCTTGCTTGAATAAAAAGTCATGATTGCCATCGCATCTCTGAATTACTTTGAGGGTTTTTACTTCTGGCTTTCGCATAAAAATAATTCAGAATGCGACTGGATCTGATATTCTCTCTATATGATTAACATTGCTCTAGCAACGAGGACTGCCTGCTAACATTCTTTGCTTGCTCACAAGAGCCTGCTTTGCATTATGACTCTGTTTACTGCAAGCACATCAAGAGAGAAAATAAAAATGAATTATTAAATGTTCCCCACATCAGTGAAACACTGAAGTCTGTGCTTTAAAGGAATGTTCTTGTTCCGTGTCCAGCCTGGTTTTATTTCATTGGGTTAATGAGGCTGGACAGTTGTGCAATATATAGAAGTTGAAGCCGCCCCACTGTTTAAATTATCACTTCATATTGCGGTGTGCTGTTCATTGGTTGAACTAATGGAGTGTTGAGGGCTTAATTAAAACTGAAGATTTATTAGAGTGGACTTCATGTGCATGAACAAATGTTGTACTTAACCACACCGAGACTAAAATGAGCGCTTTTATATAATTGTCAAGCTGGTTTAGATTTCAATGGCTCTGATTACAGAAAAGTAATGAAAAATATCCCATTCAACTGCCTTTTGCTGATGTATATCTGTGTGCATATGAATAAGAGCTCTTATGAGGGGATCCACTGAAAATACAATGCAGAATGCAGATTTCAATCATGTTTAATGTGCAAAATACAAAATACATATATGATTTAACACTTTAATGGGTGCGTTAATTATAAAGTGAACTTTCTAGGTTTGGAAAAAACATGAAAACTGAAAAAGCACACACATTTGCATTTATACGTTCCCTCTCCACTGTCTCTATGATCAAAAGTAAAATAAATTCAGAAAATGAAAAGCCGGGTGAATAAGTTAAATATACATTAAGTGTGTCTTACAGTAGAGGTACGCCGGGGACTGGAACCGGCTGAATCACGCGGCGGTGGGAAGCTCAGGGGCGGCAGGAGGTGCTAGTGGACCCACTCATCCAAGCAGAATTCCTGTCAGCTCTTTAATTACTACTCAACATTTCTTTCACTTACATCACTCCTTCTCCTCTCTGCGGAGCTCAAATGAGCATACCATGAATTTAATGAGATGAAGGTTTTCAAAATGGGAGAGTGAGTTACATTGGCTGATTATTGAAAGGACCATTTGCAACCTAATGAACCCGGGAGCCCTTTACAGAACGAGCAGTGGAGGACAGGAATATCAGCCCATCACTTTAGACGAAACAGCACACTGTGATGAAAGAAAATGCGGTTCTATTAGTGCACACGCTCACTTTTTGAGGTCATTTAGGACTTTAAATGTTCGTTTGTGTGATAGATATGAGAGACTGTGCTATATTGTGCGGACAGTGACGCAACTCTTTAAGCTGTGACTGTTCTCAATAAAACACAACTATCAAATTACGGCTTCATGACCACGTACAGGCAGAGATTGAAATTAATTTTTTCAACCCGGCCAATTTAGCGCCTCAAACTGGATGCAGGAAATCTGGGCGTGTAAATATAAAAAAATGACAGTGTTTCTATAATGTAACTCCCCATTATGCACATTGTCCACCGATCGCTGTTCCTGAGGCTAATAGGTGGTGGTGTCACTGGGTTGCGGCGGCAATTGTGCGAGGGCCCAATCGTCGCTTCTTGCAGCCTTAATTTTGAGGGCCTTAACAAGACCTTCGGGTTTTTCTACTAGCCAAAAAAACCCAGGTTACAAAATCCTTCCTACCGTATGTTACTCAATTCTACCACATATATATGTCAGGGTAGAGGTGGGAAGAACCCAAATCGCAGGCAGCGGTACTGAACGCAAAACTTTAATGACCAAAACAAAGAACCCACGATGGGGAAATGAGAACCGCACAATATTGAAGATAAAAACAAAGACTTCCCGCAAGGGGGGAAAGAAGGAATCAAGATAACTAAACCAGGACTTCACAGGACTTTGACAAAGCTAGAAAACACGAGGAGCCAAGACACAATGTAAGTGTGTGCCAACTGAAAACCAGACACTGCAACTAACGGTAAAATCCAACAGCACAAGACAGCAGAAATGACGGTATTATAAAGGGGAACCAACAAGGTATAATTAACAATAGGTAGGTGTGTGAATGAAACACTGATGGGAAGCTTTACAAGGAAATGAGAGGGGTGGGGTCATAGACGTGACTGACAATAATGTGTTTCTCGCCACACAAAACATGAGGTCCTGCCATGATTCTGCCACCAGACACGATGACAAAATAACAGATCATATGTGTAAACAATTGGCTTACTGCACTCTAAGAGATTGAACCTAAAATTACAGTTGAAGGTGTTAAAGTGAATCGTCATTTTATTCATTGTTTTTCTTTCTCTCAGGTGTCAGGGAAGCCTACATCAGTGCTATGTGGCAACTGAGGTCATTTTAAATGTTTTTTAGGTATTGTTCGTTTTAGTGTTGTATTTGTATTACTTATTACTGCACTCAAAAAACATATTTGAGGTTCATATTTGAACCTTTTCTTCTAAGAGTGTGGTGACTACTTTTATTTCCCCTTTCTGAATTTCAGGAGACAAATCAGAGACAAATGGTTACTTAATTCATCATAAGCTATGAAAGAGAAATCTCTGAGCAATACAATTGTCCTCATGGTTGTTAATGTAGTTCAAAACACCATTAATGAAAAAACAGTCATGCATTGAAGGAGTAGTAGTATTTTAAGTTTATTTTAATTGTCTTGGTATGAAACAAAAATAGCATTTGTCTTAATTGACTCCAATCTAGCTGAATAAGGTGTTAAGGTGTATGGGCACGAAATACATGCGACAGCTCAGCAGGTGGCATCATTTAAGACATGCTGGTATTCTTGGCAACCAAGATGTGCACCTCATCTGTCATCCGACTGAAAAATGAAGAAAACCAGATAGTATTTAGTTTGTTTGATTGCTATTGTGTTTTCTGACGGTTCATGCTGTAGAGATAAGGATTGACAGCAGAAGGATTAGGCATCAGATGGGATTCTTGTGTTGTGATGGGCTGAACAATAAGGATTAGACCACATGCACCAGAAGGACGTGGTGCACTTGGTAGTGCTGATGTGAAAAAACACACACACACACACACAAGTCACGTCCAGCAAATAATCAAGTGTTTCTGGGACGGAAACCAATTGAATGCGTCGATGATTCTTAACGTACCATTTTTTTCGCACTGCACATGGGAAACCATGGAAATGGGGGCTGGGGGTTGACCGCCATGATTTTTAGCCCGGCTCAGAGAGGTATGGTTTTCCAGCTGCTTTGTGTTGACCCTGGATTTCTTACCTCCAGCAGTGAAGTAACATAGGAGAAACTGTGCGTCAAGTGCGGCAGAAAATGTCTGAACAGACTAATATCCACCTCTATTATATGACCTAACAACTGCGCCTGTGCTTTTCAAAGAATAATGGACGAAAAACTTGAGCACCATGCTTCATTTAGGAGCTGATGGCATTGACTTTCAATGTGAAGCACTCCCCTATGCTCATGGAGAATTTGATAGATGCATAATGTGTGCCCCAAGGGACTGACTTATCCACTCGTGTGGCATTGAAGCTGATGAGCTGTGGTCGACACGTAATGGTAACTCAGCCCTGTCATTCAATCTGTTGATGTCTGGGGATACAGAACAGTCTCGCAAGCTGATTTTAGTTCAGAAGAGACCCACATATAGGTAGCGTGCTGGATGTTCAGTCTGAAATTATACAATGAATGTTAATGACTGCTTAAATGTAATTCAAAGCGAGCATTTTTTCTAAGCCTCTGAATCTGAAATGCATAATTTCTTAGATGTGCTGGCTGTAAGATACATTCGGCTGCTCACTAAATCTTTTTGTACATAACAAAACCATGTCTCCTTGCAACCACGCAGCAGTTGTTCTCCCAATTTTCAGGCCCTCCATCACAGCATGTTAAATCTGTCCTGATTACTCTGTCCACAGGCTGAGTGTGAGTCCGCAGAAATTGTCCCCAAGTGAATGAGCTTGTGAGATGCAGAGGGGCTTTCTGTGCTGCTGAGTGCACTTTGAGAAGATTGCTGTCAAATCTGGGGTGGGACAAGAATTATTGAGTGTCACATGACTGTAATGGCAAGGTACGGAATATGGAGCTGAGGAGGCGTGTTTGTTATAGAGTATACCAATGACTAGTAAGTAGTTATGTGATATCAATTCTTAGTATTAAATAGCGTTGAGATGTCAGCTTTTGGTGTTGATTATAGTGTTGGGATGTCAGCTTTTAGTGTTGAGTCTGGGTATGTCAGTTTATAATGTTAGTCAGTTTAGTGTTGAGTATAGTGATGCCAGCTTAGTGCTGAGTATCGTGGTATCAGCTGTTAGGGTTGTGTATAGTAATGTCAACTTGCTGTGTTGTGTAGGGATGACAGCTGTTAGAACTTGAGTAAAGTAGTTTGATGTCGGCTGTTAGCATTGAGTATTGTGATGTCAGCTTTTAGTGTTAAGTATTGTGATGTCAGCTTTAATTGGTGAGCATAGTGATGTCAGTTAATAGTCTTAATAATTGTGAAGTCAGCTTTCAGTGGTGAGCATAGTGATGTCAGCTTTTAGTGTTAAGTATTGTGATGTCTGCTTTTAGTGTTAAGTATTGTGATGTCTGCTTTTAGTGTTAAATATTGTGATGTCTGCTTTTAGTGTTAAGTATTGTTATGTCAGCTTTTAGTCTTAAGTATTGTGATGTCTGCTTTTTAGGTGTAAAGTATTGTGATGTCTGCTTTTAGTGTTAAGTATTGTGATGTCTGCTTTTTAGGTGTAAAGTATTGTGATGTCTGCTTTTAGTGTTAATTATTGTTATGTCAGCTTTTAGCGTTAAGTATTGTGATGTCTGCTTTTAGTGTTAATTATTGTGATGTCTGCTTTTAGTGTTAAGTATTGTGATGTCTGCTTTTAGTGTTAAGTATTGTGATGTCTGCTTTTAGTGTTAAGTATTGTTATGTCAGCTTTTAGTGTTAAGTATTGTGATGTCAGCTTTTAGTGTTAAGTATTGTGATGTCTGCTTTTAGCGTTAAGTATTGTGATGTCAGCTTTTAGTGTTAATTATTGTGATGTCTGCTTTTAGTGTTAAGTATTGTGATGTCTGCTTTTAGTGTTAAGTATTGTGATGTCTGCTTTTAGTGTTAAGTATTGTTATGTCAGCTTTTAGTGTTAAGTATTGTGATGTCAGCTTTTAGTGTTAAGTATTGTGATGTCAGCTTTTAGTGTTAAGTATTGTGATGTCTGCTTTTAGCGTTAAGTATTGTGATGTCAGCTTTTAGCGTTAAGTATTGTGATGTCAGCTTTTAGTGCTGACTATAGTGATGTCGGCTTTTAGTGTTAAGTTTTGTTATGTCAGTTTTTAGTGTTGAGTATAGTGATGCCAACTTTTAGTGTTTAGTATTGTGATGTCAACTTTTAGTGTTTAGTATTGTGATGTCAGCTTTTAGTGTTTAGTATTGTGATGTCTGCTTTTAGTGTTTAGTTTTGTTATGTCAGTTTTTAGTGTTGAGTATAGTGATGTCAACTTTTAGTGTTTAGTATTGTGATGTCAACTTTTAGTGTTTAGTATTGTGATGTCAGCTTTTAGTGTTTAGTATTGTGATGTCGGCTTTTAGTGTTAAGTTTTGTTATGTCAGTTTTTAGTGTTGAGTATAGTGATGTCAGCTTTTAGGGCTGACTATAGTGATGTCGGCTTTTAGTGTTAAGTTTTGTTATGTCAGTTTTTAGTGTTGAGTATAGTGATGTCAACTTTTAGTGTTTAGTATTGTGATGTTGGCTTTTAGTGTTAAGTATTGTGATGTCTGCTTTTAGTGTTTAGTATTGTGATGTCTGCTTTTAGTGTTGAGTATAGTGATGTCAACTTTTAGTGTTTACTATTGTGATGTTGGCTTTTAGTTTTAAGTATTGTGATGTCTGCTTTTAGCGTTAAGTATTGTGATGTAAGCTTTTAGCGTTAAGTATTGTGATGTCAGCTTTTAGTGTTAAGTATTGTGATGTCAGCTTTTAGCGTTAAGTATTGTGATGTAAGCTTTTAGCGTTAAGTATTGTGATGTCTGCTTTTAGTGTTAAGTATTGTGATGTCTGCTTTTAGCGTTAAGTATTGTGATGTAAGCTTTTAGCGTTAAGTATTGTGATGTCAGCTTTTAGTGCTGACTATAGTGATGTCGGCTTTTAGTGTTAAGTTTTGTTATGTCAGTTTTTAGTGTTGAGTATAGTGATGTCAACTTTTAGTGTTTAGTATTGTGATGTCAACTTTTAGTGTTTAGTATTGTGATGTCAGCTTTTAGTGTTTAGTATTGTGATGTCTGCTTTTAGTGTTTAGTTTTGTTATGTCAGTTTTTAGTGTTGAGTATAGTGATGTCAACTTTTAGTGTTTAGTATTGTGATGTCAACTTTTAGTGTTTAGTATTGTGATGTCAGCTTTTAGTGTTTAGTATTGTGATGTCTGCTTTTAGTGTTTAGTATTGTGATGTCGGCTTTTAGTGTTAAGTTTTGTTATGTCAGTTTTTAGTGTTGAGTATAGTGATGTCAGCTTTTAGGGCTGACTATAGTGATGTCGGCTTTTAGTGTTAAGTTTTGTTATGTCAGTTTTTAGTGTTGAGTATAGTGATGTCAACTTTTAGTGTTTAGTATTGTGATGTTGGCTTTTAGTGTTAAGTATTGTGATGTCAGCTTTTAGTGTTTAGTATTGTGATGTCTGCTTTTAGTGTTAAGTATTGTTATGTCAGCTTTTAGTGTTAAGTATTGTGATGTCAGTTTTTAGTGTTGAGTATAGTGATGTCTGCTTTTAGTGTTAAGTATTGTTATGTCAGCTTTTAGCGTTAAGTATTGTTATGTCTGCTTTTAGTTTTAAGTATTGTGATGTCTGCTTTTAGTGTTAAATATTGTGATGTCTGCTTTTAGTGTTAAGTATTGTGATGTCTGCTTTTAGCGTTAAGTATTGTTATGTCAGCTTTTAGCGTTAAGTATTGTTATGTCAGCTTTTAGCGTTAAGTATTGTGATGTCAGCTTTTAGCGTTAAGTATTGTGATGTCTGCTTTTAGCGTTAAGTATTGTGATGTCTGCTTTTAGCGTTAAGTATTGTGATGTCAGCTTTTAGCGTTAAGTATTGTGATGTCAGTTTTTAGTGTTGAGTATAGTGATGTCAACTTTTAGTGTTTAGTATTGTGATGTCTGCTTTTAGTGTTTAGTATTGTGATGTCAGCTTTTAGCGTTAAGTATTGTAATGTCAGCTTTTAGCGTTAAGTATTGTGATGTCAGTTTTTAGTGTTGAGTATAGTGATGTCAACTTTTAGTGTTTAGTATTGTGATGTCAACTTTTAGTGTTTAGTATTGTGATGTCAGCTTTTAGTGTTTAGTATTGTGATGTCTGCTTTTAGTGTTTAGTATTGTGATGTCGGCTTTTAGTGTTAAGTTTTGTTATGTCAGTTTTTAGTGTTGAGTATAGTGATGTCAGCTTTTAGGGCTGACTATAGTGATGTCGGCTTTTAGTGTTAAGTATTGTGATGTCAGTTTTTAGTGTTTAGTATTGTGATGTCTGCTTTTAGCGTTAAGTATTGTGATGTCAGCTTTTAGCGTTAAGTATTGTGATGTCAGTTTTTAGTGTTTAGTATTGTGATGTCTGCTTTTAGTGTTAAGTATTGTGATGTCAGCTTTTAGTGTTAAGTATTGTGATGTCTGCTTTTAGCGTTAAGTATTGTGATGTCAGCTTTTAGCGTTAAGTATTGTGATGTCAGCTTTTAGTGCTGACTATAGTGATGTCGGCTTTTAGTGTTAAGTTTTGTTATGTCAGTTTTTAGTGTTGAGTATAGTGATGCCAACTTTTAGTGTTTAGTATAGTGATGTCAACTTTTAGTGTTTAGTATTGTGATGTCAACTTTTAGTGTTTAGTATTGTGATGTCAGCTTTTAGTGTTTAGTATTGTGATGTCTGCTTTTAGTGTTTAGTATTGTGATGTCAGCTTTTAGTGTTAAGTTTTGTTATGTCAGTTTTTAGTGTTGAGTATAGTGATGTCAGCTTTTAGGGCTGACTATAGTGATGTCGGCTTTTAGCGTTAAGTTTTGTTATGTCAGTTTTTAGTGTTTAGTATTGTGATGTCTGCTTTTAGCGTTAAGTATTGTGATGTCAGCTTTTAGCGTTAAGTATTGTGATGTCAGTTTTTAGTGTTGAGTATAGTGATGTCAACTTTTAGTGTTTAGTATTGTGATGTCAACTTTTAGTGTTTAGTATTGTGATGTCAGCTTTTAGTGTTTAGTATTGTGATGTCTGCTTTTAGTGTTTAGTATTGTGATGTCAGCTTTTAGTGTTAAGTTTTGTTATGTCAGTTTTTAGTGTTGAGTATAGTGATGTCAGCTTTTAGGGCTGACTATAGTGATGTCGGCTTTTAGTGTTAAGTTTTGTTATGTCAGTTTTTAGTGTTGAGTATAGTGATGTCAACTTTTAGTGTTTAGTATTGTGATGTTGGCTTTTAGTGTTAAGTTTTGTTATGTCAGTTTTTAGTGTTGAGTATAGTGATGTCAGTTTTTAGTGTTGAGTATAGTGATGTCGGCTTTTAGCGTTAAGTATTGTGATGTCAGCTTTTAGCATTAAGTATTGTGATGTCAGCTTTTAGTGATGAGAACAGTGATTTCAACATTTTGCGTTAAGCTCTTAGTGTTGAGTATAGTGTCGTGATGTCAGCTTTTTGTGTTGAGTAAAGTTATGTGACTTTGTAGTGTTAAGTACAGTTATCTAATTTATATTACTGTGATAAAAGCTTGCAGTGTTGAATAAAGTGTTACGATAACAGGCGTTTGTGTTAAGTATACGCATGTCAGTTGAGTATAGTGTTTTAGTATATTTGTTTGTGTTGAGTATAGTGCTGTGATATCAGCTTTTAGTTTATTTAGTATAGTCATGTAATATATAACCTTTTATGGTTAAATAATGTGTTGTGATATCGGCTTTTAGTGTTGAGTAAAAGTAATATGACCAATGTCCCAGATTTGCTTACATTTGATTATTGACCGGTTAATAGTGCAGAATGTTTTTTTCATTTGAATTTTCCTGGTTTGAAATGTTTTAAAACCCTAATGTTTTGTTCATTTCTGACGTTGGAAACGGTGGTTTTTAAACCACACCGTACATGTAATGTTGTAAGGTAACAGACAGTGAAGTCCATAATCTCAGACTGTGCGTGTAAAATCGGGTCTGATTATTCTAAAGGAATTGAGTGCTCTCTTGTGGCATTACCAGAAACTGACATCCCCCAACATGCAGCGGTGCTTCTAGCAGCCTTTTGTCATATTGTCATAATAAAAAGCCCAATGTTTCCCGAAGAAACAAGGGAGAGGACGAATATATTTTCACTGAATGCCATTACCCGCATTCAAAGGCTGTAAGAGGGGAGAAGAAACACACAAAGACAACAACGGGAAAACAATCTCTCTGGGTGCCAATCAAGCTCTTTCTTTCAGCATGTCCAATTGAAGAGCTGCCCATTCTACTCTCTGCATCAAGAGACCTAGCTGTTCTTCTCCAAATTGACACAGTATCTTTTTTTCACAATTTGAACAATAATCAAGTGTTTTCGTATGCTCTGCGGCACTCTGCCAGGGTCCGTATTTTCTCCTCTCTACGTGTCTCTAGCACGCCTCAACAAGAGAATTCTCTCTCTCTATGATACCCAACCTTATCTGTCTTTTTTCCCCATTACCTGCTTCTGTTTATCCCACATTGCCTTTTGAGAAATCTAAGATTTTCTCTGTATTGTGTGTCCATGCTATCACGCCATCTTCTTTTTGCATTTTGGCTTCTCTTTAGTAGTCATTGCCTCACTTGCTAAATTTCACTTGTGTGCAATCTTTCTTTCTCTCTATATCTCTCTCACACTCTCTCTCTCTCTCTCTCTCTCTCACTCTCTCTCTCTCGGCTGCTAATCTTATTTTCATCTCAGTCATTAACATACTCTTTCTGCACATTCTCATTCGTCTCTATCCATTGTATTGCTCTATTCCATCCAGGACCACTTTTGCTGGGCTTTATGGATGTGACGTTCCTTTAGCAGGTATATCACCCGTCACGGCTGAGCAGGCCTATCCTGCGATTGCTCATAAGTGTTTTCAGAGAAATTATTCTCGCTCCTGGAGGACTGGTTGGTTATATAAATTACACATGTAAAAATATGGACAAACTGTGCAGCATCGTAAATAGATCATTAAATACTTAAGCAATTTAAATATTTTATTGAAATGAATAAGACCCTCCTGCTGATTCAACACTGATTGTAATCAGAAAACTAACAGAGGGAGAGCAGGGCAAAATGATGCCATTAAAGGTATAGTTCACTCTGAAATAAGGTCAACCTACGACTTTTGTGTCCATATAGTGGAAGTCAATGGGGTCCAATGTTACTAACATTCTTCAAAATACCTTATTTTATGTTCTGCAGAGGAAAGTTATGCAGGTTTTGAATGACATGAGGGTTAGTAAATGATTAAATAATTTATAGAGAAAATAGAGAAAAATATAGAAGTATCTCAAATTTGATACCATTTGCAATTTTCTTGTATGAGTAAGATATTTCCAATATATATTACCATCTTATCCGCATATTTTGTTGAACCAAACTATTTTAGGTAAATTATAGCATTGTGCAGCTAAAAGCTACAATGTTAGTCCACCATGTTTGTTTGTAGCTCCATAATATTTAACATCTATTTGACAGAAAAACTACTTACTGTACATCAATGTATTATAGAACACTAAGAAACTGTGTTATTATAGGTGTTATCATGGCATAGTTGTTGTTCACGATCAGATATATTACCCTCATCCAATTCAAAACCACTTGTGATGTCCACCAGCTTTGATGGCAATCATGTCAAAGTGCCCTTATCAGTGTCGACTGACGGCCCTTCTATATTTCACAACAAGCACTCTTCACTTCTGTTTCCATGGACATTTAATCACTTTGTGGATAAGAAAGGTTAATGAATATCACACTCCAAACAAGAAGAATGAAGTTTGAGCCATAGATAATGACGTGACCTCGCAAGCTAGAGCTTTAAAGACTTTCTGCGACACAAGCAGATGAGGTCTTTATTTGCCATCATCCCCCCGATGACAAGTGTTGTTAGGATCTATAGTGAGGGATTGACACGGGATGGCAAAGGCTAGGAAATCCAATTTGGTTCAGTGTCGGCTGAATACAGTTCTCTTGGATTACAAGTGAATGTGTGATTTTCACTGTCTCTGAGAAACACGTGTATTTGTTTAAAGAAAGTTCCACGTGCTCTTTGGTTGTAAGGAGTGCTTCTGGATTCTCATTCTTCTGGAAATTTGACAAATCCCAAATCCTGAGTATTAAAATTGTGTGTTTCGGACATGAATGATTATGCTCAATTTATTCACAAATGATGTAGATTATTGTGCTAATGCAATCTAAGTATTGTCTCACAATCTCACTAATGTCGCACCTTTAAACTCAAGCAAGGTTGACCAAATCCTTTACAACAACATAAAAGAACATAAAAACTGAGTTTTAATACAATAAGATTACTAAAAACAGTGCAAATAAATTTTTACTGGCGGAGAATCCAACACCATAAAAACCTGTATGACTTGGACCAGTAAGTAGCCAGAACACACTAGAAACCATTTGGCAAAATTCTAGAAACCATGAGACAGTACTTAGAAATGCATGTCTTCTGCATTGCCCTAAAGCCCATAGCAGTCGCATAGCAACACTAGATTCTCTATATGAATCGACATCTCACAAACTCATATATTTAAATAAAATATGCATCCTTTCATACATCCGTGTTTCAATTTTCTCGATCTGCATTACATATCCACTTCCATACACGCCGTACACCGAAACACATCCATCGTGAGCTCTCAGAGCAGAGATATTCTGAGCGTCTTCCAGCCCGTATCTCTTCAGCACCACAGTACGCTAAAGATCACGCAAGAGCATGCCTGGGGACATCTCAACTGGAAATCAAACACGGACACAAAAAATGGAGAGACCAAAGGGTTAAGTAACATTATTTGTCACGAGTCAAAGAAATGGTAAGGTATAAGGAAAATATGCAGCATGTAAACTCTCAAGAGCAATATTGATTAACGTTGAGAAGAAAAATGAGGACGGCGATGGGTGTGGTGGCATAAATAAAAGATTAAATGTCCTGACATTGGGTTGGCCACAAATCAATGGAAATAATAATGTTACAATGCACATTTTCATTAGCCTGGGGAAAGACTGAGGGCAGCCCGTATGTCTAACGCATCATTCAAAGTGAGCGGGTCTGTACCTGCTGCCTTGTTTGGATTTTGAATATGATTATGATACACTTCAGGGCAGATTATCGTTTTTTTGCTTTGACATATCGTCTCCTCACAAAGGCAATGCCATGTAAATAAATAAAGCTGCATCCTGTTTAACCTTTGAATGAGCAATGGCGAAACAAATTTTATGCGCTCCCTCATTTTTCGGTCTCCATATTGTTCCAAGGCCATTTTCTTCCTTTAATCATTCCGCTTCATTGTCATTTAATTTGTTTTTAATTGTGAACAAGCCATCACTGGCTGATGAGTCATTCAATTAGTTTTGTCTCAGTCTGTCCTCTGGGACCCGTGTTTTACTCCCTAATTGAGTTGGCAAAGAGTACTGCGAGAAATCTTACCTCATACGAGTTGAACACGAGCGAGTGAACAGAGACCCTTAAACCAAATCAAATATTTGCCTCTTAAAACTTTCCTTCCGTGTCTTTAATTGGCTTCTCATTGTTTTTATTTATAATAAGTCTAGCACATATATGGCGCTGTGCTGATTTGGGAACATCATTACAGTCTGCATCCTTCCCATGTAAAATTTCACTTTGAAATAACCTTGTCTCTAAGTGTGCAATGTGTCCATTGGCCTAGATGTTTTTCATGATGTCATTCGATTCAGGAAACAAACAATTATACATTTGGCAAACACTTTTATCCAAATTGACATACAGTGCATTTATGGTAGGCTATACATTTTTGTGGTATACAATTAAACCACCCTTTGAGGGTTGGTATCCCCTCAAGCTATCAGCACACACCCCCCCCCCCCCCCCCACCCCCAATCAGCACAGCTCCATATATGTGCCATTGCTAGTAACTTTGTATTAGCACCTAATATTGCAATTGCTAGGAACTTTGTATAAGCACTTAATGTATTGCTCTTTTATGACATATCGCTTTAGTGCTCCCCGAACTCTTTGTAAGTCGCTTTGGATAAAAGCATCTAATAAATGACTAAATGTAAATCCCAGATACCTACCTTTTCAGTTTGATGGACTTGTCGTTTTGTTTTAAGACTTGTCGATGTGGTTTCTGACTTGTTATTTTGTTTCCAGAAATGTTGTTGTGTTTTATGATTTGCTATTTAGTTTTTAGATTTGCTATTGTATTTTCAGATTTGTCATATTGATTTGGGGTTTTTATTTTGCTTTTAAATTTGTTTTTAGATTTGCACTTTCCGGCCACTGTAAGAAACACTTAAAGAGGCAGTCCGGAAAACACCATATATAAATACTATATACGTAAAGCCTTGCCATCATGTTTGGGAAATAAGTCCGTAAATTTTAGTAAAATCACAGGCTTCACTTATCCCATGCGAGTGCATCACATGAAATACATATGTGGGGAGGTAATATCTAAACCACACAAGGTCCACGGATAATAATAATCCTGTGTAAATAGAGCATAAGATACATTTATCATAATGAACATAACAAAAAGAGAAAGAACAACCAATGAGACGGTGTACACGTCTGTAACACAACAAGTGTGCTACGGTTTTTGTGTTATCTATTGAAATATTCAAATGTCTTTCCGGTTCTGTTCAGAAGAAATAAATCCATGTCTGCCAATATTAATTCTTGTTTTCGCACAGGTCCTATCACATTCCCATTTTCTTTGTAAACTCTCATCAGTTCGTATTTCTTGGTTTTCACAACAGACGAATCCCCAGATGCCAGCGCAGCACTGCTTCGTGTTTAAAAGTAAAAGTACTAAACGGCGACATAAATAATACATAAAGTTTACAAGAAAAAAATATTTGTACAATGCTACCCCTGTCACCCACATGCGTGCTAGCAGCCCGATCCTCTTCGTTCTGTTCACCAATGTGACGAAATTAAGCATAGACAAAAGACACCAAATAAGGATTTCCGGAAAAAGACCCGATAGGGAAATTACAAACCATTATTACAAGCTTTCCGTGGTGAATCCAGCAAGGGTAGGGACACAGTTTAAAACACCGTTCTTTCATGTACTTGCTCAATCAATGGTTTTAGTTCATGTTTACTCAAAATAACTTACAGACCGCCACTTTAAGATTCAAGAAAAATGTTGCTCTAGAAAGGATCTTATTCTGACCCAGATTGTGTGATATATTTTAGCTTGCCGTTATATCAGACTAGCAGAACTGTTTTGTAAAATGCAAATGATCCAGAAATGAGATTGTAAACTAGTTTGCATGAGTAAGCCCTTTCTAAGACTCCAGTCTTGTAATATTAAAATGCATATCTGACTAATTATTATGTTATGTTCCAGATATGAATGCACACTGGTTTAAAGGCTACATGCACATGATATCTCTTTGTTGATTTGATCTCTAATGGTATGTTAATTGAGCACATTTAACCCTGGGCGAGATCTGGTGCGCTGAGATAGTTGTGTGCCAAGAGATGAATCAAAAGGGCATGTATATTTATGCTGGGTACACCATGAAAACACAAAGGAGTGAAAATACTAAAAACCGTGCAATGCTTTTAAATAAAGGTTATTCAAGCTTTATTGATATTCTCAAGTTAAGCATAATTTTGAGTTTTTGCATACTATTAACGAGGATTAATAAACATATTTTCGTATGTTTGTGCTGCTAATTTACCAAGGTAATAAAGGGGTTTTGCTGGAATAGTTTTGTTTTATATGTCACAAAAAAGTATGATGAATAATATAAATAAATATAAAATATTTTGCAGATAAAGTTATTCACAGTAACCTATATTAATGTAAACATAATATTAATGTTCATAAATGTTTATTAACCAATTTGTCGTAAAAAATCCTATTGGTTGAATAAGCCTTGTCTTATTTAATGCTATTATTTAGCTGCTTCATTTTAATTCTCGAAGTTGCTAAATAAAGAATGGGGATGAAGATCAATATAGCTCAACAAAGACTGTAGTTTACCTCAGTAAACTGCCATATTTTAGATTTACTGCCATCTTTTGGTCTGAATAAGAAGTGCTAGTTTGCTTTTGTGTTATTATAAGTCTAACTAGGCCTTTAGTCTATCTAGTCAACATACGTCAACGTGAAATAAGTATCTAAAAGTATGTTTTAATATTACTTATTTAATCTAATAATTAAAATATACAAATTATTCAAACATTCAAAAAAGTATGGAATAATAATTGCATTGTTATTATGAAAAGTAAAACATATTTGTATTATTTTTAACCAACTACAAATATCTAATAATTATAAAATTCAATATCGGATTTTATAGAATAAATAATTTCATTGTATTATTAAATGTAAAAAAATATTTGTATTATTTGTAAACATTGTGATTATTATAAAAGGTAAGCATTCTCTTTTAGTGCATGTAGGCAGCCAAATGTCTTGTGCGCATGCGCGCTGTACACCGGAAACGCTTCCAAACAAAGAGGAAGCGCTTGTGTGATTTAAAGGGGACCGTATTCATTCATGTCGATGTGTTAAGTTCCTCTTAAAATGAAAATCTTGAAGTAAGAATCTAGGAATCAAAGGCAAATCAATAAAACGAAGGTACATTTTAATTTCATTTACAAAACCCTGTTGTTTTCTTGCCACGAGATTGCACCTGCAACATAGCGCTGTTAAGATTAGCACGTAAGCTAATTCCACGTTGATAAACAAAGCGACACGTAAACACGGACACGAGAGAATTATTCCAGTTAATGTTCTATCGGCAAATAATGTCGTTTTCGGGACACTTTTTAAAAAAACTTTATTTTCTAATATGTTTTATTTTGTTTTTGGCTGCTTAGCAAAGGGTTACCTATTGTTATGATTATTCTCAGTGTTAGACCAACGTTTGCTTGTCCAGTGCAACTCAGTTCACATCCGCATTTTAGCTTAAAATATGCCTGAATGCCTTTTTAAGGCGTAATCACTGTTTTCTTCCTTTTTTAGAAATCACCCCTGGTGTGCAGAATGGAATCTATATGTTCAGTCTTTGCTTAGGCCAAGCAGTAAGGACATTCTCCACATCATCCCTCCCAGTTCTTTGTAGGTTAACTTTATTACGCCATCAACATCTCCACTGCTCTAGGACTGTTATATTTAGTTGGGGCTTTCCCTCTAGCCCCAGTGGCATCTCTTTCTGTGTGCCACAAACACGCCGATTTACTCTCGGCTCTGGTTCACATTTCCACACTTCCTGGCCAAATAAGCTGCAAAGGAATCAGCCAGAGATGGCAGAGCAAAGATTCTGTGTAGAATATGCAAAACGTGGCACAGCGGGCTGCAAGAAATGCAAAGACAAGATCGTAAAGGGGGTGGTCCGTATTGGCAAGATAGTGCCGAACCCGTTCAGCGAGTCTGCTGGAGAAATGAAAGAGTGGTACCATGTGAAATGTATGTTTGAGAAGCTAGAGAGAGCTCGTGCCACCACAAAGAAAATCGAAGACATCACCGAACTGGAGGGATGGGAGGAGCTTCAGGATGAGGATAAAGAACTTATCAATAAACACGTTTCAGGTATTTGGGTTCTGTGCACAGGGTTGTGTTTGTTTGGTGGGCATTAATCATTATTGCAGACCCTGCTTGTGTCTAAAAGCTTCTCTTCTCTATCAGAATTGGTAGCCAAAACCAATGCAAGTCCGAAGAAAAAAGTGCAAGCCAAGTTAAAGAACAGCGCACAGCCGTCAGGACCACTAGCTGACCCAACTGTTAATGCCCCTCGCAAATTTTCAGGCTTCACAGGTACAACACTTGGGTGATCTTTACATTACCGTTTATAGAAATGAAGTAGCCATGTGTGTTTGTGTTGCACCCTGATGATTCGGTTACACATGTGATCTATCATTTTGTGTATGATGTCTGCCAACGAAAGAAAACCGTATCGGTTCACATTACTATTCTGTGTATGTCAATAGCTACCAAGGCTGGTTCCTCTTCCTCCAGTCCTGGGCCATCACCAGCAAAACCCTCTCAGGGCAGTGCTTTATCAGCTAAGCTATGTGACTCCAATCATAAAGACTGCTTACTGCGAGAGTTCCGCAAACTGTGTGCCTTAGTGGCAGAGAAGTCAAGTTACAATGCAAAAACTGAGATTATCAGGGATTTCTTGACAAAAGGCTCTGGTGGAGGTAAGCATGCGTCTAAGATGTCATATAACCTCTGCCTAATGTCAAGAAAAACAAAGCGTGTTGAGGAAAATAAAACGTGTTTTGCTGGTTCTGTCTCCTCTTTACAGATAAGTTTAGAGGCGATCTGTACCTGACAGTGAAGCTGCTTCTCCCAGGAGCGGTGAAGAATGTCTACAACCTCAATGACAAACAAATTGTCAAGCTTTTCAGCCGCATATTGAATTGCAGTCAAGATGAAATGGTGCAAGATCTGGAACAGGTTTGTTGGATTATTTATTATAACAGTGAATGGAACGTTTACAGTATTTGGTTGTTCATGTCTTCATATACTTACAGTATATCATTTTCACATTTCAAGTTATATGAAGCAACATTAGTTAGTGTTATGAGATAACGCACATTGACAATAAACAATAGTGTAAGTATAAATTTGGCAAAAATCTTCACTGTTCATATATAATGCCGAAAGGTCCAGTGTATGAAATTTAGTGGCGAGGTTGCGAATTGCAGCCAGAGGCTCACTCCACCCCTCCCTTTTAAAGCACAACGGCAGCTGACACAGAACTAAGATGTCGCCGCGTTTTTGCTTCTTTGCTGAAGGAGATATATTTCCAAAACACGCTCCGTAGAGCAGTTTGTCCTTTTAGGGCTACTGTAGAAACAACATGGCGAATTCCATGTAATGGACCAGTGGTGTATGTAGATAGAATTAGCTCATTCTAAGGTAATAAAAACACAACGCTTCATTATTTAAGGTCTTTAAAGATTTGACTATAACTATGTCTTCAGATGTGTTTAGAGTAGTTCCTTCATAAGTATGTGTGTTTTATCTGTTTCACATAGGGAGATGTTTCAGAGACTGTGCGGATGTTTTTTGAGGCCAGCAAATCTTTCCCCCCATCAACCAAAAGCCTTCTGACCCTTCAGGAAGTGGAAGCTTCACTGAATCGTCTTGCCCAGCTCACCAAGGAAGATGATCAGCAGGCAGAACTACAAGATATTGCCAAAAAGTCAGTAAAATGTTGTGTGGCTGACAATGAATCCATCTTTTAATCTTTTTGCAGCCCTTATTCATAATTTATTTCATGAACCATGTGTGTACGCACTGTGCTTTTTCTTTATTTAATGTCATCTGCGTTGATTGATACCCAGATGCACCGGAAATGACCTGAAGTGTTACATCCGTATGGTCAAACATGATCTGAAAATAAACTCTGGTGCTAAGCATGTGTAAGTGATGCTATACTGGACAAATTCTTATATACTGAAACAACCTGTTTCTTGGTTCTTAACGTATGTAACTTTTCTCCATTCAGCCTGGATGCTGTAGATCCCAATGCTTATGATGCCTTTAAAGCCTCTCGTAACCTTGGAGATGTAATTGACAGGGTACTAAAGAACTACCAAGATGCCGCCAACGGGACAGGGCCTAGAAAGATCCTTAGTGTGGAGGCGTCTCTGATGACACCTGTACAGCCAATGCTGGTCTGTAGCCTTACTGCTCGCTTACACATTCAGCGGTTACAGATGTGTTAAAGATTCTAGACATATCAACCAGACACTGCCCAACATAGCTGTTATGTTACTTTTCTTGATGATTAACGGGAACATCTCGGAACCAGCGATTTTCAATATGTGCATTTCGAAACATGGCTCATGGACTTTTAAAAATAATTTGTATGTTTCTTGCAGGCGGAGGCGTGTAAATCCATCGAGTATGCCATGAAGAAGTGTCCCAATGGCATGTACTCCGAGATCAAGTATGATGGTGAACGCGTGCAGGTCCATAAGAACGGAGATCACTTCAGTTACTTCAGTCGTAGTCTCAAACCAGTACTCCCACACAAGGTCAGAAGCTCTAGCAACAGTTCACAATTTTATTGAAGTGCTGTTAAGACCGTCAACATGTGCTTTGAAATGAATTCAAACTAATGTTCAGTTTTCTCCGACAGGTTGCTCATTTTAAAGACTTCATACCGCAGGCGTTTCCTGGTGGAAACAGCATGATTCTTGATGCTGAAGTTCTTCTTATTGACACGAAGACTAGTAAACCTCTACCTTTTGGAACTCTTGGCGTACACAAGGTAAGTTGTAGACTATGGTGGTGTTCACAATTCTTTGAGAAATATTGCACCCAAAAATAACATGCGATCACAGATGTATAAAACCAACTTTATAATCTTTAGTTAAAAATGTTATTTTTGATTTAAAATGTTGAATTTCCAAAAAGCACATACATCAATCATAAAAGTAATCCATGAATGAGTGTAAATTTTTACAGAATATTTATTTTTGGGTGAAGACTTTGATAGTTCTTATGAAAACTAGACCGTATCAATAGCGATATCCTGTGGTCAGACATTTTCATATACTGACCTCAACAGAAATGTAAAATTTTCTAGCATCTGTATATTTAGTGTCTACTTTTACAATTTTCACTTTTTTCTTTACATTATAAAGCATTTATCATCATTATTCTACTATATTTCAGAAATAAATGTTAAAAATGTTTTTATACCATTAACAAATAATAAAAATCAACATGCATTTATGAAACTGGAGTTGTTTATCTCTGAAAACATACAGATACTTCAGAATGTACTTAAGTGCTGTCCATCTCTAGACCTCAAAATTCTCTTAAAAATATAGTTTCTTAAATAACTGTGCTAGTTTTGTTTCTAATAATATTAGGAAACGCCATTTGTCATTGGCAGTTCAAAAGACTAAAACTGCACAAAAGTTAAGTTCGAATTTGCAAAACCCGATGGCTTGATCCATTTCTGAGAGGTTTTTTAAGAATGAAGCAGGAAGTGTTAGATGACCGGTATGTGCTATTACATTGTCCGATGAGAAAATGTATTACTTTGTCACAGTAGCGTTTTAAAGGTTAGTATGGTGGAGTGATACAACACAGGAAAGCCGTCACAGCCGTCTTTATCTCTGGTCCAATCAGATTTTAGGACCGCGACTAACTGTGTTTCCTACTGACTGTCATCATTAAGTGATGTACTATTTACAGGCAATGAGTTTGTTTTTGTTTTTTTACAGAAAGCCGCTTTCCAGGATGCTCAAGTGGGTCTTTTTGTGTTTGACTGCATTTATTTTAATGGCGAAAGCCTAATGGACAAGTGAGTCATGCTCAAACATGCATTTCCCTAAATGTTTCTAAAAGTTAGTACAGATTTAGAGGACAATCATTTATTAATATTAAAGCTCAGTTGATCATTAAGTTCTTCATGTTTCTGTACAGACCTCTCAGTAAGAGAAGAAAGTTTCTTGATGAAAATATGGTGGAAGTTCCAAACAGGATTCTGTTCTCAGAAATGAAGCATGTTACGGTCAGTGCTCCTCTGCTAATTTCATCCTCTCCCCATTACTCTCATTATATGCAAGTGTCCTCAATATTCAAGTATGTTTGATAATGTGTAGGCAGGGAAAGTTAATAAATGAACTGGAAAACTTTTCTCAAGGTGGATGTTTTTAGAAACGCATGTCATATTTGTTTGTGTTCCAACAGAGAGCTGCTGATTTGGCAGAAATGATCACACGTGTCATCCGAGAGGGACTGGAGGGATTGGTTCTGAAAGATGTCAAGGTACAGCACTACGGAGTTTGGATTAACCTAGCAGACTGTACAGTACTGTATATACGGTGCACTGCATACTATATCTAAAACCATAAACAAGACAAAAACCGTGCATGTTTGTTACAAATCCAAAAAAGTATTGTATAAAATGACTTAAAATTTTTAAAAGTCTGATTAAATTTAGTCTCAAAAAAGAGGTGGTAAAGATATGTATTGTTAGATGTTGGTTCATTCATCACTGATAAACATTGCAGTGTGTGATTCAGTATTCTGTGCACCAGATATTATATTAAGTCCAATCCTTTTATTGTAGATCAAACAGCTTATGGGTTTTATTGTTTTTTTCAGGGCCATTATGAGCCAGGAAAGCGTCACTGGTTAAAAGTAAAGAAGGATTATCTGAATGAAGGAGCGATGGCAGATACCGCTGATCTTGTGGTGCTTGGAGCCTTCTATGGCAAAGGCTCCAATGGTCTGTACTAACAGCCCTTAGTTTCAGCTCGATCCGAAGCATCTTTAGCTCAGCTCTAGTTTTGAAATGTTTTTGTGTGCCAAACAGGTGGAATTATGTCCAGTTTTCTCATGGGCTGCTATGACCCAGAATCCAAGAAGTGGTGCACCGTGACCAAGTGTTCTGGAGGCTATGATGACGCAACCTTATCCAGACTGCAGAAAGAGCTTGATGTTATCAAAATCGGCAAAGTAAATCTCAAGACTTAATCTGTGGTCTTTCTGTGCATCGGTTTCTTGTATGGGTTTTATAAAGTTGCATTTCGTATTGTAAAACTCATTTTTTAATTTATTTTTTATTTCACTAACACAGGATCCAAGCAAGATACCAGGGTGGTTGAAGATTGTCAAGAACTATTATCCAGACTTTATTATCCGAGATCCACAAGTAAGATTTAGCCGATCCTCTTTCTATTACGATTTAGGGGATGCATCAAACTGATGTGCATGTAATGTGAAATGAGGTCAATGAAATTCTGGTAGAGATATGTAATGGAAAAGGCAATGAAGGAATGTAATTAGCTCTTTGTTAAATAAATGTGGTAAATAGACCTTACAACACTTAAGTTTGTAATGAACTGCATACAGAAAAACTGAGTCTGTGATCATTTGCGCAGTAAATGTTGTGTAAAATGATAGGGATATATGCTTGTGTGTGCTTTCAGAAAGCACCAGTTTGGGAAATCACAGGAGCAGAGTTTTCTAAATCAGAAATGCACACAGCGGACGGCATATCCATCCGCTTCCCCCGCTGCACGCGGATGCGAGATGACAAAGACTGGAAAACCGCCACTAATCTTAAGCAGCTCAAGGTACGCTTGAGTGAAAAACAACTGCATTTTTTATTTATTTTGTACACTTTTTATTAATGCTTGCTGTCAGGTTCTTGTTATTTTGTGATAGTCAATCAAATTCTTTATCTTTACATGTAGGATCTGTATCGCATCTCCAAGGAGAACTGTGATTTTGAGGTGACAGCCGGTCCATCTAAAACCGGCCAAAATGACAAGAACTCAGGGGGTGAGAGCGGAGGCAGCTCTCCCTCAACATCTTCCACTGGAGCTTCTACTGTTAACAAACCCAGTGAGTAATGAGCATTTGTCGTTTTGTTCGATCTGTTCTTTTGTTGAATCTTGAACATTTAATCCCAAATGTTTGTTGTTCTAAACTTAGGGATGAATAAGTGATTTTTCCATTTTTGTAATGCTTTAATCGTTTAATTTGGTTAGAAAACGGTCATACCCCCAAAGCGAAAATGGTGAAATCCGAACCACACTCACCGGCAGTTAAGAGGACACTACCGCCTGAAAAACATCATGCAAAGAAGGTTTGTTCTCACTTAATTTGATGACCATAGCATTCCCTCATATCCTTTCAAAGTTCGGTTCAGTTTTTTGTCACCTGTTGTCTCTCCCTCTCCTCAAACCCTGACATCTTGTTTCACTGCAGATAAAAACGGAAGCGGTTCACAGCAATGGACAAGGCAAACTCAACACATCAATTCAAACATCCGACCTAAAGAATGAAAAGGTTTGCTTTACTTTGTTTTGGATATTTGTACTTCATTTCTGCAATCTGATCGAAAACACTAAAATACCTTTGCATGTTTCTCTGCAGACTTTACTGGAAATTTTCACAGGGGTGAAGCTCTACCTTCCCGAGTCGGTTCATGACTTTGCTAAGCTCCGACGCTACTTCTTAGCGTATGACGGAGATTTAGTGCCAGAGTTTGACTCGCGATCAGCCACTCACACGCTGACAGAGCCACAGCAGGACAGTCAAAGCCAGAAAGTCACTTCCAACTGGATCTGGGAATGTATACGCAAGAGAAGAGTGGTTCCTCCCTGTTGAACTCGATGAAGAGGATACTTCACGTAGGCTAGCGTGAAGCTCAGGCATTTTCTCCTGTAGTGACGGTGCTAAGAGAACAGTAAACTTGATACCCAGTACTCACAACTACAGCAATAATGCTGCTAAGACAGACTGGGTTTAATGAACTTTTTTCTAATTTGTTTATCACGTTTTCATTAACGGCTTTACCATATTGTGGTATTGCACACAGCGTGTTAGAAAACTGCTGTCTACAAGGTTTTCAGATTTGTTTTTGACCGTTGTTTACCAGCTATGAAACTCTCATATTTATGATTTTTAGACTTTCCGGTTTCACCGCTTGATAAGCATGATTGTCATTTTTTAAAGTCATGATGCAGCCACATAACAAAAATGTTTTTTCTTAGGTTTCCACTTGTGTACAAGATAAGTGATTGGCAGTGAAATAATGATGCCAATGAAGTATGATTGTGAAATTGATAATTGTGTTGAATACAAATACCAGTAATGGTAGTCATGTATAATTTCAACAATCATTCTCATTAAAACTAGTCTTTAATGCACAAAGGAAGTTGACTTGTGCCTGCTTTTAGCCAGGCTAGCACACTACAAGAGATCTACAGTTTATGAAGACCATTCCTACATATGTTAAAAACGGCATCTGTTTTTATCCAGTCATGGTGATGGATAACTGTGGTGTCAATTTTACTGAAATGTTACTCATTGTTCCGTTAAAGCAAGTCCGAAATGATCAAGATGCTAACAATATGTAAACTTTAACAAAGATGTGATAATACTGACAGAAGAATCATTTTGTTCATTCAAAGACAAAAGACCTCGAGTTAAAAAACTGAAACAATTTAATCTAGCAACACAAACTGACACACAGTTCAACTTTGAAAAAATAAAAATTTACATCAACAAATACTCATATTTTACAGTCTTTCCAAAATCAACCATTAGTATTGTCTCTCAGAACAAAGGGTAGTCATTTCTTATCCAAATGAAAAAATACTGTCATGGTTAACTGCTTTCTAGTTTACGCTTTCCTGATTCGGAGTTCCTCTCTTCAGACCAGTTGCAAAGATCAAACTCTTCTACTAAATGACAAGGCTGTAATAAAACAAACCGTGTAAGTTTGAGTAATATTTTAGTGAGATTTTTATCGGATAAATCTCGAGTATACAAACCTGTCGTGATGATTTGGTCAGTGTTGCGGTTCGTAAGCTAGAAGATGAAACCCCTGGTTTCTCCACTCTCTGCAGGAGTACACGTGTGCGAGGAACGTGGCTCCACGACAGTCCAAGTCCAGCTTTCAAACATCCATTTCCATCCTGGGTCACGTGATTTGTCACCTTTTAGTGACAAGATTTTATTAAATTCTGGAGAGGAGAGTTCCCACATCTTTTGCCCGGTGAACATGCCTACTTCCTAGTCGGTGGTAGTGGTTAAAGATGGGGTAACACACGCAGTTTCTGCCAGTCTCATATTAATCTTGAGTACCTATACAGTAGTATTGCATGCGTCGTGTCTTCGAAGAGCGATACAGCTGTACGATTATTTCCAGATGTCCAAGCAATCAAGTCTGTGGGGGCAGTACATGTAGGCCCCCTCAGGCCACCTCGTGGTTACGCTACAGGCTGGGGGAGTGTGTCAAGTACAGAAATATTACGTCATGCGTCCAACTTGTTTTTTATCAAGTTGACCATGTTAAGCATGAGAAGCCAGCATGTTGAACATTGTATAGAAGTCAGAATGCATGAAATAGCATGTTACCCGATCTTTAACCAATATATTGCTGTTCTTGGCCACCAAATTCGAACAAAGCAGCAGAAATGTAACCCTACAAGTCCTCCTTTTCATATACATTTTATTTCTGGTAAGTTAATTCCATAATAAGAAAAAATGGAACGGGTTATACCAGTACAGCAATGTTGAAGTCTTTTGCAATCATCTTCAACTCTCCAGCAACTTGCATCAGCAGGGACATACCTGAAGCAAAGTACCAGCACTGTGATGGATTCTAATTAGCAATGAAATATTAGAAATGTATTGCGCAATCCTGCAAAACGATACCTTCATTCTGCTTTCCTCCGAGCATGGAAGAGAGCACAGCAGAGACTGAATCCACCATCACAGCTTTGACTGAACCACCTCCAACAGATGCCTAAGGCACATACAAGAATTTTACAACGAACAAGCATTTTACAACTTGCACCAATGAACTAGAAAAACAATTCTTACCTGTTGAAGGCCGTTAAATCGTATATGTTGAAGACATGCAAGCAAGGAGAAGACATCGAATGCTCTGAAGACCTTGATTTTTTGAAGAGCCTCCATCTGTACATGTAGATGCAAATATGTAATTTTCGTATGAATGCTCCAGACAGAAAAAACTTTGTAATCGCAAAATCGTTTTTTATATTCGTTAAAGAAAATGAAAGTAGTGCCTGTCTTTGCATAACTTGCTACAGAATTGTATGTTTTATACTTTAAATCTTTACTGCCATAATGTTTCAGTGCTTTCATGAGAATGAACCAACCGGATTATATTTGCATATGTGTAACAGTGAACTAAAAATTCCAGAAAGGAATGTGATCACCTGCTCCTCCATATTTGAAGTCCTGGTTTGCAGCATCTGCAGCAGCCGGTTCGCACACATACCGCCCTTCGTGTCGATGTAAAAAACACACTGTTTCAGCCGGTGCGGTATATTAACAGCAACACTGAAACACACCTACAAAGCCAACAAGAGACATACAGAACGATTCTGTTACTGATCACACACTCTGGAAAGTAATACTCCTAACTAAGAGAGTCCGAGTAAATCTAAAGGTTACCTGCGTTTTCCCACTGCCCGGACTTCCCGTGAGCTCTGTTATTTCCCCTGTGTACAGCCCAGAGTCTAACAGCTTATCCAAACTGAAGACAAGACAACACAATGTTATATAAAATGCAATATACATGTGCATATTGAATAGAAATGCGTGTGCTGGTGGAAACCTGGGACTGCCTGTGGACAGAATTGCTGTGGAGCTCAACAGCTCTTGATAAAGATCCGCTCCAGAGACGGGGAAAGCAGTGTACTGAGCTAAAAGTACACGACGAACAACTACCAGAGCCTGTAAAATAGCACAGCGTGTGTGATGGAGAATGGTTTACAAAAGTGAGGCCTGAATAAGTGATGCACATAAAAACGAATGTCACATACCTTGTAGGACAGTGAACACTTTTGCGCAAGTTCCTCTGGGTTGCATGACACAAAGTCTTCAACTGAAATTATTATAAAGATGTATTACTTTAAAGGGACAGTTCACCCGAAAATGAAAATTCTGTCTTTGTTTACTCATCCTCAAGTTGTTCCAAATCTGTTTCAAATGTCTTTGTTCTGATGAACACTGTGAAATATATCTGGAAGAATGCTTGTAACCAAACAGTTCATGGCCACCATTGACTACCATAAGACAGAAGTTGCTGTTGTTGTTCTTTTGAAAAAAAAATATATATTTTAAAGTACACAAGCAAACCGTGTAATTTTACCTACTATGGTAGTCAATGGTGGCCAAGAACAATTTGGTTACAACCTAATTCCAAATATCTGTGTCTAGGTGTAGGGATGTAACGATTCACCGGGAGGTTGAAAATCGATTATAATATGTGAAGATTCATATCGGTCGAGACGTGAAGAGTCACAGTTCGTGTGTTGAACAGCAGGGGCCGCTGTTATTTTCTGTGGATATGCTGGTATTTCTTTAAGAAGTAAAAATTACATACAAAGTCTTATTTTGATTAATATCATTTTTACTGTAGAATGTAGTTATTTGAGAGAAAATACAACAATGTGCAACATTAGAGTAATAATAAAAGGCAAGTAAATCAAATTAAACTAAATAAGAAAATCGCGAATGAAATCGTATCGTGAGATCAGAATCGTGAATCGCATCGCGAGCTGAGTGAATCGTTACATCTTGGTGCATTTATGCGCTATTCTGTGCCATTTTGTAGTATTCATAGTGTGAACAGCGCGTTCACATTGAACGTTATTTAAAAAGAAGTGCACTTTAAGCAGTTTGCTCATTTTAAATGTGGTATCGCGATATCCCACAGCCTACTCTTTAATCTTCACCTCATAACGATTCTTTTGACATGTTCAACCCCAAATGACTTTGTATGGACTTAAACGACTTAAACTATGCTGAGTTACACAGTAACATATATCTGACATTAAAAGTCAACACCTGTTTTGATGTCCTCTGAATGTAAAGCGTTGATGAAATCCTCAGTTAATCCCGGGCAGATACCTTCTCTCAACACCACCATGACTCCCTAACCTGAATTGGACAACACAACCTTCATAACGTGACGTTACTACCGATATCGAAATATTAAAATATCTTACCAAAGGCCGCTTTTTAATACATTTTAACACGTAACATGACGAAAACTAACTATCGAGCTTCCCTCCACACGTTGATCGTGATCGACAGGTGCGCGGTCCAATCGCAGCGTTCGTCGTGTTACGTGAGCCAATGGCAGCCGTCCCTCCGCACACGCAGATCCGCCTCACGTGATCTGGGCGTGAGTGGAGCAGTGAAAGTAACGCGATTGGCTGCTTCCTGTTCCTAAACACAGACATCTGGAGTCGCAGGTAGACATCCGCACACCGTTTCCGTCACTTACAGACGCGAAGGAAAAGTAGATGGTGTTTTGAAGACTTAAGTGCACCTGCGAATGATGGGAAGGAGTCCCGTGGACTGCCGTACCGCCGTCAGCTGTGTGTTTGTCGCTCGGGCCCGCTAGCCTCTGCTCGAGTCTGTTAGCTTTAGCCGCCCGCAGCTGTCGTGCGCACTTGCAGAAGAAAAATGGTGAGTTCGAGAATCGAGATCTCCACTTTCATTGAGTTTGATGGATGATATGCAAGTGTTCCGGTTGGCGAAGTGCGCTGTTTTGATCGAATAATGACATGTAGCTTTTTGATACAATGGGATAGTGAAGGAACGTTCTGAGCTTGTGGCTAACACTGTGCTGTCAGATTGTCTCGAATCGTAGTGATTGTCTACATAGTCACGATTTGCGTAGTCTTGCTCGTATCCAGAAATTGCGGTTTATATCATTATGTTGCGTCATCTGGTAGCTCGATCTGTTATAATCACGAAGAGGTCTGGCTGATGTTAAAGTCCGTGGAGACAAATGTACCTGGTGTGCCAGCAATCCCCCCTACAAGTGTCGTCATTTGATTTCTATTTACATTGTACAGGCAAGCATCAACATTCATTGTGGAAGATATTATATGACAGATGGAAAAGCACAAGCTGCTCTATGTACAATGCCACTCTTTTGCTTATGTGCAAGTAGCCTCATTGTAAGGAAGGTGATGATTTACTCAATGGCCTTCATTTATTATAATCCGTGTGATTGTCATTTCACTGTTATTTGTTTGGGTCAATGATCCAGCTGTACAGAAGAGCCTTAGCGTATTCAGGCATAGCTTTGCCTCTTTATCCCTTTTGTGCCAACTCATCCAACTTTAGTGTTTACTCTAGTCATGGTTTGTTTGCGGCGTATGTTTGACAGGTTTCACCACACCCGAACTGTTTTCTGGGTGTCTGGTTGATGTACACGTGAATGCACTGGACCTTTGTTTACACTTTTGCATTAATAAAAGTTGAAATAATATTGGAACTATCAACCCACTTCGTCTGTGCCACTGATTTGGCGTGACACACACAACAAACAACTACTAACATCTGACTTCGACTGTGACACGTAACCACATACCTGATCGTTGTAAAGCAGGTTGTGCGACTGCATATTTTAACACTTTTTCCGAGACAAAACGACCGATGCAAATATTTATTTGGATCCAGATGCAAGTGTCTGGCGTACTTTTGTGCATTATAAGCATAAGAATCAGAAATCACATTATTTATTCGGAATTCAATTTTACAATAATGCGTAAATCGTATGATTTACAGATAAATAACGGCAAGATGATGTATAGAAAACACGTTTTTAGATTTAGATTTCCTCTCTGGTTGCACACAACAGCAAGCAATGGTGATGAAGTGAAAATACTTAAGTTCAGTACTTAAGTATTTTTTGGGAGTATCTGTACTGTCCTTAAGTCTTTATATTTCTGCAGACTTTTACTCCACTACATTTCTTGAACAAAATGTATACATTTCCCCTAAACATGTTTGTTACTACAAAATAAAATCATAGAAACAGAACAGAAAGTCGGCAATCATTGGTTAATTCTCAATGTGCAATTGCAAAAAGGTGCTCTCTGCGGTTCATTTCAATGTTTTAATGTGCTGTTTGGTTTAAAGATAAACAAATTATCAAATGACTGGGTTGTTACTGTAAGGAAAATGCTAGAAAAGAAATAAGTTAGAGCCAGACAGATTTGTTCTGATTTTGTTCGCTTCGAGGGATAATATTGGAGGTGGGAGGGAACTATCCTTTTATAAAGTAAAGTTATAAAGATGTGGATTCTGAAGTTATATTTTGATAGTTTAGCAATTTGGCGACATGTTCCAGATAAAACTGAGCTTGAGACTGAAACTTTCTTTGAAGAAAGTAAATTTTTTATCATTATGCTAAAGAATTAACATTTTTATCAACAATGTTTTCTTGAATTTCCCTTTAAATACTTAAGTAGATGTAATATTAAAAGTACTTTTGATACTTGATTAAAAATCTTAAAGTAACAGATAGATATTGTACTTAAGTCATATTCTAAAACGCTACTTTCACATTGTTTTTTTTCTGGCAAGATATTTGTACTTTTAATCAAGTATTGTTTTTAGGTACTTTATACATCACTGACAGCAAGCGAAGAGCTCACCCAGTGTAGACTGATTCACAAGCGGATGTCTGCGACATTCAGTGGTGTACAGTATGAATCAGATCCTAGTGTTGATGTAAGGGTGAGGCAATGTTTTCCTCTTGCTGCAGGTGTTGCTGTTGAATCCGCTGGAGAATCTGAAGACTTACATAAGCAGCCGTCCTCCACTGGTCATTTTTATGGTCAGCGTCAGTGCCGTGGCCATCGCTTTCCTCACCATTGGATACTTTTTTAAGATCAAGGAAATCAAATCACCAGAGATGACAGAGGTACGACGTAACATTGTTTTTAGGTGTATGATGCAGGGACAATGAAATCTACTTCAAAACTTAACTTGATAGTGACCTCAAAAATAAAAGGTCTGTCATGTTGTGTATTCAGGTGTCTTCTAATGTCAATGGGATAAAAATGAGTGATCATCAAAATGTTACACATTAAAAAACACATTATAGATCCAGATTATGTTCGTCATCTATTTTTAAACTAGTTTTTTATGTTGTAACATGTGGTTAAGAAAATGATGACAGAATGAGTTAATAATTTGAGTTTTTATCACACAAAAAAGGGACGCTGTTTCTTTTAAAATGCTTCATGTATACGGTAAATGTCTGGCTGTAACTCACTACTGTGGTCAGAGTGCATTGTTTCGGCTGTGTTCAACATTGCATTTAATATTTTGTCAGGATTGGAACACCTTCCTTTTGCGTTTCAACGAGCTTGATGTTTGCATCTCTGAAAATGAGACGCTTAAGCACAGCTTGAACGAATCCACCACACTAGAGAGCACAGTGACGAGTAGTCAGGCGCGATCCAGCACCCAATCGCCGCCCCTCCTGGAGGACCCAGGGCCAATCAACATCTCTGTACCCATCACGTTGACCCTAGATCCGCTGAGGCCATTTGGAGGATATTCACGTAATATTACCCACCTTTACGCCAGTGTTCTTGGCCAGCAGGTTGGACTTACTGGTATGTAAAGTGTGCAAGTAGTAAATACTAAATGTGTAATTCTGTTTTGTGGGTGTTTTTCACAAAGGCTCAATCCTAATGTGCAAATTGTGTTTTTCCAGACTTTCAAATTCTTTTCATGGTTTTGAAACAAGTGTTCTGTTGTGCAAAAGGTTTTTGCAAATATATGCTCTGGTACCAGCGGAGAGCTGTTGCCGTTTAGTTTTTTCGCTGTGCTGAACGCAGTCCAGTTAAAACAATGGTTCGTTGTGTGGAAGGGATAACATGACAGACTGAATACCTTCTAGATATCACTTGCATGCACATGTAAGGTATCTTTGTGTTGCCAGTATACGCTGACTGTATGTGGGTATTTGTATAATTAAAGGAAGAGAGGCCCATGAAGAGATGAACATCACTTTTACTCTACCAGTGGCCTGGAACGCAGATGACTGTGTTCTTCATGGCCATTGTGAACAGGTGGTCTTCAGCACCTGTATGACCATCACAGCAGCCAGTAATGTCTTCCCAGTCACAGTGTAAGTGTCTGTTGGTAACGCTGTGCGTTTAGCTTCATAAGTATTCTCTGGTAAGAAAGGACGTTAGTATAATGCTGCGTTCACACCAAACGCAAATTAAGCGGTTTGAGGTAGTAATTTACATACAAATTACAATGTAAAGACGCAACTTGCTCCGGTCATCACAAATGGTGAGATAGACGTGTGTTCCCGGCAATCGGGCCACCCGATATTTGAATATTTCATCTCGACCAAGAAACTTGCGTGAAGAGCTCATTGACACATACTGTTTGACATGTTTTTCGCAAATCATTCCTGCGAGTAATAAAGGACAAGGAACACGATGCTTGCGTTTGGTGTAAACCGCATACGAGTGTTGCATGACCAATATGTCCTCAAACTTTAATCTGAATAGAGTTATTATAGTATACATGAAGTAGACATGCAAAATAGGGTTATATAGCTAGATGCAGCGTTTTTAAAAAAGCCTAATTTGAGTTTCCATTCAGGTCTTGTTTTTAAATTCTCTCCAGGCAACCTCCTCACTGTGTGCCAGAGACATACAGTAATGCCACGTCATGGTACAAAATCTTCACCACGGCACGAGACTCGGACACCAAGTACACGCAGGACTACAACCCATTCTGGTGTTACAAAGGTGCCATTGGGAAGGTGTATCATGCATTGAACCCCAAGCTCACCGTCATCGTTCCAGATGTGAGTGTTGCAGTGTTTCTTAGTAAACATGGCTGAATGATTAAATGTCTGTGTAGAGCCTACAGCGGAACATTGATTGAAAATTTGGAAATGTAGTTTTTACCTGTCCTCTAGATTTGATATATTTTTGTAGTTCTTACCTTGGAGTAGAATATGAGGGCATGTTGCTATTTTACTTTTCAACAATGTCTTTAATACAAAGACAGATACGTTGGTTTACAAAGCTTTCATAACGTAACACTTTGATCTCTTTTCTGACAGGACGATCGCTCTCTCATTAATCTGCACCTCATGCACACCAGCTACTTCCTGTTTGTTATGGTCATCACCATGTTCTGCTATGCAGTCATCAAGGGCAGGCCTGGAAAAGTTCGACAGAACAATTCTGAGTTTTTTCCTGAAAAGGTAAGACTGTGTGGAAGTAAAACTGCAGAGATAATCTGTCTGCCAGTTAAAATATAACAGAGGCTGTTGCACAAGTTGTGTAGTTCTAAACTCTGTTCCTACGACAAAATCATCAGCGATACAAGAACAGTTTTGGAAATTGCATAAATTGTAGCTTGTGAAGCTACTCATAACATAGCACGCATATGGTTGTACCACAAGCTATGAACAAAAATTAAGAGTAAAAATGCTTTTGTTAATCATTCTATTGTTATTCTGTGCAATGCGTTTCAGTTTTCTTTTGCTGGAAAACCTGCAATATTTCAAACTCAGACAAGATACATACATGCTACTGAAAAACTGTAGTTCGGTTAGTAACATTGCTCCTTTTAGCTAGTTTTTCTCAATAGACACAAGGACTGATGTCATCCAGTTCACTACAATCAAGTTGCATTCTAAAAATGCTGTTTTTCCCACAGGTGGCCTTGTCAGCGGGATAAAATGGGGTCAGAGGTGAACGTCTGAGCTGAAGCATATCGGAAAGTTGTGAGAAACTACATGTTGCCTACTGAACCCAGGAGAAGGGTGCAAAAAAAACCTGAATGAATTTCTCTTGCAATGTTGGGTCTCTCCAACCAAAGACTTTTAAGTGCCTGTATCTACTGTGTAAATAATAATAGGACTCTTAAATTCAGTGAAAAAATAACAGTCTGCCTGAGCCCCCCCCTGCACCCTACGGCATCCTGTAAATGTTCAGTATATCCAGTATTGAGAGAGGACAGTGATTGACTAAAGATGTTAGGATAGGCAATATGCCTTCAGTAAATTAACCCATATTTAATTTCTGTGCTTTTGACTTTTTGATCACAGAAAATTTGACCCCACTTCCAATTTGATTTCTTAGGGAAGTCATGACCTTGTTGTGTTTGCCTTGTCATTCCTTGGTCATAATTGACACATAGGTGTTTATAGCAGATCGTGCGTGGCAGATGTGTGGAGCTCTTCCATGGGCCGTGGTCAGGTTCCTGGCGTGATCTTGGACGAGTTACACTAAAGATAACAGCAGGCATCCACATGGCGTGTTTCTTTTATCATTGGACCGTTTCTGCTTCCTTGACTCCTTTACTGGTTTGATGTTTTACTGTGAACGTGACTGTCTGAAAGAAATGCCTCAACCGAATTTAATGCAGTGCTCTGTAAATTCCTCATTGCTTAAGACAAACACGACAGGGCGATCCGTGCATTCCATGTCTTAAAACCTCTGCGTTAGCGAGTCGAGGTCGAATTTTTGTTCTTGGAGCGACAGATTGGTTTGTTGTCTGTGTGAGAAATCTGAAATGATCATCTTGCTAAACCCAGCTTAGATCTCGTTTCTCGACACCGTTTGACTGAATGTATTTGTAAAAAGTAAAGAAAATTAACAGCATGATGCAGCATCGGTGATCTGAAATAATCTCATGTACATTTAACATCCAAGTAAAAAAACATGTAAATCATTATTGTAGATATTAAACTTTTTGTATTCAACCTAGTTTTGTTTTGTACAAAAGGTTGTACCTTTGCTTTAGCCATTTCTCAACCATCTTGTTTTCCTGATTTTTGCATTATTGTGGCTGTTTGCTTAATTTTATTTTTAAGCAACACCTCTGTTTTCTTCAAACCGTGCAATATCTGTCTCCTTGCCTTCATCGGACCTAATTTATTGAAATGTTTACCCTTTTGCCAACCAACTTATCGAAAACATAAATGGTGTAGGAAGAAATGTATGCCAAATGTTGCCCGTGCATTCGTTCTCTCCGTTGTTGCATTTTCTGCCCTTCAGTGCATTCTAAAACCTGTCATACAAGTGTACATACATATATTTACAGATAAAAAGAGTATTTGTTATTACTCTGGGATTCATGTTGTATATGATTTGAGCTTTTACTTCGCTTATGATCATTGGCAAGCCCAATTTCCCATCATGCCTCAATCTATGAAACTGCATTGGTTGTTGTCCTTCACCATCGCTACTTTCTGCATTCATTACAGCCCATAATAAATGCATCCAACCACGAATGTGCCTTTGCACTAGTCAAGCTGTGTCACCCATACCGTACGTAGCTTATTCAGTTATATCAAGATGACTCTATACTCATATTTTCTTCCCATTTCATGTCTTAAACTCAAGGCAAAATTTAGTTATAGCGGGATTCAGTGCTTTCGATGTAAGAGTGAGGATGGAACAAGAAGTCTACAGCACTTTCATTTATTTACTTTCAGACCTTGTACAATAGATTTTTAACTGCCGTGGGATCAACACGAAGTATTTGGAAACCATCGTAGAAAAGCAATATCTTGCATTTGAGGTGTTTTTATTAGTTCACTTTAACGATTAGCCCTGAAGTCATTAGCTTTTAGATTTATGTAACAAATTTTAGATCGTATTCATGCCCTTCTGGCTGCAGAATGAGCGTTTCTGAAACCATACCGTACACGCTTCATAACCGCAGCTGATGAATAATAACATCGAACTTTAAAGTTGGCCTTTTAGTGTAACTGGAGGACAATAAAAAAATGACTGAATTCAGCTGCTGAGGGATGCTCAGATCATATTGATCTTTCACCTTGGTTTTCCTTTGGGCTTGTAGGAATTGAAGTGTATCTGTAAGATGTAGAAGGTGCTCTCCCCATCCGAGCTTGCGGCTCTCTGGTTCCTCTGTGTTTGGAAAGAGGTGTTACGAACTCCTTATCATGATAATGCATGATCGTAAATGTTCAACCTGCTGACCTGTTTGTATGAGGACAATCCCTCTGTTTATGTTATGTTTGTAAGATATTGTAGGCACATGCTTTGCTGAATAAAATCTGAGATAACAGGAAGTGTTTGGTCTTCTTAAAGAACCATTTGCATTTAAGTATTTAGCAGACACTTTTTTTCCAAAGCCACTTCATCCTGGGATGGTCAGAAATCATCACCAGTATATGTTTATTCATGACACCTATAATATAATATTTGATTATTTAATACAGATTATGGTTATTAATACAACACTTTACTTCTGTTACTGGAAAATGGTAAGCAAAGCATTCCTGGATTGCTGGAAAGAGAAATTATGTTTGAAATGTAAGTGGTTGGTTTTGTAGGGGGCATAACAGATGTCCTCCTTTCTGTTTAGGGCCATCTGGTCATAACTAATTGTATTTTCTGTCAATAACGGATTCGATTGTTCTGCAGTCAGCTTACCTGAGCAACAAGAGCCTGACAGTTTAGTATTCATATGATTTTCTCAGATGCTTAAAGTTTTTAAGCTATTTGTTAAACAATTTTGATTTATTGTTATAACTGTATGTATGTACAGTATTCAATTACATTTAGATTTATATAACAATAAATATATTGTATATTAAATGCCCTCTCATTTTGAATAAAAGTGTCTGCTAAATGAATAAATGTAAATATTCAGATTTTATCTATGTACTGCTTTAGTAAATATGTATATGATAAATTAGCGCGTATTCGTTAAACTTTATTTAATATATTGTCGCTGTCCTTCCGAAACCTTCGATGTCCAAATTTGCAACACTTTAAATGATTAAACACTTTGTTATAAAACATGAGAAACACTTTTTAATACGTTTATATTGGTCAGATATTTGCAAAATCCAGTGAAAAACATAAAGGGTGATTAATAATAGTTATTTGTGGTTTCAGAAGGACAGCAGTGATATTAAACCTAAAATCAGACTTTATATATGTACATATTAAAACATTTAAAGCTACAGAGATTAAAACTATATGGTTTAAAGATGTTCTCAGATGATGTGACTCCCTTTTAATTTTGAAGATTAGGTCATCCCTCAGCAGAAGCACAGTGCCACTGTCTGCATGGCTCAGATGTGAGGTTTACCCCGAAATCCTGAACAGACAGGAAAATACACTTTAGTGTTGTTAAACACCTAAGGGATTAGACCAGTTGAGTGGTTGCATAGCCTAGTGTTTTTCCTTTGAGTATGTGTGTGTGTTTTCCCTGTAACACAGCATTTTTATCACAAGCTTTTGTTGCTATGATACCCAGGAGAGGTGGACTGGCCTCTATAGGCAGCTTGTAAGCAATACTCTGTCATGTCCAGAGAGCCTGCTGTGCTTCAGTTGTGTGAGAGAGAGGCATTGTTAACCAACAATATTTTAATTAATTAAAATATAAATTTGAGCTCTAACAAAAACAGCTCTTCAAATTTGAAAGAGTTTGTGTTTGCTTTTGCTGAGTCTGTCAGTCTGCTGTAATTTTTACACATTCAAATCAGGTAATTGAAAGTGACTTGTTTAAATGTAGTAGTACAAACTGCTCAAAGGTTTTTGTTAAGTACAATATATGTGAGTAATCCACTTGAGCCCTGATAAACACACACATGTCATCTGAAAGTTATCTGCACTTCCTATTTTCCTATGCGTGTGTGTACAGGTTGACAGTTACATTTTATCGCGAAATGTCATAGTAAAATATACGACAACCAAGTATTGTAATTTTTTTGTTTTGTGTTTTCTTACTTTAATACCAGTGGGGCCCATTTTCATGGTCTCGCCTAGGGCCCCACAAGCAGGCCCTGCTCTTGTACATCTGTATTGTTGTTGTAAGTGGCTGCCTCTTTTAACATTTTCCAGTCTGTGCACTGAAAGAAGTCCTGTGGTGTTGAGGTCGGGTTGTCCGGCCATGCTGGGGATGGAAAATATTATTATTAACTTGAGATTGTCCTCGAATCAAATCGTGTTTTTTTCTTTTCAAGATGTGTACGGGTTTCTGTAAGGGTTAGGTTTAGAGGAAACTAAATATTAGTCTGATAAAAAAATCAGTGGAAGTCTATGAAGTGACGTTAAAATGTTTTTTGTGAGGGTGTTAGGTTTAGAGGTGGGGTTTGGGAAATATTATTAGTTCAGTTTAAAAAACAATGTAACCCAGGGCTGCCAATTCTCTCACGCATTCGCCGTGAGACTCATGCAATTGACTGTTATCTCACGCTCTCATGCCACATATCCATTTTCTCACGCAGGGTTGTAACATAACGCCTAAACTTGGCTAAACTTTTTTCAAAATAAGGTGGCCATTGACCAATCAAATGCAAGTAGGCAGGAGTTACTGTTAATGGCCATTGTGGTGACCACTCAAATCAAAGAAGACAGTTAAGCTTCCAGTGCAACACACTACGTTCAAACAAAATGTTGCAACAATAGACATAGTTAAGCGATAGGATCCACTGATGCAAACTACAAAACGCCATAAATGCACTCATTCTAAATTCTAATAGACAAACACTTTTCTTCGTCAGTTTCTTATTCCTCTGACAAGATCAATTGAATAGAGCCCAAATAAATCAACAGCTGCGACTTATTTCAGTTCGGTGAACATGTGACCCAACCTGAGTTCGACTCCCGTTGCAGGTGTCTTTTGCCGGTCCCACTCCCCTGTCTCTACCCATTTACATTTAATGTAATCCCCTGGGATCGAACCCACAACCCTGGGTTGTTAACCAATGCGTTCCTGTCTGGTCTCCACTGTCCTTTCAAAAGTCCTTAGCCCCTAAAATGTATCTTATGACAATCACAAAACTTCTAATGACAGGTTTTTGTGTTTCCTACAACATAACCCCCACCGGGCCTAAAATCTCACTCGAAGCGGAACTCAAAAGTTGGCAGCCCAAGTAAAACCTGAGATCACCTCGTTGTGGGGACCACATGCTTATTCAATGCACACATGTTATTACAGTCAAATGTTTTGTAAGGGTCAGTTTTAGAGGTGTGGTTGAAGGTGGATATATAAAAACGACAGGAAAGCGCCCAATCAAAAGCCTATGTGCGTGTGCTTGCCTGGGAGGCAGCACGTGTTCAGCTCGTGCATCTGCTGTGGCAGGTTCCCCGATGAGGTGAAGTGCTGCTGCTGAACAATCAGTTTCATGACAGTCTCGCCAAATCTCACACGATAAACACCTCGTCACATCGTCATCGGGGGACTTGCTGGACTCGCCTGCTGAGATTTGTTTTGTGCACAACTTTAATCCCGTCTATACACTTTTGTTTACTCTGACGACAGATGAGCGAAAGTTACGTTACGCCGCGTTTGTGAAGAGCAAACTTTCTGTCGAAACACACGGTAAGTCCGGAGGCTTTGGGTTGTTTACCAATGTGTGTTGTTACCTTGTGTATCCGAACGTCATGTTTGTTGTTGTCACGCGCACTGTTGTGGATTCGTACTGAAAGGAGTCAGTCAGGAAGGTTTGTGATGCCACACTATAAACAAACAAACGACTGTGACCCAAAAAGCGTTTGGAGAAGGGAAATGTACAGCCTATTATATCAGATATATACTATATTTATTATACAAAATGTAATCGCGTTTGAGTCATTTCATTCTGTCATATTCTTGGATCTATGCATACCAGTTCCACTATGACAACCAGGAAGTTTCCAAAAATGACTTCTTTTGAACAATAGGCTACATTTGTGTTTGTATTGTATTTATTATTTGTGTGTAAGATAGTAACACAAATACTTAGTTAGCCTCCTTTTGCAACTAAAACATCTTGTATGACATATCACTTATTGCTCCCTGGATTGTTTGTAAGTCACTTTGGATAAAAGCGTTTGCTAAATGTGACTAAATGTTAATGTAAAAGCACTACTCAGACACTGAGGAAATACTTTATTTTTTAAGTTTTGTGAGGAAAACATCGCCACCGAACGTATGACATGTCACTTACTGCTCCCTGGATTGTTTGTAAGTCACTTTGGATAAAAGCGTTTGCTAAATGACTAAATATAAATGTAAAAGCACTACTCAGAGACTGAGGAAATACTTTGTTTTTTAAGTTTTGTGAGGAAAACATCGCCACCGAACGTATGACATGTCACTTATTGCTCCCTGGATTGTTTGTAAGTCACTTTGGATAAAAGCGTTGGCTAAATGACTAAATATAAATGTAAAAGCACTACTCAGACGCTGAGTAAATACTTTGTTTTCCTCACAAAACTTAAAAAATAAAGCCACCGGGCCAAATCATCTTGTATGACATATCACTTATTGCTCCCTGGATTGTTTGTAAGTCACTTTGGATAAAAGCGTTTGGTAAATGACTAAATATAAATGTAAAAGCACTACTCAGAGACTGAGGAAATACTTTATTTTTTAAGTTTTGTGAGGAAAACATCGCCACCGAACGTATGACATGTCACTTATTGCTCCCTGGATTGTTTGTAAGTCACTTTGGATAAAAGCGTTTGCTAAATGACTAAATATAAATGTAAAAGCACTACTCAGACCCTGAGTTAATACTTTGTTTTCCTCACAAAACTTAACAAAATAAAGCCACCGGGCCAAATCATCTTGTATGACATGTCACTTATTGCTCCCTGAATTCTTTGTAAGTCACTTTGGATAAAAGCGTTTGCTAAATGTGACTAAATGTAAATGTAAAAGCACTACTCAGAGATTGAGGAAATACTTTATTTTTTAAGTTTTGTGAGGAAAACATCGCCACCGAACGTATGACATATCACTTATTGCTCCCTGGATTCTTTGTAAGTCACTTTGGATAAAAGCGTTTGCTAAATGACTAAATATAAATGTAAAAGCACTACTCAGACCCTGAGTAAATACTTTGTTTTCCTCACAAAACTTAAAAAATAAAGCCACCGGGCCAAATCATCTTGTATGACATATCACTTATTGCTCCCTGGATTGTTTGTAAGTCACTTTGGATAAAAGCGTTTGCTAAATGTGACTAAATGTTAATGTAAAAGCACTACTCAGACACTGAGGAAATACTTTATTTTTTAAGTTTTGTGAGGAAAACATCGCCACCGAACGTATGACATGTCACTTACTGCTCCCTGGATTGTTTGTAAGTCACTTTGGATAAAAGCGTTTGCTAAATGACTAAATATAAATGTAAAAGCACTACTCAGAGACTGAGGAAATACTTTGTTTTTTAAGTTTTGTGAGGAAAACATCGCCACCGAACGTATGACATGTCACTTATTGCTCCCTGGATTGTTTGTAAGTCACTTTGGATAAAAGCGTTGGCTAAATGACTAAATATAAATGTAAAAGCACTACTCAGACGCTGAGTAAATACTTTGTTTTCCTCACAAAACTTAAAAAATAAAGCCACCGGGCCAAATCATCTTGTATGACATATCACTTATTGCTCCCTGGATTGTTTGTAAGTCACTTTGGATAAAAGCGTTTGGTAAATGACTAAATATAAATGTAAAAGCACTACTCAGAGACTGAGGAAATACTTTATTTTTTAAGTTTTGTGAGGAAAACATCGCCACCGAACGTATGACATGTCACTTATTGCTCCCTGGATTGTTTGTAAGTCACTTTGGATAAAAGCGTTTGCTAAATGACTAAATATAAATGTAAAAGCACTACTCAGACCCTGAGTTAATACTTTGTTTTCCTCACAAAACTTAACAAAATAAAGCCACCGGGCCAAATCATCTTGTATGACATGTCACTTATTGCTCCCTGAATTCTTTGTAAGTCACTTTGGATAAAAGCGTTTGCTAAATGTGACTAAATGTAAATGTAAAAGCACTACTCAGAGATTGAGGAAATACTTTATTTTTTAAGTTTTGTGAGGAAAACATCGCCACCGAACGTATGACATATCACTTATTGCTCCCTGGATTCTTTGTAAGTCACTTTGGATAAAAGCGTTTGCTAAATGACTAAATATAAATGTAAAAGCACTACTCAGACCCTGAGTAAATACTTTGTTTTCCTCACAAAACTTAAAAAATAAAGCCACCGGGCCAAATCATCTTGTATGACAAATCACTTATTGCTCCCTGGATTGTTTGTAAGTCACTTTGGATAAAGGCGTTTGCTAAATGACTAAATATAAATGTAAAAGCACTACTCAGACCCTGAGTAAATACTTTGTTTTCCTCACAAAACTTAAAAAATAAAGCCACCGGGCCAAATCATCTTGTATGACATATCACTTATTGCTCCCTGGATTGTTTGTAAGTCACTTTGGATAAAAGCGTTTGCTAAATGACTAAATATAAATGTAAAAGCACTACTCAGACCCTGAGTAAATACTTTGTTTTCCTCACAAAACTTAAAAAATAAAGCCACCGGGCCAAATCATCTTGTATGACATATCACTTATTGCTCCCTGGATTGTTTGTAAGTCACTTTGGAGAAAAGCGTTTGCTAAATGACAATGTTAATGTAAAAGCACTACTCAGACGCTGAGTAAATACTTTATTTTAAAGTTTTGTGAGGAAAACATCGCCACCGAACGTATGACATGTCACTTATTGCTCCCTGGATTGTTTGTAAGTCACTTTGGATAAAAGCGTTGGCTAAATGACTAAATATAAATGTAAAAGCACTACTCAGACCCTGAGTAAATACTTTGTTTTCCTCACAAAACTTAAAAAATAAAGCCACCGGGCCAAATCATCTTGTATGACATATCACTTATTGCTCCCTGGATTGTTTGTAAGTCACTTTGGATAAAAGCGTTTGCTAAATGACTAAATATAAATGTAAAAGCACTACTCAGACGCTGAGTAAATACTTTGTTTTCCTCACAAAACTTAAAAAATAAAGCCACCGGGCCAAATCATCTTGTATGACATATCACTTATTGCTCCCTGGATTGTTTGTAAGTCACTTTGGATAAAAGCGTTTGGTAAATGACTAAATATAAATGTAAAAGCACTACTCAGAGACTGAGGAAATACTTTATTTTTTAAGTTTTGTGAGGAAAACATCGCCACCGAACGTATGACATGTCACTTATTGCTCCCTGGATTGTTTGTAAGTCACTTTGGATAAAAGCGTTTGGTAAATTACTAAATATAAATGTAAAAGCACTACTCAGACACTGAGTAAATACTTTGTTTTCCTTTCAAAACGTAAAAAATATAGCCACCGGGCCAAATCATCTTGTATGACATATCGATTATTGGACAATCGCTTTGGATAAAAGTGTCTGCTAAATGACTAAATGTAAAAGTACTACTCAGACGCTGAATAAATACTTTGTTTTCCTCACAAAAATAAGAAAATATAGCAACCTTTAATATGCTATTCTAAAGGGTTTACTGCCACAACAGACCAACAAAATGAGATCACCATGATTTATATTGAGCGATGGTAAAGGCCAGGTCAATAGTAAAGCCTTTAGCCTGTAGCACCTATGAGGCCTGTCTGAGTTTGCTTTTATCACTGTCACTCTTTTGTTTTCTTTATTCAATCACTGTAATCAGTGGCGCAGCAGGATGTTTTGCATGAATTGTTCTCGGGTCATGTGACCTGATCCATGCAGGAGAGAAGAAGCAAATCTGATCAGGGATCAGCACGAGAGGTTTACACAGGCTTCAGAGTTTCCTCCTGCTGCTTTCCTCTGCTTGCGTTCATACACAGCCTGCCGTGACAGCTCTTTATCGCTCACTCTTGTAAGGTAAACACTGTGTCTCTCTGTGTCTGTCTACTAACAGCTTTTAAGTGAATTAAACTCGAATGTCTGCCAAAATGTATTCATTTAAAAGGAGGAGGCTTGCTTGGAGTCCGGGAGACGTGTAGTTAATGCCATAAAGATTACCGCTTCACATTTTCTTTTATTTAGGAAGTGAGAGGTTACAGGGAGAATTCTCTAAAAGCCTTAAGGACGATCAATTGTTTTGGGGATTTTCTTAAGCTTTCGAAACGTTAGAAATATGTTGGATTTTAAAAGCAGTAGATAAAGAGTAGTTGATCATTGAAAGGCTTTATTATCTGTGCCCGAGGACTATCCACTGGCGTTAAATAACGTACACGAGTTCTCATGGAAATGTAAATAGACTTGACCTCGCTTGGCCATTATTACAGTGTGTGTGTGCGCGCGTGTGTGTGAGGATGCTGGGTTTTTCCCAGTGACCTGTGAGTAATTTAATAGACTGATTTACAACTTTGATACTGAAATAAGTTTAAAGCTAAAAAATTATAATAACAAACAAAAACTTGAATGAAATAAATAATGAATTAATCTTTTATGGCAACATAAAAATTTTATTATAAAATGACAAAAGCATATACCAAAATCGTTAAAGCTTGAAATATATTGACCATAAAAACTAAAAATCTAAAAGTAAAAGCTAATTTTAAATTTAATTTAATAATATAACTATAATAAAACTTTCTCTCAACAGGTAGTGGTCTAGCTTTTGTTGAAACTAGTAACTTTGTTTTTTGCACCTTCTGTATTCTTGCTCCTGCATGACCTATTGCTTCATTGCTCCCTGAACTCTTTGTAAGTCGCTTTGGATAATAGCGTCTGCTAAATGACTTAATGTAAATAATTTTCAAGTTGAGTTTTGTTCATATTTGATGGATTACGTATTTGTTTGCTTTATGAGTCATTTGTTTCTGTGACATAAGCCCTTTTATGAAATTTGCCTTTACCTCATGAATTATTCATTAAATACACAGTACCTCAACATGGAAAAAAATATTCCATCCAAGGCGATGTAACATTATTTTTACCCACGTTATAATGCCTTCTGCTTCGACTCTGGAGTCTTTTGGCAGGTGTTGCGAGATGAATAATCCAATAATGAATTGAGCCGTGTCTCTTTGCTTTTACATAATAATCGAATGTTTCACAACAAACATCCAACACCTGTCATAGCCAGTGAAGCGCTCTTTCATCGGCTTTGCTACGCTGATGTTAAAAGTGAGCGCTTTCACGAATCCTACATTCCCATTCCAATTATATTTTGTCAAACTACAGTACTTCTCATTATCTCTACTGTATGTTATATATGATTTGCATTTAAATAATGGGAAAGCATCTTGTAATGGTTTGGTAAGATTATATATTTTATTATTCTGATGTATTCCAGCTTCTCTTTGAAAAATGACGGAGACAATGTTTGGCAATGAGAATGAGCAGTGGGTTTGTCCCAATGACCGACAATTAGCCCTTCGAGCAAAGTAAGCATGATTTGATTTACTTTATTACAGCACATCAATTGACAACTCGCCCAATATAATGGGTATGTTGAGAAAGTGTATTTTCTCAGTTTTTAATGCGTGTCTGTGTTTTAACCAGGTTACATACGGGTTGGTCCATCCACACATTTCAGACAGAGAGGCAGAGGAAAGCTCAGACGCTTGAGAAAACAGAGCTGGACATCATCATGGGCGTCATTCACCGGGCGGAACAGCTTGAGCTCATTGAGCAACACAGGATTGGGTGAGACCTTATCTGCTCTGTCAAGTGCACCATTTGTTTCTTTTTTTAATGTAGAACCTTTTTTCACTTTTGTGCCACAAAGTTTCTGCAGATGGTTCTCTATGGAACCATACAGCCATAATTGTTCTTCTATACCTCTATGGCGTCATTTGCTTAAGCTCTTATTTTTTGATGTAATAACCATCAAACATGTGTAGAACAATGTTGTAGTTAAGATGGTACAAACTTGTTTTTAAACCCCAAGTAAAAGATTGTGTGGGTTTCAGGCGTCTAGTGGAGCATCTTGAGAACATGAGGCGGACTGCCGTTGGGAACGGTCTGTCACAGTGTCTGCTGTGCGGAGAAATGCTGGGTTTGCTGGGCTCCTCATCCGTCCTCTGTTTGGATTGCTGCATGGTACAAACTGAACCAAATATTTTGAACATTTTATTCTTTAACCTTAGCACTCATGCACTTTGTACTGCACTGTTTTGACTTGTGATGTAACTGCGGGGCACCACGTGGTGGCAGCGGAGAGCTTGATTTGAAGATGCTCAGTCTCAGTTTTTTCTGCAATAATATTATCAGACAGGCTACTGAGTCATTTCATATATCAAGTACTTAACAAGCATAATTATATTTGCTCATTTCAATCATTTAAATTCTATTCAAATTGGAAAAAATATATTGGAGTATGTTTACTGTAACATCCCGTGAGATACCACAAGGGGGCAGTTTGTGACTAAAGTTAGTTTTGTCTTGTTATTTCACTTCAGCTTAATTAATATTTTGACACAATAGCTGGTTTGACAGTTTTCACTGATGTTTAGCAGTGCTGTTTGTTTGTCTTTACACAGCATTGACGAACGCTGAAAGATTGAATGGGGTTCTTAACAGTACCACTGCGTAGGTGAAAGACTGAGCATATGTCATACGGACAGTGATGCTTTCTCATGAAGCCCATGACCTATGGTCATTCTTAACAGCTGTTCTCTCTAGACCTCAATTGAGTTACAATAGAGTTCTAAACAAACAAAGGGCATTTATAAAATGTTAATTATTGTTGTGTGAATGGTAATGCTTTCGTATTTAAACAACATACAAGCATCTGTGTTTAAATATTATATCAGCATCTGTGTAGTGGACTGTCTTTTTTGTTTAATGCCATATGAAATATGATAGTGGGTTGTTGTTAAAACTAATGATTAGATCTGTAGAGATAGGATTGGCTTAAAGTTATAGGTCAACCAAAAATAAAAATTCAGTCATCATTTACTCACCCTCAAGTTGATCCAAATGTATTTTTTCTGATATTTGGAAAAATGCTTATAACCAAACAATTATTGGCCACCCTTGACTACCATCGTAGAAAAAATGACAATGGTAGTCAAAAGTGCCCCAGAACTGTTTCCCATCGTACATTCTTCAAAATATCTTCTTCTGTGTTCAGCAGAACAAATACATTTATAAAGCATTTTTTCCTCCTGTGGTTATTCATTCATGTAATTTCTTATTCATTCATTCAATAACAAACAAAGAAAGTCCCACACAGAACCGCGTTCGTGTGCTTGAATAAGTTTGCCTATAGCTGAGTCAAGTAACTGTTTCAGTGATGCATCAGGCAGATAAAACTCCAAAGGTAAACAGGTGACATGTTTAAAGATGGCACTTACTTAAAGAGGTTTAGAAGTGATTAAAGAGAATTGAAGAGATGTCATTGTAAACTCGCTCGCTCTAACTCGAAACAATTTAAGTATACAGAATTTCAGCTGAAATGAAATTACTGGCTCTTCAGTCTAGTGTTTGTCCTCTGTTACAAAAAGCCTGATTACATCTTTTTTTCATATATTCCTATTATGTTATCAAGCTCTTAACTTCAAATTGATTCTCTCAAAAACCAAGTCTTCTGAATCCACACGAATATATCCTGCTGTGATTGAACGTAGTGTGGTATGCTTCACTCAGTCAACAGAATTACTGGGCGGACATGTTTCTGTATGTGTCTTAACATTATAGATTAAATGCATTGCCAGTCATCTCTCATAAAAATCGAAATCAAATTTAATTTAAAAGCAGTTAAATAAGAGTGCTGTGCAGTTCTGCGCTTCCCTGAATATTGACTTGAGCAGAAAGAAAACTTTATTACTAAACAAATCTACTCCAAGCTCAGTGATCAATAAAACCAGAACACCCCAAGGGTCTTCTTTGGAGATTTTCATACATTTGTAAGTCTACTGTACAAGGTTAGTAGCAACATTAAAGTTTTACCAGGTTCAACCAAAACAAACTAGTGAAAAAACTAGTGTTGCAAAGTAAACATGATTGCAAGATATATTTAAGTAATCATTTAAAATGCATTAAAAAATTGAAGCAGGACAGGCTTTTATGTGGTTGCATACTGTACCTTACTAGTTTACTGCACGCCATTTATAGCAAATCTTTTGTTACCTTGTTTTGATAATCACATTTGAGCTGTTTCCATAAAAATAGTAAGCATCTTTTTAATTCGCAGAGACTTACATTTTAATGTTAAAGAGGTCAGAAATACATTTTAATGTTAAAGCAAAACTTTGTAGTTTTTCCGACCGTAAAATAATGTCTCTAAAATTATTTCAGTGGTAGAACAACTCTTAACTGGACGAATTTGACCCTCGCTGCTATCTGAGCAGCCTCATTGCGGCTACAACCACACTCTTTAAGTTCTGTGTTCTGGTCGGTACAGCTTTGCAAGATCCCTGCCTGCGGAATAGTGCAAAATGGTTTCCAAACAATTTTTCTGCATTCGCTGGTTTCACCAGTTTAGTAATGAAATTCACCTGTATTGCGCTGCCCACGGTGAAGCTTGTACAGTGATTGTATTTCTGACACTGGTAAAAGACAATTGCACTATCAACCACAGGGGGGAGCAGTGGCTTTAAGAGTCAGAACCTCACACCGTGAAAAAATTATGGTTTTAGTTATCAATATTTTTGGTTTGGCCTGCACTAATGATGCTCATGTTTCTTTTTGTTTTGGCAGAAAGTGTGCACTAAATGTGGGATTGAAACTATAGGCAGTCAGAAAAGATCTCAATGGCTTTGCAAGATCTGCAGTGAACAAAGAGAGGTAAAGCACCACACAATTCATCTTTAAGTTGCAAGATCTATTGATTTCTATTTGTCATTGTTTATAGCGGACTAGTCTTTATCTATCTGAGCTAAGGGTTGGAATACCAGTAACAAAACAGAAGTGCAGTTGGCTGCTCCGTTCTAATTCAGGGCTTGTATCCTAATACACAACCTTAACACTGAAGTTTTATTTCTGTCCCTGGTGCATCTGTACAGTTTCACTATTTGTGTTTTTTGCACCATCGTGAAATGCTGGACGCACAACTCATTCTTTATTGTGACTATTGATTTTCAAAAGTACTAGTATTTGATGAAATGAAAGTATGGGCATAATGTAGAGACCAAAGATGTTAAACAATCAAAAATAAACTTCGATTAAGAAGTATTTGGCGCAGTCACCCTTTGTTTAAATGACAGCACATTCTAGTTTTTCTCTCAACCAACTTCTGTGGAACACAAAAAGATATTTAAAAAGAAATATGCATTTTATGAATTAAGCCTTTTAGGCCATACAATGGCGTCCAATGTTGTTTGGTTACCACTGTTCTTCGAAATGTTTGTGTTCTGCAGAAGAAAGTCATACACGTTTGGAATGACATGAGGATCAGTAAATGAGGATTTTAATTTTATGTATATATCTAGGATCAAACGGTCAAGATAAAAAAATCACTCCAGTTATGTTTATACTTGTGTATACTTTACACCAAGTTTATGTTCCAAGTTCATAAAGAAACTTAGCAGCCGTTCAACAAAAGTGAAATTGATGGTTGTTGGAAAGGCTATGACACCAATAATGAGATTAGTAATGAGTGTTCACTGTAAAGTGAAACAGGCCATATTGTTTGTGGTCAGGATGATGATGTGAGGGCCAACATTTAATAAGGAAATCTCATCTGTCTTCAGAAGCCCAACGCTTCACTTTAGAGCTTGTGGAGAAATGTAACCGCTGTGTTTAAGTGTTTATTGGGGTTTGTGAGAGAGACGGAGAGAGTATGTATGTGAGGTGCAGGGTCAATCTGAAAGACAAATCATTTAGCCTTCCAAACATCAGACAACTGAAAACCTCAGGCACACTTGTAATGTTGTATGAACACTGAATATGATCTTGTTAAATGCCATTAGTATATCTTGGCAAGCTTAACTTTAATGTTAGAAAAGTTAATGTTAATGTTCAAGATTTTCCTTTACATTTAAGAATAAACAAATATGCAGTAAATTGTTTGATGGATGTAGTATCTAACCCAAACCTGCCTGGGATTCTGCAGAATGTGATTGAGGGTCCATGTACAGTACAAGACTGACGTTGGCAAACGTTGTCTTATCACAGGTACAGCAGATAATAGCGGCTTGCTGTCAGAATGACTGTTCCTTACTGGATTTAGTTAGTTTGCCATTGAGATATTCTCTTTTTTTATTCAGTATTGTTTTTTAAGGGTGAACGAGGAAATTAAACCGTCATGCATTTAATCCGAGTCTCTGGCGCGGTTTGAAATCAAACTGCGTTCCGTGCCTGAGCAACAAACAATAAATACTCAAAACATTTTTCTTAACTAACGTTATAAGGAAAGGAAACTAAATATTTATTATTTACCACTGAAAACAACAAAATTTTAATGGCTGCAACCGTTTAAACAGTCTCCTTTATGTTATGCATCCGCACTCCAGCACAGTTGGCAATCAAACTATACTAGCACCTGCACCACAAACAAAAATACTCCAAACATTTTCCTAAATTTACAATACAGAAACTACACGAAATATAATTTGCCATTAAAAACTAACCACAACGATTTTAACACGCTGTTCTGTAGTTTATTTCAAGTTCTTAATGTAAATTCTGAACGTGTCACGCGTTCATATTGCACCAAAATGCGACCGAATCTTCGAAAAATGGTATTCGGACCAGCCCTAATGATAACACCTTGTCCTACAGCTCAGAGCTCAGTGACCATGTCTCCTCTTTACAAAGCGCTTCTGTCCAAGTCCCTTTAAACACACAAACCTTCAGCGCTAATCACAGCACATCACGCCACAATTAGTCTGAGATGAGTCTTGTCAGACGCTCCCTAACCACTGCTCTCTACTTAAAGCCCAGCAGGTAATCTTAAGCGATGAGAACAGTAAATGGCAGATAAGAAGAAATGACGAAGAAAGAGTTGGACAGTGATAGACTTTAAGTGAGATCACTTCTTAGCCTCTGGGTTTGACTATTTTTTTTTTAGTTCATGGTGTCCTGGAAAGCCTTGTGTTCCACATTGTGACTATAGGGATCATTTTCTGTGTTGGCGGTGGATCAGGGATGTTACTTCAGTGTTGTAGTCAGACATGCTGTCAGTTCTTGCTGTGCTTCTAGTCAGTCATAGCTGTGGCTACCCATGTCTTACACACCAGCCAGTGTACGTTAGATGTTAAGGGTCATTGAGTAACTCAGTTAGTAGAGTGATGCATTAGCAAGGCAAGTGGAATGGACTTCAGCTGGTTTCTGTGTGGATTATATTATTTTTGCCTTGGATTACTGGAAAAGCCTGTGGCCCCCAGATCACAGGCTGCATCAATTCCGCATCCATCCGCTGGCCTTGTGCCGCTATCAGATAATTTACTCATTTCTTCCCAGGACCTTCCGTTTTATCAGAGACATTCAGCGTTCCATAGCCCGTCTGTCAGAGCGGCCCCTGCCAACCGAGGTTAACCACACAAGCACAATAAATGCAGAGGTCCGCTGAACCCGTCCCAGGAGACTCGGCTGTAAGTCAGGTTTGCAGAGACGCTCTTTCATCAGGAAATGGGAGAGATTTACAACGTGTTCTAAGACAGCGTTTATACGAGTGTGTTTTCCTTAAAAACTTTATTATATATATCTGTCTAATACTTTTATTTAATTAAGCTACAAAACGCATTGAGTTCCTCTTTTGTTCTTTGATAAACATTAGTGACAGGAGTTGGACGCGGCCCCTGTGAGAGCTGTCCCTTTACGCAGATGACACCACTCTTTGCATTCATTTAAGATTTGATTTAACACGTTCAAATTTGTGCTTATGAAAATGAATAAAACCACACAAGATTATGACAGAAAGCATGAAAGAGAACTTAATAGTGGTGCGCTGTCAGTGGTGTAGTCTAGTTTTTTGTAGTGAGTTTCGTGATTTTCACCCCCAGCCTACTCACACGTCCCATGTCGACTACCCATAAGCACCAGCACACTCAGGAATGCATAGAGTATGCCTCTATATGGGTTCAAGAACATTCCGAATGATTTATTGCAAGCTAGATTTTAATAGCCAATGACAGCTGGGGGGTGTCTAACTCGGCCAGATCAGAGTTACATTTAGCCTTAAAAGGCATATTTACACAAAGCACAGGTTTTCTCTGCTGGCAATCTTCAATGCACATTTGTGATCCATGTGAAAACCCAGCTATAGTCATTTATTTGTGATATATACTACTATTATATAAACTACTACTACATGTATATACTACTACATAAACCCACACTGCTAAAAAAATTATATACATTTTATTGAATCATGAACCACACATTTTTCTTTCCCAAAATGTTAATGGGTGTTCTAGTGATCTGCATCTCTTGTGTTTTGGGCAGGGTTTTTTTATTTTTTTTCAGCAGGGCAACCAACATAATGCAAAGAATATCCTGTGAAAGTATAATCTTTAGATGTTTATATAGTTTTTGATGACTCAGGCCATGTCAAATAAATGGTTAAAATCAAAGTCTGATGCTCGTCCCTAATGACTAGATTTTTGCCTAGTTTTCACATACTGGGTCGATACTGGGGACTAGAATTTTCGCCAAAGTTCGGATTTTTCAACTTGACTTGTATTCACTGACGCAGCCTTTAGCCCGAGAAACCGTCAATCTTCAGTGAACGGTTTCAAAAAGTGGTGTAAAAGCCTGTACACGAATAAGAGCATGATTTTTATAATGTAACGCTAGACAAAGGATGACAAAACAAAAGGATGCTCCGTTAATTCGGTTAAATATTTTTAACACGTTAATCTGAAAAAATGTAATCGCATGAGTTAACGCGTTAAGGCTGACAGCCCTAAAATATATATAAATGTATATTAAAGATGGTGGTATATTGGTATTCAATGTTCATATGTTGTGTTCTCTCCTTTTAACTACGTCTATCATGTGTCAGGAAATCACAGGGCTGATTATAGAGCACTGCTCAGAAAATGTTATCGGAGTTCGGCCCAAAAAGCTTATGAATGCAAACTTGCGACGTAATCTGTATTACTTCTTGTGCTTTTTAAAGACATCATGAAGTTAATATAGACTTCATTCACTTGAATGGCTTGAGCACACATGATTCTTGACAAATCCAAATACTGTATAATATATTTTTCTCCCTAAAAGATGCAATATCTGAGGTTAGTGAGGTTTAACGTGTTTGTCATGCCATAAAGCTTATCGCAGTTCCACAGAGCGGCTTCGACCCAGAAAATGTGTTGTTGAAAAGCGACCGTCGTACATTCAAAGTTGTTGAATTCTTTCTGTCATTACAAAAACTCTTTCAGCTTTTCCTAGAACTTAAGACGTAAATTCACGAATACAGTTTCTTTCAGATGTCCCAGAAAGAGCTGCTTTGCAGAGATTAGTGCAGTCTTAAAGCAGCCGTGTGCTATTAACTCTTTATAATATACAGCGCTGAAATAAAATGCAAATTAAAACCAAAGCCAATAGTTCTGCCTGGCTTGTAGGTCTGTAATATATGATGAGGAATATAACTTGGGTTAAGAGTTATAATGCTGCCAAGTGCAGAGAGAGCTCATGCAAATTAAATGGCATGCTGGGCAACAGATAGGACAGGCTCTGAAATCTCCTGCCGCTTAAATCTATACAGAGTATGAGATTGGATTGATCTGCTCGGATCTCCTGGGTACAAATGCTGCCCAGAGGCTAGATCTCTCATGCCAGTGAAACCAATAGTTTAGTTCATTTGATTAGTCCGTGCCAGAGAGAAAACAGTCAGAGACTTGGAGAAGTGCTGAGCAGTTTATTGTGGTTCTGCTGAACACTTGAAGGTTAACTTTGAGTTATATAAAAGCAGATGCCATTTAACACATTGGGTAAATGGAACGTTAAACGCAGGTTAGGGTAAAGCTCTGTACATGGTGATGTTGACAGAGTCTGGAAGAAAGTTTTGACACAGTCTCGTCTGTTCTCCTTCCTGTTCTTCCAGTTTCCTTTAGGACTTCACTTCCCACGATCCGCCACGCTCCCTCACCGGTCCCTCGTCTGTAATCACCGCACTTACCCTCTATTCCCTCGTCACCCGGAATTCGTATTAGGGATGTCCCAATCACACTTTTTGTGCCCCTGATCCGAGGCCCGATCCCATCCGATTCTCCTAGTGCTAGGTGCACACTCCAAGCATATTAAGGTTATTCAAATATTACAGTTCATCTAACAGTTGAGTATTCTATAAATTATATCCTAAAATATTGTAGCAAACATTATAACAGAATTAGTCTTTTCAACTAAAATTTTCAATTAAAATGGCAGGATTAGATTCAAAATTAAATGGCCCTCTTTTTCAATGAAGTATAGTTTTAATGTTTTTATTGCAGCTGGATAGGAGTTTAACAGAGCTTAATTTAACACTGCCTCAAAACTAAAACACTCAACACAATACTGCAAGTTCACTCTGTGGTACTCTTATTTATGTCTTTGAACTTTCACTTTGAAATAAAACTAAATGCTTCTCATCTGTGTCATTAAGTTTGATGTAAAGATCTGGTAGATCGTTGTATGAAGGAAGAAATCAGACGCTTATTATAACAAAATATAGTCGATCATATTTGCGATCGGCTCGGGACATTCCTACTTCGTATATATTGTCATGGTATTCTTGTATCCCTTGCCGAGTTTTGAATGTAACCAGTATAAATGTGTATTTAACATCATGTGTATTGGTCATATCATCATCATTAAAGTGTCATTGTGTTGGAATTACCTTCGTCTGTGTTCCTGGGGACGTTCTGTTCCAGAAGACTCAACCTCCAGTAATGGATTATGACTTTGACACCTCTTCAGAGGACAACCTCCCCTATCGTCTGTGCCAAGACTGTCGACCTCTGGAGAAGTACGTGGAGGACTTTTTAGAAGACCACCACCCGCTGCTCTCCTGAGCTTGGCTCTCCTGAACCTGGCTCTCCTGAACCGCCACAATGCCGTGCCTCTCCGAATCGGTGCGCTCGCCGAGGATCTCCCGCACTGGCACGATGTCGTGCCTCCCCGGTACTTGATGAATTTTCCCCTCACAAACTACTCCTCTGAGAGTTCGACCCCTCCTTCAGAGTCCCCGGAGTCGTCTCCAGAGCTCTGCCCCTTTCCTTCAGAGTCCCCAGAGACATCTTCAGTGCCCTGCCCCTATTCCTCTCCAGTGTTCCTCAAGCCGTCTCTAGAGCTCCGCCCCTATTCCTCTCCAGTGTTCCTCAAGCCGTCTCCAGAGCTCCGCCCCATTCCTCTCCAAGGTTACCAGAGCCATCTCCAGAGCTCCGCCCTTCTCTCTCTCCAGAAGGTTCCTTCATTGAGGTTCTCTTTAGTGTCTTTCCTAAAGACCTCTTCAAAGTCACTCAACGAGCCCTCTCTAGTGTCCTTTGTAGAGCACTCTCAAAAGTCACTCATAGAGCCTTCTCTAGAGTCCTTTATACAGCCCTCTCGATTATATCTCATCGAGCCCTCTCCCCTATCAATCATCGAGCCCTCTCCATTATCAATCATCAAGCCCTCTCCAGTGTCACTCGTAGAGCCCACTTCAGTGTCACTTATAGAGCCCCACTCCAGTGTCACTCATAGAGCCTCTCAAGTTAGGACTTTCGCGGAGCCCTCTCCTATGGTTTCACCTGGCTCCACATTTTCTTTTAGGAGGGTCTATTTCATTAACTTATCTAAGCCAGTTTTTACTCTTAACTTGTTGCTTTATGTTAATGGAGCATTGGGGAGGTTTTAGCGGCATCTAGTGGTGAAGGTTGCTAATTGCAACCAATGGCTCACTATAATGATTGTGAAACATTAAAGGGATTCTTCACCCAAAAATTGGTCACCCTCAGATTGTTACAAACCTGTATAAATGTATTTGATCTGCTGAACATAGAGAAAGATATTTGGAAGAATGTCAGTAACCGAATGTCTTTAGTCCAGCACCTGGATTATTTTGGCCAACCAGAATCAAGATAACAGCTAACCGCTTCGTCTTTTTTGGTCCTTGAGCCAACCAGAATCACGCGTTCTAAATATCATGTTTGTGCCTGTGCTGAAAGGAACGACTGAAAAGTGTCTGTCAAAGAGAAAATGTCGTGGATATTTATTATTCAGGGCACCCGTGTGATGGAAACGGCTATGTTACGAGAGATAGTTGCTAGTCTTTTTCGAATTTCCACTTCTAGAGCTCTGCCCTTCTGAGTGAGTAAGGCACTTGGGTACAATTGATATTCGTCCAAAGTTTAAGTCGCAGAAGGTGTAGTTTACAGATATTTAATAATTATTTTAGAGACTGATCAATTTGCTTCATAATACGTTAATATGTCGTCAGGGGCCGCGGGGATTACTTTTGTATTGCTTGTATCTGCTTTTTGACCTTTCTTTTTTTTGAAAGCTCTTATAACTCCCATCAATCAGGTCTTGCACTTGGTCTTTCTTAATAAGTCTCTTAACATCAGTCCTGCACTTTAATTTCTCAGTCCTGCATATGTTGAAAAACCAAAACCCCAGACACGCTAACGCTTTGGTTCCGACACGCATCCAGTTTGTATTCAGAAAGATGCACCTCTCAGAAAACTTAAACAACTGAAGATCATTTTAGATGTTTAATTATGACTTGGAGCATTGGGATCGTGGGACGAGAGCAACATATTCATTTTTTTATAAAAATCTAAATTTTAAACAAAATCCATATTTGTATGTTATTACTGTTCCCTGGCAGTGTATTGCTCCAATGATCTGACTCTTGGCCTATAATGCAAAGTATATTATCTCAAAGTAGCTAACCTCTGTACCAAAGACCTGTCTCAGTTTGACACGCTTTGGTCCTTGGCGGCCTAATGAAGTTCAAGTTGATTTTTCTCGGAACCCAGGGCTCAAGTGGAGGTTCTGGTCACCATTGGTTGCGTGCCCACCAGCCACAAAAACTAATTTCACGAAACGCTGCCTCCCCCGTTCAAATTAGCAATGCTATCACAAGGCTAATTAAAATGCCACAAGAAAATTGTTCTGTGCGATTTGGCTTTCATTTCATTCAGCATATTCCGAATCTGTCAAATACAAACAGAGAGAATTTCTATCCGGCACAGTGTGCGGTGAGGATTGTGACGCCCATTCTAATTCAAAGTGACAGGAGGACATTTATCAGGTGTATCATGAAACGTTAAATGGGTTGACTTCGCTGACCCTTGATCAGTGTTACTGAATGAACGGAGCTATAAAATAAATATCTAAAGTGTTCTTGTTACCGACCACACCTTCGTTCCTCATTCTAGCCAATGGCATTGCTTCAGTCAGGTAGGGAGTGGATCTCATCCAGCACTGTTCTATAATATTATAAGGTTTTATGACGGGACTATTTGATTTCCTCTTACAGCCATGGACATTAATGAATGTCATATTTCCTATAAAAGACCAGTGCTTCCTGTCACAATTTAAAATGTGTGCCTTATCGCATCTGATCTCGGCAAATAATACAACCCAAAACAGAAAAAGTTGGGACATTGTGTAAAATGTAAATAAAAACAAAATGTAATAATCTGCAAACTCATAAACTCACATTTAGTTGCCAAACGGGTACAGACAACATATCAAATGTTGAAAAAGAAAAAAAATACTATTTCATGGAAAATGTAGGCACATTTGTAATGTGATGCCTGCAACACCTTTCCAAAAAAGTTGTGACGGAGGGTAGATTTTGGGCTATAATGAGGTAAAACATTTTTTAACAATGTGATTTGAAATAGGTGATGTCAACAGGTGATTATAGTCATGATTTGGTATAAAACCAGCACCCAGGAAAGGCCTAGTCCTTTAGCAGCAAAGATGGGCCGGGATCACCAGTTTGCCAAGACACACGTGAGAAAATTATTGAAAAGTTTAAAAAAAGTATTTCTCAAAGACAGATAGGAAGAGATTTGAATATTTCGTCCTCTACGGTATTCAACATTATTGAAAGATTCAAGGAATCTGGTGCAATTTCAGTGCGTAAAGGCCAAGGGCGCAAGCCTAAGCTGAACTCCCGTGACCTCCGTGCCCTAAAACGGCACCGTATCAAGAATCGTCATTCTTCCATAGCTGATATAACCACATGGGCTCAGAATTACTTTGACATACCTTTGTCAAGCAGCACAATACGAAACTACATCCACAAATGCCACTTCAAACTTTACTGTGCCAAAAGGAAGCCTTATCTTAACAGTGTCCATAAGCGCCGTCGACGTGTCTGGGCTCGGAGACATCTAGAATGGACCATGACACAGTGGAAACGTGTATTTTAAATGTAAAAACGAGGTTTTTTTTTTGGAAAAAATGGACGTCGGGTGATCCGGACCAAAGTTGAAAAGGACCATCCAGACTGTTATCAGCAACAAGTACAGAAACCAGGGTCTGTAATGGTCTGGGGTTGCGTCAGTGCCACTGGCAAGGGTAACTTGCACTTCTGTGATGCATAAAGATTTTACATAAAGATTTTAGAGCAACATATGCTGCCTTCAAGACGACGCCTCTTCCAGGGACGGCCATGCATATTTCAACAGGATAATGCAAAGCCACATTCTGCATGCCTTACAAAGGCATGGCTGCGAAAGAACAGGGTGCGGATGCTGGACTGGCCTGCCTGCAGTCCTGATCTGTCTCCAATAGAAAATGTGTGGCGCATTTTGAAGCGTAAAATGCGACAACGAAGACCTCATACTGTTGCACACCTCAAGACATGTTTACAGGAAGAATGGGACAAAATTCCACCTGAAACATTAAATCACTTGGTGTCTTCTGTCCCTAGACGCCTTTTGAGTGTTGTGAAAGGAAATGGCAATGTTACAAAGTGGTAAATGTTTTACTGTCCCAACTTTTTTTGTAATATGTTGCAAGACTCAAAATGCATTTATGTGTTTATTTTGAAGAGACTATAAAATTAATCTTGTAAAACATCAGACAAAGGTTAGTCTAAAGTTTCTAAGTGCAATACACACCAAAAAGGGTTTTCAGCTCACTGTTTTCAGTTTTAATTTTAATTTAAGACTTTGTCCCAACTTTTTCTGTTTTGGGGTTGTATAACAGGGACTCTTTTGGCAAGCAGTTTGCAAAAAAGGTCCACTAGTACTGGACTCTACCTCATATTCTGGTCAAAGTCTATTATAGTATGATACTATGCAATACAATTACATAGTCTTTACCTGTGTTTCTGACATTTTGGTGCATTATGGGATTGAGAAAAATTCACTTGACAAAAGTGTTGTACACAAAATTGAGTGATGTTCAGAAAATGACCCACAATGCAGTTTAAGGTTTAAAAGTGCAAATCTGGATTTTATTCCCACGTTATTATTATTACGTATACATCCATTCTATTTCATAGAGCTATAAATATGTTAACTAAACTTCTATGTGAAGTGTATGAGTTTTGCATGCATTTGCAAAAACAGCATTAAGGGAATGTTCTGTGTCTGTTTGTTAAAATACTGACATGTTTTCCCTGCAGTATATGCTTTAAAGATAACAAGTCTCTTGATGCTGATTCAGAGACATGGTTACGTCTGTATGTTCTCCTGTTTCTCTTCACTGACCTTGACAAAACACAGTCATGTTTCCCCAAATGGTCTCTTAATTCTTTTATAAGCGCTACATCCCCACGTTTGGGAATATAGACAATAGAAAAGATGATCATATTGAGGTGAACATAATACAAGTATATATTATGTGCTTTCACTTCAACATTTTAATATAAAATTATTTGTTTACATTCCCTTGTTTTGTTTTGAAAGTTATTAATAATTCGTAGAGTGGATTAATAGAGAAATTTCATGTTTGGGTCAACTGTTCCTGTAACCTTAAAAAAATGGGTAATTTCTTTGACGTCAAAACGCTTTAAAATTGATTTTATTGAACACTGTACCTTAAAGCAAAATCTTTCGTGGGAACTTATGATGTGGTTGTCTTCTTCTGGCACCTCTGACAGCTCCCACATTTTAATATTTGAATGATCTGGTTAAGCCCGGTTAATGTCTAATCTAATCATTTTATTTTCACAGGAAGCTTTTTGATGCATGCGCATGTTCCTAATATCCTCATTGCATAACTTCAGTAATATGCATTATAATTTCAGTCTTTTATTCTGCTGGGTTTAAAATGATCAAACCGCAAAGGCTGAAATTCTTTTTTAACATAAAGTTATACCGGCAAAGCTTATTGTTTACTTCTTTACAGGTTGTATTTATTTACAGTAAAAAGAATACTTGACAAAAAATAAAAATTCTGTCATAATTTACTCATCCTCTTGTCATTTTAAACCCGTGTGACTTTCTTTCTTCTGCAAAACACAAGTGAAGATATTTTGATGAATGTTGTTAACCAAAAACCGTTGGGACCAACCAACCGTATCTTCTTTTTGTTCTGCAGGAGAAAGTAAACCATACACATTTGAAATGACAAGAGGCCGTGTAAATAACTTCATTTACTGCATTAGCTGACATAAACTAACAACGAACAAAACTTCTACAGCATTTAAGAATCATAGTTCATAATTTCAGCATTTACTTATGCATAATTAAAATCAAACAGTGTAACTGTTAACATTAGTTAATGCACAATGAGCTACCATTAAAAATTGTATTGACATTAACTAACATTAACAAGCATTAATAGATGCTGAAAATACATTCATGTTACCAAATACAACCTCATTTTAAAGTGTTACCCAAAATCAGATAAGATGTCACTTTTTCAGAAGGTTTATGTTGGGAAACTGTGGCTTATTTAATTTTTTCTCAGAAACAAACATGGAACTGGAACACAACATGGTCCTGCTCATGGAAGGTCCAGACAGAAAGCGAATACGCCTGTCATTTCCCTTTATTCACTTCTTCCACCTGCAGAGAGGATCATTTTTCTAAATGACACATTATCACACACTGATAAAACACATTTCTGGGAAAATGTCTGTTCAAGCTCTTTATTCATAATTGTGTATGGTATTTTTTTCCGCTCTGAGCAAACTGATTGCGGTAGCAGTTTGAAATACCCATTTTCCTTTGCTGCGTACCAAAAATTGGTACCCTGAGATAGAAACAGAAAATGATAGCTGCCTGCTTTTTGGATTGCGTGCTAACACGAAACATTTGTTGCCGCCTACATAAAACTCTTTGCCCAAAACTCTGAAATGACACCAAACGAGCGAAACAAAAAATGGTTTGCACCATTGTGTGAAGCCAGTGGTTGTCCAAATGGAGATGGTAAGTGACCAGGTACAGCTGGAAGACTGCGACTGTCAATGGCTCTTAGCAGCTGCTGTCAGCCTGACTTTTCAGGGGCTGCTGTCCATCACTTCATAATTGTCTTTCTGAACAGAAGCGCAAGCTTTTCGCGGTAATAACAAATCAGAGCGACTGGCACAATACCGTACCGCTGCTCTCTACAGCCTTACACTGTTTGTTGAACGTATTGATGAATTTTTGCCCTGAAAATAAGTCTTTGATGGTTATATTGTTTTCAGGACAGCGGTGTGAAATGATGGTAGCCTGTTCTTTGACTCTATTGAATAGATCTGCTTTAAATGTGTTGATTTTGCGGCAAAACAATAACGCGTGTTGTTGGCTTTGCTTCTCTTTAAAGGTTTGGAAACGTTCAGGAGCCTGGTTCTACAAAGGCCTGCCGAAGCACATTCGCCCCATCAAGGACTCAGTTCTAGATAAGAGGAAACCAGTAATGGAAAGAGCAGCGATGGCAGTGGTCAGGAACGTACCCATGACCTACACATGGGCTCAAAGCAAAGGTTTGACGTTTTCTCTTTATTACAGAATCATTTTTTTGCCATGCTATCGTCCTCTTTTGTATCTGTTGTTGTGATCGCTAACTACAGTGTAAAGCTGAGTTCTCTGTTATGCTTTGTTAGACTTTTGGTACTTACGACATTGAGCTGATGTGCCGCTTCTCTGAAATGAGAAATTGCTGTAATTTAAAGGAGTAGTTCACTTTCAAAATAAATGTTATGCTACAAAGGTTATAAATCTAATGGTAATCAGCCTATTTACACACCATTCAGACATGATGGGACATCCCATTCTGTACCAGCAGCGGTTTATAAACCCAGCCATTTAATGACCACCAAATAACCACTCGCTCATCTGGTTCTGGTTTTGCTTACCCTTGCAAAAATACACATAAAAGACGATGCAAAGTAAAATTCTGGATGTGAAGGCTAACTTACTCTGGCTTGAATAAAATGTACCCATCTGCAGTGTGATAAGCTTACTTCTCAATAGATTTGGACAGTAGAAGTCGTCCTACAGCATCTCAAACACATTGTAGCACAAGAACTCACCGAGAAGCAATCTGTCAACATTTTATTGCATATCATAAAGCTTGTGGCCGTTAGAGTTTTCAGTCACGCAGCTTTTCATGCATTTGATTATCTTTAAATGCAAAGAAGGTGTTCAGGAGCGTTCATCAAATTCACATATGGGGCTTTTTATTGCTTTAGAAAGGCGCATGGGTGGAGACCTTCACATTTACAGGCACCCATCTGTTCATGTTTTCTTGGACTACAATTCCTATATGGATTACATGTTAAAAACTAGACATATAAACACAAATGTAGCTTTGTACCATCTGAGAGACTATTGAAGTTAAAGATATACTTTCCTGTAGCTCAGTGGTAAGAGCATTGCGTTAACAACGCAAGGTTGTGGGTTGGATCCCAGGGGATTGCACATACCTATGTATAAATGTATAGGATAATGCACTGTAAGTCGCTTTGGATAAAAGCGTCTGCCAAATGCATAAATGTAATGTACTTTAGCCAAAAATAGTCATTCTGTCATCATATACTCACCCTTGAGTTGTTCCAAGTCTGTAAAAATGTCTTAGTTCGGATGAACGCAGAGAGAGATATTTGGAAGAAGGCTTGTTACCAAACGGTTTTTGCCCCCATCTACTACCATAGTAGGAAAAATGACAATGATAGTCAAAAGTGCCCCAGAAGTCATCCTGCAATCCTCAAAATATCTTATGTGTACAAACAGAACTAAGACATTTTTAAAGTCAACGGTGGCCATGACTGGCCTATTATTTTGAAATATCGGTCACTTTAATAAATCATAAATGTCTTTTGATGTGAAATGTGTGTGGGTAGCCTAAATTGAAAATAAAAGCCATAAAAATGCTTTGTTCAAAAATGGCGGCGTGTCAATAACTTAATCTCATTGGTTTTAATTTGTCTCGTGAAAAAATGTCATTCACAAATCGTAACGAGACCAATGAGTTTTTGACGTCACCACATTTATCAAAACTGAAAGCCATAAGTTGAAATAAGTTTTTTTTGACTGATCTCAAAGGTTCCTTTAATGGAATAGTTCACTTTACACATTTGTGCAACAGAAAATTTTAATACAAGCGCTTTAGCAACAACCACAAGCTGCACTGGTTTGGTGTTTTAACAGGTTTTTCCATATTCTAAACCCTCTGGAGGCCAGCCATGTATTTTGTCGATAGGGTGTGAAGTCTAGACAGGTTCAAATTTAGCATCCTTGACATTGTATATCAATCTGAACAAATCAAATAGACTGATGATTCAGACCTTTATATCTCTCTCTGACGCGACTTGATGGGTTCCTGGATCACCGTCAGACAAAGATTTAATTTAATTCCTGCTAATGTTTTTACACAGATACGCAGGCATTAACACACACACAGAGTCAATTGAGTTACCTCTCTCGTTTGGCTTCCTGGACTAGAGCAGGAAGTCAGATCTGGATTCAACACAGTTATTCAGTTAGTAAGTTGTGTTTAGCAAGCAGTTGGATATACAAGTCAAGTTTAATGTGCTTTCAGACCGATAAAGAACTTCCTGCCCCAGGTGCTCCGGGGGGCACAGCAGAGAAAGAAGAACGATGATATCTCAATGTTTTGCCCGCCTACACAGCAGAATATTCAGCTTGAAAACTTGAGTCATTTATTTCTTCATCAACATTGATCTTTTTTTGGACTCTTCCTGCCAGAATCGGTTGATATATTCGTGAATTAATGCTGGAGGGTTAATCAGGCTAAATGTATGTAAAAAAACTCATTGGAATTTCATGAAAATGCCACATCTGGCAGCTATAACAGATTTGGGAGGATAATGTGCCGTTTGGACGAGTAATGAGCTCATATTTAGAGATGGTGATCGCAGGGGAGACTGCAGTGAGTTTCATCAAACAACTTCAGTTCCTTATGTTGATAGGATTTTAGTGCACGTGAGGGCCACTGTCATTTTCTTTTAATTAAGAATTGTTTGATCATTTTCTTATACGTCTTCATATGTTTGTCGCCCGAATGCATGTTTCTAATCCCCAAGTAAACATTTTGAATATTTTGAACACTTGTTGTTACAGTACAGTATTATACCACAGTCATTTGACACGCTTCGTTTCTCTGCATTCACACGTGTTCGACCGAAGCCCTGCGGATGTCTGCGTCTGTTTGACCAAAAGTAAACAATCACTTCATATTTGCGGAGACCTTTAACTGTAAGTCTTGTGACATTTCAATTGGCGAACAACCAGCTGAAGTCCCGTGGCCTCTAGCGGAGGTTAGTTAGTCATTCTGTACCCTGTTCTCTCCTGTCATTGCCTGTAATGTGACTGAATATCAACAGGCAGATGTAAACTACGAGCGGAGGGAAATTACATTCCTTTTTTCTCTTATCGTTAGCCACAGATGGTGTCTGGATGGAGATAATGGTTTCTTGCTGTAAAATTTAATTGTGTTTGTTTAGTTGAAATGTCAGAGAATTCCGGACTTCATCTTTTTGCAAAGTAGGCTGTTTGTATCTGGATGGCCAGGATGCTCGTATATAGTAAGGTACTGTAATGCTTAGAAACTGTCTATCGTGTTATTCTACAAACTCCAGGATGAGTGCAAATGGTATTGTAATGTAATTGAAAGCGTGCTATGGATGCTAATAATTTAGCATGATATCAATCATTTTGCAGTTTTGCGGTACAAAGTTGTTTAGTTTTGTAACATGTTAGGTTGCCACTTGATGCCGGGAGTCCTGAAGTGAAACCTACTGAGATCCAGTCCATTAAAGTATATTTATTTCTCATTTTCATGTGTGAACACATGACTAGTGTTCTGATGGTGCATAGGCCGGGGCACTCTGACTTGTGTGTGTATCAGTGATTCTGCACGAAAGACAAAATTTGCTGCTCTATAACCTTACTTAATCAAGCCAGATTGTAGAGACGGGTGGTATGAGAGAGAGAGAGAGAGAGAGAGAGAGAGACGGAGACAGGAGACCCGTCTCCCTCTCTTGCTCGCCCGCACACACCGCCATCCCCCTTCCTCTGATTGAAACCACGGCAGATGGGCTGCTGCAAATTGGACGGCAGAACAGCGCTGATCTCAAGCTTGCCTTTTCTCTCTCTGATAAAAATATTAATTTTCAGCTTGGGCTCAAGTCGCTGATCAGGGGCAAGAGCATGCCGCTGTGACAATGAAGGCTGTGGAAAGCAGAGCGATGATCCACGGACACTTCTGAAACAGAAAATGAAGAGTATTTTTTGTATAAGCAGTCATTTTTTTTTCAGTTTCCTTTTTTTTATTTCAATTTGCCTTTTATGTGTTTCCTTGGGAATTAATGTCTTCATGTATTTGTTGACGGTGTGCTGCGCAGTTTGGAGATAATTTAGTCTTCAGACAGATAATGTTGGATCCCGTCTCCTGGTGTTACACTTTGTGTCTGAATGTGGCCGGTCACTCTTGTTTTCCGCGGTGGTTCCAGGCTGTAGAAATAATCTCAGCATTTTAAAGCTGCTGGTCTCAGAACAGCAATTGCTATCAGAGGACGTTAATAATCCGCACCAATTTTTCCAAACAACAACGCAAAACAAAACTAGATTGCTTCCATTACAATCACCAAAGCCATTTACACTGTCAGAGCATTCAGTTAATGAACACTTCATTCCTTTGGACAGAGTGAGGTTGGCACAGCATCTTCAACCACCTTGTTTAGATATTTTTTTACGCATTTATGAATTGTTCATGAAAATTTTGCTTAAAAAAAAGGAAATCTTTGCAAAACACAAAAGTAGATATTTTAAAGAATAATGGTAATCAAAAACAACATTGGCCTTCATTGACTTCGGTTGCATGGACAAAACCACTGAGACATTTCTCAAAATATATATTTTTTAAAGAATAACATGAACCGAAATAACATTTCCATTTAATATCAAACATTACATCATAATGAGTTGTTTACAGGATGTAAAGATGATAAATCAAGTTACTTTAGGATGTTAAAATATGTTATCAGAACCCATTCAAGTCATAAATTGCAAAAACATGTTTTAAAACAAAAACAAGATTTAAAATAGTGTAAATGTATAACTAACCCCTGCAAATTTAAAAAATATGTGAAAAGTCAAGTAAGGTTTTAAGGAGCTGGGATCTAAAGTTTTTATATTATATTGTGAATACCGACTTACATTTTGGTCCGTTCCTCCCACTAAACTATTTCTTTTGAAGACTTGTAATATAGCACGCTAGTTGTTTGCACTGTTATTTGTATGATGCTGTATATTATTTTATCAAACGGTTAGTTATGGTTCTTGATTCTGATTGGTTGTGATGTGTCCACATCTGTAATAAGCATCACTGTGCCACCTAATGTTGCTGCATCTGTTGCTTAGCAACCGCCTTGTTGTTTCCGAGGAATTACATTGTGTGGTGAACCAATCATATTTGTCATTATTATTATTATTACATTTTATTTTATTAAACCTTGCTAAGTATATGGAATAATGTTTTATAACGTTTACAGTTTCACTTGAAGTGCCTAACAACACCTGTTTGACCTCATCCATTGTATGCTTTAATTTATACATAAAAAGTGGCCTAGATATTCTTAAAATTCATCCTTAAAACATTCGTAATGTTTTTTTATTTAACATCAAAAGTGAATTTTGATGTTAAATCTATCCCTTTAATCTTCAATTCTCTCTCTCTCTCGCTCTCTCTCTGTCTCTCTCTCTGTCTCTCTCTCTCTCTCTCTCTCTCTCACTCTCTCTCTCTCACTCTCTCTCTCTCTCTCTCTCTCTCTCTCTCTCTCTCTCTGTGTATAGTGTATTTGAGTGAAAGTGACGGCAGTGATGATGAGCTCACTGAATGCAGCAGTGACAGAAAGACCTTCATGTCTGAGTCTGATCAAAGAAGAGATTCTGGTAAAGCAAAAAATCACTGGCTCACACACACCCACACACTCACAATCTTACGTACAAGGTCCATCTGTCAGATTTATGTTTAGGAAAACACACAGGTCCCATGGCATTCGCTCATTTGGACTGCTTTGTGGGGGAAAAAATGAACAAAAAATGTAATCGCTTTCTTGGCAAAACTAGTAAATAATGAATTTTATCGGATTGCGTGATTTTTCTGGTAAAAGTTGTCTGAGTGATGTTTTTTACCTGCAGTTCTAGAATCAAGTGGCGGTCTGGCGAAGACACCCTTGCTGTCCAGCATTGCCTGCCCATCTCAAACCGGCTTTTTCACAGAAAGACCCTTTAGCTCGTTCAGGGAGCGAAGCGGCATCACACAAGCAACTTTGGAAGATGAAGTCACAGACCATGGCCGGCTCTTACTGAGTGAGTGCTCTCACACACAGCTCAAAATATCTTTTCCGTGGGGCCAAGCGATACTGACCACAGTCCACTAAATATTAGGTGGAAAAGTGAGTCCTGAATTTATCTCTCTGCTCTGAGCTACACCTTTAAAGTAACTCTTTCCTATCAAATCTGTTTCCTTTTGACTATTTGTGTAAGTAATTCTCAGTTTGATTTTGTTAATAGGGTATGTTACTCATGAATTTACATTGAGAGTTCGATGTGTAGAAATATATGTGTGCCTGTAATGCAGGGGTCCGAGATGAGAGATGCATGGAGCAGGGACCCCATATACTAAATGTGCAAACAGAGCTATTTAAATGGAAATAGAGAATGCACTGATCCTAAACTTACAGTCTTGAAAGAAAGACATAGATACTTATTTGATTCAGGCCCTACCGTTTTTTTATGATGCAGATGTAACGTTTATTCTATCGTTTCTGCTGCCTGAATGTCCACACGCAGGTTAAAATTGCAATGCGCGGGAGCTTCAATGAGTCCATGCGGCCGCGCACATGATCAGCTTTAAGAGAACATTGGTTGTAATAATTCTGTACCCATGCTTTACATTTTTAACAAAAAGTGGCATGTGAGTAAACAGTACTTAGCGGACCCCTTGCAGTTCCACCGCGGACCCCCTAGGGTCCCCTTGAAGCAAAGTACGTGGGCCAACAGCAAATTACTTTTGCATGTGTCCCTTTTGGTCTTTCATTATGAGCCGCTTTCATTGTCTACCTGTATCTTTCTGTTCTCTGCTTACCTAAAGGAACTCAGCTCTCCAGTTTCAGTGCAGGGAAAAAACAAATAGCCCTCATTATCCCAATGATAGTGTGCAAGTTGCTCAAGCACTCTTCAATTTGTACTGCTCACTTTCACAGATAAGGACTTTTTTCCCTTATGTACTGCAGCCTCTTCACAGGCTCCTGCAAGCTTAGCAAGACTTGATTTATCTCCCTGCGTAGCAGCGATAAAACGTTCAAATGCCACAACGTAACAAAAACAAAAGCGAGACGCTTTTGGAGTTAATTCTTTAGGCTTTATATAACATATTATGTTTTGAACTATACTACAGTACTATGAAAGGATACCTTATAAATATATTCTAATAATATATGATAAAGTGCAACTTGTAAAGAAGTTTGTTGTCCTTGATTCTGATTGGTTGGTGGCTTGATCTAAGCCATTATACATTTCCAGAAAAACAATCAGTTGACCACGTTAATCTACGCCCCTTAGGTATTAAAATCGTAAACCACGGCTTCGTGGGGCTTTTTGCTTTATTTTTTTATTAGGGAAGTGAGTAATTTCTGCACAATAGCATCACTACACAGAGATTTAATGCTGTGTTCACACCAAACACTAACAATCGCTTTCCTCTGTCTTATTACTTGCGGGAAAAGTTTGTCATTTTTGCGCGAGTGGCACGAAAAACATAACAGAACGGGGAGTGTCTTCATGTGTCCGGACCCGTCAAACAGTAGGTGTCAATGCATTTTGAATTTTTTTAAACTTGCGTGAAAGACCTAATTTACGCAGGTTCGCGGCAATTGCGCAGCTCAATTCGCTCTATTCACAACGCTTGCCATGAGTTCCTGTCTATTCGCGTCTTTGCATTGTGCAATGCACTATTTATATGCATTCTTTCAAATATCTTTCCCTGTGTTCATCAGAACAAAGACATTTATACAGATTTGGAACAACTCGAAGGTCATTAAATGATGACAGAATTTTCATTTTTGGGTGAAGTATCCCTCAACTAAAGTCATTACACTTGTACTATAATAAAACCATGGTTATTTTCCTAAGGATCACCTCTCTTTAATTTTTTTGGACTAACCCAAAACTCATGCCATTAGTCAAGGCAGTGCCAATGTTTTTTGAAATGCTCAAGCAAATGTTTGATAGCATCACAGTTTTTACGCTTTAGAGAACCCATCAACCTGTAAATGGTTGTGTCTTCATATTAAGCTGGGATAGAGGAGAATATTTGTAAAGAAAAAAAAAATTAACGCACCAGAAGTTGACATCCAGGACTGTTCAAACACACAAGGCAATGTTGTTCTGCTGAACACAAAGATACTTGGAAATGTTTGTAATCTGGGGCACTATTGATGATAACTCTTTGGTTTCCAACATTCAAATTATCATTTAAAATATCTTACTTGGTGCTCAACAGGATAAAGAAATGACTACAGGTTTGGTTTTGATTTTTACTAGAACAAGAACAAATTAACATGTAACATTTCATCTCACAGTATATAGACTGTGTTCCAAACGTTTGAGAAACTGAAATCAATTAAAATATTGGCCTTATTTTTGCGTGAAAAACTTTATTTCTAAGGCAACATTTCAATTTATCGCTTAGTTTAAGGCACTAAAATTATACTTAAATCTCAAATAAAACAATAAATATTTATAAATCTTATATAGCAACATAAAAATAGGCAAATAAATAATACAAAAACAAATGCATATAAAATATTGCTAACATTTTTATTTAATTAAACATAAAAATTAAGAATAAAAGCTAATTTAAAATATGAATTAAACCAAGCAAAACTCACAATTCATTTTTCTAATTTACATTTAAATTTTGTTTCAAATTTGGAAATTATGTTATATTTTGTGAAATTATAAATATTACATTTTCAAAATATAATACATTTTTAAATGTTCTTGTTTCAATAAACACATGTATTCAAGCCGGCATGAACTCCTAACATCCCAACATGATTTATGAGTGAATTAAAGAGTACTGACCCTTTGCACAAAAAGTAAGCAATGTTACATTTACTTGCTTAGTTGACATTTAAAAGACCAGATTTCTGAGAAAATAGTGAGCAAATTATATCTCTTACATGATAGCTGCGAAACAAATAACTGCTGACCACGATTGGCTCAGCATAATAAATGCACATTGTTGATGGGCTTGCGTTGAGCAATAGCTTGAAATATCAGGTGTTTGCTAAACGTGAGATAAAAAAAGTGTAAATAATAAAATTCAATGTAACGGACTGTTCACACTGTGACAATAACTATAATGGTCACTACAATATATTAGCATCCACACTAGGGGTTGCACGAACAAGTCGACATTATTGCTCTGAAGTGACATTTCAAGCTTTATAGTCCTTCATTTTGGCCATTTGTTTACTATTCACACGTTTATGATATTAATTGAAATATACAATATACATGGGGAATGTGGACATCAGATGATGGTTTAACCTTCATGGATGAAAAATATGTTTTATGTAACATTGCTTACATTGTTATATATTACAGAGATATTCAAAAACATTATAATGAGCCTTTAAAATATAAATCTGAATAAAAAATGTTAAAATATAAAAAAGCTCAAACGCACGTATAATGCAATCCACTGTGACACTGCCACCGCAAGTTATGATTGTATGTCCCAATATAATATTTCACCGGCGAACTAGTGAAACGAAACAAAACAAAACAGCAAAAAAAAGGCCTTAGGATACATCACGAAACCTTTTTTCTCTGGATCAGACTGCAAAAATAGCCTGCAATGTGTAAAACAAGTATTTTCTTCAAAAATGAAACTGTAGCCATAATTTAATTTAATTAACATAAAATTATTTTTAAATAAATAAAAATACAACAAACTGAACCACTTGGCCAAACCCATGTTCCTGCGACATTCCAAAACACGAAATGTTTGGTTTACACCATATAATAAAGCATATTTTACAATGTAAATTAGAAGCCCAGAACATGAATGCAAGGCGCTTACACCTTGACCTGTGATCCTTTACTGATGCACTTTCCGTTCACGTTCTAGGCTCTTCGCCATTTCTCAGCATAATACGCTCCATTAAGGTGTATACCGAATCTGAGCATTTTGCAATGTCACAGGAACCCAAGTTTTTCCGCACCGCTGGGAAAACTGAGCTCCACGCCCCTCACACAATGAAGCCGATGCAGCTGGGCTACCCCTTGAAGCGCATTGATGTCAGAGACGTGGAAGGGATGTTACTCTTACATCCTTGGTCAAATAAACATTTAAACATGCTTATAATAGCATGCCTTTATCCAAGTTAACGGTAGTGTTAGAGCGAACGGGTATGTAAAGCTAAATAAAAAATTTGTTAGAATAAGTGTCTTCTAGTCGAAAACGAATAGTCGACTGTAAGGGGGCAGCCCTAAACATTAGGCTGCTGTAGAGTTAACGCATGCGATTCATCATTGTATAGTTACATTATATAATCACCCTCTTGTTTATATAAAGCATATTTTCGCAAAGCAATCTTCAACTAGTTAAATTAAGTCTTAAATGAATGCGACGACTAGTGAAAATAGGAAAAGCATTAGACCTGCTTAGAGCGGCAGCTCTTAAAGGGGCCGCGTTCTTAAACCTGCTGCTGTGACTCCTGTCACCAACGTTAATCAAAGAAAATATTTTGAATCGATTGACAAAATAAATCGTGTATGTTTAATCTCACTATACGTGTGTGATTTCATCGCATTTAATCGCACGAAAAGGGTGCTATTAAGCGTGATTAAACAATTTAATCTATATCTAACAATTGAATCTATACTATACTATATATTTAGAGGCTATTTTTGCGAAACTCATCCCATTCTTCCACAGCCCGCACATACAAGTGTCTTACTGCCAGAACCCATCAAATCTTGTTGCGAAACATTCCCTAGCTTAATTAATGACGTCATGGACTCGTAGACGTTGACGTGACTTTTTTCAACCCCTAGTCCACACCATTTGTACATGTTCAATTTAACATTTACTGCAATACATTGTGTTCATATTATCAATTAACCATACAAATATTAGCTTATGCATTAACAAATAGTAATGAGTCCTTATTGTTAAGTGTTACCGTACATTTCACGTTATGTCCGTTTAACGCATGTTTGCTAAGATAAACAATTGAAAAGCAGAGCATTGGAACGCCAAAACACGTTTTGGGTGCTTAATTTCTTTATCTGGCTTCTGCTCGCTGGGTTTTCCTAACCTCAGTTTTCTAGTAATGCGAGAGCTCGATTATCATTGTGTCTCTCTGAGCTGTGTTCATAAATAACAGCCAGAGCTCCTCTGTGACCTTTTCCTCACTCTGTGAATATTTTGGTTTAATACAGATGGGTGTGCATAAGCGAGTCTGGTGTGGGTGTATCATTCTGAAACGGCAAAGAATTTTTGCTTCCGAGAAAAGAATCCCTGTAATCTCCCTTATAAAAAGTGTTGTGGTGGGTGTTTTGGGTCTTTCAACATCAGACATCATTATACAGACCATCCAGCTAAAGTCGACCAAGCTTGTGTTCTAGCCAGCAAAACTCCTTGGCTTGGTCATCGGGATGTTTTCTCTCTGTAGATGGCTTTTCTCGCTCTCCTGTGATGTCCAGTGGCGTAAAGCACTGTAAAGGGATTACCCCATGAAACCCCAGCATCCCACCTCCACTGGCAAGTGCCTCACTCTCCTGCCTTGTCTTACGCAGTTGCTAACTGTGTCATCCTATTCATCCTCTTTCTGTTCCAGAATCCCTTTGTGCACTTTTTGTAGGGCACAGTTAGGTGCAGCATGACTACTAAGCAATGTCGCACCTTTGAGTGCTGTGGTACTGAACATGAGCACGACTATTATTAAGACATATTTAAGGTCTAGTTTGTGATATTTAGCGGCATCTAGCTGTGAGGTTACAAATTGCAACCATCAGCTCACTCCTTAACTAAATTTAGTTTTTTTTTATTACACAACGCCCTATAATACTTTTGACTGGAATAATTCTGATTTGCTTGTCGCAACAGAAAACTAATAATAGGCTCATCCGGGTACCGTGAGTCATCTTGACCGTACAAATATTTACTATAAATCAATTAAATCGAAGTATTTAAAATGATAAACGCATGACATTGTATTTACAGATTGATAAACCAAATTGCACGATTGCTTAAAGAAGATAGGAAATGGCTTTCCTCAAGGATGGTTTGTTTTAGTTTATTTGTATATTTCAAATCAACATTGAATAGTTTACTCATGTCGCTTTACGTTATACCTTAGATATCGATCAGACAAAATGTAGAGGAAAAATTCACCTAGACACAATCTCTCTGCATCAAAAATGACTTAGTTTTGACCTTTTAAGATGCTTTTTTAAAAGTGAACCTTTTTCAAGATTTGCGCCAAACAACTTACATTTCAGTCTATTGCTTATGTTAAGCTATTGTGTAGCTTTAGAAAACGTGGACTGTAGCGCGTGAGTCATAGGTTCCAAAACATCTCCAGCTTTTAGTACAAAAAGAAAGTTTACCAAATTTGGACCGACGGGAGGGTGGAAAAATAATGACATACATTTCTTTGGGGGTGAACTACAGTATTCGATTTCCGAAGGAATACGGTGTGGCTCTTTAAGCAAGACGAATGTTCTTTTCCCCAAACCCAGTCTCTGTGAGAGTCATTCACATGATTCATGCACAAAAATACTGATTCATTCTCTTTTCATAGCTGTTGTAGGCATGCACCATCACACCCCCTTGTAAAGACCCAGCTATCCATTCAGAATACAAGTACACATCAGAGAGAGCCACTAATGAAACGGCACAGTGTCTGATGTGTAGGAAACAACTGTTATATTGTTAAGGGGGGACGTTTAATTCCACACCCATAATTAATGTCTAGTGTCCTCCGATGAGCTGGAGACGGGCCACACGTGCCAGATGAGGAGGTGACTGGGGTGCAGCTTTAACCTGCCGCAGCTTTGACTGCAAGGGGCTGAATCTAAACGCTCATTAAGTCCGATGAGGAGGAGAGACTCAGGCGGAGCTCAGACAGATTTATCACCTGAAATGCCATCAGATGTGCCCCATTGAGCATTGTTTGTTGGACACAATTCTGTGGTGCAGTATTGTCTACCGTAATGCAGTTAACAATAGACAACATTCGGGTTGTAAGGATCAAAAAGTTACGAATTTTGTAACTTGCAGAACTCACAACTTAGTGCGGTTTCTGAAAGTTATTTTTATAGTACGTCTGGTTCCTCATGTAAGGCGCCCTAATACACAATATCTGAGGAAGATTACCGTCATCTCCCGAGAGTTTCTCTCTGACACTATAATATGTTGCCGTAAATCCACAAGAAAATGATTTTTTTTATCAGCAGCTGTTAAACATCAGTACTGGCACAGGCGATATTTGCAACCACCATATGCTCTTTTGTGAATCGTCATTGGGGAACGGTTAACTGTGGCGTGTCAACGATCTGTCTGGTTAAAATGCTAACGGGAGACGGGATGCTTAACCTACCAACCTCCAACGTTTCATGAATCACTCGCTCTGGTGATGAGAGGACGCTTGAACATCCTTTGATCGCGGTACATTATTCTGATGGGAGCGGTCATTTAGCTGGAATGGTATGCAGATGGAAATTATATTGACAGTCCTTCATATTTATTTGATTCTCTGGAGATTTCAGGATGACCTTATCCTTTATGTATTTGGCAGACGCTTTAATCCAAAGAGATTTACAGTGCATTGAAGGTGCATACATTTTATCAGTAGTACATAAACTAAAATATGATTTACTTAATTCACAAAAATCTTGAACTTAATTCAAGATATGTTTAGTTGTCCACCAGTGCATTGAGTCAAACGTTGATACAATGGCATTTTTGCTGTGTGAATCTTCCAGAATCAGTAAGCTTGTCTTTCACCTAGTGCTTTTGCAAACTGTGTTTAATATAGCCGAACATGTACCCAAGAGTGGTTATTATGTTATTCATGAACCAGGCAGAAGACAGTTTATCCGACATGCATGGCACCTCATACGATGGCCTTAATCCCAGCCTGCATGGGTCCTGCAGTCCTGTCTGGGCACTGGCCAATCATGTTGTGCCCTGTGATGCAGTGGACGCACCCAACCGGATACCCAACCCTCCTGATGACGCCTCTAATGCTCAGGCGTTTTGTTCAAGGACAGCTGGGTACGTCTTTATTTTAATTCAAATGAAATATTTGCGTAAAAAACATTGTTCGTTTCTCCTTAATGTATAAATGTAAATGAATTGCTTTCTGTCTTGTGCGTTTGTAATTATGCATTTTATCCCAAGTGATCTACAGAGCATTCTGGGTAATTTTACTAGTGTGTTTGTTTACTGAAAATGTGTGACCTTGGCATTGCAAGTGCCACGCTACGTGCCAACTTCTCATATTGCTTTATCATCTTTTTGAAAGAGTGACAGTTTGTTGAAACCTGTTGACTGTCAATACTTTCGTCTACTGAATGTGACAGATGCAGTTTAACATCTTGCTGCAGTATATAAAAGTTGACCGCATAAAACGAGGGCCTAAATACAGGAAATGCATAAAGAGGACCAAGTGGTAATCGACACTACTTTACTATGGCCGGTTTTTGATCACAGACAGACTAACAAGGTCATTCAACATATTTTATGTGTAAAGTAAAAGGTAAGGGATTTGGGACATCAGGGGCTCGCTCCTGGCAAATGCCACAGAAGCGGATTTGTCCTTGTCTCTATGTGTTGAATAGCTTTAGATGTGTTTGACAGCAGGGGTGGATAAATGCTCAGTGTGACTGATGGTTGCCGTTGTCGGTAGCTGAAGATATTGACATCTTGAGGAAACCTGTCTTTCTGGACAGTAGCAAAACTGATGAATGTTCCCAGTACACATTTCATCAGCACAGCTGTCAACACAAAAAAGATATCGGATTGTGTGTGCGTTGCGTTTTTCCCCTCACAAGTATTCCTCGTGAAATTAGCTTGATATTAAAATAGCAAAACATGAATCATTTCATTAAAGGTATCGTTAACCTAAAATGAAAGTTTAAGGCACTAAAATTATTATAATAATCTAAAATAAAACTTTAATAAAAAAGATGAATCTTATATAGCAACATAAACAAATATAGAATAAAGTGACAAAAGCATATGACAAAATTGCCAAAAATAAACATGTACATTTAACTCTGTCCTATATTGCCAAGATCAAATAAATTGTCTTTTATAAAAAATGGCTGTATTCCAAATTTAACTTCAATTTCGCTTGCTTTTCCATACAAAGCTTTCAAATTTCATATGTTGTCAAAGTTTCCATTTCATCACCAGTGACGTCAAACTGGCATGAATAAGATTCACAATAAACTATTTTTATGGTACGCACCGTCCTTTCTGAATCTTGGCAGTATGAATCACCTCAAATCTGTTTTTGTGCTTCATAAGAAAGACAATAATACAAGGGCAGAATGACGTAAAAGTAAATGAATGAAATTCTTCAAAATTCTCATGTGATGGATTTCTGAGAATAAACTAGTACCTGATTGTAAATGGTAGTTTTAAAATGATTGTATCCTTAATGCCACATAAGTATTAATTCTTCATTTACCTTTGACAAAAATCTCTTATTTGTATGTCTGGCATTTCTCTGTGTTCTCTAGCTTTTATAGGCGAAGAGCTTATTTTTTCCGGACAGTGATAACATCACCTCCCCCTGCATAATGTTTGTGTCAAATGTGATTTTCTGACCACACGGAGTACCACTGTCTGATTTATAGGGGTCTAGTTGCCTGGAGACCCATAATGGAGGCTACCCTCAGGTCCTGTGTGTGATTAGCTGCATTTAATGAACGGGGCATTATGACACAAACAGCAGAATAAATCTCATTGGGTTCTGGACCTGCTCTTCCATGCCAGAGACAACAATCCGATTTGCAGTCACTCACGACTCGCTGAGAAATAGCAGACCAACTTTATGCATAGAGTCTTTATTTGAGCTGTGGCTTTGGCTGTGAAGCTTGATGTCTAAATCCATGCTCCATAATGGATGCATGTTTGTCCTTAAAAATATGTGACCCAGTTAGAAAACCAGGCTAAAATACCTATCGAATTATGAGATGAACATCAAAGTTTGATTTTAAGCATTAAAGGGGATGTGCAACTGTGTATCATGCAGTCTGACTGTCTTCTCATGCTTGACATGATCAACTTGTCATGACAAACTGTTACCTTAAAAAAAATGTTTAGTCTTTTATTGGGCAAATCTCCCAGAAAAGCACTCCCACGGCAAGGCGAAAGAAACGCTCAAGCATCCACCGTTGCGCGATAGAAAGACCCGATTCCCATCAAGATTGGCGCAGTGGGCCTGCACAGGGTGTCCACGGGGTCTTAAAAAGTATTAAAAGTTGATTAATTAAATCTGAGAAAATTAAGGCTCTTCAAAATTATTAAATACCATTTTCCAAGGTAATACATTTTGTATCATCTTTACATGTCTGTCCAACAGGTCATATGCTTAAGTTTGCCTGAATTGAATCATTGCATAGGGGAATAGTGGGAGGTCCATTTACAATCGGTTGTTAAACAACATTTCAACAATCTAATGGAGAAATGCAAGTTTTCATGCAAATGATTGGAGGATAAAGAGTTGGAGCCATGGCTGAGGGCTGTCTCCAGGAACAACCGTGAGACGTAATGTTTTGTGTGTCGGAAGGCAATTACCGTAGCCCCGTTTCTCTTTCTGATAAACCTTGGATTGGGTTAGTCGCTCATTTAATTCTCTGGGGCTTCCTACCCACCCTTCTGAATGATGTTACATTAATAGGGAGTGACAAACTAAGACTGTTTGGTTGTGCTATATTACAATCAGAATATAGTAAATGTACATTAAGTTAAAGTGTCATCAATGTAACTGATTAAAAATGTAAGTGGCGATGAGGTCTTAAAATCCATGATTCCTATATTTACCCTGCTGCAGCTCCAGCTTTAGTGAGAGATGTTGAGGTGTGTTTGTTTGTTAACGGCATTTCAGTAATGGATGTTTGAGTCAAGAGTCATTCATTATGTCTGTCTTGTCGACAATGGGTGCGCACATGCTTTAGTTCCGCATCGTAGGTTTTCGGAAATAGCCGTACAGCTGTATCTGTCTTTTATAAATGTGATCAAACTAAAGACTCTACGGATATTTGAAGGGTACGATACTATTGACATGAGATATTGAGTTACTGAGTTACTGCCACTTTATATATTATGCCTAGATATCAAGGTTATATTTTCACACAATGTTATTTACATTATGTTGAAAACCGTAAATCACGAATGACTTGGGTTTTCATAGACTGGGTCCGATATCTTAACCGTCCATGTGATGAGTCCAACTTTTATCTCGGGTGTTTTTGTAAAATAGGCTGTTGTTCTGGGCCGGTTTGATGAGTCATTGGTTAATTGCGAGCTGGTGGGGGAAGCGGCAGGACTGAGCTGTAAGAGACCGTCTCTCAGCAGTACTTGTAGTCCGTGTGCGTGTACCAGAGGACCTGCTCTACACAGATGAAAAGTGATAACCGTCTGCAGGCCACCGGAACAGACGGGAACCTACTGTGACCCCGCCCGGTGAAGACCAGGCTCTGTGCAGATGAATCATAGTGACCTGTGACCACAACAGGAGGTGTGGAAAGTGAAGTTCAGATGCTGCTGTATCCCACAGGGTTGAGTTTTATGATTGGAGACTCGAGATTGAGTCAGCGTTCCTAGACTGTGTGTACTGGGGAGATGTTTGCTTTTGGTGAAACTAGAAATATTTTTTGTAAATAGATTTCAGTGGAGTATTAGAGACATTTAAGTTATTTTAAAATAAATGCATTTTTAATCTACAGTTAATAAAATCCAAATTTGAAAAAATAAAGAAATTCAATTAAACCTCAACAGTGTTGATGGTTGATTTAATGCAGGCTGAAATTGAATCGGTGTTGCTATAGTCGCTATAAGTCTTGTTCAATTGCGTCCCATTGTTCTATTCAATTGCCTGTGTTGTAGAAAATCTGCTCATGTCCTCAGATGTCCAGGTACGTTTGTCTCATGGCCCCTGAGTGCTTTGGTATTCCTGCTTGAGCTGTTGAACCCAACCATCAAACAACATCACAGGCCCAGGTGGGGTGCTTCCAGGAGGCAATAAATCCTGGCTCAGACCTTTTCGTGGAGATTAAAGCTCTCCAACCTTTTCTCTGAGCTTCGGGAAACACTCAGATTAGCCGTAGTGTTTGATGGACACTTCTGTCCTGACGGTTCTTTGTGATGAGGTATTAGGGAAAGGAAAATAGTGTTCGGTGTCTTTGATTTGAGATTGTTGTTTTGATTCTCCACCATTCCATGTGAACCAGACACAACGGGCATATGGAATAATATCACAACATTTTTGTTTCATTTCTTTCTGCTTTTAGATGATCACCTGTATTTTTTCTGAAGGTTTGATTCCATATTTTTTAAACACGAAAAGCTCATTTCTGAACACATCTCTTATAATTAAACTTGCAATTTTTGGAGCTGTGCCTTCCTGAGCTCACACACAAACAGGTTCAGCCAAATTGAACTTTATGAGCAGCGAAATACAGAATTTCTTCACGTGTTTGCCTTTCCAGACTACCACGTTTGCACACGTGTGAATGGAAGTAAATGCACCGGAAAAGTGTGTGCGTGCTCGCGTATCTGCAGTTGGATATTTGGTACATTATAGTTTAAGCTGCCTTATTCTTTTATTTACTGCAAGCCTATTGGCAAAGGTTGAACAAAACTGATGGGTTAGTGGTTTACATGCATTACAAGATCACAATCGATAATAGACACATTACTTCAGAACATTAGGATGAGTGTTTGGGCAAACATGTACTGTATGAATCCGTTTATCACAAATAAAAATGTATATTGCTATTTACGTACCAACAATAGGTTTCTTATGTAGTTCGACAGAGTGAGATTTGTAGTTTTTGAAGCACGTTGGCTCAGTGAGTTTCCTACGGTCCCTTGTTTGAGTTCTGTTGATACTGTGGGCCTTTTTGAATGTTTGAATGTGCACTCCTCAAAGACTGTAGGGGTGAGTGAAAATGTGATTTTGTTTGTCTTTGGCCCTATTCTGATTTACGGGGTAGATGGAGTAATGTATAGCTTTCCTGTGGCTCACTGGGTAGAGCATGGCACTGGCAACCCCAACACCGGGACGTCTGTAGTATTAATGGCCAATTCGCACAGGATTAGAAATCACATCTATCAGAAGTGTGAAGGGCAACTCAGTTTACGCACCGCCGTCACCTCCCTGTCGTCCTGAGCATATAACATTGCTTCCGGATATATATATATATAGTATATATAAGCAAATACTATATGTACGGTAGATATATACAGTATATAAACAAACACTTGTATTCTGTTGGTAATAGGCACTTACCTGATACCAAAAAATAATTTGATGCTTCTGACAAGGGCTTTCAACCTGCTTTTAGATGATATGCGCCGTCGTATTCGGAAAGCACTTGAGGTTTGAGGTAAAAGCCATGGCGCATTCGGATGGGACAAAAATCACTGAGAAGCTCTGGTTATAATTACTCCATTTACCCCTGTAAAACAAATCCCGTCCGAATAGGGCTTGACTTTTATTCAAGTGATTTACCGGCCTCTTGTCCAGGGTGTTTTTCAGCTATAGTCTCCAGCACTCCTCACAGCCCTTTAGATATTGTATTGAAAATGAATAGATGGATAGATTAAGAATTGTGTAGCTGTCTAAATCTGATGTTGTTATTTCATTTTTGTACCACCACCAGCCCTTGTTTACTGTTTGTCCTGCTGACTGACCTTTAGTGAACCCAACTGTTCCTTTACTTTTGATAGTGCTCAACGGGACTTATTGACTTATAGGCTTCAGTGTCCTGTATCTGGGGAAAATGAAGCTCCCCCATGATGATTTCTTACTGGAAAAGCTAGAAATAGCTTACATAGTTTTTTTTATTTTATCAATAAAGGTAACAAACGGCTCTTTCAGAGCTTAATAACTTGAGAAAGTTTGTGACCGAGTATTTTTATAGATTACCTGCCAGTGTGGAGAAAAAGCCTTGCTCAATATAAAATAGTTGATTTATTCACCAATATTTGAATTGCCTATTTATTATTTTATCCCAAAAAATCTTTAAAGTTTGATGAGGATATTTTGTTGTTGAAACAAAAAAATAAAAAGGCCAACAAGCCCCTGACAATTAATAGTCTTTATTGTGACTTTTTGACTCGTAGCTGACAGCATTCTCTTACTGTAGCGTCTTGGTACATGTCTCTTGAGGGATCCCAACTAATTCTATCGTGGGAAATTGTTCCAGCTCATGTAACTTGCATGATTTTCAAGCATGGACCTTTACCTCGAGCTCCCACCATAGATTCTCAATAGGATTGAAATGTGGCCTTTGAAAGAGCCACTCCAGCATTCTTTTCTACTAAATGGGGGTCCTTTATAGTTTATAATGATTCCGTGCAGTTTTATGAACGATGTTAAAGAAATAGTTTATTTAAAAACATTTTGTCATGATTTATTCACCTTCCGGTCATTCAAAATGTGTGGATCGAAAAAAGATGACATTTTGAGAAATGTCTCGAGCGTTTCGTACAATTAAATTAAATTAGTTAAACAATTGGTTATCAACATTCCTCAAAATATGCGTTTGTGTTCTGCAGAAGAAAGTCAGACCGGTTTGGAATGACATGAGGCAAATTATGTAATAATATTCATTTTTGGAATAACTTTGCCTTTAACATTGGACATTTTTAAAGAGTAATCTTGGCTTTAACAGTGTTTTCTTAAGCCATTGGCAAATTGTCTTTTTTATAGTGTAACAATTTTCTGCAATAATTAGTAAGTCAGTATATGCAATACAAGATATATTGAAAGCTGTTCTTAAGCAGTTTTGATTCTCTTCATAATTTTTAAATACAATGTATTCTGCTTATTATTACTGGAAAATAAATGTATATTTTATACGTGTACTGTATAATCGATTGATATGTATGAAACATCATGTAATGCAGTGAAATGGAATTGTAAAGTTTGGATTGGTAGGACATATGCTAACAAACTAGCAGTCAACAATAAATGCTCAACCCTATTATAAGAGGTTGACGGAATGGTTTCCCTCCTGCAGGAAGATGGAAATGACAGTTGATTGTAGTGGAAAGACGGTTATATATTGTTTCCTGATGGGCTCAGGGCACCCACTAAACGCACGACTGAGAGAAAACTGTCGATAAAGTAAATAACGAGAATAATTAATTCAATTAAAACACAAGGGCTGTCCGTAATCACCTCTCCCACACTCTCTTTCTCTCTAATGTCTTCATGCAATTGCTTGCTGCGATGTACCTCAAGGTTCAATGCAATTGAGAAAGCCACTTCAGATACGGCCTATTGCTACGGTAACAGGCCACCCTGAATGCCCCTCTTAGCTCTGCCAGCAGCGCTCCAATCAGAATCAGCGGAAGGGTTTACACCATCAGGTTTTTGGACGGAGATCTTCGTCACACTGATTTGACCCCGATGGAGAGGCGGACCTCGGGATAATCAGTTCACCCAATCGAGTTTTGGCTATCACTTTGACCCCGAAATGCAGATGAAATGAAAACATTGAGAGCAAATATGGGGATATGAAGCGGCTTTGTTTATGGCCTTTATAAGATTCTACTGCAAATATGAAACAAAGCAGAAACCAAATAATCAAGTTTTCGTTTTGTTTGTGTACATTATGCATTGTTTGAAAAGTTAAAAACTTGACCACAGATTTTCTAAAGTGCCCCTGGGTGCCTTAGAGGGAGCTTGGTGCCATTATTATATTAGTGTCATCAAATACATCTGAGAGAAACTAAATATCAAATGACTTTCTTAGTTTTTCATCACATTCAAAGTTTTATCAGAATGTTGAATAGGCTCTATTTCACTCAACACACAATTCCCAAGGTTGTTGGCGTGGCACAGAGAATTAATTAAGAGATGTTGTCCATTGTGGCAGGTGAATGGTTTTTCAATCAAGCGCAGAAAAGGAGCCCCACACAGAAAGCCAATCATGTAATGAATCTATGAAATCAGCATCTTTTGAAAAGACACAGCGTATCTAAGAACTCATTCAGTTCGGAGATTATTCAGAGATCACGGCTGCGCGTGGGTCGCCTGGCTGCCTTTATTTGTTCCGTCGCGGTGAGAGGCAAAAGGAAACAAAGGTGCGTGTCAAAAAGACGGCGTTCGCTGTTTTGACTCTCGGGCGCTGAGGTATGTTGCGCACAATTTCACCTTGCCCACTGACATCATGCCCTTGCGTACTCATCCACCCCGTCACTCCTTTTAGAAACATCAAGAGCGCTGAAAATATACATGGATAACGTCAGCTTCAGCAGCTATAAAACTTTAAATGCTGCTGTGAACTTGGCTCTTTTATGGGAAAGTAGGAGAACTCGAAAGGCTTTACAGCATTTATTCCACTGCAGGTATTAATGATTTCTAATGGCCATGTAAGTTCGTTTTCAGCATGTATAAGTTGAAATTCTAGTAGTAACCAGGAATGTCTGCTGAAAGCTGAATAAATACGGTTTACAGTGATGTATGTTTGTTTGGATAGGGCAATATTTGGGCGAGGTACAACTATTTGAGAGTCTGGTAGCTGAGGGTGCAAAAATATCAGAATATTGATAAAATCGCATTTAAAGCCGTCCATCAGAGGTGCTGTAGCAGGCTGTTGCCAAAAAGTAGCAGCTTTGTTTTCACGTTCTCTGTTGGCTTAGCGCTGTAATGATGTTGTGGAGAGTAGATACCAAACTTCAGTGTGTAAATCCCAAAGAGCAGGAAGCAGTGAGGGAAGTTTGTAGGCGTTTTTCTGGCCATTTTTGGTCACGATTGTGCTGCATCCACTGCCTAAACTAAAGTTTTGATATAAATGAACAAAATATCTTCATGAAGCATAATCTTTACTTAATATCCTAATGATATCCTTTTGCCATATAAGTAAAATCTATTTTGACCCATACGATTGTTGGCTATTGCCACAAATATACGTGCAGCTTATGACTGGTTTTGGGATCCATGTTCACATGTGCAGCTTATGACTGGTTTTGGGGTCCATGTTCACACATGCAGCTTCTGACTGGTTTTGCGGTCCATGTTCACACGTGCAGCTTATGACTGGTTTTGGGATCCATGTTCACACGTGCAGCTTATGACTGGTTTTGGGATCCATGTTCACACGTGCAGCTTATGACTGGTTTTGGGGTCCATGTTCACACGTGCAGCTTCTGACTGGTTTTGCGGTCCATGTTCACACGTGCAGCTTCTGACTGGTTTTGGGATCCATGTTCACACGTGCAGCTTCTGACTGGTTTTGGGATCCATGTTCACACGTGCAGCTTATGACTGGTTTTGGGGTCCATGTTCACACGTGCAGCTTATGACTGGTTTTGGGATCCATGTTCACACGTGCAGCTTTTGACTGGTTTTGGGGTCCATGTTCACACATGCAGCTTATGACTGGTTTTGGGGTCCATGTTCACACATGCAGCTTATGACTGGTTTTGGGGTCCATGTTCACACATGCAGTTTATGACTGGTTTTGGGGTCCATGTTCACATTTCTTTAGGTATTTTAATGTAGATTTGCTTAAATTTAGGTGTATGTAATGCCAGAACATCAAAGACAACTCTGAATGAATAAAAGTAATACTGTACTGTACTTCAGTTTTTCTGTGAAAAAGTAAAGTAATTCATTATTTAGTAATCCATTACACCCAACACTGATTATAATGATTATGAGTATATTCCAAAATAACAGATGGAAAGATTTATAGATTTTCTGCCTGTATAATTTTAGAATCTGATGGAAAATTTTCATAAAAACAAAATTATGACTAACACTTGCACTTAAATAACACTATAAGTGGACCACAGGGAACATTTTTAAACACCAAAAAATTGACCTCTCCAAAATGAACATTACTTTGACTTCATTTGCAAGTAATGTGAACATTTCCAAGCCCTCAGGTTTTTTATAAAGAGCCATTTTGGGTTTCCTTAGCAGGTGGAAATGCCACTGTAGCACAGTAACCGGATTATGAAGCGTATTCATTTTCGATGTGCCTTGGGCCCGTGGTCGTCCATTAACTAAATGTGTGAGAGCATTTCGCACAAAGGAATGACGGTTGGCTGGCAGCGCGCTGAAGAGCCTATGCCACACTTCATTTAGAAGACTCATCGGGCCCTGTGGTCTTTGAACGTATATGCTGGGGTCCAACAGCCAGGAACACACATTCCTATGGATGACTCACTCACTTAATCGGCTCTCATTCAGCATCCTCTCAGATGTTAAGGATTTCATGGCGGCACAGTTAGTAGAAGGTACCAAGCTGAGAAAATGGGGCTTAATGACAGGAACATTTATCGGTAAGAGGAATATATGTGTACTGTATATGAGTCATTATGTAAAGTGTGTGCTAAGCTAAAGATACTCAGCCAGATTTCATGAAAAGGAGGTTTTGCATATAAAAACAGCTCTTCACGAACTGCATTTGGTAAAATTAGTGTAATAATCATCTTAAGCGGTGTTTGTTGGGGCCACATGATGTACGTTATTGAACAGGAAACAGGTTTACAACACTAAAAATACATGTGTTCAGTTCATTGTCATAGCTCAGGGAGGCAAATGTGATTGTGTGGGATCTATCTGAATCCGATGCCTGAAACGTCTCAAGCATAGAGTTTAAAGCAATGTGAAACTGTCTCCTACACTTTTTTTATTTGCGTAATGTGCTACATTTCCAAATGGAAGAGAATATCCAATAAGTTACTCCAATGTAGGGCAGAACTTGATTTAATGCTTAAGGAAATGACTGGATCTGAAAATGTGGTCTCTTTATGACAGGTGGTTTTAGGGGAGGGCAAGTTGGTGACAATGGGTGGAAAAGGAAATTAATTTCAATAAACAGACCATTTTTGAAACGATTTGCATTGAGAAATCATTCATGATGGGGCCTTCCAAGAATGCCTTTTCCTGTAAAGCCAGAAAAGTACAGTAACACACATATTACATATATTTTTTTCTTGTAAATTTTGTAGTGTTTTTCTGTAATTTTAAGTTTTTTACAGTGTATACTTACTGAGACTTTCTAAGATATACAGTACATTTAGCCTGAAAGTTAGGAAAGCACTTTGATGTATTGTTCCTCTCAATAATACCACACTCTATTTTAGTTCTGAAAGAAGTCGGTTGGGAGTAAAACCAACATGCACTTGAGTCTTGTAAGTTGGAAACCCTTTTTCCTTTAAAATGGGCTTTACAAATGTAAACCAATGCCCCAAAACCGGCCCTCTGCTGTATGCATCAGTCACTAGGGACGAAAATCAGATTTAGAATCGTTTCTTGATGTACTAATTAGCATATTTAAGATGTCATCGTGTCATGTTTGGGCTCAGAGTCAGACTAGTGTTGGTACTTTGGCTTCTACTCTTAGAACTGTCACATATTGTATGTTAATTGATGTGTTCTGCTGTCAGACATTAAAACGTGACTATAAGTGTATTAGACCCAGCGTGTCTGTCGGGCTAACAAACTGCATATTTACAGACATGAATGAAATATTTACAGTTCATGTTCTTAAGTCTAAACAGTGACAGGTTTTGGGAAACGCTATCTTGCACGTACTGAAAAGTCAGCTGTGGTAGTAAATTGAATGCGCCGTTTCTCCCTGCCGCTCGCTCACTGCACAGAGCAGAGAAAGACCATCCTAACAATGTCTTCAGTTTATCTGGCAGTTTAGTCGTACATGGCTGAATGTATTTGGTTTTCTCTCTTTCTCTACTGCTCCTATATGCTCTTTTGTGCTTGTGCGTCAGGGGTTCACTCCCGGTGCTGCACCACTCCTGCAGTTGACTTCCACCATATTTGTTCCAAAGAAATCACGTTATTATATTTAGTTGCAATTTTTGAAACGATTTGAATTGCTAGCAGATTGAATCGATATTCATTGTGAATACATTTTTTCTCCCACCCCTATCACTCACCGACCTGCCAGTCTGTTCGTAACGTGCCCTTTACGTAGCTCATCGGTTTGTACCATAAACTCAAAGGCTACATCGACTTTTCCCGGGAACGTTTTGCCCTTTCGCTCTGTAATCGAGTGATTTTATGATTAAAACACTCTTTCAAAGGCAGCTTCATTTTACTTATGGTTGTCCTTTGCAGTGGCCAGGGAGTTGCGATGGAATTTCAGCTGGTGGACATTTTGTTGGGGTGACCCTATTTCGTCCGCATTCATCCTTTTGTTGTGCATCGGTGTCGTCTGGAGATGAGATAAAAGCGCTTTTTATGGATACTTTGATAAAGGGTAATCCCTTCGATGGCTGCGTATCTGTTCCTGAGAGAGGAGACTGATGCATGCTGTCTGAGGGGACGGGCGGTTTGTGTGTTACTATGGTAACTGCAGGACAGCCGCACAGATGTGTGCCTGAGGAATGTGTGCTTTGTAAAGCTGTGTGCAACCTCGGGATATAATTGTGCACAGGTTGCCATCACATCACCCAATGCATTCAACATAAGTGCTTGCTTGCTTACCTTTCTACTAACAGTATACTTCAAATAATCTGATTTGTATTGGTAAATTTAGAGGAAAGTTTGATTTTTACAACCAAATTTACCAATCTGAAAACGTGACGACACCTTAGTTCTGTGTTAGCCACCGTAGTGCTCAGAAAGGGAGTTGTGGAGTGAGCCGTCGGTTGCAATTCGCTACCCCACCTCTAGAGACCGCTACATTTCACAAACTGGACCTTTAATTTATAGGACAGGGTGTTTTTTCAAAGGTATCTGACTTCCATCGAGCCAAAACAGCCTTTGGTTTGGCCTTTAGCATGCATACATCTGAATTATTTTGGGGGAAATACATTTTTAACATATTTCATTATAAAATTGCAATAAATAAAATATGCCATTAAATGATTTTAGGAATCTAATGAAAAGCATTTTTTAATAAGTAAAATTTTGCTTTTTAATGCATTTTTAATTCAATCTTTTGCTAATGTCAATTTCTTATATAAAAGTTCATTTCACAATTTTCCAATTTGTGTAAAATCATTTTCACAACAGATATATTTTTATAGTAGTTAAATAGAAGTTGAGTTACGAGTTGAGAAAACACAACAGCAATTTTTGTGTTTAGCTTTTATATCCCCTGATTCTTTCATTGGCGTTTGCTCTCTGCTCATGTACCACCTGCCTGTCTCCTGTCCTCTAAATTGTGGGTCTGTGAAACCCGAGTTGCTGCGAGGAGAGGAGAATAGATGGAGAATTTATCACGGTGACACCGCTAGCGTAATTGCTTGTATTTTATAGAATTAAGCAAATTGGGTTTTTTGGCTTGTAATTAATCCTTCAACACCTGGAGGGCAGTTACCAAAGAAATAAGGAGCAGGTGCTAGATTGTATTGATGGATCAAGTTGATTCTTTTTCTGTTCCTACAGTACTCCTTAATCTGAGCTGCTGCTTGGGTTTTGAAACTCTTTCATCACGCTTTTCCGGCTTTAGCCACACAACACGTCCCTATAGCTGTGAATTTAAAATGAATGCCGCCACCTTCCTGTTTTATAGAGTTTGGAAGTAGCCTTGACTGACAAGGTTCAAAAACTAGGATGGCCCCAATGGCCCAGGGCAGTTTGTTCTTGGTGGAACTCAGTGCTGCAGTGTGACCATTCAGATCTCTGAATTTAAGGGGACAGTTCACCCAAAATAGAAAATTAGTTTACTCACCCAACTTCTTTTATTAAACCCATTTTAAACTTGACTTTCATTAACAGAATGCAACAGAAGATATTTTGAATGTTGGTAACCAAACAACATTCTTCAAAATATCTTTTTTTGTTTACCAATAATACCAGTGTATTATTTTCATATAATTATATCATTATTTTTAAGCCTTACCATAAATTAAGAAAATACAGCATTTGATATAAGGGCTCTCTGATGCCGTGCTGAGCATTTGACTATACGTACCCAAAGACGATTATCTCACCCTCGTGTCCGCGTTTTTTCTCGAGGTCGATACGGAGAGAAAGCATTAAGTGAGCTGTGCATCTGCAAGGCCGTGATTAAGGGGTTTCAAAACGATCGCCCGACGAAGGAGAGGGTTTTTTGTGCGCTTTGGAATGCAAATGAGTCGCAAAGTGAGAAATTGAAAGCGAGTGAGAGATTGTATAGAAAATGAGAAGAGGGATCCAAACGATCAGCGTGACCTTTTCACAGCGCCGCCTCTATAATGGGCTGCGCGGCATGCGAGATTCCCTCGGTTTCTACGTTGCCATCAGTTGACTGACCTCCAGGCCTTTACAGAGTGTAAATAACAGAGCTGGAGTGATTCGCTTTATTGGCACCGCGTTTGGCGATGCCACGCGGGAAGTGATTAAAGAGCTCGGCCTTTGAAAAATGAAAAGAACCAGAGTAGGGTAAACCTCGCATTTGTAACGCTTATGTTGTGGTTTAGATCATCGCAGTGCGGCTGTAATCCTTCGCAATGGTGAAGAAAACGTGACAACCTTCACCCTTTGTTTAGTGTTACGCATTTTCTAGACGCTTAAGCGACTTACAATAAGTATCTTCATGTCATCACATTCGAAATAGCAAACCCAGCTGCTTTGAATCAGGCCCAGATTGACAAGCTAGGCGTTATACCATCTTCACCAAATTTAGTTACTTCACTACGAAGTAATCCCAGCGTCTTATACGCCACGTGAAACCATCCCATCCAGGTGACTTCAGAGGAGTTGGACTGTCAGTGCCCACCTCCCGTTCCTGCTGTGAGAGGAGTTTATTTTTCCAATCAGAGACAAGTATCCATGCTTCAACAATTCCCTCAGTAGCCCTCACTGTCACTTTCACAGACAGCCTGTGTACGGATGTCAGGATGTTGTCCTGCCGTTGCATCTGATCCTTTACCCTCTGAGGTCCTTCAGGCTCATCCGTCATCGCGAGAGACGCTCCGGCAGTTTTGCTTGCAAGTTACGCCGGTCTCATATTTGCGGGGAGACGTTGCAGGAGATCCTATCGATCGACACGCGGGGAGTTGAGAAGAGCAGGCCTCCACCAAATTCCCTAGCATCAGGTGGGTTCGAGAGAAGAGTGAGAACGGGCTTCCAGGAAGTCCATGTGCTGATTTAGTCATCAATTTATGCATTCATCAAATTTCAAATGAATGAGGCGCACGCGCCTCACGTTAAAGAGTTCCAAATGATATCTGACAGACAAAACCGAGGGTGGATGAGCGCGGTGTGGCGAACAGCACTCGGCGGTCTATTTTACAGATGTCATACTTCTTTCATTTTCACATTTGATGGCTATATATATACACTGTATATATAAATCTCGAACCTGTCTTTAAAGCCGGAGCTTGTGGAGGATCAGTGAGTCACTCGTTCTGAAAGTTCTGCTCCATCGATCGTGCTACAGTGTGAGCTCTGTTCTCCTCACAGCACCGCGGAGCAAAGCTGAATCACTCTGCCAATATACCAACATGGATATGCATTCACTTTCCAGCGAGTCAGTGTGTGTCCAAGCGTTTGGTGAACAAGAGCTTCTGGCCATGATATATCGATTGTAGACTGTAAAGTTTCATTTCTGTTGTGCAATACACTTTCGTTGTGTAATGGCATGTTTGGGGTGGGATCCAGATAGTTGTTGGGTGGGTACAGTTGGGTCAACGGCAGTGCCAGACGGAATCTGCTGACTTTTTTTGTTAATTCTGTGCAGAATTTATTTCTTAATCTGCGGAATTCTGCGGAATAGTTGTTTTAATAATTGTTTAAAATGTGTTAAAAGATTTGAGAGAATGGGCCTTTAAACTTTACAAGTAAAATCAAGAATAACTTCACAAACTTGTTCGCTCATTGCATTGTTGTGTCTGAGTTTGTTGCGTCTGATTAAGCAGCGCTTCTTAAACCAAAGTATAATGTGTAGGCTACGCTTGCTTTTATCAACAAAAACACGTGATGCAATACGAACACGACAACCATATCGTGTGGGCATTTATATAGACAGGCTGCTTAATTAGCTTAATTTTTACTTTTGCTTTTTACTTTTGCTTTTGCTTTGCGTGAGGCAAAATTCGCTTGTTCCTGTAGCCTACTTCGAGGCTCTTACACAATCTATAAGATTCGATTGAGAAGTAGACTGTGGAGTTCTGTGGAATCGATCACGCCATAAAATTGTCAGATTGCAACACTAAACAGCAGAGTACTTGATGCGTACTCAAAGTAATATTCTGCGGAAATATTCGCGGATCCCCGCGGACGCGAATTCCGTCTGGCCCTGGTCATCGGTTACTGATGTCATTCCAAACCTTTATGATTTTTTTCTTCTGCGAACAGAAATAGTTATTTTGAGGAATGCTGGTAACCAAACAACCCCTTGACTTTCATTGTATGGACACAAAACCAGGACATTTATCAAAATATCTTCCATGGTCTATGCCATATCAGTATGGCAAGCTGAAATAGCTTTTAATCATTTTCAGGATATGCATTTGTGATATCAACAAATACATTTTTACTAGTGAAAACATTAATTCTTGATATCAAGAATGGAATTTCTACTAGTAACAATTGCTATTTATAATATCAGTAATTACATTTGCACTAGTAAAAATGTGAATTTTTTATATCAACAATGACATCATCAATCGCAGTAATGTGTACTCTTGATTATAAAAAATAGAATTTCAACTAGTAAAAAAAAGTTAAATATCACAATAGACTGCCATTCGAATTCAATTTCAGATATCAATAATTCATTTCTTACTAGAAAAAAACATAATTTTTTATATCAACAAATAACTTTTTACTAGTAAAAATGTTAATTCCGCATATCAATAATTAAATTTTCACTAGTTGAAATGCTCATTCTTGATATCTGTAAATGAATTTTAACATGTTGCATTTGGTATTTCTGATATCAGGAAATAGATTTCAGATATCAATAAATCTGAGAGTAATTGTTGATATCTAAAATGGCTTTCTTACTAGTAACAATCACATTATTGATATCAAGGATTAACATTGTCACTAGTGAAAATGTAATTATTGATATCAGAAATTGGCATTTTTACATGTAGTATTTTAATTCTTAATCTTAAGAATAGACATTATCACTAGTGACCACACCATTATTGATAATTTTTTTTTTGTTGTTACACATAGGAATTGCATTTCTGATATCTGGAGTAAGACTTTTAACATGAAATAAATTATGTTATCTGAAATTGAATATGAATGGCAGTCTACTGTGATATTTAAATAGTAAAAATGCAATTACAGATATAAAGTATTACGTTATTTACTATTTGAAATTACATTTTTGATATCAAGAATACACATTTCTGCAAGTGATTGCGTGATTGTTAATATCAAGAATTCAAATTTTTTATTTCAAAAATGTAATTACTGTAATCAAAAATAGCAATTGTTACAAGTAGAAATTCCATTCTTAATATCAAGAATGATAGTTTTCACTAGTAAAAAAATGTATTGTTTATATCAAAATGTCATATCATGAGAATGATTAAAAGCTAATTTGGCTTGCCATATATCAGTGCCTTGTTTACATGAAATTTACAATTTAATTAAAAAAAATCTGAGTTTTGTAGGAATAAGGAATTTCTTCAAACTTCTTTTTATTATTCATCCATTGCATAATCATTTCATCATAATACTGTGAAAAAGTGACCATTAATTACTTTGCCAGAACACAGTGAGAATGGTCTTTGCATTGCATGGCCAAATGTTCACAGCCCGTAGAGTAAACCTTCATGTTTTTTTCATTCTGGATATTTCATTAAATACAGAGAAACAGCATTTCAGTCAATACAAGGTCCTGACATAAACAGGTAGCTTTGCATAATAAAGGTTCAGCAAAACATCCCTAAAAAGATAGTTCGGTTCAAAATAAACATTTTATCCATGGAACACTAGAAGAGAGTAAATGCGGCTGTCATGTACATATCTATCATATTTCTGTTCAACAGAAATAAATAATGACAATTGTTTTTCACTTTACACTCACACAAAATGTTGGGTGTAAAAAAACCTATAGTGGGTTGGTTTAACCCATTTTTGGGTCAAATATAAATCTGTTCTTGGTTGATTCAACCCAACGGCTTTGTACCTTTTTGACACACTAATAACCCAGCATTCTTATAAAGTGTAAAATGTTGCTACAGCAAATTATTGTGTTATTCGAAACTGTTACTGCTGTTCATACGTTTTTTTTTTACTTTAGCCATAGCCTAAACTAAGCATTGTGTCAGTGATTTTTACATCAAAGAGCACCCTTCATGCATTTGGATTCCAGCAAAACCTCTGATTTCCATGTACAAACCAACCATAGCGGAAAATAGAGTGGAAAAAACGTACGATTTTAAGTATTTAATGAAGTTTATCAGAGCGAAATGATGTTTTCTTGTCAGGCAGCTGTCTAAGATGATAAACATCTATAATGCTGTTCAGGCCTCTGAACAACATGAATAATTCAGATATGAACTTTTTCACAATTTAAAAGGCTCAGCAATCTTTTCTACATTTTCACACATTCATTTGAACATGTTTTGAATTTCAAAGCAATTTTTTTCCTTGTTGCATTTGAGCCTGTGCACCGTTTGCAAACACTTTTGCGTTTGACAGATACACTGATACATTTTCAACTTGCAACGGAGGAAGATTCTAAAAAAATACTATTGACCGTTTGACCAAATTAAAATGACCTTTTTAGCAGAAAATAGCCTATCCATGCATACTCAAGTGTGCCACACAATAGCCAAGTTTCCATTACCCTTCAAACTGCCCAAATTGAAATAGCACACTGAAAATATGCCCAATGAAAACACGAGAATTTTCCTATTTGGAAAGATAGGATGTAAGGAATTCACATTAAGTAAACTTAAAGTACATGATGGCCCAAATGCAGGAAAATGAGTGAGTGCAGTATGGAGATTTATTAGTAAATGTGAGGTAATATATTAGGAAATATAGACATTTCTCTCCACTCTTTCATCACAGTAGTGTGCACTATGCACTAAAGTTTGTAAAAAAAGTATAAGCCTGCCATAAAACGTACAAAGAAGAAGTACGGCCAGAATGACTTATCGAGAAGAATTAAAATACACTTTAATCGCATAACATCATTTTTGAAGTAAATAAAAAAATTTGCGCAACGGCACAACAACAAAATTTTGCGCAAGTCTCTAATGGAAACCTGGCTAGTGTTCAATGAAGACATGTACAGAGGGAGATGTTGCGCTGAGTTAAACTTGGAGCGTGCAGATCCTCTCATATTGAAAGGTACATACAGGCGGTTGAAAACATTGCTAGGCAGTGACAATATTTTACATCTTTTGCATTGCTTTGCAAAACTTTTGCTTTTCCCCAAGAATATTTTTCTGTCCCTCAGATATTGTTCGCATTCCCCAGAGATTATTTTGCACTACCTTCTGCAAACATGAGCTCCGATTTTGACGAGAAGGGTACCCATCTGCTCTAGCCCAAGGAATGACATTAGACATTTATGCATGTTATGTAGTCAAATTACTGTGATTGTTGCTTGTACTGGCTTGTTTTATGTCTGGTAAGGGGACCCCCAAAGAGCTTTGACACAATTCAAACACTGCACCTTTGTGACATCGCTGAAGTGTCCCTGATCATACTGTGTTTCGGTCATGCTGTGGGTAATACTGATAACACAACCCTGCCTTTGTATCTTTACCAAATAAACTCTATTGTAATCCTTTGCCTTCATGTCATGTAAAGTTTTTACAGTCTTGCATGAATGCTCTTATATTTTGTCCGACCCCTAAATATGATGCCTGGACCAATATAATTAACCTTTCAGCTGGGTTCTGCAACATCTTTTGTTTCCTCGTGTTGTAGCTCTGACTCATAGTTCAAAGTGAGCAGTGCCGAAATTGGAGTTAAATTGGGCTTCCTGGGGCATTTTGGAGCGAAGGCCTGATGAATATGAATGATTTTGCACAATATGTTTTTGAACTCTTCACACGGGTATTAGTTATGATGAGAGCGACTTATTGAAAAATCTGGAAGTTGCGCAATGATTTGTGACCCGGCGATTCATAGTGTTTCATTTATCAGCTTGTGTAAGACTTGATCCAATCCTTTAGGATTTCAACCAATCCTTCAGGCTTCGTCTGATGGCTGGAATATTAGCAAAACTCATTTAGTAATATTTCTCAGCATAGTATATCAATTCGGAGATGCTTTTTGGCTGATTGCATCTTTTTTGTGGGAAAAACGAGTGAAAGAGCATCAGATAATATAACATCTCTTGTAAAGTATTACTGTACATTTGCTATGGCTTAAAGTTTATTGCATTGGTCTTGTTTAGTGCAACTTGTTTTGATGAGTAAATCCTGCAGATATACTGTACTTTTGTCAAGATATGTTTAATATAGGTTTATACTGTATAAATACTGTATATATCATTTTTTGGAACTAGTAAAACCAAAAACAAAAGACTGCATGACATGATCCTTAACATTAAAGGGGTGTTCGTATAGAAATGAAAATTATTTCATTATTTAACAACACAAATGTCAATCCAAACCTATATGACTTTTTTATGCCAAACACAAATAAATATTGTGAAGAACGTTGGTAACCAAACAACATTGGAGCTTATCGACTTCCATTATATGGCGACAAAACGATTGAGATATTTCTCAAAACATCTTCTTTTATGTTAAGAAAAAAAGCCATGCATGTTTGGAATGACTAAATCGTTCATTCATATTGAAAGAATTTTCATGTTTGTTAATTTGCAGACATTGGTGGTTATGACATCAGCTTGCAAAACCGTGGTACTTTTTAGTGTACCATTTCATTGTTTTGTTAGTGTAACTCTACATCTCTAAAAGTTTCCATAGGCTTTAGGTTGGAAATATGTGAACATTTGAGACGAGAGCTTTGACAAATAACAGAGTGCATTTTAGGTGTATGTGAATGTCATGTTTTGACATTTGAAATACACAAACTGAAGGGGATTTTTAAACACCAAAGTATTTAGAACAGTTTCTCTATTATTTTCAGCAAGTCTTTGGTGAAACCACACACACTAACCTAACCGAAGTCATCAGCCTGTTTGAGCTTTATCTTTAAAAATAAAACATTCATACCTTTAAATAACTCATTAAAATGTTATTCTACAAATCAAATTCTGAGAATACACATTTAATAAACATATAAAAGTGCTATATGATGTGAAATAAAAAGCATATTTACAGCATAGTACAGTATTTCTTGCATCAATTTAACAAGTACATTTTTAAATATATTAACTTTTTTCTATATTATATTGGTCCATGTTTTGTCTTAACATGATTTGCATGTGTCTTGCTTTTAGTGTCTTGCTTTTCCCTCAATGCAATGTGAATTACTGTACATTATTTGTAATCGAAGACAGCCATAAGCTAGTTTTTCGCAACAGACTTTGCATCTTTAGTTAGTCAGACTAAAACTGTAATGTACAAATATTGAGAGTTTTTGGAAACGTTTCCACCACTGTACATTGAAAGATATCTTGTTGTTTTCTTGATATGTGTACAACTTCCAGCCTTATATATGACAAGAATTAGTCTCAACTATCTATCTTTAATTTTGGCATTTGATGCACTGAGCCACCTTAGTCAGGGAGGAAACTGAAGCATATTTCCCTCTTCTTGAAATAAGTTGTATTTAAGCCTTTGGCCTGACTTTCTCCGTCTAGCTTTATACTGAAGTAGCTGTTCTGTAATCCAGTAGATTGCTGTAACATCTATTGAGGAATAAAACTCAATATGAGGATTAAATATGTAATATTGCACAGTCTGCTTGTTGTGATGTCAGCAAAACACTCCTTAAAGGGAAAGTTCACCCACAAATAAAAATGTATTTAATCACCCTCTAGTTCTGTATACATTTCTTTCTTCTGATGAATACAGAGCTTTGTTTTGAAGAATGCTTATAACCAAACAGTTCCTGGCCACCATTGACCATAGAAAATATTATTTTGATAAGGCTATAGCATTTGATATCTGTATCTGAACAACATTATGCCTAAAAACCTAAAGTAATGTTTAACTGTTCTGTTTATTTATTTTACGTGCTATAGCTTGTCTTTTTTTTGTTCCTTTGTTATTATTTACTGACTGCATGCAGAGTACAAACAACTGTGACGACCTCTGATAACGGGAGCAGCCCGAAAGAGAGAGAGATAGTTGTTATTTACTGTCTGTTTACTTGTCTTAATAATGTTTGAACTTTATATTTGTTATTTCAATAGTTTTTGCTGTGGTATTAGATTGAATCTATTTTGGTTTTGAAATAAGTTTGCTAATTAGAATAAAAGATAACACGATGGGTCAAAAATAACAACTATTTTAGTTTTTATGGCAGGGCCGGTGAAAATGTTGGCAGAGCAAGTAAAAATTTTGGACTGCACCAGCAAGGATTAAAATAAACAGAGTTTAGCTAATATAAGGTTTGTTGATCCTAGTTTTATATCAATTCAAGTTGTGTTGCACCACTTCAATTTAAAAAGATTGACAAATCTTGGATTAACTTTAACCCGTATTTAAACTTTCATCTGGGTGAAGTGTGATTCAAAGTATAATTCCATAACTTCAAAATGTGCTTAAAGCATGGCCGTATCTTCCAAGCTCTACAGGGGCACAGGCCTCCCATTACTTGACACTTTTTTCTTTTGGCATATTCATCTAAATGTATCTACATCTTCAGTTATTAACGTCCACTCAATTTTATGTATTTCTTTTTTGTCAAAACTTTATACAAGATTTGCCATGCTCTCCTGCAAGTTGACATTAAGAACCATGTACATTAGTTTCAGTTAGGGCTGCAAGATTAATTGAAAAGAAATCGCACGCAATTTGGTGGTTGGCTACGATGTTTTTTGCGCAGTTTGTCAGTGATATACTGTTATATTGCAGCTGCATCCGAAAGCCAGAGGGCGCTCTGAGCTCCTATGCTCCATGGAATAAGTACCACACGTATAACCAGGAAATGCTGCCTTCCTATCTGCATTCGGCGTCTTTCTATCACTGTTTTTCAAGCCTCCTCAGGTATTTTCATGATAATAATGTATATTTATAATGATGGTTTTTGACGGGTGCTGCTTTCCGTTTTGTAAATTAATATATGGACAAAAATGATCAATATTAAACTTAAACTAGAGATTTATACTGGGGCACAACGTAGTGCCACTTTCTAACACCAGTAGCGGCTGCCGTGGATCATAGGGAGGGCTCAGACCCGGAAGTGTAATGTGTATTAAAATATCGAAAATGTGTTCAAAAATCATATCATCGTTATCGAAATTAATTCTATCATGATAGATATTCTTATTGAATTATTGTCCAGCACTAGCGCTAAAACAATTTCCTCTTCACAGGATGTCGTTTTTCCCATTTAATCACATACGTTGTGCTTGTATGTATTGGATAAGAAAGCATTGCATCTTGTACTTGAGCGCTTATTTTTAAACAAGATTTACAGTTTGGAGCAACCGAATTATTAAATAAACCCTAATTTAATCTAGATTTAAGCCTAATCATTGTTGGTGTACCCCATCCTAAATCTCTGTTTGTCATCAATACACCTGCATCATTCCCTAACTCATCTTCAGTGTTGTGTTCAGAAACCTGGTAGTGCAGCAAGCAGCATTTGAAAAATAAAAAAAGAATTGATGGCCCCAGTCTGGCCCCTGCTTTAAAAAAATCTTAGATCTGCCACTGGTTAGTTTCTGTTTATTTTTTACGCTATAACAAAAATGTTAACTCAGATTAATTAGGCAAGCTTAAATTGAACAACTATTTTCTTTTTCAATTGACATATCCTAGAATTTTCAGTTCAACACATCTAAACAAACTGAAACAAAAGGCTGACAACAGCCTCCATTTAGCAGCTGGTAATTTCATTAATTGCCAGTTGTTGATGTGACACATTTTATTAGTTTGAACTGAAAGGCCTCAAAACTCTTCTCTCTATTTGTTGAAATGCAGCACAAGAACAACTGTTATATATTCACAATAAGAGCATGATCTTGTTTTTTGAAAGTAGCAATTTTGGTCATTATTTCCACACATTGGAAGTAACATTGCTGGAGCCCACTGACTGCCACATGCAGCTATTTGTACTGTCAATGATGTTATGTTTGTTAGTTGTAATAGAGAATCATTTTATTAGCTTGAAATAGGTGAAAGAAAGGGCTGATGTTGCCTGTTTACAACCTACATGAATTGCTGACAGCTGAACAAAAGAAGATACAGCAGTAGTAATTTAAATTATTGTTCACTAGCCATATATTTAAAGGAATAGTTAAATGCACTAGTAAATAATAATTATACTACAGATTACAAAATGATACATTGTACAGTACAAGTCTGTACAAGTACCATCCTGAGTTTTGTTTGTAGAGAGATGAGCTGCTTTTGGCTGACACAGAAATGTTTGAACTTTTCTGCAGATTCCTTTAGCAGGTGAGCAACATATACACTAAGATTTTTCAACATGCATGTAATGACCTTTCTGCTTCAACCCTTTAGGCTTCTCTTCAGAAAGACATTAACTGTACATTTGCAGCATGCTGACTAATACAGAATTTTTGGCACGGATAATGATCATTCTGGATTTAGTTTGCATTTGAGTGCTCTCAGTGATTTTTAGGCCTATGTTTAGAATTCATTAATCAACTGAATGCAAATATTTAGGAGAGTGCTTGCCAGTGAACTGCAGTTACCGTGCATCTGTTCCTGGAAAGTTGATCAAAGTCTTGTTTAGCTGTAACAGAACAAGTGTGCTATTGGTTATTTATATTTTAGTTGTTCAGATGAGTTTGCCAAACAATCCAATACACTTAACATTGTAGAAAGAAAGGACATTTGTAGTATTTCAGAATATGAAACAAATTATAAAGCATCACCATAGCAATCACCCAGAAATGCTAAACCATCCAAAACACCTTAAAACCACCTAATCCCATAGTCACCACCTCTAACACCCTAGAAACCACCTAGCAATGCCATAGTGACCACCCATTACACATTCGAAACCACCTAGTGGCACCATAGCGACCACCCAGTACACCCTAGAAGCCACCTAGTAATGCCATAGCAACCACCCAGAACACCCTAGAAACCACATAGCAAGCCCATAGTGACAACCTCAAACACCCTAGAAACCACATAGTAATGCCATAGCATTTACGGAGAACACCTTAGACTTAGCATAACTGTATGCTTACAACTTTTCAGACCCCTTTAACAACTGGATAGAAACACCATGGTAACCGTTCATAACACCTCAGCATTTTGACTCTGAATATTTCCCCCAAAACACAGCTGATGTTTTTCCAGAAAATGTAAAAATCTATTTTCCTTGCTGGAATTGCTACCAGAGACTCTGTGATTACAAACCCCGAACTCTATAGACATTCTCTGGCTCAGTCAATAGATTGACTGAGCAGGGCCAGAGGTGTAATTGACTTGAATCAGCGACACATCTACAGGCTGTCTGGAAACACTGAGCATTTTTAGTATAATGAACAGGGAGTGCCTGTTAACTCATTATGAATTGTTTTTATTGTTTAGGCTCCATTTTCAGTCCTCGTGTTCAGTCATCTACTGCAGTGTTTTTCCACCTCATTATGCATAATGTAAAGAGAAATTGTCGGTTATGAGATTTAAAATAGATTTATTTTACAGACTGTTTTTAATCTTTATACTAGATGCCTCTCACGAAGACAAAGAACAACTTTTAGTTAAAAAGCAATGAGCAAATCATTTAACTTAATGGAGCAATGAGGGATTTTTAGGAGAATCTACAGTATTGACAGAAATACAATATAATATACCAAACCATTTCTTCGGCTCTGTATAAAGACCTTACGTAATGAAGCGCTGTGTTTGTTTTACCTAAGAAAAAACTATTTCTATCTACATAAAGAGCAGGCCTACATACATTGAATTCGTCATGTTGCACCACCATGTTATGTACAGTAGCCCTAAATGGACAAGCATTGTCAAGTGTTTCCTCTCCCTCTACCCTGCGGTTCGTAGCCGGGTTGTCCCTTACATTTCAAAGGGGGGAAATGTCTACTTACTTGCTCTTAACTGCTATCTTGCTGTCAGATCAAATGCCTTTAACAGCGTTGTTATTTACTGTAAGCTAGCTCTGCCCTCAACCGTGCTGTGCAATGCAAGCACAACATGTTTAGCTTTATCATAGTTTAGACCACGCAAATGAATAAAGCAAATGAATAAAATAAGCGAAGATGACACCATTATATACAAGCAGCACACTGGTTTCAGATAAACAATGACCTTCAAAACTGCTCCGTTATACACCTAATATTACAACAATAACATTATGCCCGCAGGATCTCTTCCTTGCGTCAACATGAAAAGACACCCTGTCTCAGCCGGCGATAGGTAATAGTGAAGTATGTAGCAATATTTTACTAAGACCCTCAAGACTAGGGTGTCTATCGGATAGGTCATTCAGAGTATCCTGGAGAGGTGAGGTCTCGGAGTCCCTGCATCTCAGTACAGGGGTACCCCAGGGCTCAGTTCTTGGACCGCTGCTCTTCTCCATATACCCAACGTCCCTAGGCTCTGTCATTCGGAAACATGGCTTTTCCTATCACTGCTATGACACAGAGCTCCACCTGTCATTTCAGCCTAATGATCGACAGTTTCTGCACAAATCTCAGTATGCCCGATTGACATTTCACACTGAAATCACTCTCATGCACTTTCTCCGGATATGTTTCACGACTCTGGAATGATCTAGCTCTTGCTACATGAGGATTCTGTAGTTGTCTTTAAGAATCGGCTAAAAAACATCGGCACATCTCTTCTGTCAACATCATACCCATTAGTACAGTCTCTACTTCTTTTCTACTTTCCTATCCCCCCAAAAAAAATAAAAAAGTTATTCTAAGCTTTGTATACTGTGGTAGACTAACTGAGACCAGTTGTAAATGTAAAATTTGGAACCAGTCATAAAATTACAGTTTTGTTTGCTTGTGATATAAATTCCCCACAAACCCAAGGCCAGGGGAAAGCTTTTGCCTTGAATTCTTAAGGAACACACATACTGAAAAATGATGGTATAGTTTGAAAGCCCTGTAGATTACTTTGAGTAATGGCACCTGCAAATCTACATTTCTGTACCTTCCCTATGGATTTATAACTATGGATAACACACTGAATCTTTCTCTACACATCCAGAAGATCAAGGTTTGGTTGGCTAGTATGGTCCAGTCAGCGATAATGACACCATCTGGGACCAAAATGTTTTGACATCACAGCTCAAGATAGTCATTAGTGAAAGGATAAGGTAATTTATGTGGTACAATTAGCGATCAGTCACGCGGCGAAAAAAATCTGAATATTCACAGAAAAACCACTGTGTCCAGACGTTATTTGCACAAACAAAGATTTGAGGGAACATGTCTTTGCATCTGTAGATTTGGTTAATTTAAAACAATGTATTTTCCAAAGGAGCTTAGTTCTGATGTACGTATGGTTTTGTTGATGTTCTGTACCTAGCTCTTAATGCAGAACCTCTAAGGGAGGTCGGCCGCATCCTCCCTGTGCGCCGTTTCATCACCACTTATCAACCCAATTACCGTGGTTCCATCAGTCAATTTGATACGTGTTGCTGAACAGTTTAGGTTAAGTAACTCTGGCCACGAGCGAGAGCAGCTGTGCTAATAGTGCACTTAGAGCAGCTTGTGTTACCTATTTCTATCTCTCTTCACATAACTTTTAAAAACACCTGCAGGTATTGCCTATAACAGGGAAAAATTATCTCGAAAGTCTCCCTCTTATTACAAAATTCTGACTAACTTGGCATTCTGAATAATCAGCCGTCCACATGTCAATGCACAATGGACGGCGGACCGCATTTGGGGAGTCCTGTATAACTCTGCACATTTAAGTTTTTCCAAACACTTCACTTCACAAGAGAATATAAAAATAATCCTTTTCATCTTTTATTCAGTTGAGTCTTAGTTTTGGAGCGTTGCGTGTCTAATAGGATCTGCATTCATCCATCAGTCTCTATCTGACATCTTTTCTCTCGTCCATCTAATGCCTTTGGCTATTCCGGTGTAAAAACCTAATGCGCCACATGCTGCAGTTATAAATATGTATTCACTGATATGGGCCGTTGCATTCTCATGAACGAAAACAAAGTTGATTTTAGCACTGACAGTTGCGGGGGATGAGGGGGAATTTGTAATACTATAGACAGATTGGTTTGCACATTCTATGCTATCACACACGTACACCTCAGTAGTGACCTGAATAAAGTGTAGAAGTAAGTGTACTAGAGAATATCAGCCAACACTAGCGGACCGACAAACGCAGGACCTCAGTGACACAGCAGCCAATTTCAAAGCAGTTTCAGCAGTTTCAAAGCTCATATGTGACTGTCAGAAACAATTGTATTTATTCTGTTTCTTTCATGTTTAAATAAACTGTTGAACAAGTACAAATATAGCCTATATTATTAAAAGATCTGCCTGTAGAAGCTAGCAGTCTGATACGTAAGGCTTTACCTGCAAGCTTTTGCCGCGTCAGAACAAATCCTGAATGTTGCGGACGAAAATAGGACACTGTGGTGAGCAGGGCGGTATGAGAGCCGGGAGGGAACGGCGCAAGGCCGGTGACTTGAGTGAAAACGAGCATCAGCTGTGCGTGCACCGGTCTTGCATCTTTCACGGAGGAGCTCCGGAAGCATAAGAGAGGAGCGACAAAAAGGAAGGGCGAGAGAGGACCAGGCCTCGAGTTTGTCATGTTTTATTATGTTTGTGTGGCCGGCAGTCGACCGTGAGGGAGCTACTTTTGTTTTATTGTTTGTTTATTTTATTAAAAGCTTGTGCTATGTTTGCCGGTTCCCGCCTCCTTCCTTTTATTGAACCGTCAAGTCGAGTCAGCTTTATTTATATAGCGCTTTTTACAATTTTCTTTGTTACAAAGCAGCTGTACAAGAAAACATTGACTATAAGCAAAACATAAAAGCTTATGCAAGTCAAAACACAGGTCAAATATCAGACACACTATAATTCCTATATGCAGTGTTTATTAAATAAGACTATACATTCTAGCAGCCCCCCCCCGGCCAGGCAAACAGTGCAAAACAGTATGCAAACGGTGGCGAGGAACCCAAAACTGCATTGGAGGAGAAAAAAAACTTCAGAGTGAAACCAGGCCTGAAACCGTGTTACATATACATTGTGAATGATGCGTTCGGAAGCAGGACAAGATAACATATATTATTGCCGGGAGTGTGACAGAATCGAGCTGAACTGGGTGGGAATGACATCCGTACCGTGCGCAGGTCCTTGGAACAGGCAGCCGTCTTCTTAAAGGTTCAGTGTCAAAAAAATCACAGGACCCGCGACTAGTCGACATCAAACATTAAATGTCGCACCAGATCGTTAATGTCAACTATTCGACTAGGTTGTGCAACCCCTAAAGTGTACTGTATTGGTACTGTTGAATTTATTTTGTTTACAATTGTTTCTTTTTTATTTTGTTCTGTTTGTCTTATGTTAAATTCATGTATGCAAATGTATTTCCCTCAGCAGGTAAATACTACCCAAAACATAATATTTTTCTTGTAACTGCTTTAAAGGGCATCTCTCAAGCAGACCCCTGTCGTTCATTTATTAAGTGAATATCTGTTAATGATTTCAGATTCACAGCATGATGTCACCATGACTTACATCCTGAACACATCTCAAATCCATAGAAAAGAACGTTTGTTAAATCTAGAAATTTTGAGACATCGGTATTGTATTAAAATAGTCTTAAACTGTTGAAAAAATGAATAGAATATGGACATGTAGTTATATACAGTACATTATACGTTAATTTTACAGACATTTTTGTTAACTTAGTGCAAAATATTAATCACAGGTGAAACAACTGTAAAAAATCATTGTGAAATTGTTTGCAGTGTATTTAGTTTTTTTATCATTCAATACATGCAGTCCATTGCCAAAAGTCACAACACATACATCCTGAACCGAAGGCCTTATGGTTTGAGCGTTGGGCTTGTGATCAGAAGGTTGCCGGTTCTAGGTCATGACTGAAGGCCCCTGATTGCTCTGCAGTAATGTGCCACTGTATAAAAAAAAGCTACTTGTAAGTCGCTTTGGATAAAGACGTCTGCCAAATGAATAAATGTAAATGTAATAACATTGCAGATAAACAGTATTAAAAATTCACTTTTACATATTACTTTTGATACCAAACAGGTGGCTAAATTGTCGCAATTTCATGGATTACAGTATTCTCTTTAAAACCAAAACTTTTCTCAATAACATTCTACTTTCTGAATAATCTAAACTCTTCCTTTTTAACAAGGACTGCTCACAAGAATGGTTTATTTTTGCCATTCATCCATCCTGTAAACATCAGATTCAGATCAGTGCTTTTACAGTTCTGAAAGCTAAAGGGAGGAAATGCCTCCTGAAATGGCAACAGGGCAAGTACTTTTTTGACCAGTGTTTGGTTTGCACAGGTAAAATATTGAAAGCTTTAACGTGCTGTGTTGACTGTGGGTACATCTGTAGGCACCATATGCTCATAAAATGTAGCTATTTTATAGGCATGTAGTTCTATCTAAGTAATCTATACTGCACTTCTCAATCATGTTACAATACTCTGTCTACCTAGATTTAATGAATAGGATGCGAATTGTAAAGCTATTAATCACGACCAATCACAAATTAACAATTCAAATCTCATTACCATCATGTACTATAAGCACATAATTATAACTGATGGCGATAATAATAACAACTAAAGTACTATGTTTTCTTTTTATTGGCCTATGATCATTCTTTGAGAGTCAGCCAGAGAAACCAAAGTGAGTTTTTTCTTTGTTGTAGAAATGTCAGTAGCCTTGAACTTTGTCATGAATGGCCTTGCTGATTCATATTTGGTCCATAACCGTCTCCAAACATTCCCCCAGCGCATTGGAGCCTCATATGAATGACATTTGATCTCGGCCAAGGGCCCAAACAGACAGTATCCACTAACCCTTTTTATCCCCTGATTACACAAGCCAGATTAAATAAAGAACCATGCCCGTAAAGAGACATTATGGACAGGTCGTGTTATGAATTGCACATGAAAACAAAATTGGTAAAGAGACTATGAGTGCAGTAGTACTGAGATTCTATCAGATGCACTGTTAAAATGCATTACATTTTACAACATCGCAGTCATTGAAAGGAACAGTTCACCCCAAAAAAATGTGACTTTCCGTAATAGTAAGAAAATGACTATGGTCAAGTCTATTGGGACCATTTTTGGGTGAACTATTCTTGTAAACACAATTTTCTGGCTGTTTTTGTTTACAATGGTTGTTCATTACCACTTACAGTTACAGTGTTTCACAGAAAAATAACCAGGTTTGTTTATTCACAACCAAGCTGCTTCTTTGACATTTAGTCTCAGTTCACCAATGAACTATTTATCCAATCTCCGCTATGTTCACAGCCATATTTCTGCTCCAGACTTTATAATCAATAAATTAACAACAGGTACGTTATCAACGTGACAAATGGTGGTTGCTGTGCTAGTTTTCTTGTCACGCACTCAGTGGAGGTAATCGAACTTTCCCAGCTTTTTTATCTATTTATTTGTTTTGTTGAGCATGAATCTTCCAGAAGCACAAAAAAGGCATCTCCAGACTGAATTACAGAAATAATGAGCTTCGTTCTCGTTTACTATTTCCCATTGAAGAATAATGGCAAGCATGTGGAAACTCTTAATTTCTTGAGTAAATGAATTACAATGTTTTGTTTGGTAATGATTCAAGGTTAGAAATGCTAAATGTTTACATCTAAATCACGAACAACCTTTTAAAATCCCGGTTTGAAAATATTGTATGTCCGATTTATATCCCTCACTCATTTTTGTACGTTTCCCATCCCTTGTTAAAAGTGACACTGTCACTTGAGAGCATTGCTTTGTCATTTTGAGAGGGCATTAGGATTACACACTTTGGCAATAAATCTTTGCTATTGTAAATTGTGAGAATGGCTTTTCCTTACAATTTATCATAACGGTAAAGCAGCACACAGGTTAAATAGCCAGCACTTTTGCAATATTTCCCATATTCTCCAATATTACCTCCACCATATGCAGACTCTATGACCAGTTTGTATGGACGCTGATAAACAAATGTAAGAGACCATTTCAAAATTATTTTCAGTTTTTCTCAATTTCTAATTTATAGGTATGCGCTGATGTATTTGTCATAAAAAATGTTATTTGCAGAAAGTGAAAGCTGGACAAACATCTCAAAATAAAATGAAAGATGCTCTGTATTTTTTCCAGACCTCAAATGCTGAAAAACAAGTTCATATTCACTTTTATGCAACACAACAACAGTATTTGTACATGCTTTTAGGAAAAGTTCAAAATATTTTTTTATGCGATAACCTGGATTTTAATGAGTTTTCATTTGTCTTGTCATGATGTCAGTCCTTCACATTGCTTTTGGATGACTTTGTCACTCCTGAGGTTTGATTTTGTTGAAATTCAACAGACAGTGAACTGAAATGGCTACAATACAATTAGAGCTGCTGATTTGAAATGACATGGGATGAATAAATTTTGGAGTGAACCATGCCTTTAAAATCTAGAACAGTAATATAATATCTTCATTCGTGGCAATTCTCTTCATCTTCACAGAGTATGTCTAGCACAGCCTTATCTCTTCTGCATCCAGACATTTCTATCTGGATTAGTCAAGGCAACCTGAAACATGTGACTTTAGGCACTTTAGGCATTTAGCATCTGTTGCTCCTGATCGTGCTGAAGTTTATTGTTTGTGACGTGGGTTTATTCACACACCCATCTGATGGGCACACAGCCTCTCTGGCTCTCTGAAACAGATGGACTAATAGCATAATTAAGTATCCGCGTGCCCGGTTCCTGTTTACCGTCATGTTGCTAAGCAGTGACATCAGCCAATCCGTCCCTCTGTATAATCCTGTGCCCTCCCTCTCTCTCTCTCTCTCTCTCTCTCTCTCTCTCTCTCTGTCTCTCCCACATGCATTTATCGCCGTAACAGTCTTAGTGTGCTGTAGTGGTCTGAGCGCAGCTCACAGGCAGACGGCATGACCACAGCGTGCAGCCCGCAGCCTCTCATGTAGCCCACCGCTGCGATCGCAAACTCTCACACATACACACATGCACTTACAAACAAAGACACGCTGAGCTGCTCTACAGGGACGCAAAGACATCATCAGAAAGCTGAAGATTCTACTTTAGAGCGGACTCTTTTACTTTTCCTGGTCTTTTACATTTTCATTTTTGTCTTTTCTTTTTTAAACCTGTTACCACCCACCCTCCCTTTTGCTGGGTTCAGGGGTGGTGGCACATCCTCCAAAGGGCCGCATGAATGACACAACGCAAAGGCGAGAAGACAACCATCAGCATACAGGAGCACATGGCCATTGATGTATGCCCTGGTCCAATTCAGCCCATCAAACAGATCTCTGATTATTTTCCCCGTTACCCGCGGGGTTTCCCCCCCACAGCTCCTCCGGCCCTCAGCCGCACCAGCTCCCTGCGAAGCACCTCCGCCAGCCAGAAGTCTGAGGACCCCGCCGCAGACCCCAGACAGGATGAGGAAGACCTGGACCAAGCCTTCGGCGCCACGGCTCTCGTGTCCACCAAGAAGGAGGAAGAGCCAGACGTGGAGGGTTACGATTCAGACGACTCCAGTGAGTAGTTCTCTTTACTTGTTCTGTATCGCTTTGGAAAGACAACTGTTGCTGTACAAGATGTTATCAGAGAGGGTTTTTGTGTCATCAAATTCGGGAACGAGGAAAGCCTGTTTGTTTTTCATCCCCCTGGATGAGCAGTGCTGGGAAAAGCTCCACTTTAGCAGCTCTGATTGAATGCTGGCGAGTTGTTTTTGTGGCTGTGATTCTCTTGTTAATTGTTTTTTATTTGCTCCGTTCCAAAAGCTAGTGAGCTGCCTACATAGGTTGTTACCTTTTGAGGCAGCATCTTATGAAGATTGAATCTAATATGAAACCGATTAAATGTGACTATAATTATAATTTAATGGATACATTTTTTAAAGTTGTTTTGTTGTAGTTCATGCTGGGATTGCCTTATTTGAGTTACTTAAGAGATGCTGCTTTAGAATTTGGCCACAAAACTTGGCATCATCATTTTATTCCCTAATTTTATAACAGCCTACAGTACCTTACAATGCTATCTAGGTAGGAAGCTCATTAGATTTTTGACCAGAGATTCGGTTTTCCAAACACAGGCTGGGCATCTGGTCTCTGTCCAAATGTAAGGTGTGCGCTTGTGTTAATGTGAATGGCACTCTATAGTTATATATCAAAACATGTGTCTGTTTTTGTGATTACTCCATCGATCAGTAAATCTTTAAAGTGATTCTAGTGGGCATCAGGTGCTGCTCATCTGTTTCTGTATCTGTAGAACTCTCTCCCCAGATGTAAATCCTATTATGGATCTCTCCCCATCACTCCTCTCAGAGTCCGGTTTTCAATCACGGCATCCTGTAGACTAGATTAGATACAGCCCTGCTGTCTCATGTGGTTATTTTATCATTGCAGGGCTCTGTCTAAGACTGGGTTAATCTATACAGCGGCTGTATGCGCTGATGAAATGCAAATGGCTTAGCTATAACGATAGCTTCTAGATATAATCCTGTACTGCGCTGGAATAGCACGGACTGACCTGTCGTTGACAGATGTTAACCTTTGACCTCAATGTAAGCTGGTGAATGTGTTGAATTCAAAATTGGGACATTGGTGAGCAAGACTTTAACATGCATCGGAAGCACACGTCCGCCATGGTATAATTGCATGTATCGCTCTCATACTGTGATCAATATCAATTGCTTAGACACGATGACATCTGTGTCACAGGTTGATGAAGTTCCTTGGTCGGTATAACCAGTCCATGTTGTGAAGGAATGTGATGCATGTGTGATTTTCAAAGCAGAGGGTCATGGGCATGCAACCGGCGCGTGTGTTTTATGATGATAGATTAGAATGGGGCTATAGTGCCGCGATTTATTGGGGTGCAACAAATGCGGCCACGCTAAGTCATATCTTTCTCGCCATACTTTGGTTCCCTTCATTTATAGTCTGTTGTCGTCTGAAGCACAATACACCTGTTACGTGCACAACAGATACAAATTAAAAGCTAACCTGACAGGTTTGTTATGTGACTCATGAAATACAAATAAGCCAATTACTCCTATTCGCCAGAGCGTTTAATGCTTGCAAAGTCTCGCAGGGATTTTTGCAGAGCAACTTAAAGAAAACCGTCTCTGAGGGAACGATCTCGAGGCTGGCTAATGCAACAGAAGGAATACAAGGACTTTCACAAACATTTGGCGGACGGCGTTTGCATTTATGTAGTACTGCTGGACAGATTGCAAACGGAGCAGTCTTCTGTTTCAGAGCTTAGTTGAGAGCTGAGCCCCGATATATTTGGAATGAAATGGTCACCAAGAGACATGGAAGAGGTTTGATAATTTGTCCAATATCATGCAGTGTCGCAGCAGGAGTGCTGTTGTATTGAATACCTCACCACTGTGATTTGGACTAAGTAGCATCATTTTAGATTAAATGGCTTAAAGAAAAAATAAATGGTTGTTTGGTTAGATAAGATGTGGAAAAACCTAACTGTTGGGTTTAAATTGACCTATGTTGGGTGGTTTTAACCAACCTGGCTTATTCGCATGCATTTTTACATTGTGAATCATACAGAAATGTACAATTACAAAAAAGCTATACTGAAAATGTACAAATGACATCGTACAAAATAGCTAAAATTAGCCACATTGTAAAATTGTTACCTTTATGCCTTGAGATTGTATTGTTTTAACCAAAAACCCTTGGTTCTTTCAACCCAAATATGGATGTTGGGTCAAAAAGGAAAATTCCAAAACAGTCCATAATTTTTCAGAGGAGAAACATTTTGAAGTTTTTCCTCTGCTGACGAAAACTATTGCAAAGTTGCCAAATCATCAGTTGTTACAGTTGCCATAGCAACACCAATCACTTATTTTTGCTCAAAGTGTAATCCCCTGACTGTAACGTTTCCATTTTGCTCTCTGAAGTGAGATAATCCCTAATTCGACAGCTAACTGCACCGTGAAACATCCCAGTGCTGTTAGTAAATATCAGCACTGTTAGAATGCCGGTTATCCATTATTCACATTTAGTGCTAATTATTAAATATACATTAATTGCAGTAATTACAAAGTCCCACTATACCAAAGCCCCCAATAACAACATGTGTTGTCACTAGTGCTGACAACATCGCTGATCTGTTAACTTTAAGCGAACACAGATGCTCTGAGAAAAAACACTCACTTGGAATGATGCAATCCTGGAATTGTCCATAAGCGCCTGTGCACCTTGTACCAGGAAATCGGGGGTCATTGGAGTCGTCTTCCTCCGGTGTGTTCTTTGCATTGCTACTATGTGAGAAATTCCTCATTGTATACTAAAGGAATAGTTTTTTGGTCAAATGGTGTGGAGTGATTCATGGTGGTGAAGCAACACGAAGTAATAGATTTTCAATGTGAGTTGTCAGTTTGAAGTCACGTAAACGACAGCCACCAAGGGTGATGCGGCAGATTCAAGCTGAATTTCCAATTTTGAAAACAGAAAATGTGATCAATCCATCACGATCGTGAAAAACAGATTGAGATGTACAGATTATAAAAGAATCTGGGAACTGTTTGTGTCTCGGTTACATAACTGATCATTTTTCAGCCCAGTATGTAACAGGCAAATGCATTTTTGTGCAGGATTTGTGGATTTAGCATCAGAAATGCAGTATACTGTATGCGACACGGGTTGATGTGTGACATTTAACCCCTGTGGTTAGGGGAGGCTATTACGGCAAGGTTAATTTAAAGGTTAATTGTTTTTCAGGCTTTGGCCACATGGATTGGAAAGACATCTGAAAGATGGATGTGTTCACGAGAAACTGTTCTCGTTGGACTACATAACTGAATTGGAGTTTTTTCTGTGTAAGACTAAGTTTGATGGGGTTTTAAAATATTAGTTGACAAGAACCGCAATGAACTTGCAGAAATCAAATCTCAGAAGAGTTCAAAAAGGCTGTTTTTTGTTTTAGCCGTTGGACAGAAAGCACTAGAATGTACCAGAATTTCCTCTTTGTTTTTGTAGACTCAACTGCACGCTGTTGGATTTGATTTTCAAATGAGTTTGTTGACTATATGATGGATGATATGCCTCTGGCCCTCACAATAGCGCATGGCACCAGAACCGAAGGGGGCCGAGGGCTGCTGGCACTATGGCGAGACACATCTGAAGCTAATAGTTTCTCATCACCATTGCCATAATGACAGCAGCTCGCTGCTCCTGTGAGACCAAGTCTCTCATGTGCATGAGCAAGGTGTTTTCAAGGACCCTCTGCTTTCATGATCGGAAACATTTTAAAACATGAAGTTGTGTCCCGTTTTGGATTCCAGCTGGACACAGATCTTACTTTGGCTGTTATTTGGAGACCTGACATGGTTCCAGACTTGTTTACTATGGAAAATTAAACAAAAAAGGCCCGAAATAATGTAAAAATGTAATAATATGACAAGCTAAATCAGAAAACAAATTGTTTGGGGTTCTAACTGTCTTGTGAATTTCAATGATTCTATGCTCCCAGCAAGCAATTATTTCCTGCTGAAAGCTCATTGTGGTCGGTACAAACCATGTTTATCTTCGCTGCAAGGGAATTCATATTGAGCACATTCTCAGGTATAATAAAACACCATAGATACTACGGGACAGTTCACCCAAAAATAAAAATGGTCATCATTTGTTCACCTCTGTCTGTCATTCACACCCTGTATGTGAAGCACAAAAGAAGATATTTTGAGAAATGTCTCTGTGGTTTGTGTACATACAGTGGAAGTCAATGGGACCACAATGTTGTGTTTGTTCTCCAGGTCATACAGGTTTTGAATAAATGATGGCAGAATTTTTTTTTTGGGTGAACTGTGTCTTTAAGGGATGGTCTAGCACAGGGCTGTCCAAAGTCCTGCAGAGTTTAGCTCCAACTTGGCTTAACACACCTGTCTGGTAGTTGAGACCTTGAGTAGCTGGTTCAGGTGTGTTTGATTGGAGTTGCAGCTAAACATTGCAGGACACCCGCTCACCAGGACAGAATTTGGACACCCAGCATCAAACGCCTCAACCATCTAGAACACCCTAGCAACCACATGCCAATACCTAGAACAGTAGAATTGTGCCGTACGTTTTCCATGGTCAAGCATCACCTACACTACTCTCAAAACTAAAGGTGCTTAAAAGGTTTTTCCCAGTGATGACATAGTCGATATATTCAGCCAAAGGTTCTTTAAAGAAAAAAAATTAATCTGAAGAACCTATTTTCGACAGTAAGAACCTTTTGTGAAACAGAAAGGTTCTTCAGATGTTAAAGGTTCTTTATGGAAACAAAAGGTTCTTCTATGGCATCGAAGAACCTTTTGAAGCACCTTTTTTGAAGAGTGTATATTATCTTTGGAAAATGTACAAATTTAGTTGTTTACTAGTTCCACTTTTCAGTTATTTGATAGCCGTGTCGTTTCAAGCATCGGAGTACACACATACACTCCATGCTGTGGCGCTCAGGCATTCACGTATTGGTACATTTGCATGATGAAAACCAGATACCAAAGTGTAGCATGTTTGTTGTCAAGGCTAATATTTATTGCTGCCGAAAAGTGCAACATCAACTGAGCAGCTACCCCGCCTGGTCCAATCAAATCACATCTGATCATACATTCATTAATGACGTCCCAGTGGGCACCAGAAAGGTTTCCCAGAATATCACCCTTATCTTTAAATAATATGAGATGATTTACTGTGATTGAAAGCCCGAATGATCCCACTTATGACTAAGCTTTTATACCTGCGCTTGACCTGTGGAATCAAACAGTAGTAGTAAGAATGACAAAAATAGACAATAGCAAAGTATGTTTAGGGATAATTGAAATGGTCTGCCTCAATCATATCATTCTCACGGACGTTCATAGTTTCTAATAAACCAGAGAAAAACAGAGCAGGTGTATATTTATCTATTGCGGTGCCACCATAGACTGTACAGTTACTGTTGCTCTCAGACACGTACTGTAAAGCGAGGGCACGTTCAGGTATAAGCAGGGGAGGATTTCCTGAAAGCAAGCTGCAACCTTCTGTCGAATCCTATTAACAGACCTATGTGCAAGCTGTCGTGAGATAACAGATAATGAGAGGAAAAGACTGTATTTTCTCTCTCTTTCCTGCCCCTGGGGGGTTTACAGATGGGAAATATACTGTACTTTAACACACATTCATTCTGAAGCTTATACATCAAACTAATTGATGTTTGTATATTTGAAAATTCAGAAAGGGTTGTGTGAAGGTTAAGTATAGGATAAGGAGAGGGTTAGAGGGTAGAATATACAGTTTGTACAGTATAAACATCATTAGGTCTTTGAAAAGTCTCTATGGAAACATGGAGGCCCAACATGTGTGTGTATTTTCTTTTCATTGTCATGTTCTTTTTTCTTTTCCTTCTATCATCTCTGCTTTTCTCTTCTCTCCTGCTGTCTCTCCTTCTCTGGTTGGGAGATTAGGGGAGGTTTTTTAGTATGGGAAATGTTATTTTTGGTCCAAAACGTGTTGCTGAATAGAGAAATTATTTTTATTTAATACATTTTATATTGGGCGAAGCGAAGTTATCTTAACAAGAAAAATTAAATTAAGAGGTGATATTCTGTGGACCCAGAATCATTATTCAGAGGCATAAAGTTAAAATTCTGTCATCATTTAGTCCGTCATATAGGTTTATAATAACAAGCGGGTAAGTAAATGATGACAGAATTTTCATTATTAGATGAACTAACTAACAGCAAGAATTAAAGCATATTTTTATGAAATTTGGTCATAGGTGACATATTTTGTACAGTTGATGAGGCTGAAATTTGGGTCATTCTTAATGTTATTATTTTCGTATTCATTGATGTTTTCTTTCCAGTATTTGTCGTAAAAATAAAAATAAAATGTTTAAATCATTTTAATATAATTGATTTGTAAAAAGTGTTAATAATGGTGGGTAAAAACGCTCCCCTTGTCTCTCCTCCCCTGTTCTCTCCTCTTCTCTTCTCATCTCCCCATCCCAGCTCCGCTCTGCATCTGTCTTGCTATCAGTCACGTCTGCCATCTGTGGCTTCCATTGATGGGTTTCTTGTTTTTTGTGTGTGTGTTTGCTGTTTATAACACCTCACTGTATGTGTACTTCACTGACTGATTGACACACGCAGTCACTGACAGACAAGAGGGAGGAATACAATTAAATATACACAGGCTTCAGAGATCATTTACGGTAAATGCCTTTTTGCAAAAGAAGGGAACACAATTTAAAAATCCAGCAGTAATTTGTCGTGCTCGGCTGTTACCTTGAACCTCTGGTGCCTTTGTGCACTGATGTCGATATTAATCAGTGAGATTGCTGCTTTCAAGCATTATTTTCAGTCGCCCAGCAACTGTCTTGTTCCTCAAACCACAGAGTCGGGCAACATTTCTCTAATAATCTCATTTATCTTTATTCTCACTTAGCAGATTAGGTGGGAACAGCATTTTTACGGTTTTGCTTTGACGCTCGGATCTCCTCCAGATCTCTCCATTTTTCTTTATCCGTACGACAGGAATAACTTTTCTCTGTGTGATATCCTGCTCGTGCAGATCCGGCGACTCGCACACCTACATTCTGCTTACAAGCACTTGTAGCTCATAGAAACTGCTGTTTCAGGAGGAATCTTACAAAAGCATGTTGTGTATACATTTAAATTAGGGCTGTCAAATGATTAATCGTGATTAATCGCATCCAGAATAAAAGTTTGTGTTTACATAATATATGTCTGTGTAATGTGAATATTATATTTGTATTTATAAAAACATACACATACAAGCATATATTTAAGAGAAATATCAAACATAAACATTTATAAACATTTAAATAAAATTTTAATGATTGGGAAATTTGGATAAATACATCTACAGTAAATATTTCCTAAAAATACAATATATTCATGTATGTGTATGTTTCTGTGTTTATAAATACAAAAATGTACACAGACATATTATGTCAACACAAACTTTTATTTTGGATGCGATTAATCACGATTAATCATTTGACAGCCCTAATTTAAATATATCCTGCTTTTAGTAAAAATCTGGGAAAAAGAAGAGATACAATTTTTCTGTTTTGTATCTGGGGTTTTCTGCATTGATGTTATTTTCATAATTAAACACTCTTGCATGAGGACGTACTATAAAATAAATGCTCAATGCGTTAATGCAATGAGAAAATGTTAACTTACAGGACATAAATACACATTTTATGCATGCCTACACATTTACACTCCATTAGTTCGTTCTGTAATGTGTAGTTGCCCTTACGTCCTGTTTTTGTAATTGTTCCCACACCCCTCCAGCCTTCTCTTGTTGTTACGTACATTTACTAAACTTACTAAATTTTATTTTTGGTACATTTTGTATTTCCAGATTCATTGAAACTGTTAAACCGTCACCTATGGGGAGAAGGAAGTGTCAAATAAATTTTATAGACATCTGTTATATAGTCGGTTTTTATAGCAAACAGACTCAAGCAAGACCCCTTAATACAGTTTAAAACAGTGTGGGCTAAACCAGGCTTTGTGCCAGTTGTTTCGCAGTGAAGTTTTCACACTCTTTGCATAACATAAAGCAGGATCTCCTTCAAAACGAGGTTTTCGCCTTTGTTATTATGGAAGCAGATACTCTTTTGAGCGCCAAGTCTAAAGTGAGAAAGCTTGTTTGGTGGGGGGGAAACTTTGTTGATACTTTTATGTAATTTGTTTGCTATCAGTGGTTGTAAACAAATTTACTGAAACCTTGCCGGATTACTGGAATAAGTGGCAAAGGAGTTTTACAGTGGTAATGGAGGGGGATAGAAAGAAAATGCTCTTAAGCTTACGTTCTTGAATGCAGAACGGGTCTGTGAATGTTGTCATAGTAATACCAAATGTATTGTTTTTCCGTCATTGCATTCATAGAGAAATAACATTCATTGATGAATTATATCTTTTTATATTATATATATTTTGCACATGGTGATATTTGTAGGTACATGGTTCACAAACCACCTGCAGTCCAACTGACCAGTTACGTTGAAAGTAGTTTTTCATGACAAAATACCATTTTACATCATTGCCACCAACTAAACTGAATTTACAGATGTTTGTTTAAATCCCAGTGACGAGTGATGGTGTCCAGTCATAGCAAAGAACCCCAAATCCTCCACAACTTACTGTAACACTCAGATCGGACCTACAAAATTCAGAACTGTGGAATGTGAATTGCATTCATTCGAGCCGTTACTTCATCTGCATGCAGTAATTCTTTTAGCGAATCGCATGAAAAAACAATGCTCTCATTCGCAGTGGGGTCATTACAGCTTCATGATCCCCTAAAGCTTCACTTACTAATCCTCTCAGCTTCAGCCAAACCACCTGGAGCATAAGCTGGACACTAATGGTCTACAGAGAGCTGTACCGCACCACACATTTACAGTACTGTCACCACGACACTTAACTTCCAACCCGTCCAATCAGAGATATCCTGTCTCTTGTGTTTGTGATCCAATGATTAAGGGTCTGAGAGGCTTTTGGAGCATCATTCAGGAGGATGTGTGGTGTGGGATGAACAGGAGAGCTCTTCATCTAGTCCGCTCTCAGATTACTGTTATCAGGGAGAATGTTAGATATCATGGAATCCTCATTTGAGTCAGAACTATAAACAGCCGCTACACTGTGTGCTTTCAAAATAAACAATTCTGTCATTATTATTACTTCCCCTTTCTTTCTTCTGAAAAACACAAAATAATTTAGAAAAATGTTGGTAACGAAAAACCATTGGTCCCCATTGACTTCAATTGTTAGGACAAAAAAACCAATGCAAGTCAATGGGGACCAACGGTTTTACTTTACCTACATTACTTTTCTGATTATATTCTTTTGTGTTCTGAAGAAGAAAGACATACAGGTTTGAAATGACTAGAGGGTGTAAATGATGACAGAATTTTCATTTTGAAGTATCCCTTTAGGCTTTGGGGTGTCTTTAGTTTGTTTTAGGGGATATTTGTAACAAAAAAAGAGACAAATGGTACAAAAATTGTTTCTGATATGTGTTGTGCTGTGCTGTTTGATAGAGATGCAAACACGTGACCTGCGTCAACATATGTTTGAATGTTTTTTTAGTGCTTTTACTGTTTTAAAAAATTCTTAGTAAGGGTTAAGATTATTTTCTTAATTTTGAGCTAAAATATTCAGACTTATTTAGTTTTATTAATTAACATACATATTGGTTTACAAAGTAGTACGTATGTATAACACAAAATGTTATTGAAAATTGTTAATGTTTCCGAAATGATTAGGTTATTTAAAAATATATATTTTTATTTAATTCAAAATGTTGTGATGCTATTGTATCATGAACCGCATATTGTTTATTTGTATGGCATCATGAGCTAAATGTTTATCATTACAACCCTATTTTAATTTCTGATAAAAAATATACCAAGTTAGCCATTTCATGAACCGACTGAACCTTAAGGGACTTTTTCCCTTGGGAATTGATTGGATTTTGAATTGTGTTTCATACCGAGATGAATTAAAAAAACTTTTATAGATGCCTAAATGTAGATGGAGCAAGTTTTTACGTTTTGATTAAAATAAGAAAGAAGACTTTAATGTCTTCGGGAGAATGTGTACTGATAAATTATAAATACCTGTAACTGCGGTTCCACTGTGCAAATTAATGTTTTTTTTATGTTGACTGTAAGGTGAATATATTTCTGCACTGTTAAGAATCAACATTTATTTAGGAACATAAAACACACACAATAAAAGCATACTGACATATAAGACTCTAATGAAACAGCCAGTTTAGAGCGGTTTGAATTTCCGTGTTGGATCTGGTTTATACACGTTTGTGCTGTCGACCAGTGACTCAGGTCTTTTCCACAGGGAGCCATTCAGCAAGCTTTTCCTTTAGTCTAATCCAGTCATTATTGTCCATAATTCGGTGATTCTGTTAACAAGTGCCAACCCTGCTGTTCTAATATACACCTTATAGACCACTACTTAAATATTCTTTCCTGAATTGGTCCATTTCTGGATTAAGATTTCCAGTGGTTAGGGTCTTTCGTTTTTACAAGTACAACCAAATATTTTTGTCTACCTCTAGTCAAATCAAAAATGGCTTGTCATATCAGATACCAACCTGATCTTGCAGGTTTTAAGAGGTGGCGATTTTCGCATAAATTCCTATCGTGTGAATCATACAAAAGCATAAAATTATTAGAAAAGGTTACTGACTGTAGATGAATACTAATCGTTCTAAAAGGTGTGCGAATAATATACGAAACTTAATTTCTTGTAAAAATGGTTTGGGATTGTGTTTGATATCCACAGCTGCAGGCTTTGTGACCGCTCCAGTTTTGCCTTTTTACTTCCGCCAAATTCCAAATATGCTTGCATATATTTGCAAATATATGAATATACCGATGTACAGGTTTTAGACAAAGTTATCTTCCTCCTGTACCTTTACAGAATAGACGCAATTAAAGTCGTGATCTATGACACGTCGACACCCAATGAGTCGATTAGTGGCGGAACTAATTGACTCTTGACTCAAATCAAACAAAATTCAAAGGCCATTGAGTTGCCTGCAAAGGCCATGCTAGGATAAATGCTTTATTCTCTTCTTTGTGAGACTTTCCCTCTCATCGCTCTGCTTTTCTCCTCTTCTCCCAGATCTAATCTCATCTCACCATCATCTTTTCCTCGATTTTTCTCTAAAATCTAATCTCATCTCTCTTTTCTCCTCTAATCTCTTCCCTCCACTCATTCTTTTCGTAACATACATAAAACCCATCAAATGGCTGTATACACTCTTTTACATAACACTCTCTCTGTGCCCAGAGCGCAATAGGATTATAGTATTGTGTAATGTGTCATATGTTGGTCTTCAACAGTTCCTCTCTGGTCAGGCTGAGCTGTTGGGAATAGTTATCTTTTGGTATATTCCGTACTGCATTTGCCATACTACCTAGTTTGCTCACCTATGGTATAATAACAGCAGTGATAAAATGTTTTCAGGTGATGTTGAAGTCCAATTTAACCATATAATAATTTAACCATTAATTTCATTTAATTTTAATTTTTCTATTAATCGGTACTTAAATGTATTAACTTGTTGAATTTGGCTGCTCCTCAGCTCCCATGGGTTGATGGGATAGAAAAGTGTTCTGCCAACACATCCTGAAAAATCTTGGCAGAAGCAGTGGACCATCCTGGGATTTCTTGCATGCTGTTTTTATGCACACTTAATTTTTGGACATTTCAAATGCACATTTGTACTTATATACTATACATGTAGATGATTTAAAATGAAGGGAATGTATATTTCCATTATGCTTTTACTGTGATATAGCAACATTAGTTTACTGTTTTCAAAGCTGTAAAATCTCAGAGTTGGATCTTTTGCCAAAAAGCGTTGAATCAAATAGTCCTTCCAGGTTCTTGTTTATATCACGTATGCTTGATTTTTATCCATAAGCTGTTTCTTCATTTAGTAACATTTAAAGGGATATATTCTGTCATCCTTATGTACATTTACTCATTCTGCTGACACTTTTATCCAAAGCGACTTACAAATGAGGTAAACAATGGAAGCAATTGGAACAACATAAGGACAATAAAAAGCATAAGTGCAATAAAACTGGTATCATATAGTCCACCAAAGTATACAGAGCTAAGGTGTTTTTTTCTTGTTGTTTTTTAAAGGATAGAAAGAGTAGAAAAGAGATTGAAGTCAGAGCTAATCGGTCAGGTGCCGACGGAAGAGATGTGTTTTCAGCCGATTCTTAAAGATGGCTACAGAATCTGCTGATCTTGTAGCAGCGGGCAGATCATTCCACAAGTGTGGAACAGATCCAGAGAAGGTATGTGAGAGTTATTTTTGGGATGGCATCACAAGACGTCGTCCGTTTGCAGAGCGCAGGGATCGGGCGGGTACACAATTCTGTATTAGCGAGTGAAGATATGTGGGTACCGAAGCAGTGGTGGTTTTGTAGGCCAAGAGCAGAGCTTTTAATTAGATGCGAGCAACTATTGGGAGCCAATGCAACCTAATGAAGAGAGGAGCGACAGGTGCTCTCTTCGGTTCATTAAAGACCACTCTTGCCGCTGCATCTGGATCTTCTGTAGAGGTTTGTTTGTGCAAGCTGGAAGTCCGGCCAGTAAAGCATTGCAGTAGCCTGGACTAGGACTTGCGTAGCATGCTCGGACAGGAGAGGTCTAATTTTCCTAAGTTTGTAGAGGATGAATCTACAAGACTGGGTGCTGCTGGCAACATGGTCTGTGAAGTGTCTATATCTCTTTGCTACTCTTTTAGAAAAAAATTTGGCTCTGTATACTTTGGTAGGCTATATGAGACCAGTTTTATTGCACTTTTTGTTGTCCTTATGTTGTTCCAGTTGTCATTACAAACCTGCGTGACTTTCTTTCTTGTGCGCAAAAGAAGATATTTTAATGAACATCGGTAACCAAACAACACTAGCTTACATTGTATGGACAGAAAACCATTGAGAGATTTCTCTAAATATCTTCTTTCGTCTTCCACAGATTTTGAGTGACATGGAGGTGAATAAATTATGACTTATAAATTGGACATGTTGTTGGGTGAGTCATCCCAAAGTGACTTAAGAGTTTTAAATAGGCCTATTCAATGAGATGATACAGGTATATCTGTTGCTGGTGCTATTTTCATGGATAAAGAGAATGGTGGGTCTCTTTTTGTCATAAGCATCCAAAGGGTGCCAATTACCAGAGCTGGCAAAGTCTGCCAAGACAAGAATCTTGTGTCGAAATAAAGTAGAACTCACTCGTATATAATGGTAACTCTAGTCTGCTGTCTGCGATGTGATGAAAAACATGGCCACCCATGGCCTTTTTTTATTAGAAAGTCGAGACATCTGCACACCAGCCTGTATCGTGATATCATACAAGCTAGACGTGCTCTGCCTGCGAATATTCCTTTAATGGCCATAAATTGTCATGCATTATTCATACACCTTGTTGATTCTGTCTGGGTTTGTGCTACACGCGTATGGTGCCACTAAATCTAAGTGAAAGCTCATTTGTCCTTTTTCCAGGTGTCATGTGATGTTCTGATACTACTTCACATAAAGGTAAAATCAAAAGCGTGAAATGAATGTGATTGTTCGCTGGGGCTTTTCTGACCCCTCATTTCACCTGTTGCTTCTAATGGATAAAGCACAATGAGAAGAAGGGAAAGAAAACGTGTCATTTTTGTGATCTTTGATCTGGGAAGCGAGTCCTAATGCATAACAGCAGCGTTGACTTTGCCTTTACTATGACACATATTTAGATGGTGTAGTGTAGATTAAAAAAAATTGCTTTTTGCTGAAAAATTGTCTTTTTGGTCAGAATATTTTTTTTAATTACTGCATTTTTATCATACTGATAGGCCAAATGTCAATATTTGGTGGTTTAAATACCTCTCTGAAGTCTCTTTTAAACTTTTTAAAGCGTTTATTTATGGTCAGGTTAGTGAGTTGTCAGATATATAAAGGACCATATTCCTCATAAATGGGGAGATGAGAATTCAAATAAAATAACTTTTTTGTCGTCTATGAGGAGCCATTCCTGCTCTATTCGTTGGGTATTGCTTCTGGTTTGCATATTTTAACTCACCGAAATCCCACGTGCATCCTTTTTAGTCACATCCCAAACGTCTTTTAAAATTGAAACTGGAATTTGCCCATTTTAATAGTTTGTGTATGATAAAACATAAATATTTTAATAATTGTTCTTTTTGTGCGGTATGATGAGAAAGCATCGAAACATAAGGATATAAATGGCAGGCGATGTGAATTTAGCTGCTTCACTATTGGGCTTCATACGCTCTCTGTTCATTAATGAGATTCTGATTAACTGCTTTAGCCAATAAACGGAAATAATCACATATTAACCATAAAAGCCTCCTTATAATCACGCCTGAACTCTAATTACCCTAATGATGTGTGTGCGCGTGTGTCTAAGTGAGCGAGAGGGATCCTGTATTGATTGCGATGGGTTGGAACGTGTGCTGAGGAACCGCCTCATCTTCTCGCTGTGGAGGAGCGATAGGCTCATTCTCTTGCTAGTCTAAATGGAGCTCATCTTAACCACACCCCCACAATTTAAACCGGACTGGAAAACAGGACTCGGAGCAGCACATCAAGCTAATCTATATTGACCGCTGCGACTGGCCTGTGTGATAAAAGATTCCGCTGCTAATTGTCTTTTTCCAGGAAGTCTACTGAAGGAGGTGGGAAGGGACAAAGTCATTTGGTTCTAACCTCCATTACACTCCTCCCCAAACCCCCCGCCCACTCTTTATTTGTCACGGACTCAATCTTTCTCCATTTTGACTCATCCTTTGACACCGTAGAAGATTCCATCATGTCATGTAGTAGACAGATGGTACTGTATGTTTGCGTCATGCAAATTAGTTTTCTCTGTATGTTTCCTCTCAAGTCATCTTAAAGGAACGGTTCACTCAAAAATGAAACTTGCGTCATCATTTACCCACCCTCAAGTTGATCCAAATCTGTATGAATTTATTTGTTCTGATGAACACAAAGGAAGATACTTGGAAGATTGTCAGTAAGCAAACAGATCTCATCCCCCACTTTCTGCCACAGTAGGACAAATAAGTACTATGGGAGTCAACGGGAGATGTATACAGGTTTGAAACAATGTAATTTTTACTGTAGGTTCCCCTCTGAAGGGAGTAAGAATCTGAAGATCTGAGAGCAGCTTCATTGCATGTCTCAAGAGGTCAATATCTAAGAATATTGATTTATAATCATATTGTCACTACTAACAAATCATTACTGTCATACATTTCCATTATTAAACGTAAATGGTATTTGTCCAACGTCACATGACCAAACTTTGTTTTATCCAGTTATATCTTGTTACATCCGGTTGTCGGAGAAAGCATTTTGAAATAATACAGATATATTGGGTTTGTAAGGTAATCAGTAAACCTAGTTAGTGGATTTTTCTAATGTTTATTCTGTAATGTCAGTGAGAAGAAAATAATATCTTAACATATTAATATGCTGTACTATGGACATCAACAAAGTTCATCTTTGGTTTCTTTTCCCTAAGTTTTTCATATAAAACCGCTCTACTGAGCACTTACAACAGACCTGAAGCGGGTGCTATGAGAACTGTTTTCCAGTTTCTGCATTTGACATTTGTCAAAAAACCTCGTTACCTGGAAATGATAATGGAATCCCTGTCTTATGATGGTAAATTTAGGTATCTTAGCCCACTGTTTCTCAACTGGTGGGTCGCAAGACCGTTCTATGTGGGTGGCGGAGTTTACAGTTAAAGAAACGACATCAACAACAAAAAACTTAATTGTGTGACTATTACTTTTGAAAGATGTGCACGCAAGCTGTTGGCAGATGCCTGTGCTGTCCCAATCCAATATCTGCGTTTAGGTGAGATGTTGAATGTCAGTGCCATTATTCTATCGTTATTTACTTAACTCTAGTCTTTCACCTCTGAAAAGTTAACTATCCTGTCTTGTCAGAAGTTGTGCTACTCTGTCTTTCTTAAAGTGCAAAAGAAACTGAGCATGGCATGCAATGTGTGAAAGTACCTATAAAAGTAACGTTAAGTTCCTAAAAATCACATAAATGCTACTTGGTTTGTTAGCTGGGAAGGATTTACATGAAGGCATGATATTCATATTCATCTTTCATTAACAGTATTGTGTCTTCACCATGGTAACTCTTGTTTCCATTACCCCAAAATGCCATGTTATTTTCGCTTTGTGTTATTTTGTAAATGTTTATATTACTCAACATAATATTTAATCAAAAAAGTAGTTTAGGACTGCTAAATAATAGCCTTAACCTTAACATATAGGCTGTTTATTCATCAGTATTAGTCACAAATTCCATATATTTTAGGATTAGTCACCCGTTTTTTATTACTACATATGACGTCATAAAAGAAAGTGGGTCAATGAACTGCTCGATGACCATGGGAAAATGTGGGCCCCATGGTTTAACCAGTTGAGAACACCTGTCTTAGCCCACCTAGGCCCAGTGTGAGATAATATTGAGACTTATTCTGGCAATATGTATAGGAAAAATTTCAGTTTAATTTCTAAAGTAAACAGTGTTAATTTCCTCCCTCTGGGATCCGTCTTTTTTTCTTTAGCAACCGGTCTAATGCCACATTCATTGATTCATCAGCCTATCTCCCCCAAGAGACACATTTTGATACAGACCTCTAATAGCAGTTCAGGTCGTAGGGACACATTAATCCCCTGAGAAAGGACATAGACTTCTAGGCGTGCCCCAGACAACAGAAGGGAGTCTGATGTTCTGGTACAGCTGCTGATTTACTCGAACATTAAACTCACAGACAGTAATGTGTGACAAGGAACCTTTCCAAACCTAGACAAAGTGGATACATTGATGCTCAAGTTTCCTGCTTTCAATCACATCCAAATGTTCCCTCCCTATTGCGCGGCTTTCTTTTTATTTAGGGACGACGTGTCAGTAAATCACATTCATTAACAATAAAAAGGTTTATTAGCATTTTAGCATCGGATAACAGAAGAGAACACTTCCATCTACTCGCCGCGGGCAGTCTAGTTAAATGAAATTGCACTTTTGTTCCCACACAGTTTCTCTCCAAAATGAGTAAGCTGACAGATGCCTGCTGGAGGTTTCCTCGCGGCCCATCAACAAAACGGCACAATAAACAAGATGCCCACAGATGCCATTACCCATGATTCCTCTTTATTTTAGAGCACCGTTGGTTCTGCCACAGGCACTTTCAATTTGAAGTTTGCAGGGTGAACAGAAGTCAATTTTCTCTTTGTTAGATATAGCATTGTCGCCCATCTGTTTCGAATATGTTCCTTATTTCTTTAACAGGACGGCTATATATCAGTGTTTGGTTGCGTTTTATTATTTGTTTTCTGTGTTAGTGCCCGAGTTACATCCAGGGCCTTTAATCTCTTACGAAGACACTCCATTCCATTAAACACCCTACTGTTTATAAGTTCTTATGACACACATACACACTTCCACGTTCCTTTGCACTTGTTCCGTGAGTGATGTAAAGTTTTCTAAATGTTTGTGCTGACTGAGATTCATAACTGGCAGTGAGTCTTGTGTAGCTTGTGGACTTTTGACTGTTGGAATAAACCATTTTGCACTTTGTTTGGTCCACTTTGCAACTTCTTTTTACAATAAAGACCAGCAGACCAACATGTAATGTGACCGACTTAAGGTTTGATTATTTTTCACGTACCATTAGAAGAACATTTTTTGGCTTTTCATAAAGAACATTTAACAGCTGCAGAACTTTTCATGAGAGGCAGAAATTGGTATCACAATTAAAATGTTTGATGAGACTACCATGTCTACTTTTCTGCTACAGGGTGCCTCAAATGAAACTCTTGAGTATATTTTAAAGTTTGTAATGATTTAAGTTATATCAGCCGCCCCATCTACAAATAGCATAGAAAAAGCCTGTAAATCAGCACTGAGACCGTAGGATGTCTGTGAGCTCGCCGACTGAGAATGAGAGCTCCCAACAGGAGCCTTTTGTCCTCCTCTGATCTCTGCTGTGGGCCATAGATGTCTCCTACCCAACCACATATCTAACCTTTCATCAAAGTGCCTGTCAGTCCCTCCATTCTACTAGAGCAATTACATGACAAGGACACAGCGTTGCAAGCACGTTGTGTCCATTTGTTGTAATGGAGATAAGACATGACATCATGGCAAAGATGGAGAGCCTCCTTTTTATTGTAGGCACTGCTGCCTGTTGCGTTCTGTTCAGTAGATATTTATGCTTGTGAGTCCATACCTCTCATAGGTGAATAACCTCATATGTGGATAGAAATCCTATATTATTGCCGTGTTTTACTTGAGCTCCTTGGCTTACTTAAGCTGCCCTCACTGTCAATAAGAAAATCATTAGAGCCTTTGAGCAGAACGTTCGGAGGGTGTTGATGAAGGAAAGGACTAATGGATGCCAGACTTGACTGCACTAATAATGAGACCTACAACAAAAAATCTCTTTCTCTTTTTTCCCCCCCTTAACTTATCTGTTTAAAGGGGCTGTACATCTCAGTTTGTAATTGCTACTGCAGGTGATATGCGGAGGCATTTTTTTACGGGAGTTGTGATTCGGCTCTGCTCTAATGCGCGGATGAGTCTGATGTTTTGAGTCGTATGTCAAGTGTGGCCTGTGACAGTGAACCACTGAGAATCTTCACTGTACATCAGTACTGCATAATAAACATTAAAGTTAACATGGCAAATGATATAATATTTTCTAAATCACACAAGGTCCCCAGATAGTACTAATCCTGTGCAAATAGAGCTTAAGATACATTTATCATAATGAACATAACAAAGAGAGAAAGACCAACCAATGAGACGGTGTACACGTCTGTAACACAACAAGTGTGCTACAGTTTTTGTGTTATCTATTGAAATATTCAAATGTCTTTCCGGTTCTGTTCAGCAGAAATAAATCCATGTCTGCCAATATTAATTCTTGTTTTCGCACAGGTCCTATCACATTCCCATTTTCTTTGTAAACTCTCATCAGTTCGTATCTCTTGGTTTTCACAACAGACGAATCCCCAGATGTCAGTGCAGCGCTGCCTCGTGTTTAAAAGTAAAAGTACTAAACGGCGCCATAAATAATACTAGAAGTTTCCAATACAAAATGTCTTTGTACAATGCTACCCCTGTCACCCACACGCGTACTAGCAGCCTGATCCTCTTCCTTCTGTTCACGAATGTGACGAAATGAGGCATAGACAAAAGACACCAAATAAGGATTTCCGGAAAAAGATGACCCGACAGGGAAAATTACAAACCATTATTACAAGCTTTCCGTGGTGAAAGCAAGGGTAGGGACACAGTTTAAAACACCGTTCTTTCCTGTACTTGCTCAATCATTGGTTTTAGTTCATTTTTACTCAAAAGAACTTACAGACTGCCACTCTTACATGCTTTACTGCGTGACTTATAATAATATATTGTAAGCATGCACAGCTAAGATGCAACATACGTACACTGTTAGATGTCGCTGTAGATTAGCAGCACATTACTGTAAAAATCCACAGTACAATACTGCATCTGTATATTACAGTAAAATACTGCAGCTCATAATGCATTCTGGGTAATTTTCATTGAGCGGGAAACTTTTACAGTAAATTTTGGTCTCGCTGTAACCTCGCTGTAGCTTTGCTGTAACGTGTTGCGAAAGTGTGCCACAACGTCATCACGTCAAATCACACAGAGCCCATCCTGGCTGCAGCTGGAGGAGGATAATCGATTTCTGGCAGTTTGGTAAGTTTTTAGTTTGGTTTATTTTATGTGTTTCATACAAAAAAATTATTTTGTTTTTGTATTTTGCACAACAGTTTGTCACAGTGTTGTTTTAAACGTGGAATGAGAGAGATATGGTCGCCAACAAACGTTGCTTCTACCTCAGAAATTAAACTAAGTCAGCCCACTGCTTAAACCCGTTTTACACATCTCACTTAATGAATATAGGATTATTTCAACCATTTATGAGGGTTTTGGTGAGTTTATTTTCTGTCGAATAGTTGAAGTTCGTTTATAATGGCAAGCTAAACCGACTTGTATTTGGTAATAGATAAACTCGCGTTTGTGTTCAAATAAAATAATCTTTGACCAATTCAACTAAGATTCCTCCTAAATAAATCTCATACGAAATAACAAAGTCACTGTAAAGTAGCCCACACAGCTACCAAACTGCTTCACACAAAATGAAACCTCATATTTAACTGCGATGAGTGCGATCCATACAGATTTCATTACTAACAGATTTATAAATGTGTTTGCGGCGCTTATTTCTGTATTTACGGTATATCCGCAGAAGCAGATATGATGTTCTTTAGAGTGTTTTACATTCAGTTGGCCAAAAAGTTTTGTATGACAATATATTTGTAGCGATATTGCTTCCAACACCTCAAATCAATGCACGTACTTTGCTAAAGAGCGCGGCTGACTCCGCCTTTACGTAATGACGCTGTACGGAAAGAGGAGCGCGATCAGCTTTAAATGCATTTCCAAAAACACATTGACTTTCGCTACACCAACGGTATAGAAAATGCAATCCCAAATATTTGAACTCTTAATGTTAAAGTTATACAGGGGAAAACATTTAAATGATCATTTTGCTACATTTTTGATTGACTATCTTAAGCGTATATAATAAACAGAATGGTTTCTAAATTTCAGCCAGTAACATATCATTATATATTTCTTCTTACAGCTCTAACGTCACAGTTTGGTCCACTTTTGCACCCTGGGCTTATGAGTTTCTGTAAGTATTGACCATGTATTTATAATACAACTTTTATTCAAATTTGTTTCTGGTTTTACTTCTGACTTTTTAGTAACACTTACAATAAGGTTCTATTTGTTAACATAGGATGTTAATACATTTTAACATTTGGCAATACATTTTTAAATCAATCAATTTATCTCTGTTCACATTAGTTAATTCATAATGAATTCTCAAATATTATTAATGTTGAAAAATATATTGTTCATTGTTAGTTCATATTATCTAAACCATTAATAAATGTTATGGAATAAAACCTTATAGTAAAGTGTTAATGAATTTTCTTTCACCATTTACTTCACAATTTGTAATTATTTCTATGGCTAACAGATTTTGTTATTTTTGGCTTTTTGTGTTACAGTCTCACCATTGATATTTTGGCTGGATTTGGTCATTTTTAAACCAAGCAAGTCATCCCAGGATGTCCAGTTACAACTGCAAGTCATGTAGTTTCTCGACAAAAATACCCACACCAACACAACACTGTCACACAGCACCACACAACACTCTCACACACCCGCACACAACACTCACACACACACACAACCCTCTCACACAGCCCCACACAACACTCTCACACAGCACCACACAACACTCTCACACACACACACACAACCCTCTCACACAGCCCCACACAACACTCTCACACAGCCACACACAACACTCTTACACACGACACTCAGTTTGAATGGAACATTTTAACTACAGACCAGTGTTTTCTTTGCCAGTGTTAGATGACACCTGTCACTTTGTTGCTATTGTTTGTTTTGATATGTAATGTATGAATATTTTTGCTCACTTAAATGTTGTAATATATATAGTAGTCAACATTTGAAGTGGGTCAAAAAAGTTACAAGAATAGGTATTGTTCTCGCCTTTTTGATCCACTTTAAATGTTGACTACTGTCATTATATGTTGTTAATGGAATACATCATTCTTCAATACTGTTTTAAATGTTTTAATACTTTTTGTTTCAATGAAATGATTCAATAAAAAATTTACCTGGATTGCCTTTTGATTCATAATGTCAAGTATAGCAGTTTTATAATATTAATAACTACAGATTTATATCCAATTTAGCCTAAATATATAATAATATTTGTAATTATTGCCAATACGAATTAAATAGTAATTTGTCAATATAGGTATTACAGTAAATTGCAGTAAAAATACAGTAAAGTACTGTGTTGTATCTATACAGCAATATTTTTTGTACTGTAGTAATCTATTACAGTACAGCACTGTAAATCAAAATACAGTAACTTACTGGCAACCGTGCTGCCAGTAACGTACTGTAAAAATACAAGCAAATCGTTAACAGTGTACATAAGACAAACAGAGAAACACTTTTTAAGAATGGGGGAACCAAAGAGTTCTGGAGAACCATTGACCATTATAGTAGCTTTGTCCTAGTATGGTAGTCAATAGTGCTCCAGAACTACTTGGTTGCAAACATTCTTCCAAATAGCATTCTTTGTGTTAAGTAGAACAAGTTGAGTGAATGAAGACCATTTTCATTTTCCGATAACACGCCGTTCGTTATGATGAGATGAGTCTCATAGCATGCTGCTATCATACAGCAGATGAGTTTTCAGATGAAACTACCTACAGTGAGCATCGGAATATCATCCAGAATCTGTTTACTTGGACTGGTGGACAACCTCCTGCCAACCATTAATATCAAACTAGCAAGTTCTCCCTATATGCTGCAGCATAAGCTTTACAGAGGAACGTATCACTGACAATTTCTTAAGAAATAAATAAAAATCAAGTTGGTTGTTATTATTTGTCGTTTCCTGTAATAATGTCATTAGAGCAGACAATATAGATTAAAAGAATGCAATGTATAAGGAAGAGCTTCCACTGAATGACAGTGGCAATGTATGTTAAACCACCTCAAGGATCTTCTCTTTGAGTTACATTGAAGTTAAAAGAATCAATGTGGATCAACACTAGGTAGTTGTCTGAGTAGTCTGTTAGACAGGAGGGATAATGAAAATGCAGAAAAAAATCATTTGCAACACAAGACTAAGATTGATCGCTCTTTCTTCCTGGAAGCTTTATATATTGTTCGCCTTATCATTTGCAGTAAAGGCCAGAGCATTGCCACAAGGGTGAATTTTTCATCTGGTTATCCTACTAAATTGAAAGTGTCTAAATGAAATAGACTTGTCAGATATTTTATACTAGGCAGAAATCACTAAAATATAAAGTAGTATCGTACACTTTCAGTCTGACATAATGAAACAAATGTGTACGTATATTATCCTGCAGTCTTTAACAAGTGCGGATGTGCAGATATTAAACCACCCTTATGTCATGATGTTTTATCTTTCCCGTCTGTTGACTTGCTGTAAAATCCAAACACTACTCTGATCCATGAACTTGCATGGCTATGATATTCACTTGTTTGTTTGAAGATTAAACGTGCTGTAAGGCTGTGTGGACTGGCCTCCATGAGACTGCAAATACCAGCGACAGTCGTGTCAGCCCCGGCTGTTATTATCAGACACCCTCAAGGTCCACCTGACATAAAGGTGACAATAACAAGCAGAATGTGTTGACATATCAGAGTCTCCTCTGAAACAAGAGACCAGAGGCCTTAAAATCAGTCGGCGTTGATCATGTTTATACTGGATATAATTGAAGCAGATATAATGAGCGGTAACTGAGACTGTGGCAGTAAATGAGTGAAAATAATGCAGACTGACTGTGTGCGTGGGGGCTGGAGATGATGTGATTTGTTTGTCGCTACACAAGAAGAGGAATTAATTCCTTAGAGCAAGAAGAGGAACTGTAATGAAAGTGGATGAATAGTCTGGTGTCGCTGATATATTGCGTCCGCATCGGGGCTCAGGTCTCTATACTCCAGCTAAACTATTACATGAAGCAGTGGTTCTAAAACTTTTTCGTTGTAAGGCCCCCTTTGGGTAGGGTACATTGCTTTGCGGCCCCCCAAATAAAGACTTGAAATCTTAAACTTGGAATTTTAATTAAACCAAAAACACATTCATTTATACATTGCTGGTGCTTCGATTCTTTTGGTTGGTGGTCTTATTTTTCTGATGTTTGAGTGCCTAAAACTTGGGATGCATTTCTATAGTTCATTAAATGCCCCCCCTGGATCCATCTTGGGGCCCCCCGTTTGAGATGCACTGACATAAAGGGATAGTTCACCCAGAAATAAAAGTTCGTTCATCATTTGTTTAACCTCATATCGTCCCAAATCTGTGTGACTTCTGCAGGACACAAACCCCATTGACTTCCATTGTACGGACACAAACCGCAGAACCATTTCTTAAAATACCTTCTTTTGTGTTCCAAAACAACAAACAGCAAACAAATGATGCTTGCATAAGTATCACTAAAGTGACAAATATTTCTTTGGCATTTAAAACTGTTTTATATGCCTGGGTTTGACAGTTTGAAAACTTAATTCAGTGTTTAATTACAATAACTCCTTTGAAATACCAGCCTGACTGGATACATATTTGGACATTCATGCACCAGTAAATTACCACCTGTCATACATTCAGGTTTATAATTGCAAGATAAAAGGAAAGCCCGGTACGTATGATGCGGATGGCCTGAAATAAACTTCAAAGCCAGCGAGGATGAAGTAGATACGATTTTGCGTTTGGTAATTCTAGCTTTGTATTGGCAGTAGCCGGGATGCCGCTCTACCCTGAAAGCCGTGAAACTGGCAGCTAACCACAGGAAAACATAATCCCAGTGGAATTTGCACAGTATGTGGATGGAAGCTCATTCCGTTTTCTTTTTTGGCGGTTTGGTTCAACTTTGATATGATCAAGGCAGTCGTAGTGCCTGACATTGAACATTGTGCTATGGCAAATCGGCCTTGATAGGAGGTTATTTAAGGACATGTTGTGCTAAACCTTTTTGAGCAGAAATTGGCTTGGAATTGACCATCGCTCTCAATTGAAACCTTCTGATGGGAAATGAGGTGTAAAGTGTGTCAGTGTGGGAAACTAAGTGGGGTGTCCGTATAGTTACAGGTTGAGTGAGGTTGTGTAATGTTGCTCTTTAAATGATGTGAACATACAGTATAGCGGCTGTGGTCATAAGTTATTGGTAATAGATGTATAACCCTATATTCTTCCATTTGCATTGTCCTGCATGTTATTCGTTCTTCCTGTCAGGAGAAGATTATATTTTTGTAACCGAACAGGCAATCAAAATCAGCGCCTCCTTCTTCGATAGCCATAGTAACAGACAGTAAATATTTTGATTTCTTCTTGTTTCTTGAATGTGCTGTATGAGGCATTCTGGAACTCAAGCCGTATTTCGCCATTTCTTCCTGATACAGTACACATGGGCTGACCTGTGAACAGGGCAAAATATAACTGGCAGGTTGAAAGTGTATTCATTCTTTAAAAATGTTTCTTTTGTGCTATGCAGAAGAAAGAAAGTCATACAGGTTTGAAATGACAAGAGGATGAATAAATGATGACAGATTTTTCAGTTTTGGGTGAACTGTCCCATATTTAAGAGGTGAATTCACAATACAGCAGCAAACCAGCTGAAGCTCTCTGACTTACTGTTTAATTGATCAGATGATGCTTGGTGTGTTTAATGATGGATTCTCATGATGCCACGTTGTCTCTTGCTACCTGCTAGGTCTTTGTATAATATTGACGACCTGTACCGCACATGACCCTACAAGAGTATTGACTTTACACAGAGCACTGGTGTCGATCGGTGCGGAGGTTATAGAAAAAACTCCTCTGTCTTTTCTGCAGTATTTAATGGATACTGAGCACTTTGTAGAGCAGTGGGGAAGTTCCAGTCTCTTTCTCTTTCTCTCTCTCTCTCTCTCTCTCTCTCTCTCTCTCTCTCTCTCTCTCTCAATCTTTCATGGATTACTCCCAAGTTTTAAAGTCACAGCCTTCGTAATCTTACATAGCTTTTTCACTATAGGCATACAATACATTTTTACAGTTTATTCTTGCCAAAATCTACAAAGAGATTATGTAACTGACATCTAAAGCGACCATGCACATTTTGTTTAGGTTAATTGTGGCATTTAGCATAATCTAAAAAGAATTATGCGTATATACAATTTAGGAGAAAGAGAAGAAATAGCACAAAAGTTTCTACGACGAGATCAAATTTGTGAAAATCTTGTTGTGGTGAGCAGGGCGGGACGAGAGCCGTGAGGGAAAGGCGCTTCTCTCACGGAGGAGCTCCGGAAGCATAAGAGAGGAGCGACATCAGGGAAGTGCGAGAGGGGACCAGGCCTCGACATAATGTTTTTTATCTCGTTACAATTGTTTAGACAGAACTTTGTCCCAGCAAAAAAAGGATTGAAAAGTAAGCTAGTACACTTTTCGTGTTGCCCTATGCAGATGGGATTAGTGTTCATTTCTGTAAAGTTATTGTCACTGTGGATTTCTAATGCAGATTTGTCCTTGTACTTAGTTCTTAGTTCTCTTGTAAATGTGCGGTTTAAAATACAATATTAAAAAATAGGGGAGAGTTTTTGAGATGATCGTTTTTACAGGATTCAAATTTTGGTGAAGTTCTGGTATCTATTACATGACCTCACCTTTCCATATAAAACAAATCCCATCCCAGGGCTTATACTGTATCTCCAACAAAACTCTGAATATAAAATATTCAAGACCACATTCCTCCAAACGTTGGCAAATCCAATTATTAGTTTTATCTCGGAAGCGTTTATTTCAGCGGATACTTTTATTTCCCTGCAGAACCTGTGCAACCTGAACCCGTGCAAGTTGCGATGCAGCGAAAAGTCGTTCGATGTCGCCTCATTGACCGCGACTGTGCATAAGCGGGCAAATGTCTCACGAGAGCCCCAGAGAATTGTCAGTCTTTATTGATTGACGATTGGCTCGTTTTCCTGGAAGGCGGGAATTCCTTCGCTTGTTCGGCCATATTGAGCGTTGCATTCCTCACCATTCATTGTAACAGCAGTGTAATATTAATATCTTAAGTATTAGCCAGCCAATCAGATTAGAGCTTGCCGGTTTTTGTGTGCATTATACATCGGGCATATGAATAGGTGTATCTGTGGGATAACAAAATGTGGTCTGAACTTTAGACTGGTTTATACGTTTAAACTTGTTGAGCGTTGCATATATTCTAAAGTCTGCTCTGTCTTTTATCTGTTTCCTCGCAGCTACACTTGGCACTCTGGACTTCAGCCTTCTGTACGATCAGGAGAACAATGCCCTGCACTGCACTATCAACAAAGCCAAGGTAGGAACCTGCACTTCCCCAGACAATGGGTGTGTATGAGAGAGGGGAATACATCTCAAGTCTGAAATTCAGACCCATATCCACGTTTTTCATCAACACCAGTTTTTGCAGTAGAACAAACAGCACAAATAAAATACAGTATTTTTTGGGACAATAAGATTCTTCCTAAAACTCTTCTCTTTTGTTAGTCTGGCTTCTTTAATGTCTATAAAGTTTTATAAAGTGTACGGCCGTTCATGCTCTGAGGGGATCCCTTTGGCTTATGTCTGCCTGTGTGCCGCTCTCTCTGTTGTAGTGTGGGAGGCATTTCCCCTGACAACAGACTGCTGCTAGCATCTGCTGCTGTCTGTTTTGCTTAGTATTCGGTCTAGACTTGCTTTGTCTCCCCAGCAGCAAGCTACAAGCATCCTCTCTGTCTCTCTCCTTCAAAAGCTGTTCCTCTCACTTTACGTCTACACTAAAAAGCTCAGCAGTTTATTTTCTTTTGTAACTTTTTTTGCATCATTTACAGTAAAGCTTCTGGTGCGAGATATGTGCGGTAGCCTATACTGATACTTTTGGCTGGTGCCCTTTCTTTATTTTGAAATGCTGAAATTGCGTGATGTGTTGGATTTCTTGCGGCACTGACTTGAAGACTTGAAGCAGTGCATGCTGGTTAGAATTTCGCCAAAATGTAATTACTTGCTTCACGTCTGAAATAAGTCATATTTCACCCCCCTTTCCTCCAACCACTTGTCATGTACGCCCCACTTATAGTTCATTTCATAAATATGAAGTTTTGACATTTTTTCTTGTTCAATAAAGTCAATGAATAGAATTGAGTTGAGTTGCGAACATGACTGACTAGTTTTGCACATCCACAGTTAGGATGAAGAGCTTGTTTCTCACAGCGAGGTGATTTATCAACGTAATTGCTGTCCTCGGTCAAAGTATGATCACTCGTAAAACTTTTCTCTGCTCACACACTCGACACCTTTCAGTGTCATTTTCAGAAATTCTGTAATGCACTGCAGGTGCCTGTATTTATCTCTCTTCAGCAGAGGAGCATGTGTTAATGCCTGTGGGACAAGAGCCACTGATTTGAAAAAAGAGAGAGACCCTTTCAACTGTCACTCTTAATGACATCTAAACAACTGCCATCAATCCTAACTTGGGTTTTTAAAACAGAATGAGATGAAAGAGATTTTTTTCAAATCGTTTTTTAAACCGTTATAAGTGAATAATGGAGTATAATGATTTTATAAAGCACGAATGGATTGGAGAAACCAAAGATTTTGGGGGGATTCATGGGGAATTCAATGATAGCTTGATTTATTTGCACCCTATATACAAAGAGAATTAAGCAAATCAGCACGGTCCTGAAGACTGGTGGTCCAATCCATGATCCTGATGTTGGTTCTGGTTTGAAATGAAGAAACCATGCAAAATTTCTCACGTGAATATTGTGTATCTAGAAGTATGCTCAAAAATATTGCTTTTCTCAGATATTTGATTGTCAACTGGTTTCAATGCAGCGATAACAACATTTTGAAGGAGTTACTGCAGCTGATTCATATTTATTTGTTAATGCTTTGCATATTAAAACACTGCTGTGATGTACTCTTGTATTTACCCCCTACAGTAGTGATATCCAGAGGGTGTATAATTGTGCAATATTGGCTTTTAATCCTCCCTCGGGTTCGATTAAACCATCAAAATATGAATTAGATGGTACATAACGCTAAACTTTGAAGGTATCTATTGGACAGAATTACTGAAACAAACCCTGACTGCATGTCGTTGATTCTCTTATGTAGTAATATTGTGAAGCCAATCTCCTAACTGTGACTTTAAGTCTCCTGACTTGACACACGTGACTGCCAAGCCTCCTTGAATTATTTTCAAAGCTGAGCTCCAGTTTATAACCCAAATATGTACAACTATGGAAAATGAAGGTAAAGTGTTCAATACATCTTGAATAATATATTTAGCATAAAGCAAAGATGTCAATTGTCCAAAAAAGTTGGCCTTTAATTTTGTCATCTACTATACATGACTAGGGGGGTGGGGCTAAAGAGGCAATGATGTAGGAGTAGGCATTGGCCTTTTGTCACACTATAATGTCATAATGAGCGTTTTGACAGTTTCAATAAAAACTATTTTTGGACTGAGCAGGAAGTTTTGATTTGAACATATAGAATTAGAAACCTACAGTTTTTGTAGTACAATGATGTCAACGCTCTGGGAACATTTAAATTCTCAATTGCAGCAGGCAGAGTTTTGTAAATAAAATGTGATCTGGAATAACAATTACTGTAATTGTTTTCATTGCCTTTTCAACACATAAAAAAATCTAATTTCTCACACCACTTTATGGTGCCGCATGTGGCACTTACAGCTTCTTTTTTGTTTTTGTACATTTACTCCCATCGTCACATCCATGCTGTGTGAAGTGACTATACAAGTCATAAAGTTAATTTCGTAATATTGAGGTTCTTGGTGTGTCAACCAGTTTCTTACACCCCTAGGGAAATAGCTAAATTACAGCGTAATAGAAACAACAGCGCATTGATACATATAATATATAAACATTTCTCTGTTTACAAATTATGCTCCAGGCGATTGCTTTTTGTCCCTAGCTTTGATAAAAATATCAAAACCACTTTAATAAAGCAAAGAAAGTACAAAATATTTATTGAACATCCAGTAAGACAGATTTTTTTTGCATTGCGGTCACATCAAAGCAAGATGCTCAAGGCCGCCTTGTAATTAAAAAATAACAGGTGGCTTAAGTAAGCTATGCACCGAGGTTAGTTCGCTGGGCTTTTTGATAATGTCATTGCAGGGGGCTGAGATGACATATTCGTCGAAAACAAAAGTGGTGCTTCTTCTATGTTTTGCTGTATATAAAACACCAAATGCGATTACGCTTCTGGATCAGCCAGGGACAAGCTTCCTGGTCATCCTCAAATTATGTTCTCTGTTTATTCTCGGAACTGCACAAAGGGGACAAGCCTACGAGACAAATGAGCCAACTTGGTCCTCTCTAATAACTAGTGCGCCCAGACTAAGAACGTGCTATTCCCATTAGTAACACTATTCTCCTTTGAGCACTTTATATTGGATCATTTCTCAGATCCCTTAGAGATTAAGTAGAACAACCATTCCACTCATATATATACAATTTTAAGGCTTGTCTTTAATTTAGGGGTTATAAACACTAAAATATACCAAAACCAAAAACGTTTTTCACTTTGGAACATAAAAGAAGATATTTTGAGAAGTGTCTCAGTGGTTTCGTCATGGTATGGGATGAAAGTTAACAGCCCATACTGTTTGGTTGTTTGGTAACCCACATTCTTACTTTCTTACGCAGAAAAAATGGAATGGCATTAGATTCATTTTGGGCTGAACTATGCCTTGAAAAAATTTCTTGGTGAAGTTTGACAGCTCTCCATTTACTTTCAATGTGTGAAAATGCTAAACTTCGTGTTTCTTAGTAGATAAAAACATCATACAGATTGAAAACAATATGACTAAATGGGTGACTAAATGACGACTTAAGTTTCATTTTTTTTCAAACTTTTCCTTTAAAGTCCTCCTACGTGAACAACAAGAGCCTTTGAATAATCATCATCAAGAGACGTCATGTAAAATGTCTGTCCTTGAGTTTGTAGGGGAGAAACACCACTTTCAAAAGAAAACCCTTTTGGCAGACAGGTGGGAAGAGTCACAAAGTATTTAAAGAGATCAAAGACGAGCTTTCCGTAGCCCACGTATTGACCCTTGTTTCTTTGATCTTCTTTCCGTTGGCTGTCCTCTAAATCTGAAAAAGTTCAACAGCTTCACAAGAAAACACTGCCCACGTAATGCCCGACCAAGGCCTTCTATCAGACTACAGCCTGTTAATATTTCAATACAGTTGTCTTATATTGTGCCGCTCCTTATCAACATTATGCAGATAACGGAGGCTGTTGAATTATTAAGTAGCCAGTCATCCAAAACGTTAAATGAATAACCGGCCAACTGTTAAGCGGAAGGTAATGATGCGTGTTGTCATGTGCAGAGAAGTTGCTGTTTGACTTTGCATGGATTGCTTGACCTTTGCTGTCCGATGCCCATGATGAATTATGTATAGTTTCATCAAATAATCTATTATGTGCCCATTTATATATTATAAGTATAAGAATACCTGTGTGCCCGTGCATACACATACACACTCAAGGAACGTGACCGATATTTGTTCGTATACTGTAGTCACGGCAGCCAACCCAGCTATTGATCAAATACTGAAATTTCTTTGAGAAGCACAGCATGTACCATTTCATTTTTTGCTGTACGGGAACCCACAGGAACTAGCTTCAGCGTTATTCCGCACACATATTAGAAAGCCCTTTAAATGCTTTTAGCGAGTATAGCCGGTAGCCGGTTTATGGTAATCGGGCCTTTATGGAGGTCATGCTGTCCAGTGTATGCTCTACTGATTGAGGAACATGGATTGATGAACACATTATTGTGACATGAAATGGCATCGGCAAGCCCTTTTACTTGCATAATGTGATTCATTTGAGAGAGAAACGGGATATAGAAAAGAGAGAAAGGTTTGGAGCAATTGGACCTGGTTTTATTCATTGGGATTTGATAGCATTGTTAAAAGTGGGATTTCTAACACAGAATGGATTCAGGCATGAGTTTGTAGTTGGTTGTGAAAAGAACAACATTTTTGTTTGAGAACATAGGTTCAATAAAAAATCAATATAAGTTGAGAATTGAGATTGTGATGCTGTGGTGAGGTTAACCTTAGGTCATCTAAAGGTGTTTCTTTTTTTTACCTCAAGTCGAATGCTTTTTGCTAGGACACTACATTATTGTGGTCTGATTTGACTTCCTGCTTTATTCCAAGCGTGTTAATACATATTGTAGTTGCAATGTGACTAAAATAATACAAAAAGCAAACTGTGATTGGTCGCTTTAGATTTTAAATGGACAGTTCTTGCCAAGAATACTTTAGTTGATAGTGAAGAGTTCTACCAGACTTAATGTCTGTTGTTATTTATGTTGTTTATTAATGTTGTCTGTTGTTTTCTATGTACTTCGAAAGGGGAATTAAAGATGCTGCGAAAAAGAAAAATGGTGGTGTTTCAAAATCTAGCTGATAACCCTGCACAGTATTTCACTCGATGTTTTTCCCACTTCGTCCTTTATTAAAAGCTACAGAAACAGATGCTTCGAGCACTTAAGATATGTAGTCAATCACCCTGTCACCAGGGTCTTCCTCTGGTTGAACGCTCTTCAGTGAAGAACCTGATTCATGGCTTGTTACATCACATCACAGCACCCATCAATCTGACAATCACGACGCTGTCATTTCTAAAAAGAGGATTGTAGGAATTACCACGTCCATTTCGTCAAACCGAAATGAGTGAAACAGTTAAGATAAAAGAGGGTTTTTGAGAAGGAACCTTTTGGTTAATTTAATTCCTTTAAGGAACTAGCTTGGTCAGGACCATGGACAGCGGCGAGTCATTTGGCACATACAGTATGCATATCATGTTATTGCTCTCATATTTTGTACCAAATCCATGATGTCTAAAACCATTTATTTACATTTATTTTTTTCAATGACTTATTAAACAAAAGACCATTCATTTTCCAAACCATACAAGTAAATACACTATTTATTCAAAAGGCTTGTCTGTTGATCATGTAGTGACACTTGTTGTACATCAATGTACAGATTTGGGTTAAAATAGCAATCCGACCGATCTGTATCTGATTTAAATTATAAATTAAGGATTTAGTATCATGGACATTAACACATAAATTCTGAATTGGTTGATTGGCATCCAAAATTGAATGCAATTGATTTTTAACCCCTTACTGATAAATAGTTTTAAAGATGGTGTGATCGTGTAGATTTGCGGTGTTTTGTGCCTTTCAAGCCTGCACATTTCGCTTTAGTTCACTTACATTTTTAGCACTACAGCTTTTGGCCAACTACATTTTTCAGGACCATGGACAGTCACCGGAAGATCAGACACAAATCTGTAGAATGAAGGTTGCAGGTGGTTGGATAACAGCTTTGTTGGGGTGTGAGAGGGAATTTGCTGGTATGACGTGATAAGCGTTGATCCAAAGACATGCACTGTCATAACGCACAAGGGATTACATGGGTTTACACACAAAGAAATACAGATGATGGAATATTTGTATTCAGAGCAGAACCATCACACCTGCTGGTAATTATGTGGAGATTTTTGTAAACATCGGTTACAGCGTGTTTCCAATCACATCATGTTAATACTTCCTGTAACTGGAATTGACTTTTTATTATCATGACACAGCTGATGTGACATACAAATGCCCATCTTGACAAGTGATACTTTTTAAGATGTTAAAGTAATACAGTTCAAGAGGCTGTCATATACTTTGATCACAGCTAAAGGACTGTGATGGGCAGCAAGGTGCTAGATAGAGTCAGAATAAAGAATGGCGTATTGTTGTTGTTTTTTAATTGTTCAACACCGTATTTTTTTTTTAAGTAAAGCTAAAAAAATCTATTGTTGCTTTTCCATCAACAAGACTGAGTCACGTTCAAGAGTCAATGGTCTGACACGAGACACACAGCTGTCACAATCCTGTCACAAGAGACTGGAAAATACCTACACAGGTGAAAAGGACTGTGACGTATTTTGTATTAAACAGAAGTTTCCCAATATTAACTTCGTGTTTTTTTGTTGCCACACTTTGTTTGATACAAAGCATTTGTATAAAATTTCCAACCTTTTCTGCAAATAAGAACAAGTATGCAATTACTAAGGGTTGACACCAATTGATGTCTAGTTTTGTAGGACACTAGAGAATGTTTTCTGCAATATTTTGTTTTTCCAGTGGCCACCATAGTCATTTGTCAAATTGATATTTCACCAGTTCCTAAGTGCTAAACTAATCGTCCTTTTGAACAGACACACGTGACAAGAAAGAGAAGTGCAACCCTTCATTCCACCAAGGCCGTCAGGAGCATGAATCTTTTAAGGCTTTATAAATGGAAACTGGAATTTGATTGAAACAATAAAATGTAGACATATGAATGACATGCAATGGTTTAGCAAATTCACAATTTACAAGCAATTCACAATTTGATTGTTTTATTTGCACATACCTGAAACTAATGAACACAAAATGAAAGAGTCATTATTGTACGTATTGTGAAGGTCAAACAAGGACACGTCTCCTCTGATACTCAGCCTTATCAAACCCCAGCATGCATTAAAGACCCCCTTCTCTTCACTCACCCCAGTACCTCAGAGATGAGGCATTTTTAATTTTGCAGGCTCACCCAGAAGCTAGTGCTGCAATGGTTCCCTCGACCGAAAGCCTTTACATTTTTCCCATAGACTTTTGGAAGATTGCAAAAACACGCTCTGTGAAGAAATAAGGTTTATGATGTTTACCCGTTTTGTCTATCGAAATAATCTTACAAAGTAGTCGCTTTTAGCAAGTTGTTAGCAACCGCCATTATGAAGACACAATAAGGCTTTAAAAAATCACAAGCGGGTTATAATTGGTGTGTTTTATGACATAGAATAAAACTTGAAAATATTTCGAGGCGATTTACCAAAAACCTGATCAAAAAACCCATAGACTTTGGAAGTCCTAAAATGTTATCACGCTTCTGGGGTTTGTACACAAAAATACGTCATCTCTGCAGCTGCCTATTCAACGGAGCACTTCTCCCATCACTATTTTCCCACAGTGTATCCCCTTTACCCCTACCGCCGGGCCAACATCCCCTCCTCCCATCAACTCAATTAAAGTCACCTGCCTGTGATCTGCTCTTTCTCTGTCTGGGAGCGGACAGGTCTGAAAGGGTCAGCCTTATTAGCTCCTGGTGTACAGCGGTCACACGCTCACCAGGAGCATTGGCTTTGTGATGTGAGCCAAAGGAATTTTGCAACACTGAAATAAACAGAGGTCATCAACCGGTGCACAGATTACTTATGTATCATTGAACATGGCTAATATTTTGACTGTTATTTTGATTGTTTGTGGTTAATTAAAACTTGAAAAGGGAGAATTTTTTCACCATTGAGAAGGATATACATATAAATTGTTTGCTTGTTTGCAAGTGAAAAATCTTCCAAATAACAAGCAGATACACTGTAAAAAACTACTTTTATTTTACAGTATTTCCATGTATTTTTTAAAAGACGGTAAAAAATCGTCAGGTGTAAAAATAACTTTTTTTTTTACATTGTAGGAAACCCAGATATTACCTCTGACCCCTTAGTATTTTTAGTAGAACATTTATTAGTCACAGTTTTAGATGTAGGGTTATATTTAGGCACTAATAAGCCTTGCTATGCTCACCTAGCATGTGTGTATCTTCAGATAGACGTTTTTCTCAACGGAGTTTGATGCAAGCATGACGCTTAAACCGAAATGAAGCATTAAACTAGATAAATGGGTGCTTAATTGAACCCTCAGGCAGCAAATTAACATGCTACTTTTTAATGAAATGATATTAATTCTCATTATTTGTTTTGCCTGTGGTGTCACTCTGCTGTGTGTCAGAACATATTCCAAAAGTGTTGTATTAAGTTTAATGTGACTGACATATTTTTCCTCCAACTTTTCCCTCTCAGTAGAATACCCTGTTCAAAATTGCCTGAAGCGTTCTCCCAGAAGTTGACGTGACCGTATACAACTTTCTGAGTAAAGCAGATTCACAATAAACCGTTAAGTGAGAACGATGAATCTGAGGCTGACATTCTCTGCAGGTGAAATTGAGGGTCGATCTAACGATATTCACATTTTCTTTATTTCTCTTTGCGGCAATGTACCTCCACACACTCCATCACTGCATGGCAGCTAAATTTGGAGTTGTAATGACAAGCCTTTGAAAGTTTTGCATTTAGAGAAATGGATGGGCACCATTCCAGGTACATTGTTAAGCACACAGGTCAAACACACTCGCCTGGGGATATTTTTTCCATTATTTTCACGTATGCTGTTTTTCTCACGTGCCATCCTGTTTTTATTTTTTCCTTCATCACTGCATGTCTGCAAATGGTTTTCTTTTGTGTCATTTTGTTTTTCTTCTCTTTCCTCCATCTTTTCTGTCTTGCATGCACACATTCCACTCGCTGCATGGCTGCATGCTGTTAAATGTTGTGATGGTGTCTAGCTCCCTGTTCCCAGATACAAAAAGGTAAGATACTCTTTGTCTCGTGCCTTCCGTTTCTCCTGTGTGTCTCCTGTCGAACATCTATTGATTCCCCCCGTAACGCTGGAGACAATTTACACACTCTGAGGAATGTAATCTAAAGATCTAGTTTATTAGAGGCATTAGTAGGTACTGGTATGAGTTATTATTAACCGGACCTGCAGGGAACATGTCGGTCAGTTACGGCCATTTATGTGCAGCCACTATTGCTCTATGCTCAGACCCAGTGACCACACAGTGTTTCTTCCAAGGTAGCTCAAGATGAATGAATGAATAAGACCATTGAAAGACAATATTTCTTAGTGCTTTATTTTGAAGTCAAAAGGGGGAGTCCCACTGCCCTAGACCTTATTCAATACTGCAATCTCACAATAAAAAGCACATTTATGTCATTAAGAATGTTCTCTTTCATAAGCACAACATAAGAGGACTATTAGTTTGAAAGATATGAAAGTGAATTGAATTATTAGAAATATATTGAAAGGTTTTATTATGTTTAATGTGTTTTTAATGCATTTTTTCACCGACCCAATGAGTACCTTTAGTGACCCTCATTGATAACCCTAATTTTAGTGACCCTAACTGCAGGTCAGAAGTTTTGGATCACTTGACAGGTTTCTCATGCTATTGATAGTCTTTTGATTTGTATACTTATTATATAACACATGAAGTTGTTTTATTGCAAAACTAAATGTTATTTAAGAATGTTTATAATAAATAAATAAAGAATAGGTGATCCTTAACTTTTAACTGGTATACAGTATATGAAACTGGACAAGTTTGTCTGTAGGGACTAGATTGTAGCACCAAACATTCTTTCATTTGTGCTATTCCTTGTTTGTATATCCTTTTCCACAAAAAGAAAATCAATTTCTGCAGAATTAGCATTAGTTTACAAATAAATTCAAAAGTTTATGCGTCTCCTGCTCTTTACGTGTTTATTTACTAAATGTTTCTACTAATTTGATCAATAACGGTGAACAGGTCTCTCATCCATTTAAACATTTTCTTTATAAAGCATCCCAGAAGATGCAAATAAAGCCTGCAGGTTTCGTCTGGGCTTGCTTGTATTTCCCATAACACACTTGGCATCACTTCTGTGCTTTTATTTGTTGGCTAACACAACAGAACAGATTATCTTCAATTAAGATAATGTGCTTGGGAATACATGGGATCGTTTAAACAATTCTAAATAAACCTTGAACTGTTTTGTTACCTCTGTAAAACGGTTTCTCGGTCAAATTGAATTTTTCACTATGAACTACAAAGCAAAATGAATGCATGCATGGTAAAAAGCAGAGACCGTTTAATGTGCAGAATCTCAACTGTTCCTGTGTGGGTGTTTATTTGCATATGGTCTTCGTACCGCAGCTATGGACCCAGAGGTGTCTGTATCCATGTCTCGCCTCCATGCATACAGTCATGGCTTGAGAATGAGATAAATCCATTGGGTGCTTTCACACCCATGCTAGTATTAATTTATCTTTCCATCTGCTGTGGTGGAATCCTGTGAACACCATCCATCAGATGGGCGTGAATGTGTGTGCACACTCCTGCCACGAGATGTTTAACGGTTCCTTGCCCCCAAACGGCCATTCAACACCCTGAATCAGGACCTCATGTGAATCATGGATTGGTTTTCCGTCTTGCACTGGTGTATTAATACTCTTTGTATAAATACATAGAGATTCATGGGATTGTCTACACACTTGTTAAAGGGAAGGAATGACAAAGTGGAAAAGTGTTTTAATTGATTTTATCATGAAATATTAAAAAACACATTTCCATTCAATATGAAAATAACGATTCAGTCAATTTTAAGATGAAATCAATTCCCACGCTACATTCTTTTCCCGTTCCCAGCTTCATTTTCATGCCAAACGTTTTGTAATGCTTTTATGAATTATGATTTGCTCATTTATTCTACGTGGTTTTGTCAGTTTATTTTCAGACACCCTATGTTTACCACCCTCACGTTTGTCTGTAGTGCATTATGGGCATGTGTCTGTGTACGTACGTCTGATTGGTGTTTGGAGCCCATACAACTCCCAGCCATTGAGAGTCATCTGTGCTGGAACCTCCATCTGCTCTCATGAAATGCACTTGATTTCAACCAGCCCCTTCCTTTTAAAGAATCTGGCCTCTTTCAGTTTTAAGCCGAGACCATTTCCAACAGGATATATTTCATTCAACAGAAGAACGATAAACCATTTGTGAGAGAAACCGATTTGGACTCTGTGGCTGTTGATGAGGAGACAGGAAGAGAAAGGCCATGATGGGCTGTATGTAAAGGGTTATGAATAAATGGGCACAACACATGGCCTCCCTGATGGGTACCGCCCATCTCCTGTCACACTGCCCCTTTCTCAGACTTCTCTATAATTACGATCAGCCGTCCATTCACGGAAATCAGGCTTTGGAACACACATTCATTGTCGGATGCACATTACAGCATGCAGGTACAAAAACCTCAATTCATCCGTATTTAATGCATCTTCCAATAGCGTATGAGAGCATCACAATCTATTAAATCAACAAGGGCGGCCATTTCTCTTTATTGATCTGCTTGGTGCAGACAGACCGCAGTCCCCGTATGTTATGCAACCCTGAAACACAAGGGCCTGTCTTGATGCAAAGATAACGCGGGTGTCACCTTCAAAGCCATGTATCCGTCCCGTGGGTTTAATGGAAGTGTTTAGACGTATAGGAATTACATTTACGACGTGGGAAAGATGCATGTACAGTGCAAATAAGGTTTCGTTTTGTGCTTGTTCTCAATTTCATGACAGGTTGCGTCAGTTCACATCTACAGTGAGTGGACCTCTGAGGCTCATTCAGCAGCACCTTCAAAGAGATCAACATCTGTAGTCCGCACGCACACAAACATATAGGGTGATGCGCATGTTTACTGTGAAAATCAGAACGTCTGGACGTCTGCGTTTCTCTCATAGTTTAAACATTGTTAATTCCGTATGCCAAAACCAATTTGGATAAGTTCAACCACAAATTTTGTACCACTTTGATGGTTCTTTTCATTTTTTAAGCACAGTGTTTACCAGAAAGACCTTTATAGATTTTCTTGTTGTGCTGAACACAGAGAAAGATATTTGGTAGAATGTTTGTAACAAAACAGTTCTAGGGCACCATTGACTACCATAGTAGGATGAACAACTACTATGGTAGTCGATGGTGCCCCAGAACGGTTTGATTTCCTACATTCTTCGAAATATCTTCTTTTGTGTTCAACAGAACAAAGAAATGTATAAAGGTGCGCAACAACTTCTGGATGAAGAAATGATGACCGAATGTTCATTTTTGGCTGAACTATGCCTCTAACATCCCTGTGACCTAAAACACAGATTTCTTAGTCATGTACATGGTTTGTTAAACAACAAAACTATTAAGATTCTTGGTAAAATACGTTCGCTTGTCACCCAGCCTACCATACTTGTCCTCATGCAAAGTACTTGTCGTAAAGAGAGTTTTCTCACACCCCCTTATGTTCATTTGTTTTAGCTCTCAGACTCTGTTGTTGTGTAAAACGCAACACTGAGGATTATTTATGATTTTGTGCCCATTCGACTCGCACACACAAACGTGCAGAGAGAGGTGTGAAGCCTTTTTGACAAGTTTAAACTCTGTAAGTCAGAGAAGCAGAAAATAAGTCATTAGGAGTTGTGGTTCTGACATCCCTTGTGTGTCGGGATGGAGAGTTTGGCCTCTTCTCTGGTCCTCTGAGATCTGTTCATCTCACACATGACTGCACTCGAGAGTCTCGGGGCCCGAACGGAGGACCTTACAGTAATCTCACCCGAGAGAAAGTTCTGGGAATGAAATGCATCACTGAAGCATGGACAGTTTACACCCCAGCATGATATGCTAATGCTGGAATTTAGTTTTTTTTATGTTTGGATGGGAAAACCAATTAGATCTAGACAACAATACAGTGAACAGGTAGTTTAGATGTGTCTTGTTTATAAAATGTCATCACCTTTATCCTAAAGGATTGTTGATGGAAAATTCTTTAGATGTTTATTTTATAAATGCAACTACAGATTTACTCGATTTGACATTGCAGCTGTTTGTTCTAAAAGTCAGAAATGCTAAAATGCTAAACTTTTTTGATCGCTTCAACACTACTGTGCGGTTTTTCTGGACAGGGATTATCTCAAATCAGGACTAGGCCTTAGTTTAATCAGTAAATGTAAGTAGTTTTACCAAGCATGCCTCACTAATAACATTTCTTGTGCGCATATTGAGACAACACAAAAGCAATGATGTATTTTAAGATATGGCAGTGCAGATATTTTCGGTTTGGTCAGCTCAAGCTTTTATTTTCTTCTAGGATTTGTCTGTCCAGGAAACCGCAACAAATATGTTTAGTGACATGTTTTGTATATGCACATAATTATCTTAAAATTTAATTTAATTTAATTTTGATTCAAAAACACTTGTTGGTCAAGTAATAGTGCTTTAAACTAATAATAATGATTTTATAATAAATTAATCTCTCGGGTATGATTTTGTGGAAAATGTCAATCCATGTAAAGATAAACCTGCAATGTTATGATTCAAACAGAGATGGCGATAAAGAGTCAAAGGCTACGGATTGCAGCTTTAAGTTTTTATGATAGCTATATTTTTACACGTGTATTCTGGCTACAGATGATCCATCTCTTTATCTCTCTCACTTGGTGTGTGCTGAACATTTCCAGTCAAACGCATGAGCTTGGCATGACTGGCACCAGCTGTAAGTTTAGCTCGAGGAACTCTAGGAAATAACACTTCATGAGAAATTTGTGTTTAATGCATAAAACTCATAGGCACACTCCTCTATTAATGTTGCCCAGACACAGCGGTGCTCACGAATGTGATGGTTGCAGCAAATATCTCATTTATAAATCAGTAATACCCTCCATGACAATTGATGTGCGGTGGTTAATGTCAGGCGGAGGCCTTCGATAGTTGTACGAGTGCTCAGAGCTCAACTCGGATCACTGTCAATATAATCAGACAAGCAGTCTTATAATTACTTCCAGGATCCACACAGTCAATTTCCAATCACAGAACACAACTACACAGACACGGAGTCATCAGTAAGAGTGTGAGATGGACGGATGAGATGATTGGGTATCAGGTGGTCTTTCGATAAGATCAGAGTAAAGCCAAGACTTCCCTCATATAATCTCAAATTGTGAGACAACAAGGAGGATTTGAGTTGATATTTAGTCTAATGTCTATGAAGCTTTACGTTGAATGCTAGCCAAGGTGGACGTCTCTGTTGTTATTGCTCATAATCGGGCTTGGGGGGTTTTCGCAGACAGGGATGATGATTTATATTGTGTTGCTGCTACCTTTTTAAGCAATCCGACCAATGATATACTGTAATACCATGCATTTTATATTTATTCTGTCTATACTATTTGTTCTTAGGTCTCCCTACAGTGTATTTTCTGTAGAGCTGCTTTAAAACAATCCAAAATTGTAAAAAGAGACACAAATGAGTTGAATTCATGGCATGAAAAAACATATTTACAGGTCAGAATATCCGTGTGCCATCTGTCAGTTTAAAAATGTAAGTGGGCATATAAGATGCCCGAGCAACTGTTATTAGACTCCTGCATTCAGACGAAGAATAGTTTAGGGATGCTTGCTGTCCTTTTGGGCAATTCCCATATATTTCTTAAAAAGTATTTTATTAATCAACATTATTAATTACTCATTCTAGTTAAAATGGCCAAATTTTCCAATAATTTTTTGGTAAACATTGGAAACAGGTCCCAGAAACCCGAACACCAACAACAATATTATTTTTACTAACAGTTGCTCGATTCTGATATTTCAAAAATGTCCACACAGACTGATCGAGCTTTCCGTCCAGGAGAAAATGCCTCTTAATAAAACGCACAAGCTTCAGAAGAGTATTTCTCCTGTCATGGAATGGAAAATCTATGTGTTTCTAATTAGCTTTTTTGGCTGGATGTGAAACAGCACATCTTGTTAGAAATGCAAGAGTTTGACATGAATTGGAATCTAAACCCTTTGGAATCGATCAGACTGACAAGCGGCTTTGTGCCTTTGACTTCACAGGATGTCTAAGATGCTTGTTTTTCATATGTCACATTTTCCTTTCTCTCTGCTTCTGTCTCGCAGGGACTCAAACCAATGGATCACAATGGGCTGTCAGATCCCTACGTTAAGCTGCACCTGCTGCCAGGAGCCAGCAAGGTATGTGTGTGCTTGCACCTTGAATGACATTCTCTTTATGCAATGTTAAAGACTTGAAGTTGGTCATTTATAGCTTTGAAAGCTGTAGACTAACGTGTCCTCTCCATTAGCTTTTATGAGCTACTTGATCCAGGAACATTTACAGCTGTCAGTTGTTTTTCCCTTTACAAAATCACCCTTGAAACAGACACTGGTACAGTCTCTTGAATCTGTAACTAACTCCTTCTGTCATGTCCAGGTCTCGAATCCTTAAATCAAATGGACCGGTGGTACCTTGAGATCTAAATGCCAATATTTTCATGTCATCGCTCAGCCGCTGTGAGACCACAGATTATAACCGTGGCCCTTATTATAGCTCATCTGTTTGTGACCGGTGGTCCTCCTTGCTCATCTTGCCAACAACCCACTTAGCAGCTAACAGTCATTGTCCTCTTGTGTGTGTGAACTCTCCTTCACAGGGTGACTGGGTAATTGAATAAGGAAAGATATCGCAGTTATACCATTAGGATTAGGAAACACCTCACAGATGTGCTAGATGAAACAGATCTGAGTGTTAAACGTGCCAGCTTTAATCACCATCATGTGTCTTGGGTTAAATGACTTGAAACACCAAATCATATCAAGACTAAAGACTGTTAGAATCTCATAAATGAGTAATTTGTATAATTAATGGCTCGCCATATCAAAGAAAAAGAATTGGATCCACCTCTCTATTTATCTATTTTGCTCTATACGTAACCGTGTTTCTTTCTTCTTTAATCTTTTTTGTGTTTATTGCTTTCTTATCTTTATACAAATATGCAAAACAACTAACTAAGGGTGCATTATACTATATCGTGAGCTTGGGGGATATTTACCATTTGATGGTTGTTTATACTATTGGTTGAGCTGCCAGCACATGACCTTTGTCAATATGTTTTAATGGGTTTTTTTACTGCTTTAAGATCCTTTTAAAATTCCTTTCTTTATTTGAAGTTCTTTATTTTTTCATTTATATATATTTATAAGGTTCAGTTAACCCTCGAATCTAGTCAGCTCTAAGACAAGTTAAAGTAATTGAAAATATATTGGAAATAAAGCTGTTGAATTTAAAATATAAAATAATAACAGAATTATACACATAATAAAAAGTATATATAATATCATTTTAATATTTGAAAAAGATATAAGAAATAAATCGTTGTGATACTGTTTTGTCATGACTGAACCCATGCATTTTGTTTGCAAGTTATCTTTGGCTTAAAAATCTAGTTGCATTTCGTATAACTTATCAAATTAAGTTGAAATTGGTTAAATTAAAAAGAAAATGTTACTTGAAGTAATGGAAAACATTTGTGAAAAATCCAATGTGTATTTTTTGGAGGATCTATTGACAGAAATGCAATATAATATACAGAACTACAGTATATGTTCAGGGGTGTTCAAAGATCTTTGTTCTATCTACATACACAGCGGGTCCCCTTACATGGAATACGCCATCTTGTTTCTACAGTAGCCCTAAATGGACAAACTGCTCTACTGAGCGCATTTCGTAAATACCTTATCTCCTTCTGCAAAGAAGCGAAAACGTAAAGACAAATTTGTCCTGTGTTAGCCACCGAAGTGTTTCAAAAGGGAGGGGTGGAGTGAGCCGTTTGTTGCCATTTGCAACTAGATGCCTCTTAGTTTCATACACTGGACCTTTAACATGACCATTTAACATTATTTTTTACATTGTGTGGCTAAACCAAAAATTTGCAAAACGCAGGTTTCAAACTTTGAAAAATACTTTCAGTAGAAATGTACAGTATATACAAATGATTTATGCAGGTTCATGTTGTTTGGGAATGTCTGACATTCGATAAAAGTGTGTCATTTCACACAACCACTAATCTAATAGAAATTGAATCTTCTTTTCCAGGCCAATAAGCTCCGCACAAAGACCTTACGCAACACTCTTAACCCTGTCTGGAGCGAGACCCTGACGTACTACGGAATAACAGATGAAGATATGGTTCGCAAAACACTCAGGTATCTGTGAAACTACTGGATGTGTCAGTCCTTCCTTCAAAACCAATTTTTTCATCACCAAGTGATATATTGAAACATTTAGTACACATAGAAATGTGACAATTGTAACGCTGCTGGGTTGCTATTGAAAATAATAGTATATTCATGAGTTTCTGACACGTGACGTTTTTGCCGTGGGTGCCATCTTGAGGACCTGAGGTTTCCGCAACACAGAGCATATGAGGACTTCAGATTTTGTCATTCTTTCACTCTGTTTAACAAATCCTGTCCATAGGTTTCGAAATCCGTGCCCTCAGTTTTGTAAATATTAAACAACGAAGATTTCCTTTTAGCTCAAAAAACATCATTAATTTGCCTATTTATTACTTTTCTTGATATTATTGTTGATATCACAGGTTTTATTTTGAAGTCTGTAAAAAATGCTTCAGAACTTTCTTTAAAGTAAATGAATGGTGTTTTTTTACATAAACATCCAAAACAAACTGTTCCTGAAATATGTCATTACATTTGTAAGCAATCAAAAGCGTGAGCACGGTTTATGAATTTATTTGTGGGCACAGATTTCAGAAACTAACCGGGGGAACGAATAACAAAACTGTGGCCATGGATTTGCAGGGCATGTTTTTTCCTCCCACAGAGACCTCGCAGGGACCGTACGAGGATATTGTAATACATTAACCCATTTTTTTTAGATTTGCTGTTATCACAGTTGCTGTATGGTCCTACAAATGGCGGCCGCAACGCTGTCTGACGTCACGTGAAACCCATGAATAGGTTGATTTAACTCAACAGTTGGTTTGTGCATATTTACCCAACCATGATTGAAATAACCCAATGTTTTAAAGAACCGTTGCTGGTTTACTTGAGGTTCGTAGTATGTGTTGGTGGTGACAGAAAAACAGAATACAAGAGAAACAAAGCGGATCAATTTAAGTAAATAAAGCATTCGCAGGGCTTTTCAAGAATGAGTGGTGATGAGAATGTGATCCTACTATAATAAGAAACTAGAGATGCTGTAGATTGTCTTTATATGAAGTGCACTCGATCGCATGATTCCTCTGCACATTTGGAGAAACTTGAAGTTAACACGAGCTGTTCAGTAATTGGTTGTCAAGGCTGAGCAACCTTGGGTTATGATGGGGTAGGTAATTACATTCAGAACAACCATTTGCCTTCAGAACAGCTTTAGTCCTCTTTGGAACGCTGCCATACAGACCCTGAATAGAGCGTAGTGGGATATTGTAGCATTCATGAAAATGAAAAGCCACCAGTTGAAGGACCGGTGAAGGAGGTTGAAATTGACATCCGGCTTTGTGCTGCTAAGCTAAAAGGTTCAACGATGTTTAGCCATTCTGGTTGAAAAGATCATAGAAGATGTTTGACGTTGTGTAGTCGTGTAGTAGTGTGTATCTGCATTTTGGAACATGGCAACGTAGTGTTTGTATTGGGTGTGCTGTAGGTCCTGCACGTGTTTGTCCAACATGTGAGCTTTGTGAAGGTTTTAACATTCGTGAAAACGGTTCTCTTGCCTAATTTATTGGCTAAATTGATCAGTTAATGTCATTGACTAAATGTTAGGTATAGATGATAACATTTTTGTTTTGTTTCGTTTTGTTACGTTTGGTAGAACAACCAATACCGCCAATATCATCAGCAGTACACTTAACAATTCACAGTGATGGCATAGAAGGACCATTTTTGGTTGTCCAAAGAACCATTTACGCAAATTGTATGAAATGGTTCTTTCTTTCCTTCAGCCATTGTTAATATTAAATTGGCTTTCCTTTTTTTTCGTTTATGAATAGTTGCAACGATTGAACATGATTGTAAAATATGAAGTTTTATCAGACATCACAATTTTCCTCGCATTTAGATTACCAGATACCTATAAACAACTTTATTTGTAATCTTTTTATTTGATAGAATAATATATTGATAGATATTTTTATATACAAAACACTGTACCAGTCAAATACAAAATAAAAAAATGAATCTTATCCAAAGTTAAACAGTAGCACTTGACAGAATGTAAAGGAAAAAATTGGAAGGAAACAGATCAACTTAACACTTCAAAGAAGTACACAACCTGAATATTATCTGTATGATGCATGAATTTATCATGGTCGTAGGTTTTTTAAGATGTGTTTCGATTTGTGCCAACTTTTGTTGCAGAAAAGTGTTATTTCAACTGCAAATCTGCTGTTATTTTCTCATATGTACAGTATATATCTATTTCAGTCTTTGTATCCATTCTACCACCGCAGGCTCGTGTACCTTCATCCAGTTGTCTGTGATTGTCTTCCTGGCTACCATTAACAATATATGTTGTATAAATAAGTGGAATTTACTAAATTGCTGATACACAATATTTTTTGTGATAAATAAATGAAATCGTTATTTAAAAAATACTCTCAATGAAAAATCAGAATTGGAAGTACGAACATGTTTGAGATCAGATCATTCATCCCTCAATAATGTGTCTCGCATGTGACCATTGCTCCACTTCCTTTCTCAACAAGAAGATCTGATCTCCTTTTCAAAAATATTTCGTGTTATAATGCAGCACAGCACATACAAGACAGCCAGACGTTTGGGCATCTTTGATGTTCAAACTTCATTTTAAAAGAAGTCTGTAGCTGCCAAATGAATGTGACTCACTGAATGGGACTCATTTTATGTGAATCGATAGAGCGCAGTGATTCTTTGTCTTAACTGAGAAGCTTTGGCATATACTAGCAAGAGATTTTCTTATTTTTCTTTTCATTTTTAGATCTCTTCAGTGCTAATCGACAGATCATGAGTCACATTTGCAAATATTTGCAAATAGGTTTCAGTTACTGCAAAGTCGAACCTTTCTATTTGGCCACCCCTGTAAGCCATACAATGTTGCCTGGTGATCTCTCACACTATCTAAGATGTCACTTGCTCACATGAGTCGCATTTAATGCCCCGCAAACACGACCCGTTGCAAAATGGGTTGTTTTTCAGCGGGCTCGATTATTTCGTTTACATAGAAAACCCTGTGCAGGGATTAAAATGCTGCATTAGGATAATAGCGCAGACAAAGTGGTGGTAAAGATTACACCACAGAAGAACATTAGTCTGCACTTGTGTGCATCATTGCGTAACAGCTACGTTACACACACAATATCCCTCAAATCCATTAAAAGGAGATTAACCGAGTTGCATGAGTGGAAACCCATTTACAAGCTCAAAAGAATCGCTTTATGTCTTTCGAGTTGCAATCTGAAATGGGATTGTAAATAGAAAGTTAAAGTTTAGCTTTACATGAATGAACAACATCTTTATTGCATTTTTAACAGTCAGTCGGATAAATGTCAATAGATAGAAATAACAAAACATTGTGCGGCTAATTTAGCGTCACACACATGTTCACCTCCCTGCGGTTGGCTACATGTCACCAGAATTGAATAAGCTCATCGATTACTGAAAAAGCACTTTTTGGTCTTTGTCATTGATATGTGCTGAGCAAGCATTAAAGGCCTATTAGATTTCAATTTGAGCTTGATTAACTGTAACTCAATATAGTTTAGTTTGCTATTAGTTTGCCATTTTTTGTAAAAAGCCATTCTTCTGGAGACTTTTTTGTGTCAGATATGTAAGTATACAGAGATTTACGTCCCCCAGGTAGAAAAAGAAATATTAACAAGGGTTTGGCGCTTCTGACTAGATGTGCTTGTATTTAATTATGAGTGTTTGCCTTAATTCCATTTTATTGGATATCATACATTTTCATTTAGCCTAATCACATCATAACTCATAAGGGGGTCAGCTAGAGTATTAATATCAAGTCGTTTCTTTAATTTGGGCTTATTCATTTCTGTCACGCTTTATAATGATGTGAATAATAGTAGAGGAAAGAGAAGAGCAATGATACTGCAATTGTGTTGTTTAATACACATACTACTCTAGTCTTTTCTGGCAGTTTTTTTCCTGTTAACAAGAAAATAGATACACTGGCTTCTGTACTTAGTGTTATTATTTTTATTGTAAAGTAACTATTGGCCCATTCACCTCATACAACAGAAAATAGTAAAAGTAAGTTTGTGAGTGGTGTAAGTAAAACATAATACAAGTATTTCTGGACCTTTTACTACATCACATTTATTGTAACTGTTTTGCCACAATGATTTGATTTAATTAATTTGATGAAATAAAAACATGAAGAAAAAAATCAATACCATACAATATATATATTTCATTTTTGTAATTTAATAATATTGAAATATTTTAATATGAATAATTTATATTTTCTTATTATTTCATTAAATTTAAAGCAGTTAAAAAATATTTTATATAAAATAATATTTATTTTTTTCATGTTTTTATTTAATTAAAACATGAAATATTTAAATTCTCATATAGGTATATAGGTTACAATTTTTGTTACATTTTTATGGATTTTTATTTGATCTCAATATATTGTTATCATGATACCTTTGATATTATTATAGGTCATTTGAAATTTATAAAAACAAAGCTGATATTGTGAAAGCCCTTATTCATACTACTAAGATCAGATATGCTTGTTTTACACTGTATTGTATTTTAGATGAGCTTATTGATAGCGTGAAATGTCATACACGAAAGAACGTCTAGCTAGGGACCAGACCGCAGAAAACAACCTGTGGTCAATTCATGCCTTAGCAAACCCCAAATATTTCATCATCCCCTGGAAAGTGCTGCACAAAGCTTTAGGGCTGGTGTCGTCTAGACAGGGCCGGAGGAGGCAGAGGAGGAAGTTAATATGTCAATTGCAGTCTTTCCCCTTCGAGATGGCAGCCTTGGGTTTGGAAGCTCCCAGATTTGTCTGGACTCAGTGTGAATTAATGAGGCTGAGAGTCTTCGCTTCAAAGGTCACGCTTCTTGTGCTTAAGCTGTGCGCTAGTGCAGGACTGATTCCACAAGGCTATAGGGAGGTGAAGCTGTAAAGAGGTTTAGGTGATGTTTGAGGTAAGGGTTCCAGATTCACTTGAGTTTCATTTTTGCAAGTGTGAAAACAAACGTGAATGCGTGCTGTTTTGGGGTCCATTTAAAAAGGAGAATTGAAAGAGGAAAAGTGTGTGTGCATGTGTGCGCAGACGTGTGGATGAGGGAGGACCCACCTGATGATTCACCGTTGCTTTTCTTTAGGGCTGTCTCAGCCAGTTTCCATGGTTACCAAAAGTCTCCCTCATAGGCCTCCTTCAGGGACTGCTCTCGTCCTTCACTAAACGAAACTCAAAACGCCGGCACATTCGCTGTCTCACCTCTAGCGTTTATAAAAACTACATTTTCATTATTTCCTCAGACAGCTTGCAGGCACTTACATTTCAGTGCCCTAAATTTCCTAAAATAAAAAAAATAAAACGTGCGTTACATCTCAGACAGTCTGCCACTACATCCCTGAACTAAGAGAGCTGTCTTTTACATTGGCTTCCTCTTATTTGAATCACTCAGTAAAAAGCTGAGCATAAGAAACAACGTTCTTCCTTTAAAAAACAACACAAAGATTGTCAGGGTCCAACATTCAGTGCTGGGTGATGAGTTCACATTTTCCTCCGGTTGAATTGTGTTGTTGAGTTTAGGTACTAATAAAGAAATAAAGAAACAGAATCACAGGACATTCCAGAGCCCAGTAGATAGACGGGATGACATGTAATGAAAAATAAAATATTAAGTGAATCAATCATCATTATTTTATATGATATAATTAAAATACACAATTGTCAAATGAACACTTAATACACATATTTATAGGTTTTGGCAGATGATGTCAATTTATACAACAATGTGTAGCTTAATGCAGTGTGTAAGCCGATTCATTTTAATCCGATTTTTAACCTTGTGTGCATTAAAGGATTAAATGGATATTTGTACAATGAAGATTAAGATTCATCACAATCGTTTTGTAATAGAGGTATTGAAAATGTGGTTCTAATGCCACTAAAATAAAGAAAAAACAGATCAGGACTGTATGCCGATGACAAAATCACAACGCACGCAGCTCCCAGGCTTTATCATGCTCATCATTCAAAGTGTTGTTTTAATGGCGAGCTGTGCAGAACTCCTCCCGTGGCTATGAAAACCATGTGATTCTTTATCTGGAAAGGCATACCTCCATTGCCAACGTCAGTGCTGACAGTGACAGCTCTATTCAGAGTCAAATTATCCACGCAAGTGCCTCTCCTCTCAAGCCCTCACGTTTGAAAGCCTTTTCATTACGATTAGCCGTTTGTAAAGAATGCAAAAGTTCAATTTGCAAACAGGTTTTCTAGAACATTTGCAGACTGTTGGCACCTTTTGTTTTACACATTACGCGACTTCGCATGAAAACGAACAGTACAACAGCAAAGAGAAAGAAGTAGGGATTCATATATTTATTATTTGATGCAGGAATGTGAGAAATAACCAAAACATTCTTTTAGATGCGTATACACTGACTAAAACTAAATCAAAATTTGCTGTCAAAGTCTTTTGACTAAAGAGCACTGTGGTTTTAGTCATATTTGAGTCATCTGCAGAACAGGCAATGATTTGACTGCTGTCATGTATTTAACACAGAGTCTTTGTTTAGCCTAAAATTCGATCCAAATTTGACCTTTCTCTTTCACAAAAGATCATTTTTATATGCGCTGTTGCAACACCGAAGATATTGGACCATTAATAAAGTCGTTCAGACTAAAGGGCGTATTCATTGAATGCATTGAACCAATGATATGATCCCTCACAGCCGGCACTTGAACGCGTTTATTGATAGCGTGAAATGTCATACACATTTTAAAATTAAATATACATCTAAGCATAATTTTATATATATATTTATATATATATGCGTACATCTTTTTTTCTTATATCTAGAATAAATGTTAGTACGAAAGTTTTAGTGAATCATCGTGAAAACGTTTGTCCGCACGCATAGTGAATGAGACCCACTGCCCATCCCAGAGAAGAGATTTTATAATAAAAAAGTTAAGTTGTTGACTTAAAAGAAAACATCAGTTTTTTAAAAGTATTTTGAAGGGACAGTTCACCCAAAAATGAAGATTCTCAACCTTCCAGTTGTTCCAAACCTGTATACATTTCTTTGTTTTGATGAACACAAAGAGAGATACTTGTAAGAATGTTAGCAAACCGAGATTTCGGGGGCACCGTTGACTACCCTTAAAATGTGCCCCAGAACGGTTTGTTTTCCAAAATACTTGGAAAATACTTATTTTATTTTGTGCTCAACAGACCAAAAACAATGAACAATAATTCTTTCTACTACGGTGGTCAATGGTGCCCCCAGAAATCTTAGTGGCTAACATTCTTCCAAATATTTAACCAAACAAAGAAATGTTTACAGGTTTGGAACAACTTAAAGATGAGCAAATGATGAATATTTGGGTGAACTGTTCCTTTAAACAGTCTTTGCTACCTTTAATAGTCAGTCTTTTAATATTATTTTTTGTTTGGCATATATTCTTATTCTTATAAGTTATAAATTATTAAAATATAAATTGTCTTTTTTTATATTTGACAAAAGTGTAGACTTTCAATACAGGTTTTGTCTAAATGTGCTTTTATATAGTTATCGTCTCGTTTTCATCAGTGAACTATTCATTAACAAAATGAATACTCTGTGACTTGTACAGTGCGAGTACTCACTAACATTAACATATTTATTTAAGATTTGTTTGGCTGTTTTAGTGAAAACCACTGCTTTAAATCATAGACAGATGTGGAATTTTCTACCCACTTGACTCGTCTGCAGATTTGACAGCACACACGAGCATCTCCGGCTCCTGCAGTCGAACACAATAAACTGTGATTACATGTGAGAATCGCAACATTGTATAAAAACGAAATCGCTGATTGAAGGTTTACCAAACATTTCCGTTTGCATCGGCGCATTCATGCAAGAAGACAATTTTATCGTCATTACATACACAGCACAGTAATCAGCCATAGTCAAAACAAACCAGAAACAAACACACAGCTCCAGGAACTGTGAGAAGAACAATCCGCAACACACATACTTTTATTGATCAATGCTTTCGGCCGTGAATTCATTGTGACATGAAGATGTGAACATACACATGAATGTAATGCAAGGGGACCCGCAGTGTATGTAGATAAAAAATAGATCATTCAAAGATAATTCATTCATTGTGTAAGGTCTTTATATACCTCTGAAGATAGTTATGTACATTTTATTGCATTTCTGTCAATAGATCCTCCCGAAAATGTCCGACAGCACCTAAATTCAGAATTCGTCTTTCTAGTGATGATAACCACATGATAACAATATTAAATACAATGAGTTGTTGTTATTCTGGCCATTTGTTCATATGTAGAAAGTTCTTATTTCTGGTCGAGTTGCTCATGTGAATCTTGCCGAATGTAGTTCTCGACCTGTACGAAACCAACGGCAGCAGTTCTTTTGTTCCTGTGCCCAAGTATGAAGCGGTTCTTGTTAAGACCGCAAAAAACTCATTTCACAGTCAGCAAGCTCAATGCAAATGAACATCTTCAGTTAAAAGATAACACGGAGCTTCTGCGTGGTCTCTGCGTACCAAATATATGATTCAGCTCATGCTGTATATCGAAAGTGTTTCTCATCAAAAATGTGATATAATAAACAGGTGTTGGGGAAACATCTGATCGCTGACTCTATTGTCGATCATTTGTTGTGTTTCAGGATTTCAGTGTGCGACGAAGATAAATTCCGCCACAATGAATTCATCGGAGAAACCCGAATCCCCCTGAAGAAACTCAAGCCCAACCAGACCAAGAACTTCAGCAACTGTTTGGAAAAGCAGCTTCCTGTGAGTTCCGCAGTTTTTTTACGGTTTATTGTCTGGCGGTTCAGATCTTCTAAGCCTCAGTGTGTGTGAGTGAAGGAAAAATGAACGGAAGACTGAATGATATTCAGATATCAAACTGCAAATACCTCTCATTAGAATTAGCATGCTAATTACAATTCAATTATGATTGGAGAAACATCCTCACGTCCATCAGCCGTCTGAGACAAACATGGCAGACAAAAGACAACAATAGGGTGACGCCGCAGGCTACTCACTGCTCGATACAAGCAGAAACGCTGTCTAGTTTTATAGTGAACTAAAAAGCACAATAATTCAGATCCTCGAGAAAGCTGTGCAGGATGGGGATTGTATTGTTTTTTGCTATCAAAACATGACCATGTGAACGCTTGATGCGGTCCCATAAGGCACATATTTCTTAGTATGGCTTTAGGAAAACGTCTGTGTCTCGATTTTACCTTTATAGTACAGCCATGAAAAGCTAAACCCAGTTCAGAGTCTTTCGGATACGCTTGGCACAAAGCTCTGCTGGGATCAGCACAATCCAATGGTTTCTATTGTAGCAGGAAAAGAAATGATGAGGAAAGCTTTTCAATACATGCCATTGTGGCCCCGTCTGAGGCATTTGATGGTGGTGCAGGTGAATATTAGGAGAAGGTTAAAGTGTCGAAGTGCTGGGTAGTCTGGCAGGATGAGCAGGTATCAGGTGCCGATATGTGAACTTTTATCCGGATATGTTTTGCTTAGAAACATTTTTCGAATGTCTGCTGTTGGGAATTGACTATCTGTCAGCTGTGAGATGGTAGAGACTAAAGTTTAGCGCTGATTTTGGCATTCAGGTAAAGGTGGCAGAGGTTACACACAAAGGCTAACTTGGGATCTGCTCGGAGACCCGTGTGCGACTCGTAAACGGGAAAAAGGTTTGTTGTGTGAAGCGAGCGTATTGCAGTATGTGTTCGCGCACACTTGTGTGATCTCCAGTGGGGACGGAAATGAGACAGCAGCGTGTGGAGGACGAGCAGAGACGCCTCCTCCACAGCTAATTAACTTCATGCTTGACGGCTTTGGTGGGTCCGCAAAGTTCGAAGAGAGAGAGAGAGAGAGAGAGAGATTTAAGCTTCACGCTCAACAGTTGGGAAGATCTCAGCTCTGCCATAAACAATGTCGAGACAAAAGCAAAATATCGGAGAGGATATAAAAAGGTGCATGAAACTAAGTTTGGTAAATGAATAAATGATCTACTGAGACTTGCACGTCTTGCTTTTTATTAGACTTTCTACCCATTTATGATGCAATCATTTATAATAATGCAGTTCAGATGACAACATGAGTCATTGAATTAAATTGAGAAACAAAATTTAGCAAAAATACTTTTAGAAATATTTTTAAAACGCAGACATCATCCTTCCTAGAAGTGATTTCAATTAATCATTAAAAAGGAATATTGGTAGAATAAGCGTTAAATTCTTTCATTATTTACTCATCCTCATGTCATTTCAAACCTGACTTTCTTTCTTCTGCACAACACAAAAACGTTGGTAACCACACAACTTTGGCCCCTAATAGATTTCCATTCCGTGCACACAAGACCAGAGACATTTCTCAAAATATCTTTTTTTGTGTTCCACAGAAATGATATACGTTAGGGTAAATTAAAGATTTCACGTTATGGGATGTCAAATGGAACTTTAAAACTGTCAGATATTTTTCATCTACATCCATCTTTTTCTTTATATTTCTTAGAAGCTGAATTGACAGCAGTGTTTCCTGTTTGTGCACAGATTGACAAGACAGACGACAAGTCTCTGGAGGAGCGAGGGCGCATCATGATCTCTCTGAAGTACAGCTCTCAGAAGTCGGGCTTGGTAGTGGGCATCATCCGCTGTGCCCATCTCGCTGCCATGGATGCCAATGGTTTCTCTGACCCTTATGTTAAAACGTAAGTCATCTCATTTCTCTATTTCTGTTCTTTTTTGGTTTTTCCTTTACAACACCAAATGTTCACAGAACACAGTCATTAATGTTCACAGAACACAGTCATTAATGTCTAAACCGTCGGCAACAAAAGTGTGTACAGCCAATTTGGGCCCAATTAGCCATTTTCCCTCCCCGGTGTCATGTGATACGTTAGTGTTACAAGGTCTCAGGTGTGAGCAGGTGTGTTCATTTTGGTGCACATTTGGCTCTCTCTTTCTCTCATACTGGTCACTGCAAGTTCAACATGGCACCTCATGGCAAAGAACTCTCTGGGGATCTGAAAAAAATAATTGTTGCTCTACATAAAGATGGCCTAGGCTATAAGAAGATTGCCAAGACCCTGAAACTGAGCTGCAGCATGGTTGACCAATGAAGTTGAGTGCACGTGCTCAGAGTCATATCCATAGGAGTGCTGCCAGCATTGCTGAAGGGGTGGGGTCAGCGTGTCCATCGCACATAGCATCAAATTGGTCTGCATGGCTGTCGTCCCAGAAGGGAGTCTGTTCTAAAGATGATGCACAAGAAAGCCCAAAAACTGTTTGCTGAAGACAAGCAGACTAAGGACATGGATTTACAGGAAACCATGTCCTGTGGTTTGATGAGACCAAGATGAATTAATTTGGTTCAGATGGTGTCAAGCGTGTGTGGAGGCAACCAGGTGAGGAGTTAAAAAAAGTGTCTCTTTCTTGTAATGAAATTTCTTGTAATAAATATGCTGGAAGTCCATTTACGAAAAAGCTAAATCTATTACTACTGTAAGTGCACGTTTATGTTTAAGACGAATCCCCAACCGCACCCATTCATTCTGCAACATGCAAGCGTCCAAATAATTCATCGCAATACGTTAAGCCCTGAAACCAACAGACATATAACACTTCTCATGCACAATACACATTTCTCAATATCAAAGATAGGAATTCATAGCTTGTGTTTATTTGTAGGAGCACAATGCCTCAGAGAACAGATCAGTGTTTTTAACTTGTTTTCTGCATGCACAGATATTGGTCAATTTTACCTGTCTGGTTCTGTCTCTGTGATAGATTTTGAGTAAATCATTCATTCATCATTACTGTCAGTGACAACAAACAGAAGAAATCTTGCCAGTGTTTTGTATCCGTCTGCTGTTTTCGAGTCACCGCTTTCAAGTAATTGTCTTTTTGTGTTGTCTATAGATGCAGCATTTGGACTGATATCAATATAAAAAACATAGTAGCGAGTATTTATTTATCTGCATACCTACATTGTGATTCATTTAGTTATGAAAGAAGCTGGATAATAGGGTTGCTCAATCTTTCATTTGAAGATTTGTCATTTTGTAATATCTCAAACAAGCCACTGACCTTTTAATGACGACACCCAGCTATTAATATCAGTGATGACCTCTAATATTCTGTCCATTCCGCTCATATCCAAAAGATAAAAGTGGATTCTCATTCTGCGTGAGTGAATTAATATGGACTTTTTAAATAAGCAACAGGTTGTGCTTAATAGGCTGTGGGAGGTTTGACCTCATTGCCTGAAGCAGGCTGTGAGTTTTGTCTGCTTGTCTGGTGGTCTCTGTAAGAGAATGAGAACAAGGCACCCTCATTAGAAAGTGCTGCAGGAACACGGGCACGACGAAGCACCACCAGTTTTAATGACCTCTACGGCAGCAGTCGTGTTAAGTTTGGGTTCATTTCGGCTTTATTTATGAAGCTTTATTACACCCAGAGTAATTTGTTCTTAAATGGTTTTATGGTGCTATACATCTGAAAGGACTCCAAATGTAGTTCCATTTACAAGTGTTGCATTGCCCTCTGCTGGACATATGAATTACACACAACAAGTTGGTGATTTTTAACATGTGGCCAGTTTTATTTGATAAATCAATAATTAAGTATGAATTATCTATGGGTCTAAAAATCTGATTTACAATGTGGTAAAAACACGTAACTACCAAATGCATTACACTTGTCACTTGTTTTACAGGTATCTCAAGCCAGACGAGAACAAAAAATCAAAGCACAAGACAACGGTCAAGAAGAAGACCCTTAACCCTGAATTCAATGAAGTAAGTCACCTACACATTTTCTTTTCATGTGTAGTTGCAATGCAGTGGTTGCACACGCTTGAGTTTGTCCAAAAGTATCTCATTTTATTCTGTTTTAATATATCAGGAGTTTTTCTATGATATCAAGTATGCTGACCTCAGCAAGAAGACCCTGGAGGTGACTGTTTGGGACTATGACATTGGCAAATCCAATGATTTCATTGGTAGGATCCCTTTAACAACTAAAAGCTTCATCTTTATATATTAAAAAAATTACTTTATCATTGTTATTGAGATCTGTGTTTGTTTAAATGGTTAAATCGAGTTTATTTCAATGATTCTTCAATGATTTCAAATGTTGTAAAGATGTTTGTTGTTTCTCTCTCTCTCCCTTTTCCCAGGTGGAGTCTCATTAGGTATAAATGCCAATGGCGAGAGGCTTAAACACTGGTTTGACTGTCTCAAAAACAAGGACAAGAAAATCGAGCGCTGGCACACGTTAACCAATGAGCTCCCTGGTTCAGGGTTCAATGACTGAAATTCTACCTTCAGTGGTCACACCAGTGCCCCGCCCCTCACCTACACAACGTCAATGTAAGCCCAGCCTTTGATGGATAGATCAACACTCCAGCAGTCCATTGATTTAGAGATGGGTGCCAATATCTGTTTCTAACTAACACACCTGCGTTGATCTTGCCGTTCGATCGTGTGGTTTGAAGTGGCTTTTGGGCTTATATAACAATCTTTAATCAGCCTTTGTTTGTACAGCCTCAGTGAAAACGGAGACATGACGTCCCTGCAGCCAACAGGAGATCAGATGTGCTGTTTAAATATTTAAACATACTTCTCTCATTCGCCGTTCTCTTAGTTATATCTGAGGTTTCATGCGTATTCGAGGATGCTGTTTACAGAAGTTTGCCGTCAGAGGCTCTAATATACGACGAGGCTGAAATGAGCTCTTCTGAAAAAAAAGTATTGTTTACATCATGAATACGGTCCGTTTCTGATGTTGTCTTAAAAGCAGAAACCACAAGATTATATTTTACAGACAGATGATTGTAAGAAATGATGTGTAGTCTTTTTTGGCTTAAAAGAAATCGTAACTCCCCTTTTTTACAATAGATTTTTTTAATAACTTGAATGATCTCCCAGTCTTAATGAATGTAATAAATTTATCATATACAATGATGACCCATAGTTATTACACCTCATTTTTAGTTTCAATTTTATCTCACAACAAATTAACAGCTGATAATAAAGCACACAGGAGCTTAAACAGCCATTTTTCTGAAAGAAAAATCTAAACTTGTTTACACACTAGACACACTATTGCCCAAAAGGAACAACTCGAGTCTAGATAATGAACAAGAGACTTGTACACCACCTGATTGGCCTACATACTTATTTTTTATTTGAAATTTGTCCCAGCCCAATCCATAGATATCTCTTTCTGTATTCTCCATCTTGAAAATGAAAAAACAGGCTGAAACACAAGTTACTATTGTTTTCAGATTGATTGTTTAAAAGCATGTTTATTGTATTCTTCCCTTTAGCGTTTTAAAGAGTTGTATACTTTGGACTAAATATATTTTTTTAAAGACAATGGTAAAGTCATTTGTCATGTTTGTTTTAATTTTGTGTATTCGTTGTGTTATTTAGTGGATCTGCATTTATATAACCAATTTATTATTTGAACCTTTCTGTATTGTTGCATATTCAGCATGCTGTTGATGGGTATATTGGATGTATTACTGTATGTTAAATCATTTTATTAAGTTATTTTTTCCAAACTTCCGGTGGAGTGGCTATTTACGGTCAAGATAAAACTTAACCCGCTGACCGTTTATTAATACCCTCAAAGCAGACCACCTGTATGATGTTCATCGACTGAGAAAGCGTAACATTCATTGTAAAAGCCACTCCTGTGATACTTTTGTAATATTTGCTTTTGTAAACTCGATGGCATAAAAATGCATGCAATGTTCTTGGGCTGTCATTAAATTAACAAAGCTTCATGTTTGATACTGTTGTTCTCATCTGTAAGAGTTCCCGCTCTTGGATGCTATAAGAATGTCAGCCTTCCTTCTCGGACAGTTTTTGTACTTTTGAATCCTATCGCATTGCCCGTCAGGTTGCTCTATAGACTGGACGTATGAATGCATGTTACGAAGAATAAATCTTGTCTTGTTTTGATCATTTTCAACCCTCAGGCAATTGTTTGCGTATTATAGTGGTTCTCTGATGAAGTCGATTTATTTCGCCTCCCGGTTCACCTTAATCTTGCACCGAATGGCAGAATTATCGTGCCTTTTCTTTTGTAACAGTGTTTTTGCACCACTCACTTTGCAAAGATTCCTAGATTGGTATTAGCTTTTAATATGGAAACAATATGGCATAGTTATATTCTTGTCTGTGTTACACTGTTAGAAAGTTGTGTTCTCTTGGAATATGCCTCTGGAATAAAGAAACATTATGGGTATCGTTATGAATGTGTGATAGTGCTGTTGATGATGGGTGCAAGGCTGAGATGGACGATGGTCATATAACTTCGGATTCTGGCATCTGGTAAACTCAAAAAGAAACTCACTTCAGTTCGGTTTCTTGACCCCGCCAGCCAAGACTGGTTGTTCTTCCTCTTTATAAATGTATGGTTATTCTTTCCAACTATATTAAAGAGATCTTTAACTTTCAGGACACTTTCACATTTGTGTTGTTGACAGCTATTGTGAAGTGCAAGAAACTAATGCTATATCAAATACGCATTTGTACTTTTGGGTTGTGTCGAGTACAATAAAAGTGTTAAAGGAGTGGGTTACCTTCAAAATGAATATTCTTACATGCATTTACACCTCTTGTCATTTCAAACCTATATGACATTCTTTCGTCTTCAGAACACAAAAGAAGATATTTTGAAAAATGTTTGTAACAGAACAGCACAGCCCCCATTCACTTCTATTGCAACCAATGCAATTGAATGGGGGGCTTTTTTTTGTTCTGCAGGTTTGAAATGACAAGAGGGCGATTAAATGATGACAGGATTTTCATTGTGAAGGTGAACTACTTCTTTATGCATCAAGACACCAGAATCTGTTGTTTGCTTGAATTTTTGGTCCTATTTTTAAAATGTTTGAGTGTTATGTGTGTTTTTTACTATGGCGAATGATATTTGCATTTACATGTTAAAAACTGGAAACGCATAAGAAATAAAGGCAAAAAAAGGCCTATTTTGTCTTAATATCATTACTGTTAGTTTAATTGTTTAATTACCATTTTGGTTCCCTTTTTTAACACTACACAAATACTATAAAATCTTAAATGTTATAAATATTATAATTATAATATGACACGTTAAATTTAACACAAATAACTGTGCAAACGGTTCTTCACTGTTCCGGACTCTCACTTCTTTGCCAACAGCTCTACCAAGTGATGAAACCCAAGTCGCTGGGCATCATCTGCAGGTCTGTTGTTCATTTTGTCTCTTTGCTGTAATTTAACAGGAAATTTAAATCATAAAAATGGTAAAGATGGTGATACGTTTTATATACTCCGTACCTCAGGGTCTGATCCATTACGAATGCAAAACTTAACCATTTCCATCTGATTGGTGCATACTGCCTGTAAAGAAAGCAAGACAAAAAGGATATTCATCGACTTATATCCTCGAAGAAAGTTGAGCTTGCTCTGGTGTTCAGTTCAACATTACTTAACTTTTTTTTTAAATCTTACCAAATGTAATGGAGTTCGACCTAGAGCGTCAGAAGTATTAAAACAGACTCCAGCTTTCATCCATACCGCCATTTGTTCTGTGTCTCCAAGAAGTGCAAGACTGCAGATGAATTGAAAGCATTAGGTGCCATGCAGTAACACGTGCCAGATCGTGCTTGGGTAAAACAAACTTGCACACCAGCACATCTCGGCTCCGAGGTCCTCCGAGTGTATTTCCAAACGTGCACCTGCAGATATTAACATCTCCACCGCCTCCAGACTCCTGTAAGATTCTCACATGAGTATGAAATAAAACACTAGTGTCTCAAATACACGTGTTCCCAAATTAAATGTGCCATTAAAAAAGAATAATAAGGATTGACAACTCTGAGCTTGTGGCATCTTGCAGTGCAGTTACTCCATTGTAGTCGATGGCATTTACATCTGCTCCCTGATTGAGCAAGAAGCAAACGGTTTCTTCATTGCCATGTACTGCTGCCACGTGAAGACCTGTCCGACCTTTAACATCTACCCCGAAGAGATCAGCACCCTAAAAGAAAGTCCCAATACAGTTACATCATCACATTACAGACCGAGGCCGTATTTACAACTTATAGTCATGGAGGTGTCGGTTTAAGAACCTCTTCTAGATGATCCTCCATCGCAAGAAAATCATCTTTTGCAGCTGAGATATTAACCATATAAGGGAACATAGAACGCTGGTAAGCTTTCGTCTCCTTGTAGTCAAAAAAAAGATTTTGTAGTAAAGCACTTTTTGTATTAAAGAGATTTTTTGTTGTTTGACAAGAGAAAAATAAGTCATTATTTAAAACGATCAACTAATGACGTTTTTTGGCTGTAGGCCTAATAACAAATATGAGAACTCTGAAGTTTTCAAGAATCATGTTTTTTTGCTGTGCATTCCAATTGATATAAATCATGATTTAAGCCACAATAACACAAATACAGCTAACTTCCACAATAAAAAACATGAAAATCGAGTTATCTAATTTTGGAACCGTAACTTGTAAGGCTCACCATTTTTGTGTTATTCATGCCAAGCCAACTGAGGCGAATAGAAGATGCTAAAGCAGATAAAAACTTAACACGATTTTCGGACATTTTGTCTCTCGACCAAACTTCCCCCATAATATGTTTCTCCCGACAGTAATTTAGAAGAGCAGCGGGTCAGTGAATGAAGCTGTTTAACCGCTAACGTTACTGCGATACGGAATCGTCTGAGGAGAAAAGGCGCGCAATTTCAATTTGAACTCCAGTCCGTTAATATCTTACTTTTGAGCACGTAATACCATATAACGTTTACATCGATGTAACGTTAATATATTAGGTTTGGTATTTATTTATTTATTCTGCAGTGTATGTTCGGTGTAATAATAATAATAAGTTAATCAAATTAAATAAACAGTACGCTGTAAATAAATCATTTTCTCATTGTTGTCTTTTACATATTTTCTACCATACTTTTGACAAGAATTATCAACAGGCTCATGAAATTTAACGCGAACATGAAAACATTTGAATGAGTGTGACTTATGGTTATTACATGACAGGTCTGTGCCGTGTATCTGTGTTGTTTGACGTAGCCTACAATGTACTATATGATCAAATATAGATTTTAATGTGATTATTTTAAACAGGCATTGTCCGGGGAGGTTGTAAATGTCGTAAAATGTCGTAGAGTCTGTGGTATAAAGACGGCTGTTCTTCTTCCGCTCATTCTCAGCGTCGCAGTCAGCAGCACTGGCCGGCATAAGCAGCGTGCTTGTTGGTGCGCTCATGGAAGTAAGTCGGTAATAACACGTTTATTTTTCGCCTTTCTCAACACTGAAAATGTTCAAATTACCTTCTGGTGCGTGTAGTCGATGAAAATGTTGAATGTGAATAAGCGAGTTTTAAACTTTAACAGCTACGAGCACATTTACACCACGTGGTGGTGTCGCATGTTAGTTTTAACTGGTAATGGTTAGATTTTTAACTTGACGTTTCAGCAGTTTTAAACATTTATTTCATGATATTGTTTGTGGTATATAACAGTTAATGTGGTTCGAACGTAAACTTGATCGGGAACGTTACAGCCGCGGTAGATCGCCATCTTTAATTTAGCCTACAGAACAAAATCTTTGCATACGTTTCGCTATATATTCTTATCACTTGCTTTCCTCCCTGTGTATCCGTTGCACTCTGGACTTTTATTATACTACAATATTTTAATGGATTGTTTATACAGGACAGAAGGGTCTTATCAGCACAATTTATTGCACGAACACTAACGTTTTCTTTTTCCTACTAGGGTAATCTGTGGTTTTACCATGTTTTTGGAAGCCTTGTGCAGTCATCGTATACAGCATGGTGAGTGTCTGGGGTTAGTTACTATCGGAGTTACTGCACCATGCTAGTCACAGTCCATATGTAGTGGAGTTAGGAACTAGTGCAGTGCAAAAAACAATCATCTTCTCTCGCAACTCACTGTTGTGTCCATCTAATAACAGTGCTACTTATGAGAAGAGACATGCTTTCGCCACAGACATTGTTCATCTGCTTTTTATTTTTACGTGCATTTAAATTTGCTCTCTTGTACTTGCAGGCGTTGGTTGAGGTTCATGGTCATCCTGTGAATGGTCCCATAGGTAAGACTTATTGTGTCGGTGCTGTTAATATTGGGTTTGTGGTGATGATTGGCAATGTTCAACTGCTCTTATGACCATGAAAGAGAAAGTGCCTCTCTGAACAGTGAAGGTGTATCTTTAAGTAAGCCTTGTATGTGCATGTGTACTCCACTTATGTTTTCTTTGCATTTACATGTAGAACAAGATGTGATTCCTCAATCTTCGCAATATGTACTGGAGGGACAAAATTGAACCTCTTGGAGGTAGGTGTCCATGTCATTGTAATTATTAATGAACGTTTTGTGAAAAACAATGAGGTCTATCCCGACTGGCTCCTCTCGGTAGGGTTTAGTCGTTGGAAACGCCTCAAAGACTAACGCTGTAGTATCGATTTACCCATGTTGCTATTATCCTTAGCTTTGTGGGAAATTGCTACAGGACATGCACCAAGCTTAAAGATATACTGTCGTCTTTATGAAGTACAGTGTCTCACGTGTCTTTTCTACTGTGTAGATGTGACATGCTGTCCACTAGGTGGTGCACTATTGCTGTCTGGTGAGTGGAACTTTAAAATCTGTAATATAATAGTGGTTTATTTATGAAAAGCTTTTAACCAGCACTGTGGGGTATCTGCATCCAGTTGTATGTCTGACTGTATGTTCAAATGCCAGTGCTAGATTAATTCGGCACCTACTGTTATTGGACCTTATATCCGTTGTTGGGTCCTAGTAGTGGTCGAGACAAGTTCTTTCTGGGTATTACATTGAGACAGTCCAGTGTTTACATTTATTGCATTACTGTAAATGCAACTAGTTTTCTACAAACGCAAACCTTGAACTACATGAATACTAGAATACTCTACTCTTATGTCAGCTTTGTAGTGCTGGCATGTTATGAGCATTTGTAAGTGGCCTGTCGTCAGTTCCACACACCCTACATGGCCCGTCCCAGCCCTATTACCCTCTGCTTGGCGAGGTGGCTGGGATGGTAACTGCAGACTCGTGCTCCTGTGGGAAGCCTTATGACACATTTTTAAAAGCTCAGCGTGTCTTTGGTATTCCTGACTTGTTAATCTTCTGTCCTCAGATTCCATATGGCTAGGTTGAATTATTTTGGCAGACTGTTCTTCCGGAGCTGAACAACAAGGGTAAGACAACTTTTTAGCTGGCTAAAATTTATCAATTTGGTCACATACCAAGGCTTTTAGGATATTTGGTTCCTGACTAGCTGTGGACATGACCAAAAATTAAAACCCATCCTAATGAGTCATAGCAGTATTGCTGTTGAGATTTGAAAGGAACATTCTTTGTAAATATTTACCGTTTCAAAGTGTTTATTTGGGTTTAATTGTGTCGATTTTATGTGAACAGGGTCAGATTTGCACTCCGGGCTGTGCCATCCACATTACCCTACATGGAAGGTGAGCGAGCTTCCACTGATCTGGATCACCTTCAAAGAGGGTCAGCCACTTGCCTTCACTGGCGATCCTTAACGCTGTGATCCTACATAACTGCCAACTGCTAGACATCATGTGGGTTTTTTGCAACTTGAAATGCCTGCTGTCTGTGGGGCAACATCTTATCGCATTGTGTATGCCACATACTGTAAGTGCCATGCTGTGGATTAGAATTTTAATTGTCCCTTTTGATCTTTACAGATGTGGAGATCTTTTGTGGTCAAGAATGTTGCAATGTCATGTATGTACATTTTAGACTGCCACGGGCTAATAAAACGTAACATTGTAAAATGTGATGTCTGAATCGTCTTTTAAGGGCATTGCTGACTTATGCTATAGGTTAAAATCCCATTTGTCTGACTACAACAAAATTGAACAATTAAAGTGGTTTACAGAACCTACATGCTACAACAATATTGTCTAGTTTCCCATGGAAGTGTACAGTTAACTGAAAGATCTACATGAGAGAAATCATCTGGTTTTCTGCATATAAACAGTTTATATTTGAGCTGTAGTAATGTGAAAACTAGCACCCCTTAGAGGATAATATAAAGATTCTGTCATGCGGGTAGGAGATTTGTTTCACATGGGTCATGGGGTTTAGATTAAAGGATTCTCTTCAGAGAACACTGCCTTTAGTGCTCCACTTTTGCTTTGACAAGCTGCCTTTGAGTGTACAACGGCCTTTATTTGCTGTGCTCTGAAGTGTGTAGTTTGCCTAAAACGAAAATAGTTTATTGCACCTAAAGCCTTTGTGACTAGCAATTCACGAGGGTCTGTATAACAGGATGAGAAGTGTAGAACTGGCATAAATTCGTATTGCAATTTAATTGGTCAGGTGTTACAAATCTCACTGAAGGTTTCAATTCACAGGCATAGTAGCGTTATACAGGTGTAAATTACAGATCATGTCACACACAGATGTCATGGGGTATGTGTTACTTTTCTCAGTGCTCTTAAGGATTAACCAATCCCAGTCATTAACTCTCCCGTTAGTTCTGAGCGTGCATAGCATTTTGCTTTGTGCTGATGCAAAAGATGTTGGCCTGGACGTTAGGGTCTCACAGCCGCCCTAGCTGATGTTTGTATGGACAGGAAAAAAAGCCACGTGAGTTGTAGTTTATCCTGCTTTTTATTCCTTATGGTCACGTCTTGAGAGGTAATGATGAGAGAAATAGCGTCTAAGAACTTCTTTGAACTGAACAATGCCCGTCCCTGTGAGAGATCAGAGTGTCCCAGGGATCTTATCACAGCTGCACACAAAGAATGCTTGTTTTATGACGCTGTGCAGAACCAGCCCTGGTTACCAATGGATGGCACTTGTGAATTATTAAACTTCAGGTTTCTTTTTTTAGATTATGTATTCTGGTCTTGAATTACTGTAATGGTCACGTTATGTACCTTTTTACAAACACTATTCTTGTAACTGCATTTTCATGTAGTTTGTTTAAAAGTCCGCTTAACTTTCTATTTTGTTATATAGAGTTTTTAAAAGTATTTTTGTCCGAGTGTCACTGTTAGGTCTGAAATACTGTTTCGACACGGTCTTCAAACAAAACGATTTCACCCTTTGTCATTCACTCTTGATTAGATAAGCTGCCTTTAAGACACACACCGTTTGATCAGTATGAATAGTCCGGCTTGTTCACAATCTGTTTAGACTGAAGAAAACTGTCACATGCTCCGGTTGTTGTGATTGTAATCAAGCTATGGTTATGAAAAGAAGGGTCGCTCCCTTAAAGCCCTATCATTTTTACTTTATCATTTTTACCTTGTGAATGGGAGAAGCAATTGTCACTGTACGGTCTTTGTGTCGTCTTCGAAGTAAATAAAAAACATCAGACATGCTGAATTGCAATACACTGTAAAAGCCTTGACCACATTTAACTTACTCATCATTAGTCAAGATTTAGAGTTGAAATGACGTATTTACGATGTACGTTTTTGTATAAACAACGAATATATGTTTTTAAAAACGTGATTTGGCACTCGTGGTTTTAACCCTTTAGTGTGGAGCCATCACTGCTGATAGAAAAACGAGCTTTGTTTTCCATATTGTTGTCCACAACAAGTTGCTTGTAAAACGGAACCGCTAAAAGGGATACGGCTATGGCCGGAAGTCATGCAAAATCTCGCCGTAAAATTGCAATAAATTAGCTAACGCCTACACCTACCACAAACCTAACCTTGCAATAATAAAATGCTATTAACTGTTGTCAGCGTGACAAAACGTATGCGGTATAGAAGTGCGCAAGCCAAGTGGAGGTAGCCGTAAACCACATTTCCCAGCGTGCTATGCGAGCACCACTTGTCCCGCCCCCGTTTGTGATTGACAAGTTGTTTGTTTCACTGTTACCAGCTGCTGGCCCATTCCAATCCTTGTCGGAGTGGAAACACGGGGGCCGACAGTCCTCTTTTCTCCCTTCCCATTTACCTCGTTGTGCTTTCTTTTATTTCACCCCGCTTTACTCTCTTTCGCTCCTCTCCTCGGCAGACAACTTTTTCCTTTTCTCTTCCCTCTTTTCCGCTCTGTTTTAAAACCCCGTCCACAATCTCCAGTTATTTATTTATTTATTAATTCTTTTTATCCAAAGGAATAGACGTTAATATATAGATTTTTTAGATGTGTCACAAATGAGAAGACGCAAAAGATGGAGCTGCACATTTTAGAGCACAGTCTGAAAGTGGCGAGCATAGCGAAAGAGGGCATCCAGATTTGCACCCACGGATTAATCAAACTTGCTTTTCTGCCTTCTAAAACAAGGTAAGCGGCCTCATGAATCGCGCGATAAAGTTTGCGTCGTATTAAAGCGTTGTTCGTCCATAATCTGTTTGAATAACGTCACATTGGCTCAACGCTGCGCAGCTCTTGCGAGGCACACGGCGTTACTTCTGTACGTTTTCATTCCACATCTCGTACATGACCCACGCGAAGAAAATGCGCGTGTCACCGTCAAGCGCACAGTCGCGGAGTTTGTTCGGGGGCAGTTATCATTGCCTGCGGTGTTGCTGAAGTTCAGTCGACGGTAGAGGGGTGTGCGTGTACGTGCTCGGGGTTGTTTTCTTCTCGTGCGGCGGTATAAATACACGGAAGGGGGATGTTGCTTTGCATTCAGCTCGAACCGGCGGCGCGATGATGAATTCGACTGCGCGGCTGTGATCAACCTCAAAGCCCCCAGAGCTTCACAAAACAGCGCCGATCAGTTTGACAGAGATCCAGCTGAACTGCACCCAGCGGAATTGTACTGGAACCTGTAAACAACTAGGAGATTAGTTGGGGGGAAAGTTGTGGCCTGACAGCGATTTGCGTGCGTTTGGTGCATTGGTTCACTGTTTACCAGTAGTGTCTTTGCAACACATCAGTATTGACACCGCAGTTCTTCTGTTTGTCGTGTCGATGGTGTCTCAGATGAGGGTCTTTTGTGAAGACCATCTAGTCTTGGTCTCAGATGCCCATCGCATGCATAAGGACATGTCTAGCTTGCATGTGAGGCTCACAGAAACATCCTGCTCCTTCTGCGTAGACTTTTAGATCAGTGCTCCGATTCCCCAAAAGCCCCCTGTATGTCTATTTGCTCTTGTTTTGGAAAATGTAGTTTTCAATGTTTTATTGAGATGTTCTTGTTTTGAAAAGTCTTGCGCTCCCAAATGCCATCAAGAGATCCGGCCATTCACAGTAATTATACTTCTTATTGGTGTGCGTAGCACAGATTTGGATCTTTACCTTGGTTGAGGCATTTAGTCATGACTCAGGATCTGCAACAGCAAGAATGACATCACCTACAATCGAAAGGAACAATGCAGAAATTTCAAAGTAACATTATAGCAAAAACACTTGTGTTTTGGAGGGCTGCTTGGTAACAGATGAAGGATCATTTAAAGTTGAGTTTAAATTTAGCATTGGATGAGATGTCTGTTTTTAGGATTCAGGTTTTTTTTGCAGTGAAATATTCTTTGTGGTTTGATTTCGCTCCGTTAGTGTTTCCTATTGTATTCTGTGCCGTGTGTCTTGCCCAGCAGGCCATGCTATTTGTTTTAGGGGCTTTTTGTGAATTCAGCTGCACACGTAACTTTAGGCCTTAACCTCAAGCATTTATGGTGGGGCGATACATTTCTTACTTTTTTAGGAGGGGGACAGCTTATGTGTCAAATGTCTCGGACTGCTACAAAATGCAAACAACACGGGGCATTAGGAAAAAGTCACCCTTAAGTTGTTCTTCCGACGAAATTTGTAAGAATGTTAGCAATTTTCAGTTCTGGGACGCCATTGACAACCATAGTAGAGAAAATTCTTGTATATATTTAATTCTGTTCAGCACGAACTAAGATTTTTGAAGAATTTAGGAAAGTGAACACTTCTGTGGCAACCATTTAAATTATTCCTACTATGGTAGGCAGTGGTGTCCCAGAACTGAAAATTGCTAACATTCTTCCAAATGTCTTTGTTTGGGATAGTTCAGTTAAAAATCATGTCGTGAATTATACACCCGGTTTCATTCAAATTCAGATTCGGTTAATAGCACTCGGTATTATAATCCCACTATTTCAGAAATCTGAATCAGTTGAATTGCCCACGAAGACATTTCCCATGGCTTATGGCGTATATTTGTATGTATACATGTATATGTATCTGTGCAACACAAAAGAAGAAGAAAAAAAACGCACATCAATGGGGGTCAGTGTTGTTTGGTTACCACCAGCGTTCTTCAAAATATCTTCCTTTGTGCTTGCAGAAAAAGAAAAGAAAGAAAAAGTCATGCAGGTTTGGAAAGACCTGAGGATGAGTAAATTATGAAACAATTTTCAGTTTTGGGTGAACTAATATTGTTGAACGGCAACGGCCTTCCCTGGAATCACCAGTTCAGGTTGAATCTATGAGAAAATGTTAACTTGTTGTATTGAAATATTTTTCATTTATTGCATAGTGTTATAGTCTTTCAAGTTATTGATTGAAAAGAAACCAGCATTAGAAAACCAGTATTGCTTTTATGACCATTGGATAATCAAGAGCCAGACATCTAAACATGTTTTATCTATAAGTGGGTTAGATATCAAAAAGAAACGGGTGGGTTAATAGATTTAAGATAAACCACTGAAATCTATTGTGTTAAAACATCGTTTTGGGGTTGATCTGTTGTGTGTTTTGTCATTGGAGGAGCAGTTGTTAGAAGCAGATTTTAGACTAGAACAGGGGGGTCATACCCGGTTGAAAATTGACATTGGTTATGTTGTTTTACTCTGATTTTAGGGAGCTAAGACGACCTGCCTCACCTCCATGATTATAACTTTGCTTTCATTGCTCATCTCAGGTGTCCGTACCCTCTCATATTAGTTTGGATTCATCTCCGTCTCATCACCCTGTGACTCAAATTCTGCTGAAGTCTGAATAAACCCCTTATGTTGCAGAAAGGTCAATTGTTATCTGGGGAAAAGCTAAAAGCATTCAGATGGCTCTTCGTTTATCATCTTTACAAACCTAGATTGGCAGTACCTAAAAACTGTTCAAGTTGCTCTTTTTATATAAAAAAAAACTGGGCTCTCATATGGCGTTTAACTGTTAGGCTAAAGAGCATTTTAAAAGGTTCAGTGACAAAACAGAGGAACTGCGTGACGGCTCACAAAAATCTCGAACCCCCAGCACCAACTCTTGGGCAGTGTTCAGATGCTTCTTTCCAGAGTCATAAAGTCGTCTGCTGTCCCCCCCAGAGGCAAAATGATACACTGCGTGGGTGGACGGGCCCATAAATAAGGACACTTTACCTGGTATCTTTGGAGGTGTTTTGGGTGTACAAGCCAACCGCAGCTGCCCAGCGTTTGTGTGTATCGGGTTGCTTCAACAGACACGCTGTATTACTTTTCTGTTTATAACTAAAGTGACACTGGGGGTTTGAATTTGAGTTAAATGTGATAAAATTACAAAATCTGGACCCCATTAACTTGCATTGGTTTTGTGTCTGTCCCAAGTGAATGGGGTCCAGTGCTGTTCGGTTACCAACTTTGCTCAGCATATCTTTGTGGAAGAAACAACGTCATTAAGGTCTGAAATGACAAGTGTGAGTAAATGATGACAGAATTTTCAGTTTTGGGTAAACTCTATTACTTCAATGGATTGTTTCATTGGACGTACGCACCTGGCCCGAAGTGAAAGTCCGTTCTGTGTTTGTTGATTGTTCTAGCTTGTTTGTTCTTTCTATTTTATTTAACATTTTGGTCACAGAAATTCTTCTTTTAATATAATTCTATGTCTGGTGAATAAAATGTGCATTTCATAACTAAACAAGCTGCACAATTTGAGGTAACCCACATGGTTGCCGATGCACAAACAACGCAATGAATTTTAATTCTTTGGTTTGTTTAAATCCCCATCCCAAGATTGAGCAAGTGTTCTAATGTTAATTGCCTTAGCAAGCGCAACTTATTATGTCAATTATTATTGCAAACATAAGCCTATGTGTGTTCGGCACTCTCTGAGACGCTGTGGGAGTAAATTGATGTTCGTAGAAGTTCCTCAGGGACGTGTTATGATTTTTATATTCTTGTTTATTACACTGCTTGCTTCTTGACTTGTAATTTCTACCTCTTTCTCTCTCTCTCTCTCTGCCTTCCTTCCAGATGCAAGTTCTTTAGTTTAACCGAGACTCCAGAGGATTATACCATCATTGTGGATGAAGATGGCTTTAAAGGTAGGTTTTGTGGTTACTCTTTTACTAAGAGTGCACCAGGTTTAGTGCAGCCAGGCAAGATTAAGTCATGTGAAGTATCACTGGTTCTCTATAATTCCTTGTCGCTTGACTCCCTGCCAATGTTTGACCACACATTGATCCATCAAGCCCCCAACCACCACCGCACACACACGTTTCCATTATGGGCTGATTGAGTGAATCTATGTCATTACACACCGGTTGTCAAGGTGAACCCCCGTTCGGCACCATGGATATCAAAAGCTCATGTGTTGCGAAACAGGTACAGGTATTTTTAAACCGCCCGGAAGTTTGTGCAGGTTTTCCACCAATAATTCATCAGGTGAAAGATCGGTTTGAATTGCACTGTTTTTCTCCACACGGGTCATCATTCCTCAATCCAGTCTTGTTTCGCTTGCTAAAACCTTTTTACCCATAAAGTACTTTGGCAAGGTCGGTCATTCAGGCAGGTTGATAGATGAACATCAGCTTTTACTGTTCGGCATGCTCTCCACCCTATCAGACCCTCATCAGAAATCTAAAAGCTATGGAGAGCACAGTCTGGATGCCATTATTCCTGAAGGATCACATTGATCTCTCCTGTGTTAACTCTTCTTTTATTTCTCGTCGGTTTCAGAGCTGCCGGAGTCGGAGTATCTCAGCGTGGCTGATGCGACGTGGTTGGCTCTCAACGTGGTGTCGGGAGGTGGAAGCGCCACAAGCTCTCAGCCAATCGGGGTCACCAAAATTGCAAAGTCGGTCATCGCCCCGCTAGCTGACCACAACATCTCTGTGTTCATGCTGTCAACCTACCAAACTGATTTTATATTGGTAAGTGTTACTAACTGTAATGCAGATCAAGCTGACATTTATTATTTATGAGTTTAGCTAAATCGTGTCCTAGTAGAATTTCCAACAGAATTATACACAGTGATATAGAGGAAGGCCGTATATACAGTGAAAGATGAAAATGTTAGCTGGTGAAGATTCTGCTGTGCCATTGATATTTTAAAGAAAAATCCATCACCAAATGCCAAAACGTGTGTGCATTTAATACATAAGAAATTATGTTTTGTTATGTTATATATACAATTTCGGACCACTCCAAATCTTCATTTAATCAGCATTTTTAGATATATTTGTAGCCATTACAGTCAGGAGTCATCCAACTGCAATGTAAAAGACTGACACATGACAAGATGTGTGAAAACTGTAATAAAATCCAGGTTATCACATAAAAAATGATGTTGAACTTTTTCTAAATAGTTCTGCAAATATTATTGCTGTGTTGCTTAGAAATGTTGCTCTGTTCATAGTAACTTTTGTTGTTTTGACCTGTTTCTACTGTTTTTATATCTGAAAATAGAAGCTATATTTTATGTGTTTCATTTTATCTGCACTAGCAAGTTTTTTATATCATTTTTAATCAGTTTCATCTTATTCAAAGGTGAATTTGTGGAATCAGTTTCAGCCTTGCTTCACTTTCAGACAGTTTTGTTATTTGGCAGTATAAGTTCGGAGCACACTGAAAAATGCTGCTTTCAAAGTGTGCTTATTTAAATTGCCTGCTTTAACAAATATAAATAAAACCTCACAAATGTATATGAATGAATACATCATATACAATGATCTGCATGTTTCTTTTTATAGCTGTGCCAATTCATTAATCAAAGCACATTTCATAGTCCAGCTGGCCTTTGAAAAAGAGGAACCTTGGTTCAACCACAGATTATATCAAAATGAGCAATGTGGTCTGTTGGCTAAATATGTAAGAAAAAAAACAATGTTTCATACACTTTACCTGGAATTCCAACATCGCTTTTATCAAGCTCACAACGTGAACTGTAAATACTGAGCAAATTATCGCTTCTCCTTTCATTAACCAGCCTGTCCACCGCTGTTATCTCAGCATTTTTCTGCCGTGTTTGTGCGTGTAGATACACTATACTGCAGGACAGCGCCTGTTTATGAAAATACCAAGAAATGTGGACCCGATGGTAATCTGAGCGTAGTTATGTAAAGAGGATAAAGCCTGTGGATCAGCAGCCGCTTGCTGGAATTTACGCGAAAGTTCAAATTCCACCCCGGCTGCTCCCAGGCCGAGGAATAATCGCAGGGCTTTATAGACGGAGAGGAGATGACCTGCCTCCTGTGCCGGGCCACTTGAGAGGCCATTTCCTTTTCATCCTCACTTCTGTTCTTCTCTCACTGCCTGCTTACTCAAACACTTTTACCTTAAACACTTTCCTTTACTATACTATACACGAAAACTGGTCAATTCTTAAATAATTCACTTTGGATGGTCCTACATGAAAACAGATCTACAGCCCCTGGTATTGTTTAGATCCTCGAGCCGGAGAGATAGGGCACGATACTACAGCCTGATAATTCGATCGCTATTTCTCACCCCTGCTTCAAATACCACAATACATTTCAAATCTATATCATGAGCGAGGCTCGGCACAGTCAGCAAATACATGAAATGGTTTCGATTGATTTATTCCCTCTTTGAGGACCCGAGCTGGTTATAGCGTCGTTCACTAAATGTGTGTGTTGGATCTGTGTGTAGGTTCGAGAGAGGGACCTGCCCATGGTCATGCACACGCTGTCGGCGGAGTTCACGCTCCTGAGGGTTGTCAATGGAGAAACGGTCGCTGCCAACAGCACAGAGGTCACCAATGGTTTTGTCAAGCCGAAACTGGGTAACCATCTGTCATTAGTCTGAGGGCGTGTCGACAGGGGGCACGGTGGGCATTTATAGTACCGAGTGGTGTTGCTGAGCTTGTTAATGAAATCATTTGTTTAGATCTTCTCGTATTTTTATAATACAAAGAATCCGTTTTTAATAGTTGATGTAAAAGAAAGGTGTTTTTGTCATATGTTATGTTTAGGGCCAATGTTGTTTGGTTACCAGCGTTCTTCAAAAAAATATTTTGTGTTCCACACACGTTTGAAATGACACGAGTGTGAATAAATGATAAGCGTTTTCCTTTTGGTGGAATTGTCCCTTAAAACTAGATGTAAATCGAACTAAATGAATATAGTTTGAAATAACATCGACTCTCTCTTTTGTCAGTTCCTCGGCCCATCATTCACCCTCTCTCCAGCCCCAGTAACATGTTCTGCGTTACCAGTCTGGATCCTTACACGCTGTCCTCTGTGGCCACGCTGCTCATGGACGTCATGTTCTACTCGGGCGGGTAAGAGCTCTGCTCGGGCCTCTCACATATGGCCGTAACCGAGAGCCATCTGCCAGTTCTATTAGAAAATGATGATGATGCACAGGGGTCGCTGTCGGTAGAGCATTAGTGCTTCATTTTTTTTCCCACTTACTTATTTCCTAAACTTGTTTACTTCTCAGAAAGTGGCATCAGGCCAAGAATTAAAGGGAAATATACATATCAAAGTTGCCCTTTTAATCCGTTTCCGTTGCGCTCTGTTAGCCGTCCTGTTCACTGTTGTTTTGCAAAAGCGTCAGCTGAGGTTTGCTGTAATAAAGGTTTGATAATAACAAGAATCCCTGCCGTGCTTTGTTACAGAGCAAAAGAGGCCGTGGGGCAGAGCGAGGATTCTGGGCACATTCGCTTCTTCTCGTTCTCGCTGATCGAGGGTTACATCTCTCTGGTCATGGATGAACAGACGACTCGGAGGTTAGTTCAGGCACAACCCTCCCACTAACAATTTATTGATCGTGAAATCAAAATTCACCTTGTTTACTTTGTAAACATGAGCTTGTCGTGTACTTGTATGGCTTGATTTATTGGTGCATGTATTCTGTTTAACAGATGTTAATGTCTAAGTTTCATTATAAGTGTAATAACCTGCTCCATCCCTGAAATGACTTTTTTGGATGACATCACCAGGTCATCTTATTTTTCAGCCACATCAACCATTAAAGACCATGTTTTGTGCGTCACATTCTGAAAAACATGAAGTTCAACTTGCATTTTTAGATTGAAGATTTGATCTGAATTGACTATGAAAAATTACAGATTGGTAAAGCTTGTGATGGATTTGTATCATTGTGACTGGTTTATTCGATTTCTGTCGATATGACTTACAAGCTGCCCATTTCTTGTCAGGTTTCCAAACAACGTCCTTTTCACCAGCGCTTCTGGAGAACTTTGGAAGATGGTTCGCATTGGAGGACAGCCTTTAGGGTTTGGTAAGTTCCACTAAAACTAAGGTCGCCGACCGGAACTATCAAATCCGTGGTAAACCTGTTTTATACTGGTTGCTAAGGAAAGTATTGAAGGGATAGTTTGACCTGAAGTGCAAAATCTGGCACGAATTACTCCCTCTCTGGTTGTTCCAAACCTGTATATATTTCTTTGTTTGGTTGAACAAAGAGAAAGACATTAAGACAAACGGTTCTTGAAACACTTCAATGACCACATTAGGAAAAATGACATTGGTAGTCAAAAGTACCCCAGAATTGTTTGAGGGTGAATGATGACAGCATTTTAATTTTTGGGTGTAGTATCCCTTTAAGTATTTGCTTTTGCTCATAGGATGTAAATAGGATTTAAACACAATTGGGTTGTGCTACATACAGTATGTAAATTACACATCATTGTGTTACTTGTTGAGGAGGTGTATGCTGTTATGTTTCTCAGGGATTTGAAGTTTTTGCCTGGCAGATGATAAAACTGAGTAAATGATCTTATAGAAGCAATGTAACCAATTTCCTAGAAACCACAATATTGTCTTTAGCATGTATTTGCTAATGCGTATGGCACGAAAACCTTTAGTTTGTTCAACAAAACATTATTAGTTGAACTTATTTTATTCTTGTTGTACAAAGCTAAAACAATTGTGTAACTATATTACACAAAGTGGTGCAACCTGTCCATGTACAAACTACCTCAATACATCAGATCAAGTGCACAACTTCAACACGTATTCATGTCTTCCAACAGATGAATGTGGCATTGTGGCTCAAATCTCTGAACCACTGGCGACCGCTGACATTCCAGCCTATTATATCAGTACCTTCAAGTTCGATCACGCTCTGGTGAGTTTCCTGTAAAACAAGTCTGCATGTACACGTAACTGTTTGTTGCCAAAACTTCTTCGTTTAACAGCAGCCGTCTTTCCACTCAGGTTCCTGAAGAGAACATCCAGAGCGTGATTGGAGCCTTGCGGACCAATGAGAGCACAGGACAGTGAGATTCTCTGCGATTGGACATCCCTGCAAACGTTTTGATTTATGTCGAACTCTTAAAAGTGCCAAGAGCTTTGAGGACTGCTTCTGTGGGAGAGGGATCGGAAAAGGAACCGATGCGGGAGGGGGGTTCTTTAGTATCGCAGTCAGTATTGAGTGATCGTGACATCACGTCCTGTCCATCTTCTGCCTACCTGCAAAAACAGCCCTCGTCCAAGCCGATCCCCATTCGCCTCGAAAGGGACCCTGAATCCGGTGTTTTTCTTGCTCTCTTTTCCCCGTAGCAAACCCCTCCTCCATGTACCGTCTGCCATGGCAACAGAGCCTGCTTAATACCGGGCCTGGACTTCATAAAGGGATTCCCAAGACGTCGCGAATAACCATTATGTATTAGTGTCAGGTCCTCCTCAGAAGGACAAAGAATGTACTTTATCAAGATTTATGGGTTTTCCTCACTCTTTCCTGTTTTCCCTTGCAGTGCCAAGACTGAGGGCCTAAACAGACTCCTTGTCTAAATGTGTTTTCTCTGGATGCTTTGTAAAGGTGGTGGTACAGTTTTTAGCGAAACGCTCCTGTTCGGCAATATGGTTCGGTGACGCGTTCGTTTCGTGAAGGAACCTTTTCATTTCCCCTTTAGAAAGTTTTCCGTGTTCAGAAGTTTCGTTCCTTTCCCTTCACCTAAATCTTGGTTAATGAATTAAATTAGTTGTTGTTGTTTTCGCATTTCAAGTACAATCAATGGTTTTTGTGTCCGCCTGACCGAGTTGGCAGTGAATGTGTGTGATTTTGTCCGACCAGGGTCGACAACCGAGGCGTGGATACAGGTGAAGTGAAACCGTATGGGTTCACATGCACTAGTTCAGGTTATACGCACGAAAGTCCACAAACTGTGCAGTTAACTGTATACTGTTTTTAAAACGTTCATTTTGGTGACGATGTCGCTTTTTAGTTCGCCACTTCTTTAGTCTTCGCCACTTCTTTTGCAAAGCTGTCACCTGCTGAGGAAACCGGTGGGCAACTCTACCGTTTGTTGAATGTTGGTCGAGGTCACGTGTCACAGACACTGGCGTTAGTTTAGGCCTTCAAGCTCCCCTCGTCTGCACTTTATTTAAGGTCTGTCTTGAAGATCTTACTATTCTGATGTGAAATAGCGGGGATTCGTATTTCCCCCCATGAAGGAGTCTCTTAGAAGGGGTCACTTGTTGCTCTTTACACATGGATGGGTGTCTTTTTTCCATTAGCTTTTCTTCTGTCGGCTCTGAAGCGGACATTTTCAGAAACATGTATTTATCAGTGTTAAAAAAAAGGGGTGACCTATTTCTTCTGACAATTAAAGATGTGAAACCCGTATATTTTTTCAGCTTAGTTTGTGTTTAAGGATGGTTTTCGATGAAGCTTTTTCCCACTGCTTTCTAAAGAGGACAGTGGGGGTTTACACCTGCTAGAATATGTGCCAATTGCAGGATTTGCTATCTAAGCAAGTTTATGTAGATATTATTTGACACCTATCTGATTAAAAAATGTATTCTTTGCTCTTATCTTTGCTAATTCTATCTACCGTAGAAAAGATTACATTTGGAGCCTTGCGTCGATTGAAATTAGTTCAGACGGCAGAAATCTTTTAACACTGTACTTGCACATTAAAGGAGGTGACGCCTCAACTATTCCACTCTTTCCCTCAGAATGTATATTGCTTTATAACTGGTACTATAATCTTGTGATTAGAAATACAGTTAGACAAAGCATGTACTCGATTCTGAAGGATACATGAACTTAAAATGACTTTATGGCATCCCACAATGTTTCTAAACCACCGTTGGTAAGATAATCAATTGTGAATTGCAAGTTGCTTCAATTAAAGTCAATGAAAGTTGCTACAAATACAATTTTGGAACGGTTTGTTTTATTGAACGAGGATCCTGGATGGTAATTTACTTATGAAGAAATTTTGCCCTTCAAAAGCCATAGTGTTCTTTTGCGATTGTTCTTTATCAATGAATTGAACACAATGGTTAAAAAATGTGTTGAAAAATTGGTCTACATGAGTCATAAGCAAGGCTTTTTAAATCAAAATGTTTATTTTTTATAAATATTTATTCTTATTCAGCAAAAACAAATAATTGGTCAACAAAAATTAGGAACCCAGTTGGTAACACCAGCAGCGGTCCCAGCCAAAATAACCTTGTAAAGCCTGATCTGTTTTTTAAGTACCAGATTCTTCATTTTACCTATTGAGAAATCAGTGTGTTGTAACACGGTACGTTCCATAAACAATACTAATGTGAGTCTCAATGCACAGTGTTTGCCATAACATACAAAAAAAGTCCATGTAGAATTTCAAAGTCACTCGCAAGTCCTTCATGGGGGCGAAAAAAGCAGAGGTGGTATCCTGTTTCCACCTTAAACACACCCTTAGCTTGCTTGTTGCAGAATGACTTGAAGACGCTTTACGGAGTCAACCCAACAACCAGATATACTGAGAAACACTAAAACCTGTAATTCTGGCACTTCATTGGAAGTCTCTTGGATGTGCCAGAGAAGACTGAATCAGAGAGGACGGACTCATATGATTGATTTGACCAGCGCCACCATGTGGTCAACGCCACAGGCAACATCCGTCACATGGCCTGGGACTGTCACCTAAACAAATCAAGAGCATGAAGGACAGAAATTAAAGTGTCTGAATGAACTATTCTGTTTGAGAAAAAATGTAATGACGTGTTGTCGGTCTCTTACCCTCCATGGAAAATACTGGTCATCGTGTCTTCCGATGCCCAGACACCCTCTCACATTCTTGCCCCAAACAAACAGCTCACCGCGCTCTGAAAGCAACATCAACACAGCAAATAACTCTTTACATTGAAGTTGGGAAGGACACATACAGTGTTTAATAACACAAAGGTTTAAAGAATTGGTTTTCTGTAACAACAACGCATTTGACGCAGAAATATTTCAAATGTAAGAATAAATGTATTTGAGCAATACATATTTTAACATTGACGTTTACCTGTGATGGCTGCAAAATGATTGAGACCGCAGCGAATGGACGAGACCCTTACTATCGGGTTGAATTCTGACCTCCCAAAAAACGTGGCAGGTATTCTTTCTGGGATAGCAGACTCTGACAGATTTGGGCCTTTCCCCAGAATTCCAAAACCCCAAACAAACACATCTCCTTCCTCTACAGAGAGTATTTGTTTTAATGATAACTCAGAACGTGAAACAATAATTATTAGTATTCAATCATTGGTTTATTACAGGCTCTAGGATACTTGATTCTGATTGGTCAGTCACAACATTCCAAAGTAGATTATTCCCAGAAAATTGTTACAAATGAGTTGTTTACATTTCAATAAATGTGGCAAGCACATTATACTGTATATATATATATTAAAAAACATGGAATCACGTTAAGACGTGGTAGTAAGATGCTTCGCTTCCATAAAGTTTATTGAAGAGCTACTAATCTTACCGTTCAGAACCGCCACCTGTGTTCCTCCACATGCTGCCTGTCTGACTCGACCCACAGACCTCAGGGGCAGCAGCCGTGGCGAACTAATCTGTGAAACAGACCTGAGATTCACAGTCTGGCATTTTTACCCCTAAGATTATTCTAGAAGGATAGCCAACCCTCACAGAAAGAAATGAAACCCTCAGGATCATTTAAGTGAGGTGGTTCAATGTTATATATAATACCTGTGTCATCTCGGTGACGGAGGCGAGCTGCAGGTACTCAGAGTTCCCCCAACCGTAAAGCTGGCCGTCGATGGACACAGCCAAACTACAGTCTCCATATGTGATCACCTGCTGAACTTTGACTCCAGCCAGGTCTCCTCCAACAAGCACTGGACAAGGGGATTTGTTGTGATGGCCCAGACCTTAAAACACATTTCAGATGTTTTAATGACGATGCGTACAAGATAAACATTTCAAAACTGTCGTTTTCCTAAAGCGGTACGTGGGATTTGCTTTGGGATTTTGATTTTACAAATAAAATAATGAAATGTATATGACCTCTAATGTACTTAGATAAAATCGTCTGCTAATTGAATAATGTAAATGCCTCATGAATATTAATTAGGTGACAATGTATTGCTGAAATTCAGGTATAAAAGATTACTGGGTTCAAATGTGTATGGTAAAGTTATACAATTCCCCAATTACAGTTACTGGTTAAGATACAACTGCCATAATAAAGAAGAACAAAAACACAGACTGATGGAAAATATGACTGAGCGAGCGAGTTGACGAAACAAACCTGTTTGTCCATCTGCCCCCCACCCGCAGGCATAAACTGAGCCTTTCTCTGTTAGAAATACACTGTGATCCTGGCCACAAGCCACCTACAGGACAAGAGAAACAGGACACTCTCATTGGCCAACAAACGCAATAAGTTTAACTTGAATTTCATATAAATAAATGTAAGAACAAAACTATTGCAGGAATTTTGATATAATTTCAATCTTCAAGCAATACATTTATCATCACATACCTGAATGACCCGACTGTCAAACCCCTCAATCTTATGCACAAGATGGCTTCCGCTGCAGAAAACAATACATTAGTCATACAGTACTCGCAAGCTTTAAAACCAATGGAGTGCAGGTAAAGCAAATATTCAACCTTCAAAATATTCAATGTCCTTTGAGCAGGTATAGATAATATCGCTTAGAAACAAACCTGTAGACCTCATCTTCCACAATCGGCCTGCCACACTGTCCATAAGCATTATTACCAATGCTGAAAACTGTTGAAGAGGAAAGCAATTCGTGTAATAACCATTTTAGGGGTGACCGGCAAAACAGAAGTAATATCAATTATATCGGAGTTCTTTTTGGATCATACAATAAACTCACATTAAACATGCAAAATATGTTTTTATTTCCAAGATAATAATTGGAATGAGGTCATTCATGAATTACATTCATTTGCAAACTGCTTTCAGTAGATACAGGCAGCATGCAGTATATTATTATTACTTAAAGCAAAAATAATGTTTTAAATATTTGCATTAAATAGCAGATGAAAATAGCAAACATCCCCACCTCCCTCAGAATCTGTGAGCACCAGGGAGTGAGCACGGCCACATGACACTTGCAGCACTCGCGTCTCCTGAGGTTTGGCCAGTGGGAGAGACACCGGAGAAGGTTCCAAAACATAGTCATAACTTTTATCTGTAAACGCACAAGACAAAGCAGTTCATCACCAGCCTGTATCCATGAGTAAACATGAATGTGGTCATCAGTATGGTATTGGTCACAGAACTATATTTAAAGGGATAGTTCACCCAAAAATGAAAGTTCTGTCATCATTTACTCGCTCTCAGGTTGTTCCAAACCTGTATACATTTCTTTGCTCTGTCGAACACAAAGGAAGATATTTGGAAGAATGTCGGTAACCAAACAAACCTCATCCCCCATTTACTGCCATAGTAGGGAAAACGTATACTATGGGAGTCAAAGGAGATCAGATCTGTTTGGTTACTGACATTCTCCCAAATATCTTGCTTCCATTTAAAGGCTTGCTTCTACAGGAGCAGATGAATTACTAATAAAAAGATTCATATTTTCGAATTGTAGTGTGGTGGGCGTTTTTCTCACGTCTGTCCTTTTGAGTCCGCTGGAAGCCCAGCTGGGAATCATTGTTAAGGCCCATGCCCCACAGTTTGGTCAAGTCTTTGCTATTCGATGCCAACAACGTGAAGCCATATCCGCAGGCTGCAGAGGAAATCTACCAAACACAAACAGGACATAGAAAATAAAGATGATGTTATCCTTAATATAAGGAATTGTTCTGGACAGTGTAACTTGGTTTATTTTGTACACTGCAAATTAAACCCCTTATAAAAAGTATTGTGATGCTGTGTCACATTGTAACGCCATGATAATTAATCAAGCATCGCTATATTAATGTCCCGTGGTATTTATACCTTTTGTTCGGTGTCCAGGCGATAAGGTGTGAGCTGGTATTTCCTGGGCTTTTTCCTGCCGCTGTCAGGCACCACAAAACTGGGGATTCCTAAAGCGCCTGTGTAGCTAAAGCCCCATACAAACACCTTATCTTTGGGCTTCCTGTGCTGACCCACATATTGGAACACGGGTCTGTCATCTTGCTTCTGACCTGTCATGCCAAAAGGGTGGACGCCGTATGCACGGAGACCAACACGAATACAACACCGGCCACATACACGAATGTTGACTAATGCCATTATGACAGTGACCTGCAGTGACAAAACATTTAAAAAAATCTGATATTTCAATTCGTATGTGGAGAAATGCTTTTTTATATATTCTTTTCTTTACATTTAAAAAAGAAACTAAATTAACTTACATAACTTACGCAACATATAGAGATAATGAATCACTTCATTATAATGTGTTTCTTCTGTAAATGCTATATATTGAAATAAGTCTATGTTAACCTGTGCGTGATGTAGATTAGTGAATATTTCAGTAACTGAAATAAGTAAAATAATAAAGGTACTTTTAAATGTCATTTTAAATGGTAGCCTATTATGGACATTTCACTTATAATGGTGTGTGTGTTTATAAGTACCATGAAGTGTAAATTCAACAGATCATTCGACAATTGTATAAGCATTACTGTAGCGATAACACACTTTTTAAATAGTAAAGAGAGTAAATGCAATAAACTTGATATTGTTACTTACCGCTGAATGACCATTTAATAATACAACAACATTAAAAACAAATCGCTTTTACGGCAATCCCGTCACTTAATAAATAAATTCTCGTAAATGTCTGTATATGTTTAAGCTGATTTTAATGTTTGATATGTCCTTTCTCTGCCGCTCTAACGTGTTGTCTACGGGGGCAGCCATGACAGTTTACTTGTGTTGTGTGACGTATGGGACGTGACGTGAACTGCACTGCGCAATGACAAAAACGCCGCTAGGGGGCGTGAAAAGCTCGTTCGTCATGATCACTCGGTTGCTTTCTTTCTTTTATTCAAAATGAGCTTTTTGGAAAGTGAACATTTAACTTTTGTTAGTCGATCTCGAAGTAGTCGTTGATAAAGACGAATATTTAAACTGTTTTCTTACACGCATTGACTTTATTATTCACATCGAATATAATATTCATTAAAATGCCAAATAAATGCTTACATGGTACATTGTTAGTTTACAAAGTACAGTTTTGGTTGACATGTAGAAATACTGACATGATATGTATAGCATATCTAACATCCATAGCTTATAACAGGTTCTGGGCTAAGCAGGAATGAACTGTTTGTGTGCACAATTGATCTGAATGCAAGGAAAACTGTTCAAATCGAACTTAAACAGAGATATAAGTAAGGTTTTCACACAGTTGTTGAATGCAGATCAGCTGGCTTCGTGTATGCTGACTCTCTTGCATGTGTTCTCGGTACAGCGCTCCAGAATGAGCTGAGGACTGGGCCGGGGAGGAATGACTGGAGTACTCTCATCCAGATCTTCTGGTTTGGAGGAGCTTGAGTTTACGATGTTCTCTACATAAAGAAAGTGGTGTAAATCCATAATCATTGCCTTCAAGCGCTGCAAATATATTTTATTGGCAATTTCAGCTTGAATGTGAAGCCTAAAGAAACCATTCGAGATGTATTTCTGTCACCGTTGTGGTTTACTTTCATTATTAAATTGCATTTAGACTTCCTCGATTTTGGTGGATTCTCCACACCACCGTAACAATTTCATGGTACTAAGAACTATAGTACTGAGAGGAAATAGAAAATCACTTTTCTTTGTCTTGCTGTATTTTAGACTATGCCCAATACACACCTCTGTTTGTCTTCCTCTCTTGTAATGGAGATCGTGTCACATTTTTAGATTGGGAGTTTAGTCTCCCTCGCTGCTGTAAGAATCGCCGGCTCTGTCTGCGATAAGTGTCCTGACTGATCCTCTGACGTCCCTTGGAATGAATGCTCTGGACGTTGCGGATGGTCGATCTATTGGTGACAGTAAAAAAAGATATATCAGCAAAAATAAAGTTAGAAAGTTTGTCAGTATTAACATCGTGTGGAATTGTGCTCGTATATGTATGTACCTCCTGGGTGGTGGTGTGGCTCTTCTGACAACATCCTTTTCAGCATCCACCTCTTTCTTCTCACCCGTACAGAAGAGGAACATGGACGGGTAGTAGCCAGTATCTTCTCCTTTCCTGTTGGAGACAAACAGAAGTTTTCCTTAGCGAGAATCTGATTGAAGTGTAAATGACAACATGTTTGGACTTTTCACCCTATTGTTTTGAAAAACAATGTTATGCAGTTCAAGTTAACAGCTGACCCCTACCTGACCACCCACCACCCATCTAGAAGTTTATGGATAACTTCAACAGTCTCTCCAGACTCAAGAGTTAACTCATCCTCTTCGACAGCTTGATACCCTTTGGTGGTTTTGTAAAGCTCTCCTGTAAGAACAGAGATATCATCAACACAGGCCAACACAACACAATTCTCTCCTCTTTGATTTAGCATAATGCTATCTGGCCTTGACGTGACAGTATACACATTTACCTGCATAGTTAGGCTCCGGTTCCTCTGATTCAACTGCTCCATCCAGTGGTTCCAAGTATGAAGCCGGTACCCAACCTCTCCTGGAATCACACTGACAGAACCACCAGCCTTCAGGAAACACATTAAATCGCAACCATATGATCAATGTATCAATAGGCCTATATAATGTATTATGTCAACACTTGGCTTAATGACATGTTGAAAACCATTTATTTATATGACCTCATAGAGAAAGTATTATATTTACTTGGATTTCTAAATGTTTGTTGGTACTAAAATAAAAACACAGTGAAGGAGTTCAGTGGGTTGTGCAATGGCGAGTTGACTAATATATTTTGTAATTCTTGACAAATATGACTTTTTATTAACATGAGACTAGTGTGATTGAGCCATACACAAGAATGACATTGATGACTGACCAACTAGAATTTTTTAACTAGGTATTTAAGGGGTCAAAATTGATAATACGATTTTATTCGTTAACATTAGTTAAAGGAGCAATGTGGAGATTTTAGTGGTAACTAGCGGCGAGGTCGCAAAATGCAACCAACGGCTCACTCTACCACTCCCTTTCGAAAGCACTACGACTGCTGACACAAGACAAATATGTCGTCACGTTTTCGTGTCTTTGCCGAAGGAGATAACGTGTTTACGAAACACACTCTGTAGAGCAGTTTGTCCATTTAGGGCTACTGTAGAAACAACATGGCGAATTCCATGCAAGCAGACCCGCGGTGTATGTAGATGGAAACACATACATTATTCATTATTTAAGCTCTTTATACACCTCTTTTTTATGACATAGCTATGTTTCATTGCATTTCTGTCAATTAATCCTTTAAAACGTTACACATTGGATCTTTAAAGTGAGAGTTATTAATGAAATATTTTTCATCAATCACCTTCATGTCATTCTAAACCTTTGACTTAATTTATTCTGCAAAACACAAAGGAAGGCATTTGAAGAATGTTGATTATCGACCACCAGCCTAACAAAATATATTTTTTATGTTCCACGGAAGAAGGAACGTCATATAGGTTTTGAATGATATAAGTGTGAATACATGACAGGTTTTTATTTCTGGGTGAACTGTCCCTTTAAGGTTAACATTAAGATTTATCAATGCTGTGAAAGTATTGTTCAAAGTGCATTCATGTTATCTAATGTAGCACATCCAGCTCACCATTTGGACTTTTCTCCACGATGTCCACCATGTCTCCTGACTTCAGAGTGAGCTCATGCTTTGAGCTCTTGCCGTAGTCTGCAATCACTCTGTAACTCTCAAGCATGATAGGCCCTGTGATTTCTGTGCAGAAATACCCCAAATTCAACATAAGCAAGGTATCTCACTTAAGATATATCAGATGCAAATGGGAAAATTGATTTATACCTGATGAAGTGTTTCTCCTGGATCTACTGGTGGCCATAATAAATGTCTCGTTTCTTTTGAATCTGAAGAAAGATGATAATATTATTTGTCATTGGTTTTGATTTGGGACATACTTTTTCACAGCTGATAATACAAACACAGAGGATAATATTGTTAAATGTAAAGCAGGACTGTCATTTCATTACTCTCATTGGGCTTAATGTGTCGTAAAACCACAGCTCCAAACTGTTGCAATCTTTACTCACGGGTGGGCGGCCGGCGGAGATTCATCTTCAGGCCGCATTTTGAAGAAGTCACGAACCAACTGACATCGGGAGATGTTTGCAGGCAGGTTGAGCAGAGAGCGGCAATATTCTGCAAGAGTCACCTGCCTTCTCTCTGTAGTTTTTTGGTTGTCTAGCCATTTTGGAGCTGAGGAGGTTAAAACATCAGACTGAATGTTTTGGCTGTTTTGTATTTACATGCAGGCCACGTTGTGTAGTGGTCATACAGCTACAAATTGTCTGTCTATCTGTAAAACCGGGAAGTACAGTTTGTCTGCAACACCTGCCACAATGTCCTCCAGAAATGTTCTTTTGCAGAAATGAAACTCGATCACACACAAAAAACACAACAAGAATTCACATCATTACGCCAATGGACACATTTTAACATTAGTAGCATGTAGTAAACTTTACTTAACTCTAAAGGAAAAAATAAATATATCTGATACGCTTGACATAAAGCAGGTGCTTCCTGAGAGGAACTAAAACTGACTTCTGTGTTATCTGCTCTTGCTGATAAATGAAACTATCACACAATGCTGATATGCTTGTGGAAGGTATCAATAAGTCTGATGCTTTTAATCTTTTTAGTAAATAATTTACAATAGTTCAATCTTGGTCTATTTGTTTTAAGGGTAATCATATACTATGTAAGTGTCACTTTACCTGGTAATGTAGGGATGATTCTGTCTTTTGCATCTATCTCTCCTGCTTCAATAGGGAACATTTCCTTTAATGCTTTCTATAAATTAAATAATTGATGACATCCAGGTTATTATATTAGGTAACAGAAATACAGTTACAGAAAAAAACAAGAGGCCATTTCAGAGACTCTTTGGATTTTAAAATGTACTATTTACATGTGTTTTGGTAAAATAATCATTTTTGTTTCATTCTGTGAACTACTCGCAATGTTTTTCCAAAATTTCAATGAAAAAAAATATGGTTTCTATTAGCAGAAAATTTAAACTGGAGAAACAGGTCAAAATAAAAGAAAATGTGCTCTTTATTTTTCCTGACCTCGAATAGTACAAATTATTTATTTTTTCACTTTTAACTACAACAGTAATATTTGTACAAGCATTTAGAACAAAGTAAAAAACTAAATTTTAGGGAATTCCCACAATACGTGAAATGAAAAATGCTGATTTGACATGAAAATTTGGAGCGGACTCTTATTTTTTTGCATCTTGTATATATTATAACTAATATACTGTACATATTCATTACAACATTAACGAATATATTACTGTATATATTTTTAGGACTTTTAAACAAAGTGTTCTCTATGCATCTTTGTTATGAGGAAATGCATGTAGCAATGGAAAACGAATCAGTCATAGAGATATAAAAATATAAACTTACATGGAATGTGTGGATATCTGGATACCATCTGTAAATCAGCTTTTCTGATTGATCACTCCATTTAACCAAGAGCATGTACACCTTTTTAAAAAGAATTGATTTCTTTTTAAGAATAAATGATGTATGTAATGTCAAGTTTATCTGTTATTGTCAGTGTATATGTGTACAAACAGTATAATTGCATTAAAAACATTTATTGTAGCCTACTCACAAAGTGCTGACTGGGAAAGAACCTTTTCTCGAAGCCTAACAGCTCCACATGTCGTACATAAGGTTCAGCCATCCTGCAAAACGAAGACTCTGTCAATAGCTAGACGAATAGGAGACTGCTCTTGTATTGTTAAGTTCACCTGTGTTTATAGAGTTCAGTATGATAGTGGGAGGAGCTTTCTCTCATAGTCCTTCCTCTTTTACTTCATTACATTAAAATCAATGAGGAAACACAGATGAGAAATTCCAGAGTTACATGTATGAAATGTTGCTCATGTGGGGTCAAGAAATGTTTTGTTGAAAACGTGATGCTAAAATTACATGGGGGCTATAGTTGTACAAAAATCAATGCAGAAAAAAGCAAACCCTAAAATTCATGAAATATTTCAATGCAAAATATTATTATTTTCTCAATGTCAGATTCCTGCATGAATTGAATCACTTTTGAATCACAACATAAAATATAGTCCTTGTGAACTTTCTATTTATTCCTGTTAAAAATGATATAAGTTAACAAAACTGTATATACAGAGTAAAACGCTTTTGGCCTCTACAAGGCTGGAGCCGTTGGAAACCCCTGGACAGATGGTCTGTCCATCACGGGCAAACAGTCAAACACATTAGAGAGATTTAGTGACTAATTTCACATAATCTATTGGGGAAACTGTCATTGTTAACTGTCATCATTTAAATTCATGACATTTGACATTGTTAATAGCATTACGGTAATGCAGACATTCTCAAAGTGCGTTCCTCACGTTCACTTTTGTGTAGTTTTCAAAGTTGCATGTTTACTGAAAAAGAGAAGGAAACATTGAGAAAACAAACTTTTTCGAGTGGGTATTGCCATGTCTCTTAAGTTCCGCTTATTTATTGCCATCATATCTAATATCATTTCCTGCTGATGGGAAACTCATCATTCAACATTTTAAACAGACTTTATTACGTAAAAGATGTCTTTAACCATAATAATGGCTGTTCTCAAGCAGCTCTTTTTGCAACATTTGGGTACCAACGCTTAGCCACAAAAAAAACACTGTTCACTGTAATATTCAAAATATTTATATTTTTTTAGGGGTAGCTTTCTAGGAGCCACGCTAGACAAATTCGGCAAGACGTATTGGCACAATTGAGTCATTATCTTAGTCATGCAGATGTGCAGTTTAATCTAATCATGTGGAAGGAGTGAGGAATCTTCTTAATGTGGCCGTTTTCTCCCACACATTTCTAGACATTGTCTTGTAAACACACACCCACATAGCTACAGCATGTTTTTGGGGGAAATATCGAAAAAATTCCTTATATGTACTGGTTACAATAAAGTAAGCAAGAAAACTCCTGTATCAGTACGTGACATTTTAGGGAGTAATAATTTATAGACCCCGACTTGATCATTTGAATTGTCGGCAAATAACAGAGATTGGCGAAAAATCAACAGATTACACTAAATTGAAGTGGAGCAATGGACTTTGAACTAAATTACCTCCGTTAAATTAGATTCTTGAAATACCATAATCTCCTTTTGCTGGCATATATGTCAAAACCTTTGATATTGATGTAATGTGGGCAGGTAAATAGCTTTCATGACCTTTTGACTTTAAAAACAGGTACATTTGAAATAAGAGATAGTGCAGCTATACATATTGCTTTAGTCTTTGGTACAATACTGTCACTATAGACCCTTCATCGCTTTTAAATGAATGACTAATACTTCTAAAGAATATCATGTCTATGTTTCAAATACTAACAAAGATACATTAATCTAGCTTTTAATAACTATTTTTTCACTTCCCATTTCCTCAAACCCAAATGACACTGTCTGAATTGCCAAATCCTGGTTATAAAAAATGCTCTCAGCTCAGCGAAACTCCCATGGTTGTAAAATGTATGAATCACACAATGACCTTCAATACTGTAAGAACAACATGAATAACATGAATAAACAACACTTGAGTGTCATCAGCAGGTCTGGAAAAGAGGCTGGAAAATGAAAGATGTCTGTCAACTGTGTGGATGAATATCAGGGACTTGGTTAGCCCGTTATCGAACAGAATCGGCAGCTGTGCTGAAAAAGACTTGAGAAACCATTATAGAAATTCAAATGTATTTAATAGTTAAAATTATTATGAAAAATTGATTAAATGGAAATACTCTGCTGGCAATGTGTTGGGTTCTATGTTGTGGGTGTTGCCCAGCAGATGTTAGAACCAGTCAAATCTGTTAAGAAGGGCACAGAATGATGACTGGAAAAAAGAATGGATAACACACACACACACTGAAAGGGATAGTTCACCCAAAAATGAAAATTGTCATCATTTACTCACCTTCAAGTTGTTCCAAATCTGTATAAATGTATTTGCTCTGGTGAACAGAGAAAGATATTTGAAAGAATGCTTATAACCAGACATATTATGCCCCCGATTGACTCCCATAGTAGGAAAACATACAATGGTAGCGAAAGATGCCCCAGAACTTTTTGCTTTCCTACATTCTTCAAAATGCAATTTTCCTACAATGGGAGTCAATGGGGGGCAAGATCTGTTTTGTTATAAGCATTCTTCCAAATATATTGGTGACAGAATTTGAAGTTGAGTGAATTATCCCTTTAAGCCAGGGGTATCCAAAGTCGGTCCTGGAGGGCCGGTGTCCTGCAGAGTTTAGCTCTAACTTGGCTCAACAACCTGTCTTGAAGTTTCTAGACCTTGATTAGCTGGTTCAGGTGTGTTTGATTAGGGTTGAAGCTAAACTTTGCAGGACACCGGACCTTCAGGACCGACTTTGGACAGCCCTGCTTTAAGCCTAAGGGTTTGGTCTGCTGCTTAACGGCGCCCCCAGCGGTTTCCACCGGTCAGTGCTTTTGCTCATAATGCGCATGTGTAGAACAGCGTGAGCGCATTAGCGCTGCGTGTTTTCAAACAAGATGAACGCGCCACCAGCATTCGAGTCATTTTTGTTATTTGAGGGAGAGAAAAAGTAAGTAAAATACCGTATTTTGCTATTTAATTGTTAAACTCATGAATGTTTACAATGGAACTGTAGCCCACTTTAATCAAAGGATGTGTGCAAAGTGTTTAGCTTGTTGGCTAACGACTGGTAGTCATATTTAGCCGTTTTTACGAACCTAGTCCTTTCCATGTTTATGCTATCATACAACTATTTAAAGTACTTTTAACTTTTAAAGACAATACGACTGCTCAATATTCTTGATAAATGACATTTTACAGGATCACGATAGTTAAGGATACAAAGGTGCCCAATGCATGTCTGTTCACACTGAATAAGGAGGACCACACGCTGGGGAACATCATCCGGTCGTAAGTCTTTGATGCATCGTACATATGATCAAACTGACTTTATATTTGACTTGCAGCATGTATAACGCTCGTGTGATCTCTCCATCAGACAACTGCTGAAAGACCCTCAGGTGCTGTTTGCTGGATATAAAGTTCCCCACCCTCTGGAGCACAAGATTGTGATCCGAGTTCAGACAACACCCGACTACAGTCCTCAAGAAGCCTTCACTAATGCCATCACTGACTTGATCAGTGAGCTCTCCCTGCTGGAAGAGAGATTCAGGGTACGTCACCTCGATCAAACTGTACAGTGTTGGGGTTCTCCACGACCGAAATTTTGAATCACTGCTTTAGGAAATAGATTTAACAATTTTACAGACACTTTTTAATGTCAAGGAACTGATTATTTTTCTATTTGTGAAAACAATTTACCACATTTGCTTTGAAAAAGGGCTGTGAGCTGTGTTTTGGTTTAGTAACCACGTAGCAAAAAAGAAATTCTGAACATGGGTTCACCAATACCAATCAGGGATGCACATTAATATGGAATATATACACATTGAATTCATTTGAATGCATATTCTTGGTTGTGTGTGCTGTCTTTCAGAAACGTATGTGTCTTATGATTTTAGGTTGCCATCAAGGACAAGCAGGAGGGAATAGAATGAGGAACAGCAACACTGTTAGATGACCAGTAATTTACAATTGATGGGATTTCCACCCTTAAATTCTCTTACTGGCTCACAGTGTCTCCCTACACCTTTCATTTATTTATTTTCTTCAGAAATGATGAGGTTGGCTGATAAGCTCTCAAATGCCTTTGCTGGTATAAGGTTTATATAGAAATATTTCACAATTTACTGATGATAAACCTTCCTTTTGTGTGTCTGACTCATATGTGATGTAATATGATTTTGTAATTGATAAATGGCTTTTTTATATATTAGTGTGCTGTCATTTTTTTGTTGCTCTAGATATTAATGTGGAAATGGGAACTATTGTGCCGTGGGAACCGTTTGGCATTAGGTTGTTTCTGCGGGGGCACAATAAAGTGACGCACGTTTGTAGCCCGATGGCTACCGGAGAACTAATACGTGTTTGCGGTTGTAAAGGCATAAGAACATGTCTGAGGTGTGAAGACGGGAAGTCTAACGAACATTTATTACAAAATAATGATCTGGTGAGTCGACATTTTATTTACAATAGTCGAAACGATGTAGGTTGATCGATTGTTTCAACAAGACCTTCCCCATCGTACACAGAGCGGCTGTTTAAAAAGGTTATTTTGCAGAAACATTACGATTTCGTCTATGATCCCGTAACGAAGTCAGCCGTCCGGCAGGAGAAAGGTGCCCGACAGTCCTTTCAGTTCCCTGGCGTGTTTTTGTGTGAGAATTTCGTGTCAGAGGATGAGGAGAGAGAGCTGGTCGCTGCAATGGACGAAAACGTGTGGAGGCAATCTCAGTCAGGCAGACGGAAACAGGTACCGTAAACAAGCCGGTATTGATCAAACTTTATCATTTCTTCTTAAATTATTGTCACAATGTATTTTTTCATTTAAAGGATTTTGGGCCAAAGGTGAACTTCAAGAAGCAGAAGGTCCGTGCTGGGGACTTCACTGGCCTCCCTGCCGTCAGCCGTTGCCTGGTGGACAGGATGAGACGGACACCTCTCTTAGCTTCCTTTAAACCGGTGGAACAATGCAATTTAGACTATGATCCAATCAGAGGCTCTGCTATTGACCCACATTTAGATGACAGCTGGCTGTGGGGAGAGCACTTGGTCACTATCAACCTGCTGTCCAACACTGTTCTTACAATGAGTTTAGATCCAGGATCAGGGGAGGTGAGAGTGGCTGTTCATCTTCCTCGGAGGTCTTTGGTTGTACTCTTTGGAGAGGCTCGGCATAGATGGAAACATGCCATCTGCAGAAAAGACATTCACGGTCGAAGAGTATGCAGCACCTTCCGAGAGCTCTCTGCTGAGTTTCTGCCAGGAGGAGAACAGGAAAAGCTGGGCTCTGAGTTGTTAGATATAGCACTGAAATTCAAGGGTACACCCCTATGAACTGCCAAATGCACACATAAGGGAATGTTTAATCTGTTTTCTTTAACACAACTTGTAAAATAATGTTTATTTTAGCTTAACTTAAATAAACACAGTTCTGTATTGCTCTCTAGAGATGTTTGATTGAAGACCATTTCAACAAAGGTGCATTTTAAAGCTGCATGTATTTGGTTAAATGTTTTTATTACTAAATTTATTTATTACATAAAACAGCTAAGTACATAAGAAAAATAAGTGTTGAAAACAGTCTCTTTATCTTTCTCTGATTCACACCTGTAATTGTATAATAATGATATACAATTTGAGAAGTAAGTTTGAGATAATTTTATGTAAAGGTTACATAAGATTTTAATGAAATATTTATTTGTAATTGTTATGGAAATGTTTTTAGTAAAATATGTTATAAGTGACTTGAAAGTCCTAATTTAACAAAAAAATTTTTTTTAAATAATCCCTGTCCCGGAAACTGCCCCATAGTGTAGTACATATCAGGTTGCATAATATGCTGTATTTTGATATTTTATTTGAAAAATTTCAAATGTATTTTTTAAACAGAAATTGTGATATCTTAAAATAGATTATTTCTGTGAAATTATATAAAACGGTATTAAATCAAGTTTTATATTAAAACATTCATTTCTTGTGTTAAAGTCGGTTTAAAATGTTTATTATGGTTGAAATATTTTTTTCCCTGTCAAACTGTGTTCTGCACGTACATGCTTCTTTGCCACACTCAAGATGGCGGAATGGTGACGCCACAACAAAAGTTCTTCAACACAGGTCAAAGTTCATTTGTGTTTCCCCGGGAAAATAATGACGTTTTAATCCACATGACTGCGTCTAAACTTCGGATAACACCGCCGACTGTTTGTGCTCATCCGAAGGTGTGTAAACTGGCTTAAAAATATTTGTTTTATTCCGATGTCTGAATATTGTAAAAAAATAAATAAACGCAACCTTGCAAGCACGCTGGTTGGTTCTGGGTCGTCTTTAATAAAAGTCCTTAGCACTTTTTTTTATAACGTGTCAAACTATAAATGCATGCATATTTATTTTAAGCGTTTCAAATGCATTTTCATCTATCTAGTTTAAGTTAATAAAGTTCGTCTCATGTCTTTTTATGTTGATGTCGCTTTTGCTCTCTGTATTGTAGTGTGAACTGCTTATTGTCCCACGTCATTGCATTACAATGACACTCGCAATGTGTCTGACACCTAGATACCCAATAGTAGCTTCACAAAGTCTCCGAAATCCCCTAGCACGCCTTTATAGGGTCTGAAAGACAACGATACTTACATTTTCTCTGTCTGCAGCCATGGAGAAGATAACAGAGAAGAAACTGCTGGAAAAAGGTCTTCCAAAGACAAATAAACTGGCTCAGATAAAGACTCTCAAGTAAGTTAATGCATCTTGGACCTTCCGGATTCTGTACTTTATGTTGAGTTATGTTTTGTTTAATGTAAAAAGTATAAAACTTTCCGTAGATTATTTTGTTTAAACGCATTCTTTGGTCTCTCTAGTCTCTCACGCATGGGTCTGAAGGGCGAGGATCTGCCCGTGTCTCTGCTATCTAAACTACACAGCCTGGAGCAGCTGGATCTGTCTGGGAACATGCTGCAGGATTTTCCCAAAGGTCTGTGTCTGCCCTGCCTGAAGATCTTGGATTGTTCAAACAATGAAATGGAGGATGTAGAGTCACTGGAACAGCTGAGCAACATGGAAGAACTCAGACTGGAGGACAACATCTACCTCACTGTAAGAATAACTCAGAACAACCCTCACAATGCTAACTATAGACCAGAAATGTCTTCCTATTCAAGTTTTTATAATGCCTTGGCTAATTTATTCATTTTTTATTCATTCATTTGGCAGACGCTTTTATCCAAAGCGACTTACAAGTAGTTTTATACAGTTGCACATTACTGCAGAGCAATCAGGGGTAAGGTGCCTTGCTCAAGGGCCCTTCAGTCATGACCTGCTGACACTGAGATTAGAACCAGCAACCTTCTGATCACAAGCCCAACACTCTAACCATTAGGCCACAGCTGACCCCCCTACTGCTTGAGTATGTGTCTGCCAAATGCCTAAATGTAAATGTAATGAATGCTTCTTTAGGTCAATGATGAACATAAAGTGATCTTCCTGTTACCTAAGTTGAGGATGCTCAATGGCAAGGACATCAGCTCTACGGCTCATCATATTCGCCATGGCAGCACTGAAATTCTCAGAAAGAGAGTGAGATGAGATCTTCTTCTTTGCTTATTTTTATTTTGACTGGATTATTGTAATGCAGACAGTAGCGCCGTGAGATTCCTGAGTCTGAATATTTATATCTAAAAAATTCGAAAGCTTTGTGTATTTTGTAAGCTTCTATATGCTAGGAAAAAATATCTTTCAAGTGAACAGACCGTAGTTATTTATGACCCATCTTGCAGATACATAATTTATAAATAAAAAAATTACTTTTCCTCTAAGAAGAATTTTCGCAAATTTCTTTTCACTCGTACATTGAATTCATGGGCTTCTAAACAAAGGCTAACTAAAGTTTCTTCTCTCTTTTGTGTTTTTTTGCAATCTTAAGGTTATTGGTGTTTGGGAACGAAGCTTTAGTCTTCCCGATCCGGTTACGAAACAAAGCCTGGCTACTGTTGAGAAGAGCTTTGTTAAGGATGCCTGCACCCAAATAAAATACGGCCCCAGTTCTTTGAGTGATTACACAAAGTGGAGGGTGGGTGTCTAATTCACTAATGTATCTAAATGTAGCTCCCTTATTCTTTCAACTCATCAAATTTCGTTTGTTTTGCTTTTCTAGATTGAAATGATCGCAAAAGAATACTTTCAGTCACTGACGTGCAGTGAAGAGGAACCCAGTGTAACAACTCCAACCAAGGAGAACGCGGTAAACCCATCATATTTTAAAGATAATGTGGAAGATTATGGTGCAATAATTACATACTTTACCTTTAGGGTTTACACACTTTACCCGTTTCAGGAGATTTATTGAAAACTCTGAGTATATTTACCCTGAGATGACGGAAACTCTGGGTTTTCCGTTTTAGAATGTGATGTATGTCAAACTGTAGAAAGCGAGGTAACAAGGTTGTTTCTAAAAGAGAGAGGTAATTTGTTCTAGCCATAATAACTAACTCTGTGAACCTAACCTGGTCGGGAGCAGGTTTTCTTTGGTAAACCCAGATTTTTTTTTAGATCTCCTCCCCCTTTTATAGAGATACAAGTGGTGTACCTCATTCATTAATACAGTCATTCATGGCACTTATTTAGATCACACAGAGACCATCTCAGTGAATAATATGTCATATGTGCTTTTCTAGAGGATCTTGTATGTGAAGAGGCTGCATTCATTCATAGGGAAGTACTTTGGTTTCAGGAGAGCAATTTAGGATCTGAGTGGAATATTGTCATTTCCGTGTGCATTTTTATTACAACTGTACCATATTTCTGTACAGTGAATTAGATATATCAAACAATATCATCAATGATGTAATACACGGCCACATTGGCTGATGTCAGAGCATATTCTTTCCCAAACAGGGTTCAAACTAGTGATCAGTCTGACACCCTTACAAGTGTCCTATACGCCATGACGTCTCACACTCATCACTAGAGCACTGATGGGATTATTATTTCTCTTTTATTTCTGTTGTTTCATTCATTCATCTGATTACTTTGTTTTTTTTTTATTAGTACCTATTTATAAATTTGATTAAATCCACTGTATGCAGAGCAGAAAGTGTGCCTCACTCTCATGCGCTTTCTGCCACCATAATGCTTTTTTTGGTGCCGATTCCATGGGGAATCGTAATATCAAGATTCACTCCATGGATCATGGCTTGGCGTAGTTGAGGTGCACGCGCTTAACTCAATGTAAGCCTACCCGGAGTTGATAGAACTAACTAAAATCAGCTGTTCTGAAACCAAAAACTCAAAGTTTCGCATCTCTGTGTAAATCAGCTCACATTTGAACTCTGTGTTGGTTGAACCTCCTTATTAAAACGTGCCCCTGAATTTAAAATATAACTGATTTGAATGGACTCAATCTTCATCTTTTCAAAGAGAAAATGCTTTTCATTCCAAAAAACAGATGTGTGAATCTGCAGCTAACGGCACCACAAGTCCACAGAAGAGAACCAGAAACACTGACATCACTGCTGAGGCCAGTCCACGAAAGTCAGGTCGCCTGTCGAATGCTTCTACTGTTGAGGCCAGCCCAAGAAAATCCTCTCGACTGCTGAGTTCTCCAGTGAAAACTGAAACTATGCTGTCCAGCCCTAGAAAACAGACCAGAACAACCATTGAGGCAGCTCTAGAAGGTAGTCCGAGAAAATCCAGCCGCCTAGAAAATATTCCACAGAAAGGCGCTAGCAAAACTGAAAGCCCTAGAAAGGCACCTAAGAGCCCAGCCACTTCCACTCCCACGTCGAAATTGAGTCCGAGGAAAACTGCTAAAGATCACCCCACACCTCAAAAAGGCAAACGGACCGAAACTGGGACACCTCAGAAAACTACCAACAGCAAAGTTCCTCAGGTAAAAACACATTGTGGTGCTTATTGTGTCTGATTTGCATATATATTGCCAGAGAATTCCTGATGTTGCTGGTATTTCGTTTATTGTCAATTCAGTCTTGATTGCCCATCACCGAGTCATTAACGCATCATTAATGGCGTCTCCCCTGTGGCTTTAGGAGCCGGTGAGTCTGCAGCCCATCCATGTCCTGCAGTGTCACAGTCGACAGGACAGTCCAGAAGATTTTGACACTCAGCTTTGGGCCTGTGCATTCGAACCCCCACATGACTGCGGCAGCGGTGAGAACTATCAAACCATAGAATTGTATGAAATCCGTGCAAATATTTTTGTATTTTGAGTTTTATGTGTTGCTTTAAATTTTTGTCAGATTTGAGCGGTGGGACTCGGACAGTTGCCACGTGCGGTGGGGAAACTTTGTGTGTCATTGACTGCGAGTCTGGACATGTGCTCAAGAAATATAAGGTTCCTGGTGAGGTGAGTGTCTAGAAGCTCTATGTGCAGTACCATCTCCTACCACCACGGGGCTTTGGCCTATAGTCTATAGACCTGTTGCTCAAAAATTCTAAACAAATAATCCACCTGCATTTGACTCATGTGCCTTTCTAATTTCTTCCTTCCAATTTTGTTAAGGAGTTCTTTTCGTTAGCCTGGTCCACTGTGCTGATGTCCCGGACTGGTGGTTCTGCTCGCCCCTGTAATATCCTGGCTGCTGGGGGTAAGAGAGGCCTTGTCAAGCTCATACATCCAAGAGTGAATTTGGCATTCGGAGAGTTTCGTGCCAGTCGGCGGGCCATTTCCATTGTGCGCTTCAGTCCCTGCAAAACTACATTTCTCTTCAGTAAGTGAAAGAAACCGTGAATACCGTAAGACTTCTAAGATGATCTGTGAATTGAATTAAGGATTATAATGAAAACAACTTCTTTCTATTTTAGCTGGGTCTTACGAAAATAAGATCATTTTGTGGGACATTGGTGGTTTGGATCGTGACTACAACTTCAAAATCAGGTTAATAGTTGGATCGTATAGTTATTTTTAAGCTTTTCTTTTAGATATCCAACTAAAGTTTTCCATTGTATTGCCTACAGTAAGCTGCTAGTGCTGGAAACGTCCTCCACTCCTCTCCACCTTTCCCTGCTCCCTCAAGACACACAGCTCCTCTCAGCTTGTGATGAAGGGCTGTTTAGCTTTGACATCCAGCTCAGTAAAAACATACAGAAGAGGTTTGTATTTTCTTACTGTCACCTTTTGTTTGTTCTTATAAGCCATCGTTAATTAAGATGTACTTTACTCAGTTTAAATTGTTTTTATTTTTTAGAAATGAAGAGATGGAGATTGTGTTTCCTATTTACAAGAAAAAGGACAAGAAAAACAGCTACCGTACTATTGACGGGCTAAGCTTCCTCTCAGATGATATAGTGGGTAAGTAAACAATGAGAAAACACTGGTATACTTTACGTGCTACATTTTTGTTGAAGCTCTGTCAAACGATTAATCGCGATTATTTTGCAATAAATTTTTGTGTTTACATAATATATGTATGTGTACTGTGCATATTAATTTCTTATTTATAAATACATACATGCATGTATACATATATTTATTTATATTACCAATGATTTTAAATTACACATAAATGTTTATACATTTTTATATTTAACACAATGCATTTAAACCTGTTTAAATATGTCCTAAATATGTATGTGTATGTGTTTAAGAATGCAAAATTAATTTGATGGTACATAGACATATGTTACATAAAATTTTATTCTGGATATGATTAACAGCCCTAACAGTAATAGGTGTTTTTATGTGTTGTTTGCTATTTTTGTACTTTTGTCTTGGCTTTTCTTTTTTGTTTCTACTGTATGTGTACTATTCCTCATGTTGTTTCTAATGCTTATATTATTTATTTCTGTTGAGCACTAAAGGAGGATTTTAAAGAATCTACAAGCTCCAAAAAATATATTTAAATGATGTTTCTGAAACGCTTCCTTTCAGCTTCCAAGAGTCACATGCAGGGCTCAATCTACCTGTGGAGCTGGAGCGCTACACGTGCCTCATGGAACGGCAAAAAGAAAGAGGTGACCGCTGTTGTACTGGCAGAGATGCAATGGTCCAGCACTGATATCCCCTACCTCTCTTTGGGCACCTGCCCAGGTATGTCTTGTATATGACATCATCAGTCATCTTCATTTATGTCTGGACAGTGGTCAGATTTGGAAAGACTGTTTGAAGCGTGATAAAATTGCAGATGTGATGGAAGCTGAAGGCAGAACTGATGTTTCTTGTAGGATATGGTTACGTTGTGTGCGGTGACGAGAAGGGGAGTCTATGGACGTACCATATCACAGACGCCATGATTGAAAAGTTCAAGAGTGGAAAAGCTATTGCAGTCACTGAGGTAGGTTATTCATCACTGGATTACAGATCACACAATGTCTTGAACTGTATGTCCAAGCCCGTAGGCAGGGGGGGTTCGGGTGGTTCGAACGAACCCCCCCTCACTGCCAAAGGTCCAGAATGTGCAAAGATGCGATGACCTACTTGCGGCGCGAATGACGCGAATTGAGCGTTCGCTTGATTCGAGCGAGATGAAAAATCTGAACTTTGGCGAAAATTCCGTTAACCAATCAGGAGCTTTCTCTCGTAGGGCCGTGAGCGAGCGTCAGAATATTGGCCTTCAGACCCAAATTTCTCTGTTACTCACATAGCCTAATAATATGTTAAATTCATAACGTACCATTGCGATAGAACTGACGCGCGAACCATCAGAAAATTTCAAAGAGACGACAAAATGGCCAAGCGGTTGGGAAAGAGAAAGGTTAATTAATATGCATAAGAAAATGTTTTGAATTTGAGTAGCACTAAACTATTAATAAACAATTATACCATTAGGAGGCATAATAAATACATTTCAAATCATAATTAAATCTCCACAATAATTCAAGTAGTACCTCCGGCCCATGTAGTTTTCTGTTACAAACCGACCCGGCTCCGCATTAAAGACAGGGAGAATTATGTGGCCCTTGCAGAAAAAACAATATAATAGCCATATAAACGTAGCGTAATAATAATAAAAAAACATAGCAAAGAGGCATTGACAGAGAGTCAAGAAATGATGATGAGAAGAATTATTATTAATATTTCAGTAAAGTTCATTAAATCTATTCTGTTGTTAGTGTGGTCTTTAAACTTATGAACTGTGTATGGACTGACAAAAGTGTTACACGAGGAAGCAATTTGACAACAATGCAATAAATATTTTAGGTGCATCAAAAAGCGTGCTGGTTAAGATACCAGCAGACAAACTAATCCAGCAGAAATTAGTGCATAAAAGGTCACCAAAATAAAGTATTTGAACCTCATAATTAAATACAAAAGGAGGAGAAAACTGCAAAAAGGTCCACTTTTTGAGAAAAAAGAACCTCCCCTTTCAATAGGCTGGCTACGGACCTGATGTCATATGTGCATTCTTACAATTGTAAGAATTTGAGATTTCGTAGATATCAAAGTAAGAATGCAGTCTTAATTTATTTGTTTAGCCAGTCAGAAAAATATGGTAATGCCACCTCCATGATAAGGTATCAAAAATAAAACGATCCTGTCATCTCTAGTATACATAGACAAAACCTTTTAAGATCTTCTTGTGGACCACATGAGAGTGGTTATTGTTTGAACAAAGAACACTGGGATCTCATTTTGTCTTGTTTTCTCAGGTGCTGGGGTGGCCATCACCTGTTCGAGCTGGAAAGGGTCCAGTAGAGGGGCCATCTATTAACAGCGTTGCCATGGATCCTGATCTTCGATATTTGGTTGCCCTTACTGACAAGAACATGGCCGTGGTGTGGAGAAGAGAGAAAAGCCACTGAACCGCTAAAGATGGCTTTTGTGACCTGCAATTTTTTGGGGAAAGCCTGGACATTGAAAAAAAGTCGATTACATAACCCTGTTTAGATATTGTCTCAAAGAGACAGAGAAAGACTAATTCAATCATCACGTACATTGTTCCACTTTTATCAATTTTATTGCAAATAGCCTAAATTTTGTTATTTTTCATATTTTTGTGTACTTTGTTTTAAGTTTAGACATTGTCAAAAAGATGCTGTCAGAAAAAATTGATATTATTCAAACAGGGACGTCTTATTTATATTATGCTTCAAACCATGAGTTTGTGTCATACACCAGCTTTAATAATGACATTTGTGTCCAACATCTGTCCCGGAAGTTATATGGCACTGCTTTATTCAGGACTATAGTTGAATAAAAGTACTTCTGGGCATCAAAGTTTCAATATTCATGTAATATTGCATTCATGTAGTACTGTAGATACCATATGACATATCCTATGTCCAAACTGGCTCAAATTATTCTCATGATATATGTGTTAGGAAAAGTTTTCCATGATACTTGGCTATAATGCGTCCTTTCATGTGTGTGTTTAATAAGTTCATATTCCTGAACAGACACTGACAAACGGTGTATATTTAGTTATGTCTGTCTTCATAAAAGAAAGCTTTAAGGCACCGCATAAAACTAAATAGACACAACAAAAGTGCAAGTACAAGCTGTTCCAGTTCACGGCAGCACTGTCCGTCCCATTGTCCTTGCTGCGTCACGACTCATTGGATAGCCGTTGCTGCTGTGCCCCGCAAGCCCCACCCCTTCTGCTCGCTGATTGGCTGATCACGCGTATCTTCTGATAAACGCCATAGGAGACTAGTGTGCGCACCGTTTTCATCCCGTCCGTGTTTTACGTCCAGCGATGCGATTGTGCCACAGACGTGCCTTCGTGCACGAGCAAGATCACGCGCTTAGATGGCGAGGTAGACGGATGTTTGATTTAAACCAGTGAAGGGTCTTTATATCTTTATTTAGTACGTCGGTTAAGTGCAGAAATGCGCGGACGCGTGACACGCCAGGCCATGGAGTTGCTGGGCAGCGGCGGATCCAGGATGATCATGACCAGGCTCTTTCTGTTCCCGTCAACCAGAGCAGTCGCCCCGCTGTTGTCTGGAGAAAACAACATTAACAAAAGGCTTCGGTCGACATCGTCTATGTCCAGTTACTCCGAACTGGCTCGGGAGAGGTCCAAAACCGTTACGTCCTTTTACAATCAATCCGCAATCGATGTCTCTGCCGAGAAGGTCGGTGATCATTGTTTGACCATTCAGTGCGTTAAATACGTGTCCGTCCGTTTGTGTGTTTTGTTGTCCACTGCGGTCAATAACATGCTTTGGTTTCCATCAATTGTGTGAATCGTCTCGTGGTCATAAAATAAATCCAGAATTTCCCCCCCACAAAACCGGCTGACAATTTCTGACGATGACCACAATCCGGTCTTTAGTATTGTACGTTAGCTTTGTTACCTTACAATTCGAATAAGATGTCATGCTAGTGGGCAAATTCGGCCTCCAGACATAAGATGGCTGTGGTCGACAAATGTGTGTGCGGTTGTACAGTAACGTCAAGTCATTGCCATCGCGAATGTGACGTTATTTCCGTTATAAATGTATATAACTTAATCCTATATAAACCTAAAGCATATAGAAATAGGCGATGCTAACGTTAGCATCCAGTTTAAGATGTTCGTAGATGGTTGAATGACAACACAACCGCCTCCGTTTTTTTGTTCATTTTAAGAAATTGGGTTCTGACAAATTCTTTCCTGAAGTCTATAAAAAAGTGCATTGGAGAAAATGTCGATTTTTACTTTGTATTACTCTACACTTGGTCTTGGTTTGGAGATTGTGACCAGACGAACCCAAGTATTAGATGTCAGCAGCACGAGGTCTGCACACACTCGGGTCAAACCAAGGACGGCAGACTTCAGGACAGTCCCGACCATTCAGTGTTCATCTGTGTGTTATACTCATCAAAAATGTACATTTCACCAGGTTTAGTGTAGTTACCAGCTCTCATTTTGTGTGCTGTCATGTCCGAATAAGCACAGCATCCACATGTAACTTGTCCTATTTTGAGCATCTCACAGGAGATACTTCCGTGACTCAACTAAACCCAAATTACAGCCGCTCCCTCTGTCCTAAATAAGTTCACTGTGCACGTTGTCAAAATTTAACCAATTTAGGGAAATAGCACCCCTAAAATAAAATCATTTTCTTACGTCCGTGGAGCAAAAATAGATGTGATGCAGAATGCGCATACTGCTGCTTAACATGCATTGAAGTGCATATGGTGATGACAGCGTTGTTGATCTTTTCACAGCCTTCCGTCAGACTGACGCCTGCCACGATGTTGTATGTCGGGAAATCTCCTGATGGTCAACATATTTTGGTGAGAACACACTTCCCAGACCAGCCTTTTAAATAGTTTTTCATGCTGTTTGTCAGTTCTGCTTTGCATCTGTATCGCAACATTCCATAAAAGGTCATCGTTTATTTTCCATTCTAACCTGTGTATCATTTTTTGAAATGCAGAGCAGTGCCAAGTACCTACACAAAGAGCTGCCTGTCCGCATCGCTCATCGCATCAAGGGTTTCCGGAGTTTGCCTTTCATTATCGGCTGCAACCCAACCGTCCTCCAAGTTGTGAGTTCAGCTTCCCTCATGGATCTCTTTGTTATCTTTAGTTGATGGGGTTGTGTAACACTCCCTTGTAAAAGTGGCTTTCTTAGTTAAGTTCCACTTCTGATACTCTTTGACAGTTCACTATGGTTAAGTGGTTCAGTTATGCATATTCGGTGTGCATAATAATCCGCAACTGTGATTTGTGATTTTTAATGATGTCACCGTACATAACCAGTGTGCTACTTTACCGTTTCTCTTCATATTGACTGTAAACTGAACATGCTTAGTAAGTCCCTCGACAGCTGTTCTCACATTTCATTTATAGTACATATGAAGGGTCAAGTCCACACTGAAGGGGCTTATTTCGTGATAACAGCCGGCTGCTTGTACATTATCCCACTTATTACATTGCTACTTGGCACATGAGAAAAAAACTGGACATAAAGAGTGAATGTGAAATATTTTATTAGCTCATTTTTACCGAATGCAGACCTTCCGCGAGGAAAAGCCATTTAGTTTTGGTTTTAAAGTAAGGAACAGACAAATTGGTTGAATCATTTGCAAATATAATGTCATCATATATGTTCTTAAAATACATATTTATAATAATTTTTTTGTAATATTAAACTGCCCCTCTCAAAATGATTTACAGCATCCGGGTTACAGGGTGTTATTCGTTTTGAGCGGTTATTTGCAAAGAACAACCCTTGGAATGTCGCGACTGGCCAATCAGAATCAAGCATTCGAATGAGCTGTTTAATAAGCCATAATAACAAAAAATGCAGCTAATTTACACAATAAAACTTAAAAAAAACAAACTCTTCATATTCTAAACAAAGATGTATCACTGATCTTTGTAATATTCTCACTTGAATGCTGCTCTACTAATCAAAAGTATGGACACACATACTCCTTCTTTTTAGTAACCTACTATTAACCACAATTTTGGAAAACGGTAAACTAACAATAATGTAGAATTATGCTTAACCAGGGATGTCAAAATATCAGATTTTGATATCACGGTAACGAATGACCATAATATCTGACAAAATGTTTAAAATATATATAAATGGTGCGCTGTGGAATTCATAATAATTATTATTCTTTGTTTATTTTGTGTTCTTTTTCTGGTCAGTGAATCACACTCAAAATATAAGTGTACAGAGGCGGAGAGAGAGAGTTTGTGACAATTGAGGTTCTTAAAGATCCAGTGTGATTTTTTTTTTTTTTTTTCTCTATCAACAGAAATGCAATATAAACTATGTCTTCAGAGATGTATAAAGACCTTACATAATGACGCATTAGGTTTTTTGTTACCTTAGAATGAGCTATTTTTATTTACATACACTATGGCTCCCCTTGCCTGGAATTGTTTCTACAGTAGCCCTAAATGGACAAACTGCTTTACGAAACAAAAACATTATGAGAACTTTGTCCTCTCTCTATAGTGCTTCGAAAGGGAGTGATGTTGGTTGCAATTCGTAGCCCAAGCGCTAGTTGCCGCTAAAATGACACAATGATCCTTTAAAACAACATTTTATAACTGTGTGTTCACATAGAGCGCGAATGAGCCATCAAAAACGCGCTATTCGCGCCATTCACGCGTGTCATTCGCGTCATTCACGCGTGAAATTCGCGTCATTCGCGTCATTCACGCGTGAAATTCGCGTCATTCGCGCTATTCGCGTCATTCGCGAGTGATATTCGCTTCACGAAAATGTTTTTACAATTTACCGGATCTTCCGACCTCCTCACTCACTTTCTTCCAAGCAAGATCCTTTTTATTCCTATTTTTATGAACACGTATCATATAGCTCCGGGTGTCCACACACTGAGATGAGCTTGTCCTCCATTTTTCTGCCTCTGCTTGCTACGTCGTCTACGTCACTACTAGAGCAGGCGCCTGATTGGTTAACGCGGCGCGAATTTTCGCCAAAGTTCAGATTTTTCAACTCGCGCAATTAGCGTCATTTCGTGCTATTCGCGTCATTCGCGCCGCCTCATTCGCGCTGCAAGCGCGTCTATCGCGTCTTTGCATTGACTTAACATGTAAATCACTCGCGCTTGACGCCTCATTCGCGCTCTATGTGAACACACAGTAAGGGTGCAGAAAAATGTGTGATATTACCAAATGTGTAGCATTAACACATTTTCAATAATTATGTTTTTTAATAGCACAACAATACCGGTATTGTTTCTTTTATTCATTCCTTTAAAACAAACAAGTATAGTCGCTGTCAGTACACCGATGGGCAAGATGAAAGCAAATCAACCAAAAGAAGGGAGGAAGAGTGTATAGTCCCTCCCCCTCTCAGCCTGTTTGCTTCCTCTTGTGATTCTCCTCTTGTGAACTTTTACCCACATCTGTGTCATGTTGTCGTTGTTCTTTAAGGGACAATGCCTGTGGTAGTTCCCATCCGAACATGTTCTGTAAAATGTATTCTGTAAATGCTGTCATCCAACTTATCTATCATGCATTGCACTTTATATAAACTTATATATTTTTTATAAGGGCCCTATTTTTAGGATCCAAGCGCATGGTCTAAAGCGCAAGGCGCATGTGCACTAAGGGTGTGTCAGAATCCAATTTTGCTTGTGTAAGGACGGGCTTAAATGGGCTGTGTGCCAGGCGCATGGTCTAAAAGGGTTGTCCCTATTCTCTTAATGAGTCATGAGTGTGTCTTGGGCAAAACGTGCCGTAAACCAACCAGAGTACCATCTCTCATTCCCTTTAAAGATTGGGTATCATGCTATGTCATGGATTCTGACGTGCTGGCTTGTTTCGGTCGGTCAAGGAGCGTCTGTATCAGTAGTCTCAAAATAGCAACGTGCCAACAAGGCACCTGAATACTCGTTTTCAGACCAGCACGCCCATGGGCGCACAAATGGGTGGAAATGCATATGCTATTTAAACAATCTGGTGGAGGATGTGAAAATGAAAACTGCGTCGATCTGAAACTAGCAAAAAACTATTGCGTCATGCTGCATTGCGCTGGGTGTAAAATAGAGCCCTACATCTTTAGGTTAAATTTATAAGGCTGACCAACCTTCAGCACATGTAATTCCAATCACTGTTTTCTCTTTTTGGCATTTGTTCCTAGAATTCATAAGGAATGTAAGCCATGTGTTCTTGGAGGGTTGATGAGGGGCCTGGGAAAGGATTCAGGGAAAGTGATGAGGCATACAGATTTCTGGGAGTGGTGCTTCTCGGAACGGCACCAGAGCAGATTTGTCACCCCTGTATTAACCCTATTCTTTGTTTTTCTCTTTGCCCAGCACGAGCTGTATATCAGAGCCTACCACATGCTGAGTGACTTCCCAGCTGTGAGTATAGACGTCTCCTTATTAATTCATGCACAACATCCAGTGTCACTTAATTCCTGCGAGCTTTCACCACTGTAGCATCTTTAGAAGATTATTTGGAGATCACACCTCTAACGAACGACATTCAATTCTTTGTTACAGTCAGTGTATAGGTCACATGACTTTCATGCAAAATGTAAAGTCCCGATATTTTTTATAATATCTGCTATTTGATGAAATTGAGTTTGAGCTCTTGCTTTAGTTTTTGGGTTATTTGCCATAGAATGAGTTAGTTCACCAAAATGATTCATGTCTGCTGTACTGTAAAGTCAAATACGAACTTTCTGGCTTACTGTTGTTTTTCTCTTCAGATAAAAGACCAGGAGACTGAAGCTCGGTATAGTAAGCTTGTCAAACAGCTTCTTGATGACCACAAAGATGTCGTCACCATGTTAGCGGAGGGATTCAGGGAATGTCGTAAACACATTGTGGTAAGATTCCAAGAACTCTATTAACCCTAACGCTTGTTCTCAGTAACCTGTTTTTATCTTAAAAAAGAGAATTGTAGTTTTTAGTTCTTGTCCCACTGTCCAGTTATAATTCATGTTTAATACATTTTTTAAATGTTTCAATCTTAAGTCAGTCTGATCTGGTTAATATTTATGCATTCAGCAGATGCGTTTATCCAAAGCGACTTGCAGTCTGTTATTTATCAGTATCTGTTGGCTTCGAACCCATGACCAACCAAATTTTTCAAGCTATGGTGTACCATTTGAGTTACAGGAACATCAACGGTAACCCCATTGGGTTGTTTTCTTTGTTTAGGATGAGACTCTGGTTCGTAATTTCTTGGACACAACGCTGACGTCTCGCCTTGGCATCCGCATGCTGGCCACACACCACATCGCCCTGCATGAGGAAAACGTACGTCTCTTGCGCATTGCTTTTGCTCTTTTAGTTTTTCTTTGGAAATGTTCCCAATAATTAAGAAGCGGATCTTTGTAGTTGTTGCCCACACAGAAGGTGTGCTTTTGAGTTTTGTAGACTTACTTGCTGTACCCCTTTAACATACCCATGAACACGTGGCCCTCGATAGCAACTAGAACGATAGCAATGCAGTCTTCTAACCTTGACTTGAGCCTAATGACGTAAGCGTCTCGTACAGAGAGCCAAGTGGGCCACCAATGTTCTCCTATGACTAAATATAAATATAAAGGTTATTTAAAGTCACGCCTCTGTGAACCCACTGAGGTTAAACCAGCATGTTGTGATTGGTCTGAGATGACCAACAAAATGTTTTTGTACAGTAATTATTTTTGGTATGTTATTGTTTCCTAAATGCACACAATACGAGACTGTACATTGTTTTGTAATAAATGCTAATGCAAGTAATTTTCCAAAAGAAACCACTATCTTTATGCATGACTCTATATGGTAATATGTCTAAAACGTGCTATTCACCATTTCAGCCTGACTTTGTTGGGATCATATGCCGACGCCTTTCACCGAAAAAGATCATCGAGAAGTGGGTGGATTTTGCTCGGTGAGTATTTGTTTGCCATCTGTCTCGCATCCTGCCTTCTGTTTGCATATTTGAGTGCTAAAGATTATTTGAGGGGTCTATGTAAATGTTTATGGGCTTTATCGGGAAGTCCAGCTTTGCTAATGGCAGTTTGTGTTTGGCCAGGATAAAGGTCAAAGCCCAGATTATTCAAGTGTTAAAGGTTATTTGAGAACTTTGCTTTGTGGGAGCAAAATGTGTATTTATCTATCGAGTTACATAAGTTTAATGTGTAAACAGTGGGGATTTGTTTGTCTTAAGGAATGAATGGCAGCGAATGACATGCGTAATTGTTTTTGAATTGTTTGCCACTTTGGAATAGCATTCAAGCCACAAACATCACTATCCAAAAATAATTCAAAAGATCGAATATTATCAATTTTACAAATTGAATGCCCAGTTTCTGGTCTGTTGTACAACTACTCATTAAGTGTTTAAAACCTTCTTCTTAGTTTAGTGGTACTTGAAGAGACCCTGGAAGTACGTGACGCAACAGAATATTAAAAACGAAATATTTTAGTTTACCATGCGCATTTAAAAACCATTTAAAATATTGAATACATGATCAATAAATACGGAGTGCATCTCAGCTTAAGTGCAATATGAATATAGTTGTATGAATAATTCTGTTTTTATCATTGCTCATCTACTCGAGGTTAAATCAACGAAGCGCGTGTTGTGATTTAGTTTCGACGCGCCGCTGCAGTAAAGTGAAAGTTTGTTATATACAGCTGTTCTCTTGATGTTTTAGTAAACGCATATTTATTTATCTTCTGTGTTAAATATTATTTCCACATTGTTTGTCTTTAATAAAGTAAATAAAGTGTTTGTATTGTTAATACATTAGAATTGCAGGACGAGGTGTAAAGATAAAGATTCACAGAGTGTTATTTTCTATGGTGGTTATTAGGTGGCACTTGGAACAACTAGTTTTATTAAAGATGGTACTTTGTGACCGTTATCAGGTCACAGTGTTTGCTGTGCACCGTACGTGGTCACAAGATTTGTGCCTGAGCCCTTGAGGAATGTGCATGTGTTAAACACTCGTGGGTTATTGTGTCTTCTGTCTCGTTCACTACTGCTTCTATATAGTATGTATTCTAGCTTATGGCATCATATGCACGGAGTGTCTCAATTCGTACTGTGATCTAGGATCAGCGTTCTCCTTATTTTACTAATTTGGAATCAAAAGATTATTGTGAAAAAGCTAAATATATGGGCCTGGAGTATTTTGCAACGCAAAGGTTTTCATAGAGGATTGAGAAGACTTTATAAACTGTAAAATGCTCTTCACAGTAAGGTCAGATATGTGTACTTGAGGAACATTTTGATCCCTGTGTTTACTTTTACTTGTAAGGTATTCAGGCTTTTGTTGGGCCTCGGTAATGTGAACATGGCTGGATGTAAACCAGACGCTCTTATTAATTGGTGTCAAGTTATTTATAAAATGGCTTTAAACGTAATGAATAACAGTTTCAGCAGCCCACAGCAACTATGGAAATCTCATTTTATTTTATTCAGCACGGTGCACATTTAGTGTGGTATCTGTACCAAATTTGGAAAAGTCGGACCGCATATTTCAGGAGCAACAGCCAACCGCTGTCCAGCATATAATGGATTTTGTTAATACGATAAAAGACACTCCACGATATTTAATGTGCATTGAGAAAATGGCCAGTGTAAAAATACTAAGTGTAAGAGTTTTAATAATGACAATGGAAGAGTTGTGAGTGCTATGTGAATCCCAATTCTATGAATTACAGACATTTTTTATTAAGTAGTTTTGATGACTATACAGTTAGTCTCTATAGGGAGCCGAGGAGATGATGTAATTTTGTATGCAAAACCCGGAAGCGAGTTAGCATTTTATGACTTACGGTTCCTTCGCTGCAAAGTCTCTGGGTTTTTTAAAGGGTTTTTGGTAAATCGCTCAAAATAAGGTCTTTGTTGAACAAAACCTCTAAATATTTTATTCTAGGACACTAAACACACCAATTGTAAAAATATGTAAGCCTTATTGTGTAAAACGGCAGTTGCTAAAAGTCCTGACTGACTTTGGCGTTTGACGTCATGGTGCATATAATGCAATATGGGCACGAATCTATAAAAATGTTGATGTGGATTTATTCACAGAGTAAATACTTACCAGGGAACACATTTTTAATAACGTTTGTTAAAGAGTTGGCGACTTTGATATCGAGCGACCTTAAGTGTGTTCTGTTTATGGCATCGTGTTCGCTGTTTACTTCTGCCGATTGAATTTAGGCATCAAAAGTAATAAATGTTGCATTCATTTGTAAAGATGATCTTGATAGTCAAAACGTGTAAAAATCATAAACCTTTGTTAATCACGGTGCTTATTTTTTGCGATCTTCCAAAAGTCTATGGGAAAAATGCATAGGCTTTCGGTCGAGGGTAAGCCTACAAAAACACGTCATCTTTGAGGTACTGGATTGTGAATGAGAATAAAATGTGTCTCTTGTTTCTCTGTTGTCGCAGGCGCCTTTGTGAGCATCAGTATGGGAACTCTCCACGGGTGAGAATCAACGGTCATGTGGCGGCCCGCTTTCCCTTCATTCCTCTGCCTTTGGATTACATTCTGCCTGAGCTTCTTAAGAACGCCATGAGGTAACTGTGCAGACATTTACAGATCTGTTGAAAAATGCCCAAGACACACCTATTTTAATATGACATCTTAACGTTACAAACCATCCCAAGATTAAACAGTTAATCCATTGGTAGTTTTATATCATAGAGGTCATACAGACAGCAGTAAACCGAGCCCAGTTAATGTTATTCAGAGTGTAGATGTATGAACTATCACCCAGATATGAGTGTAATTTCATGTATCTGTTAGTGCATGAAGGACTTTCCATTGTGAATGTGTCATAACCACAATTGGTGTAAGTCCAGGAAAAATATATTATTGGCTATCCTTTCCTTGTTGTTTGAGATTTTTGGGGGCATGCCAACAATGGGCAAAATGTATTAAGGGTTGTTTAATAACTTGACACCAAACCATCAAGCAAACGAAATGAATGTCCATCACCAAAATAAAACTGACGTTATGAGTTTTGTATAATACATTTGTTTTTCCTAGATCTGATTTTATCATAAGAGGTTTTAGACTTGTTTAAGCAGTGGCTTGACTGGTTATTAGTAGGAGTGTCCATGACTAAGGATTTACATAGTCTCATCAGAATAGTCACGTCTTGCTATAGTCGACTGATAGTTGAATCGGGGCGATCCAGGTGGTTAACAAGGGTACAGCAATTTCTTTAGAACAGAATATACCTTTACAGACTTTAAAACTCCATATAATGAATGAACAAACGGGAAGAGAGGCTTTGGAGAGGCACAATCTATAAAATCTAAACAATATGTGCAGGGGTTTTCTGTACCCAACCCTAAAGATTATCCCATTTCTTTACATCATAAATAATATGTTTGGTTGCGCAAGTGCGTGCCTGTCTGCTACGCCACTGCCCATACAACCAAAATGGTATGATCCTCATTGCATTACACCTCTGTGAAGATTCTACTGCGAGACTGGTTGTCCAATCAGGCTCCTCCTATCGAATCTTCGACTATTCACGGTCAACCCAGTTATGACTAACATATATAGATTCATAAACAAATGGCTGATTCACAAAAACAGAATTGAAAGTACGTGTTAATGGTAATGACAGTATGCTGTTACAGAGCTAGAATGAAATCTTGCTACTGATATTACAAACATGCTGCAGTGAGAATGCGGCTGCAATGTTAGGCACAATATTGTATAAACGGATCTAGACAAGTGGAACTTGGGGATGGAGGTGGGTAATTGTTAGTTTTCATAGCATGCTACTAAAACCATGTAAATGTAGAGAGGAATTCATTATCTGAAAAACAGTCGGTTGGAGTAATGCTGATGTACAAGCTAATTGGCTGGTGGAATGCAAAACTAGCAACTCAGCTTGAATCTCTAGAATTTCAAGATTGAACTTGGTCTTATGTTTTTACGAAGAAAATGTTTATAGTAAGATCTTGATCTTATGCACTCATGTTTTTTTCCTTCCCGAAATGGAAGGATTTAATAACAAAAGTCCCCTTGCAAAACTGTCTCTCTCTCTGTGGCTGTCTTGGCAACAATGAGGTCACCTGTCTGTTGTTGCTCACATTGGGTGCCTGTAGTTTAAATTGTTTAAATGCAAGTTTAATAAAAATGACTAGAACGATGAGTTCTCGTGGTGATTAAAGCCAGTGCCTGGAAATAGTACGCGACAAACTGTGCTGTTTGTCTGAGATGTTTTAAAATCTGGATGAGTATCGGGGTGGTGGAATCACACGTGCACAGAGGGAAGCAAAAGGCCTCCAGCAGATTGGAAAGTTTCATGTTTTATTATTTTAGTAAAGGATAAAGTACAGCCGCTTGTTATCGCAGAGTAAACCCGGACAGGAGCCTGATGCGAAGACGGTTTAACGCTACGATCGACTTAATGCACATATCCAGCATATTAAACGGCTAACGTTACTTACCACGTGAGCAAATTTACCGGTGTGAAATATTGATTACAAATATTTTATTTGTTAACAAACACAAACCTATGCAAGGTTTCCTAACGGCTTTAATCCAATGCGACGTTCAAACAAGACGAACATGCAATTTGGTTTAATAAGTAGTAAATATAATCTCATAGATTATTAATTAGACATTTATATAGTTTTTTTATTGTCGAATATTAAACAAAATACCGACAAGATGACTCGTAACACCCGTATGACACTTCTAGTTTATAAAGAGCACTTACACATGTGTACTTTAACTTATTGTCACAGACAAAATGAAGAGATCGCATCAGTTTTTCATTTTATTAGCATTTCTACATGTTTTGCAATCCAGTCCAGTATATCTTGAATTTGAACAGAAACAAACTCCTGGAGTGACATGCAGTAAAGTGCATAATGAATGAAAGCGATTTAAAATCAGTCTTATTCCATCATACGTGACCCAGTCTGTGATAGCAAATCACAAAAAATATACTTCAGATGGGTTGTTTTCTACATAAAATCATCATTTGTAGGCTAATGTAAATAACATTCTGTAAAAATATTCTCAAATACTTTTAGATGTATTAAGGTTAGTCTAACCTAGTCGAAGTATTCTGAAAACCCCATTTAATTTTGTGCATATAAATGCAAATATAAAACAATATTAGTATTTTATTGAGTTGTGAAATTTTTTTACTAAAATGTAATCATTGTTATGTTATACTTGTGCCTTTTCTCTGTTTGAGTGTAGATAATCAACACAGTTCTCTCTTCAAGAGAGATGGAGAGCAGAGCACATAAGCAGAACATAACATGGTGAACATTAGCAGAGAAAGAGCAGGTCATAATATTGTCACAGTATATACACATGGAAAGGGATGCATCGTTACTATCTGTAAAATACTGTTTATGTGAATCTAAATCCACCCACTGTAAACACAGCAGTAACACGGCATGTATTCCTGCAGATGAGATTTCTGTTTGTTTTCACAAACTGGTGAATGATTTTTTGTTGTAGTCAACTCCCTGGGACAGATGCAGCCTACACAAACAGAGCGGGTATTGAATTGGAAAAAACCTTCCTTTGATTCACTGCTGTTCTTTTTGCAGTTAGACGGGTGGTAGACTCCTTGAGTCAGATGAGAACTGTGTGTTCCTGGTGGGAGATCAGGTCACCATCGGCTTCAAACCACTACAGACACTGTCCTGAGATTGACCCGAGACATAGACTGTGATACTCATCACATCCTCATTAATAATCTTTTTGTGAAATTGCACTCAAGGCTCTGTTTATACTCGGGAGGTTAAACAGCGGTTCGAGAGCTTTCATTGTTTTGTTTTAGGCTTCTTTATTTTGTGTTGATTTACATTTCTTATAAAATATTTTCTGGTTCTCAACAGGGCCACTATGGAGAGTCACTTGGATACCCCTTACAATGTACCTGATGTGGTGGTCACCATCGCCAACAATGAAACAGACTTTGTGATCAGGTGAGTCTGTTAGCTGATGCATTGACTGCATTAAACGGGAGCACTTGGAGGCAGTTTTTTTCCAAAAACCAAAGTGCTTTTAGCTTAGAAAGGGTATGTGCAACTTTTATTTTTGGTTTGTTTTAAAACGCTCTCTAATTCCTTAGTTAGGCTACCTTAGTTGATTTTATCTATTGATGCAAAGCTAAAAAAAGACAGACGCTTACCATTAAAGGAAAATAAAACAATATTTATATGCGGTGGTGATCAGATTAGTAATTGACGGTCACGTAATAAACAGGACAACAAGCACTACAATTTCTCAGTCTTGGTTTATAGTATCAATTAACAGTCGGCATGGAGGTATCAAGCCTGTTTACTTAATTTATTATCAACATTATTAACAACAATGTTTTCTCCACTGTCGGCTTGTTGTACAGACTTTCACCAGAGTAAAATATACCTATATGCTTGTTTTTCTTATAAAAAGTCAAACAAGATAACTATATATCACAGACTGTCACTATACGTCGCGTTTTGTTTGTTATGTTTTGTTTTTGTATCATTTTGTTTTGTGCAGGTTTAAATGCAGTTTAGATATATTTTTTTCCAACACCTTATATACAGTATATATTATTAGTGCGTTATGAATATTTAAGGATAATTATAAGCTTGATGTGACATTGTGAATACATTATTTTTTTTTTACAAATGACGTACTTATTAACTTAATAAAAAACAAATATTCGAATATTCGCTTTTTATGAGCTCAAATATCTGAATATGAAATTATTGAAAAATGCCCATAGCGAAAACGTGACGACATCTTTGTACTGTGTCAGCCGTTTTTAAAATGAGTTTCATGCTCAGTTTCCAAACTTGATGAGATTTGAACTTGTAGTGCTTTAAGATGTTTTAGTTCTTATCCCGAAAACCTTATCATACAGAGTTCAGTCCATTATTACAAAGTGCACACTCATTTTTTTTTCCGGTTTTGAGTGTTATATGCATGATTGATCATGAACCCTGTTCAAATGTAATGTGATGTTTAAATGATGTTACAGGATCTCAGACCGTGGTGGTGGTATTCCTCATAGCATTTTGGATAAGGTGACGGATTATCATTTCAGCACAGCCGAACAGAGTGCACAGGATCCCCGCATGAACAATCTTTTCAACAACTTGACCAACAGCGGTCCTCAGTCTGGACCCATGCATGGGTAGGTTTATACATAAAACCTCAACATTTCCTGGGTTTAAATACCCATGTGAGGTCTCACTTAAAGTTTTCAAAGTGTTATTTTAATTATTTTTAAAGGATGATTTTCAATAATCGGCTAAGTGTCGCTTATAGATATGTCACCTCCATAACTGACCATTGTTTTTTGTTTATAAGTACAAGTCTATAATTTATATTATACATTTAATGTAAAGTATATATCTTAGAAAACATTAGGTGAAGACTGGAATTTCTGGAGTCTGGACGGGTTTAGAAAAAAATAAAGCATTGCTCAATTTATTGGCGTTAAATGCATTCTCGAGTGTGTATTTTAAGTTTTGGCTGCAATTGTCACATCCATGATGCTAGAATTCTCCTTCTATGTAACACAAGCACAAATAAAGAATAGATTGATTTATTAGGGAAGGGTTGTGTGGATTCACAGAGTGTAGTGCAAAGATTGAATTCTCCATTGTTTTGATGGAAATGATTGACATAATTTGGGATCATTTTTCCTTTTTAGCTTTTCACCTTCTCACATTGAAAATATCTACACCTTCTTAAAGATATACACACGCAGCAGATTAGATGACATGGATTCTTGCAAGATCAGTATTGTAGCTTAAAAGGTGTACAGATCCAGTTTAACCCGTCTGATTTGATTTTATGGAGCACTGCGTCACTTGGTTGCGGTTCAAGCCACAGCTTTAGAGGACCAAACTGCTTTGACGTTTACCGACCTCATAGACAACTTCCTTTTCCATTTACATTTTGGATCGGCTCATTGGCAGCAGCTCTGTGATAGACAATTTGTGTATTGAATAAACAACTTTATGAATGCTTTTCGTGCCATCATAGTTTTTCACATTCATGTTGAACACATTCATGTTCATGATTCATGGTGTGTAATGTGGGATGTCATTTGTAATCTTCAGGTTTGGCTTTGGTCTGCCCACATCTCGAGCATATTCAGAGTACTTGGGAGGTTCCTTGGCCATCCAGTCGATGCAGGGCATCGGCACGGACGTCTACCTGCGCCTTCGACACATCGATGGAAAAGGAGAGAGCTTCAGAGTTTGATCTAACTGCCTGTTATTTGGACCTTGTGGCTGGTCGCAGATGAACCAAAACTGTTCCAAGCCAACCTTTCGCTTTCATCAGTTTCCTTACAAACTGCTATTTGGAGCACGTTTTCTGGTCACAGGTGGTTTAATCAGCCACGACCTCAGGAAATGCTTGAGTGTAGTTTCTTGTGATTTAAATAAAGAAAACTCTTCCAGCCTTAAGAACGCTTTGTCACATGTGTATGAGAATCCAGCATGTTATTCATTTGTAAACCGTGTAAGCAGCAGGAGATGACTTTGAACTGTGCATTTCCTCAGAATTGTGTAATGGACTGTGTATGAACTCATGAAGGACTTGATATTTTGTTCAAGAGGAAGAGTCCGTGTCACACAGGTGGAAGAGTCCGTGTCACACAGGTGGAAGAGTCCGTGTCACACAGGTGGAAGAGTCCGTGTCACACAGGTGCATAAAGGCTTTCATTTATCTGTTAACTCAGACAGTTTCTAAAAAGGCAGTAGATCATTATTCAGATTCAAAATATGTTGTCTTTCTCGCTTCGCTTGTATGATGTTCCACTGTGATAGTTTTGACATTTCACATTAACAACATGGGTTTGTTGCATATTTCATGCTACAGATGGTTTGATGAAAAGGGGTTAGCACAGCTAACGTTTTTTTTGTAATTTGTATTCATCAAAACCGTGTTTATAGTGATGTTAATATTTGAATAGATGTTTTTTACACTCTCATCTGCTGTCGGTGGTCTCATTCAAAATATGTTGTCTTTCTCGCATCACTAGTCTGATGTTCTACTATGGTAGTTTTGACATTTTACATAAACAACATGGGTTTGTTGCATATTTCGCGCTTCAAATGGTAGGATGAAAAGGGAATCGAACAGATAAAGTTTTTTTGTAATTTCTATTAATCAAAACCGTGTTTATAGTGATGTTAATATTTGAATAATGATTTCTACACCCTCATCTGCTGCCAGTGTGGTATCGTATGGGTTTTGTTCGATTCATGTGTCAGGTTGTCAGCAAGTGTTTACCAGAAATGATTTATCATCCAATGAAAATAATGTTCTGTTGAAATACTATGTAAACTGCTGGGAAAAGTTTAGGTTGCATATATTGCAATAATCATGCAAGGACTATGTAAGGATTTGTCTGTTGAGCCTGTGATGTTTCCCTCTTCTCCTCTTTATCATAAAAACATCAAATTAATGAAGGACTTTTATTTTTGTGAGAAAGGGAGACAGAAAGTGCCTATGACAGAAAGAAGTGTGCCTCCTACTGGTACAATTTAAGGATTGGTTTTGTGTCTGAACAAAGATAGACACCACTGGGACATGCCCAGTAATAAATTAGGATAGAGAATGAGGTATATTAGATTAGCAGAGGATAAAAATAGACTAGCGTTCACAATATTAACAAATCTTCCTTTGTTTATTTGAAAGGCCTTTTGCATCCAAAATGGGATAATTTTACTGTATTTCTTGTATTTCATAAATGCCAAATATGTGTAGATTTGGGGCATTACAAATTCTGTAAAACATTTTTTTTGTTTTTTTCTTCGTTGTGCTCCATTTATTCGTTTTGAAAACATTTACATGTCTTAAATGACATGAAATAAACAACAGATTTCTTTGTGTGTATAAATGATCCCTTTAACAGTCTGACTTTTTTGGTGTTTTAACACAATCTTTACAATTATGAAAAGAGTGAAAGACATTTTAGTAGATGAAAAGTACAACGGTCAAATGGAGATAATTTAAAAGTCTTAATCTTTAAAAGTTTAAATCTAATGTGTGAAGCTTTACAGCTGTACAACTTATATTAATTGTGATAATTTTACGTGAAAACATTGGAAGATGTTTGTGGAGTTGCTGGACGAAATGGTTGTTAATCGAAGCATTTAAAGGGATACTTCACCCGACCTGGCACTTGATAAATGATGACCTTCATCATTTACTCACCCTTAGATTGTTCCAAACCTAATGTTGAAAATCACAATTCAGACCTGTTTTAAATGTATTTTTATTTATGCTAAAAATTCAACCGTTCCACTTCCACAGGGCCAACTGGTTTTAGAAAGCAGCAAAGGACTGAAATATTAATAATAATTCTTCTCATCATCATTTCTTGACTCTCTGTCAATGCCTCTTTGCTATGTTTTATTATTACGTTATATGGCTATTATGTTGTAGACCAGGGGTCCCCAAACATTTTTCTGCAAGGGCCACATAATTCTCCCTGTCTTTAATGGGGGGCCGGGTCAGTTTGTAACAGAAAATAACATGGGCCGGAGGTACTTGAATTATTGTGGAGATTTAATTTTGATTTGAAATGTATTTATTATGCCTCCTAATGGTATAATAGTTTATTAATAGTTAATAGTTTAGTGCTACTCAAATTCAAAACATTTCTTATGCATATTAATTAACCTTTCTCTTCCCAACCGCTTGGCCATTTTGTCGTCTCTTTAAACATTTTCCGATGGTTCGCGCGTCAGTTCTATCGCAATGGTACATTATGAATTTAACAAATTATTAGGCTATGTGAGTAACTTAGAGAAATTTGGGTCTGAAAGCCAATATTCTGACGCTCGCTCACGGCCCGACTAGAGCAAGCTCCTGATTGGTTAACGCTGCGAACAAAGTTCAGATTTTTCAATTCGCGTCATTCGCGCGAATCGCTGCGCAAGTGGGTCATCGCATCACTCGGGCTTAACGCTTCATTCGCGTTTGGTGTGAACACACTATAAGATATTGTTCAGAGGTCTTATAGTGTTATAGGTCATATTCATATATATGGAGGAGAAAAAAACCTCAAAGGGAAACCAGGCCTAACCAGGGGATTCCAGTTCCCCTCTGGCAAAAGCTGCAGCCCCTGCACAAGCTAGAGTATGGTGGTTAAGCACAGACAAAAAACGAAAAACTCCCATTTACATACCTTAAGTTCTCTCTGTATTCTCAGGAGTGACAATTATTCATCAAGCTGAGTTTAAAGGCAAAACTTCAGCAACTAAAAAAATAATAATGATTGTGTGAATATTCCTCACCACCGCGGTAGAGGTGGTCGGTTCAATCCCAGTAAGCACACATACATACTGATAATATTATAACGCCGTAAATGCACTATATATATTTTACTTCGCGTAAAAACACAAGTGTAAATTCATTAAAAATTACTTTAACCACCATGCTTACCGGAAAGAGGTAAATTAAAAATAGATGAGAAAATATACCCTATTCTTTAGAATTTAACAAAAATGTTGTTGAAAGGGACTTTTATCCAACGTGACTTACGAAATGTCGAACGCGTAGCTAAAGGTAAATTAAAACATGGCAATGTAATTCATTTAAGTCCGTTTTATTCTGACTAAACTACACAATTCAAGTCAAATAAACAAATATAACTCGCAAATGTTCAAACTAAGCTATAACCAAGCCCCCCCATGTACAAACATGTATTTATTCGTTTACAAACATATTTAATATCTTAAATGTCTTTTTCAGATTTTACTCTATTAACTGAGAAAATTGTGTTACGAACAGCTCGGTTACGCTGGCACGTGACTGACGCTTGACGTTACCTGAGGTGAGGTGGTGTGCTCTGGTGTTGTGTTGTCCGCGCTCAAGTAAATTGTAATATTAAGTTTAAGCTGTTGTATCATGTTGAAGCATATTGTTTATTGGTTATGCTCTTTCGATTATATTCATAACTATGGCTGTATTCATCCATTTTCTCACGCAGGGCAGTGCGGCCAATCAAATTAAACCAAGAGCTGAAGCGGGCGATAGTAACGTGAGGTAGTTAACGGCAAAGAAGCGACGCACGGCGTGAGTATCTCAACGTTGAATCATTAACACCCTGTTAGTGTTTTACATAGAAAAGTGTTAATTTTTTTTACTCTGTCTCGTCTTTCTATCCTTTATTTTGTCGTTTTTCTTATCCCCGGTTCTCTTCTTTATCTGACGTCGTGTCATTCTCTTCACTTTCCTCTTCTTCTCCCGAAAACACCTTATAGTGCTATGAAGTGAGCACGTGAGCTAGTAATGTTTACGTACGTGACCACTTAGAAGATTGAAGAATTGTAAATGTTGTTTTGAATGATATGTGTAATGTAGAGAACGGTGTTTAATGATTTGCAAAAGTGTGTAAGCAATAAAAAAACCGAACCACCCCACTCACATGAGGTATATTTCATCAGCACTTAAATATTAAAATGCCTATAAATGACAGAAATGTATATTCCTGATGAGAAACCGAAACCAGTATATAAATGTTTGACTCGTACATTAAAAATGTAGAACTGTGCAAAGTTATTTGTGTCATGTTTCACAGTGAATTTGTAAAAATGTGGAGAAATGAAAACCGACCAACGCCAGCTGCAGGTAAGCCTCACTTTCACATTTTCCTATTTATAAATAATAGCAAATACTAGCAAATACTTCTTCATTTGTAGGCTCTCTCTCCAGGCCTGCTTCGGGCAATCAAAGAAAGAGGAGCATGCTGCCTTTGACATCGAATCCCTCTGAAAGTCAACTTTTTTATACCAACAACTACAGTGAGATGGAAATCTCAGCTCAACTTTCAAACGTTCTGTTTTCAACCAATCCATAAGCAGATCATATCAATTGTTCATCTTTGTGTCATATTGACTGAGTTTTGGTCACTTTTTGTAGGTGAGAGTGGTCAGTGGGACCAGCCGTTCTTTTTTACATCACAACCAGCCGACATGAAACCTTTCGCTTCACCTAGTATGGCGGGACATGGATATGGACCAATACCTTATCCAAAGAAGCCTGCTTATGGCTGGTATGCAATGTATTCTGCTTTCAAAAACATATCCTAAAGGGTATTAAAGCTGTATTTTTGTGTATTCAAGTGAAATTCTGTATTTTTTGTTGGTCAACACTTTACTATCAGGTCACAGAATTGGCAACACAGACCCCCAATGAAACAGGAGGTGTCTGCAGTTGGAATTCAGGTTCATGGTGGTTTTCCAAGCAGCAGCTCATCTTCACTGGGTCAGCCCAGATGGTCCAGCGGCTTTCAGAACCAGATTAACAGGCCAACAACTTCCTTCAGAATGCCTTATTCTCCCCAGCAATGCAACCCTGCAGCAATAAACACTGAAGATCCTGGAGCTCAGAGTCAGAGCAGAAGGTGGAACTTCAGATCTACTGGACCGTCAGGCAGTGGGATGAGTACAAAAGTAAAGAAGGACACCTCACAGGACCAGATAAACCCACAGCATCAGGTGTGTGTATTTTACGCAAAAGACAGCATTTCAATGGATCTGCAGAATTGACTAAGCGTAAACTGAAAAAGTGTCATCGCATTGTTTTGTAATAAATTACATCTTTTGGAGCTCAGCAGCTCCTGATCACTGTTTACAGGTGCTATTTGTTAACAGTAGTAAATGCATTTGCAAACAATTAAGTTTTTCAGCATTTATTAATATTGGTTAATGTAAGTCAATGCCAGTACACTTGTTCATTTTAGTTCACAAGGCATTAATTTATGCTACGGATTTAAAAATGAACAGGAACTAAGATTAATAAATGCTTTACAAGTATTGTTGGTTCAAGTTAGCTGATGCAACTAATTGTTTACAAATAGCACCTTAGTGTAAAGCGTTACCATTATCTCAATATGAAAATTCAGCCTTTTTTGTTCATCTAACATCTTTGGATCTCTTTACTGTTTGTTAGAAGCCTCAACGTGAGAAATCATTGCGTGTCATCACTGCTGTTATAGAAGGCATGAAGCACTGGGGCCAGTATAAGAACAGAGCACCAATGCTCTTTGAGATTTTTGGTAAAGAGTCTGTATCACACAGATTTAGTTCGTTCTCTTTTAATATGTGTATCTAACAGAAGTGTTTCTCTTCACAGCAACACTTGATTCTGCTGTTACAGTCGCAGATTACGGAGCAAAAAAATTCCTCATGAGGGACGGCAAAGATGTGGTCCAGTGTCTCTATTTTGAAAATGTGGGTCAGGAATGTCATTCCAAAGGAACTGACATATTTTAGTCTATTTAGTAAACATATATATATATGAAACAAAATCCATTTTGTTCATATGTTTTTAAAGACATTTCTATTGATTTGGGATAGAGATGACAAACAAAACAGAAGATGATGAAGAGGTTCTTTGGCCTGTGACTTACCTCCAGTTTATTCCCGCTGTGCCTTTCCGATTTATGAATGTTTTCTGTTTAACAATACATTTATATTAGTTATGTACTGTAGAAAATGCTGCAACATATAAAAATCATGCAACATATTTGTTATGCGATGAAACTATATGACTGACCAATGACGTGAGATGTTTGAAGTGGGTGCACACATGAAGTCAGAGATATTGACTGTGTTTATGTCCTATAGGATCAGACACTGCCCAAACTGATCCGGGGTCAGGCGTATCGCTGCGTCGGGAACTACAGCAAGCAGACAGACACAATGACTTGTGTGTCAGTCCGAGCTGCATCACTGTCAGAGCAAAGAAATTCCCAGGAGGCTGTAAAAGCGTCAGACACAGAGATGAGGAAGGTGCTGGTTCTCAATGAAATCTGAGTATGAGTAACAGTGTAAATATTAATTTAGCATGATGCCAACGAAAGTTAAGATTGAGTTGTGAAGAAGTTCAGAAAAGTTCTGTAATAAACAGTGAATGTTAAGCAGCGGTGACCATTTGCTGAGGATTTTGATTGTTTGTTACTTTTCATTTTCATTGCAGTTCCGAGATGTAATTTATATAAAAAAACTATTAACTACTTATAAAATATTACTAAGTTCTCCACTTTCAAATGGTCACTTTATTTGCATTTACATTGTTTTGGTGTGTTAAAGAGGAATTCGTATTAATTCAATTTATTAAAATGTTGCAAATTATTTTGTAAAATGTATTGGCAGTCCACTCAAAAGATATAGATTTAAGTTTAGTTTATGAAATGATTTAATACAAAGAAGAAACACCTAACATTTTTAAGGATTCAAAATTGAACACAATGATGAGGTAACATCTCAAAAAATCTCTTTCAAAAGGGATCCGACCATCTGAAGAAGGCCATGTTACAGAATTATTTACAACCAAAACATCACGTTGGGAAAACCCACAGCACTAATCTACAAGTTCTACGTTCTACCAGTGGTCAGACTTCACATACAGTACATGATAAAAGATGAAAGAGTGCCTTCACACAACCGGTGTACTGCTGCATAACATTTAAAGGGCCTGCTCATGTTTGACATCCGATGCCAGTTTAATGTTGTGCTCTGTTCACCAAGTATATTTGTATGTTATACGTTGGCCGACACAAAACTTGCAAATTTCAAAAAAAGTCTTTACATGCCCTGTTCTGATGCTTTCATCTACCAGTATAACAAACTGTATTTAACACACTTTACCACCAATATTGCCAGATTCAGCAGATATCCCCGAATCCGAAAATGTCTGCACATTCTGTCTGGGCCAGTGTATCAAGTAGAAGCTTTAGCTTCACTGTATTGCTGTGTCAGGCATAAATGCGTTAGCGCATTAGCTTAATTTAAACGTTACACAAACATATCAAAATAATACGTCAATCACGAGAAATCAAGACTGAGATTGTTTTTACTTGCTGTTCATAATTTCGTTAAACTCATTTAGTTATGCTAACTTGTTGTAATCCCTTAAACTTGGCATGTAGGACCTATGTTAAACTCTTTCAGTCTAAACAGCGCTTCTAATCATCATAATAGATGAAGACACACAATCGCATGACATTAATATAACACGAGAGAATTAACAAAACGTTTCAGCAGAACTAGGTAACCCGATCAAAGGTACTTAAGTCTTAGCAATGGTCAAAAGGCACAAGTTGGTTAGAAGTTGGTATTTTCCAAGAACATGTAGTCTCAGTGTTGACTTAAACCCAACTTCTCCAAATCCTCCTGATTTTGTTAAATCCTGAATAATTCAGCAGGGGTTGCAGTAACCAAAGCATGAGGAGGTTTCACATTTGCCATTCCCTCGGGAAATGGACATATGTTTGGAGAAATACATTAATATACTGTTTTATTTATTGGATGTTCTCACTTTTTGGAGTTTTGGGAAGGAGTTAATGCTTAGCAGTCACGTAAGCGGTGTTAGCGGTCACGTCAAAATCCTCTTCCTTACACTCACGTGAGAGTCTGAAGCCATGTCGATGATTCTCATGTCAAAGTTTTCATGAGTGAAAAAAGGGTACAGTTTCAGACAAATGCCTGTGATGTTAGTGATCATATTACAGAGAATAAAAGGTTTAGCGTAAGCCACAGTGTTGGTCCTCCGGTGTCAAATGTTTTTTGTTTTCAGGTGCCTGCTATAAACTGAAAACTGTATTAAACAAATCTGAAAAATCTGGCAGATTTATGGAGTTTGAAGGCAGTTTTTCAGGAGCTTCTGTAAATGTACGCACCAGGTTCTAAGATGGACCGACTTTTGGCGTATTGATCCATGTTTTCAGAGACTTTTCTCTTCAAAGCATGCCCACATGTCCATTCATATATTTAGTCATTAGTGCTTAAGCGTCTTCCATCAGAAAATCAAGACAGGCGTTGGAAATAAATAAGACAAGGGGACAAAATACCCAAATCCTTATCGTACTCTTCAAATAGCCACCTTGCAGACTCCAAACAAATAAAAGGACCAAAAAATGAAGTAGTCAGCAAATAGTCAATGAGAATACAAAGGGTACATCTTCAGTTCTTCTTCCCAGTGACATCATCAAGACATCATCGCTAACAACCATGGAAAATGAGACTTTGCCGTGTTTTTCAACGTCGACACGATCGCTTCATTGTTACTATGGCTGATCAGGGTGTTTATTTCAGGCGGTGGTCTTCAGCGCTCTATAAAAGGGTGGGCAGCGGGGTGGGTGATAGCTGCTCTTTGGGGGCGTACTTGGCGAAAAAGGGAAGGAAGAGGGTAAGCATGACACCCACGATTGCCAGCATGTAGCCCCATCCTATCTGGCACTCCCCGGCGTAGTAGATGTCAGAGTCTCCGCAGAAAGACTTCACCAGGTTGGAGTTCAGGCCAAAGGGATAAACCAGCAGACCGAATGCCATAATGAACACTAAAACATAAAAAGAGAAGAAGCTAATTAATTACTGGAAGAAGTATCACCTGGAAAAAACAAGAATAATAATCACAATATTAATAATACGCGGGTAACAGGGGTATACTTCAGATGAATTAGATGAAATTTTCCCTGTCATTTAAACCAAACTTACGTTGGTTATATTTAAAAACTAAGAATCTGTATTGTGATTTTACCCTTTGAAAATGTTCAAATATGCAGCATTTTATTTAATACCACACATTACAGTGATTTAAATACCTACAGAAAGTGGTAATTCTGTTTATTTAACAAAATATTAGCCTATTTTTAGCACATTCAATGAATAAATATTTGTTCTTATGACAATTACCAGCAAAATAATTTAAGAAACATACAGTAGATTTCTAAAGTTCTCTCTATTATGATACACAAGATGTTGTGAAAATCATATTAAGAAAATAGCCTTGAATAATGTAACCAATGCTAATTTATCATACAAACATACTATAGAATCACAGTAAAAATTTGGATAAATCCAAACAAAAATACCTCCTGTCAACAAGATGTGGTGCCATGATGAGGCAAAAAGCTTTTAAACAATGTTAATGTCAACTACGAAAATACTCCCCCTCTGGATATAACAACTGCAAACAAGCTGTCAACGAAACAAACTCATTAACATGGGAATTTAATACCACGGCATTTCAGAATTTTCTAAATCTATCTGTAATAGCAACTAAAATGCTGAAGGTGGCAGTAGAGATCTGTGCCTCCAACGAAATGAGCCTCTAGTGTCACAATAGCAAACTGATAAAATGTTTGCCTTGGAAATATCAAATACATAACCGGCACACAAAAACCACCAGCTCATAAATGTCTGATATCAAAATCTCCTCCATGATGGCTGGTCCGTGAATGTGGGGGTTAAATGATGAGCGAGAAAAGCCATTAGGAGAACGAGTCCTCTAGTCGATCAATCTTAGCGTATCAGCCTTCGCTGCTCATGTTAGTCTATCGAACTCATCTCACGTCTATCGAATCTAAAGATCCATTACTATCCAGGCCTGTGCAGAGGAGATGCACTGATGAGATCTGGTAACAGCCACTGTCCATGCTGGCAAATGACTTCAGTTTGAGGGGTTTGTCACCAAACTTCTTTATCTTTCCTTAATTAATACACAGTGGCAGCAATGGCTTATTATTTGAATATGTAAATGTGTATAATCACATCCATGGTCTTATATTCGCAATACAGCACAGCCTCTTGTACCATATATCATGCAAGTATACATTTGTTTCTATTTGATATAAACGTTTTCGCAGTCTCTGACACGTGTGGCGTGTGTTATCGGTCATTTTTTCATCCTCAAACCAATACCGAGCAACAGAACCTAATTTCTCGCTGTCAGGGTTGACTAAGCGCACATAAGCGCACATGACTTTTTTGGGTGCTGCTGTAATCCACTGGAGATATGTGTCTGTGACAAATGATTTGATGATGAAATTGAGTAAATAGTGTAAGAACACTTTTGCCTGCCCCTCTGATGGCATTTGCCTTTAGGATTTAAACCCTGAATCTACCCACCCAAGACAAGAGCAGACGCTCTGCTCCACTGCCACTCCTATGGCGCGTGTCACTGGATGCAACGAGGTCAGTCTCACCATCACTGAGTGATAATGCAGTATGGCTATATAACTCAAAGAAAAAGTTGACAGGGCTGCCAACCAAGTGAACGTACAGCATCCAATTATAAACACAGCTTGCTTAGATTTTGTTATCCTTTTTTCCACATAAACTCTTTTAGAACACACTTCAAGCACTCTTGATAGTTCAATCTGGTGCACTGTCAATTTCTAACCTTCTCTATATCGTAGGGAGTGGGGTATATGCACACGGGTCGATGACGTAAATCTCAGCCAGGCTGTTACATCCGCCGCCATAGGGAACAATCGCGTTTCGCATCAGGATGCACATAGGATTACGATCAACATTCAAACACTTCGCCATACGTCGACATCCGCAAAGGAGGAGCCCTTCAGGCTATCCGTTTCAAGGTTGTAAGTGCGACGCGAAAGGGGATTCACCTCGAAAACAGCTTTCTCGGTTTATTGCAAACTTACTTTCCCTACAGGGATAAATAAACTAAACTAAACTGAAACAGTATGCATGTGTGCAAAGATACATATCGACCAATTATCGGGATGGTCAATAAAAGCAAATTTTCAAGCTATCGGCTGATAGTTTAAATACAATAGTTTAAAATGATCAGAGCCGATATTCTGTCAATGAAAAGAGAACAGGAAAATGCAACGAAATTGTGCTCTGTGTATAAATAAAGGTTAAGAATCGTCACCAGTTTGATGTCCAATTTATTATATGAATTAATAAAGTTAAGAAATATTAATTTATTCTCAGAATCGGTATCGGAAGATATCACCGAATTATCGGCTTTATCAATATCGGTGAATACATTAAGTATCGGTGCATCTCTAAAATGAACAATAAAGCTAAAAGTAGTTAAAATATGAAAAATATAAAAACGCAAGTGGCAAGTGCTGTCTCGGCCAGACCTGTTTGTGGATAAGTATTACCGTAGGTAATTCGAAATAAACTTCAACTTAGTCATATCGCATTATACTACCGCTTCAACGCCAGATAAATAAATTGGAAAGCCAAACTTTATTACACGCAAATCTCTTGCTGATTCGGGACTTCATCCAACAGCGGTCTGATTTAGTGGCCTGTCTCCGAGCCGTTGGCAGGCCGACCGACTATTCCCTAATGCATTTCGAGCTAATGAGACTGCAACGAAAGTCACTCATATTGAGTCGGAGATCCTCTCCTGCATGATGACTGTCCTCTGCATCCCTGCAGACAGTGAACTTCTGTCTCCGCTCAAAATGAATTAACACTAGGATTGGGATGTTGTGATTTAGTTAGTACGTGGAAGGGCGGGGGAGTGTGTTGAACACAAATCCGCTCGGATTGGCAACAGGCAGCTGCTTTCTAAGGCACAAATCCGCCTGTTAGGTCTGACGTCACGCACCAGCACTTCCAAGTCCAAATGCTTTATCAGATGCCAAAAGCAAACAAGAAACAATGCTAATACTCACCATGTGCTGTCAAACTACACAAAATCACGATCCTGACCACTATGCCCATTCCGGATTAGTATGAAGGTGAGTAAATTATTTTCATTTTAATTTATAGGCTAATCCTTTAAATTGCCTGCCTTTTGGATCGGCCTCTACAGGCAACTCATTTGGAATTGGTTTAGAGCATGTTTGTCTAGCTTGTCGTAACAGGCTCGATCAGTTGGAGATCACTGTCTTTCCAAGATTATTTTACAAACCACACACACGGTGAAAAATCCAGTCTAAATACAGTGACAAATGCTGCCATGCTTATCAGCTCTGCCCTATGAACCTGCTTTGAAGCCTGCAGAACCCACACACTCAAAAGAGACAAATTTACGCACACAGATTCACACATACACATTGAACAGATGTGAAAATGTGTGTCCGTGTCCATGGGAGTCATCCCCCTTATTGTCAACATGTGCCTGTTCATCAGAAATCTGGTGGACACGATGACAGATCAGGTCACGCTATTATGTTTCTAAGTAGATTTGCAATTTTAACCTGTAAGATAACAGAACAAGGAATTAGTGCCATAGACGTAGGTCTGAAGAAGGAACTTGAGCTGAAGACAGTTTTGTTTTTCCTTGGACCAGTATACAAATACCTGGCAACCACCCTAGGGCAACCCATAACTGATGAGTTTTTTTTCATCTCAATCCATCTTCCAATAGACCTTCATGAGATTAAAGGAATGAAAACTTTGGTTTATTTCTTTTGTGTCTCGCATATTTCTCCTGAGACAAAGAGCCAGAAATTTTCTAAGGAGTAATGCAGGAGAGATAAACAAGAGTTTCTATTTAATCATATTGATGTCTGGGAGACATAACTGAGATATTAAAGAGATCTCATCAGGGTTTTGTCTTATGAGAACATCTGCACTGTAGGCATGTCATGGCCCTGTTTATCCCTTCGGGAATTTGCATCCAGTTGCATCAGTCAAACTACCGTTTAAATAAATGGGAAGGTTGATTGTCTCTTTCCAGGCATTATAGATCTTCTTGGTACAGTATGAATCACTGAGAAAGAGAAACATTCATTTTCATGCCACAATGAGCAAATTACACGATTAACACTATAACTCCACAATTATGACAAATGACTATCATTTACCAAAACAGAGAACACACTGTGATGATAGACATGATCCCAGCTCACTTTTAATCATAACCTTGCGTAGCATATACTTCTGCAAAAACATAATCAAACAATGTAAAGACTCACGAGTATATAACTTTCACAACAAGGACACTCCTTGGTTTTTCTTATTTACTGTATATACTGTATGCACAACAAAAATGCTGGTTTGATTTCAACCCATGGATTCAGACCCTGCCGTTGCCAAAAACTGCAAAAACAACACAACTAACAACAGCCTGCGCCGTTTCTTGCTCCGACTGCAAATCAGGACTAAAGTCATGTACTAAAGTAAAGCAAAAGTGTCATGAATACAGAACATTTTATAGTGTCTGTTTCCGATGTAAATAAATATAAAGGGCTAGAATAATTCGAGACCAGTATAAATATATAAAAGTCTAATAAATCTTTGTTTGCCAGCACTGCTTGCGTTTATTTGCTGGCATGCATGTGAATGATGAAGCGACTGACACGCAGCATATGCCGAGAGCCTCCACCAAAGCCCAGAAATATTGTTTAATTACGCCTCTGCATAGCTGCAATACATCAAAATGACTTTTTATAGCACTGTTCTCGCTTTTGTTTTAGATTTTTGTCTTTAACTTTGTTGCGTCTCTTTGTTTTATTCTCTTTTATAACAAGTAAACTAAAGACAACAGACTGCCAGGGAACAACATGATAAAAGGACCCGAAAATGGTCTCTTAGGTTTTCACATACAATCCGTTCCATGGAAATGAATCATGGATCATTTGTAATAAAATAAATCACAAAAGGTTAAAGTGTGCCACGAGCACCACCAAACCGATCTATTTGAATAATAAGCATTTTCAGAAATCTCTCAATGTGGGACACTCAAACAATGTTTTAATAGCGCCAAAGTCAAAGCGTTAAATTGATGGTTTACCCAAAAATTCTGTCATCATTTACTCATCCTCTTGCCATTTCAAAACCTTAATGACTTCCTTTCATCCGCAGATCACAAAAGAAGATATTTTGAAGAAAGCTGGTAACCGAACCTCACTGGACCCCATTCACTCCTATTGTATGGACGCAAAACCAATGAAAGTGAATGGGGTCAGGTTAACAACATTTTTCAAAATATCTTCTTTTGTGTTCTGCGGAAGAAAGAAAGTCACACAGAGGTTCTTCCCTTTAACATACAAATAACTCAAAACTTTTTTTAGACAGAGCACCGAGTTAGTAACATAAAGGTCATGGGTTTGAATTGCAATGGAACACATACTGATAAAAATGTTTAGCTTGAATTGTATTAAGTCACTTTGGATAAAAGTGTCTACCAGATGCATATAGTTAATGTGATGTTACATTTCGATAACATTTTTAAAAAGAAATCACACAACACTATGGCGCTCTCAGACTTTTGAAGCTCACTATACACTCTCAAATACTTCCATCACCCTGAAGCTTATTTTCAGAAGCGGGTCTCAATAATGCCAGGTGGAGATGTGGCGGGCGCGAGACAGACATCTCTTGGAAATTGCTATTCATTGGGGGTGGACCGGGAGCTATTTCCATTTCCCTTTGCAGGCGGGCAGTTGACCCCCTGCACCACCATTCTCTCTCTACCTCTCTCTCTTTCCGTCGGTCTCTTTCAATCAGACTGAGAAAGAGAGTGGAGCATCATCTTGAATGTCCAATATTGCTTTACATTCAAGGCTCGGCAGGTATTCGGAGCTCTATGTGTGCAGTTGAATGTGATCCAGTGCAAGCTACGCACATCCAATATGAAAGCTGATGAAATAAAATATTGTTTTCTATCTTGAACAGGAGCTGAAATGCAGGAAATGTAATCATGGCGTGTGTATCATGTTGTATGAAACGGAGAACTCAAGGTCTGGGGACTGTGGCAGGCTGTCTCTAATAACTGCATTTGTCAAATTCCTGCGAGACAACCCTGATTTTCAGAGCTCACTACAATCATAATTACATCTGAAGTGTTTACTGTCTGCCTGACTCATTCGCTATAAGGGTCATCAAAGCGAGCGAGAGAAAGAAAGAGAGAGACAGCAGGCTATAAAATGCTATAAAAGCTCAATAAAAGAAAGTCAAGGAAAACATTGAGAGAGAGAGAGAGAGAGAGAGAGAGAGAGAGAAAATTGGTGGTGAAATTTTGTGTGATTAAGAGCGATAAAGTTTAGAAAAACAAAACAAGAACATTTGAAGGTAGCAACATGACAAAGGCTATCTACTAGCATTTGTTTCTTTGGGAGTTGTAGGTTAAGAAAGCAGCTCTTCAATAGTCCAGGTGTGAGGTGAAGGAGAACGTCTGTAGATATCAACAAGACTAATTCATTTGGGATTATTTGAGGCTCAGCATCTGTTGACAACACGTGAATTGGTGTTTTGAGTCAATGCATTACTCGTACATTCAGTTGGACCTTTAAACCTTAAGTTAAACCTTGCCAAGAAAGTATGAGGAAAAATGGTGGCACATAGTAAACATTTCATCGGTGTTACATAAGAGAGAAACATCTTTTGATCAACAGAATGCTGCTACATTGTGCATGTATATTCATACACCAAACACGCACACACATGACACATTTATATTGTAGGGGATGTAGACTATAAGACCCGTAGACCAGTTATGACGAATCTTCGACAAAGTCAGGAATGCCTTTAATCCAAGACAATTTACTGAAGAAAAATAGTTTGTAGTTATACCAGCAGAAGTCAGCTTCAGTACTCTCAAGGAGTTCCACAGACCGATATAATGCTGAATAATAATTGATAAATATTTGTCAAAACCACATAAAAGTATTTTTATTTGAAGTAAGGTGGAGCCACGGCACCAGTCCCTTCAATACACTCTACTATAATGAATAAATTCCATCGTAAATCAAACCTCACATATAATCCCAGTATGTGCACATAGGCATTTCAAACTGATCATCTGCATTCATGAATTCATGAGGTGTGTGATCTGTGGAGCGTGTTTTAACTGGTCATATGCATCAATGTAAATGGTCAGCCAGTCACCTGAATAAGATTGAAGAGCGATGCAATGATAATTCAGTTTAAGACATACTTGAGCACTACACATTCATCTCTGTGTCGTAGACCATCTATCTTCCTAATTGCTTTTACTAGCAGGTATCCATTCATACTGCAACATTCATTACATTTACATGCGAAAGTGAAATAGGGTTAAATGTTGAGTTGAAAACATAAATCTTAAAAGACTTCTTAAAAAGGTATAGTTCACCCCAAAATGAAAATTCGGTCATCATTTACTCACCCTCAAGTCGCTCCAAATCTGTATACATTTCTTTGTTCTGCTGAACACAGGGAAATATATTTGTAAGAACGACAGTAACCATCCCCCATTTACTGCCATAGCATACGGTTACGGTTGCAAAATTTGCTAAAATTGCATCAAAAATGACCTTGTTCTGTTTAACACAAAAGAAGATATTTCGAAGAATGTAGGAAAGCAAACAGTCAAGGGACACTTTTTACTAAAATGGTCATTTTTCCTATGATAATCAATGATGACCAAGAACTGTTGGGTTACAAGCATGCTCCCAAATATCTGTGTACATAGAACAAAGACATTTATACAGGTTTGGAACAACTCGAGAGTGAGTAAAAGACACATTTTCTTAAAAATAAAATAAGATATTCATAATTATATTATTCATAATATAAAGAACATTAGTATTGATTTTGACGTGAAAGGTAACCTGAACATATTTGCATCCTAAATGGCTGTGTAAAGTCTAAACTTAAGTCTAAAATGTTTAGGCATACCCTTCTGTTCAAAGATTTTTATCATTTTTAATGTTAAATGTAATGTTAGCCACCTTTGAAAAAAACATTGACCTCAAAATGATAAGCTGATCTCTGTGTGCACATGTATACCTTGCTCTGTGGCTTATGCAGGTACAGTGCAATAAATCCATATTATTAGAGCTAACAGGCAGAGCTAAAGTCAGACATGTCTGTCATGCTTTACACGGACTAACTAACTCAACTTGAGAAAGTGTCAGAAGCCCAGTTTAACCCAAAGTATTCAGCATTCAATGTGTGTGTGTGTGTGTGCAGATGGTTCATCTCAAGAGAATAGTCTGTCAAAAAGACAAAAGACACAGCTACCATTTATATGTCTGGGAGTGTGCGTACGTGTGTGTCTGGTTGTGTTGCTTTACTTCTTTAATGCATATATATGAATATGATATTTTTCAATCTCAATCCAGATTCAATCATCCAGGGATACCTGTGTTTATATATAGAGATATGTACTGTATACACACATCTGGACTGTAAATGTGCCCGTGAGTGCGTGAATTATTATAGATGGGTGCACATATCTATCAGATTATTTTTGTATCTAGTGTGTGTTTGAGGTGGATTGAATGGTAATGAATATTTTAAGGAGCAGACAGAGTTCCTGCAGAGCTACGGAGATAAGACTGGGGTCTCGCGTGTCCGCGGCCCCACCGGAATTAAGATGAGATAAAAACCATTCCCATCTCCTGCTTTAGGACCAGCAGGGGGCCGCCAGGGTCGACAGCTGCCCGAACGAGAGACGCACGTGGGAGGTAAAGAATAGCTAGAAAGGACGATGAGAAGTCATATCTGACAGATCTGAGAGCAAACACATTTATATTTAAGGTGGGGTGCAACATTAAGATGCCATGACGCAAATATGACAATCTGTGACATTGACCATGTTACCTTCTTTTCATGGATCATCAGGTTTTGTCCAATCTTAGAGACCATGCCAGTTTGAGTGTATGTGTAAAGGCCGAACAAGAAACCATTCTGAACAAAATAAAGATTTAAAGTGATAGTTAAGCCCAACATAAAAATGATGTTATTGTTTATTCACCGTCAATTCTCAGCGGTTTTTTGTCCATACAACGTAAGTACAATGGGGGCCAATGTTATTTGGTTGCCAATGTTCTTCAAAATATCCTCTTTTGTGTTCGGCATAAGAAAGTCATACAGGTTTGGAATGACAAGAGGGTGAGTAAATGTTGAAAGAATGATAATTTTTGGTTGAACAATGCATGAACATCTAATGGAGACTATTGCTCAAATCTCTGGCATCTCCATTTAAATAAACACTCCATCCATCTCATGTTTCTCTTCTAGTTCAGCATCATAACGTTACCAAAGTTTTTACATATTTCAAAATAGTACTGCGGATCCCAAGTCACTTGAGCTATGTTCTCAAAATCATCATTTTCACTGGTGGTCTCACACTGCTGGTACTGAAAAAGGGTCCGTGAGTGAAAGCGTTTGTTTTGGTAGAACAGATATAACATGGCGCACAACAGTGAATGTTCAGCCATGCTCAGCCATCACGGCACACTGCATACACCTTATAAAACCTAGAAGAACGCACCCAACGATTCAGTTCACTGGCGATCCGCCGGATGGGTGGTTTACCTGTTCAGACAGTGTGGATATCTAATCAACACAGCTCACTGAACAAAACATACACAAACACAGCCTAGAGTGACAATCTCTGTCCATCTAAATGATAATCTGTTGAGCTGAAACAAAACGAGGGAATTTATACATTTAACATCACGTCGCAACATATGACGGGTCTTTTCAACAGACCTGTTAAAGGAGCAATGTGGAGATTGTAGCGGCCTCATGTGGTGAGGGTGCGAATTGCTCCTTCTAAGTTCATAAAAACACAACGGTCCATTTTGTAAGGTTTTTTTACACCTTCGAAGACATAGTTATGTATAGCATTTCTGTCAAAAGATCTTCGAAAAAATGACACACAGCACCTTTACTGTCGTTGTAATATGTTAACATCATGCACAGCCACACAATATGAAGACACCAGTTTAATGAAGAATATCTATTATTATTTCTCTATTAAGGTCAGATGTTTTAAAATAAAAATACTATAAAAAATATTATTTTTTAGTTAAGCACTGTAGGCTTAACATATGATTAATTGTGTTGTTGGAATTGTTGGAAATGCACCCGTTGTTCGAAGAATGACCCAAATACTATTTTTTCATCCTCACCGTCTTCATTGTTCATTGTAACCCCACCTGTCTGCCAACACCCACAATTCCCCTGAGCTGCTCCTGTCTGCGGTCTGTTCTTCCTGTTAAACTCTGCTGCTAATGAACACTTCAGAGAGACAATATGACCATACTGAGCCCACAGACAACACACCAATCTTGACATCTGTCTGATTTTCATCTATCCCAGGTAAATTCTGCACACAAAGCATCCTCACAAAGACACACAAACAGCTGCTTTTGAATCTTTGCATTGACTTTGCATTGACTATTCTTTATTTATAGACCTAATTATAAATACTATTCCTAACACACACTGTGTTTTGATAAAGCTGTTTTCGTTTTGATCGTTGGATATATCGTGGAGGTTTTTGGACCTCACAACATAGATCAAAAAATAACCCACATACTGTACATACAAACACAACTCTGCTTTGCCCTTTTGCTCACAAATTGGTATGTGAAGTGTGTGTGTGTGTGTGTTAAAGGTCCAGTGTGTAATTTTTATTGACATAAATATTATATAATATACAGTGACCGCCACTATTATTGGCACCCTTGGTAAATACGAGCAAAGAAGGCAGTAAAAATAAATCTGCATTGTTTCTCGTTTTGATATTTTATTTAAAAAATCTACAATATTCCAACATTTCATTAAAGTAAAACAATTTGAAGTGGGGGGAATATCACATTATGAAATAATACGATTCTCTTTTACACCCTGGTCATATTTTTTGGCACCCTTAGAAATTCTCAGAAGTAAAAGATCTCCCAAGTATATTCCCATTGATATTAACATTGTCTTAGCACACCAAGGTGACGAGAAACATGATGTTGTCCAGTCATGAAAGGAGAATACATATTAGTAACACAAAGCCCAAACACCCTGAATCATTTATCACAATTGATCAAAACAAAGAATATAGTTTAATGATAAATATAGTTCTGATGTGCAATTTAGTTCTGTTGAGCTACACAAAATACAAAATGGTCTTAAGGAAATAGTTAAAACAATAGAAAATCTCATTTCCAACATCAGGGCAATGATCAAGAAGTGAATGGACTGGAGATGTTGAAAATCTGCTTGAAACAGGATGTGTGTCTATATTGTCTCAATCCACAGCGAGGAGAAGAATGTGAGTGGCCAAAGACTCTTCAATTGCAGTTATCCGTTGAACTTTGGGGTCAGAAAGCATAAAAAAAAGGAAAACGGAAACTCCATCACCACAAGTTGTTTGCTCTCATGCAAAATCAAACTCCACCATATTGATCTGCCATACTGGAACTTCATCCAGGACTGGGGACAATGGGAATATGTGTTTTTGTCAGCAATAACAAAAGATAGGTTTGGTACACAAGGTGATAAAAAATGCCCCATGTCCACAGTTAAAAATGTCTCCAGATCTTTATTGACGTGAACCTACTTTTACACCAGAGGTCCTGGACATCTTGTTCAGATACATGGCATCATGTTATATATCAAATACCAACAAATAAAAGATCTACGCTAGAAATATTACAATGGGTCGTGGTTAGATCTTCCATCAGCACACCGGTTCAATATAAACATCAAAATCAACCAAATGTGTCACTGTACGCAAACTCAAGTCCCAGTTTCCTGATCTGACCACTATAGACAGTGAGTGGGGTGAACTGAAGATAAGAGAGCACAAACATTTGAAGGATCTTAAGAGATTCTGTATGAAGGAATGGACTCTGATGACTTGCCGTATATTCTCAAACCTCTTCAGACATCAAAACAAAGGACTCTGAGCTGTTTTTCATGCAAATGGAGGTTGCAGAAAGTTTTGAATACAAGGGTGCCAATAATTGTGGCCAGGGTGTATTGTATGTGATATTCCCCCTACTTCAAATAAATAAAATGTTGGAATATTGGAGAAACAATGCATTTTTCCAGACTCCTTTGCTCATATTTAATTTATTATAATAGTGGACATAACTATGTCTTCAGAGGTGTATAAAGACCTTACATAATGAAGCGTAATGTTTATATTACCTTAGAATGAGCTATTTCCATCTACATACACTACAGGTCCCCTTGCATGGAATTCGCCATGTTGTTTCTACAAACTGCTCTACAGAGCGCGTTAAGTAAATATGTTATATCTGAAAACGTGATGACATCTTAGTCCATCTTAGGGCTGATGAGGGGCTTTATGTTAAAATAAGATTTTACACTTTTCTTTGTTTTAATCCAGAGGAATAACCTACAGCAGGTGGGCGGAACGCCATCGTGGCACGGACACCCGATCTAAATAGCTCTTATAAGGGAGCCGGATTATATTCCAATAGCAAATGGACAGAGGGGGAACCAGAATGGGGGGATTTGACCAAAAGTTTGAGAACTACTGTATTAATGAAAGGATAATAACACACTGTTCTGCTGTGCACCTGTTATCCAATCAGCCAGGACAGATGATTCATTTTTCTGGCCTTATGGCCATTCTTACATACCCACAGAATGACCTTCTGAATTACTTTTCAGTTAATCACACCCCGCTTTGCATGCATGCCGTCACGCATATAACTAGTACATCATTTCACACAAATAGATCTTCAAGAGAACAGCCTTAAAATTGTGACCTTTATTGGATCTCACAGCTTTTATCCACTGTGTAAAAGCAATGCTAAAGATGAGAAAAGAAGCTTGTAAGAACAAAAAACACTCTTTCTTATTTTCTTTTTACCCTCAGGACAGATCATGGAAACATCACTACAACACAAGGACAAGCTGAAACAACATTGATATTTTTAGCAAAATAATAGATTTTACTTATCATGTCTTTTAACTTGTGTATGACCATGTTACAGGTAAAAGTGTGAAGGAAAAAGCTAAACACAATTACAAATTTTTCCAAATACTGACTGTTTACTCCATGATATTTTAGCTCAACGTTGTATGCATGTGTGTGTCAGAGGGTGACAGGCTGTAATTTCCTGTCATCTCATGGCGATGATGTTAAGATGAGGTGATTTCAACCGTGAAGGAACACAAGGAACACAATGATGGGTGTGCAGAGAGGGGTCATGGTGGGTCTTTGAGAGACGAGAAGTGGCGACATGGTCTAGCTTAAACGCACACATACAGTACTACACACACAGCAGGGTCAACCCTGTACACTAAAATCCTTCATCCGAGTCATTGTGGTTTAGGGTCTACACTGTAATGTCTTGATATGAACATAAACTGGTTTGGATGCTGGTGTTGTACAAACTCCTTTAAAAAAAACCTGCTCGACTGTTTTCTTAAAGTCATGCTATATTTACAATATACCACATCCTCTCATACAGTATTTTATACTGTAATAAATGCTTATCGCTTGAAAACAAGAACTTTAGTAGGATAGGAACGACATGTGATGTAACGTGACGTAGGCAAACACTGATTGGCCGAGGGAAATGGCCTGAGGGAATACTTAGATCATGAACGACATCACACTTTATTTGTTCCGGAACTTTGTTCCTAAACTTATCCGGCCCGAAAGCGCCTTTATAGAGTTGAAAGAACAATGAAGTTAGCTTTAGTTTGACTAAAGTGGGAAGTAAACTGCACAGCACGGTGTGGTTCCTCAGGAATGGACATATTTCAATATAGCTATTGCTATTTAAACCTACTATTTTAAGTTGTGCCTTATATCAGCAGTAGGCCTATTCCAATTGGCTGGATTAAACGAACATGATCCTTTCAGTCCTCATTACAACATTATTTAGCATGTGTGTGTGTAACCGACAGCTGTGTGCCTACTGGCCTGTATTGAAGTCACGCACTTTGCGGCCCGATGCCATTAGCGGCTATCAGCACCGAGCGGCAGGGCAGATCTAATGGAGCTTTTATCTGTCAGCCAGGTGTGTGTGCGAACTCAAGTGGGCTCTTGGGAGACAGTGGTGGAGAAATTATAGCACTCATTGATGAAAATTACAAAACACATATAGAGTGATGTATATGTACACACGCATAGACTAGAAAACACGGACACACGGGTCTTGTGAATGTCACCATAGTACTTCTAAACAGATTTACTGCGCAAACAAGCTAAAGACTGTCAGAAAGAAGTGAGAAGTAGAGGTCAGATTGAAGTAACACCCCTTACTTTTACTATTTTTGTCTGTTGTTGTTTTTGTCTTTTGTCTGCGGGGTTTTCTCACAACTACTGCAAACTTCAATGGGTCACTGCTCGGTTTAGATTTACAAGCCTGACCTGAGAGCGGCTTTCTGAGTCAGCGAGAGGTAAAAAACTAAACTTTTATTTATCGATGGAAATATTTTCAATCTGTAGGGTCTAGCTATCTGAGGAGACACACACGGACAGTAGTTTAAAGAGATAATGAACCCAAAAACTCCGTCATCATTAGCTCACCATCATACGATTTCATTCCTGCATAAATTTCATATTGTGTTCAACAGAACCAAAAATATATCCAATGGTAGTGGATGATGTCCCAGAACAGGAATATCTTCCTGATATCTAATATTCCAAGTATCTTGGTGTTCAAGGATGACTTTTCATTTTTGGATTCATGCCGTGCAATCATATCTTCATTTGTATCCAGGTATCGACCACTCAATACCCTAAAAAAGATACCGAAAGATGAAAACACATCAAACGTCAGCCATAGAAGATTCCATTTGTTTCATTTTTGGGTAAACGTCTTCTTTATTTGAGAGGATTCTGACTGGATTTTGCGCTGGCTATGGACACGGCTAACAAAAAAAGTAATGAACAAAGACATGATAGGTTTGTGTGTACGTGTTAAGAGAAGGTTATTGAGCATCCAAGTCCCTCTAAAGAGGCAGCCGCAGCACTGTTGACTATAATGATAATCTATGTCTGCAGTCAAGAGATTAGATTACACTGTTTGAACTGTCACTTGGCATCATTAAAATGAAATCAACCCATTAAGCATATTGATAGGCCTTTAGACACACGCACACACGCACACCCTGAGCATCACACAAAGCCCTCATTAAATGACCCAGAGTAGACAGAGCCACATGTCTTGTTCTACATGGTCGCCCGCCCCATGCTGCCTCTCTCATCTCTAATGCATTAGTAATTAAAATGTAGCAGCCGTGCACCAGTGTGTGTGTGACACAGCACATCTGTGGTACAGATTACCTCCAGTGCTTGGAGCGCAGCGCTCAAATTCCCCTCCGAGAGAAAAACATTTAGCGGACGCCTCGAATCCGTAACTTGCAATGCATCGCAGGGATCGCGCACATCTGTGCAAACACGCAAGGTGCACGTAAGGTCACGGCATCATCACTTCGGTTTGCGTGCAGAATGTTTGGACACTGTTGTTAGCGAGACCGTCAGTAAATATCCCACTGATCCATTAGCCTTTGCCGGCTCGGCAGTTCAAATATTTCCATTGACCACCTCTGTGCTTGTGTGGGAGCATTGTCCTGAATAAACAGTGTGTGCAAGTGCATCTCTCACACGGTTAATGAGGTTAAAGTTTAGATGTCCAAATTGCATTGTGAAATTGTGTTTGCAGTTGTATCTGATGGATTTCTCACTATACAAACATACCGCAGAAAAAACAGCGCTACAGGAGATTTATATGTGAAGTGATCAAAACTGTCTGATAATGGTGGGTGAATTAAGAACAATTTAGGGGTTATTGATTTCCCAACATACATTGCATTAGAGAAGTTTTCTTAAGTGTTGTTTTATGTATTTTTCAGTTAAGAGAGTTTAAACTATTGTTGAGTTTTGTGGTAACAAAAGGTCGGTTAAGCGGTTTTAACCTCAAATCTTCTTTTAAAAGATAAGTGAATATTTAATGTCACACTAGGTAAGAACATTTGAGTTGAGAACTTTAATTAAACTTTTATATGCTATAATCATTTTTGTTTAACAGAATTGGTCAACTTGGACACAGATCTATTATATAATTTGATTATGTGCAACTGATAGGTAACATCAATATTTTACGTTTATCCAAAAATTTTAATTTAGTCAAGATTACTAAACCGATTAAGTTTATACAACAAGATTACAAAAATCCTTTCAAACAAATTGATTCCTTAATTTAATTAAGGTTGGGGTGTTTGGGGTAAAGTTCAGTTAATGCTCGAGCGTAGGTCCTACGCCATAGCTTACGCAGAGCCAGGTTCCCTAGTGGTAGCCTGACGCGTACCTCTCCAAAAATGACAACGCGGACCGCAAGCGCTGGGATTGGTCTGTTTGAATCCCTCCCTCGGTTCAAAAAAATCTGCGAAAGCATCATGTTTACTCAAACACACTTCTAAATTAATTATCTAAGTAAATTATTCGTTTTTCTGTATTTAACATCTCAAGCTGCAACAAAAGCAACTGTTTACTGCTAATACTTCTGAAACGACCTGCTTCTTCTTATGCTCTTGTATTGGTTACACGAGCAACACGCGCGTGGGCACTGACGCCTAGTGGTGATTGCCTGTCGACGAAGACAACGACGCAGAAGCATAAATGGAAACCGACATGTCGCCTATGGCATAGAGGCTACGGCCTAGGTCCGACGCACAAGTAAAAATCAGCCTTAAGGAAAGACCAATATTGGTTTAAGTGGTATACACTGTATATAGATTTTCCCACTTTTTTAAAACAAGTGCTAATTGGTTTGTCAATACAAGTTTAAACGATAAATGGCACCATTTCAGACATCATTAAAGAGTAGCACCCAACAATAAATTGACCAACTTTTATTCCCCTCTCCTCCTTTTAAATAAATCCATATCCACATACAAAGGTCAAAAAGGTATGAAGTATATAAAGTACAATGCTTGTAAATATGTGATATATTTAAATACATCAGAGTACAAAAGAAAGTCTCTCAATCTTGCTTTTGTCCATATTGCAATCCCTAATATCATAGTATCCAGCATCTCAACAGCTCAGAAACCTCAGCACACAACACATTAACAAGCCATGAATTATTTCAATCTTCACATCTGTCCACAGCCAACTGTGAACACGCACTATGCCAAATGGCTCTACTCTAAACATTTCTTCCGTCTGTTTTACTGGCAAGAACATAAGTGTGCACAGTGTCTTGCACTGCAATATTATAGAGCATTGAAGATTCAGGTGTGATTTGAACAGAAATGTTTACATATACAGGGTCTTTAGGGGTCTCAAAACAAACATTACTTGTTTTTAATGCAAGGTTATCATAGGGAGGGAATGATGAATTCTTACCGTCAAACAGCTGTTTAAAAACCCTAGTATCTTGTTTTGTACAAATTCTTAGAAAGGATCCCATGTGCCTGTCAATGATGAAGTAATCCCACAATGCATTGCGATGACCTAGGTAAATAAAAAAGAAATCCAAGATGGCTGGGCCTGAAACTCAAGATAGCTTCCTTCCTGCCCTGCTAGCGAGACAATGACTTCAAAGATAGTGATTTTCTCAAAGACCAGGAAAAGCGCATTGAAATGTGCAGCTTTGATTAATGTCTTGGCATCATTTGGATCATTAAAAAAACACGAAGTTAGGGGGCACATACTGAGTCACTTGTCTTCTTTTAAAATAACCAATAGCGTTTGGTTTACCTCCATGTCTGCAAACTGATAAGAAGCTGACGTGCTTAATGATGCCATACTGTAAGAACTGAGAGACTAAGTTGCGAAAGCTTATATTATAAATGAGAATGTACAGTACATAATAGCACCGTTGATACAAAATTGTTGCGTCACATCATTAAATATGTGTAACATCATAAAATAGGTCTCCAAATCAACCAGGATTTGAAATAGCGGCTTTTTAAAACTCAATATGGGCTGAGGCCAGCACCTTGCTATATCTGTACAATTAAGGGGTAATTGGAAAAGCCAGCAGAATGTATTTGAGTAATTTGTGCATCTAATGAATCCATTATGAGTTAAGCTAAGCAACGAAGCCCTGGAGGCAAGAGAGAACCTCTGGCCCCCATTCACTTCTATTGTTTTTTTGTCCATTCAATAGAAGTGAATGGGGGCCAGTGAACAACATTCTTCAAAATATCTTCTTTTGTGTTTTGGGGAAGAAAGAGTCTTACAGGTGTGAAAGACAAGACAATTTTAATCACTTGAATATTTGATTGGTGCTAAATATTTTACTGCATGTATTGTCATATTGTTTGAACGATTAAAAAAAATGTAATAATAAAAAAAGTTTTTTGTCCTCGAAGCATCATGAAGCATCTACTTGATGAAAAGAAGAACTTGGTGTGATATGTAAAAAGCTAACTTTTTATTTAATATTGTTTAAATAATTCATTCAAGTATAAAGAAACACAGGAAAACTGCATTGAAAATCATTTGTTTGAAACATTGCCCAATGATGCAGTTTAAGGATCATCATACAAAAATATGTCTCAAGAATGCTGCGATTGACCAATCAAAATCAAGTATTCCACCGAGCTGTGTAATAAGCATAAATGATTGCTTTTATTCTACATTACAATGCATCAGGCAGTGAATTTAATCAGTGTTTCTTGTCGTACCGAATGTCTGACATCTATAAATCAGACATAAAATCCCCACAGGCTCATCGTCATCTGTCCCTCTAAAGGTCAAAGATACTAATCACACATCTCGCTGAGATCCAGCACAAGTGACTGAGATCATTTTGCTGTGTTTATCAGCGTAGGCTTTTTTTTTTGCGTGCGGTTGAGCATTAGCCTTTTATTATTTCTCTCTCATCCGCTCTCTGGCCTAATCTCTACCTCCGCTCCACCCACTTTACTCTGAGATCTGAAAATTGATTCCATCACCGTTCACCTTGCGGAGCGCACACACACGGTCTTCTGGGGTAAATATCACTAATACACATCCAGGTCACATTTAACTTGTCACTTGTGCCATGTAATGCATGTATACAAACAAAGTTTATACAAAGGCATACAAACAATAATAATGAAAAACGAACAAAACTATAATTGATACTTTATTAATTATTATTATTAATATTATGAAAGTCTCGATGTTGGAGATGCACTGGTAATGCTTAATTTCTCCAGCGATACCGATGGGCGATTTTTCAGAGTGATATCGGCCGATTCATATTTCTTGACTCTCTGAATGTTATTATATAATGACTATTTATATTGAACATTAAACTGGTGATGTTTCTTAATATTTTCTCTACACTGCGCACGAATTTGTTGCATTTTCTTGTCCTCTTTTGACTGACAGGATATACAGTATCATCGCTGACCAAAATATTTTATAGACCGATACGAATACTTTTATACACATAGAAAATACGTTTTTTGCACAAGATTATCCTGCTGGCTCCAGAATTAGCAAGAGAAACCGTGGACTGAAAACTGAAAAAGATAAAAAATAGATATTCTAAACCCCAAAAGTGTGCGCTGAAGAGAAAGGACATGAGCTACTAGAATAGACTCATTTATACTGAGAGAATAATAGTCAGACAGACCGAAAGAGAGAGAGAGAGAGAGAGTCGTACAGTACTGTAACAGTCTGAAAGTAATTACAGAGTAGTGAAGATAAGACACTCCAGGTAAAATGACATCTGTAAATCCACCAACACTGTAAGAACTCTCTCAGGTTGAGCTTCATCGTGTCAAGTTTAAAGTCAGGTTTAAGCACAAGCGCTCCAGGTGACCCGTCCACCATTTGACCTTTCTCTCCATCGTGAGTAAATACCAGAGGGCTCAATCTAACGTGTTTCGCTGTTCAAATCCAGTACGGCAGACCGAACAGATTTAACCTGTCAGAAGCAAATTTGACAGTAAAATAGTTTTATAAATATTAAGATTTGACATGTATGCATTTAGTTTTGATCAAATTGACGGTTCTGTATAGTAAATTAGAGCAAATAATGTGTGTCCTGGGAATTGAACCCGTGATATTGGCATTGAAATTCATGAGCCGTCTGCTATCAACTCAAAGCTTTTTAGTCGTGTTTATGTAACTCATCGATAAATGTATGCAAGCATACAGTGGTCTCTGTCCTTCTGTCTGTCGTCTGGTTTTTGTCTAAAGATGTTTATAAATGAAACGAGGCTATTTTTCGTTTGTTCTTTTAATCCTTAGGGACAGGAAGCCGACAATCATCTTGAAAAAGAGAAAGTAATTATGGCAGATCTCTTTTGCCTGATGATTTAGGGTAATTGCTTTTTTATTCTTTCGCTCAGACAAAAACAGGCCCGGCGTTTGGGGAGAGCCATAACCTTTAGCGGAGAACGTTTGATTGATGAGACGACTCATTTTCCTGTATGAAATGATTACCGATCACAATCTGAAGGCAGCGCACAGGCGTCTCTCAGACTCTTTCTTTTTCTGTCTCTAACCAAGCTTGCTGTCAAAACCAAGAGCAAAAAGGGAGGAGGTACTTTTCAGCAATTTTCATTAGTTCAACATCAGATACTTGTGTCTCAAGTCGAGGATACTTATTCACAGGGCTGAGCTTTTATCTGGGGATAAACAATAATGTGTTCGGCATACACACATCTGATGTCACAATGGCGGAGGACGATTTATCTGTCTTCAGCTCTGAGAGCTAATGCTGCCTGCTAATGACAATGACAAATGCACACACGGTTTGATACATTTGTCGTGTCTTCCAGCTATGACATTTACATTTAGGCATTTATCCAAATGTATCCTATACATTTTACATGGGTCTCTGCAATCCCCTGGGATCCAACCAACAACCGTGCGCAATGCTCTTACCACTGAGCTACAGGAAAGCTTATGAGGACAACTGAGAAGCTGGCATCTCGCATTGATAAGCTTGCAATAAAAAGCGTGTACCTTTCTTGTTTGAAAAACAACATGCACTACGTCAAAGTAGTGTTAATTTTGTTACTGAAAATAATGACGAAATATATTCGTCAACGACTATTTCAACAGGACGAAGACGAGGCGATGACAAAAGTAAGGACATTAAACGACAACTAAGAGTATATCAGCACGCAATATCGCTAATGATAAATGATGAGACTAAAATGTAACTATAAAATAAAAACGTACCCAAAAACTCTTTGTGTTTGTCGAAAAAAAATTTAAGAAACCTTTTACAGATTTTTGTTCGGGCCTCTGCTGTGCGATTGTTTGCGTTCGCCAGATAACTCGAGTTCAGATCCCCAAACAGGGATGAAAGGTTAAAAAGTATACGTTTTCTGCCAGTTGGTGACTTATGTTATGCAATCTGGCAACCGTGCGCAAATGCTCTCACTGTGGAAGCGCCGTTGAGGATCTTAAGTTAATAAACAAGAGTTTATTAACTTCTCTCATGAGCTGCTCGAGCCGCGTTGATCTCCACAACATTGAACGTGGTTGCTGAATAAAGACATCCCACCAGATGTGAAATCTTTGAGTCCGTTTGCACGGTCAGTCGCGTTGCTTTCGGGAAATTGTCAATATTTTGCGGGCATCAGGAAGACGCTAGTTGTTCTAAATGCGTATACATTTATTTGTTCTGATATAAAACAGAGAAAGATGTTTGGAATAAGGCTTATAACCAAACATACCTCAACACCCATTGACTAACATAGTCAAAAAGTGCCCCAGAACTGTTTGCTGTCCTACATTCTTCGAAATGTGTTCAACAGAACAAAAAAAAATTATGAAGTGTTTTTCCTACTATGGGAACCAATGGGTGTTGAGATATGTTTGGTTATAAGCATTATTCCAAATATATTTCTCTGTGTTAATGGAGGTCCCAATAAAACAACATATTTCCCAACCAGCAACAGATTGGTCTTTAATGATTGATGATTAGCTCTTCTTACTGAAAGATAGGACTTGAGTACTGAGCGTTGCACTTTCCTCCATTCATATAAATAGAACTGCAGTAGTCTTGTTAAATAAAACATGAACAATGTTTCCACTGTGGGGGTATAAGCTGATTTTACCCAACCAATCACCTAAGAAGTCCAACATAAAAGAATGAATTGATTCTGCAACATATCTATCTCATATACTGTATGGAAGTCCATAAACAACTTCCACATATCCAGTGTCCTGGCTGACAGCTGATAAATGTGTGGCTACATTCTTCACATTGTTACTCGCGGCACAGCCAATGATCAGGGGCTAATACCTGTTTAATGTGGCTGTTTAATACCACTGAAATACAATTATTCCTTCATTGCCGCACTTGAGGAGCGGCAGAGATGGATGGTGGCTGTGGACTCTAGTCAAAGCAGAACATGTTTAAAAGCTCAGTTAGAACATAAAGAACATCTCCACTCCGACATCACCTGACACCGAAGGTCAAGAAGCCAGAGCTGTGGAACCAGGAGATACATTAAGAGGACTTCAAAGGAGCAGAACCATTTTGCCAATCCTGACATGCATCATATTTTCATATTGTGAATCACCCATAAATAAGATGAACATTAAACCACAGAATGTAGATTTGGTCTTATTTTGACACAATGTGATTGCGGTCTACAGCAGACATTCTGAGACTATTAATTAACTAAAGAATTGTCTATTAACACGTTTACGACAACACCGCCACGTTTACAAGCGTCCCCCGTCGACTAGCCAGCTACCGCATAAAGAAACGTTGTGGGAACCCTCATTTGTACAGGGTCACAGGACAAAAGACTCAATAGAACTGTTTTCAGCAAATGTTTGGCAATGCAAAGCACCCTTCTGAGAAAAAGGGGACGGAAAGAAGGCCGTCCTTCTCTCCTTTTCTTTTATTCTTGCTTGGGCTCACTCCTCGTGTTAGAATTCACCATTCATGCGTCACTCTACCCAGCTTTCCGAGTTCAATGTTTGGACTTAAATAGCAGAGAATAGGCAGGCATCTGCATTCACCTTCAAACACAATTAGCTATGGAGGGTTTGAGTCTGTTTGATGGGTCACCAGACCCATGACTTCACTCTGCCTGGATACCGCAGCTACTGCGAAAACGGGAGGTGGCTCTCATAAACCGCCTCCGTGCCAAATCCAAAAGGGGATAAACTGTTGAAGGTGGCCTCCACCCAGACCGGCATTGTCGTATGTTGGTAAATGGTTTCTTTGGGAATTCGTTTTGTGATGTGATTTCTGACTGACATGTGAGATGGCGGGAAAGGAGGATACGTGGGGGAATTTAGTCTAACAGAAATTTAAATATAGAAGAAGAAACTGCTGGTGGATACTACACTGTAAAAATCAACTATAGGATTTACTTAATTTAGTTTTGCAACGTTTTTAAAGAAATGTTTTTTTGAAGTTTTTCCAAAATGTGCACAGAATTTTTGAGTACACTGTAGAAAAATGTCCTGCCTTGTATTACAATAAAATTCCCTTTTGTAACACACTATTTATTTTGATGTTACAACTTATAAATCATTCAATATAATGTGTGAATCGAAAAAGCTTGGAGAAGAGGAAGACCCTCAAAAGTTCTTTCAGTGCTAACGTGGAATAAATTGCATGGGTATTGAGGGGTACGGTGGGAAGATGTCCACTGCCACTGATCTAGAACCAGCCTTTCTCGTCTACACCCGCCTCTACGATACATGGTAAACTGCAAACCTGGTCTCAAAATAGGTCAGACGTGCACATATCTGTACACAACAAGATGCATAGGAAGAAATAAACTACAGATGAACACACAGAAGAGCTGACAGTGATATGATTAACATCCGCTGGAGCTAAAGCATCCACATCTCGCTATAACAAAGCACCGTGGACCATGTGGGAGTGTGTGGCCCCCTCACAGCACTGCCAAATGAGAGAGGCAGTAAAACAGCAACTCGCTCTGGCAATATGTGTGTGTGTGCGTGGAAGAATGTGCGAGTGTGTGTTTATTTCAAAACCAATTACAAAGCTCCTTCCAGACTCCTCTGATATAGTACTGCTGAATAAATAAATATTCGGCACATTTATAAAACAGCAGAGCAGACGAGAGAGAGAGAGAGAGAGAGAGAGAGAACAACAACAGTTCACTGTGTGGGCAGTCAAATGTAGCATGAGAACGGAGGGAAAATAATATTATAATAATATTACAGACCAGACAATAAGATCTGAGTGAGAGAATAAAGTTGACGAAGATTGTTGCTGTAAACAGTCAATGATTACATGAAGAAAACAGTGATATGGATGTTTAAAGAAACACAAAGGAAATATGAGTTGCTATTATTGTTTTGCAACAGTCTAAATTGCGCAACTAAAAAGACAAACGAACAATTCAGGATTGGCATCATCGCTGTCTGCTAGCTTTCGATTAATTTAGGTCAAGTTTAATCATTTTATGTATAATTATATCATATCTAAATTATTGGTAAATATCAATAAATATTTCCTAAATGCGATGTTTATGTTTATAGACGGTTTCATCTTAACAACATAAACAAAAGTTACTGCATTTGTGCGTTTATTATTTCTGATAATAAGCAAAAGGAGCCGAGAAACAAAATAAACATACATGTATTCTTCCTGACTCAGTACGGTCCACCACATCTCTCACAACATTCAAAAAACGACTTAAAACCCTTCTCTTCTGTGACAACTGATGTGTTGTCATGGAAGCAGAGGTCACAGGGGTGCGGTCGAAACACAAGAGAGGTCATGTTTGGAGGCTGTGTGAGGTAAACCCAGGACACAAAGAAAAGAGGGGTATTAAACCTTTAAACAAAGTAGCATTTCCACACACACACAAACTTAGCAAAATCCTTACAAGATGCATAATAGCAGCATCACTGATGGTTGCTACAGTAACTCTACGTCAATAATTTAGACACTTTTATGCCCTTTGCCTTCAACCATAGTTTGGACATTTTGCGCTTTATCTCTCTATCTATTTCTTTCTTTCTCTCAATATCACTGCCGCTTTCCTTTATGTAATTTCTGTAACCAGAGGTTATATTGACAGTACATTTTTAAAAAACCAATAAGACATTATGATCTAAATATACTGCACGAACAAAAAACCTCAGTTCACAACTGGCCTACTTGGCAATATTACCCTGAATGAATTATTCATCCTGATGCATTTGGTTTCTTTCATTTTCCCTGAGGATATATTCCTGCATGTTTGGCATGGATTCTTTAATTCTCTCTTCCAGCTGATTTTCTTAATTGAAATAATATTATTTGCAGAGACACCTGAAAGAAACGTTAGAGCTTTTAAATTACGGTCGCTTCAACGTTGTTTATTGTCCAATCTACCTGGATTGTGAGGTTTTACTGTGAATGTAAATGTTCTTCTTATGTCCAATCTGTTTCTAGTGCACACGGCCTGTCGATCAGTACAGTATGTCTTTCATCCCACTTTTTTCTGGGGGTGAGAATTTCACCACGCTCCCTAAATACACGAAAATGGCACATCCTGGAAATCCTGGATGCTGTCACTTAATCCTTTTTGTCTTTTTTAATATTCTAGATAACTTTCCTAATTCCAGATCAATTAGAGTAATTGTGGAAACATGCATGTCATTATATGAGCTACCATGTGGCATCTCTGGCTCATCCATTTTAATACAGCAGCAGCGCTGTGCAGCATCCCAGGAAGCCGTGCCAACACTAATTCAGTTATCAAACGCACACAAAGAGTCACATGTGAGGCTGTTTACCTCCTGTGCCAGATTGTTTCTCAGTTTTCATTAGGTTAAGCATTGAACGCAGAACTACGACCTTCACATACACTTCATGTAAGAAACCCAAAGAGAGAGAGAGAGAGAGAGAGAGAGAGAGTAATGACATACAGTGCCCACCCAAATCACAAATGAAATTATGGAAAGTGGAAATAAATATTCAACAGTCGGTTAATGAGAAGCGCATAAATATCATTTATGTGGTCACGTATATGGAATGGAAGTGTATCATTACATGCCGTGGAAAGAAACTCATAATAAAGAATGTTTATACATGAAAATTTGATTAGATTTGCATCTAATCATATTTACTATAACAATATCACTTGTTTAAAAACACAATTTCAGCGACATCTCACAGCTGCTGTTAGCAAAAGTTTATATTTGGGCACTTTCTTGTTGTCAAACTTAGCTGACCATACTCGTGGTTAATATTACAGAATTCCGTTATTAATATGCATTTACACTTAGTCATTTAGCAGATGTGGTCATGTGTTCACAGTGTATTCTAAATGGCTTTGTGGCTCAACCAATCGGATTGCAGAACTGTAACTATCAGTTTATAAAATCAGGGTCGGGCACGTGGGATAAGCACCGCATCGAGCACCGCATTTGCTTTAGGCAATGTCAATGTAGAGTGTTGAGTTGACAGGCTATCTGACAGACGAATGACTGATGATCAAAAAGAACGAGATGATGAGAAACAAAGCTGATAACAACATCAGCAGGTGTTGGAGATGGCTGACAGCTCATCATCTGCATGTGAGCTGTAACACGGGTGAACAGCTGGACTGTCACATGTACACAAGACCGCAGACAGACTGATGCTTAAACAACAACAACACGTTTCTCGATATGGCACATACGATGTACAAGAGGTCTGGAAGGTAACACTTCTCCATATGCATGCGCGCCCATTGCACACGTTGCTGTCAATGTGGAAATGTGTTTACACGCTGTGACAGTGAACATAAATTGGGGAGCAGATGTGAAATTAATGTTGCACATCTGAAAGGACAAAGAAAGGGACACCTTAGAGAAAGAGAGAGAGAACCGCAAATCTACAGTCCCCACAGTTAAACTATTATACATATTTTGTAAGATGACTGGTTTTTGCTTCACCTCTTTAGATACATTTTGCATAGACTTATTTCAGGAACATTCCTGTATTCCCACACGTCTACAGTAATGGACAGTAAAATAATGAAATACCCCCTGTGTTACAATACACAGGTGATTTAGTCAGTGAAAAAAATATATAATAATAAAAGTGTTTCCATTTAAGTTAAATAAAACGATCTAAACTAGTAAATCTCAATAACTCGACTGGTAAGTTGTTGGATGGATCCATTGTGATGCATCTCTGCCCTTTGACTATTAAAGATGAATGAAAGATGCTCTCTCTCCCCCCCCCCCCCCTCTCTCTCTCTCTCTCTCTCTCTCTCGTACACTAATAGAGGATGAACCATGTGAATTCTCAATGGGCAGCTCCTCCAGACTTATGATGGGGCTTCATGTCTTCAGTTGCAGGTGTCTCGGGTTGACACATGCTAACAATAAACACAGCAACAGAGCTTAAAATGGCTTCATAATGAGGTCAGGCCAGCTGCTGAGAAAGCACGCATCCGATTTTCATATTTTCTGACATGAGTAATTTCCGTGCAAGATCTGCCACCGTGATGCTAAGCTGTTCTGAGTTGTTTTAGCATGTTGTGTTTCTATTTGGTTTCAAGGCTGCGGTGAATGGTTACTTGACCGCCACCCCCAAATGTCTTCTAGTCCTTATATTTTGGTCCTTCCTTCAGCAAAATAAATGAAAGGCTTCCGCTGGGCAATGACAAGCTCCACTAATAGCCCCGTTCACATAGTAGTCCTGGTAAATTACTGTAAAATGACCAGAATGGCATCCAGTACTGTAGACAAATGTGCTGTTCATACAAGCAACACTGATTCCTCAAAACAGCTGCATCACAGTCGGCGTTGATATTGAGAATTGAAAATTTTAGTTTATGTTTGAATGTTTCTTGCAAATGTTTACATTCATGCAGTTGCTTGACACAACGGCATTCCCTGTTGAAAAAGCAGCTGGTTAGGTTTGTTTTGAAGCATGGCAGCTGGTTTACGCTGAACCTGAGCAGCAGCTACTTGCTTAGCGTGTAAATCGTAATGCCTTCTAAGATGGATTCATGTGTGAAACTTAATCAGTCCATTTTCAGCACTCGATTAAGAAAGTTGTGGTTAAAATTTGCGGTTCGGTGATTGAAGTGAAGCAATTTTAAAATGTCACGCCATCTGACAGCAAGCACTTGAAAATTTCAATGTGGCTAAGTTATGAGCCGCCTCTGTCACTGGGACATGAACAGACCGAGAAGCCTGATGGAAAGAGGCAAAGCGATGGAGAAAGCAGCTGTTTAATTGACTCAGTTAATTGCTTATCGGAGACTTGCTGGGGGCAAACGTTTTGGAGACGGCAGCTGGTTATACTGAGCCTCTATATGATTCATTCGATTTATAGAATGGGACTGTTGCGAGACATTTTCACACTTTAAAGAGATCAAAGAACTTTATCTTTTTTACATATAGCCAATTGTAGTTTCATAGTGAATGATGTCATCAAATGGGGTTTACCATAGGTCATTGACAAGCAAAACTACACCTGACAGCTTGCACCACGGATGAAAGAAATGCATTCACATTGCATTTAATTGCGTATTTCTCGCTTCTGCAAGTCTGCCAGTAACGGACTGTGATGAAGAATAAAATAATACCATAAGACCACATCTGAGTCCGTATCTAAATGTGATGGTCCTAATGAGGAGGCCTTACTCATTCCGTTCCTTCTCTTTTCCATATAACAGAAACACAACCCTTGCTGTGTCAAATGTAAACATTTTATGGGTTAATTTAACCTAACTACTGGGTTTGTCCCTTTTGACCCAATGCCGGGTTTAAGATAACCCAGCATTTTTTAGAGTGCTTTCAAGAATTCAAGATGGGTTTGCCAATTTCTTTTAACTGCACCTTTAGGAATGAGGTGACAAACAATGGAACAAACATTTGTATAGTGTACGCGGATAAGAATGACAGATTTTTAACACAGTTAACAATAGAAAGAGTGCAAATTTTACGTGTATGTACAATGTTTTGGGTAACTTTTCAGACTATACTAACATACAGAAGGCATCAAGGCGTTTTATGACATACTGTAGCTCTGTGAAACAAAGAAAGATATTTACTCATAAAAAAACTTGCCAGTGAGAGATTGCACTTTATGAGAGAGAAAACTTTATATGTGCCTGTTTCATAACACAAGATTCATAGGTATGAGCTCTACACTTTGAAATGCCAGGGTTGGATAGTAAGATGTTCAATGATGAATGTTCCTCATAGCTGCGTATATCCATCATAGCTTTTGTCAGGTCTAACAAGGTCTCCATTAACATAATGACACTGTGAGCAATGTGACCCAATTACATCTGATATTGCCTTGACTGATGAAACCTCCACTGAACTTTTGAAGAACATCTGGAAACATCGATAAACGTGCAAAGGTCTTCATTCACTCATTTACTTATCAAGTTAATTTTTTCTTCATGTCTTAAGAAATAAGACTTTACAATGCCCGTCATGTTAAGATGTAACCCGGTGACACATGATTATTTTTCAAAGGAATACTTTGATTTAGTCACCTAAAGCAATTTACACCCAGCAGGCAAAGACACCGAATGATTGAAGAAAGAGTCTTTTTGGTGAAGGAAACAGCTCTTCTTGTTTTAATGAATGAAGCACTCTTTCCATCTGGATGTCTGAAGGGTTCATGACCATGTTATAGATGTTATAGCATATACCATGTCATATATTGTATCTTAAATATGTTGTACATATGATTTGATATAATGTATGATATGCCATCTCATATGCCATGCCATGCCATGTCATATCAAATTATATATTATGTCATGTCATGTCATGCCAGAACAACCTTTAAACAATTTTTGTTAATGAACTCACTTTCTACAGTCAATACTGTGTGTAGTTTGTGTGTAGTTGCCCATCTCTCCAAGCTGTCGTTCCATTATTGAACTTCTGAATTAAAGCCTCGGACCTCAAAATTGATCAAATGAAAAGATTCATTAATGTCAGCACTGTAGAGGAATGAATATGAGAAGGACTCTACTCTGGATGATGCATGTGACCCCCGCCTTGACCTCCTCGGGAATCAATGAGCAGTCTCGCCTCAACACTTTACATGATGTTTTAAATCATGTCAGTCTGCCTGATAGGACGTGTGAAATCAATACTCAATACCCAGATATTAACAAGGAGGAGTGTACGTGTGTATGATAGTATGATGTGTTATAGCGGAGGTAATTTACTGATGGCAGTTGGATTTTAACATAAAATGTAGCATTGCAGAGCTCACGTAGATCAGTGTGCACCACAGCATCCTTGAGCAAAAATATTGTACGACAAAATGTATTCGGAATTACATTCGTCATACTTGTGGTATTTATGCAGATTGTATACTTTGCTGTGTGTGAATGTTATGCATGCATGCAATACCAATACAACCTACTACAACAACTGCAGATATACTGTGATGTTGTATCCCACAATGCAATTTGTTCAACCATTTTTTGCCTCATAAACCATTTTTGCTGCTGCATACTGTTTCAAATATTGCTAAAAGTGGTTTACAGTATATGCAGTAAGCTTCAACGCTAAACATAGCCAACGTATTTCATCTCCACTGTGCATCAATTCAGCCACACTTTGAAGATTAGTATTGAGTCTGGCCACAAAGTGATCGTGAACTCCAGCACCCTGCAGACAAAGTAAAACAATGTTGTTGTAAGAAGCAGCAAGCTGGAGAATAACAATATTCATTCATTCAGCTTTGTCTGTAAGGCAAGGCAAGACCCAAAAGTAAATTCAAAGTGCTTCATATAGAAATTATTTAATCAATGAGAACTTAAAACACCAGAACATCTAAAAGAAAATGAAATAAATTCATAATAAAAACTAAAAATATATACATATGTTATAGTGCTGTTCTATGATTAATCACTATGAATCGCATCCAGAATAAAAGTCTGTGTTTACGTGGTATATGTCTGTGCACTGTGCATATTCATTTTGTATTCATAAACACATACATCTATGTACACAGATGCATTTATTAATATTTATATATGACTTAAATTATATAAACATTTAGTTATTTTTATATTTAAACAATTTCTGAAATATATACATAAATGTTGTATGTATTTATAAACGCAAAATGAATATGCACAGTACACAGACTTATATTATGTAAACACAAACATTTATTCTGGATGAGCTTAATCGCGATTAAACGTATGTTACAATAACAGTAGCATTGTTACATCATCTACAGTGTAAACATAACATAGACGTGATGTAAAGAGAGAGATGATATGTAAAAGCAATTTTATAGTGTTCCAAAATTTATAGCAGCAAAATTTGTTTTACAAAATATAAAACAATGACATCATTTTCATCCAATTTTCCTTCATCTGTATAACCTCTGTAGGGTCGCGGAAGTTCTAGATCACTGCATCTTGGCCACACACCCTGATGCCCTAGATATCCATTTAGAATAAATGACATTTCCAATAAGTATAGACTGAACTTTTTTACTTTTTTTATTTACTGAGCTTTTGAGCTCTTGTACATACAGGTGTACATGTTGTAAGAAAACATTGCTTTCATCTCTTACGATCACACTGTTAACATTGGCATGGAGACATTGATTTGTCTTCTAATCTTCACCTCTCTCTCTGTCTCTCTCTCTCTCTCTCTCTCTCTCTCTCTCTCTCTAACCTTTTGTAAGTTGTCCTCAAGCATGGAAGAAATATTGTACATGTAGAAATCTAAATCTTCTGTGCAGGTGTGTTTAGTCTCTGCCTCTCCATCATACACACACACACCATATACTTGATTAATTCTCCAAGTAACGTGTTTGGGGCTATCACCACTGTCCAGATGTTCCGTACACTCTTTGTTTATCCCCCCCCACACACACACACGCACGATTGAACACACACTATAACACCTCACGTTTTCATCACTTCACTGGATGACGCTTTCTTTAAAAATGTAAGTCTGTTTTTTCACCTCTTTTATCTTTTTCATGCACTCTGCTTTCTGTGACTATCACTGTGATATAAAGTGAGGCAGACAGAGAGATAACATCACTCTGTGGAGAAAGATCAGAGAGCTAACACATCACAACCATCACTGGGATACGGCGAGGCCGTAGGTGACACATCACCAGGTGTTGCCGTGGTTTCACTCGAATCAATTACCTCGGTTTCTTTTCCAGTATTCACTGTTCAAAGGTTTGCTGGCATAATCAATGCAAAAAGTTTGGCATTGCCGGAGCATTACGAAACGTCACACAAACATAAAACACAACAAAAGCAACAACTGTGAGCTACTTCCAATGTCAGGCTGTTGTATAGTCATATACAGTACACGTGTCACAGCTGTCCTACTTTGACCGTCTCCATATTTTTGCCATACATCATTATTATTAGGTCACCCTTACATGCAAAATTTAGAAAAATATTGAGATATCACATTTTCCATGTCACCCAGCCCTTCGGTAAAATGTGTTACAATTTGTGTATTTTCCACACAAAACTAACTTTAGAGGAATCATTCATCTGAACGAAGAGAGTACAAACACCAGTCAATGCCACGTCTAAGAGATTAACTGAGTAATTTGTTCTTCTAAACAGCCTAAAAATGTGTTTTCCATAAGAAATATCTCTTGTTTGTATGTTATGCATGATGTGCTTCAGTGTAAAGACCCCTTTAATCTGTCACACGCATAATTACAAGACCAGAGACTCAAAAACACACAGCCAGAAGGTTTTTCGAGCACAGCAGATATGCAATTACATAAATGAGCATTTGTCGGTGCTATATGTGTGTGTGTGTGTGTTTTGAACTGTAAATATATTGAAAGCTCATTAAAAGTGGTGAAGAAGCAATGGATGGAAGGATTTATTGTTAGGACGGTTGTGTTCGTGATAAACCAGTGCTCATTTTAATTGATGTATTGCCTGTCAAGACTCCATTCACAAAGCAGCATTGTTAGACTTACTTTTTATTCTCTTGTTTGTTAGCTTCTCTGTGTTTCTTGGTGGAATTATCTTTATCTCCCCCACTGCTTTTATCTCTTATTCAAGTGCTGAATACTTGCACAGGCTCTTTTCTATGTGATATCGTACCAGAATCTTTCTCTTTCTTTTCTTTGTCAATGCAAACTGAACTCTGAAGTCAGGATGTCATGCACAGAGCAGTAAAAATAGAAACAGTGTCATTAGAAGGATGACAGAGAGGTGGCAGAAAAACAAGAATCGTGCTATTTTTCCTCTTGTTTGTGTATACTGCACATACATTACACAATACTTTTAGGGAACTAAAAAAGTAAAAAAAAAAAACTTTTTAAAGTAAAAAAAGGTTTTATTGTTATGTCGGATTAGCGTTTTATAGATTTAGTTTTCAGTTGACTTTTTGTGTAATGTTTACTTTTCCGACAACGTCAAATTATTTCAGTTCTTTGGTAAGGCAATATTTCTTATAGGTTGTTTGCACATGACGTCGCAGCACTGTGCAACGATGGAGGGCAGGAAGTGATTTTCTACATAGTAATTCACTATTACAAACTCAAAATCAATCTGTTCATGAAAAGTGATTTTATTGTGTAGCAAAAGTTGATGTTCATGAAGGGGGAAAATGTGAGTATTGACTGAGAAACAGAGATAAAAGTGGGTAGTAATAATCTGTCTGACAAACTATATCGCACGCGTGCTACACTATTACAGTAAATTACCATTTATTCTTAGCACAGACCGATTTTTTCATAGCATGTACAACAGATATATATATATATATATGATTTTTAAGACCATTCATGCCACCTTGCAAAGTCAATAAAACAAGAAACAGTAAAGGCCAGTACAGTCTAAGCAAAACATGTACATTTAATCTAAGGCATTTATTGTAATATAAGGTAATGTATTTAAACTGACCATGATATGGTGTGACAAGACTTTGCTAACAAAAAGCCAGAGGATGAGAGGAGATGAATGAATGCTTCAGTCACACACTTTAATAGAGAATGAAAGAGAACAGATGTGTAGAGGACTTAACATGTACCGAGGCATCTGCTACTCTTTTAAATCTACTTTAAAATGATATCCACCGTTTATATAACATTCCTCACTGAAATGCAGTGAACAACCAAACACAGCTGAACTTCGCGAACGCAGTGCTCTCTCTCTTGCTCCAGCGGGTTGACGTGTGTGCATACTCCTTCTCCCGCTCTCCCTGGTTGACGTGTGGGCATGCTCTTTCATCTCGCTCTCACGGGTTGACGCGTGGGCATGCTTTTCTGGGAGCATTGTCCAATACGAGCACGGAAATACTACATCATACGTTCAACTCGTTTTCAGACAAAAATGAGAAGAATGCACGTTTCACATTGTAAAGAAGTCAGAATGCATGAATCACTGTTGCACATCCCCTTTAAACCACATGCGCAGGTATACTTTTCAGAAATTATTTTCAGGCTTTGCACACTTACAATTTCATCACTTTAATAGGTGAAAAGCAGAGAAATTACTAGTCATAACAATGTATTACTGGCCATGGAAGTGTGTCAGATTCAAAACCATTCCGTCTCATTTATCCACATTTCTGTCCTCACTAAAGTATATCCAGTATGGATGCAAAAATGTCCATAAACATTTCAAAACAGCCACAGTGTGTTGAGAAATCATGGTTGAAGTCATGGTGAATGCATCTGAAAATGTCCAATGAAATCCAGACCAGGATCTTGTAAACAATGTAACACCCTCCCCAGGTGGCATCTCTGGAGGAGTGTCGAGTGGCATTGAGATGGCAGTGCCCGTTTCTGTACCCCTTGGGTTTAGGCTAAGTTTCCAGCACACAGGGATGATTTGATTCAGGAGTGCAATGATATCAGTGGTTTTACGGTATGAAATGACAATAGAGAGGTAATGATATATGCAGACACACACACAGATCTTAAGAGACTGATATCAGCCTCTATGGAGTTATCACTGCATGTACTGTCTGCCCATAGCAATGTGGGATATCTGATATAAAACCCAATTTATCATTGTGTGTGTGTGTGTGAGAGAGAGAGAGAGAGAGAGAGAGAGAGAGGAAGATGGTGAAACCATGCATACACTATGTGCAATCGAACAGTCTAAGAACACAGTACAATTTTGGGATTTAGCATCTAATTTAAACCTGAAAAGAAATAAATATAGTGCTGCTCTCCTTCTGAAACCTCATATCTCCATATTTCGTGGTTTTTGTTTACCATAAATCCTTATTATTAGTCACCCTGTCACTGGGTTTAGCAAATGTCTATCCATAACATTTAAATAGCACAGTATTTTCCGGCAAATTTGGACATACAAGGTTTCAGAAGGACAATGGCGATATAAAAATGTATTTAACTACTTCTAGCTATGTAATACAACTTATGCAAAATTGCTTTGATTTCAGTGAAGCACGCAAGCCATTGTTTTGAACATTTTGTACAAATAGATTATTATTGGCTTTAAATTGTAATAGTGCCAAAGTAGGGAAAAGAAATACTATGGGAGTCAATGGAGGAAGAGATCTGTTCGGTTACTGACATTCTTCCAAATATCTTCCTTTGTGTTTAGCAGAACAAAGACATTTATAAGTGTTGTAACATGATGACAGAATTTTGGGTGAACTATCAAGCCTATTTTGAGCAGGCCTTTAAAAAAAACTTCCAATCGAAAAACGTAGTAATACTGTGTATAGATATGATCATGACAGAACGTTTGTGGTACTGCTGACATTAACGCACAGTTGGACACTGGTGTAGTACGTGATGTATGGAGTCATGAAATCGAAGGCGCTCTCCTCAATGAAATCCAATCACAAGCGGTCTCCGGAGAGGCACCGTGAATTAATACCAGGTGTAAACCTCCATCTGTCTCAGCTATCCCCATGTGATCAGATCACCCAGAACGGATGTTACAGCATAACAGGGGCACGTAGAAACACGGCCTTTGATTCTGTAAATCAGTCTGATTTTAGCCCTTACCAAGAACACCATCACTAACAGGTGGTGCGTTTGGGGTGGGGAAATGAAAGAAGAGCGAATTACTGTAGGATGATGAACGAAAATGAATCAGAAAAAGCCTTTCCATCAATTCCCCCCTGACCTCTCTCTTCTGGAGCCCTCCACACATTATTGAGGTAATTGCCAGTGCTGGTGGCAGTTCTCTCATGTCAAACGTGGCAGTGAAGAAAGAGGGCGGCCTGCTGGTGCAGAGCTTTCAGACAGAACGTCTCCTTCTGGCCTCACACTTTCATGCAGGTGTCCGCTGTGACAGCTCAAGCTCTTGAAAGCTGTACCACTATTGTGCAAGAATCTCCCACAGAGCCGACAACTCGAAAGCTGCGGTGCGTGAGGTAAAAGCGAAACAGGCGACGGACCACGGGCTGCAGCTCCGAAAAAGACTCGCCTGGATGGGTCACATCAATTTACTGGTGTGAAACGTGTGGTTTCTAGGTTGTATCGACCTGGGGCTTCTTGAAAAGATGAGGATGCTTCCCAGCTAGGTCATCATTTTTTGTGTGGAGTGGTTTTGACAAAGTGGCTGAGAGGGGCACACGGTAGACACACAGGCTGAGAAGATGAAACCAAACATTGAACTAATGGCATAAGACTAACTATCAAGACAATAAAGCAGAACTGAAAACACACAAAGGAAAACCAACTCTAATAAATAAAGTGGTTCAAATGATCCTTCACTCTCCATTGCATTTTCCTGGTCAGGGTTTGAGTCCATAGTTAAGACCCAGCCATGAGCTTTCTTTCTTTCCTCCAGACTTAATAAACACTACATATAATATAAATATGAACTGCAATGTTTCCAACTTTCTCCAATTCTTTAAATATGCCCGTCGACTATTATCTTTGCTATACCCTTGTAGTCTATGCTGTATTAAAAAGGTAAATACTGCTGTTAAAATAAAATATAGCAAATGAAAATGATCTTTTATGGATACGTTTTACTTAAATAATACATATAGTCAATAGACTGAAATATGCGATATACTTATTTTAAATATATTTTTCATTATCCGTATCTGAAAGCTAATATGATATTTTGATGTGACATATGAGCTTCTGACACTTTTCAAAGTTTTAAGGTATGAATTATATTATTTTTCGGTGATGATATATACAATATAGTCATTTCAAAGACCATTTTCTGATTTTCTGAATTTAATATTTATAGGTATGTGTTTAGGTAAAATTATTATTTTGTTTTATTCTGTGTACTACTAACAATATTTCCTGAATTTCAAGTAAAAACATTGTTTCTATTTGGGGAATACAAACTGGAGGAACCGGTTGAAATTACAGAAAAGATGCTTTGTATTTTTTCAAACCCTGAAAGGCTGTAAAGAAAACTTTTAACGAAAAAAGTGATAACCTTGGTGGAATGGTCCCAATACATCTAGAAATGCGGACTAAATGAAAATTTGGAATAAAAATGTTTTTCTGTGGCTGTATTATGCTTATACAGTATGTATTCATCGTAAGTTTGGAAACACTCTTTTTGTTTATATTTTTGTCCACCTTTTAAAACACAAGTGATAAACTATCACTATAGAGTAGTAAAGATGTTGCAAATTTATTTTATTTTGCAAAATAAAGTATCTAAACTAGGTTATTTTTCAGCATCTTCAAAGTTGCAAAATTGTTCTCTTTACATTTGATCATTCAGCTTTTTGATGTCCTAACCTAAAAAGGTTTAATAAAGCGTATTGAAGGATTTCCCAATCTCGTATTGGCAGCTTGATTTAAGTCATCAAGTTAAAAGATATTTTTGTAAAAAATGTCTTTTAATGAAAGAAATTGATATGATGGCACAATAATATTTCTGTCTACAAAAGCATATATTATATACAAATATTATTAAAGACATCAAGTCAAGCGTTTCAAAAATGTTCACCTATACTGTACATAAATGTATTATAAAATCTGTATATCATACTCCATTAATAAAAATGACTATCCTTTCCTAATCCTTATCTCTGAAAATGACTTGGTGTATCTGTAGTTCAGAGCACACAACTTGAAATTGGGGAAGCTTCTGAAATGTGGCCTTATGGACCATTAATCTTCAACTAATTGGCAGACAGATTTGAGTGGTGACCGACACAACCCGAATTACATTTGCAGTACAGCTGACGGTCACAAGAGAGGATTAACAGGCAACTCTTCACTCCACACGCAAGTTACATTAGAAAGGATTTATCAACATTAAAGCAGCAGATCTCAGTGCTTCTGAGTTAACCAGAATGCCATCCTCACACTGGTTAGCATCACACTGCCGTACATGTGAGGCTCCGCAGTACTAAACTAAGAGCTACCAAAAAAGTCAGGCGCAACAAATAAATAATGCAATCATCATCCATTCCATTGCTGAAGTCATACACATACAATTTTTGGTTGTGAATCTGAGGACAAATGGTATTGCGTCATGGGGACTTCACAGCTAAGGAAGAAGCATTGTGACATGACGTGTGTCATTCCGATTTAACAAAGACAGCAAACATATTTCCTCCTAGAGGTCTGTCGTGACATATTCAATGAGTTTTGGGTCTGTTTGGACCTTTTTTCTGTCCCCGAAGAGATGGTGGGAGGGTGGGAGAATTGATTTCATCATCAAAGTGCACCAGCGAGAACAGCCGCAGGCTACCGGTGAGACTAGAAAGCGAGTTTAAAAATATCACACATACTCGAATGCACAGCATCCCTTATGTTTGCATCTAACTGCAAAACAGCAGACAAGAAAGAAAACTGAAAGATTTTGGGAAAGGCTTTTTCACAATGTAGCCCATAGAGTTGGTGTGGTGTTACAGACATGTGTGATATAAACATTGTTATTTTCAAATGCTTTATATAACCAGACACGGATATACATTTTTTGTTATAGTGCAGACTGTTATATTAGTCTCACACACAGAACAGTGATGGTGCAAATCTGTAAATTCCTAAAAATCTATTTATCTAGTCCACTGGTTTCATCCTTAGAGGAGCTAGCATTGAGACTGTTTTTTAGGACGAGGTTTCTGTGACAATGTTTGTCTGTGTGTGCGAGTGCTGTATGAGGAATTTCCAGACATGATGAAAGCCTTACAATAGACGTGTAAACATTTGGCCAGGTCTACAGAGAAAATGACATGTAATGCTTCCTCAAAGCGTATGATTTGAGCGTGCTGGTGAGTAAAGTGATAGGGTGGGCACAGAATGAGAGTGCAGTCAACAGGAATGTGTGTGTTAACATTAGCAGCCGGTTGTGTATGTCATAGCTTGTTGTTTTCTCATGAGGGGCTAACGTGTGTGGGAGGGGTTTATAAGAGCCCTCTTTGAAGTGGAGCCAGGTGATGTTCAGATGGTGACAGGAGAAGGTGGGATGACTATGAGATATACAAGCATATGAGGACAAGAGTACTTGGGTATGAGGATAGTGTGCGACATGGTTGCTTTCAGACAACTATTTTACTGATTTGTATGAATTCATATAGTTTTTATTCCTTTTTTTCTGTTTTGTGACAGTTTTTTGTCATGTCTCCTTGCATTTTGGAAGCTCTTTTTTTCCTCTTCAATACTGTTTTTAGCACTGGCTTCATCCAGACCCATCGTAACCGCATTAGCACCAGTCTGAGAGCAGCTTCCACAACAATTTGAAGTTCTTAAAATAAACCTGAACCCAATAAACATGTTCTAAAAAGATGTATGCTGTTGCCATGGCATCCGAGTCAATCACAGCAATCCCAAAGGAAGTCATATGTTGATCATCCCTTCTCTTGAAACTGACCGAACAAATAAAGAAAAAGTTCCTTTTATTTTAATTTTTTCGATCTAACACACCTACCTCTCTCCCTCTCTCTCAGGCAGGGAAGTTGGCATGATAAAAGCTTGCATGTTTCCTTCATACATTTCCCCAAAAATACATAGTAGTGTCGAGCTCAGATCTCACTTAAAGAGCTTTCAAGCTTTACAGATGAGGAAGCCTATATATGTGCTATGTACTGTAGGTCAGCCAGTATATATTTCACATATATATGCTCTGAGCTCGGGATGTGGAGGATACTGTATACCAGTAATGAGATCATTAGAATTTACAAAAATGTACTAAAGTGTGATTTTGCATATATATAAACACTGTACATCACCATACGGTATGCACATTTAACTATCGTGATTCATTACAACAACAGAACACATGCATCTTCATGCATGTACAGAATACACCATCGATCTAAAACTTTCCTCTAAAGGATACAAAGATATTACAAATTGTTTTAGTTTCAATTGGTTTTTAAACATCACACTTGAGAAATATAGAAAATGTTCAAATAAAATAATATTAAACAGGGGTTCTCAAAGTTTTGACTCCAGCAAATTTTTTCAACAATTTTCAAATAAGAAATAATAAGACACATCTTGGTTTGTAGTTTTTATAAATGTATTTCAGTGCTCTTATTTTAAATGACCATTCATCTTGATGCCCCCTTGGAAGTCAGCTGGGGTTAGTTGTGACCCCCGTTGAGAACCACAGATCTAAAACAAGAACTCCAGTACTACAGCTACAGTTTTGTTTACTTTCATTGTATCAAGAGGTTAGATATTCCACCTAAAATGTCCTTTTCCGCTTCGGTTATGTGTTTGGCACGATGAGCGAATTTCAGAATTGAACACATGTACATTCACTTGTAAACTTTCATGAAACCTATTAAGAGCACAACTGCTTTCTTTCAGAATAATGCCTGAAGGAACCATAATTTATCAATAACTGTGTATAACACCTCAGCCTAAACCGTTATTTTATCTCAGAGCCAAAAATATGATTAAACAGCAAAAAGTTCAGAATCCAGTTTTCCAGCAACACATATTCCCTTCTCAGCACAAGCGAAAGGTGAGTGCAGAATCATTCAACCCAGTGTTTTGACAGCAAGATAAGAACTGAGTCTTGAGTTGGTAGCTTTGTGCCATTTATTTCCTCTGTGTGTGTGTGTGTGTGTGTGTGTGTGCCATTTATTTCCTCTGTGTGTGTGTGTGTGTGTGTGTGTGTGTGTGTGTGCGTGCGTGCGTGCGTGCATGTGTGTGTGCGGGGGGGGAATGTGTATGAGTGCGTGCATGTATCAGTTCACACCTTGTTGAACACAATAAAAATCATCTCTTATGTTTACAAATAACCTGCAGGTCCATATCACAGCTGGTTTCTATAATTGCTCTTATATACACACACACACAACCATGCACAGACCTGATATTACATGCTTTTAAATATCAGACCTTACAAGAACACCTTGTTCTTTTCTGGCCAATACTGAGAGGGCAAATAAAATACAAATGATGAGCATTGCCAAAGCTTTTAATACCAATAAAGTAACAATACAGACACACCAACACACACAAAACGCTCTTACCATCCGGCAACCTCCATTAGCCACTTCTCAGACCTCTTCCTGAAGGGTGAAACAGACTCCCAAGAGTCTGTCTCTTCTCTCAGACGCTAAAAACTAATTTAATGTTATTTCTTCCTCTAAGAGTAGACTCACATTGTCTATTCGTGTGCCAAAATGTCTAAATACACCAACTATTATGATGTACTTCAGATTATTTGATCAAAGGTTAAACTAGAAGAAGTTCAAGGTAAGAGCATGACGAATAGAAGTTCAGTCTCACAGCTGAATTAAGTCTAAACAAAAACTAAGCAGGTCTAAATCAGACAGTTTCTTTACTGAATGAATCCCCGTCTTTGAATGAATCGAGACCTTTTCAACGTAATTAAGTATTACGTGAAGCCGTGAGCGTGCTTTGCAAAACAGATCAAGGCGAGCATTTATGTTTATAAAGCATTTAAGTTTTTATTGTTTTTAGAAAATGACCTGTCATATCACTAGATAAGACCGTCTGGTATCGTTTAAAGCCCTTTGAAGCTGCACTGAAACTGTAATTGTGACCTTCGACCATTTGGAGTCCATTGAAGTCCACTATATGGAGAATAATCCTGAATGTTTTCGTCAAAAACCTTCATTTCTAAAAAGAATATTGGATGACAACAGGGATGAGTAAATTATCATGAAAATGTATGTTGAAAGTGAACAATTCCTTTAAGGATTAATTAATTAAGAAATGAAAAACGGGATAGAAAATGGTACAGTTGAAGAGAGTTGCAAAAATCTGAATCATTGTTGATGTGGACGTAAAAGACCTTGTCGTGAGCTAAGAGCTGCGGCCCGCTCTGTCCCAGTTCAAGAATCTACTGCTGTACTTCAACAATGTGGTCAGATTGTACCCAGACCTGATCATCGCTCTATGACTTCTGCTGACAGTGGCCGTCCGTGTTGCTTCCCGAGAAAGGCGTTTATCATGCCTGCGGCTTATAAAATCTTATCTGCGGTCAACGATGCTGCAAGCACGACTGTCTGAACTCGCCCAGATGTCCATTGAGCATGAAGTTGGAAGTCGCTTAATAAGGAACAACTTGTAGCAGTTTCTGCAGCACTCCGTCATCGAAAGGCAAAATTCTAAATGTCTCCTCGGATGAGTGATTATGACGGATTTGTAAGATTATTTAATAACTAACTCATTTAAAATCATTTGTCTAATCTCTGTTCTTTAAGTTCTTTGCTACCAAGGCCTTCCCTTTACGCTGTCCAAGGTGCTAGTTGGCGTCTGAGGGAACAAAGAGGGCGGAATGTTTTTTACTTTGTGGTTGTAAAATATAGTTCCATATTAGCAAATTTAATACACGATGGACTTCATTTATAAATACGCATTAAGATTTAAATGCTAAATGAAATATAGATAAACACATTAAATCAATATATTAATAAAGAGTTAATAATAAATATAACAAACATTGTAAAAGAGCGATTAAAGTCCCATTGCATTACATTGCTCTTGTCTGCGTCTTTCATCACAAGTTTTTAATGTTTCTTGTCACGTTTTATTTCAATATTAAAACACCTTATGGTAGGGCTGCACAGTTACGGAAAAAATCATATGTTGTTGTTTATAGGGTATTAATCCGCATTATACTGTAATTGAAGTTATTAATGTTGATTCCATTTACATTAAAGTATGCTGTAAAATGTTTCAAACTTTCTGTAAGGCAACTGAATGCTGTAAATATTCTGCTCCTGAAATACGTGATTTCTGTTGTATAGTATCAAAGGGCCAACGCATTAACACATTAAAACCCTTTAAAATATTTAATTTGTAACTACAGGAATGATTTGTAACCAAAAAATTCTAAAGTTGTAAAAATGAATTGGCTTGAGTTGATCTTTTCAGCTGATTTAACAAGCCTGAAACTGAGAGAGCTGTTTTTCACGATGGCTGAATAAGCTGTTCAGACCTCCTACAGTGTCGATCTAGCTGTCAACACCAGCTGTCAGTCATCATCATCTTTGGTTCTAGTGCACATCATGTCATTCTGCTTTCATGATGACCAAAGCTGTCAAAGAGAAATAATACAGACAGAATGTTTAATGTCAATTCTTGGATGAAGAACAGAGCTTGTCATTTTTAGCTGCAGGTTATTTCTTACACAGAACGAATTTAAGCCTGAGATTACCTTTTTGTGCACTTCAGCAGGGTCCCAGGGAACATTTGGAATGATTTCCTTTTTGTGAATAAGCTACAATAACTAATGATGCATAATGTTCAATGTTTTTGTGTGTAGAAGAGTTCTTATACATCCATGAAGTATCAGTTGCATCCCATAAATGCTGCATTATAAATGAAATCCAAGTGGACCATTTTACAAATTAATTTCCGTTGAAGGTCTTTCTCTGGGATGGTTTCTGTGTGATTGTGATTATAGACAAACAAACTCAGGTGTCCCATTAAAGGAAGAGGAAGCCACTCGTCGAGTCTGTTTTTCTCCCACAATATTGATTTTGCTCATTTAAAATTGAATCATTACAATGATTGTCTCCCACTGGAATACAAAATTAGATTATATTAGGTTGATCCGTAACGATAGGTGGGCTGTTTATTTATGCCTCTGTATTGCGTGACAGGACAGAACGGACAGCTCCTCCCAAGACTCCTCCAATGTTTGTGCAGATATCTTTAATACTACAAAGAGACCAAGAGGACACCACACGCACTTAAAATGGCTTCTCTCTCCAAAACTCTTCCCGTCATGAGGCGGCCATAAAATACCCGGTGCAGAAATGAGAAAAAGACGAGGCTCAGCATCGGAGGTGCAGGAATTTATGCTGAGTCCCTCAAAGCATGAAAGATTTAGAGACACGCAGCAGTGAAGAACTTGCAGCCTGTTATTTATCGAGCTGTGTCCTGATACATGGTCAGCGGCAGAACCCTCATCACTCCAGCACTGCCATTAAAAGTTACCAGTGCCAACACAGCTGCTGAAGAGAAAGACTACACAAAATTTCAGCAGGACACAGGATCTAAACGTAGTTGTCTAAGCAGTGGTCTAGTGCTGCACTAGACATTGCATACAAAGAAATGCTAAATACTTTTCCCTGTTGAAAAAAACAGATGGTCTGGGATAGTCGCTGTTAGGAGCTGGTCCTGACCTGGGAGCTAGCTGCTTGGGACCAGCTTAAACAAGTTCAAAACAGCTAAGGACCAGCACATGACCAGCTTAAACCAGCCTTACTTCAAAACATACCTAAACAGCATATGCACACTCCTCATATCCTGATGGTTTAACCTAACCCGAGGGGGCATAAAAAGCTAATATTGTCCAATTATACCCACCTGGACATCACTTTTGGCCACTATTATTCACGATAAATGGATAGCCACAGCCCTGGATGATAAACAGCCACAATCTCCTCTGTCATTGCAAAAAGCGTTGTGGGATTTGGCTTATATTAATCAGCTCCAAATATCATCTATATCTGTATGTGTTTTGAGGTAATTTGGGTCAATTTGTTTGCGTTTTGTTATGGGTGGAGAAATGAAATCCCCCTGACATTACCAAGTTCTCATCCAAAACCATGTACGGTGAAATAAAAGCAACAGTCTCTACGATACACCCAGCCCAGAAGAGACGCAGACACGACACAGATGTTCAGAGCGACGGCTTGCTCTCCTCAACACAAGTAAAAGGGAAAACAGGCATTTTTGGGACAGACGAGAACACATCTCTAACCGAAACAGAATGAGTCATGCATAAGAGACAAAACCGAGCAGAAAGGAACCAGAGGCAGCAGCAGAAAGAAAAGGCAGATGAGCAGACCAGACAAACAAATGAATGATGATTTAAGATGATGAACAGAAAATCTGAGGAGACTTTGAAAGAAACAAAAGATACTGTGTTGGCTTCCCAACAAAAGGATTATTTGAGACAATGAGAAGTAGAGGGATGGTAAAACTGATTTGCAGGGAGACAGAAAGAGAGAGCGACAGAGATGGTCTACAGGCTCCCAATGCGGGCGAGCTCCAGGCAGCAGAAGTGAGATGTGACTGAATACATTACAGTCAAACAAGAGCAATGCATATCATAACTCACACGCCGCTCTCGTCTGCCTTTCAATGCTTTCCTGCGCACATTTACACGAGCCAATTAGCCGTCCCGTAGTGGCAAAACATGAGCTGAGGAAGATAATGGATCCAAACAGCTCCAATTCACACGGGCCACTACAGGGCCGCGATCCACAAGCTCCTCAGAGTGCACAAGTATGTACACCGAGACAGCCGCGTGCATGACGAAACATATCTGCAACAGCTGAACCGAAAATGAGAAACCAATTACATCCATAGCTCAAAACTTTGAAAGAGAGCGAGGTGTGGCTGGCGGGGTTGTGTTTATGAGTGTGTCACAGCAAAGTGAGCCATCACTTCTTCTCTCTCTCAGACACATCCTGTGCACAGCGGGAGCAAACTCATGAACATCTCAATATCACATGACCCTCATTAGCGTTTTCTAGGATATATGAACCAAGACCGCATCACTCCGGTCACTTTGATATCTCGGTGAAGAAAAAGGTGACTGACGGTTTATGAAGACCTGACGGAAACGTGTGCAACTGAGTTGACGCTTTGAATAAAGGATACGATCAAATCATCCCTCAAGCACTGAACTCGGTCCTGTGGCGATGAAAGTCATAACTGGTCGTGCAGTCATGTAGCCGTGTGCTTTTACTGGCCCAGGGGAGAGCTGACACAGCAGGCTACTGTCGCTACAAACTCTTTTAAGAGTGATGGGGTGGGAAGCAAGGCAGAACGAGCAGAAATTCTCTTTGTTGTTTTTCTTTCAGCGAGACGAATCAAAAGAGGAAGATCAACAGAAGTGGGGGAAAAAAGACTGGGAGGACCAAAATGACGCGAGAGAGAAATCTTCCAGGAGAGAGCGAAATAAGGCAAGGAAGAGAGAGAATAAGAGATGTGATTTTGCAGCGAGACTGTAAATTATAAGTGAAGGAAAGCCAGCAATTACCACTAATAAGCCCAATCCCACCCACTACCTCACACAACACAAATGTGTAGGACTGCAAATAGTGTATCGGCGTGTGATAATGGTGGCGGATAAGCGTTATTGTAAAGAACCTCAGTTTGCTGTGAAGTGCTAGACGCTATCACGATTATTTCGCTTTTATTTGACAGGATTTTACTAAGCATTTTGCTATGGGGAGTGTGCAACTGCGACGTCACGCAGATTGATCACTGCACGTAGTCTCAGCCTCAGACATCTGGGCCTTGGACCGCTGGCCGACCATTTTATGTGTAAGGCACACTTCACTGATAAAGTATGAATTCGTTATCTGAATTCTACAGGATTTCTGGCATGTTACGTTCTTTAACTGGAAACAACACAATCGAAGATTCAAGCTGACCTTATATACTGTATATATATATATATATATAGTTCCCAGACCCTCGGTATGTATGATTTCAGAATGCATGATTGAGAATAACACAGACGAGATACTATTGACACTGTTTGAAACCAGAGAAATTCACAATTTAACCATTGTTGGAAACATTAGAGATATGCAAGTACACAATTAAGCAAAATATATACAACACTGTGCAAGTGGTTTTGGAAAATTTGAAGTCAAAAGTCTTATGAACTGTGGCTGTAGAGCATAGAGGAAACTGAAATTATGTCTGTAGGATGAAAAGAAACCACAAGCATCAGATGAAAAGAGATTTTAAACATTCGTTCTCTGACATCAACTGTCCTTCATCTCTAGTGTTAAATACTGTACAACCCAGAAGAATTTACAGATGGATACACCTTGAGAATCTCATAGATAAATGTAATTTAACGGAATGAATAGAATAATACTAATCTAATGAAGCACCTAACGATCACATCGTCACATGCCACCGTCAATTAGTTACTTTTATAATGATGTAACTAAGTTACAAACTCAATTACTATTTTTGAGAAGTAACTAGTAACTATAACAAATTACTTTTTTAAAGTAACGCGCCCAACACTGCAGTAGGCCTATCCAAAAACTCCAGAATATATTGAAGAAAATAGCCTGTTGAACATTAACTTATTAAAATAGCGTGGTCCGGGTCATAACTCATATACTGTATCAAGCAAATCAATGTTTCAGTCCAATGTCATTTTTTTAAGGGTAAGAAGGATATACAGAAAATATAAGTGGCTGAATGAAATCAGTGAACCTGTCTAGTACCATAAAACACAGAAAAATAAAAAATCAGCTTTTCAGTGGTGCCAACAACTAACCATTAAATGAATAGTTCTCCCAAAAATGATATGGCATATATTTGGGAAGGCAAAGGTGAGTAAATGATGAGAGAATCAAACTTCAAGTCATTTAGAACATTTGTTCCAACCAGATGTCAAATCTAATGTTCCTCTAGTTCACACTGGACAGTGTGTTCTACTCTGTGGCCGTATACATTTCACTTCACACAGGAGAGCAGACAGACATCCACTAGATGACTCGTAAACCACAAATAACATCTTCAGGAAAACAGATCACGCAATTCAATATGTCCGTCACGGCCAGCGGGACACTGAAAACATCTTACATCATTCATCATTTATCCTTTTCTCTTTACAGTTTTCAGTCAAGGTGAATTCCAACAGACCTTGTACAAGTTCGGCATCGAGAAATTGCATAAATTCGACCAATGACTCAACCACAAAGCGTAGGAAAGGTCACCAGCACATCCAATTTTCTCAGCTCACTTCAGAATTCTGTTTCCTCCAGTTTGCTCCTCAGCCATTTACTTCTGTGATCTCCATATGTGCGGCGTATCATCGGGCTAACAATCGTGCGGGCATGCGCATGCTGATGAATCAATGCCTGGCATAAGGTCCTGTTGTTTGTTATGAATAAGTGTGAAAGTTGCCATCATCACATTTAATGCGACTCCGCTATCATTTCCTCTACATAACACCTTGATTATACTCGCAGGGCCATTATCCAACGGATCTTACGTTTCACATCAGCAAACAAACACTCTCTCCTTTGATCTCCAGGTCCGTGTTTTAGCCACACAAATAACTCAGTTTGCAAATCATAGTGATTTTATTGTAATGTTGATAAAATGTTGACAGAATGCCAGACTCTTGAATGACACTGAGATGCTTATGAGATGATTTATGAGATGATTTATATTGCATGTGCTGCGGCATCAGCGCTATAGTGACTATTTAATGCATTGATTTACACTGTAGTGTGGACAGTTCATTTGCATAAAGCAAATAACAAAGAGACAAAGGGAAAAATTGGTCACTTCAATATTTTATCTTGGTCAAAGACCAGAGCTGCATCTGCATGATTGTATCATCTGACATATTCAAATGAATGGATGAGCAAAATATATTAGACCATTCAAAACAATGTCAAGATATTCAAAGAAAATACCTCTTCCTTGTCGATCTCATGACCTCTGCATTTCACAAGTCTGCATTTGAAGTCAAAGTCAAGATAAGGGCACGTCTAAGTGTTGGTTTACATGACGTTGATGTAATAAAAAACTTGTGTTACCGCAGTTTAGACGGAGACGATAGCGTTCTAAAAACTACCTCTTTGAGACCCGTTTTGAATGATTTACGTCTTTTCGTGTAAACAAACAGCCAAAACACATCAAAAGCTCTGCGTTTTTTCGTCGGATGTAAAATGGCCCCCATGTCTTGCAAGTGTCCATCACTGCAGCACAGAATGTCTGTCACTCACACATCACACAGCCTTGAATTCTTACATTTTCTGTGGTTTACTTCAATCTGACAGTCTGGCACAAAATAATGTCTGCTCATACTGATTCAAAGGAATGATGAGAACTTTTATTCAGTAAACGGCGCATAAAACATTTAAACTCAAACTTGAAATGTCTCTTAGCCTCAGGCAAACGCACTGAAACTTTATGGGCTTATTAGTTTTTAAACTTTATCCCACAAAACTTTTTCAAAACATCTCAGTAGGAAACGTTTCTAAAAGCCTCTAACGTGCAAGAGTGCAAAGCTTTTCTTGCAGGGCATATTTGTTCTAGAAAGCTTGTCTACAGCATCTATCTGACACCGTGTCCTAACCAAAGGTATAAAGGTATTTTTTTCCATGTTAATCAGAGGTTTTGTCCTAACCAGGCGCGACAGGGCTGCGCGACGAGCAATGGCCGTTTCTGTATTTCTGCAACGTCGCGGCTGACAGCTCTCCGCCCACACAACGATCTCATTCGATGTAAGTTCTGTACCTCATGAATATTAATCGTCAAACATAGATGATGACGGCTATATACAGTACATTTACGCATCTCTCTACATGTGCACTCTTCAGCTGCAGCGCGAGAGGGCGCATGGACAGAGAAAAACTGTTCTGATTGGCTGAGTTTTGTGATTTATTGTCACGCCCCGCCCCTTTTTCGCATTCGGTATGGGCAAACAAATTGCTTATAGCAGAAATCTCATCGCATCACGTTTGGTTAGGATGTGGTGTGAGCTGAGGTTGATTACGAAGTGTCTTCTTTACACTTGAAAATATCCCTCTTAAAACGAACACCGAGAATATCAATGCAGTTTGTTACAGTCTTTGGCTTTTTACATTTCCCATTATTTCAGTAGTTTTATGAAAATATCATTACTTTCTAATTAGAACAGGGACATATATCAGCACAATTATTTAAGGTTTCTCTGTAACCCTCAATGGATAGACTGAATAAAACCAAGCATTTAAATGTATTCTGCCAATAAAACTCATTTTCAAGGCATCAAACTGACAGAGGACATTCTGGCATGCTTCACATTTATCTGGCATATAAACAATGTTTATGAAGCTTTCCGCATGGGTGCTTGTCGCAGCAAGTATAAAATGCACACACGTGCAGGACGGTGCTGTCTATAGGAGCAGTTGAACGAAGGCCAGTCCCACATACGACGCAAGGCATCCATGAACCGCTGACCTGCGTAAAGGAGCTGTAATTGTCTTTTTTAACGAAATCTCTGAGTGCCCGAACTGTGCCATCACAACGCTCTGGTGATGGCGGTCACCTAGCAACCACCACCAAGTGCAAACACTTATTCCTTTATTTATTCATTTAGCTATTGTGATGGACGCGCTTTGCAACAAAGTGCTTTCAGAAGGATGGGCAGTTGAGTTTTATATTCAGAAAATATATGCATAATCACGGCAGGGTAAAGTAGACGGTGTGAGATATCAGTATAGGCAAACACATTCTCCTGCCTTGGTGGTTTAACATGGTTACAGGATGATCATTTATAGTCAATGGCTGGTTCAACCCGGTCTAGATAGGAGGAAATACTAGGTCAAAATGGTCCACAACCTTGGGTTTCTTGTTTTTGGTAGACCACCTCTGACCAGAAACATACCGGTTCCAAACACCAGCTTCACCAAAGTCATATCAAATCATTATTTCTTCGAGCCCAACAAAAAAGTGAATAACACTTCAAATATGATGTTCTAAAGATATCAAATGGGACACCCAGTGCAGTCAGCTAAGCTTCAATGTGTATTGCATGATATCAAAGGGGGATGTGAGAGTGGGCGCACAAGCTATAGGGGGTCCTTTATTAAGATTCTTGCTGTCAAATGCTTTATAATGGAAGGTTCACCTCAAAGAAAGATTTTTTATCAGGTCAAGAACAAAATAATTGATTACGAAGATTATTGGTATCCAAAAACCGCGGCTGCCCATTGATCAATGCAAGTTAATGGGGACCAACGTTTTCTTTTACCAACATTTTTCGAAATAGTTCTTCTTTGTGGTGTTCTGCAGAAGAGGTTAAAATATTTTCTTCATTAAGGTTTGGGATGTCAAAACGGTTCAGTAAATGATGATAGAATTTTCATTTTGGGCTGAACTATCCCTGAAATGTATACATAGAAGATGAGAGCAGGGAAATGTAATGCATTCTTCAAGGTAAAGGTGGGAAAGAGATGTGGTTGGGTGTTCCAGTCAAAACCAGACTCTTGACCAAAGGCATGAAGTCAGGTTAACGTCACAGCTAATCCTGACCAAGAACTGGCCATTTATTTCAGGACATCTAATTCAGTGGCATCTGTCGTGTTTTTTTAGTGCCAGTCAATAAAAAACGTTTTCTGAGTGGAAAAGCATGTTTCTATTTGACTTGCTCCTAGATGTCTCATTCGAAATTTTGGCAAATCCAGACAAAAGCTCTAGTTCTTCCTTATAAATGCTTCTAGTAGTTGCCTGGAGACTACATTTGTATGATTTTCCTGGCAGTTTTAAGGCGCACATGTGTACCTTCCTCATGAAAATTCTGCAAAAGCCAGTCGAACAGATCGGATTTTAAAGAAAGCTCAAGCGTCAAAAGCTGAAGAACACCGGTGTTTATTTCAGAGCAACAAAATAATGTATACGACATACTGTACGGGTTAATATCATAACTAATATAAGGAACAACAAATTACTGGATTTGGTAAAGACTACATCTCAGGCTTTTATGTGGGACACTAACTACCAAATTGACTAAATATCTACAAACAGAACGGTTTCATTTTTAAATAGCTTTCCTTTTTAATTCATTGGGCAGATATTTATGAATATTATCTCAATAAATTATTACAGTGTCAAATCATTATTTTTGTATAACTGTTCACAGAGAATGGCACAGCATTCCATACAATTTTCTTATACGTGGCGTGTATTATAACCCCACCCCTAACCGGAAAACAATGAACTCCAATTGGTTCCTTTTCAACAGGTCTCCTAGTCTTTAGGTGGGATGTTCTTGGCCAGAATAAACTGTAATGTAGACCACACTTTATGCAGCAGGTCTGTTTACACCAAAATCAGTTTGCCATCATTCTCTTCATTCTGCATCTCACAGCTACTAGTCAGTGATGTTACCCTCCTCAGGGTGATAATGGGTGTCAGAGGTCAGACAGAAAAGCCAGGAACTAACCTGCAGCCATCTGCATGTATCCAGCCAGCGTGCAGATTCTCCTCTCACAGGCTCCACCGGGCAGGAAGATGGTGATGATGGCCAGAAGGGAGCTGACGGCCAACAGAGCACATCCACCCGAACACAGCACAGCACTTGTCTGAAACACACATAACACTTAGTTACTGCACTGCTTTTTCTAGAACGATTCACATTGTTTCTGAGGCTTGATTTGATCGATTTTTCTGACCAACAAATGATAAACCATACAAGTTTCTTTTAACTCTTCAACGGACATATTCACACAAAATGATGTCAAAATGCTCGTATTAACAAGTATCCAACAAAGTGTGTTATTCATTAAACCGTTTAGAAATAAAATGCATGTGTAACTGTATATCTGTGCATTAGCATTTAAAGGGTAATTTCGTAATTTCATTTTTTGCTTCCAATTCACACACACACGCATACCCGCAGGTTGTTTAAGTAGGACTACGCGTGTGAAATCAATCAATATATCCTAAGCACTTACTAAGCGGGATCAATTCAGTAAAACAGCAGGTTGTGATTCTCTAACCTAGCACTCACGTCATATGAAACGCTTCATCAGCTCACAGAATCACTAGTGCTTAAACAACCCCCATCGAAACACACACATAAACACACTGTAGATTATGCGGACAGCATGGACAAACCTCCCATGTGTCTTATTGGGGATTTTTGGAGTCTCTTTCCGAAGCTGCCAGCAGGTGTTGGCATATCTTTGTTAGACTACGGCAGACGTTTAAGAGCTTTCCTGTGCAATGCCTGAAACAAAGCGTGCGGAGTGCTTATCAGAGACACAGGCAATTGATCTTCCTCTGATGTAATCCATATAAGCCTGTGAGGGAGGACACACTGAGATCATTCATTATTCATATGTGCACACACACATGGTTTGGATAGTAACGGAGACTTAAGACAGGCTCCTCCAGCAATAATAATTCCGATGCAAGAGGAAAATGAAGATGAAAGACAAGTTTGATCATATGCATCAAGAATAATTAACAAAAATGAGAGATTAACATTTTGTCGTCACTTTTTTACCCTCATTTCATTCAAAACCTATTTATATATGACTTTTTCTTTAGTGGAACACAAAAGAAGATATTTGGAAAAACGTCTCAGTGGTTTTGTTTACATACAGTGGAAGTCAATGGGACCCAGATATTATCTAGTTACCAATGTCCTTCAAAATATATTACTTTGTGGTCTGTTGGAGAAAGTCATACAGGTTTGAGATGACACGAGGGTGACTAAATGATGGAATATTGTTTTTCTTTTTAGGTGAACTGTCACTTTAGCTATAAGAAATATTTAACATCCAAGATCAAGTATTCAACTATTCATGTAATAGTTGGTTTGTCTGACAACCATCCATTTCTTTGCTCTCGATAGGTAACAAGACCATCTTTCCTTAAAGCAATTCACATGTAATTGGCTGACTGGTTACAAGGCGATGCCATCTCCAGCACAACCAGTAACAGGCACGGTACACAAACATACACAATGAGCCCGCTTTCCTCAAGGTTGTTATCTCATCAGCAGTGGCTATTGGAAAAAATCATATGCATAAAAATTATAGCCCATAATGCAACTGCCACAACTATAGCAATTTCCTTGTGGCACTAATGGTGAAGACATTAATGGCAAATAGTGAAAGGCTAATGAAGACATGAAGGCAGATTTATATGTGCCGTCTGAAGCTGCACTGTTTCTAATGGTAATGATAATGTACCGTATGTAGTAATTATGACACCACTGTTTGTGTTGAGGACAACCTACAAACATACATCACAATAATGACATGCCCCCAAAGGAAAAGAAAAACTAATTTGATATCATAAAAAAAGAGAGAATCGAAAGATTGCAGACACGGCCGGTTGAGCGTTTTTCCCTCACGCAAAACTCATTCCCATTTAGATGGTATTCATATATTCATAGAAACGTCTAGTTTTGTAAGCACCAACTCTTGATCTCGCTCTCCTTGAAGCCTTAACATGAAACGAGTTCTCGCCCCAGCGTGCTGCCGAATATTACCGTGTTTCATTACAACTAATGGAGACATACTGTATGCCGGCTGCAACAGATCAGATTTGGAAGTAAACGGCACTCTGGAAACCCATAAATAAGCAGTCGTTGACTGAAACAATGATGGTGCTCAGAAGTTAAACAAGCAGTTTGCATTTTTCATACCTAATGTATGTAGTTCACGTATGTCAGGGAAATGGAAAGGTCTTTTCAGGTCAATAACAATTAGTGGGCTGTTGCGAGGGAAAGCGTCTCTATGATTATTGCTCGTACTTACTATGGTGTGTTAATACGCTTCAAAGCCATTAGACTCACCTGATGGGAAGTAAAGTTTACTAAATAATTTTGTGGATGAATAAAATGTGTTTTTATATAATGTAATTTGTAGAGCAAATGCTTTTATTATCTGTGCATGCATGAACGCTCAGGCCCTGTGCTGCATACTCTCATTTGTACATCCTCGAAGAAGTTCTTGTATCAGCACACTTCCCTGAATTCAATTGTCCTTAAACAGTTTGACATTTCGGACCTGACTTTCCTAAACTCTCTCGAAATAATTAAAGTCGCATTGCTTTTAAGAAATTACAATGTGTTAGTTCTAAAACCACATATATGGTTAATATATTTTTCAGGTTTGTGGTTTTCTATATGGAATACTTTCCAAACTCCTGGGCATCGGTTCCAGCTGCTGTTCATTTACATGATAAATTGGCTCCTAACCGAGCCGCCTCTTTCAGACAGCAGCTTTCTAAATTGATGCTAATTATTTGCCTCTATACACATCGCCAGCAGGCTGCAGAAGAAGAGCACCGTACAGAACAGAGGTCGTGCTATGATGGAAAACAATATTTAAGCCACTACAGGAGAAATAAAACAAACGGCATACAGTCAGATTTGTATTTAACCTCACTATACCCCAAAACGGTGTGCTAATTTGATTCATGAAAAGAAGTGGTGTTGTGTTTTATTCCTCTGGGAATTATGTGGGGGGAGATATTACGTGACAAGAATCAATACATCCATAACTGATGTACGGCAGGCAGAAACTGCATAAATACTGAGGAATAAACAAGCAGACTGAGCGCAACGGTTACTAAAGTATTGTTCCAAATCCAATTTCCAATGTATATTTAGTAGAAAAGTAAATGGTTCAGTAAAGAGCTTCAAGTCATGATTCACCAAACCAACCAGGTTTAAGATGGTCTAAGAAATCACACTGGATAGTTTAGACATTCTACCACATGCTTTAGGAATAGAAATGTATTTTGTTATTTTTCTTTTATATATCAGTGTTTAGAACTAGTTATATATATTTAACATTTTTTGTATTTCTTTTCTGTACCTAGAATTTAATGAAATGTCCTACAATACATAATAATTGCAATATAAACAACGCTGGTTTCTTTAACACGACACAAACGTTTGAACAAAGTACAACCAACAGAATATTTTTATAAAATGTTACACAAATATCTTTAAGATATAATTATATGTGTAAGATTTTAAAAGTACTAACAATAGATATCGATTAACAGCGGAAGTGCTTCAGGACCAGGTTTTACATCTTGCAAAGTGGTCTATATGGTACGTCTTTGTCCTTTTCGAACCTTAATGTCCACTGGTCCCAGTCATTGTTTAAAAAAGAACAGCTTGTAGGCTATACACTGCAAAATGTCTCCAGTGGTCCGCAAAGGAATTATGGGCCTTTCACATTGTACGCGGCAGTCGCGTTTGCCCAGTAAACTTTCAATGGGAAACATGCGATTAGCGGCATTTCATTGCGGTTTCATTGGCGGTTTCATTGGCGGAGTGGAGGCGGTGCGTAATCGGTGCTTGTGCACCCAAAATCCTGCTTCTAATATTTTGTTTACTTGTGTCGTATTTAACTAATCAATGAACAGATTATTACCAGCCAATCATTTAACATTTTACTCATCTTGTAGACGAACGTTGAAAAGATGTAGGAAAAGATAGTTTTAACGGTTATTGACTTCCCAGAGCGGTACGATACGTCGAAAATCTCATACAGATTAGCCTACTTGGCTTACCAGATGCAAAATCGTATTTCCGACAAATGTTTTACATGCAGGTGCATGTGATGACGCTCAACAGGCAAATCGATTTAAGAAAAACGTTGCTAGGGCCAAACGAAAAATGTTTATTAAAACATTGAAGAGAGAAAGTGAAATTAAAACAAATATAAATTCTGTGTTTTCGTCATTATTTGTTTATTTCGTTTTTAGCAAATACAAGTTGGACTTTGTTGGTTGTAATCATGGTAACGTCCGCCTCGACACCGCAACGCGTCTAGAGACTGAGCACTTCAACTAGAGAAAGGCGGCTGCCGCGCGGCAATTCCGCCGCTCACCGCCGTACCGTCTGAATCCGCATTAGCCACACAGGTTTCAAATGTCATAAGGTGAGTAAATGCTGACAGAATTTTCATATTTGGGTGAACTGTCTCTTTAAGACATGGAAAATTATGAAAAATAACTGGAATGGTTCATGCACCTGTCAAATCCATTTTAAAGACTCGCCCAGATGCCTCTAACATCCCATTCAATCGTCAGTGTATTAGAACGGCTGCAGAAGCTGAAGGATCTGGCTTATTATTCTGCAAGGTTTTACATTCACAGGAATCTGCACTTACAGACTGAAAATCAAGGTCGAAGCTGTCTTGTTACCATGGTGAAGTGTTCTCTCATATATCCCAACACTGTCTGTGTGTGTGTGGATCAGGTCCAAAGCTGGCTTAGCTATAGTTAAGCGGTAAAGTGGGCAGTGCCAATTAAAAGGGAGCTTATAAAGTCTTAATGAAATAAAGTCCTTCAGACTTCAAAACATATTATATACCTTTCTTCACGTTATTGTCATGATCCTGCCTCTCCTTGTCTTGGTTTTCGAGTCTTGTGGCAGGATCATGTCAGTCCCATGTGTTTTGTGTGGAGAAAGAGCATTGTTTTGGTTTGAGAAGCCATGCTCTCTCTCCGGTGTCACGTCCTTTAGTCCCGCCCCCTTGTTTCCCCGGATAGCGGTCCATTAGTGTTAGTCTGGTCTCCAGCCCTGATCCATCTTTCCCTTAGTGTTTCAGTCCCCTCACCTGCCTCGTGCTATCCTCCTGTTAGCTTTCCCTTAGTGTTTTATCCATGTCACCTGCCGCCACTCTCCCTGTCATCAGTCCTTGTTAGTGTTTCCCTTTATCAAGCCCCAGTTTCCCTCTGTCTCTTGTCGGTTCATTTTGCACACTTTGCACACTTTCCCTTCGTCTGTCTGGATTACCCGTGTTCCTGTTCCCTGGACTCAAGTTTGTGGACTTAGTTTGTTATTCTTAAGACCTTGTTTGTTTTGTCCCCCTTGTGGGAAGTTTTAGTTTTCAGTCTTGTTTGTGTTCATGTTTTCCCCATCGAGGGTCTTTGTTTTGAAATAAAGTCTTGTTGTTCGACACATGTCTGCCTGCGCTTGGGTTCTGTCCACAACCATAACAGTTATTGTAGGTTTTATCCACTCAATGAAACGTTTTGAAAACATCTATTTCAAAAAAGGCTCAAATCAAGCAGTTACAAAGTGCATATGGAACAAATCCACTGTTGGCGGAGCACACAAATCTATACCACTATTTGGTCACTCTGACCTCTGTTAGAACTCTATAATTGAGTCCCAAGGTGTAGACTTCATTTATTTTTGAAGGCCAGTATTATCTCGAGTGGAACAGATTTTTTTGCAGCACAGAATCATTTGCCATTACAGGTGGAGGGTAATTATGTTTCAAATGCAAATTATGTGTTGCCGGTATCATTAGCACGCTTTGCCCCTCCCCTTCTGACACAGGGAGATGTGTGACTGTTAAGTGCACGAAGTGTCCGACATTCATTAAGCCGGTTTTTATAGTGCAGGTGTTGTTATGATCATCGTTTACATCCGTTAATATAGTGAAATAGTGATTAATATAAGCTGGGATGAAATACAAAACCTTCGACTCAAAATGCGGTCACAAGAGATGCAGTTCACTGACACAGTTGTGTCTCATGTGACCAGATACCAGATGTAAATGAGGTCTTAATTCATGATATACAGCATCACTGACGAGTTTTTCTGAATTGACTATTTATAGGTATGCGTTATAGGTGTATGGTCATTCGTGACCCTGGTCTTATGGGTCAATCTTACGAAATTGAGATTTTTACATCATCTGAAAGTTATGGATAATTGAGCTTTCTATTGATGTGTGGTTTGTTAGGACATTTACAAAATATCTTCATGGAACATGATCTTTACTTAATATCCTAATGATTTTTGGCATAAAAGAAAAATCGATCATTTTGACCCATACAATGTACTTTTGGCTTTTATTAAAAATGTTTCCATGCTACTTAAGACTGGTTTTGTGATCCAGGGTCACACTTGTGTTTCATTTTGTGAACTACTAACAATATTCTCACAAATTAAAAAACACATATATTGTTTCTACTTGCATTTATTTGCAGAAAACGAAAGCTGGAACGGAAAAGATGCTCTGTATTTCAAATACTGCAGAGAAAACAAGTTCATATTCACTTTTAAGCAATACGACATTAATATTTGTCCATGTATTTAGGAAAAGTTCAAAGTTTACATTTTTATGGGATAAAAAAGGCTACACTGTGTGTCGAATGTCACATGACCAAACCGGAAAACTCGTCGAACCATATCTGCCTGCCTGAAAAGCGGCTATAGTAGCAGCAATAACTCTGAAAAATAAGAAAATAATCGTTGTCAAAATCAGAAAAGTGTCACAATCCTAACAGCGATGTTAGCGATGCGCCATGTCACCAGAACGTGTGACCCGTTTTACAGAATGCACAAGTATGTCCCTATTTTTGGGGGGGCTTTTCTTATGAAATATGTATATATTGTCGCTGTCAGGCAGAAATCTCATACGATACATCTCAATATCACAATTTTTTCCTGCATGTTTGTTGGTAAATGTTCTGTGAGTTTGGCAAATACTACATCAAGAAAAGCATTAGAAAAAGAATGTCGACTTTTTTATTATTTTCAAATTGCAGTGTTTTTTCCCTAAAAAAAAGTTTCCACCCGACAGTGATGATTCCCAATCAATTGAGTACAATTTGAGTTGAGTTCATTAACTAAGTATTTAAAGGGGGGGGGATTCAACAGTGTATCATGCATTCTGACCTCTTTACAATGTTAAGCGTGCTGGCTTCTCATGCTTAACATGGTCAACATAACAACATAAGTTGGGCGTATGACGTAGTATCCTGTCCTCGATACACTTCCTCAAGGTTCGTATAGGTTTCGTACGTTTTTTTTCGAACATAAAATTCTGTTACGTAACAACTTTTCTTAGTCCCTCATTCTCCCGGAAAGCATCCGCAGCTAGAGCGAGAGGAAGAGCAGGCCCACGCGTCAACCAGCGAGAGCACATCACCTGCAGTAGCAATTACAAACAGAGATGGCGACAAAGAGAGGCGGACACCCACTTTAAGTAGCAATTCATCAGAATATTGTGAAATTAACTTTGTTTCCAAAGTGCATAAAGCCTTTTTATTTCAAAATATCTATTTAAACTGATATCACATGATACGACCCCTTTAGCACATGGCAAGCGATCCCGTCTTAACTTTAAAAGAAAGCTAATGCAACTAATGAAAGTGCATCCTAAGTGCGCCACAAAAAGACCTTGCATCAGCAAAGTCTTACAGTCTATGCAATATTAAAGTGTCCTGACCGGCATGGACGCTACTTTATTTCAGCCCTCCCTCATCTCCTGTACAGATGAGTGATAGTCCCACCAATCAGTGTAACAGTCTGTCGCTGGCATGTCAAAACTCCTGCTCCTCCTGTAGAGACTCATCAAAAGGAAGCATTAGTGCCATAACACCCTCATAAACATCAATCATCAGAGACTGTGACACCGTTCCATTGCATCCTCCACCAATCTCTCTTCTTCTGTGGACTCAGCAACACATCACGCCTCTGCTCTCCTCTTTCTCTCTCCTCCTATACTGTATGTACAATTTAAATTGACTTCACTTATTTTGCCCGGCCCCCCTTATGTAGAGAAACATGTTTTCGAGCCCCACCGTATCACCACCTCCTACATACACCCACTTTTATGTGTTATCCTAGTTGAAACTCATATAGTATTTATTGAATTATATTGCTTTGATTTCAATATAATATGATTTCATTTGTACATGCGGAGGAAGTACAAGTGCAGTAGGAAGATAAGAAACTAAATATAAATAAATATTATGAAAAATAATGCTATAATAGTAATAAGCAGTTGAGTTTATAATGTTGGGAATCACAACAGACAATACTTAAGCCTAGTTGTGCCCCTCCTTGTAAAGACCCCGCGCTGCCCTAGGGGTCCCGCCCCCCAGTTTGGGAACCACTGTTTAAATCGGTTTAATCTTATTGAACGTGTAAAAAAATATTAAAAGATGTTGGGAAGATTGCAGACCCTGTCTGTATGAAACACATCAATATGTTAGCCGAACATTTGGTTAATCAGAAAATTACCAAAAAGTCAAAAGGGAGTCTATTCAAATTAGCCTGATGTGAAACAAGCCCAAATGTTTGTTATCTATCTATGATAATTGCCAGATAATTACCAACAAAGTCCAAATGTTTTGCAGTTAAAAGGGAGGGAAGGGAGTGATGAAGAACTGTGATCTATAATTAATGAAGCTCTTTTCTCCTCTAACCGATACTGTGACTAAATAATCGTTTTTTTCTTCACAGGTCTTTGAAGCCTGTATCAGATTGGAATGCAAATCAGGGAATTGGGTTTCCTCGCTTGTGCCTGAAGTTTCCCATAACATTCCCGATTAGGGGAACTCTTCCCATTCCGTGAAAGTCAAAAGGTAATACTACACTGACCCTTTGTTAGGAAAAAACGCAAACGTTTTGTCATGCTAAGAGGATGCGCCGGAAAGTTCCCTCCCATTTTAATGTGACTGAAATGTGACACGTTTGATCAAAACAACCCAGGAACCCACAAAGCCACGCTCTCATTTTTCATACTTATTGCTAATGGAGCTTAACTCGGGTTTCACTTTCGCGTAAACGTTCAATATTTTATATATTATCTCTCTCCTTCACCTTCTCTCTTGTTTTCTCTACTTTCAAATTTAACTTCTAGTCAATTCTTGTTTTTTGGCTTCACCACTACCAAAAAGATATGAAGACATGTTCATATAATTCACTTTGGATATGATGGTAGATTTGGATGTATTCCTTAATATCCCTCTATCCGACGGACAACTTTTCTTACATATTTTTCTATTACTCACACTGCATAACACTGTACAAGTGTACCACAACATGAAACTTTGAAAGTGTACTGTATGTAATACTTTGCTCTCTCGCTTTGCTTTGACAGTTTGTTTTCACATCTGTTTGACCTCTGCCTCTTTCATCAAGCCCGTGCACAATCGCTTTGGGATTATTAGATTATAAAAAGGAAAAGGTCAAAGGTCAAATTCAACCCCTGCACTAAAGAGGCGTTTGCTGTACTCATCCGCATAAAATAGCTCCATTAACCAAAACCAGTATTAGGAAAAGTGTTGCCTGCTTTGTTTTATAGTCTGGTCTTAATGTGACATGAGTGGATGCCGAGGTCAATATTGTGTGCATGAACATCTTTGTGTGTACTTTTGTAACTACTTATTTATGCCAACATCCCTCTCCCAAATTCAAGGCTAGAAACTAAAATAAGAACTCAAGGGCGTTGCAGAGCATGACTTTTCCATTCTGTGTTCTCACACTCATATATGCAGCCATCTGAGCACTGCAGACATTGTGCGCAGCAGACCTCGCAGAGCCCCACATGGTGTTGTGTTAAACGGATCTGAGTCGAGTCCAACCGAAAGCCAACAGCCAAGTTCTGGTGCACACATCCGTTCTGTGAACTCCAGCTCTAATGCCTTACTGTCTGGGCAACCCATCAAACTATCAGGCCAGCTCACTCCCGCAATATAAAGCCCACAGAGTGTCCTTTTAACTGACTGAAAAGAGAACATCTTTGGCCACGCAGGGGTAAAACTTTCTTGCAGCGCATCCTTATTCAGCCTTTTGACTTGATTTTGACCAAACCAACAATGAGCAATACAGTTGTCAGCATTATTATTCTTGTTTATTGTTAGTTAATGCCAGATACAATTGTTCATGTTAGTTTGTGGTTCATGTTCAATGTTTTAAAAAATATTTGTAAATACTGAAAATAAAGATGAACAAATGCATGTAATCTAATGCTTAATGTTAACAAATCCCACGTTGTAAAGTGTTACAAATATGTTAGTATTCTATTGCAATTCCATTAGTAAAGCATACGACAGATCGTCATATTGAGTTTGAAATGCTCTTTAAAATTGTATTCATAATAATTAGATGAAACGTCTTATTATGGCCTAAATGGTTTCATAATAATGAGATGGATCCACCGTTTTGTAAAGTCTAGTTAACCGAGACAGAACACAAGACAATACAGAAAATAATAGACTGAACGGATGCTTAGAAGCGGAGGGAAAACATAATGCATTTTGGGATGACATTCATTTCAAAGATTAAATTGATGAATAAAGAATTTAATATAGATTTGTCAATTTACATATTTTTTTCAATAGAATGTTTAATAATAACTACAACGTCGCATTCATTGGTGGATAGATATTGTCATTAATTTTGCACTTCTGCACACTCTGGAAAGACAATAAACATTGTGGAACATAAGATAATATAAACACTACAGTTATAGTTAAACATGAATACCAATCATGTAAAACTATTAAAACCAACTGGTTAATATGTATTGTCATTTGACCAACACGTAACAATACTTAATGTCTCACACAGCAGCAAGCCCATCAAAGCCGCTTCACTTCGGGTGTGTTTTAAGTGATAAATGGTGGATATAACGCTGGTTTTGGAGATGGTTTGAAACTGATAGATGGCGCGGGCCCCAGTCCTAAAAGATGCCGGGCATGAACCGCACGCGGTAAGTCAAACGGAGTCATATGTCTATGTTTTGTTGGCAATCGGCACGTACGTGCATAATATAAACAACACAAATGGATAATGCAATGATGTATTGTGTGCTCTCGCTGTAGTTCCGTCCTCACTAAAACTAAATACACGAAGTATGCAATAATACTGTATAGGTAGTCGGAGCCTGTGGCCGTATGGACAATGCTCCAGACATAAGGCACAACTGTGCCCTGGGAGACCAGAGTTTGTGTCCAGGCCCGGCGTCCTTCCCCAATCCTACTCACTTCTCTCCTCCCAATCACTTCGTGTCTCTCTCCACTATCCTCTAAATAATAAAAATGCAAAAAGCCTTAAAAAATATAACTGTGTGTGTTACCCCATCTTTAAACAATGTAAACTGAAAAATAGTGCACAAAAAGACCAAAGCAAGCAAAAAGGTAAACCACAGCACCTTATCCTTCCTGTCCATAATGATATAACACGTAAAGGAATCGTGCGATTCACTGAACTGATAAAACGCTTCTGTTCTCCAGTTAATTCTGCCCATGAGTGAACTCTCAGAAAGTGTTATAAAACAAACACGCTACAGTAAGCAAACATGTCATCGTCTCATCACTAACTGAAATAAAAGGCTGCTGCGGCTATTTATAACACACACTCGTCTGCTGAACGCTCCATCATTCAGGCTTCATTAATCCCAGCAAGAAAAACTTTTACCTTTATGGACACAACCGGTGCACTTCAGTCAGGCCTACGAGGCACTCTAGCCCCATTGCATGCTGGGTGATCATCGAACCGCTGTGGGTGGATGTGGTATTTGAGGACATACTACTGTTGGAGGTGGACTCAAGAAAGCTGTTATGCAATCTCTTAAGGGGGAAGAAAGTCAAAACGGTATCGGGCAGACATTCTGAAGAGAAATTTCAAAGCATTTCTCAGAAAATAAAGCTTTGGAAGGAATCCAGAAAAACACTCCCAGTTTAAATGAACGAAGTTTCACAAAGTTTAGCATCACATTTCAAACACTAACAGACCTTTAACAAATAGGATACGTCTTTAAAAATAATAAAAAAATTAGGTAGGAATAGACTTTTATATATACTTTTATATAAAATTCTATATAAATTAAGCATGTTAAATAAATAAATTATTACAACTATTTAGTAGTAAATTTTTTTTACTATCTTTTCTGTTTTGCGGACGAAAGAAATTCATACAGGTTTGAAATGACAAGAGGCAAATAATGACAGAATTTGTATTACTAAGTCTTTAAGGTCCATTTCCTTATCTGGTTTTTTTAGCTGTACTGTACAGTATACCGTAAGTAGCAGACGGATATAGATTTTCTCTCCGACTTTACACTATCTTACATATTAGATATTTACTTACCATTTCAATGAAAAAAGAAACCATAAAAAGTGTGATTTGTGCCTAAATAATTGCATTAAGAATGAAGAAAGAGACCGCAAAGTGATTTTAGAGACATGAAATGAACCCACATATAGGAAAGCCATTGTCTGGGACAACAGTCGTTAATTCAGTTTAGCAGTCTTTATACAAAAACATTGCTCTGCAGAATGCCATCACTGACCAATCACAATCAAGTAAACCAGAGAGCCATATAACACTATAGTTCTGTCTGCCATAGGTTTGACTGCATGGTTATTCAGAAATATTGTCACAATTTTATGAATATGGTAAAAAAGCTGAATAAATGCAGGACAGAGCTTATATCTGCTTTAGTAAAGAAGACACAAAAGGCCCTGAGCTTTAACTCCATTAGCCCACTCTGCTTGTACACTGGACATAAAGTCCATGTCAATGAACGCTAATATCCTGTGGGGGGTTTGAGTGTGGGGATAAAAGCAAGAGATAAAAGATAAAACACCCCCATCCCTGTTTTCAGAGCTTCTCTTACAGTACGCGCCTACGCGGTCTTCCATCCCTTCGGCAGGGACGTAAATAATACATCAAAATGAGAGCGTTTGAGGTCTGGAGGCATTTACTAATGATGCTTCAGTGCTGAGTGGCTGGTTTAATCTTCTTTATATGTTGTTGAAGACAATGAATATCGGTCTCGTACCATCTAAAGACATCTTCAGACACAAAGGCGCATGATAAAACGCAGAGAAATGTAAAAACACATTAGCGTTATACAAAAAAGACTGCCAGAGGAGACAGAGAAAATGAATTAATAAAAGTATGTTATACTGTATATATATATATATATATTAAGTGAGGAAGAAAACATTTCCGTTAGGATGGCGAGATTCCTCAAGATCCATCTGGTGGAGGATAAATACAAACAAACAACACATCACTGTGTGAGAATCGGCACTTACACACATTAACAAACATGTTTACAAGCGCTGTGTAATGGTACAGGGTTACTGATGCAGCCCTCGGCAGCTTTTTCTTCCACATTTTGCGCTCATATTATGGGGAATGCACAGAGAATCTTTAGGAACCTCATGATTCAATGCTTCACGATTTCGTTTTAAGGAGTCACATTCCTGTTCCAAATACTCTATGGCGGCACACTGATAACTTCAAATCTATTTGGTTCGCACATGTCTTGAAACCAGTTGTCATAACTAGTTTTGTTAAGAGACATGCGAGTATGTAGCCGACATGCCGCCAAATTTTAACATATTTATCATATTTGTTAACAGTTGTTTACACTAGTTGTTTCTGCCACATAAATACTGTAATATTATTTATAATATAATGTATAGAGTATAAAGTAAAAAAATGTAAACAAGAAAAAACAATGCTGAACTGAAGAAAGGAAGTCAAATCTGAGATGATAAGAGTGATTTTGAAGTAAAAGATTTTGAAGTAAACAACTACTTTAAGTTTGAGCAAGAGGCTTTATTAATGCAGCAAACATGTCTTTAGTGTGTGGAGCATTTGAAAGTGTCAGAGAAAGATTTTTTTAGCTGATAATGTTGAAAGAAACTTTTTAATGAAGTTTTTTGTTGTTGTAGGGGTACAGAGTACAGTACATTTGTTCCACAGTCAGTTATAGGCCTAATATATGCTATTCAAGAATGGAGAGGGGGCTAACACACATTTTTTATTTTGCCTACTTGTTTTGCTCAATTTTATTTTACGTTTTATTATATTGAAAATCAAGACAACATAAAAAAGCATTTTCACCATTCAGTTTATGCAACAGTGAAAAAATTGGCAAGATAAATAGAAGAAATACGAAATTATTTTTGGACAATATTCAATAATTTTTTTTATTAATAATTAAAGGATACTTTAGCCAAGAAACTTTCCACATGTTTTACTCACCCTCAAGGCATTATAACCGAATTTGACTTTCTTCTTGAAGAATAATTTTATAATACCACTTATGTTTTTTCTTCCATGCGGTAGAATGGGAGTAAATGGGGAGACATTTTTTGAAGCTCCAAAATGTGCCTCCATTGATAAAAGACCTGCTCGACATGGCTCCGTGGTCCTAACAAAAGGTCTTTTGAAGCAAATCATTGCCTTTGTTTAAGAGAAAAGTCCATATTGACAACTCTATTTACGTTGATGTCTAGCTTCCGTTATCCCTCTCCTGCACTTGAAACCAAGGCTTGTTTTTCCGGCAAATGACGCACTCGTGTCATACGTTCTGGTGACAAACCCGAAAATTTTTATTTTGTTCCAATAGGACGTTGTCTCCTCTGCGCTGGAGCTTTCTTCACTGTCATTTTTCACATGACCTTTGTTAAGACCACAGAGCCATGTCGAGTAGTTGGTAGTTGATAGATGGATGCACTTTTTGGAGCTTCAAAAAGTCGACGCCCATTCACTCCAATTCTAACGCTTGGAAGTAAAATGATTTGTGGTATTATAACTTTGACTGCATTATTCTTAAAGAAGAAAGTCATATTCAGTCAGGATGCCTTGAGGGTGAATAAAACATGGGGAAATTTAGTTTTGCCTGTGAAATATCCCTTTAAAGCTAAATATTTATTTTAATGTTAAGGAACATAATCAAAAGTATATAATTTTTTATAAATTATATTGGACTTTCAGAGCTTTAATTCTGAAGTTGTGAATAAAGCACCACTTTCTCAAAAAATATAACACTGAACACTTGAAAAAAGTTCAAAATAGCAGTTTAGTTTATATTACATCTTTAATGAAAATTAAATTAGTGCTATTTGACTAAATTGGCCCCTAACAGGAAGGTTTGTTATAGACGTCCAATGGTGTAACTGGTTACACTATTAGACATTTCAATTTAAAATCTAATTTGACAGGAATAAATGGACACCGTAAACACAAATGTCCTTAATGGGAATATTTCAAATGAAATGTTTTAAGTTAAATATCAATTTATTTCTGGGGTCATACCATTTGACATGCATACCTAAGAATACCTGACACACCATAAACATGACAAATGATCTCACTTTTTAAAAAGAGCTTATAACCTTTGCAGTTAGTTGCACCAGGGGTTCTTCTCTGTGATTTCATTTCCCATCACGTCTTCTTGCATAATTTTACCAAATTGCTCCTTAAATGGTGGTTACACCCCCTTGACACGTGAATTTGACTTCACTCACATGATTCCCCAAATTAATTATAATATTTAAAACAATGGTGTTTCATTTACTTGTATTTACTTTTAAATAGGACTAACGTTAATAGATTACGCCAACCTATTTGATATGTGTCACGAATCCACCCGGCACTCAACTTCAACCCCAATCACCGGAATACTGAACACCTGCTCTATATAAACACACTCACCACAGTCATTCATCGGCTGATCTTGAGGTTCATACCCTTTGGATATTCCTTCAAAGAACTCTAGGAACGTATAGTCACCGAATCTGAGGTCGTCTGGATTATTTACCGCTCTTGGCGGGACATTGTGGATTACTTGGGAACACTTTGGATAAGCCTTTGACGTAGCTATCTCTTATATGTATTCTCCGTGTTGTTCAGGAGTTTCCCTCATGCTATCAGATGTACTGCATGAATAAAGAGATTTTCACATTCTAACCTCTTCTGTGTTTCATCCTTTGTGAACTGTGACAATATGGTGCTTTATTTTCGACTTTCATCGTTTTTAAACTACACCACATGGACATTTCTGCAATCATTCCCCAATTAATCCCTCAAAATGAATTAAAAACAGAATTTCAATCTTGGTCCTAAGAAAAGAGAATGTAAGCAAGTCATTTGCAACTTTATTTTTAACTAAATCACAGGGTCACAAAAAACGTAAGTGTCACCTCATTGACATATATAACATATAGAAGTTAGCTGTTCAATATTAATAGTCATTATATGAATTAATAACATTCAGAAAGTAATGAAATCTTAATTTTCAGAATCTGTATCGGCATCACTCTGAATAATCTGAATCGGTGGAGAAATTTTGTATCGGTGCATAGTAGTAAACAGAAAAAACATGCAGTGCAGTATGAATCATGATATAGTATTCATCAAAAACATGAACTATCTACTTTCCCAACAGCTTTTTTGACCCAGAGGACAGCGTTTCCATTCAAGGACTTATTCTTGACGGATTCTTCCTCTACTGGATATTCTCACCTTGTGTCGGCTCACACGACGTTTCATGTAATACTGACAATTTACCGTTATTAAAAAGAACAAAACACTAAAGCTGAATTTTATTACAATCGGCTTGTTTTGAAAAGACGAAATAAAAATGTCAATGTTACATTCCAGTTGAAAAGATGAGAAAAGAGTCTGTGGAACTGAGAGGCAGTTAGTTGCTCAGCCACTTTCTATTAACCCACTCTGTGAACTCTCTCCTGCATTTATGCATGAGCGCTCCTGTCTGCCGCAGCTCCCATGTGCTGCCTGAAATATACAGTAACCCCACTCGCTAAACTGATCCGGATCAAGACTGATGATGAGGATGATGTAAACTGAAAATACAACAATTCTACATCATCATCACCAACAGCAGTCAATACAGACAGTGGACTCTTTGCCTTTGAGCTCTCATTCATTGTGTATGCGTATGTATTTGTGCATAAAATAGGGCTGTCAACGGTAACGCATGCGTTACATTTTTTTCAGATGAACGCGTTACAAATATTCAAATCGCAGCATTCGTTTGTTCTGTCATCCTTTGTCTAGCATTACATTATACAATCACGCTCTTATTCGTGTAAAGGATTTAATCCACTTAAGCATGATTTGTAAAAGTTGCTTTGACGTGTTCAGTGTAGATAAACAGATTCTAGCTGTGGGACGCAAAATGCAACGCGACAGCGGTCCAGTCTGGTGTATACAGTTACAGGCTAAAGGCTGCGTTAGTGAATCTCTGTCAGAATCCGTCAGACAGTGCAGCACTATTAAGCCAGAAAGCACGTTTTGTCTTGCATTTTCCTAAGCACAGACGTCAACATTTTTAATAAAAACCTAAACGAATGCAAAGAGTTGTGAAAATGGGAAAGGGGGTCTTAAAGGGGCTGCGTTCTACTGCTGTGACTCCTGTCATTAATGTTGATCAAAGAACAAAAGAAAAGAGGAATTCGGTGTGTTTTGTAGCTTAAATGAGAATTCGTGGTATTTCATTTAGAATTTAGCATTAAAGACTGTAAACTGAGAAAATCTTTTTTCTGAGAAAATTTCTGTATATTTCCTACCTGTTAGACATGATGTTAGCTCACAATTAAACTGTTGAATGGCCAAAATGTTAAAATAAATAAAAAATAATACAATTAATAGAAACATCAGTTGCAGTAGCTACTAATATCAGAATGTTGGCTTTCATTCATAAAACGATGCTGTGAAAGAAATCTGTTGTTTCTATATTCATTTGAATTATTAGAATGTAAACGTATATTTAAAAACATTAATGTTATGTGTGATTAATCGTGATTTGTTTAGTTGACTGACAGCACTTGAAATCATTTCACTAGGATCACATTAGGATCAAATTTAGAACCATGGCACATGGCTTTCAGACTAATGCAATAGTGTGTTACTGTATATCCTCATAATAATACTGCCTAATATACAGAGAAAATACAGTGTTCATTGTTTTGAGAGTTTTCAACGGCACATAACTTATGGTAGAAAAGGTTATGTAGAAAGATTTATGTGGAGATGGTTTGGTCGAGTATTATGCTAATAACTTCCACATGCTTGCTAATTTAGAACAACCTTGAACCATCAACATTAGACAAAGTCACAGTTTTACTCATTTTCTGTGAATTTGCAAAAACATTTTTCAACCGAGAAGTATTTTCAACTTAATTAACTTGATGCGCAAACACAACTGTTGGTTATAAAAACGATAGGTAATAACAAAGAACAATGAACTGCAGGTTTGTGCACATCCACTTTCAAATAGTACGATGGACCGAATTACAAATCCCTGAGCAGAAGTTGCATCAGCCTTAAAATAATATACTTCCTCAAAAGATCCCTCTTATTTAAAAGTGCATCACCTGAATGCTGACCAGCTCTTGGATGTCTACAGTCAAGCCTTCGATAAAAGTGATGCAAGAAGGCAAAAATAACAAATTCAATATCCTGATTTATCAAGAACACCTGTCTCGGGCCGTTAATTCAAAAGGTGTAGTTTGGGGTTCTGGGGCTCCGGGCTAGGAGGACATTACATCACCTAAACAAATGGTTTTGGTGAAGCGGTATAAAAATATAAAGATCATTAGATATGTGTGGTGAATTTCATGTAAAATATATATTTTTGGAGTTTTTATCGCTTTGTGCATAACTAAGGTCATAGTGATGTGTGATGGTAGTCCGAACATCAATCAACTACCTGTGTGTCATTTGTTCTAAACCAAGTTTCGAGTTAGATGATCCGGTCAAAAAACTGAACTGATAATAACTGATCCGGATTTTCTGGATGGTGTTATTCTTTAGAACCCCCCAAACTGTAAATGTATAGCTCTGGTCCTAGATGCCGATTGGTCCATAGCTGCCAGTAGCCGTTCAAAAAGCAACCACTTAAAGAGTGTTTTACTATTTCAAATAAAAAGCATAACAGCAATATTTTAATCCGAAAAGACCAAAGACAGGTTGTGATGTCATACGCATAACAACATCTAAATGAATATTTGACCTGTTCTATCTGCATTTTACATACAATAAACGGACAGCAAGGACCGGGAAAGGAGCTGTGAGTTCTGACAGCATCTACAAAGTACATCAAAGTCCTGTTTTCGTTTTGTTTGTATAGGGGAACAAACATTTATGAGAACCATAAAAATATCATAACAATTTCCGCTCTTTGTTTCCAAAACATCTCAATTCGGTCTGTTGTGTGATGAGTGATCTGCTCGTTGGATGTACAAATGGCTGCCGATGGGAGCGGGCTCACAGCAGGGCATGTACCCTACACGCCAGGCCAAGTGAACAATCATTTACGTTAAAAAATGGTTCTGGGCTCGCGGTTAAATCAATACATAAAGCACCCAGAGGGTGTCCTGTGAAGTAGACGGGCTGTTTAAGTAATGGACATCATGTGAGGTGAAAGCTCTGACTCAGCATTTTGTCCTCCACTGAGAGAGTGGGAAGGTTTATCTTTTTCTACCTGTTCCATCATTATATCAACCCTGCCGTATAACCTGTTCTTTATATACCTTTATTTTTACACAGTTGCTTATTCCACTGTAGATGGACTCTGCAGGCAATCTGCTGTTATTATCCCTTCCCTCTTTCTCAATCCATTTATGATAAGTCCGACATTTTTTTGCAAGGCGGGTGGCACTGCTAACAGGATCTTGAACATGACAATGGCAAGACAAATCAATGCCAAGGAAGGCTTTTGCTGATAAAGAGTTATGAAAGATGATAAAGATTTCGTCCTGGCTCTTCTTGATATATTTAACAGTGGGGTGAGTTGTGCCATCTTCTTTAAAGTGTCCTAGACCATAGGTTAGTTACTGTATAATGCCAAGGACCCCAAAATAAGATTAACTTTTCAATTAGAATGTGTTTTTAGCATTTTTCATTTTGAGGGGGAAATAGTTACTATAGTGAGAAAAACTCACTAGAAATATACGAACAATGGAACCTCTGCATGTAGCACAAAAGCAGATCAATAGTAAAACAATAATAATTTTCGGTAGACTTTTTTTCTAGAGGCCCCCGGGGGGTCCCCAGACCCCAGTTCTAGGCAATGGGGCGTGTTAAAACCTGAGAACACTGCAAGAAAGTTGTTTTCCAGTATAAATACCTTGAATAAAGATAAAATTCAGCTTATTTCAATAACTTTAAGTTTATAAAGTTATTTTTTCTTATACCACTGACTGACATTTGTTCTTGTTTTAAGCATAAACTCACTCATTTAGATTTTTTGACATTTATAGTTAAAACAAGACAAAAATACTAAGTAAGAAATCGATACCATAGTTTCTATAGCATAGAAAGAATCAAGGAGCATGAAATATCATTGGGTAATACATGAAAGAATTTAAATGCAAAAATCCCCAAGAGATGATTTATTTTTCACAATATCTGAATTTATTAACAGGACCTGCAATTCGTCTAGAACTTTGGTCATCTTGCTGCTGTCACAACATAAAAAGTGGATGAAAAACTCTTGCGATATATTTGAAGCAAAATGGCACAATGGTTTAGCAGATCTCTGTTAATCCAATGCCAGACTGGCAATTTAATCCATCAAAACTCAACTCTACAGTCCAAGCAGCTGTTTGTTCAGATAGTTTGCCATCGCTCTGTTACACTAGCCAGACAAGACAAATGTATAATCCCAGACCCATTGAATTTGGCCCCAAAAATAGTATGCAACCAAAGCCAAACCAAGGCTGCTTGACTGTACCAAATCACACAGACACAACTGTGATTAGGCCAGAGCCCCAAAGGACCCAACCAGACGGGCTCTCAATAGAACATTCTGCACATATAAACCAGTTTACAACTGTTTCTCACATGCCATTTGAGGTCTTGTTTACTGCTAACTATTTCTCAGCATAGTGTTATGGACGATTATGTGCAGATTTATAAGTAAAATCTTATTATTACTAGCTACTTAAAGGTGGAGTAAGCCTGTCCTGGCCAAAATGAATCCCTGTCTGCTTCTATATGTTGCCCTAACCCATAACGTGTGCAACACCCGCCATCCTGTACTGATTTTCAAGGTCTGTTGAGTTCATTTATATTGTTGTACGTAACGTTTTTGTAGGTCAAGCAGGTGTGTGATCATACTCTTGAACTCTGTTGTGGGAACACAATCTCTGTTATGTACTATCTGACGTGCCAGTGCGGCTTCCAATCCGAACTGCCGTCATATCTCTGCCACAGATGCTGACGCCGAGCTCTTGCGTTCACAATTCTCTCACTGCTGTTCCCACAAGAGTTGAAACCATTTTAACACATGCCGTGTATTAAATATAAACCACAGCCAGATTAAATCCCATCAAATCCAGAACCTATATTTACGATCTAAGCGCATGGTCACGGCGCAGGTGCACTCAGGACATGTCGGAATCCACTTTTGCTAGTTTATCGAAGGAAGAAAAGGTTGGCGGGTTGTCCCGATTCTCTTAATGAGGGTGGAACATGCAGTAAACCAATCAGAGTCGCAGCTCTCATTCCCTTAAAGAGCCAGTTGCGCTTGCGCATTTTCTACTAACGCACTCTTTAAATAACATAAAAAAATATTGCACCTTTGACTTAAGACTGTGTTTGAGGTGCTATGGCGCAGTCTATTTTCAGTTCCACTCAATAGCAACGTGCCAACAATGCTTTTTTAAAACAGCACGCCCATGGGATCACAAATGAGCGCAAATGCATTTGCTAGTTTAACAACGCGGTGCAGGACGGGAAAATGAGAACTGCGTCAGGCTGACACTAGTAAAAAAAAATGCGTATGTAACGATTATCCAGGTTTGGTTGAATCCATGAAGTTCATGGCTGTAAGAAACAATCAAATTAAATTAGGTCCAGTGTGTCATTTTTGACGAAATGCTGTTTAATGTACATAACTATGTCTTCAGAGGTGTATAAAGACCTTACTTTTATTACCTTCGCATCACCTATTTCTATCTACAAACATCCCCGGGTCCCCTTGCATGGCGCCATGTTTTTTTCCACAGTAGCCCTAAACGGACAAACTTCTCTAGAGAGTGTGTTTCGTGAATACGTTACCGCCTTCATCAAGAAGCAAAAACACAACAACGTCTTAGTTCTGTGCAGCCAGGGTAGTGCATCAAGAGGGAGGTTTGAGTGAGCTGTTGTTGCACTTTGCAACCTCACCACTAGGTGCCGCTAAGGATAACACATTAGTACTTTAAGGCTGAAAAAATGCCAACTTTAGCTACATGGTCCAAGCCTAAAGTCTGTGTATTTGATTATTAAAAAACGTCTGCAGCAAACCTCATGTTCATCTGCAGTGAGAAAAACCTCAGTCATGCGTAGTGACCATCTTTAACCAGCTTTGAAGGCTTTCTCTCAGTGTTGCTCTCTGTATAAACGCACAGGGCCCGGGTGTTGTATATCTCTCAGCCTGACAGCTGATCCATTGGCCCCTGTGCCAGTTTAATATGTGGGTTCTCTCTGCTGGGACACGCCTGTGCCTCCCTCTCTTCCACACACTCAGTAGAAGAATGAGGCAGAGAGTGAGAGAGAAACTAGGCCTCATCCATCATTTCATTAGATGGCAATGTGGCGACCATGATAAAAACTCGCAGCTTCTGTGGTTTGGTTCCGCGGGCTGGGAACTCTTAACAGGTTCAGACGCAGGAAATTACCGCTGCCTCCTTGAGATACAATACACAAGGACCTCCACACAAATACATGAAGCATGTGTGTCTGAGAGACAGTTTTACGCAAAACCACTGTAGTTGTACCATGATGTAGTGATCGTATGAGATTTTTTTAAATCCTATTTTTAAATCCGCTGGGAAAAGGCAAGCACACCCCTGTTTTTTCAATGAGTCAACATTTACTGTATGTCCACTGCACAAATTACGCATTGACACCTAAGTTATTACTGTAAAGTATGGTAGTATTATCCTAAAATGAGGCCAACATTTGATGACAACTTTATTACCGTCATTTGTCCCACGTGAGCCGTTAACAACTTGAGAAAAAGTTCACTGGCGGGCGAACATCACATTCTCCACACGCATTCATCGCTGTCCAAGCACAGCAGCCCAGGGCAGAACGACTTGAGGAACAAGAACTAATAACTCAGCCTGTCAACAGCACACCCGTGCCCATGGGAAACTGGGACACGGACTGCACAAGCTCTATTAATGATTATGGGTCTTTTCACTTAAAGGCATCGAGACATCTTAACTTGATTATGAAAAAGTGCAGCCAGATATAGCCTGACATCTATCATGTCAACTATGAGCGCTGTTATATAAGAGGACATGAAAATCATAGAACAAACTTTAAATCAACACTGTATTATAAAAATTAATTTATACAATTAAAAAAAAATAACATTGCAAATGTTTCGAGTTTTATTATATGGTTAAATATAAAATTTCAGAAAAGTTTTTTTTCAGTGTATTTTACTGGTGATTCACCTGCCAGAAAATTTATTTTTTTACTGGATTTTATACAGTATGTTTTTGAAATATGGTAACGTCAAATTACTAAAAAGACTGCAAAAAAATATGAACAATGTGTAATTTGATAAGTTGTGCTGTTTACCATAACACATTATTTTAATATTAGATATTAAGCTTAATATTCATCAACTTTTCCCATATCTAACTCACTCTGAGGTACGTTTTCGTGTAGGTTTTTGCCTGACAGGATCAGTCAAGACCCAGGATTCAACATTTGATGTCGCTGTCAAGAAATCTTGAGGCAAGGAATTTGAAGAAGATCGTAAATTTGAGAAAACTTTAGAATGGAAAGTTGACCATGTGGGAAAAAGTCATAAGGGTACTAAACAACATTAGCGTGTGTTAATGACGGTCAGAGAATTATTCTTTTAAATGACTTTATCAGCTCTGTTGGGAGCAAGAAAACAGCGAGAGCACAGTCACGACCGCTGTCTGACAGTATCAGCAGAGAGCCTGCCCACAGGGGCTTGAAAACATGGAGATGATGGAGGCGAGGAGAATCACAAAAGAGGCACAGTAAAACAAGTGGGTCGATGCAGTGGTTGTAAAGTCTTATCACTCGGGACGAAACGTGCACATGACTCCAAAATGCAAAGGGCAAGACATAACGGTGGTTCATTTTCTCAAAAGAAGGAATGCACACGAACATCATGTTTCGGTGTTTGACTTATGGAAAAGATACCGAAAGTAAACTCCAGAAAAGAACTTGTGAGATGTGTTTTATTCACATAGTTATAAACATATTAAACAGTTTAACTGATACCAACTAACTTTCAGCAACTCTCTTCAAACTGTTCTACTTAAAGAATCACTGAAGTGCCTTGAAATGTGCAGCTTTATCTGATGGGTTGACCTCATTTATATTGCAATGCAAAAATCACCTCAGTTTAGGTACAAAACAGCAACGATAAAAAGTTGTGTTGCGTGAATTGTATGCAGTGTGAAGCTAAACATGCGTGACCATAGAGTCCGAGCGCAAACTTCTAAACTCCTTCTCTTTCACGTTGTCTAAATCTGAAACGGACACATAACGCCACCTCTCTGAAATTTTAGTCTAGATTAGATCCCTATTTATTTTTTATTTTATTTGTTGAGTTTTATTGAAGAGATTCCGGACTTGCTGCATCTAAACAGCACGAAAACACCATCCCCATATCTCAGTTTTAGTTCGAGTGCTTTTCATTTCTGTAATGGTCACTTATGGAATTTATTAGGCTAGTTTTTTTACAGAATTTTCACATTTGTAAAGGATATATCTTCCTTATTGAATGAAACAGTCTTAAAACAGACAATCGCCCTAATAGACAATTAATCATCAGACCAACAAACTCCCTGGTAGATCTGGGAAACAGGTAGCGCAACCTTAACCTGAACTCACATCATCGCTCAACTCAAAAATGAGCACATTCGTCATACACTCAATTTAAAAACGGCATAAACATAAAACTAGAATATGACGAAGTATTGAAACATTAAATGACACAAGTCAGGTATTTTTACAGTTCACTTAGTAACATTATCAAACACTTCAGCTCTAAAACAACATATATGGCAGTGGGTACAACGCTCATAAATAAATGATGAGGCGGCATCTCAACAATCTGAGTTCTGTGCACTCGGTTATGCACTGAGGCTTTTAGCAGAAGCGGTGCACACGTGACTACCAAACGTCTTTCTCAAATCCATCCCTTTCTTTTTCGGCAAATCCTTGAGATTGAGCAAAGCATCTTTCCAGTCCACCATATAAATAGCTCTATAAATCAAAGTAATGCAATTTATTAATATCTGCTTTCAAATGCAAATGTTTTTATCCATACATGAATCAAAAACACGAGAGAGAGAGAGAGAGAGAGAGAGAGAGAGAGAGAGAGAGGGAGAGAGGGAGAGAGGGAGAGAGGGAGAGAGGGGGAGAGGGGGAGAGGGAGAGAGAGAGAGAGAGAGAGAGAGAGCTTTTAGGGTATTAAGGCAACAAGAGAAAAGCGTCAGTGCTTTGAGTGATGTGAAGTGGAAAGGTTTCTGTTGTGTCTGTATATTCATCCATTGAAATAAAGGCCCTCAGCAAGTTCAACAAACCAATTGTTGAAAATCTTTTATGATATGCTTTATAAGATATAAGACACATTTTGTGGACAATCTGGAGATCACTATAATTTTGTGTGAGCACAGTTTGTTAACTAGATAAAACCTGACATTTCTGGGCTTTTATCAGGAGAAGGTCGGTCAAGATCAAGTCTCCCTTGGCTCCCCGTGTAATAATATGGATATGTACAAGAAACGTTTCTCTCTAAAGCGTAACTCTTTATACTTTGTTTCAATTTAAATCTCTATAGTGCTCTAATATAGGATATTAAGTAGTTTATGAACATTGAATAGACACTTGTTGCATGAAACCGATCACAAATCAATTCTATGTGTGAGGATTGTCTGCCTGTTTTGAGGAAACTTGGCCTTCTTGAAAGCAGATGTGTTTCTCTTTTTTCAGATGGACTCAATTAAGTTAGAGACTGGGTTTAACTGAAGAAGTCAGTGTTTTCTAGACTATAAATTATTAACTAAGATTCTGTGGATAAGAATAGACACACTGTACGTCAAATAATACAAGCAATCTTTACTTCAAGTGTGACACAGCGGATCTAATCTAAGGTTATATGTGCTGGTGTGTGATCGATTCACAACTCAAGCCTGTTTCCTTCAACAGTTGTGATCATTTCTAAACAACTGTATAGTTGATCTAACAGACAGGCTATATTATATTATAACGGTGTTTTTTTTACAATGTTTCCACGGCGCATGTTCAGCCTACCTGCCAAGAGCTTGAAGGAATTTCTTGAAATCTGCCGAGCCCGCCGAAGGTGTAGCATCTGTACATATGATCCAGAGACTCCGAGCAGTGCCAGAGCAGCCCGAAACTCACGGAGTCCTTGTTTTTCAGGTGGTCCTTCACAATCCACGCGGGTGAAATAAAACTAAAGCTGCAGATCGCAACCAGGGCGGAGGACAGGAGCACCCAGAAACACCCGACGCAGCTGAACATCCTCGCGGCGTGGGGCAACGGAGACAGATCGATTCCCAGCCCTTTCCAATTGCGATCAAACAGCGCGTGCATTTGGAGCGCGCTCACTCGCTGTGAACAGAAACGCAACGGACCCTTCGCAAGACGAGCACCAGGAGACGAACACGGGTAACCCGCTTAGAGGACACTTGCACCAGTCAACTAGTGCGCGGAAGTCGTGCGTATGTGCGAGCGTAACTTTTTAATTCAATGTAATTCCAGAAAGATCCGAATCCGTACATATTCCGGTTCGTTTAAATGGAAGCAGGGGAGGACAAAAGACACCCGTCACACCCCAAAGCAAAGCTGGCTGTCACAGCAGGTGCTCTTCACAGGAGAGCCGAATCTTCTCTGCCTTCGTCTGCCAACATCATCATCATCATCGCCTTCGTTGTTTTGCGTTAAAGTGTCTGACGTCCAAACGCAACTCGCGTGATGCAGAAACTTGCAGCGCGTGTTGCGCGTGTCACATGGATGTGGGCGTCGCCTCCGTTGTGTTAATAGCTTTCGATTCTTGAAAATATTCGTTTTTATAGTAAAACATTTAGGGTTTCAAAAATGTATACTTATTTTTTTTTTAAATAAGACCTAAATAGACCTTTTAACCTTGATGCACCTTGGTAACTCGGATAAACGCATCTAAGTGTGAGATGAGCAACTTTATAAAAAATATAGATAACAATTAAAAGAATCGACATCAATTCTTAAAGATATAGTTTATCTCGTATCAGGAATGTGAAGTATTCAAACACCACGGAACAATGTAAAGCGTCGACACTGCACTCTAGTGGTGACTTAAATTTGCATTTCAAAATAGACTAAGCAAATAAATAAAAAATCCAAGCCATGTATATTCATCTTACTTCTGTAAAACACAAAAGACAGAATTTTGAGAAGCGTCTCTGTGGTTTGGTGTCCGTTCAATGAAAGACAAGGGGGCCAATGTCATTTGTTTAGCAATATTCTTCAAAATATCTTCCGTCGTGTTCTTCTGAGCCTTACAGATTTGAAATGACACGAACGATACAATTCTTGGCTGATCTATCCCTTTACTTCTTTTGTTCATTTTTGCTCCATACTATAATCCAATTGCTGTCTATCAAAACAGTTCGACCGAATCTAAAAGAAACGACAAAGACTTCCTCCAGAAACATTTCAACAATATATGTATTTAAATCAAACACATTTAAATATATTATAGATTAAGTACACATATATGTCAGAAAACATATTAGTGGTACATGGTACCAAAAGTCTTTTGCCTGTTTCTTGCCCACATCTCAATGAGGTCCAAACTTGAACATGTTCAACAAGCACACGTTTCAAAAGTAACGGTCATCATTGAGATCTGCCACGACAGAGTTTTGATATATCATACAAAAAAGAAAAACATAATGAGACAATCACCATAAAAATAACTAACATTAATATATGGTGGTAAACCAGGATTCCACATTTATACAGGAGATAAACATTACCCTACCGGAGTATTTCTACAGTCTGCACTGATCTAGAATCAGATCGGTAGAGGGTTCTAGATTGAATTCAAGGGGGGAAATCGGGGGAACATTTGCCGGGCCGAAGTTTCCAGTTTTAACTGTAATATCACCATCAGCACGAGACAGTCCTACAGTAAATCTGTAAATAAAACTGTACATAGTCACCTTGGGTAAATTTGCATTTCTTGTTTCGCATTTTCTATCTACTAAAAGACCCAATCACTTCATAGCTGTTCTTTAAAACAAGGGAGTGAATGAAAAGATAAAAGAGATGCCACATAAGATCTAAGATGATATGAACTTCACACCAGTTTTGGGTTCTTGTGCATTGCCTGTTGGTTGGCAGGAACGTTTTGAAATTCCTCAGCTTGTGTCCATATTCGTCAAGCCTGGTACAGAGTTCATTCTGTGGAGTTTGTGTACTGGTTTAGGTATGTGGTTCAGTTCGTTCGCTTTTCTTCGAAAAATAAACAAAAGTCCTTCAGAGCGATTCGAAATGACGGGGCGGATCATATCACTGCATTTTGGCTATTAGTGTGCATATCCCAAACATTCACACTCTTAGACCCACACAAACATGCAGGAAAACACAGAATGCCTTTGTCTGTCTTCGCTGACGAACTAACGTGGTTAAAATCAGCACTGATCTTCAGGTCCTTTTCTGTCTGCTGCCACTAGGTCGAGGGCCTCAGCGGGGGATTACGAGTGGGATCCACACAGAAGGAGAGGGTCATAGCTGATGAAAACACAAGACGTTAGCTTCTTGACAGCTCATGAAGATTGAAGAAACAAAATGAAAGCTCAAGAAATAAACGGTACTTGTGTTTTAACAAAAATGTGTTTAAAACACTAAGCTGGGTTCACACCAAACTTAAAATTACATAAAAAAGTCAATGCATAGACGCGTTTAGACGCAAACTTGCGGCATGCGAATCGGGCTGTGCGATTGCCGTGTATGCCCGTCAATCTCGTCTTCCGCGAAGGTTGACAATATATACAAGTTTTCTAGAGAGCAGAATGCAATTGTTCGCATTTGGTGTGAACCCACCATAAAGAAAGCTGTTTTCTTTTACATGGACCTGGGCTGCCACGAACGGCTAAATACTAATCTCAGTAAACCCTCATTATGAGACCATTCAGTGGCAAATAATTTAGCGCTAATTTTGAATAGCACTACAATAGCAAACAACAACCGTTGCTTTTGTGTTATTGCGCATCCACACTGCTAGGTGTTCCTTTAAATTTGGAGCCACGATTCCACAGATTACGGTTTCATCAGACCCACAGCCTGGCCCGAAGTTAACTTCCTGTCTGTGTTTGCTCATCTACAAATGACTTCATATTTAATTTTATTGTATATTACGTGTATTAAATTTAAACTTCTCAACAGTAGTTTAGACCTTCTTTGCAGAAGTCTACCAGAAGTTGCGTTTGGGCAATATAACATTTATTTATGTTGTTGCCGATGTTGTTTTTTCTGTCACGAATAAACATCTTTTCAAGTTTGGACGAATAAAACCTAAGAAGCATTAAAGATATCTTGATATCAGTTTAGAGACTGGATCTTAAAAAACGTATAACCTAAGAAATATTGAAGATATGGTAATATCTGGTATCTACTTTTATAGTACAATCTCAAATCTGCAAACTGATGAGAAACTGAATAGAACCCAATCGTCAAAAACCAAACATGGGTCACTTTGCATACCGCTGATGTCTGGTTGAGCTGACACAGAATGACACACATATTGCGACACATGCCATTGAGCTTAAAGACTTATATTATGATATTATGATTAATGGTAAATACTTTTGTTGCCTTCACTTCAGGACTGCCATGTTGTCCCTGTTGCATGACATCATTGACGATCATCTTAGCAATCTTCCACGCCATTTCCTCTTGAGCCTAGCAGACAAATAACAGTGCTGCTCTCAACAATGTCCTCTACTGTATATATGACTATACAAAAAAGCTGAAGCTCAAATTAATTATGTTAATCAAAGTGTTCACAAAAAGCACCTCGTCGGAGTTGCCTTGCACCCATTTCTTCATTGCTTGTGAAAACATGGAACCTGATAGGAAGGAATCAAAGGAAGAGATTTATTGAGCTGGACACAGCCGTGAATCCTGCATCCCACTGCTCTCTTCACCACAATCACCCCACATCACCTGCTACTTATCGCCATGGCAACACACTCTCTCCTCTCAAACTGAAAGCTGTGGAGCACTTCAGCGTAAGTCACAACTAAAGAGCCAATTCACAAGACCCAAAACATGTGAGTGTGTCTGAGAGAGAGAAAGTCTCCTCCACAGCCAAACCCAGAGGAACATTTTCTAAGATATTTTTGCATAAACTCTGCTTATAAAAATTTGTTTCTGGGAAATCACTTTAAGGGCATTGCAATAATTCTTATTTCAGAGCAATAAAGATTATGTGCGTTATAGCTTCGTCTGTAATAAGTTATACATACAGATACATACACAGTACATGCAGGCTACATCTAAGTAAATGACATTTATCAAATTTCAATGTAGTCCTACCCTTGGACTTCTTCACATCTGGTTCTGGTTCTGCCTCTCTTATGAACTGACCCAGTTCATTCACCTTTCCAAAGGTCATTCTTCTGAAAGGAAGCGCAACCGATTTAAATCCTTGTGAAACACCACCAGAACCAAGTTTTGTGCTTGTGATAGTCCTACGGTGGATGGGATGGAAGTGTAATAGAAACGCAGACTCACCCAGCGTATGGTCTCTGGTAGAGAGATTCTGGATCCAGACTGGCGATGTCCACCGTTATCGCCTCATCGAAGTTCTTTAGGATCTTGATCGCAGCTTTTTTAGTACCTTGCTGCAAATAGAAGTAAAGACATACGTGTTTTAATGATGGAGCACTTTAGGAATGCAGTGTTTGGAGGAAACAGGGACACCTTAGAACTAGTATATATAATATATATATATTTCTTTATTTACAGTTAAAATGTACGAATGCCACTTCATCACTTAAAGGGCCAGTTCACCCAAAAATGAAAATTCTGTCATCATTTACTCACACTCAAAACCCCCAAAAAAGATATTTAGAAAAATGTGTGTAACCAAACAGTTCTGGGGCACTAGTCAATGGTGCCACAGAACTGTTTGGTTTTCCACATCCCTTAAAATATCTTCTTTTTTGTGTTTAACACAGCAAATAAGTTTATAAAGGTTTGGAACAAGTAAATAATGGAGTAAATATTGACAGAATTTTTATTTTTGGGTGAACCATTACAAAAACCGTGTCTTAATTTAAATTTAAGAAACTATATTTGTTAACGTAAAATATTTAGCAGAAATGTAAGACAACAAAACTTTTTAAAAAGTTCAACATTCGGTTATCATTCCAAAGATATTTGGAAGAATTGCTTGTAACCAAACAGATCTTGGACCCCATTGAGTATCATAGTAAGAAAAAGTATTAAGCAAACAGTTCTGGGGCACTTTTGACTACCATTGTAATTGTTCCTACTATGGCAGTCAATGGGGTCCAATAACTCTCTGGTTAAAAGCAGTCATCCAAATATCTTTCTCGGTGTTCAACCAAACAAAGAAAATGGAAAGTACAAACCACTTCAACCTCTCCCATTTTAATGAACACTTAGTCTCCAACACCTCTGGAACAAACTACTAAGAAATGTCTCATTTCCATTAAAAAAGTTTTTATTCAGCAAATATATAGATCTCATTACATTGGAGGATGAATAATCACCTGGCCTTGCGACCCCTCCATGACACTTGAGTTGCGGTCGCTTTCCGGGGTCCAGCCCAGGCTCGGAGTGTTGGCATTTCCTCCGACAAACTCATCCACCCGAACAGAGTTGATAAGGTCGCTTAAATACTTGTAGTAAAGGTTGCTGGACAGAAATCCTGGCATGTAAACCTGAGGTTGAGAAAAGCAAGTTATTACACTGATTAAATATAAGACAAAATGACTAGATGAACACGCATACGGCTAAATCATTCACAAAACAATTATTGGAATAGTAAATATGTCACTGTGGAAGCAAACCTATCCCACCTTCTCCATGGTGGTCCAGGCCTGTCTTAAAGGAGTGTTAAAGCAGTCTGGGAGAGGTCCACCCTCACGACAGATATTGGATTCGATCTCCATCCTCACAGAGTCACCGAAACCCAACGGATTTGTGGCTTGGAGTGAAAAATACCTAGACAGACCACACAATCGATCACATTCTCTATTTACTTAGAGATACAGGACTCAATAATGATCAATTATTCTGGCAAATCTATGTTGAGGAAAATCATACTTGTCATAAAGGATCATGGCATCATTCTGGGCCTCCTGTCCATCATACTGGCCTTTCTTGTCCGCCAACTGATCTTGAAAATTTTCCGCAGCCAGCCAGAACTGCAGCACATTCATTGCATCTTCCTTCTCCATGTACTACATTTACACACAACCACACACACTTGAATTAAGTTTCAATCCCACTTTCTAATAGCTTTGCACTTTAAAAAGTAGGACCAAAATTCAATCAATATATATACACACACTTGCACTTTTGGAACATTCTGTCATTCAGGAGAAGGTTATAGGCAGATTTTGAAACTCAGCATTTATATTGGTTTATATAGCTTAATGCATAAAAACAGCTCTTAAGCTTAAACTCCCATAAGATATATCTCGAATGATGAAATATTCTGCCGAGCTTGAAAACGGCTTAAGTGGAAAAATATAATTTACATAAAAAGCTAGATCAAAATGTAATACACTATTTATGCTTTCAATCACTGGTTTTGATCAAATGACATGAAGAATAATATCCCTATACATTTTTCTAATAATTCTTTCTACCTTATTTCTATACAGTTCTTTTTCTTATGGCTCTACTGTTTGTTGTACAATGTATTTTCTGTAAAGCTGCTTTGCAATGATGCATAACAGTGAAAAGTGCTAGATATACATTTCTGAAAGCGCTAAAAATAAATGAAGCACTAGAAATAAATTTGAATTGAACTGCAGTAGATACAATAACATGTTAATAAAATGAGTCCTTAAAGGGATACTACACCCAAAAATTCTGTCATGAATTACTCAACCTCAAGTAGTTCTGTGTTGAACACACAGAAAGATATTTAGAAGAATTTTAGCAACTGAGATTTCTTGGGTTGTCCAAAAGTGGTAGTCAAAGGTGCCCCAGAACTGCATCGCCCTAAATTCTTCAAAATATAATGTTTTGTGTTGAACAGAACAGAACAGAATTATATGGTGGTAGTCAATGTTGGCCCAAAAATTTATCCAGGTTTGGAACAACTTGAGAGCGAGACGGATTTTTGATTTGTGTGTGGACTGTCTCTTTAAATGGCGGTTAATGAACTAAATGTGGCTTTTCCATGTGTTCTTAAGAAGAGCAAGAAAAGCACCTTATTGCACATATTTGTCAACATTATCACAGTTAATTAACACGTTACATAAATATAATATACTCACATATGTATATATAAACATAATTGTGTTATATAGTGTAAACATAGACACCTCAGAGAAGTAGAAGAGGGCCGATTCGCAGAACAGGATGTCCGCCAGGAACACAGAACCGCTGGTCAGAACCTCAATCTGATATTTACAGAAATAATGGCTGCGCAAGAACTCATTAAAGTGCCTGTGAAACAGATCATTAAACACTTGTGTGCAAAATGACATCTCTGCTAAGGAACACTTCCACATACAATATTTTTTGGTCACAGTTTACAGTATATTAGGGCTTAAAAGGAAAGAATCGTTCCCCCCTAAAATGAAAATTCTGTGATCATTTACTCACTACTTCATTATTTTGAAGAACACAAAAGAAGATATTTTAAAAAGTGTTGGTTCACTTCTATTGTATGGACACAAAACCAAGCCCATGAGTACCGCCGTTGTTTAGTTACAGACATTCTTCAAAATATCTTTTGTGTTCTGTAGAAGAATGAAAGTCATACCGGTTTTATGAAAGGACAAGAGCTTGAGTATATGAGTGAATTATCACTTTAACTACCATGTCCTTGACTATTCAATTCAATTGACATATTATGTGCACACGTGTTAATGCATGTCAAATTTAAATATGCAAAAAACACGATTTGCATTAAGAACGAAGTTACTCACTGTTGTTCGATGATAGAGAAGACGACAGACTGTGCGATGACAAAGCAGTTTGGGTCCACCTGTCCGTCCTCCCCACAGATTTTCGCTGACCGAAATAAAAAAGATTAGACCTATCTAGCATGAAGCACAACTTAGTTACATATGTTTAAGAGTTCACAAAAAACAACGAAATGGTTGCATTTTAGTACTGAATCAATGCATTTTTAACTTCCAGCCATTCAAAATAAAGAGTAAAAAAAGAGTTTTTAGGATACAAAACAAAAAAAATGATTCAGAGTATGTTCTTAATGACACTGTGCACAATAAGCACTGTGTAAAACATGGGAATGTAGTTATCACCTGTTAGGTGCAGTAAAGAAGTCATAAAATACCGAAGTTGTGTGATTCTCTTACCCACAATGTCATTGCGTATCTGTTCGGTTATAGGAATTGGCCTAGCAGCATCTGGAGATATGTACTTAGTGAAAATGCTAACGGCATCTTTCTCTATACCTAAAAACAGAAGAGAACAAAGTGGCAAAAACATTACACATAAGAACTGGAAATAATATTAACACACACAGACAATATGCAACCATGTAAAGTTCTAATTGGCAAGAAAAGGCAATTCATCGGTCATCATCTACTGTGACAGGCCTACAATGATAAACTATTATGAGACTGCTACACAATATAAAGTGATTTATTTCGTAAAATAAGACCCCTTGCAGCCATAAGACGCAAGGGTCTTTGTTAAGGAATTGATGTTTTTTTTAATGGGGGTCTATTGAATGAGGCATCTCATCAGTGCATGTTTAAACGTTGAAGTTTCTATAAAATCCATCAAGACGAAGTAGCACTTATAAAATGCCATGAAGTGGAAAAAGGCTGCTTCCCCTGTCAAGCACAGAAAGCTCTGAGTGCTGAAGCCACAGGCTAAGATCATTTCACTATCTTTCTGAGCTTTTGGCTCAACTGACTCTTTCCGTTCACTGCGTTTACAGCCCAGAGCTTCTCCGTATGAGCCACTAATGAACACTCAGCTCTTGACTTTATAAGGAAATGCTCGTTGTAGTCCACAGCCAGGATGTAAATGGGATAGTTTACGAAGCACGCTCAATAAAACCAATGTCGCGTAGATATTAGAAGTCATTGTCTGATACAAAAGGAATATGTTGCTCAGCACGTGTAATGGTAAAAAGCCACAAACCATGACAAACCCATTGTAGTCAAGTACAGAATGTTCTTACCGATGTTAAGGGATGCTGTGTTTATATCTCAAGTTGAAAGGATAAAAGATGGATAATCTGCTCTGCGCTGCTATTCACATCACGCATATGGTGTAATGCCATTTATATATTTACTATTTTTATCGCTATAGAAACAGAAACAGTGGTTAGCATCTATGTTCAACCCTATGAAGCAGTAAATCTAGGACCGCAGGTTTATTGAGATCACAGGTCTGCTCTCTCAGCAATGTGCGCTCACACCTGGAACTCGTATATCACATGGCTTAGGCTGTGTTCACATTTGACTTCTTTTTTTGACGACAAAATGAAATAAAAAGCTGGCAATTTTGTGGTTACAAATAGGAGCTGGCAATGTTCAGAGACAGCATTTGTGAAGGCAGCTTAGAGAGACAGGCTTCAGAGGCACAGAAATGGAAGTCTATTTGAATTACAAACTAAGAGCGACTTTGCGATAACTTATCAAATACTAAAAAATGACAACACTATTTCTCGCTAGAAATGCTATCAAAAGTTATTGAAAAAGAAAATTAAACTTACATTTGTACAAAACTGTGTTCCAAATGGCGATTTGGATGGCATAACATTTTTTTCAATCGACCAATCACCTGCCTCGCATGTTGTTATGGAACTTCGTTTGAAGTTGAAATAAAATCGACTTTTCTGAGAAAAAACGTGAACACATGACAGAGACCTGTCGTTTCCATAACAACACGCGAGGAAGGTGATTGGTCGAGAAGGATCAATCTCGAAAAATTAATTGGCAGCAGAAACGCTGTTGGATGATAGTTTTGTATAAATGTAAGTTTAATTTTCACTTTCAATAACTTTAGATTGCATTTCTAGCGAGAAATTAGTTTTGTAGTTTTTAAATGTGATTGGTTGTTGCAAAGACGTTATTTTCCATAAAACAAGCGCCATTGTCAACTTTTTCTTGTCAAAAAAAGTCAAGTGTGAACACGGCCTGAACTTGTGTTGTAATATCATTTTCACATTTTGTCATTAAAATAAAAGTTAATTTAAATGGTACGACAGAAGATGAGATAGACAAGAAAATTCTTTGTTTATTAAGAATGGAGTAGAAAAGGGGGATAAAAATAAACATCTGGAATAATTATTTTCATATTTCTAGTTTATCGTGTAAGAAGGCTACTAAGGGTCATAAAAGAAACTGGCAACATTTTATCAACCCAAAGTAGTAAAATGATAAAAATGAAGTCTGCTTTCACCGAATAATTTGGTTGAAACAATTATCAATACAAATATGACGCCCATCTTAAAATATGATATCTTATATTTAAAGTTTTATATATCTAGGGCTTAAGAATGTAATGTATAGCCATAAAAACCCAAAAACTTCCTTACACCACAAATAGTAATTTAAACGTGTCCCTCAAAATGAAAAACGTGTTTACTGCACTTACAATGGAAACGCACATGCAAGGCAAATGATTGTGGTAATACTTAAACAATACTTCAGACACACAAAGTAGTTCCACCTTAAATTTACTAACAATTGCATACTGAAATATGATAGCAGGATTCAGATACTGTCAATAGAGCTTAAATTAAAATGTTGTCATCATTTACTCACCATCAAGTTGTTCTTAACCTGTATACATTTCTTTTTTCTGCTAAACATAATGACAGAGTTTTGAAACAAGTTTGTTACCAAACCTGACTACCATAGTAGGAAAAATAACTGTGTAAATTGATTTGTTCTAAACACAAAAGAAGATATTTTAAAAAATGTGAGAAGCCAAACCTTTAACTATTGTAGTTTGTTTAAATATGGTAGTCAGTGATGCCACAGAACTGCTTGATAATGTAGACAGGTTTGGTTATTTAGTGAGTAAATTATGACAGAATTTTTAACACAAAGAAAGATAGCTGGAAGAATGTTTGTAACCAAGCAGTTCTAGGGCACTATTGACTACCATTGTAGGAAGAAAACTACAACGGTAGGCAATGGTGCCCCAAGATTGTTTGGATTCCCACATTCTTCAAAATGTCTTCTTTTGTGTTCAACAACTTGAGCGAGTAAATTAAGTTTTTTGGGTGAACCAACCATAACCGTTTTTGGTGTGGTCACACTAGACTTTTTATTCCATTGACTTACTTTCATACACAAAAATGCAGCAGACATGAAACAAAAGCATAAAAAGAAACCACATTTCACTCTGTTCCAAAGTTCCAAACCAGTAGGACTTCCTTTCTTTTGGGATTGACAAAAATAAAATAAAAAAATGACAAAATAACAACTTATTAAAAGCCATCGTATAATATCAGTAAAAGGACACATTAGCAAGAACAAACAAATGACATCAAACAGATTAGTTTAGATCAATACTCACTTTTCATAAGTTTGTCGGAGAGCTCACGCAGACCACCTGTCGTCTGGCCTTTAACTGGAGTTCCCGTCCTGGAGGCGGACTGTCTGGTGGGCGTTTCTGACCGTATCGTAGGCTGAAGCTGGGGGGTACCAGGCCGGGCCACTCCCTCGGAGCTAACGGAGTTCCGGTGGCCTATCACATCCCCAGTATGGTTAGGGTCCTGAGGGCTGGGGGTGTGGGGTCTGGAGGAAGTCCGGGAGGGGAAAGGGTCCTCGCTGCCATCCTCGTCAAGAGCCGAGGTTCTTCCGGGGTCGTAGGGGGAGTCCGGAGATTCGGGTGATCCAGGAGCGGTTGTAGGCTCAGCTAAGGTGCTTTGTTTGACTGTGTTGAGGCTGTGCGCTCTGACCCTGGACCAGCTGGTGGAACGAAATCTCTCAGCCTCAAGCCAGAAGCGGACCAGGTACTCAGCCGAGCGGGTCTCCATTAACTGTGTGAAGTAGGGCGTGGCCACATTATCCCGCAAGATCTGGTCTAGGGTCTTGGACAGCCGAGAACGTGTCTCCTGAACTTGGTAGTTGACACTGGAGCGACCTGAGAAACAGAAAGAGCCTTTAACTACTCAAAAGCTGACGAATAATTCTAAAATAAATGTTACTATTTCTATATACATTTTAATATTACATTCTGCAATGCTTGTACCTTCACTGCCTAATTTCGACGTGTAATCCAACGTGTAACCACATCATACCCAATTCTCTGCCTACAGTAATATATAGCAGTGGTACACATATACAAACAGACAAAAAAAGTCTTATAATAGAGCCGTGTCCTCTTGAATAGATAAAAAAGGCACACCTTACTTTTTCAACACCACAGGACACCGGGACAGTTTGTTTAAGCCAGTGAGCTGAACGCTATACAATAAGGCCTAAGAAAGAAACCAGTATGAAAACGCAAAGGAGGGTACGGGATACATAAAAAGCTGCAAATGCACAAAACAACTATACTCTTTTGTGTCGCAGAGATTTTACGTTAGAACCCTTGTCCATATCGAAGTCACCTTGCAGCATTCTCTTAGGATTCATGTTGCAACACTGGTTTGTCAGCACAGGCGTTTCAATGATCCATTTCTCTAACCATGGTTGCGATAGAGGACATTAAACAAAGCACAGACATTCTTTCAGAGGGCTGAGATAGTCATGCTGTGGATAACATTTACACCATGCATGAAAACCAAACCCGCTCAACTATATGTTTGACTATTCTGAAGTCTAATAAAACAACAAAGTCGAATAAATCAATTTATATATAAATTCATAAAGCAATAAACAAATCACCCATGGCATGGGGTCCATGGCATGGAAAGATTTAGAGATGAAACACTGCGAAAATTAAAAAGAATTTAAGTAATTTTCACATAAAGAAATGTAAGTTTGCTTTGTACTTATATGTTATTTGTCTTACATGACATTGTTTTAATGAAAAGTAGGCTCTTAAAGTAAATCACAATACTGTAATGAGGTACTGTAACAATTTGTTCTTTAATCGCCCATTCAATTTGTAATTCTAAAACACATCTCATACACTTCACAGTTATACAACACATTTTTCGTATAATGGGTTCTGGGTGGACTTTTTTTAAGAATGGTTGTTTTGCTCCTGGGGCCTTATTTATCAACTCTACGTATGCAAATGTGTGCTATAAAAACAGTTTCACGCAAAGTGTGCGATTTACCATCTTGTCCTTATACCTAGAATCGTGTGTGTATATAAGCACGCCTCTGAGAAAATGTAGTGGTAGAACAGTGATACTACAAAAGGAAAGTGTCAACGTGTGTTTCCTGTGTCTTTTATTTGCAAATACTCAACTCATCGATCAAGACAGACAGTTGTATAATTTGTGTGAGGAGCTACAAAAGAAAGATGGGAAATCATTTGAAATGTAGTTATAGTGTCATGGCTGATCTCACTTTGCTGGATGATTTGACAGCCCTTTTATTGAAAGCACAATGAAAGAGACACACTTAACAGAACATATGAAAAAAGAAATAAAAGAAAAAACCTTCAAACAAGCCGAAAAAGAACAAAGAGCGATGTGAATATTAACAGTTATTTAAAAAATTACATGTTTTTTTATTTAATAAATAAAATAGTAATATAGCTGCCATAAATGGGGAAAAATATTCTCCTTGGGAGACCATGCCCCTTTAGGCTCTGCCCCTGACTAGGATTATTTTAAACTAGGACTAGGCCAGGGCTCCAGACCGCGACAAGTTTTTGAGACAGTGCGAGCCCTTTTTACTTCTCGCGCATTTGCGACGTGCCCATTTGGATTTTTTTTAGTTGTTATATGAAAAGTTGGACAACCAGTGTAGGCCTATGTGTGTTAGAAGGAGAAAGTCCGGAGGTGGCCCATCATTTAAAGGGAGCTGATCGCGGCCAATCTAGTCTATACCTTTCTTTATACCAGCCGTGCAGCAGCAAAGCGGCCCAAAAGCCCTCGCTAAAGATACGCACCTAGTCTATTTTTGACGTGATGTTTCTCGCCGTCTTCACGTCGGTCACAGCCCGGCTCATCAAGTTTACAGACACAACGTGAGCGTGTTACTACGATTCGCTGTTTGCTGTGACTGATTCGTTTTTAGCCTGAGGACGAACGATTTGATATTCGAGACGTTAAATACGATACGAACCACGGACTCTTGAGGAGTTCAGAATACGCCATTTATCTGTTGGTTACTTGAGACAGCGCTGAATCGTTTCCAATCCGTTCACAACAAGAATGCACGACAGGTCAATGCTCTCATTAAGTTAATGTGAAGTTATCTTTACAAGTAAAAAATTTTTGCGACCCGGCCCCGGATAAGCGGAAGAAAATGGATGGATCGATGGATAGATGTGAATATTACAAAATCGTCCTTAGTACACAATTAATTCATCATAAGAACGTAAGATGAGCCCTTTCGTTTTGCTTTAACACTTTACACAATAAAATATATACTTGATGAAATGACATGCGTTTTTTCTGTTGGTTCTTGAGTACTAATTTGGTCTGGTGTATTCAGAGTTTAAACAGTCTCTTTACTTAGCACTTAAAGCTTCTTAAAGCTTAGCACCAAAAATGATATATTTTAGGATATGTCAGTGCAAGTTGTTTTCGATCAAGGCATCTCTAACATTTACAGTAAGTTAGTCTGAGACTAGGCCTGAGCCTCAAATACTGCAAAGAACACAAGTTCAAAACAGTCATCTTTGTACTTGTATTTAGGAAAAGTTCAGAAATATTTTTTTAAGGGATAACCTGAATTTGTCTTCCTGTCTCTCATGCAGTCAGTCTTTCACATTGCTGTTGGATGACTTTGTCACTCCTTAGGTTTGATTTTGTTGAAATTCAACAGACATTGGACTGGAATGCCCGCAATACGTCTAGAAATGCTTACTTGAAATAAACATTTGGAGTGGACTTTTTTTCACGGTCTGTAATGAAATATCAGCAAACGTGTATAGACGGTTTCAGCAACAACAACATAAACAAACGTTATGTGTTCCGGTAGACCTACGCAAAGAACCAATAACTGTTGACTGTAGTTTCGATTTAATTTAGTACAATTAATATACAATAATATCAATTAATGTGTTGATATTAATATGATAAGTTGTTAAACGGTAACCAAACACAGAGCGCAAGTTAACTTCGGGCCAGGCACGTGCGTCTGATTTACGTTTTACATTTTATGACATGCCTACCCACTGTGTGTGTAATGAGTTTCAAATGGAGACATTCAGAAAAACAACAGGTGATTGGATGCATAATGTAAAAATACAAATGCACAAGCGGAGAGCACAAATTATGTGTGATTTAAATAAATATACTATCATGTCATGCATATTTGTACCAGACCTGTCTCCTGTTCTGAAACGGCATCTTCTCATACGGATACTCGTCTTCCTTGTGCATGACACACACTAACCCAAAATTCTCATGTTGTAGTGTGAAGTTGTGCTTGTATGATCTAAAATCTAGTTTGAGAGCTCTGAATACCATAACAATGTGTGAGAACTTAAAATGTATAAAGTCAACATTGCTCACAGCACAGACATGCATGGCTACACTACACTCCTCTTTCTATACAGGTGACAATAAGATTACAATACAACATTTGGGCAAAACGTGACCCAGACATATTCTAAACAGGCTTCACAAGATCCACCTTAACATCAGACGTATTTAAAGTCCTGCTGAAGTGGACGAATCTATCTCTGAAGGTTTCCACAAATTACACAGCTATAAAAAGGTTTAGAGATTACAGCACTGCACAAACAAATCCAACACGCTGCAAAACAGCTCCCTCCCATCACAAAATCCCCAAGCTCATGTGATAAGGGCCACACATACGTCATATTCAGCCGTCGCTCCGCACAAAACACAAACTCACTTATCAAAGCGCTAATAAAACCATATTAGGTCAAGGCTATCTGTACAGCCGGACACAAGAAACAAATGAAGGCATCGCTAGACATTTTATCCAGTGTATAATAGTACATGATTTGTATACCTAGGTCTCCAAAGTGCGCTGCCTCCATGTGGCTGGGCTGTTTCTTGAGGATGGCTGTACGGCCACGCGCGAAGGAGTCCATGTTGGCTGAGATAGCATTGATAGCCACATGGCTGGGCCCCGCCGCTTCCAATATAGCATGATTATTACGGCCACTGAAGGATGGAGAGTGTGGTGACACTGGGGCTGGAGATGAGAATACAGAGTAGAAACATTATTACGACAACAAAATGTGTGTTTATACGTTTATTAATTCAATCGTTGAAAGGGATAGTTAAGAATTCTGTCGTTTCAAACCTGTGTGACTTTCTTTCATCGGCAAAACCCAAAATACATTTGTTCCACTAAACCCTAACATATATGGGAAACATCTATTGCCACATTCTCATGTCGAGCAGCCCAAACTTTTTCTTTTACATTCCGACCGGTTCATTCCCATGAAAATCCCAGGCGATGTATGCGTACCCAAAATAGGTCTTGCATCCCGTGTGACGAACATAATTTAGAAAAAAACGTTTATGGGTCGGAACTCATCGCATTTCCCGTAAACAAACAGCAAGACATCAACACAGTAAAGCATGATAGCACGCTCACCTTTGCCGACTTTGGGATCTGCTGGTCGTTCAAGCTCTTTTGCTTTAGCTGTGAATGAAAAAACTGAAAATTTCATTTACAAACGACAAAAATGACCACTAACACTTTTTATCAGCATCTCGATGCAGCGGATTGTTCACCACCACCGACACTTCAGAAAGCATCGTTCTCCTTCTTTCTTTAAAATGAATAAATGAAAATGCAAAGCATCCCAGTATGTAGACCGTGTAAGTGATTAGCATATTTCTAAACCATCCCTACAGTACGTTGTGTTTGTTGGTTGATTTGCATGCATGGGGCGAGGCCTTGCTACTGTCTGTCAGCAAAAACACAAATTACACTCAATACTAGACTCACGGGGCACAAAACTATGAGAAGCCACATTCTTCAAATGTCGATAACCTCAAAATTGAATCGTATGTAACATTGTTCCCTCATCTTCAAAGGCGCATGTAATATATATTAACACACGTGAGGGAGGAAGAAAACTGAATATGAGACAACACCCATGTCACTGAGAACAAAGAGACGGTTCCTTTAAAATGGGACATGGACTATAAGGGCATCCTTCCTTGCCTAGGGGGAAGCCACTCTTACTAGAGACTCTGAGGTCACGGGCTACATGTTTAGGGGCTTTATTGCGCAAAGGATTGTGGGAAATATGGCTCGTGTTATGTAGTTTAGGCAAAATGTATAGGTCTCAATAAAGACATCATTGATAAACGGACTGACAGCATTAATGCAATAAACTTACAACTAAACATCTCCATACTATTGATGGACAACCCGTACATTTTATCAGATCAAATATTCAATGCTAATGAAATCCCAATTTGGATATTATCAAAAGAAATAATTTTTGTGTATTCATCATGTAGACCTATAGAAATGTTTTGTTTCATTTTGTTGAAACTGGTCCCGAATGTAGATGCAACATTGGATTTTCTTACACACGTGACTGTCAGATGTGTCACTTTAATGTTTTACTAAATGTTCACATAACAGAAACAGTTTATTTCAATTATTACAGCTGAGGTTCATTGTAAAACCCATTTAAATCTATGTAACGTTACGTGTAAATGACACGGTGATATCCGACCTCTCTTTCACACTTGCATTTGCTGCGACAGCGATGCACAAGAGGAATTTCATGACTATTGTTGAAAGTAAAATAGGTTTGAATCACACATCGACGTGGACAGGAGTTCAGCACCGGTCCAAAAAGCCCACGGTGGCGATCATCCCGTCATCGAGCAGGGCACTTCCTTACCTTTCCGCCTGAAGAACGACATGATAAACGTGAAGCTGCGAACTGTTCAGCTCAGAGACAACATCCCGCGATCTCCCGTCTCCTTTCATTCATAACCATTTAACACTCGCAGCTTTCGCTTCGGCCATCAACATCTACATTCACTGGCAAAGGCGAAAAACATCAAGTCCCAGATCAACTGGCCCGCTCGCCATATTGTCAATAAACGCCTCACTTCCGGAGTGTCTGCGGCACGGCGTCGGCTTCTGGTGGAATTGTGGGAAAAGACCTGACAAATGAAAAGACTTCAGTCCACTACACACGAAACAGAGCGGCGGATAGATTTGTAACGATATGGTATTAAAACATGATGTAAAACATGCATATATTAGTATTAGATAATGTAATGCTTGGGTGGATAAATAGTTGACCGCAGGTTCTTGGTAAGTGTTGCTGTAAGGTTACTTGATCTATTGTCCGTTCAATTGTTGTATAGTAGTCCAAAGTGTTTTTACGAAGTATTAGTATCGCATTTTTTTCCCCTTTAAAAATGCACGATATAAAAAAATGCTATATTGGTGAAATGCACAAACAAAGCAAACGTTACAGACTCCTAAAATGCATTAACATTCATTATAATTTACTTGTATTTACAAATCTTCCATTTTCATTTAACATATATTATTTCTCTATATTTTATATTTGAAATGTTTTTAGTAAAAATATATTTTTATAATTTAGTAGTAATTGATTTTATCACTTAAAAGTCTGTAGACTATGTCTGTGAAGGCATTGTTATTGCTCAAACTGTATTTATACATGACATAACAGTATTTACGTGGCTTCACTGTCTGTTTCCCTTGCGAATATGTATGATATTTGCTGTTCTTTTTCTTAACTTATTCTTAACCATTATTTAAAGGAATATTTTACCCCAAATTTAATTTTCATTTACTCACCCTCATGCTGTTCCAAGCCTATATACATTTCTTTGTTATGTATTACACATTATTGCAAACAACTTGAGGGTCAGCAACATAATTTTCATTTTCGGGTGAACTATCCATTTAATTGTAAATATTATATCCAACAATTAGAAGTCACATAATTCTTACTATTATGCCAATGCAATCTTTAAATACACTTTATTCTTTAGGATTCCTTTACAGGGGCAAACAATTTTTACACTTTTACCCCAGTCATAGAACAATGACACGTAGAAATCACCTGAATGGAGGAAGCATGCTGAGATCATATAACTTGTTGAATACTATTAGCTTTATTTTCATAATGCCCTTTTTTATAGATTAAATAAATAAAGAATGAAGGCTAAAAACGCTGTGTGATCCTCACTGCTGTCAACTTGTGAAACCCATCCAACTAAAATTACAAAATCCATTGTTGTAATTACTGTGATTAAAAGTAGTATTAGGAAATGACAGACCAAATATTATCATTTCCATGACCTTTTATTAACCTTTAGACAAAACAAACTTCAGAACAATACCAAAATGAATCCTTAATTGTGCGTTATGACAGAAGTACACATGGAAATCTAATTTTACAGTTTCCCTTATTTTTTCCAACCATTAAAGCTGTTATCTAATGCTGTCGAACATAGAGTTTCATGCGCTGAAAGTCTTCTCCCAAGAAGAGCAGATAGCATCAAGCAACATCCGTGCTGAAAACACTTTGGAGGTCACCATCATTGTTGCTCTGCCTAAGAGACCAACAAACAGCGAAGAACAACTACAGATGGAAGACAGAAGAGAAACAAAACATTATAAGACAACACAGAGTGTGAAAACTATGAAAATAGGTTTGTTATATGTTTTCAGTATTATAATGTAATGGCATTTTCTCACCTCTATGATCAGCACGTGCTTATTTTCCTGAGACCTTCTCGATGGCACTCACGATTGATTTCATTTTTGGATCTGAGTCAACAAACCCATCTCCATTCTGTCAAAGAAAGGATGAGGCAAGTTAAAAACGAGAAGCCACACTGGGGGGTGAACATGAACTGTAGCAAACTAGAAAATCATAACAAATATATACTTTTATGTATGTAAAATAAATAGTTTACATTACACTAGTCCATTTGGGATAGAAAAAGAGTGAACTTGTAAATGTACAACGAAACAGACATAGAACTAAACTTAAAGAGAGAAACCACAGGAAGACAGGAGTTTGATTTTCAACATTAATGTTAACGGAGAACAACACACTATATTAAAAGTGATTTATCGAAAAAGAAAAAGCAGATCAAATGAACTCGAACCTTTTTTGAGTGCACCAACTTTCCATTCACTTCCACCTCAAACCACCCTGTGGTAGAGCGTGTGCCCTCTCCGGTCTAGGAATGGAAATTAATAATAAAATAGCAATGGAAAGATAAATGAGGATCACAAGCCATTAAAATTGTGCACACACACACATATATATATATATACACATTAAAATAAAAATACAAAATGGTACAACTACAATCATATACAATACATACAATCTCAAGTTCGCCTGGGAATTCATCCTCAAGCAACGTCTTGAGTTTGGTAAACTTGATAAAGGAAACATAGAAAGAGCTCATGAGGGCATGGATGGACATGACAATATTTTCTGCAAATTAACATACATACAGTACGAATTATTTATTAAAATGTCAAAATGATTAACCTTACCTTGGGCCTGTACCCTCATCCGCCACTAGGAGATGAAAAAAGAAAACATTTAGACGATACTCCCTTCGTAAATACAGTTGCATGATGTCAATTTCCTGTTGAATTGCTTGTCATTAAAAAATGACATTTGTTTAAACGCAATTGATGCACAAATTATTTAGCCAATGTATGATTTGCCTTTATGCTTGTCTTGATAGTTCATGACAAACAAGGTATTATGTAACATTCTGGCAGATCGTTTCATCTTGTTTTGACGATACTGCTTTGAGAGACACACCTAGCATCGATGACTAATGACGTGCAAATACACGTGGTGACTGTTAAATACAATGCTTTTTAAAGAGCTCTGCACTGACGTTTGTCTGACCGAATGCATTTTAACCATTTATTATCGACTACAAAACATTTGCCCGAAAGTATGAGGCCTTCAAACTTCTGAAACCAACGGTATACATATAGCAAATACTACGTCAACGACCTACCAGTAGATTATATGAATTTTGACAGCCATCCTTGACAGTTGTTTAAGGTCGTTTGTGAGAATTAAAAAATACTTGCGCGAACCGCTGCGACAGTCACTATACTGACAGAAATGCTTTCAGTTCTCCTTAATATTCCTCTGATGTTGTTACGAAAGATTGGAGGCGGAGCAATGGACCAAGCCCTGCCCCTTGACTGCATGTACTTCCGGTAAGTTTTCCAAAGGAGGATGTGAAGAAACGGAAACACTAAACAATTAACAACATTTTTAGAAGCTTCGAGAAGATTACGAGATTTCACCCATGATTTTAACCCATAATAATACGCCGTTTACAGTTTAATGTTTTTAATATTTACAATAAAATAATTCCTCAAAAACCCTTATTTACAATGTATTTTGACAACCTTTCAAACCCGAATTATTACATTATAAAGAAATGCTTTATTTATTTATTTAGCCTTTTCACTCGTTTTCATGTGTTGATTTTTCTGTATTCTTTGTTGGTATTATTCTTTATTTGACATATTCTGAATTGTACAGAAAGGCTGGTTTGTATGTGATTGTTGTCAAACTAAATATAAAAATGTTAAAAAGTAATATTTGTAATATAGAACATAGAATATATAGTTATACATTAAGGTGAAAAAATAATGCATTGAAAAAATATATCATTTTATTGTTTTATCATCTGAAATGGTTATACCATATTTGTTTTATTAAAAACTTTAAGACAAATTAGTGCACATCTCATTTTGGTAAAAGTTAATATAATTATAAAATATAATATAAGACACTATTGTAAAAACAGAAACGATATCAAACACTGAAGTGTTTTATGTTTGCAGTATGTGTTTATAGCAACAGTCTCAATGGGATATCTACTGTACAACACACACCACAAAACAAACTGTGCCCAGCCCTTGGGTAATAAAAACCAGCAAAACAACATGTCTTTTGAGATACTATTCGTACAAAGAATTGAGATATCTCACAGTATAATTCTGTTATAATCAACATTAAAACACAAAACCTATTCATTGTCTCCTTTATCGGCACTCAAGCTTTTGCGTTGTCTTTTAGAAGGTGGCACCAGATGTGCGGGCAGCTCACGGGGAAGCCCAAAACCCTCCAACTTCACATCAGTGAGATGGCTGGCCAAAGCAAACTCTTCATCATCCAACATACCATCACAGTCCACATCTGACAGCTTCCAGATTCGTGCCAGGACTGAACTGGGCAGGTGGGTGCTCATCATCCAGTCCTTTACTTTGGTCCCACTCAGCTTGCCGTCGTGGGGCGATAAGTTGTAAAAGATCTCATCATACTTGGATTTATCTCTTGACACCACCCAATCGTCATCTTCTGAGACATGATGAATTTCTCTGTCGGGTCCATAGTGATCAAAAGGGTTCCCTTCTATAAAAGGGCCCCTGTTGGGACCATGTAGAAAAGGTCCCCCTTCAACCACGAGTTGGTTAGCGGCTTCCTGTTCATCTTGGGGTAGAAGAGGCATAAGCTTGGCAATGTCGGTGTTCAGGAGCTCATCCAAACCAGCAAAGAGTTTAGGTTTGAGGGCTTTAAACTTGGTGAAGTCGTGACTCATGAGTCGCTCCTGTGTGCAAATATGTGTGAGGGGCAAAAGTAAAACGTTTACTGACGGTGTAAAATTTGTTTGATTAGAATATTTACACGGTTAAGCACCTGCATCTTTGCACAGTCTGGAAAATCTCCAGCTGAAATCTGGTGCCTTTGTTGGACCCTTGAAAAGATGATGGGAAGGTCATAGATAAGAGCTCTCTTCTTCTTCTCTTTGCAGAAAACCAAAGGCATGTCTTCTTTTAGAGAGCTAATGATGTAAGCGTGTGCCTGCGGGTGAAGAGAGGAAATAAGTGAAGACACATTCATGTTTTATTAGGAATACCTCAACTAAAGGTTCATTTTCAAAAACATAGGTATATCACACATTGTTTGGAAAAATACATTCTTTTTTTATGGGAAGAACCCTCACCCTCACAAGCCGTGCTCGTTTCACCAGATCATTGAGTTTTCTCAATGCAGAATTCCTTGGAAGGTTCTGAATATCTGCGAAAATTTCCTCCTCTTCCCTCTCGAATAGCCTTCTGTTGTCTGTCACGCGCATTGGAGAGGACCAGAAAGACCCAATGTAAACCCTAAGAACCTCTGGAGTGCAGAACACTTTCCCCAGTGACCACATAAGGGCGCCGTACACTCGCATGAGCTCTTGGGAATCCACCGTGTCTGCCTTGTTGAGCAACACTCGGAGCTTGTCCTCGTTGCCGCGCAGTGCCATCACAGTGCGCGAGAACTCATCCGAGATCTCCAGTTTATGTGCGTCACACAAAAGGATGATGCGGTCTACGTGTTCAGCAAACCAGCGAATAACAGCAGGAAAGTCGTATCCTATACAACGAGAGACAAATGTGAAGTGCTGATCTGACACCTCACCTTATCCATAATCTATTATACGCAAATTGAAGGGCCAGATCAGCATAAGAAATTCAACTCCACCTCTGTAAATGACTTGCACGTGGACTGTAAAATAAGTCCTAGACGAGTTGGATGCATTTGTGCATTAAATCATTTTTATGACCTTTCTTTGACATGAAGTGAATAGGACTTTGTGTCTGATTATTTTAATATCCTGTTTCTACTGTGAATAATGAGAACTAGGCCTGCTAGACGTGTTCAATATTGAAAACGATTGACTTCTAGTTTGCATGAAGTGTGGCTTTTCTTAAGGCAACTTGTTTTGTCGATTCATTCATATTTTAATGGAAAATAATGAAATCATACAAATCAGAGTAAGCAGGGTTAGAAAAACCTGCAAACAATAGATAATAAATTGCAATAAATCCTGGCACAATTTTTCATTCAATATAATTATTCAAATTGTATATACAGTGCACAGTATGTGCCCTGTCTAAATTATACAGTTTATAACATTGTATACTGTTTATAATATAGTAATGTCTATTGTGTTGTGTGCACTATATTTAAAACTCTTGTGTTGCTACTACTGTAGGCTACCACAATGTCCCACACGCTCCATAAGGTGATTTAAAGTATTTTATGTTGTACCCCATTTAGAGATTGTGTGCGATGTAGTTACCTATATACGGTATCTTCTGCACCCACCTCTACTCATATTGTGTTGGGCCACAGACAGAATCCCTGGTGTGTCGATAATGCTGATACTCTCTAGAACTCGGTTGGGTAAATGTGCACACTGGAATCTGGGAAACAGCAGAGATGTAATCGAAAAAAGTACGATTTGGGAAAAGTTATCCGCCCAATGGGATCTGTTCATCTGTGCCAAATAATGATGCATTTTCTTCTCACTTTTCTCCAAACTACATCCCCTCTTTCTCTCTGCTTCAGTTTCTACACTGCAGTGCAAATTTGGCAGAATTTTCTCTCATTTTGTTTAAGCGTTTTTATTATTATTTCTTCACAGGGCATCGTTGGATCTGTATCACTTACCGATTGAGGAAGGCGGTTCCAAACGGGCTGAGTTTGCGGAAGGGCTTAGTAGGGTCTAAGGTTAGAGCATTGCCATTGATGAGTCCCTCAATCTCTCCATGCATTATAGCTGTAAAACTGTCTGTCGTAGGTTCAGGTCCTATTCGGCTTCCTGGATAGTTTTGTTCCAAAAGATATCTGCCACACACATGCAGAGACATAAACATCCCAAATTCCCAGTAGCCCCACTATCAAAAATGTAATTATCAATATTGTAAGGAAAAAATATAGTATTGGAATTTTAAAGCAATTTGTATTGCAATACTTGTATTGCAGTATTCTGTAAAGATTGTATAGTTTTTATTGTTTACGATATTGCCGTTCTAAAGCAGAATAAATTGACTATGCACCTGATAAAAGTGGTCTTCCCTGTTGAACACTGACCCAGCACCAGGATCATGGGCTTGTTGCTAAAATCTGCATCTTCAAGGCTTGTTGAGTGGAAGTCAGAGAATCCATAATACTTTTCCAATGGGAGCAACTTCTGCCGGTATAGATTCTTCAAAGCTTCAGTCACAGTTTGAACCTCCTTTTGACATTTAACCCTCCTTTTAATGTCCTTACCGGCCATTGGGTAAAACTGGGTTCTGCGCAGTGTTAAAAATGTTAATGCATACAGTTAACAACTATGAAACCAAAGTGAATGGGCAATCGTAAGTTAATATATTTATATATGTTGCATGCTGACTCACATTTGTTGATTATTCTGTGTAAACTCAATTTAATCTCCAATTTAGGAAGAGTTAGAACTGCTTGTCGATAACACTGATCTCTATCGTTGTCATTATTTGAGTCTTAGCAAATAACTTGCAGCTGTCTCACTATATCAGGAGGAAGAAAAAGCCTGTGGTTGAGCAAGACAACACATCAAGTGCAGCTGAATTCAAATGAGCCAAATTCCTCAACCGTTTTAAGCCAATTCGTATGCATTGTTGTCTCATTTTTTTAGATTAGATTAGATTCAACTTTATTGTCATTACACATATACAAGTACAGTGTAACGAAATGTAGTTTAGGTCTAACCAGAAGTGCAGTTAGCAAGTGCAGGATATACAGTTAGAATAAATACAGAATACAATATTGAGAAAATATTACACAGTTATGAAAATATTTTACAGTAGGTATGTTCTATGAAAATATTTTACAGTAGGTATGTACTATGAACAATATATACAGATGACTATATACTATTATCATTAACACCATGAACATTCATGTACAGGTGGATATGAGCAGATAACAATTTAGACTAAACTACACGTACCAAACAACAGCTGCTTATAGCTGATTATGTTTTATCCATTATATTATTGATATGATTTATGGCATTGTAATTGATTGGCATGCTTCATACAGATTACATTCAACAGTCACAATGTCATGTAACTGGATTCACTCACTGTTCTCTAGAGCAAACAGATATTCTCTTAACTGTCTCTCCAGGACCATGTGAAAAACAGAGGGGAGTAGACCACTGCTCATCTGGGTTCTCTCAGATTTGCCTGATGAGGAACAAGCGGAGGTCCAATAGGGTGGAGATATAAAATAATAGTGTCTGGAGATTAGAAACATGTGCTGCCTGTAATTTATATGCTGAATATGAACACCGAGCACATGAAACGAAAAACCGGGGAATCATTTTGTATCATTTCTGCGTAGTCAATAACATATTGGTATTAATGTAAAAAATATATATAAAGCCAAAAAGTTCATGTATGTTGATGTTTATGACTGATTTTTGTATTTAACACATTTTCAGTGCAAAGTTTTAAATAGGTGTTTACAGTGTTTAGTAACTACTTTGACGTACATCCTCATTTTACTTATTAATAATACACATATAACATATATTATTAAACATTAATTATCCAAGCAGTTTCAAACATTTATATAAAAATGGGGGGGGACATTTTCAAGACCATCAAGATTTTATTTTGGGACGCAACAGCAAATCACACTAACCTTGACTCTTCTCCCTTCCTTCGATTGCACAAAATATAAAATGATGCGTTTAGTTCTCGTTAGATGTGCAGTAGATGTTCCTGGAGACCAGAGATCCTAATATTGTTAAGACCAGTCCTGGAGGAATAAGACAAATCTTTTTTCTCACTAGTTCATCACTGCAACACTGTCAGAATCCCCAACCATTAACCACTCCTGTTTAGCACTGCCTCTGTCAATCTCTCTAGTCTAGTTTCTTGCTCTGATGTCACAAGAAAGGTTTTTTAATCATTATGAATGGAAATCGTCAATAACACGTTTGTTGGAGCTCGAAACCCCGTTGGCATTTGTTGGCTTGAACAACCAAAACTACCGTTAAACAAAGTCCTTGCTGTACTACCAGAACCCAGCACAGCATTACTGTACCCAGATAGCATAAGGTACATCCGTAAGATGTCTGCTAAAGATCTGTAGATGTGGAAAACATCTGCTATCAAAAAACATCTGCTAAACATCTTAGGAAGAGCTGTTGTACATCCATTCTAAATCATACACATCTTATGGACGTCTTCTAGAGGTCTATATGACAGCTGACAGCAGACGTCTCGGAGATGTAGGGCGGATGAGCAAACAGCACCTGCCAGATGTCTTGCAGATCATGTGTGGTATCAGGGTAGGCCTACATCTATCAACACTGTGAACTTGCTTCAATTACATTAAACCTACACTCTCCTTCTGATCAAAACAATACATTTAAAAAAATTATTCACGTATTTCATTGAATCTAATCTTAAATATGTATATATATAAACGATCAGTGAGAGTCCATTTCGAATTCATGCGACGCATCAGAGTCACGACTAAACGAATCACTGAATCGATTCCCGGAATCGATTCCTTAAACCGAACAACTGCATCAATCCAACGCGTCCGTCGGTGTATTTTTTAAAGCATTCAAATATCCGAAACAGTTTGCTAAAATGTAAATATGTACTAATAAATGTTAATAACAAATATTAACTCGTTAAAGTATGATTCTGTTTGCGTAGAGTGGTTTGAAGATTTGATTTGGAACTTGAGAGATTTGTTTCCACGTCTCGTGACGCTTCGTCCTTCCAGTTGATATAAAAGCAGATTTCTTAACAGTATTTTGATCAAGTTTGGTCGAATCGTGTTGTTATGTGTCAAGCAATGGTTGCAAATAACTGAATTTCGTCTTGACCTGTGTAACAGGGATCCCACAGAGCTGGATATGGTGGGCGTCACGTGTGAAATGGACAATGTGTACCGCGAATCAACCTACACATTATCACCTGTACCAGAAGTGTGGGTAGATCAACAGTCTGCTTCAAGTAAGAATCCTATTTTTATCACCGGTGACCTTGTTGCTTTACAGTAGGGGAGGATTTATTGTGTTAGATGTTGCACTGACCCCAAACATGCATTTTTCTCATCTTATCTTAATATCCATTTATTTGTATTGATTCTGTTATATGTTAATGTGTAGAACATACGTAGATTTGGTTTTTGGTTTTAAACAGAAAGCAGAAAGACCGCCACATCTCACCATGTGACGGCTTCCCATGATCTTCATCCAGATGATCTCCTGACACCCGTTGGCTCAAGGAAGACAACAGGAGTCTCTATGAAAACGTGTCGCCTTTGCGGAACTACCGGCACGCTTGATACACATCTGTTGATTCATCGACCGGAGAAGCTTTATACCTGTGACATTTGTCAGAGAGGTTTTAAACAACATCAGTTGTGAGTATCACATGTTGCCATCTCAGTTATTTGTTTTTAGCTATATTATCACATTATATTACTAGATTATTAATACACGGCATAATATAAATGAGTTCATTTCAGTTGCCGTTGATGCACAAATAGATCTTCACTTCAATTTGGATCAATTTTCGTTCTCTGAATGAAAAACGAACATAAAAACCTATTGTTACTGTGTATAACAGAGTCTGTTATAACAACATCTGTCGAATCTTTTACCCGTGTCATTCTATTTCTTTTTAGCATGTCTCACATGTCAACCCATCACAACAAGAAGACTGACTACTGTACTTATTCCGGCTGCCACAAAACCTACAACAACCAAAACTACCTACAAGATCACTATGCATTGCGACATGGAGTCCGCATCATATCCCCTTCCTTCGACCATCCGACCTCCCGCTGGGAACCTGTGGATACTCCTGCAGGGTCCAAAAAACAATCGTACAATACAGAATTGCATGGCTTCTTCAACTCACCACGAAAGCTCATTTCACCTAATGTGCCAAAAGGTTTCAGTGATTCAAAAGAGACCCATCCCTCTCAGGTAAAACCTTCAAAAGCGCAGCCAAGCTGGACGTCGGCGGCAGCAAGTCAATCTTATGATGTCAAAGAGAGAGCGCTGCTAACCAGCACCCATTGGACCCCATCAGTACCTCATACCGTTGAAGAAAATCCTGTGGTTATTTCTTTAAATGACAGTGATTTTGAAAGCAGTCCCGATTCCCCTGAACTATTCTCCAAAAGGACGTCATCCCTTGAGCCTAGCAAAGTCACAACTACCGCTACGGTGGGTTCTTCTAATACATCTGAAGCTGAATATTCTCAGCAGCATTGTTCCATCCAGGTGAAACAAACTCTGAACAAGTTAAAGCGAAAGCGCCCGTCTTTCACGTTTCATCATGCTGCTGAAACAAAGAGTGGGCTTATTTGTGACTTTCCCGACCCTTTGAGAGCTACCCCTCCTTCTACCTCCGTCATCCAAACCCCTTCTCCTGTACCTTTACCGGAAAGCAGGAAGAAGAAGTACAACTCTACGGATTCGGAGAAAGTCTTGACTGATCCTGCCCTGGTTCCTCAGCCCAGCCGTAAACGTTCACGGACACAATCGCCCTGCCTTGTCTCACCTAGTCAGGTAGCATTGATACAAAAAAATTATACTTATGGACCATTGGTGAGTTTTCTGTAATATTTTAACATTCACATTTTACGACGCAGGAGTCTCCCATGAGGGCAAAAGGACAGGAACAGAACTCTTGTAAAAGGTTTGAAACTGGAGGGGTAGTTCACCCCAAATTTTGGATGATTTAAAGTTTTGGGTGAACTTTCCCTTTAAGACTCGATGAATCGTTTCTGCATCACATTCTGAAATGCATATTACACTTTTTAATACAAGTGTGTAACTGCCATCTGACACTCCACAAACATAATCTGAACAACCAGGTGATCTCTAAAGTAACCGTAGGTTCATTTTAATTGGTTACTTTCTTCACAAAACGTATACAAGATGTCCAGCTGTACGTAGAACTCAGACGCAGTTCCCATGTACTCGAGGACGTTGTGGCTCCGGTGAAAAAACAGAGGAACTCACCCCAAAGCCATCTTTCTCAACACTCAAGGTGAAATTTGGATCTGTTACATATTAGCTCTATGTTTAAGATTAGATAAAACATCACAGAACATCATTTCCGTCACAGGATAAAGAACAAAAGCAAAAGTCCAAGCGGAAGAACTCACCCGCTCCGATCATTCCTGTCTCTGTTCTAGTGACTCAGGCAGAGGTCATCGGCTCTATATCCTCCCCTCGTCCGGTAATGATTCTCTTTAGGGAATTTTAACTATATGCAATAAATAACCAAATATCAGTGATTATTAGCAGCGATTGTTGAAGTAACGCAAAATACTTCCCCACTGTCGTAGACTCGTAAAGGTCTGTCTAAGAGGTCTGCTCGTCTCACCCAGCCGACTATCTCCAGTCCTGACCAGGAAGCCCAGGGACTGCACGGATGCTGTGCCACAAGGGGTCGCCCCAGCCAGCTTCGCTCACCCATCTATCTGGCAGACCACCGTGCAAGCCCAAGATTTCCTCCACCACCTTATACACCTCCACCCATGCTGAGCCCGCACCGTCCCAGGACTGGACTCTATTTCAATGCCCTACCACAGTATCAGCAATACCCACCATCTGCAGCCAGCAACTACAGTTCCACCCTTGGTGAGCACTGAAAGCATGCATCACCAGGCAACTTTAATTGCATTGATTTCTAAACAATTCGATTAGTTAGACAAGTATACAAATATGTTCAAAAGTGAGTGCTCACTAACTTTCAATTTATAACTTTTAATCTCCACAGTTGATGTCGACAACACAGTCATCAGCATAAAGCCGTGAGTCACTCTACACTTAAGGTCTAAAATTTAGTTTTTATGGATCCAACCCAATTGACCCTTTGCGAAGCCCACCCCCTTTTGCTATGTCCGACATCAGCCAGAGCGCTTCAACTGCCCTAAAGAATATTTTTTGTGAAATAATCATGTGTACTTTCAGCCAAAAGCAATAAGAAAGTCTTTAATATGCATTTGAAATATATATTCAGGATGTGAAAGTGACTCGGACTAAAGTAAACAAAATAAAGATTGAAGCATTAGGAATGAAAGTAAAACACTTTTCTTTAAACTAAGATTCCACAGTAACATGACTTTCAGTTGGGATCATGTTCGTACAGTGTGAAGACCAGGAAGGACATTTGGGGAGGACTTTTTAAGACCGCATAATGCTCAGTCGGTGATTGTCGGACAAAATGGCGAATATTAACAGGGGGCACATTATATCGGCGTTACGATTGGTCAATCTAAACTATTACAAAAACAATGTTTGCTTTCTCTGTTTGTTGACTGTACTATATTCTTTAGGAGGATAAACATCGGTTCGCGTTTTCAGGCAGAAATCCCTCCACTCCGCAACACATTCTACGTGTTGTATGAAGAACATCCCGCTCAGCTTGTCTGGTCCCCTTGGAAAGATCTCACTACCAACAGAAAGACACAGAGAAAGGGTAGAAACACAAAAACACCTTTCTTACTTATCTGCAAAACAAACCGTGCTGATTATATCATTACTTTTTACATTACTCATGTCGTCAAAACCTGTATATGTGAAACGCAAAAGAAAATATTTTGAGAAATGTCTTAGTGGTTTTGTGTCCACACAATGGAAGTCAATGGAGTCCAATGTTGTTTGGTTGCCAACATTCTTCAAAATATCTTTTGTGTTTATGAGAGAAAGTCATCTTAAAATTACTTTAATGGTAAGTGGTGATAATCGTTTTGTTTTTGTTAAACCACCCCCTTGAATTGCCAGAGGTCTGGTAGTATTATTTATATAACACGTTGTACAATGTGCAAGCATTACATACATATCTATTTAAACTATGCAAAAACAAAGTTTACTGTTTAAAAAATATGTTTGTTGAAAGTCGTCCGGATAAATTTTATTAGTTTGTTGCCTGGGTAATTGAACACGTGATCTTTGCATTGCTATATGAGTTGAACTGTAAAATAAAGATCTCACATGTCATATTCATTTTTGCTGTGATTATTCCTGTTTGCACTTCAGTTACAGAACTGTTAGACATGTGCTGTTCCAGTGTACTAACCGGAGGGGGAACCAACATTGAACTTGCCCTCCACTGTCTTCATGAAGTACAAGGAAATATACCGGTGAGCTCATTGGTTCTACTTAGCCTCTCATTTTAAAAGATATGTTTTAAACAGCTGTTATTCATTTATCAGGCAACACTGGATTTACTGTTGATGAGAGAAGATTTTCGAATCACCGGGCACCCTCTGAATAATTACCACTACACGGGTATAGAGGGCGCTTTACTACTTTTAGGAAGTGATGAATTAATAAACTAATAATACATTTGATGATGGTCTTTTTAATTGACAGGGTCAGACCACTGGACAGATCAAGAGATGAGACTTTTCAGAAAGGCTCTTGAGGACCATGGCAAGGACTTTAATAAGATTCATAGTGTGGTATGAAAACTCAGTCTTATATTTTAAATGTTATACTTGAATAATTTTAACACGACCTTCATTTGCACATAAGCATGTATGGTCATCGCTGTTGTTTGATTTTATAATATTCAATTAACTGGGTTTTTTCATAGTTCATACTTCAATTTGCAGAAGTAATTGTTTTGCTTTCCTTAACAAGTTCATCTAATTATGTAGTTGCAAACCAAATCAGTGGCCCAGTGTGTGGAGTATTACTACATCTTGAAGAATCTGAAAAAATTCAAGCAACGTGTTCAAGCTGCAGATGAAAAAGATGTTGAAGAGACCCCTGTATGTATTGCACATCAGAACCCTGTCAGAACGTCAGCTAATACACATTACTAGTGGTACTTAGGCCGTATTTATTGACTTTCCAAAAGGTGTTCCAAGACTCACAAAAGACCCCGCCTGAGCAGACAAGAAAGAGCAACACTAGACGGACGGGTGTGCAAAAGGTTTAAGATGCTAGTCTTGCAACACTTCTTTCATTTTATACATTGACTTAGTAGAACAAACCACACATAAGTCTGTTTTTTTATTTAAAAAACTGCAGAAATATGTAAATATATATATAAACATTATATTAGATTAAAAATTATGAATGAAAATTCTTTTTTTCCCAAAAAACTCGGAATAGAGATGTCCATGTGAAGAGCCACCACTACACCTCGATCAGGACAGAGACTGGCTGCCTCCAGGCCACAAAGACACAATGTCCAAGGATTTATATGGACCCTGAAATTAAGTGCTTTGTTTTTGTAATCCTAAAAATGTGCTGTTTACAGTGAAGTTTAATAGTAAACATATAGTTTAGCCTGAATTTAAAACAATAAGATTTATAAAATGTTTTCTACTATTGTTGTTCCACTGTTTGTAATTTTCTTGAAACTGTATGTTCTGGTTAAATATTTGATCCGCGATTTAGTTAACAGTAAAATCTATTCCACTAATTCATTACGTAAACTCTGTAGTTTGCATAATTTACATTGTGTCAATGCTCTAATCAGTTTGCAAAGCCACGTGAACTCTTTCTCCATTTTGTTAAGCCCTGTAATACATCCAAGTTATTACCTGTAGTTATTAGTTGTTTTTTCAGGCTTTTGAAAAGACATATGCACAATAAACGAAGATTAAACTATAAAAATGTTTTTTTTTCTTTATTTGTATGATTAAGCAACCAAAAACATCTTCAATTTCCTGTCTCCATAATATTTAATAAAACACTTTCACTGGAACATGCTACCTATGTGGTAAACTGGTAAAAGTAGTAAAGGCAACTACTAATAAAGTACATAATACCTTCAAATATGAAAGGAGGAACAATAATGTTGAAATGCATGAAAACGCATTCCATGTAATACTTGCGTGTAGTGACAACACTGGAAAGTGACAATAATATTGTAACAATTGATGCAGAATTGAACTTTGTGACAACATACAGCAATTACGGAATAACCATATGTATACAAAATGAAAACTAATTTAATATTAGTTTTCATTATATCTTTTGAATGCAAATTGATACATTTGTGATTATATCTCGTACAGTAGTATTTTCAGCCTATGTACATAAACAGTTCTCTCCAAACTAGCTTTCATATGACACAAGAGTCTGGTAAAGATTATCTCTGCTCTGATTCCCACCGACACTGTTCTTCTGGTCAGTTTCTCGTCCAGAGGGGCCAACCTTTAGCTGATCCACATAATCAGTGTTCTGATGGAGAAATAAAATATGGTCAAGGTGTTTAGAACCCAAGGTGGCCCTTCTTTGGGTCACCGGAGATTCCCTCGGGGCAAATGCCAGATCGGCCGAAATGGCAGTTGCAGGTATGGACAGATATTGTCGTGCCAGTCTGGCCACAGCTGGGAAGCGATGTTCTTTGTTACGCCACCATTGAAGAGGCGAGAGGCTGCGTCTGCAGAGGGGCTCCGCTATATAATTTTCCAGCTGCTGGTGAATTTCGGGCATTCGTTCTGTTGGGTCCTCTCCTAGAAGAATATCATACATGCTCTGCTGGAGAGGACTCATTCTTATGCGTGAAGTTATCGGTAAATCTTCTCTCAGCGGCGACGTTGCTCTAGTGCCACTAGAAAGTATTTTATGTTCGTTGATGTTTTTGAGAGGTGAGCCGACCTCGAGCGTGCAGTTGTTGGCCTGTTCCGAAGATAACACAGCAACAGAAGGCTCGATTGGCTGCAGCTCAAAGCTGTCCCCCTCCTCTGCGGAGCCACACGATTCAGGAGAATCCAAAGAAGCCATGGCAGGCATTGGCAAGGGATCATCTAATCCGAAATCGGCAGGTTCTCCTGATTCATCCACTGGTTCCTCAATTTCTATGCTTTGGATCCTCTCCCCATTAATTCCTTCATCATTTGCGTAAGCTTGGACCGACAATAGTTCTTTCACCTTGTCATGCAGCTTGCTGCGGGCATGCGGGCTCAGAAACCGCAACTCTTTAAAACGTGGGTCCAGAAATGAAGACAGTACGGCTGGGCTGTCCAAAAGAGCATCTTCGTCACTCATACTCCAGCATTTGTCCATACCGGCACGAATTCTCTCCATGACTCCTCTCACCACCGGACAGCTGCACTCAGCGATTTTCTGTCCAAGGAGCCGGGACACTCCTTGAAGACACGGCATTAAGGCAGAAATGGGGCCATTGATGTCTTCGCTCAAAAAAGATGCCGCGATACGGATGGTTTTAAGCACCGGGACCAGTTCGTGTAAGAGACGCCACTGATGATCCGCTAAGTTTGATGCTACTTTTTGCTCCTCTAACACTGAGCTTATTACCCATTTGAGTTCCAGGAGACTCTCGCACATCTCAATGGCGGTGGTCCAACGCCCCGGGTCGTTCAGCACCAGGCATGCAGATCCTTTATTAACAGCCTCAGCTTTCTGGCTCAGTGCTGTTGCAGCATTCACATTATGTTGAAAATGCATGACGATGGCGCGGGCATCTGCAAGAGCTTGTCGGACGCTCTCGACACAAAGTCCTTCCTGGACACACAGTTTCAAGGCCTGTCCTGCACAAAGTAGAGGTGCCCATCCTTCTGGAAGATCACTGGGAGGTGAATGGCTGGGTCCTGAAAATTCTTGTTGATATTCCAATTCGATGGTCATATTATCTTGCCCCCTCAACTCCGTTCCATAGGGAATGTCGTGGACTACACAAAAGACGTAATTCTCCGGAAGCTGGAACTCGGATAGAACAGCTCTTAAGGTGTCTGCAAACCTTGCATGACCTCTTTGAGCTGCATTACCTTTGAGTTCAGGTATCTGTCGCGTCTCTAGCACGCAACGTGCCAGGCGCCAGTTAGAGTCTACAAAATGTGCGCTGACCATAACGTAGAACCTCCCATCCCCTCCAACCCCACATCCTTCGACAGAACGCCAATGTTCGATGCAGATATTGAGACAATGAGAAGCGAGACTAGTCTGAAGATGCTGCTGCAGTACTTGTTTGAGAATATGGTAGCGGTGCCAAAGTAAGCTGCCAAGCAGGGACGGAGAAGGCACAGGATAGTTAGGTTCTAAGCAACTGAGTAAGAGTCTGAATCCCTTTTCTTCAACCACCGACAATGGTTGAAGGTCTCTGAACACCATCTCTAAGATAAGATCTGTCAACATCTCTGCTCGCTTGTTAGTGCAGCCTTTTGTTCCGCTGCGGTTGCCGCTTGTTCCTGAAGTGCTGTTAATCTCCCCTGAAGGAAAATTGTACATCAGGCAGTTCATATCTGTATCTTGGTGGGCAAGGGCATTCGAGGTAGAGGTGCTGCTTCCACCCGCACAATCGGGGGCACATGTGGTCCGAGCAGGTTTGGTTTCCCCCATCTCAGGTAGCAGCACCTCTTGCTGCTCCTCTTTGACAGCAACGGGTACCCCTGGCTGAAAGGCAGCATTGCCTGCGGCGTTACATGCTGTTAATCTGTTTCCGTGTACACCGCTCTGACCTATGAGAGGATGTAATGCATTAGGGGTGGAGATGTCTGCGGTGTTGTGAGGCGGCACAGCTCCTTCCCGGATGCTGTGTTTCCGTCCCAAGTGTTCTCTCATGGATGTGGTGCTGTTATGAAAGGAAAGTTGCCTCTTACAGTGGTTGCACTCGACGCGATGCAGACTGAGTTGAGTGTAGTGGTTCCACACTTTTGACGTGCGGCGATCAGAAAACGGAAGGAAGCGCTCCATTCTTCTCCTAAAGTTTGGGGCGCCAAGATTTCCAGGATACCTTTGAGGTGGGAGATCCATGTCTGTGGTAAATTATAAGCAAAATTGACATTACAATAAAACAGTGGATTTTACTACATCAATAATATTAGAATTTCGTGTCATAATAATACACATTTTCTGAATGTTATAAGACATTTTATAAATATTGTAACCCGTTGTGTTTGCTGGTTTTCCATAAAATGGCAACAAAGTCTTTAAAAAAATAATTGTTCACATTTCAAAAGCATTGGGGAAAGATGCAGATCACGAAAGCAGCGTGCAAAACATTTAGCAAAGGTATTTTGATTTTATATTAAAATTATAACCCAACGAAGAACCAGAACACTCATAAAAGTTCTAACGTCGTTTAAATAATAACGAAGTAATGTGGTGAAGTTAAAAATATTTACATTTGACAAAATCTGCGTCCTAGCATCACTGGATCAATTTCTTCCGGGCAAGCATAATGGCCACAAGCGTTTCAGCTACTTACAACCTGTGTGTTTATTCCTCCTCCACTTACGCGGCAGAATAAATGACTCTCATAACATCCTATAGACATAAATACACACAACCATAAACAAAATGTGTGAAATATAAAACACCTCTGAATTCCTGAACATCCTCCGCGCGCCTGCGACCTACAAACGGGAGGCGAGGTGGAAACTAGGGAGCCTGAGTAAATGATGCACAACTGCAGAAGCGAAATATCGGCGAATTATAGGTTTTTAGGTAAATAATAACATCTCAGAGTTCGTGAATAAACATAAGCTAATTTATCGAGAAGTGAATTGATATAGTTTGTGGTTTCAATGCCGTACAACTGACCTGACACCTACGCTGTATTCAATATTTTGCCACGGCCCCTAACGTCGAAGCGAATTTACTTCCGCTTTCCGCATGATGGGTCAATAAACCAAATAACGTGTTTACGGGCGATGTGAATCGGGTATTGCTCGCATATCATCCCCGCACAGTACAGCACATCACGAATCTGACCTGGCAAAATGGATTATTCTGGAAAAGAAAAAGAAGCCATGGCCATAATGGCTGAGGCAGACAAAAAGACGAAAACGTCGCGTTCGCTGTTCGGATCGTTTTTGGGGTAAATTCACACATTTATATCAAACCGTTTGCGATTATTTTTGCAATAAATTACGACATTCCTAACGTCACGCTGCTCGTATTTAGCTGTAGCAAATCCACGATCAGTTTATCTTCCAAGTGTTTATTTTGTGTTTAGCCTGTCCACAGATGGAAACGCATTTGTTATAGCCGAGTCAAATCCGTGTGCTAGTGAAGTTAGCCTCAAGTGTCCTATATAAATGCATAATAAACAGAGCTGAGCGCGCTAAACGAGATGTTTCCGTTTTGATGAATCGATGCTCGGTTTGCAGTCTCTGAGCGCTCGGGTAAACTTACCGGTGCTGCCTTGCGCCATCCCCTCCTCCGTACGCAGTCTTACTCCACCGCTGGCGACAGCCGGGACGTGGAGTCGATGTTTCACTCTCAGGTGTTTGATCATGTTTGCGGTGTTTGAAGAGAACTTAAAAGTCGACTTGCACAGCTTGCAGTACACCGTGCCGTTGTTCTCGTTTTTAATAAAGTACTTCCAGGCTAGGGAGCAATATCGGGCCTGGATCTTCACTTGGTTCCCTACCTCCTCTTCCTTCACGTTGTCCATATCTGAAAACACTTTGCGAGTGCGGTCTACAGCTTTAAATGGCGCCGCCTACCGGCTGCAGTTTCTCTGCTCTTCAGTGAACTGTACGATCCTTTGTTCATTCGTTCATTCATTCATTCATTCATTCATTCATTCATTACAGGAGTTCCTCCAAAATCGAGGAGGCCTGTGACATGTATGTTAGAGCTGGCAACATGTTCAAGATGGCAAAGAACTGGAGAGGTATGTGACATGGCAACCTTTGCCCCCAACCTTTAAAGGGGAAAGCGTGTGTCTTACACGATTTTGCTTTATGTCTCGATCTAAGCTGCAGGAGATGCTTTCTGCAAAGCTGCAAGACTACATTTGCAAGCGCAAAGCAAGCTCAATGCAGCCGTCAGTTTCATGGATGCCGGCAATGCCTACAAAAAGGCTGATCCTCAAGGTACCCTTCACCCGCTCTTTAACATTTAGGAGTGTTATATTAAACAATACAGATTTTCTGTAATGATTCGAATACAAAAGATAGAGTTTGGTTTGTATTGTCCAACATCTCTGTGCAGAGGCCATAAGTTGTTTCGGAAAGGCCACTGACATCTACACGGATATGGTGAGATTATCAATATTTAAGCACGTTATCGAACATACGTTTAAGATCTCGTTCAAACGGAGACAAGGTTTTCATTGGGAATTGTTATTATTTTATCTTTCTTTTACAGGGACGTTTCAACATTGCCGCAAAGCACCACATATCTATTGCTGAAATCTATGAATCAGAGTTATCGGACATAGACAAAGTACGTGGTTTATTAACGTCGAAGTTTGCATTTTATTCTATTAAACATCGATACTAAACATTAGCAGTATTGTAAAGTCACAAAGATAATGTTTTGCTTTTTTCAGGCCAAAGGTTAAAAATGGCTTTTACTTGAACCAGATTTATTTGTTTGTTTGCAGGCTGTTGCTCATTATGAACAGGCAGCAGATTATTACAGAGGGGAAGAGTCCACCAGGTCTGCCTTAATAGATTTGATGTGTCCTTTATAAGATCATATTCATCAGAAGACCTTTTTAAGTCGAAGCACTATCATTGTTTTGATCTTTCCCTTTTTAGCGCAGCCAACAAGTGTCTGCTGAAGGTGGCAACCTATTCAGCTCAAATGGAACAGTATCAGAAAGCCATTGAAATATTTGAGCAGGTAATAATAATTATAAACTTTATTTTCTATTGCGCCTTTCAAAGTTAATAAATAAACGACAAAATAAAATACTTTAATATGGGAATGAAGGCATTTATCAGAACCAATTTAAAACAGAAAAAATAATGCGGTTTGTTTTAATATTGTGTGTTTGTTTAATATACTATTCATATTTATGGGCACATGGCTGTCTCCGACCAAATATTTAGATTGGAACCTATTCAATGGATACTACACTCTTGAAGTATGCTGCAAAAGACTATTTCTTTAAAGCGGCCCTCTGTCACTTCTGTGTGGATATGCTCAACTGCAAGGTGAAGACTTTTTTTACAGTCATGTGAACATATTCTAATATATTTAGTGATTCTGTAAATCAACTTACTGATGTTTCATTGCTTTCTTCCACAGCTGGCTTTACAGAAGTATGAGGGCATGTATCCTGCATTCGCAGATGCTAGAGAGTGCAAACTTCTCAAGGTTTGATTTGTCTTTTTTTAAGCATTTTAGTTTTGATATTATTGTGTATTTGAGTAGGATTACGATCTACGTTGCTTTTGAGGCTTACATCTTGAATCCAATCTTCTGCATCATATTTGGTTTCTGTTTTACTATTTATTATTGTGCTAATATGGTTTTATACAAAATGCTTAATAAATCCTGTTGCTGCATTTTACATTAAACAGAAGCTTATTGATGCACACGATGAGCAGAGCATTGAGGCATATACTGAAGCAGTAAGTTCATCCAATGCAGATATATCATTTTAGAAATGTCCAAAGTAATTCACGGAATGTACATTTCTGGTTTTACATTTTTCAGACCAAGGAATTTGACTCGATCATCAGACTTGATCAGTGGCAGACCACCATGTTGCTGAGAATCAAGAAGACCATTCAGGATGAGGAGAATGACCTTCGCTAGTGTGAAGTTGTGATACCAAACAGACCACCCATCTTTCCTTAACAATGACTCCTTCAACTTACTGTGTTTATTATTTATTCACTATGTGACTTACACTTTGTCTTTTTTCCCACTTTGTCTTGTTTAAAGAACTTCATCTTTTATCCCAAAGAACACAGCAAGGTCTTTTAGAATGACATTGGATGGGGTTTATTTTAAATTCTTTTAACTTCACTTTGTTACGATTACTGTGTCATTACATATAACATACGGGCCTGTGTAGTATCAACATTTATGTATTACTGTTTTATTATAAAATAAGTTTGATCTTGTAATCTGTTACAGATCCAGTTACAGCTAGGCTTAAGTACAGATACACATGTATTGTTAATGATGAAGAAGTTGCTAAATTCTATCTTTCAGAAGTAAATCAGCACTAATTGCTGTTTTCTTGTTTTCCTCTATGGAGGAAATTGCCAATGTTCTTCAGTTAAATTGGTTTGTTAATCAATGTAAGAATTTATTAACTTATTCTAACGTAAATAATATTACTATTTAAAATTTTGTACCACCACATGAAAAAGTGATTCTGCATGAGGGAATATTTTTCCAGGTCTTAAGATGAACAGTTAAATCAGAATTTAAAGTTGTATTTATGTTTTTTTTTTCCTATGAACAGTATAACAACGTTGACTGGATATACTACAGAAGCAAAATAACTTGAGTGCAAACATTTTTATTTATTCTCTTATATTTATTGATCATTTATGCTAATTCTTGCAATTCAGCGCCGGGCAATTGGACGATTGCGTATGTTCTTGACTCAGTTTACCAATACTGGAACTTCAGCATGGCAAACATAGCATGGCAGAACTTCCTTAATGTAACGCAACGTTTAATATGTTAGAGTATGTATAATTTATAATAATGATATTATAAAAGTTTGCTATATTTAATATTGGCATGTATTTATTCATCAAAGCTGTTGATTTAAATAGCTAATAAATTATTTGATCCTGAATCTGTATTGTTTGTATTCATATTTCACTTAAAGAGATAGTTCAACCTATAATGAAAATTCTGTCATCATTTGCACTCTCGTCATTTCAAACCTGTATGAGTTTCTTTCTTCCTCAGAACACAAGAGAAGATATTCTGAAAGAAGTTGGTAACCGAACAGCACCGGCACCCATTCACTTCACATTCTTCAAAATATCTACTTTTGTGTTTTGTGGAAAAAAGAACATTACACAGGTTTGAAATCACAGGAGTGTGAGTACATGACGACAGAATTTTTCTTTTTGTGTAAACTATCATTTTAAAATCACTTTGTTTCAGCACCAAAAGGGATTGTATTTAAGTCTGTCCTTTAAATTAATTCCAGATATAATTTTATTTAGCATTTGAACGTTGACCATTTTAATCCTCATCTTCCTCGTCATCTTCCAGTTCTTCTGTGTCCTCCAAGTCAGCCGTCTGCTCCTCCAGGGCAGCTTTCAAAGCCTGCTCTTCCTCCACAGTGGGGTCCAGGGCTTCTGTGATTTCAGGACCGCTGGGGTACTCACTCTGGGGTTCGGGAGGCATCACTGGAGTGTAGGCTGTTCCAAGATATTTCATCCCCCAACCAATGTATATGTTTCCAAACTTTCTATGAGGAACCAGAAGAACATGATTTTACTTAGCAGAAAAAAAGCATACACAGAGAATTCATACGCAAGACATTTAAAAGCAGCGCTGCTTACTTTCCATTAACATAAGCATAAGCTCCTGGCCAGAGGTTCGAGCGCACCACAGCAATGCAAAACTGAGGAATGAGGTTAGAGGATGTCATGGGGCTCCATGGCGATGTGTCGTTAATGTCTGCAGTCAACATAAAATAACATCCTGCATTACATCATAACAACTGTAAACTGCACTAGAGATATTATGTGAGGGATGCAACTTGACTGACTTGCATCTTCAGAAAGAGGCGTCAGAAGAGGAGGTCCAGTCTCAGGTTCTGGCTCATCAGCTTCCTCTTCATGCTCTTCCTCCTCAGCATCCTCATCTAGGTCTTCCCCTAAGTTCTTTGTAAGGTTTATCCACACACAGCGCCCCTAACATTCATAAAAAAATGAGAGGAGAAAGTAAAGTTTTTTCCAGATTAAAAAAAGATTTAATGAATCATTTTTTGACATATATGTTTAACATGTTAAAGAAATACCTTTTAAATTATATATTTTTGATGAGGACTTGACAATATCAAAGCGGTCTTCTTCGTTACCTGTTTAAGTATGTGCTGTACATGATGGACCCATAAGTTCAGCGACTCCGCCATCTCATTTACATGGATGCCCTCAAAGTCAGGATTCTCCTCAAAAGTGCCTTGCACTTCCTCATCCTCGCCTTCATCCTCTTCAAAATGGTAGAATCCCACAGGGCTGACGTGGGTGCCGGCTGAAATGCGTGCGATCTGGGTGCGGAGGTAGTTGGCTTCGTTGCCAGGAAAGGGGGGATAACTAACAACAGGAGCATCAAGACTGCCGGTGAAGAACTTGCGGATTTGTCGTGCCACCGTGATCTGAGCTGGGGTGACAAATGGCAGTCTGACCCAGGGCATGCCGGGCTCTTGACACACAAAATAAGTGAATTTGTTCACACCCGTGTGGTTTTCTTCCCGTGGTACTATTGGAGTTGGCTTGTAAGTTGATTTGGGGGGTGGATCAGCCTGCAAGTGAAGTTAAGGAATTATCATTTGATATATAATATTTACACTAAACGTGAAACGTTCTGCATGTCTATTCTTGATGCGTGTATACGTTTTGCAGAATCATTTACTTACAGCTTCCACCATTTCACTTTCATTCTGGGCCTCATCTGTCTCTTCCTCCTCATCCTCACATGCTTCTTCCATCCCCTCTTCTTCCTCTGCTTCCCCCTTTCTGAATTCTACCTCTGCCACAAGGTAGTTGCTCTGTGTGCCCAGGATCTTGCCCCAGAATCGACAGCGCTGGACACGTTGCGTGTCCACCAGCTGTTTCAAGGCCAGAAAGACTCTCTGCGTCTCCTCCCTTCCCAGTCCCACACCAGCTTGCTCAAAGAAGAAGGCAAGTTCTGCCAAGTTCGGCAGAGGTGAATCCACCTGACAAAAATACACATCCTACATGTCTCATAATTGTATCAAGCATTTCACAAACTGCTATAAACAACAGCGGGATTACAAGTATTTGGACATTTTAACCACATTTGAAAATGCAAAGGCAAACGTTTTTATATCGTCCTTGAGAGCTGGGGAAAGTATTTTTTAGATGTCTTACCAACTCATGGTCACCATCATCCACCCCTTGCGAGAACAGAGATTTCTGCTGCTCAGCCAATAAGAAAGCTGCAGATGAGGAGGGCGTGTCACGCAAGGTGTCCTGCTTCTCCTGAAGGATGCTTCTTTTAAGATCAAGACTCATGTCTTCGATCACATCGACTGCATTCTCCGGACGCTCATCCATAATTTTGGTCAACAACTGTACTAGATGGTCATACCTGGATAAGAAAGTTCAAAGGATTTGTCAAATGATTTTTCATCCCTTCATCAATCTCATACCTGCATTGCATGCGTGATACTGTATCCGATTGGACTTTTTAAGGTCTCTTTATATTAAATTAAACAACACCTAGGAGCTAGATATACGGTGTATATAATAAAAAACTAACATTAAAAACTGCTGAAAAAACATATTGCTTTGTTAATTTGCTCGTGCATTTAATGACGTTACTTTGAAGTGTTTCCCGTTGACGTTATCTGTGCAGCGTCAGGTTACGCATTTAGGCTAAATTCAAAACAAACAAAGCGTCCAGTTCAAAGAGTTTAACTTATTAATACTAAATGGATATACTTACATGTTTAAGTTTGTTTCAGTGCTGTTTTTCATCATAAAAGCCTTGAAGGACTCCACAGCCCGCTCCCTCACTTTGTCCGACTCCATTTTTCAAACTTCGAAAGCGCCGCTGACTAGTATTAAAGTAACGTTAGACTACGCAAAATCGTACATCTTTCGTAGTAAATGTTTATCATTTAAAGCAAATATAAATTAAAACACTACGTTAGGACAAACGTCAACGGATGGCTGCAGCACACTTCCGTTGTCAAGGAAGCAGGTCGGTAACTAAAACAAATCTGTTGCCTTGTATCGTCTTTCCACTGATTGGTCAAACATAAACGACATACGGACTGCAGACATTATATTTTATTCTTTTCAAAGACATTTATTTATTTTATCAATGAAAACTCACACATACTAAATCAATTTATTTTCTAATTAATTTTAACAAGTAAAAAAAAAACCAATACAATTATACACTTGAAGCAAATGAACGGTAATATCATATTTGACTGTTGGAAATCAGTACAGTGTAATACAGCTGTGTGGAAGACACAATCTAAACACAGTCAGATTCTTCTTATTTGAGATGTTATCAATCCAAATCCAACCCAATGCTTGTTCCTGCTTCTGGTTCTGTGTCGGCATCCTCAGACACAATTTGGGGTGGGTCAGCCACATCGGCAGACCTTGCACTGGACTCTTCCATGGCTTCTTCTGTCTTTTCTGTGACAGAGCTAGACTGTGTTGCTTCTTCAGAAACCTCCATCTGCTGAAGTTAAGAGGTCACGAGTCAACCCAACTTCTCGGCATAAGAGCCATTATGATGATATACATGACATATTTAAGGAAAATACCTGTGATGGTGGTTCAGGTGTGACCTCCAGAACCGCACGGGTGGTTTCTTCCTCCTCCATGGGTTCTTCTACTTCCCTCCTTAATGGGATCTGTTCCGGCACTGGTTCTGTAAAAGGTACAGGTGCTGGGGCTGGAGGTTCATCCTGTGGTACTGGTGCCGAGACATGCTTTGGAATATGCATCTTTTTCATAAAAAGTAGGAAAGAAAGAAAATGAATTACTTTCAGATTATCTGCAGTAAGTTTTACTGGTGTCTGTAACATCTCAGTACAATTATTACCTGGAACATCCTGGTTTGGGATTACATTTTTGTGCAAGAACCAACCATCACGGTTTATATTTTATATCAGATTTGGTTTATTGTTTTTATTTTACTCAAAACAACTTAATACTACAGTATTACTAGATGGTGATACATTTATAATGAGTATAATTGCAACAGTGAACCAAGAATTGTATAATTGTGTGAAGATGTGATGACACAACAATATATTTTTCAGATTTATTGTACATCATGTATAAATAAATCCTACAGACAATTACTCTTCCAAATATTACCACTGCAATAATAGCATTGTATTTCACACTATTCATATTTCTTGAATCCTTTTCCATGTCTTTACTGTTGTCTCTATATTGTGTGTTCTGTAAAACTGTGTCAATCAAAACACATCGCACTGCATGTACCTGTCTCTCCTCCATTATTTCTGGATGTTGTGGTTCTGGTTCAGGCTCTGGCTCCTGTTTCCTGATGTTGGCCTCCAAAACAGCCATTATAGAGGATGGAATGTGAGCTTGCTACAGAAACATTTAGAGGTAAGAACATGTGATCAATGACATTTAAAATAGTAAAACATAAGGTGCTGAAAAGAAACCAAAACATAGATTTATTCATTCTAATGTTGTTACAAAATATTGTTTTACAATCACTAATGTCACAGGATGTATTGCCTTGTTTTGTTGTGTTATAAGCCGTTTGTGATTATAATCTTAAAATCACAAACTGCAGATACATTGTTCTTTCTTCAATCACAGATAATAGAATACATTTTTTTCTACTAGGAGGCAACGGTAAGAGTTTACGCACTTGGTGAGGGGTGAAGGAGTGCACATGCTGTAGGAGTGGTTCTCTCATCTCCGGGCAACGCTCAAACACACTAGCCAGTTGTGGAGGAGGTAGCTGGAGGAGCACGTTGTATGACTGGGGTTTGGTTCGCTGGCAGCATTTTACAAAGCCCTCCCACACCTTTGGATATTTCCACACCTGTAAAAATCAAACGCGCATACAATTTTACTCCCATCCAAAACACTCTCTGTGCCTTTGGTCAAAAATAGTAATTGGTCTACTCTTACTGGCTTATTTACAGTAACAAATCACAATAAAGTTCTATAACATTCTATAACACCGCCTACTCAGACTTGCCCACTTACTTGTTTAAGGATGAGCCGGGCCAAGATGTTCATGACGAAACCGGCTAGACGAGGGTACATGGTGAGGGACTGGATGACCGTACGCATCAGCAATATGGGGAGAGGCGTCTGCTCCATTAACTGCTGCATCACCACCGCCAGAACCTCTGTTGTGTACACATTCTTCTCTCCAAAGCACAGGTTAGTGGCTACAGACAGAACAAGAATGATGGGAAGACAGAATTCAGAAGAAATGTGACAATGTGAGGAATATATTAAACAGTGGTTGCCAGGAGGTATGCAGACCCCTGCAGGGATTAACCTAAGAAGCCCCTTTATTTTTGCAAAATAAAAAATTCTGCAAGATAACACAAAACTGTATTGCTATAATCACAAAAACACAATCAAAAAGAGGGGGCTCTGTATAAACTTTACAATAAACATAATTTGAGTGTGGGATAGGGCTGAGCCATACAGATAAAAAAGTAATCATCGATACCATGTTTAATATCATTTGATATAGATCATTATTGATACATTTTAATAGCCTTAAGATCACTAGAAAATAATGTTTATCACTGTATTATTCAAATGTTCCCCATTTTAACTCTATTGCTGTCAAATGCTTTGGTAATAAATAAAGACAGCAAGCAACAAGTTTATTAGGTTACTGTCCCTTTAAAAGCTAATGCTCAGGGGCCGCTAGGTATTCTGGGCCACTGACAAATTTCTTTCCTTCGATCGGTATTGATAAAGGTGGACCGTTGATGAATATTGTTATCGTTTTATCGGCCAGCCCTTTGTGGGAGTGTCAAAAAAACACAGCTTTGTGCTTTTTGGCTGAAACTTGCTTTGTTGGTGATGCAATGCTCATTTGCTCAAAGAAGGCTTATCCGATCAGACCCTTAAAGTGACACCCAACAATTAAAATTTTGTCAGCATTTACTCACTTTTTTTTTTAAGTAAGTCACGTCTTCATGACTTACTTTCTTCTGCAGAATAAAAAAATATATATTCTGAAGAAAGTTGGTTACCGAACAGCACTGGCCCCCATTTACTTGTATTGTATGGACACAAAATCAATGCAAGTGAATAGGTGCCAGTTCACAACATTCATCGAAATATCTTCTTTTGTGTTATGCAGAAGAAAGAAAGTCATACAGGTTTGAAAAGACAAGAGTGAGTAAATGATGACATCAGTTTATCATCACGATTTAGAATTTATAATGTGTAAAAGAGAGATGTACCTTTGATGATTGACTTCATATCACACTTGGAGGAGTCAATGTTGTGTAAGGCGATGAGGAGCTCAGCAGGAGAGAGTGGAGACATGGAGGAACTACCTTCACCTGTACAACAAATACAAAAACTATGACATCAGTGACCTGTAAAGCATAACATGAAATTTGAATTTCAAATTGTTTAGATGCACGAGCAGAAGAATAAGCTGGTATTACTGTGTTGAGTGCCCAGGAGTCGGTTGAACACCTCTTTGACCACGATAGGATTGAGCTTGATAAGCTTGGGTAGAGCCTGGATCACCTCATTCTGCTCAACACAATGACATCATTACAACATCACAGCCTAGACAGTCATTTTACTTCTCAAAAATATTTCATCTGCCTTCAGTTGGCTCTGAAATCAAACTCATAAGCTTCATTTAAGGCTGTTGAAGTCGACTTATTGTTTGGCAATCCTAAACAATCAACATATTGAATTATTAAACAGGGGTCTCTTCAACTATATTAGTCAAATAAGATGAGATATACCTTTTCCAGGCCGTTGATGACCGGAATGAGAAAACGAACATCAGGGACTCTTTTATGATAAAGGTCTCTCACCCTTTCCACCAACTCAGGAGATGGAGGCACTGTGGAGAGGAAACACAAAAAGCTTGTGGACCACCAAATCACTTCCTATCAAACGAACAAACTCGCACACACTGAAGCACACTGTACCTTTATCCGTGAGTATGTGCAGACAGCGAGTGACCAGTGTCTCTGCTCCTTTAGGACAGTTCTCCACCAGCAGCAGCAGGTCTGGAGAGTTCATTCCCATTCCTCTTATCTACAGAAAACAACTTTAAACTTTCTGATTCATTGTGTCTACTACATATCTGACCATCTGAGTGACATTACAGTTAAGGAACCGTAGGTTCTAACTTTTCAAAATGGGCAGAAGCTAAAGGAAGCTAAACATAAAACAAGAAATTAAAACCTCATGAGAAAAAAACATCTGATAGGACGAGCTGATTTAAAGAACGTCTTACAGGCTGTTCAATGACCCTCAGCACACTCCGCTTGATGTCAGCGATGGCCTCGGTGTAGACAGCAGCCAGCTCATGAACCAGACGATGGTTGAGAGGCAGCAGGGAGAGATAAAGATAGAGACACTGACGCACAGTTTCTTCTGTCCAAGAAGCCGCCACCTCTGAAAATACAAACAATATGATTTTTTAAACATTACGAACATTTGGTACATTGTAATGTACAGTGAGGAATGAAAAGTCTTTGCACCTGTGTCTTCTGCGGCTCCAAACAGAAGTGAGGGTGGATTCGGGTGGACCAGGAACTGCATGTATGTGAGAGCGAACTTCTCAACACATTCCTTCAGATGTTCCTTCTCATACATGCGCTTGATAAAGCTGAGGGCGGTGGATCGCACCTGAAATGGGATCGAGATTATGTCGCGCTTCTACATAAACGTCATAAAATGATTCAACACAGAGGTGCAGAATTGAACCTTTTCTTTTTCATGAGAGCTGAGGTTCAGAAGTACGTTGAGGTACTGGAACTGCCTGGATGGCCGTTTCAGAATGAGCTCCTTCAAAGTGGATATGCCCAGGTATACGCGTGACTGCAACACAAATGGGTATATCAAAGACTTTCAGAGGGCGCTTGTGTGTTTAAATACACGTGCTTTTGGTAAGAAATGGCAGTTTGGCTGACCTCATCTTCACAGTAGAGTTGAATCACCTCCAGAGCAGAGTTGGTAATGACTGGAGCCTCGAGCACGAGCTTGGTGAAAAGCCTGGGAAAACGAAAAATTTGTTGGAGTGATTCCGTGACTTAAGCACAAATCATTTACAAACACGACAGAATATGCTCATTTATTAGCTTGTTCTCCTAGCAAGATTATAGATTTTCTATAATTTCGCATGTGAACACTGCACCTTTAACGTCCTGATAATTACTTTTCATTTTTTAAGTGTATGAGCATGTATTTCGTCCATCAGTGGTGTTATCAAAGCGTGCCTCACCCGTCTCTCTGCTCAGGTTTCTCTTGCAGGCCAGACAAAAGAGTGAACAGACATTGCTCATAGCTGTCCAGAGAGCCAGAGGGCTGCTGACTTAGATATTCATTATACTCGTGATACAGCAGCGAAAACGCTAGTTCACTTCTGCTCCGCATATCATCCAAAATAAACTCCAATAAGTCGTTTTTCATCCCCCCCTCAAACTGGGTCACCAAGCGAGCGAGCAGCTTCATGCGAATCTGGAAGAAAAATGTGAAAACATGAAAATGAGGTCATATTTTAATGGAGAGTGAGGCAATGTGTATGAAATGTGTCTTACGTGAGACATCCCGCTCAGCGCGATGGCCTTTTCTGAATTGAGGATTCGCTTCACGGACATGTTGATGAGTTTCTCTACCTGAACTTCTGAGAACGGCTGCACTACATCTGCCAGTTTGAAGACCTTCTTTCTGCCACTCGTGCCAGGAGCTCTAAGTAACGGTTAGTGGAGAGGAACACATTAAGAGATGATCAAACCAGATGAAAAATCATAAAACCTATTGAGGTTTTTAATATGAAACTTTCTTAAAGGTTCCATTTCAGTGCAGCTCACTATGTTTTGAAAGCTAATATTTATTTTCCGTTACAACACTATGTCGATATGTTGCGTGATGTTGGCGCTCTTACTTCGGCTGTGTTGTGGGCACTATAGGCTCTGGAAGTTTTTTTATTTGAGGTGTCTCTTCTGTGACAGGGCTCTTGTATGTTCCTCCCACCACTGAGATGGCCTGACCGAGGGAAAGCGCAGAGTACTTGCGGATGATGAGAGGGTCTTTGGAGCTGATCTCACTTTGCCCTTCCTCCTCCTTTAACTCCTCATCCCGAGCCTTACATAGCTCCAACCCTGCGTAGTGTTGAAAAGTGTAAAAGTGAATGAAGCATCATTTATGAAACATGCGGTGCGACTTTACAGCACGTCAACCTCCAGAGGTGCTGAGTGTGACTTGACACTTTTAAATTTACAATAGACATATAACATTCAGTACAATAATCAATTCTTCTTCTGACAATTGTACATATGTGTAAATGTTTATATTTTCCTGTATGTCTATTTTTGATATATCATATCTTCTTATCTCAATGTTTTCTTAAAGGGATGGTTCACCCAAAAATCTAAAATCTGTCATGAATTACTCACTTTCAAGTTGTTTAAAATCAGTATAAATGTCTTTGTTTGGTTGAACACAGAGAAAGGTATTTGGATGAACGCTCGTACAGATACTGGACCCGACTGACTACTATAGTAACTAACTGTTTGCTGTCCTACATTCTTTAAATCATTTTCATTTTTGGATGAACTATCCCTTTAATCTACTCCATCTAAATCTCCTCACCTGGTCCCAGGCCGGCCGCGGTCATCTGCGTGGCCATCATTCTGGCTAAATGTTTGATCTGGGCTTCGGTGCCGGCCGACTCTACAGGTGTGTAGGTGGCCTGGAAGGAGGCTGGCATTACCTCGGGCAGGTAAACCATACTAATGAGTACCTGTATGAACAATAAAAAGACAACATACAATACGTTAACATAGGTTAACTATATAGCCATCAAACTCTACAGCTTAAGCCCTGTTGAGACCACCAGCTACACCTAGCGACGCGAAGTCATTCATTTCAATGGTAGCCTGGCGACATCTAGTCTCAGCCTCAGATGTTACGCCCGCGGGCCATTGGCTAAATGTCTGATGCAAAAGGCAAGCTTGAACAAATGTGAACACAACATGTACCAGGTTGGCCACATTCTCTGAGGACAGGAGGGGTAACAGGAACTCTGCAGTGAAATCGATAGCTGTTTGGGTGCCGATGGAGGAGGAGGAGGGTTTTGGGGTGATGACTGGAGCTGGTTCCTCCTTATCCTCATCATCCTCCACTAGAGCAGTCTCTGCAACAAGAACAGACCATTATTCACCTTCTATTCAGACTCAAACTGACAATTCTGTGATTTTAAACCTGCATGACTTTCTTCTGCAAAACAAAGTCACTTCTATATTCTGGAGAGTATTTCATTGGACGTCTTCTATCGTAGTGCCTTTAAATTGGACGAATGACACACCTATGTAATCACACAAAATCCTCACTAAACAGCCACTCACCCATCTTGATCCTCTTGCCCTCTACATAGGGCTCATGGTGAAGTCTTTTCCGTGGCTGTGCTATGACAGGGGTGCAACGTGTGATCTCGTTCTGAGACATGCCAAGATCTAGCAGCAGGGTGGAAATCTGGCCATGGAAGTCCACGCTGCTGGGATGCTTCAGCACCGAGACCAGGTGCAGCTTTAGGTTCTTGCGCACGCTACTCACCTGAGACTTGGCCAAAGTTGGGGGCAGGTTAGCTGGAGAGCAAAATGAGAAAGGTCGTTCAGTAATTTAAAAAAAAATGACATTAAATAGTGAATTTTAGATTTGATCTTATACGTTTGATCAACTTATTAAATCTGTGAATCCAACTAAAGAAATCAACGGCAATATATCAAATAATACATATATTAGATTTTAATTACATATGCAATAGAATATAGAATATAAAATATATTATGAAATATATATTTCTATTTTTGTAATACTGAAAAGGTAAACTCACCATGTAATGTTTCATAGGCCTGTGCCACCTTAGACATGAACATGGGCCGTTGTCTGGCCAACGTGGCTAGTGATCCCAGCGCGGTAGTCAGATTAATGCTTGAGATGGCAGGATGAACCATAAACTTCAGCAGCTCCTCCAGAGCAAATTTCCCCTCCTCACTTAAGGTGTCTTAGGCCAGGACAGGAGGAAAGGTGAGTGCTACAAAACGGGTAAAAAATACCTTTATAATGAACGTGCAATGCATCTCCGCTTACCATAGCGAATATACGTGTGATCTTTGGGGATTTTGTCCAGGCTGATGTCCCCCTCGTGTTTCTTGGGGGTATCGGAGTCAGGTGTCCGTGGTGACAGAGTGATAATGAGGGCCTCTGTGAATTTGATGGCGTGAGTGCGGACTCCATCGTTATCCGAATCCAGCAATGCCAGAACATCGTCTTTCATCTGGGTGACCATATCCCAGCATGCCTCCTGCATGTCCGAGACACTCTTGGTGCGGACCATGCACTGCGAGAACGAATAAAAAACGTCAAAATGGATAAAATATGAACCAATCAAGGAATAAAGTCTACATCTCTGCAAATTACTCATACCTGTAAAGCCACTTTATACAGATGAGTGAGCGTCAGAATGGCTTTTTTCACCACATTGACACTCTCGTCTCTCATTAGCATATTCAAATTAGCAATAAGCCGCAGAAGAAGCTCATTATCCCTTTTACTGCGAAGACAAGATGCAGAAACAGCTTTTTTGGAACTGGTCATATATAACAGCATTTTGTACTAGATGCTAGAGATGAAGTATTGTAAGACCAGCCAAAACTCACCATGCCTCCTCAATGAAGCCGATAACAAACTTTCTCACTTCAATTGATTTGTCCGTCTGAAATGCGATGATTTCCTGATGAAGATGCAAGAGAGCAGAAAGCAATCGATTACATTTTCATGTCAGGTCATTCTCGTACACAAGACACTAAAAATATGTTGCACTTACATCCAGAAAGTTATCAAGCAATGAAGGTTCTTTGTTGATAATCAACTCTTGCACCTAATAATAAAACAATAAAGAGCACAATTATAATTTGTAGCCATAGGCACATCAAAATGATCTGACTTTACAATATGGAAAAAGTAGGGAAAACCTGTTTGAGAATGACAAGTTTTTCTTCCGTGGAAATGAGGGAAGCCTGGTTTAGCAGGTCCACTACCTGTGTAAAATACAGATCAAATTGTCAGATTTCAGATTCGGAAACACTTCAATAAACATACATACACACATTTATGTTTAAATAATTTGTGTGTCAAAACGGCTTGACTTTGTTGTAGTGACGTTTTAATTATTTATAAAAAGAAATAAAATAACTTGTTGTGTATTAAAGGGTCAGTGCATCACCTTTTCACTGGTGGTCATGTCATTAGACACATCCTGATCAGAGGATGTGCCACCCTGTGACTGATCTGCTGATGCCATCTTAAAATGATCTACAGAAACATAATATCACAAATGTGCTGTTATAAAACATATATTTATGAAACTATTCCTAGCTGCAAATGAGTCTTTAAGTTAGGTAAACCCAATGTGTCAAATACTCTTACAATTAAGGTTTGTCACAACTTAAAGGCTCTCGTAATGTCGCTAACACCTCCTAAACAGAAGAGGATAAACAGAACAGACTAAACAGTTTACACAACCACAAACACACCACAACACACGATTGTAAAATATGCTATGACAAAACCATTCTAAATGTAGGTTTAACAAAAGAAGCAGAAATCCGAGAAACAGTTAATCGATCAGGACTAATACCGAACCAGTTGAGCACATTTCATTCAACGTGTTAAAACGGACCATTTAACTTAATGTAACGTTACCCATTTCATAATATTGACATAAATCGCGTTTTATGGCTGCGCATAATAAATGCATATTTAAAAACTAAATACAACGATGGAGTAATAACACTAGTTTACTTACTACGGTCTTTCTTTAACCTCCTACGCGTGAATTATTTATCCAAATAGCTCATTTTAGGAGAACAAAATATGTTTTAGGATGTACAAGTAGCCACACTACTGTCCATTAGCGCCATGCTAAGAGGAGCCGCGTTTACTTCCGGTGTTAAACGAGGTTGATGGGAAATTGAGTTTTATTCAACGCGTCTCTTTTTCACAGCACAAAAAACAATAAACTCATAAAATTAAGCGAGCAAACGTCAAATCATGTTTCATCAGGGGCTCGTTCTTCGTACGTCGCATTTAGGTTATTATAGAAATTATATTATTTGCAGGTGAAGTAATATTAATATAATATTTCAGATTCTTAAGTTACTAACTAGTAACCTTGTATTAGCACCTATTGCATTATTGCTCTCGCCCATGCTCCCTGAACAGTAGAGACAATGTAGGTAAGCCACAGCCCATCTCTCTCTCTCTCTCTCTCTCTCTCTCTCTCTCTCTCTCTCTCTCTCTCTCTCTCTCTCTCTCTCTCTCTCTCTCTCTCACACACACACACAGAGGGAAACCGAAACCGAAATGTTGCTGAGCTGTTGCTTGTGTCTTTATACTGCGTGTACAAGAGTAAAATGGCAGAAGCCAGGATTTCTCAGGACCAGTTCAGCTGTCCAGTGTGTCTGGATTTACTAAAGGATCCAGTGACCATTCCCTGTGGACACAGTTACTGTATGAGCTGTATAACAGACTGCTGGAATCAGGTGGATCAAACAGGAGTCTACAGATGCCCTCAGTGCCGACAGACCTTCACACCAAGACCTACTTTATGTAAGAATGTAATAGTTGCTGAAGTGGTGGAGAAACTGAAGGATAGAAAACCACAAGCTGCTCACTGTCACGCTGGACCTGAAGATGTGGAATGTGACGTCTGTACTGGGAGAAAATACAAAGCTGTGAAGTCCTGTCTGGATTGTTTGAACTCTTACTGTCAATATCACCTCGAACAACACGATAATCTCTTTAAATGCAGGACACATAATCTGATGGATCCAACTAGACGACTCCATGAGATGCTTTGCCCACAGCATAAGAAACAGCTGGACATCTACTGCCGTACTGACCATCAGTTTATTTGTTATTTGTGTATAATGGACAATCATAAAAACCATGATGTGGTTGCCACTGTGGCAGAAAGAACAGGGAAACAGGTAAAAAACTTCATTTCTGCTCTAAATTGAGTAATGTAAAGTGTTTACTCATTTTGTCCGTATTTATTTTGGTAATGCCGGTTAAAGAAACTGCAGTAGACAACCAAGAAGAAGAGAAACAGGAATGAAGTTTGTTAGATTGTAAATCTAACCAGGAAGTCCCAAGTGCTATACAATGACTTAAAACTGTAACAGTAAAGACATGTAATCAAATATTGTTAAACACTAGTAACCGATAAATATTCTCAAACTGTCAAAACTGCATAATAATGATTCCTGTTTTAGAAATAAATGAAATTTGTCTTTTGCACAATCTGCTGCTGAAACAAGTACATCAGATTCATTACAGTTTGGATTTCATGACGTTAATATAGTGAAAGTGAAGTGAGATCTCTGCATTTAACCCATCCAGAGACGCACGCACAGCAAGTCGTGAACACACGTACACCCGGAGCAGTGGGCAGCTATCCCTGAGGTGCCCGGGGAGCAATTGCCTTGCTCAGGGACACCTCGGTCATTACCCCTACCGGTCGCGAGTCCGATTTTCTAATCATTAGGTAGGGCTGTGCAATTCATCGAAAAGGAATCGCAATCGTCAATTTTGGCCTTCAACAATTACAAAAACAAAATAATCAAAGTAAAACAATTATTGTGCCCCATTCCATTTAGCAAGGATCCCCTCTTTTCTTTACAGTGGTCTAGTTTACAAGTTTTAAAATGTTTCTATGTTGTTTTAAAGGTTAATGACTATAAAGGTTAGTGATCGTGTTAAATAATCGGGACCTCAATATTAGGCAAAATAATCGGGATTATGATTTTTGTCACAATCGAGCAGCCTACCGTTACTCCAGGACTGCCCAGCGTCATTTATAAAGGTTACTTCTAAAAATAAGATAAAAAGTAAATGGATATTGGCAGATGAATTTATCCATAACAAATTGTAGTTTTATGTCGTATTCCTGAGGTTTTACAGCTATTTGTTTTCTACAGAAGTTTTTGGAAGAGACACAGATGAAATTACGGCAGAATATCCAGGAGAGAGTAAAGGAGCTTCAGGTGTTGAGAGAGGCTGTGAAGACACACAAGGTGAGTAAGGTGAACATAAGAACATTGGTTTGTAGCTGGAAGACCTGACCGAGGATCTCTTCTTCAATGCTGGACAACATCCAGTCTTTGTTATTGCGGACGGTGTGAGAGTTGAGCGAACGGACTGATTCTCCAGTTTGTGTCTTAACAGTGCTCTGCAAAGACAGCTGTGAAGGAGAGTGAGATGCTCTTTACTGAGCTGATTCGATCCATTGAGAGATGTCGCTCAAAGGTGAAACAGCTGATCAGAGATCGTGAAAAGGCGGCGGTAAGTCGAGCTGAAGATGTCTTGAAGCAACTAGAAAAAGAGATTGATGATCTGAAGAGTAGAGACGTTGAGCTGGAGCAGGTTTTGCACACAAAGGATGACATCGATTTCCTGCAGGTAGAAGAACTCTAAAATCCTGTTTCTGTTGTTTCTTGGTATATTAAGCATATTAAGTGAGCAAAAAGAGACACAATGATTTCAAATACAACACAGATACTGTTGAAGTGCTAAGTTGGATGTCTGAATGTAGTGCAGATCAATAAAGGAAGTGTGGAGATGGATTCTCTTTTTCTCTTTACTGCATCATGATTTTATAAAACACACAAGCTGCCAGCCAGCTGAGATATACATTTATTTGTGTTTATTCATTTCTGTTGTTTGTCTGTAGAGTTTCAAGTGTCTTTCTGCAGCTCCTCAGTCTACAGTCTCTCACAGCATTACAGTGAGTTCTTCCCTCTCTTTTGATGATGTGAGACATTTTGTGTCTGAGCTGAAAGAAAAACTGGAGGATTATTGTGGAGAGGAGATGGAAAGGAAATCCGATAAAGGTAAAGAAGCAGATCTAGCATCATTGTAGCAATGCAATACAATGTAAATCCTGTAGAGGGTGGAGGCAAAAAAGCTCCATCTGCAGATGAATCATTTAACAATTCAGATACAGGCTATGAATATAAATGCGAAAGCTTGCCACAGCCTGAAAACAACACACAACATTCAAATATGATAATTCACAGGAGACACACAAAACACTACAGTTTACAGCTCAATTATAGATACAGTGAGGGCGGGGTAATTCATAGAACTACAATGAGAGTTACGAGAACATTACAGATGCACACACACACACATACATTATATTAGAATAGTGTTTTTAGATTCTTATGGAATAACAGAAATGTAACACAAGGTAAGTTAGTAGAACATCCAGAAATAGATAATCTTATGTCTAAAATGTGCAATAAGGTACCCTTGGGGTTCTTGTTTTTCTTATTGGATGCTTTATCTACATTATTTGGTCCAGGTCATTCATTTTTATTTTGTAAAATATTATTTTATTTTTGGCACAAACGTACTTTTTTCCACAAACATTCTGATGTATGTCTTTAGATAAAAAGCTTTTTGAATTTCTAAAGTTTTAAATGGTAGTGTACTAGTATCTCTTCTTATATAAAAATACTAATTTTGTCTGTTTATGTTTTAGTTAGATATGTTACAGTAACTCCCCCCAATGAACCCAAGACCAGAAAGGATTTCTTGCAATGTAAGACTCCATATCATGTATAAACTATCTATATGATCTGACAAATAGTTATACGTATACAAATGCTTGTTGTTTAGCTCTTCTTTTTCCAGTATCCAACATATGCTTACAGTATATAATCAAGACTATCCAAAGTTAATACTGCACTTATAGCGTGTATATAAGTGGTTGGCATTTTAACAACAGCTGTTTTATACAATAATATCACAGTGCAAAATAAAGTTTTTACTATGTTTACTATGGTAAAATAAATACAAGCAGAATGCAGTGAATTTCAGGTTTTACTGTCACGCGGGGACGTCTTGTGCATAAATGTTGTTTAACTTCACCAATCTTATGTTTTTATATCCATCAGATTTTCGACAGTTCACACTGGATTCAAACACCGTGCACAAACAGCTCCGTCTGTCTGATGGGAACAGAGCAGCTACGTACACTCACATTTTACAGCAGTATCCTGATCACCCAGACAGATATTATAGCTGGAGGCAGGTGTTGTGTAGAGAGCGTGTCTGTGGACGCTGTTACTGGGAGGTTAAGTGGAGTGGAAAATGTCTGTATATATCAGTGTCATATAAGCGCATCAGCAGGAAAGGATGCGGTAATGAGTGTGGCTTTGGATTCAATGATCAGTCCTGGAGTTTGTTCTGCTCTTCCTCCGGACATAGATTTGGGCACAATGACAGCTGGACTGATGTCCCTGTGCCCTCCAGCTATTGTAGAATAGGAGTGTATGTGGATCACAGTGCCGGAACTTTGTCCTTCTACAACGTCTCTGACACGATGACCCTCATACACAAAGTCCAGACCACATTCTATCAGCCTCTCTATCCTGGGTTTTATGTTAATGTAAGTTCCCTAGTAAAAGTGTGTAAGCTTATTAAATAGAGCATACAGAAATTGTACAAGTAAATTGGTTTTGTTCAGGGTTATAGAAACAAAACACGAGTATTAAAATGAGTAATAATGTAAGAATATTGCAGGTTCTAAATGCACAGCACTTATTCATAATAATGTATAAAATATGATTTACTTGACCTTGATTTCTTTAAGTCACAGCTTTGTCATTCATCAAGATCTGCTATTTAGAAAGTTATACATGTCATCTACATTAAAATGACATTTCATGTGTAAATGCAATGAAAAGTAATATTTCGAATGCCATCTTTAAATCTTTAAAGTGGTTTAAGGTCTCAATCTTCACCTGGCATGGGGATTTTTGTACTTTGGTGGTGGTTTCGGTTCATTTGTGATTTGTTTTCTGTTCTTAATAAAGCCCATTGACACTGTGCGTTCTTGTCTTTCTCCTAAACCTAAACCTGACAGATTGTTAAACTCATTATAACATTAGCATACTGTAGCGCTGATCTGAAAATAGTTCTCTCATCTATGTCAATTTGTTAAAAGTCCTTCTTAAAGAAACTTAAACTTCACCCAAAAATGAAAATACTGTCATCATTTACTCACCTTCGAGTTCTTTATCTTTATTATGATGAACACGGAGGAAGATAGTTGGAATAATGCTAGATTTTTAAAGTTTTATTTAATTGATACTGCATATAGGAATTCATAGTCTGTTCAGTATTTGACCTGTGTTTCTCTCCTTATCTTGGCTGTGTGGTTCTAGGTGATGGCCCTGTGGGTGTCTGTCTGTGTGTGTTGGTGCGTGTTGTGTTGTGTTTTCGTACAGCTGCTTTGTAACAATGGAAATTGTAAAAAGCGCTATATAAATAAAGTTGACGACACGTCTACATGAATAGTTTATTTCCTTTACCTCTGCATTTACGTCTGTATTTTTTCATTTCTTTATTCATGCAGTTTATTTGTACACTATATTAAGTCATTTCTCATCATCCATAGGAAACAATATGTTCTGATGTAATACAAACTTGATCGCTCATGTTTTTGATGTAAGAGATATGTTTTGATATATCTAATTCGCTGTACAGAAAAATGTTAAAGTTTTAATAAAAATAAACAGGAAAATGACCAAATTCCACTCAGCTACTAAATTGCTCTCTTGAAATCAAAGAACATCCCTATGAATGAATGCAGCCTCTTGATCAGGATCCTCTAGAAAAGCACACATGACATATTAGTCACTGAGATTTTCTCTGTGTGATCAAAATGTGTCCCATGAATGACTGTATTAATGAATGAATAAGTTACACCACTTGGGCTTTAAAAAAGGAGATGGAAAGACACTCTGTATAAGTTACATGTTATCTTTAAACACTATGCCATAGGAGATAACCTAGAATTAAACTTATCCTGGGAATCAGGCCTGCCAGGCTGGGAATAAAACGTGCAAACTTTTTGGTTATAAATCTTTCACTCTAACCAATACACCACAGCTATCCTGCGATGCGTCAAATACTGTATTGTTAGTGGGGAAGAGCAGAGATGCAAATTCTTCATAAATTGTAAAGTGTGCATTCTATTTATGCATCCAATCATATTTGGAGATTGAATACTGTAAATTTGAATGTAAACACATATAGAACAGCTTACATTATTTTATTTAAAGATTACTTTTAAAAGGGTAAAATTAGCATAAATTAAGTTGTCAATGCTCAATGGATGGGAACGAAAATGTAATGACAGTAAAACTGTGAAATTATAATATATGATAGGCTTCATAATTCTGCTTCCACGGATTATTTCCTTGAAATTAACTAACCCTGGAACAGGTCATCTTCAGAGAGTGAGTTTTGGAACCGAAAGTTAAGGATCAGCTAACCTACCCCTTTAACATGCTTCATTTACGCAGCCATTATTTAAGGAAAAGCCCATACCTGTGAATAAAACAGCTTTATGTAATTCCTAGAACCTTCAAGTAATCTGGATGTGAATAAACTATATAAAACCGAGTGTGTCCACTTTTAGACAATATTCAACTTCAATACGTTTTGGTACACAGCTAAAATAACAAATGTGCCTGTGTCCAAATATTTATGGACCAAACTGTATACAAAAACAAACATTTTATATAAAAAAGTACACAACACAGAATCTGTTCTTCAGATTATATTCTCAAATACAAAATAATGAGTTTTGATTTGACAAAACCATATGCAGACACTGCTTTACAGACATGACACAAGGTAAAAACATATCCACACAAGGAGCTAGTTTTGATCATTACTAATTTGCAACATAGGAACAGATCAGACCAATCAGAGTCATTTTAAAAATGGTATAAAAAAAGGAAAACTATAACCTCAACAGGTCCGAGACATGTTATCTGATGTTCAAGATTTGTTATTCAAGATTTAGGCCATTAAAATTTCCAATATGATTTACATAGACAAAAGCGTTATGTGTTCTTAAATGGATGAGTAAATACAGGCGTATGATCATAGAACAATACCCATAACCATCAACTGCAAAATGTGGTTCTTTAATCTTAATAGAAAAATAAAATCAGTGGTAAAACTACTGGAACACAGAAACACCCTGTCTCTATACATCAGATGTGAATCAAATCGTGCACAGCCTGATCAAAATATTCATCCTGCTCCTATTCGAGCACAACACAGCATGTTGGCTGTTTGGAGCGGACTAGACCACACATTACTAATTTCAAATGCCAAACTTCTCATCTACAAGTACACAGAGAAAAAAATGTCAAAGATCAAGTTGCATGTAAACAAATATTTAGTAGAGAAGCAAAAATAGGATAACTGCCACCACAACTCAGAACACCGAAGAAGTGGTTACCTTTAAGGTTGGCATAAATAGGGAAAGAATAAACGTTTACAGAGAGCAGGCAAAGATGGGGAAGACTAGGTACTGGGGAAGGGTTCACAAAAAATGAAAAGCAGAACAGGGTGAGGAATGCTGCTTAGGGAATGAGCCAAAAGGGCTGCGATGCTACTACTGCGTTCCCTGGGCGCCCTGACCGCCTTGGGTATTTTGCTGGTTGTAACTGCCGTAGTTGCCATATTGATTATAGTACTGATTCCACTGGCTCTGGTTCTGGTAGTACTGCTGCCACTGCTGAGCATACTAAAAAAAATCATAAAAATACATCAATATTGCTAAAATGTTACCAGAAAAGTCATGCGTTTCAGATATAACGTATACTGAAGAAAACACCTATGGAATGCAAGTATATGGCGGATCATATGACGGAAGCAAACACCTTTGTGACATTTACACATTGGATTTTATTCTGTCCCTGATACTGCGTCACTTTTAGGACATTATCAGGTGTAGCACTAACATGACATCAATAATCACATTTATTAATAATCTCAATTATTGTCAACACTGGAATATCGTGACACCCCCAGGGCAGGCCAAGGTCAAATCTAACAAACTGTTTCCATAACACACTAAGACAAGCATTTTAAATAAAATTTAAGTAAATTTAATTGTCGTTCTGAACATGTGCATACTGTACCACAAGCGCATTCAAATCGAATTGACTGCAGACTGTTGTCATTCAATCTTTTAAATTTGACTATTGATCTCCAATACAACGCGACTCCGGTGGACTGAGAAACTCACCTGTTGATACTGTTGATTATAGCTTTGCTGCGTCTGCGGCTGCTGGTTGTAAGTCTGTCCTGTGGTTGCTGGGGCTTGACTGTAGCTCTGGCTGTATCCTGGATACTGACTGTAGCTTCCGTAGTTATAACCTTGGTTATAGTTGCCCTGGTTATAGCCTTGGTTGTAGCCTTGGTTGTAAGACTGAGGCTACAAAAAAGAAAAACGGTGGAATGAACAACATGGAAATTGTATTAGACAAGTCCGGTAAAAAAAGACAACTAGTGCTAGTGTAATTCTTAACTGTAGCAGACACCTAAAGGAGATATTTACGTCACCATACCTGAGACTGGCTGTAGCCTCCATTGCTTCCACTTCCACTACCACTCTTGCTGTAGGATCCCTGGCGGTTGTGGGAGTAGCTGCTGCCTCCAGACTGCTGGTTGCGGTTGTATCCTCCACGGCCGCCTGAGCCTCCATCTCTATAATTATTTCCCCAGCGATTCTGATTGTAGCCTCCACGATTATATCCTGAGGAATAAGATGACTAATTTTCAACAAAATGACAACAGCTACCTATACATCAACAATCTTAAAATGAACCAATGAGAATCTCAATGAGATTCACTATGTTACCTCCTCGGAAGCCTGCACCTCCCTGGCCACCCCGATTCTGGTAACCACCTCTACCGCCCTGAGCCCCGCCACGATTCTCATAGCGCTGGAAGTTACCGCGTCCGCGGAAGCCACCTTGGCGGTTATCGAAGCGCTTCTCCGGCGGAGGGCCAGCTTTGCGACCTTCTTCGTTGTACTGCTTGATGAGAGCGTCCGCTTCTTCCTGTTCCAGCTCGATGAATTTCACATCGTCCAGGAACTCGCCGGCGTCGGGCAGCACAAAGTTTGCTTCAGGAGCAGAGGCACGCAATGAGGGACAGAACAGCCGCACGGACAAAAGACAAAGAAAATCATTATCAGCACCGTACAATGGTGACAGAAAAACAGGGGAAGGACAGAACAAGGGGACAGAGAGAGAAAGAGAATTGGAGCATGTGGTGATTAAGTTAACACGCTCTAGGACAAACATTGCCTTAGGTGTTTAAGGGAACACTTGTCTCAGAGTCAGAATATGTAGACAATGTACGGGGGAGTCACAGGGAATGAAAACTAAAAACAGTTGCCAGAAAAAGAGTGTTAAGATAAAAGATGTCTCTTTATATTACGTAGCATTTGAGGACAGACATCCAATTATTTATTCAACGTTTAATAGTAAACCCAATACAAACTGCTTGGTTGCTTGAATTAGAGGGCACGAGCCAATCTCTTCCTCAGTCCTGATTATCTGAGCTGGTGACAGTGGTCGGAAATGGCATGAAAGATGATGCAAGAAAATGTGGTTAACTGGGTAAAGGGAAGTGAAAAGGGGGGCTCTTTTATCTGGCAAAATAGTTTTAACAGAAGGAGGGACGGGTGGGTTCTTCCAAGTCTTAAATAAATAAAAAAACAAACAGCAAAAGCAGATCTGGTGTGTAGTTGTTGTACATTGTTTTGGTTATCCATGGCATTCCTACCTTTCATTTCTAACACAGCATGATCGGGAACATCCTTCCCTTCCTCATCAGTTCGCTTTAACGTTCGCTCTTTTAAATCCTCATCCGTGGGACAAATTACAATAGCCTTGCGTTGAAAACCTTCAAAAGGACGCATTTTTCGTCTCTGGGCTGATCCATAAACATTTGTCTAGCAATGGTGACAAGAAAAAAGTAGAAGCTGTTCATTATTTGCTTTTGTTACGCCTTTGCGTTCCGAAGGAGGGGAATTGGATTCCTGCAACGATGAAAGTGAGAATTTTTTCATGTCTATAGTTACTGCTCTGGAATAGCTAGCGGTTGTCTCTCACAACCCCAAGTGACTTACCGTGGACTCAGGAGGCAAACAGTTGTGCTTTATGACTGTCACTTAATGTAGGGGACCATTTCAACTTTCTAAAGCTACTAGGTTTTAACTTACAAAGCTTTTTTTAAAGGCTTTGATTCTTGTTAAGAAATGGTAAAATTGTGTCACTGCTAAGAAAAGCCTTTTTTAAGATATTGCATTCAATTACATTGCAATTTTTTTTCTTTACATTTAAACAGTTTTCAAGGATCACAGAAAACAACCATTGATCGCTCCTACAACATAAACTGTTTGTGATGTGTAACTTCCTCTACATCAGCGGTTTCTTAGTTCACAGATCAACATTGCGATGTAAACTGAATTCATTTAACTCCAATCGGGAGAAAGGCAAACAACTAAAACGCATGCATAAAACTCTTTCCTGCTCTTCCTGGGTCCCCTTCCTTACCTTCACTTACCCAGTGTTCAAGCGACCAGCGTGCCCGACACAGACAAACATGTAGCACCTACCGGCACATACTCACAATCTCCTATTGAACTATTAGTCCTCTGACCTTACTTACCATACAACCTCTCAAAACAGTCCACCTGCAAACTTCAAGCAGGTTAGTTTTTTCACTTACCTGCCATTCATTTTTAAACACAACATTCAAGTAAAGTTCCAAGTTAATCTAAATAAAAGTTCTCTTTCTTTACAATTACCATAGCAACAGAAGGCGTTTTCTTACTCACCAGGCAGTGATTACTTGTTTTTCAACATCTTACTAATGACATGGACTACTTGTACAGTGTGGCAAAGATCTCTTTACAACAAAGCATACATGACAAAGTCAAAAATATTCATTACGACAACATACTATACTGAATTCTTTCCCTGTTTGCTCTTGTAGGGTTTAAGCAACACAAAACATATAAGCATCATGTTCAGGACAAAGAAAAACAAGTCTTTAGGAGCACCACAGGCTAACCAATGCTTTAGGCTAGGCTACAGAAAGAGCAGAAGTACATTAATGAACAGCAATGGATTTGGGGGATTGGGTTGAGCAGCGAGGACAGCTCAGGGGCAGGCAAGTATAGCAGTACCTGGTCAAGGATGTAGTTGCGCTTCTTCCGGGCAGCGATCTGGATTAGCCTGTTGAGACACTGTGTAGACTGTTGAATGAGTATGTCCCATCGCCCGGCGTAGTTACGTTGGCGGCGGAGTCCCATGACCTGATAAAAATATGGAAAAAAGGTTGCTTCGACTAGGGCTGTGACGATATATTGAGCGATTTTTATTCTCAGTTTCTCAATGAATTACAGTTAAATGCCACCACATCCGAAAGCCAGAGGGCGCTCTCGTGTAGAAACTTTAAATACAGCCAATACCATTTACATTCGAGGAAATGCCAATGGGCATATTCTATGGCTGTTCTTCAAACCTTTTCAGGTATTTTCATTATAATAAAGTTGAGGTATAATGATGATGTTTGACAAGTGTTGCTTTTCAGATGCAACTGAATTGATTTTAGATTGAGCAGTGCTTTTACTAATCAAAGGGCCATAGTTCACGGAAGAGCTGTGCATAAAACACAGAACCGAAGCCTTTTACGATTTCAGAATCGCCCTAGACAGGTATAATTAGTGTGAATTGCAATATATTGTCCCAGTCCTACATCATATATGCTGACACCACCGGGAACATATCAACCAGCCATACCTTCATCTTATCCATGATAGCATTTGTGCCCAAGATGTTGTATTTCTTTTCTGGGTTCTCTTCTGCATGTTTTGAGGCCCAGGTGGTTTTTCCACTTCCAGGAAGACCAACCATCATCAGGATCTGAGAAAAATACACCAAAAGCCTGACTTACATCTTCACTGACCTACTGCTTTATAAACTCCATTATTGCAAAAAGTACTGTTCAATCCTGCAAACATTTGAATTAGCATCCACATCCAGCACAAACCTCGCATTCAGCTTTAGTGGCAGGACCCACTGTGCCTCGGACTCGGTCTGCCAGCGGGACATCGTGAAGGAAAGTGAAGCCCTCTGGCTGGGGGAAGAAAGGCTCCTTCTGTCCAAAGTTGAATTCCACAGCACAGTTCTTCACCAATACATGTGGGAAGAGAGGACGACCAGCAAGCTCTTCTTGAGTGACACGATAACAGGAGCCCAGCAATTTGCCATTCTTGGAGAATGTGATGTCCACCTCCTCACTGCTTTCGAAGTCCTACAAAAAATCCCAGTAGAACAATGAAATTAGACATTGTTAATAGTACTTTTAGGGCCTTCATAAGATATGTTGTATGCGATAGAAAGAAAATATTTACAATGTAGCAACCAAGGACATCATTTTCACCAAACTTCTCCCCATAGTCCTCAAATTTACAGTTGGCAGATTTCTTGCCAGTTCCACCGTATCCAAAAGAAAACGGTTCTTCACCTGTAATATAAAACGAGAAGCTGTTTTAATGCAATGATAATGCATATCAATGAATAACAACCTGACACCTTGTTATAAAAAAAGCGCCACATTTTCTAAAGGAAAACAGATTTAACGTAAACCTGGTAACTTACCGAGCTGAGTGCTGCATGAATCCAAGGACCATCCTAATCTCACCACATGAGGATCAGGCTCGCTGGTAGGAAGGTGTTTTACTGAAATTTCCTCGTTTATCTAAGCATGACATAACAAAAGACACATTTGTGATGTCTGAGACAAATTAACAAAAATATGATCCAACATTAATATTAAGTGGTCTTATCACCTTCAGTTCAAAGCATACACGGCCTTTGGCGACACCATAGGTGGCTCGAGCACCTGACCACAGGAAGGCAAACCCCTCAATGGTCAGAGGGTACCCGCTGTACCTGTCACGAGCCACCTTAAAGTGCAGGTCACAATTATCTGATGACAAACAGAAACAGATTTTGAATAATGTGGTTGACACTGGGTTACAAGTGTTTCTACTTAAAAAGGTCTCCTAAGTTTTACTCACAGGTGTCAATTACCACAAGCTTATCATCAATGTCCTCTTCCTCATCCTCGGCTGGAGGCTGTGGTGATCTCCCCCTATAACACATCATAGAAAACTATGAGCCTGAGCAACATATGCAAATTCAATTAAAGGGATAATTCACCCAAAAATCTGTATACATTTATTTGTTCTGTTTTTGGGTGAAGTATCCCTCTAGTGTAGGCATAATTTACCTCCTGTCATCACGTTGCTCGTAGTAACCATACCCTCTGCTGTCATCATATGACCTCTTGCGACTGTACGACATGTACTTGTCATCTTCTGTTTTGACTTGTGCCTCTCCTTCAGGCCATTCACTGGCTTGTTCACCCTGCTGTGGAAGATCTTCTTCCGTCTTGACCTCTAAACCCTCTGAAAATATTTTTATAGGTGTACCACAGATCAACATCACATTTTGCATACGCAAATGCAAAACCTAACCTAGATTTTTCACACTGAATAAAATTTAGAGGCAGTGCAATTAAGTCATTTTAACAACAGGCATCTTATTTGAGTTTTGTGATGCCTTTTTTTGTGTACACCATTCTGTGTGTCGTTTTAGACGCCAATTCACTGAATGACGTAAATAATGGGGTGGCACAAACACGTCAACAAGTTTCTAAGGTTTAGAGTTTCTAAGTTGTGAAATTGTGTAAAAATTATTCTTCATCATTGATGAATTGCCACGATCACCAGCAAAATTACGCAAACCATTAACTGTGCTGACCACTATCAACATTTTCATAAAAAAACATCTGTCCATATTATTTGAATATGCACAGCACACTGCAATGAGAAAATATGATGCTTGGTCAAGTTGGACATTTGCCCAAGATTTCATGTAAGCAGTTGGCCTCACCTGATTGTTCCTGCTGGTTACGTTGACTCGAGTCTTCCTCTGGCATCTGGTGTGAAGCGGAGTCCTCAAACTTCTGCTCTGCCTGTGGCTCCTGTTTAAAATGGGCTTCTTCATAGCCCTGGTTTATCTCATCCTTCTGGTCCATGGTCGGTTCGGACTGCTGGACCTCAGGCTCCTGACAGTCATCCTGGCCAAAACCCTGATCATCATCTGCTGTATAATCACTTGTTTCAAAACCAGGGATCGGGGTCTCAGTGCTGTCTTCGTTGCCTCTGTTATTCTCGTCTCCCTGATTATCATCCTGGAAGAGGTCTGTGCTGTTTCCATCGTCAAACTGTGCCTTGGAATCTTCTCCAGAATCTTGCTCCCCTCCTGCAAAATAGAGCATGATTAAAAAACTTTTTTTTTAATTACTAAAAACATTAAATTGATTAATCCAAGCAGATGGATTTTACAGTTACTTGTGATCATCTAAAAAATTACACTGCAAAAACAATTCTGTAAAAAAATGACATTTTCTGTAAACTGGAAAAACAGAAATACACCATAAAATATATTTTCCCCTGTAAAGGTATAGGATAAATATTAGAGGTCTAACGATATGGGTTTTTCTCTGCCTGATGCATATCTTTAGAAATCAGGCCATCCGCTGGCCGATATGTTTTGCCGGTTTTCTTTTTTTCATCTTGATCTCATAAAATATAATTAAGTGATACAGAATATTGGTCAAATTAAACATTTATAGAAAACACGTCTCTTCAAATCGGTGCACTTGAGAAAGATTGAGTAAGTGTTTATTGCAGGGTACAAGATAGCGGTCTAATTCATAGTAATAATACATTGCTCAAAAGTTTTAAGCACCTTCAGAAAACTGTTGTGAAGCAGAAGCATGCTTTTGGTTTATGGTTGGTGGCAGACACTGCTATTAATCAAACGGTCATAATTTAAGTGAAAATTTAAATAAATAAAAATCTCTCATATTATACAGCCTACTGCTCATAACTGCGTTTTTAGTTATATTTAGCTTTTAGCCTTTTTCTATTTTGTAGGACAGTAGAAAGCCTGACAGAAAAGTAGACGCTCTTGGGGTCGAATGAGTTTAATCAGCCACAAAAGACCGCCTAAGGACATAATGCGCAAACGAGAGGAAACAACAACTCAGCGTGTCTCGCGGATGTTAAGTGTAATGCCGGTGAAAATATTTTTGCCGCAAAAGGCACAACAACACTAGGCTGCTTACCGATGCACCTGCCTGTTGATCAGTCGAATCAATCAGTCGACCTCTAATATATATTACGTTGTTTTCATCAATTTCTTGGTAAATGTGTTGTCTTGCTCTCTAATTTTATAGTTTTTGACCGTTTTTCAAAAATAAACTGTAAACAAATAAACCTTGTTTAAAAAAAGTTGTTTTGCTGTAATTTTGCCGTTTTTGAACGCATTTCAAAGAATACATAAAAATCTGTAAAACAGTAAAATTCAAATTTTTTACATTTATCTGTAAATAATAACACAAAACTGACGATATACAAATAAGAGTGTATGTCGTTTTTATGACTTGTTTTCCATGCTGGAAAAGACCCCTGTGGTTATGAGTCAAGTTGCCTTTTACCACGTACATATCTGTTATAGCAAATATTTATTTGCAATAACGTATTTGACAGGTCAAAACCAACGATCTTTCCTGACGAAATTGTGTTGCGTGTATTGCACGCCGTGTGAGGCTAATGCAGAAAACATGTGTTTAAACATGCACGCTATGAAGAGCCGAAACTGCTAAACTGAGTTCTCCTTCACATCTTTTTACTCTGAAACGGACACTAACCCAAAATAACGTCGCATATTAGCAAGGATCCATTTAAAAGTAGTCTTGTTCATGAACTGAAACAAAACACGTGTCACAGTTTAAGATCTGTATACTCTGTCCTAAAGGGGCAGCAGCATAGGGTTCATCAAACAACAAAGGACGGGCCTAGAACACTCACTGATATTAAAGGAATTGTGTTCTGCTTATATGAGGTGTAAAGATAGAGTAGCGTTCATTGTTAAAGATGTTCTTTTTTTAAACTTTACACTTTGTGTTAAAAGAGAGTTTACGTATAAGCAATAAAATCAATCATCACTGTATCACAAACAATTTTTATAAATTTTTCATTGATTTGTTAATGTATCCAACGTGTTTGGAGCACCTTAGAGTTGTTCCAAATCTATATGAATCTCTTTTTTCTGATGAACACCGAGAGATATTTGGAAGAATGCTTATAACCAAACAGATTGACTCCCATTATAAGGAAAAATATATAATCATTTTTTTGTTCTGTTTAACACAAAAGTAGAGATTTTGAACAATGTCGGCCAGAAACAATTCTTTGACTACCATTGTATGTTTTCCCACAATGTTAGTCAATGTGGAGGCAAAATCTGTCTGGTTTTAAGCATTCCTCCAAATATCTTTCTGAGTGTCAGAACAAAGAAATGTATACAGATTTGGAACAACTCGAAGGTGAGTAAATGATGACGGAATTCTCATTTTTGGTTGAAGTATCCCAACGACGGTACCAACAACTGTGTAACTTAGTGGCACTATTGTGAAATGCAGGACTAGAGCCCTGAAAGTTATCTAGTCAAAAAGTTTCACTGCATGCGTTACCTTCGTCCTCGTACTCTTGTTCCTGCTCGCCGGGGGCATCCGAACCAGCAGCCTCGGCCTCCAGCGCTGCCTGCAACCGGTCCACCAGATCCGCCTTCAATCCGCGAGTGTCCAGGCCTCGACGCTGAAGCTCGTCTTTTAGCTCATTCACTTTGAGCTTTTTAACATTGAGCCCGCTCATGGTTCATGCACCTCCAATAGCAGTTTCCCAACTGTATTCCTTTAAAACAAACAGCGTAAACAGACGCGAGTCATTGATTGGTTACTGTACGCGCTCAACGGATCATCTTCACTCCGGCTAACGTTAGCCCGCAAACTAGCTAGTTAGCTAGCGGTGGTCGTTTTTCTGCAAAAATATGAATATTTCACTAAATATTAGGATTGTTTTGGCTTTAGCACGTTTAATATAGCAATACGCACACCCTGCCTCGACCCTTTTCAATGTAAACAATAAACTGACAGGTTTCACACGAACTAAAGGGTTGAATTAGCACCCGAGATAACTAGCAAACCATGGAGTCCTGCAATGCGCGCGTAAAATGCACCCGACTCGCGCGTAAACGAAAGATCTCCAATATGAATGTACTTTACGTGCTAAACATAAATAATAGCTTTTGTTTGCAGGAGTCAAAATATTTACCCTTTTTCAGTTTCCCCCTCAAGCAAATTGTCGTAACGGCTGTATCGAAGATGGAGGCTGACCGTGGCTGACTACTTCCTCCGCCTAGAGACGACGCGAGCGCTTTCCGGTCCCGCTCGCTTATTGGCTGAAGCTGCTGTCAGTCTAAAACACACCGGGCCAATGGCATGTGTTCATTTGATCTGTTTTGCTGATTTGTAACGAGGCGAATGTTTTGAAGAGGGTCGATATACACGATAAAAGCCACGAAGCTTCTTATCCATTGAACCATCTCATTGTTTAAAAATGGTTGACTCTGGATCCGGGTGTATTTAGGACCAGAAGAACCCGATTGAAAAGCAATCGAGCCGGGCATGCATTTCGATCGATTCGTTTCGTCTTGTGATCGGTCTGCAGAGCTTGACTTGTTTTGGTTTCCGTTCAAGGTTCGTGTTTTCAGGCAGTGAAAGAGGAAGTACAGAAATAGTTCAACTGATGTTGATTTATAAATAATCGCGTGTCAGATTTACTATGGAGAGAGATGCTGGGATCCTTTCTTTAATTAAAGCTCTTGGGTGAGTTGGCCTGATATAAACATTATTTTAAGGATGTTTACTACAAGGCGTTTATATATTTAATTGTTTCTAACATTGTACAGGTATAAGAGCAATGAATGTTTGAGGAAATGTAAGTGTGACGACGAGTTACCTTGCCCACTGATTTCCTGGTTGGTCTCGGAAGTCAAAGCAAGTTGTCCTGATGTGCCACTGCCAGGTAAGTTAACGTATTCCAAGCGAGAACAATGCGTCGTGCATACTTGTGTATCGGCATGAGTTTTTGAGTAATTTGTATTCAGTTCACATGATTTTTGAAGCACTGATATAAGTATCCATGCACCTATGCACCGATATATGGAATTAATTGTCTGGTAACTTGCATTATCATTTTTTACACTAACAATGGTTAAGTGTTTCTGTGTAAACCATCTTATTGGCATGTGACCTAAAACTTTTGTATGTTTTAGCACAGAGCATTGGTGGAGCTGTTCTGGTTGGGGAGTTGAGGGCGGTGCTGAGGGGGATGTCATGTCCTCAAAATGCACTTACATCAGAGCATCTTAGCCCACCTCTGATGTTCAGATTAACCGGTAAGGTAGGGAGATAAACAATGATCTCAGTCCTTGCATTTTTTGTATTATTGGCATAAACAGTAGGCCTAGCGAACAAAAGTGATATCATGTATTACATTTACATTTATTCATTTGGCAGGCGTTTTTATCCAAACAGACTTACAAGTAGGGCTGTGTATAAGCAAGGCCATTGCGATACGAGAGGTATCACAATAGATGTTGCTGTATATTACTATATGATACATATTGAAATATATTCAATACTTTTGTAAATAAAAAATGTAAAAAGAAAATGGAGCTGAAAATACAATTGGCTGTGGACCACCCGGGGTAGTATTAACATCCGATCAATAGAATCCATCACATACCACACCACTATTCAATTCCCATTTACCCAGAAATCCAAAATATTTTCTATTGTGTTTTGGGCAGGGTTCTATTGTTTTGCAGTATGGTTGTTTTGGCTGGAGACGGACTGTTTAAGCCCGACGATAGATTCGCTTTTGCAACTTTATAGCCTCATCCCTACCTCATTGTCTGTCCATTTAAAAAAAAAAAAACTCCTGGCCTTTCCTCTACCTTGCTGCAATATAATGCAGAATGTAAAAAATGCCTGGCAGATATGACACAGGTAGAAGTTCACACGTTTTACTCATGTGTGTATTGACGTAAGCGTTTTTAGGACTTAAATGCTTTGAAAACACTTCAGACAGTTGAGACAACGGCTATATGTACTGTTTATGATGTTAAAGCATGATTTAAACAGTGTATAGATAATAGGACTATTTGACTATTGAACATTTCTTTTTTGTCAAATATTATATATGTGCAATATTCTCCTTTAATCCCCCACTCAGGTTAGATGAAACCATTGAATTAAATGGTGACACTAAACTTTATAAGATTTAACATATTAATTGAACTAAATTATTTGGCAAAAGGGCAAATATTAACTTAACTAAATTAATAACTACAGAATTTCAGTGAATATGGGTTTTATACAAACTACAAAAACAAATCTTCTTATAGTAGTGTTTTGTTGTCATTCCTCTGGGCCTTGACTCAATAAGTTGTTCTCAGTAAGTTGACTCAACTTGTTCTTAAAATGTTTACGCTCAACAGGAAACATGCATAGAACACTTTTAATGCATATCTAGTCAAATATTTAAAAGAAGAGTGAAGACGCTTGTCACATGTTTGTCTTCCAATTGACAGAGTTCTTGGTGTCAGAGTTGGTGGCAGCCCGTATGTTAATGTATAGAGAGAGTCATCCAGAAGAAACAGAACAGAACTGCGAGTCAAAAGTCAAAGAGCAAAGAAAAGAAGAAAATCTCACAGCGGACAATGAGGATGAGGATCAAAATATAAATCAAGCAGAATGTAAAATTAATTGGAAAGAGGTGAATGAAGAGGTCACAGAACTGTTTCAGAGTCTTGGGTTAAAGAAATCCTGCCAGCTAAGTGATGCCTGTGCAGAGGTAATAAGCCAAAAATGTAAAACATTAGTAAAACCTTTTTTGTAATTATAATGAATTCATAATCTTTCGTCTGTGGTATAATTCAACCATAATTTATTCAGGTGGAATCACGCCTGGCGGATTTTCCAGATGGTAAAATGCCAGAGGCGTTACTAAAGACCGATTTGAACTCTGAGCAGTGGGTATGTATCACAAACTACCACATCTGACTTGACCCATACTTCTGGGGTCTTACCACCTGTTTGAATGTGTGACAGTTCCTCTGTTAAACATAAATGTTATTGCTTCACTCAGAAACAGCTTCATGAGATCAACAAAGCTCTCTGTAAGGATTATGAGTGCCGACGCCAAATGATGATCAAGCGTTTCCATGTCACACTACAGTCCTTTGCTTGGGGAGAAAGGGGGAAGGTACTACGATGGGCAACCCTGTAATCACGTATTGTAGATTGCTTCTGTATATTGGTAATTATGCCTTCTCTCTTTTTCTAAGGAACGGAATGAAGCTCTTTCTTCAATTCAACCCTTCACACCCTCTCTCAAGTCCTCTGTTTCCATTGCTACACTGTTGGCTGCCAGAGAGGACCAGTCTCGCATTTCACCAGTTAAAGCAGGACCTTCAACAGCCATTCACAAGGTTTACCAACAGTTTACTTCTTATAGTAATAATAACACAATTCTCCACATTAAAGGGATAGTTCACCCACTTTCTTGCTTCCTCAGAACACAGATAAGATATTTTAGAGAAAGTTGGCCCCCATTCACTTCTATTGTATCGACACAAAACCAATGCAAGTGAATGGATGCCAGTAAGCAACATTCGTCAAAATATTTATGTATGTTCTGCGGAAGAAAGAAACTCATACAGGCTTGAAATGACAAGTAATGAGTAAATGCATTTACATTTTTTGGTGAACTATCACTTTAATTTCTATATCTTCTTGGTAATTAAAGTAATAAAACATGAGGCAATTGACTACAATTGTAATTCTGTGTAGTAAACTATTCCAGTGCTGTTATATTAAATACAATTATTGGAGATAAAATATAACAATTGGGAATGGCACATGCACAGTCAAAGTACTGTAGGAGACCGGAGAAACTTCTGTATAATAAACTTGTTTGTTTTATGAATTGCCCTGCAGATGCTAATGGGAAATGTGCCAGACAGGGGGGGACGGCCAGGAGAGATGGAGCCTCCAATGCCTAGCTTCACCAGACGCAGGGAGGGAGATGGCAGTAATCAATACAAAAAGAGAAGACCGGGATCCTCGGGAAAGAAGAAAAATAAACAGAGTTAGAGATTTGGTTTGCTTTGATTTGAATTAAATTACAAATGTATTTAAGTTGGCAAGTAAAGAGAATATGGTCATAAAAATAAGGCTGGACTTTAGTTTTAGATTTAAATAAACATATTTATTGTTTGACATAATGGACAATATCAGTTGATTACCAAAAAGAGATTGACAAGTAAATCTTAGTAAAGTGTATGGATATGAATGGCTAAAAGTTGTATTTTCCTTGTATATCCATGAACTATGAAAATATTTCATTTGTTTCAATAAAAATTGTTAAAAGGGTTGCTTTGTTCAAACATAGGTCCATACATAAGTAAGGGCAAGTATGACTGAACGCCACAAACTCCCAGACTGAGAGTTTGCCCCAAGCAGATGTTAACCAAACTTTTCAAACATTATATAAATAAACACATTTATTTTTTTTCAGATGCTATAACAACAAATAATCCCTATGAAGCTGTGGTTAACCGTGAATTTAGAAATATTAAGAGGTGTTGTTAGACACAAGACATAAATCCACTTAACTAAACTTGTTGTAAACCAAGACTTTATGGGGGATATTGCTTTATAAAACCATAATTTTCCATATACCTCACAAGGTTTTATAAAATAAATAAACAGTTTTAAAATAAACATCTAAACAAAATACTACTGTTCACTTCATACACATCTCAACCAATCAGAATCAAAGAACAGAACTAGCTGTTTTATTTGTTCTCACAGACACTGAGGAATATGATACGCATTAAATCCAGCAGCACAAAGTGGTCGGTAAATGTTGTGTTGAGCGTAAGTGTTTGAGAATGTGTGTGTCAGAGATTCTAGAAGGTCAAAGTGCCGGCTGACCATTCGACATACACACCTACTCGATTAGAGCCAGGAGGAGAGACAGATACAGAGACATGCTATTTGTGGATTTCAGTTCAGCCTTTAAAACAGCTGTTCCCCATAAACTGGTTTAAAAGCTAAACAGCCTAGACTTAGGCTGCTCTCTGTTCACATGGATACTGGATTTTTCTGAGTAACAGACCCCAGAACGTCAGGATGGGAAACCTCACATCATCCGCTCTCATCATGAACACTGGCACTCCACAGGGATGTGTTCTCAGCCCCCTCATCTTCTCACATCACTCACGGTCCCCCATTCATCCCACAAGCACCATTGTCAAGTTTACTGATGATACCACCATAACAGGGCTGATATCAGACAACAGTGAGACAGCTTACAGGGAGGAGATTTAGCATTTCACAACATGGTGCTCTTACAATAATCTGGACCTAAACATCAGCAAAACCAAGGAAATTGTTGTGGACTTCAGAAAACCAAAGTGCACAGAGCAATCTGCCCTCTGCGTACACAAAGAACGTTTTTATTCAACAATAGTACAACTAATGTACTATTGCTCTTTGTATGACATATCGCTTATTGCTCCCAGAACTCTTTGTAAGTCGCTTTGGATAAAAGCATCTGCTAAATGACTAAATGTAAAGCAATAAGTAATTAAAATGTTATAGTTCGAAAGGATGACAGTACATAATACATACAAAAATAGTTTCTTTAAATACAAATTCACTTAGTCATAACACGTGGGCAGTTAATGGTTAACTGGAGTGTTTGGAAAAGACGCTATCTGGTATCCAAGGACGATTCGGCGCGCGCTACACCCTGACAACATTAGAAATCACAGAAACGTTGCAATACAAAACTGCAATGCTATGCAGTCTCGTCGTTTATTGATGTTTAAACTACGCTTTACATATAACGTCTTTAAAAATCGTTTGGAAGACAATCTAGCTTTCTGTTGTCAGTTACAACACGAAGAGTGACTTTTCTGGAAGTGTTTAACAAAACAATAAGATGGTTTAAAACTGATTTGACCATGTCTGGAATAGAGCATGCATCCAGCCAAAGCATCAAGCCTTTTAAATCAAGCGAAAACTATCTCTATGCCATGAAAGAAGACTTGGCAGAATGGCTGGGAGACTCGTACAACATCGACATTCACGTCAATAATATTTTGGATGTCCTGGAGACAGGTGCGCTGCTTTGTGCGCACGCCAATAACGTGACGCGCGTGGCGGATGAGTTTCAGAAGACGGTCGGACCCGCGGAGATGCAGATGCCCGCTTCTGGAGTCACTTTTGTCAGCTCTGCCCTTCCAACAACATTCCTGGCTAGGGACAATGTGACCAATTTCATCAACTGGTGTCGAAAAGAGATGGGTGTTCCAGGTATTTGTCAAATGAGATCTGGTCAAAAACAGAGTTTCGAAGGGAATGATTTGCTTGAAACTCTTAAACACACCACTAGATGTTACCATTTGTTCAATAATGCTTTAGTTTTTCTTAACCCACATGTCTTTTCTCATTTAACATCCCACCACAGACGTGCTGATGTTTGAGACAGATGACCTTGTCCTGCGTAAGAACGAGAAGAATTTTGTGCTGTGTCTTCTAGAGGTGGCCAGACGGGCTTCTCGGTTTGGCATGGCTTCACCGGTCCTTATTCAGCTGGAGCAGGAGATAGAGGAAGAGATTCGTGAGGAGATGGAGGAGACCGTCCGGCCCAAGCCTCAGAGGCGCTTAATAAATAGCCAGAACCTGGACGAAATGGTGCAAACCGAAAAGAATCCTCCAAAGATGATATTATGCATCATATGCATGTGTGCTATTGTGTTGAAGGCTACGATTTAAAGGGCTAGTTCACCCCAAAATGACAATTCTAACCTTAATGACTTTATTATGCAGAACATGAAAGAATATATTTTGAACATATAACAAATTACATTGGCTGCAATTGAGTTTCATTGCATAGAGACAAAATCAATGAGACATTTTCTAAATATCTTCAGAATCTCAGTGGAACGACAGGGCGAATAAATGATAACAGAATTTCTTTCTTATTTTCATTACTGTATTTCAAAGTCTATATTTTAATTGAAAAATATGTATACTACATGTTATTATACTGAATATAATTCATGCTCATTTCAAATGTTAGAACATTGTGTCCAAACACAATGATTTAGATCTATAGTCATAATGAGATTTTTACAAGAATCGGACATTTGTATTTATTATATTATATGATAAATAATACTGCAAACAAAAAAAAAGTGCTAAAAAGGAAATGGCATAGAGGATGCTTGAAAGATATTAAAAACAAAAAGATCACAAATTGATACCAATAAAATGTTTGTCTCTTATCTTCAAATATTACCCATATGTTCAAGAATAGGTCAAAATACAAGAACCTTACATGTTTTGTGGGTCTTTATATAAAAATATTTTCGGAGTATTTAAAGTGACAGGCTACAGCTGAATACTTAAGATAATATTGTAGACATTATTGTAGACGTAAATAACATTTCTGTGTTTGTGTGCCCGCAGGTTCAGTTCCTGATAAGCCGATGCACCTGCCCTTCCCAGTTCCCCATGGTGAAGTTATCAGAGGGCAAATACAGGGTTGGAGACTCCAACACTGTCATATTTGTGCGGGTATATAACACACCATTTTCGCATTTTCCTAGTGCTACTCTTATTTTGTGGAATGTGTTGATCTATCATGATTATTAATGCTAACGTCAGTTGTGGCCTGGGGGTTAGAGCGTTGGTTTTTTGATATCAGAAGGTTGCCGGTTCAAATCTCAGTGCCAGCAGGTCATGACTGAAGGGCCCTTGAGCAAGGCACCTTACCCCTGATTGCTCTGCAGTAATGTGCCACTGTATAAAACTACTTGTAAGTCGCTTTGGATAAAAGCGTCTGCCAAATGAATAAATGTAAATTAAAATATGTCTTTAACTATTTGCCCATGAATCTTGATTTAAGATGTGTGTTTGTAGATCTTGAGGAATCATGTTATGGTGCGAGTAGGTGGAGGATGGGACACCCTGGAGCACTATCTCGACAAACATGATCCCTGTCGCTGCACTTCTCTGTGTACGTACATGTGCACACAAACAGACTTTACTTCATCATTTCTGTACCTTTTACATTATATTTTTCAGGATCTTTTTGGTATTTTTTAAATATTTAAATGTATTTGATTCATCTATGTGTAATGTTTTCTGGTTAAAACAGCGTTATTTCATGTAACTATATTTCTACATTTGAAGGGATAGTTCTCCAAAATAGTTCTCACCCTTACAGTATATCTTTCAAAACCTGGATTATTTTATGTGTTTAAAAAATAAATGAAATGTTTTTGACTTTTTTCTTGAAAAAGATGATGGTAAACCATGACCTCTTTATTTCGTTCTTGCATATACACAAACATGACAGTCCATAAATTGACACAACGTCCGGCTACTCCAGTCCATGAGATTAAAGGGAGGTTAACTACACCCCAGTCTGATGCCCAGTGTGGTTCTCAGACCACTCTTCTGCTGAGCCGATCTCAGTCTCCTCTTCAGCAAGTTGTGTGGCCCCTTTCATCGCCCTACAGAACCCAAAGAGCAGGACCCTCACCACCGCGCTCATCCTACTCCCCCGACCCTGACCATCAGCCAAGCCGCCGAAGAAACAGCCCCTCTCCTAACAAGTAAGTGCATTTGCAGAATATCACACAGTGCGAGAAAAGCAATGCTTTGTTTTTTTGCATCTTAAATGAACAATTTCTGACGGGTATGTGGTCAATACCCAGTGTTGATATCCGACTGTCTAATAGATTTTTTATCAGCGTGCTGGAATAGAAAAGCTTTCTATCACGATGCCAGAAATCCACCTAATCCCTTATGGATTTCACAGATATATTTCTTGTGTAAGAGATTTTAAAACTCAGACAATGCTCAGCAACACCCAACATAAACAAGGCTTAAATGTCCTATCGTGTGTATGTGTGTGTGAGTGCAAGAGCCAGAAAGACACAAAGGCTTTTGAGAAGGTGACATTTGAGCATGCTATCCAAGCATAGCACATAAAGAGCATACTGTCATTTTCATAGTAAGAGCATTTTTGCACATAGAAAAAGATAAACTACAAAAGTGCTGTACTGTAATAAAGTAAATGGAATGTAAGAAATCACCTTTGTTAATCACTCTTGTTGTAGCATTGAAGACGCGTTTGACAGTTCTGTTTATGTAGTAGTTTAAATCGTTGGTTATAAAGTGCAAATTGTCAAATTATTGGAGTTCCAGGCAGTGCCATGTCTAAGGGGGTGGGTGCTAGGGGCTAGGGAGGCATTGCTCACAGAGATTTTTCTTGTGTCCCATCAAAAATATCACTTATTATCAAATACTTACAAAAAACTTAAACCTATTAAATAACGTTTTGTCAATTTAAACACATAAAAAAATGTTGCAATGAACTAGGTACATCAACAACCATATATATTTTTTGCTGAATTTACTAGGGTATTTATAGGTATGTGATTGAGTAAAATTATAATTTTAGTTTCATTCTATAAACTACTAATAGTATTTCTCCCAAATTCAGAATAAAAATACGAACTGGTCAAAATAACGAAAAATATGCAACGTTTGCAGATCATTAAAAGAGCTAATAAAACAAGTTTTGATTCATGAACAGCAATACAATACGAATGTTGTCACAAATGTATTTTTCAAACAGTAAAAAATGAATATATAATTGAATAAGCCTATATTTTTCACAACTTTCATGCCTTTATGCATTATCTCAGTCTTTCACATTGCTGTTGTGTGACTTTGTCGTTCCTGAGGTTTGTTTCTGTTGAAATTTAACAGACCATGGGTTGGAATTGCCACAATACATGCAGAAATTGTGACAGATTTCTGCAGATGTAGATTCTATGTGACCTTGTGAATGGTTTGTTTTATGTAAACTGTCCATGAAGTGTCAATTTAAAATATGTAATCCCTCCAAATCCGAAAAACATGCACTTGAGTTCAAAACCCACCATACAGATGCTTACTCATCGAGATCTGTGACTATAAATGCATGATACCATTAGTGATTGTTATTTTACTATTGACAAGGCTCTGTGTGGGTGTTTTTCCAGATTAAGGGAGCGACCAAGTACGTCATCTCATATGCACACTTGTACTGACAGTAAAGACACCAGGATAACAGACTCCTCCAGTAGAAAAGGAAGAGAGACAACACGGTCGTCTCCAACGCCCCGGCTCACTAGTAGTCTCCCACGTGCAACCCCCCTTCCTACCACACCACAGCCTGAGATACAGCGTCCTCAAACTCCACTGGTACTTCAGAGGAACCACAATCAGAACCAACCCCTACAAGGCCCTGAGAAGAACCTGGGTCAAACCTGGACCAAGTCACACTTTGTCTCCAAACTGAGACAAAATTCCTCAACTGGAGTAAAAGGACGAGAGTCACAGGATAAACCACAACTACTCTCAAATGGGAAAGAATGTGCAAGCCTAGAAATACAAAGCTGGCTTCCAAAACCTCCAAACATTACCATTCAAGAGCCTGGGGACAATGGATGTACTCAAAATAGTCCAGGTTTCATTCGGATATTTTCTCCCTCTAAAGGGTTAACAGGTGTCATATCAGAGGGACAACATATGAGGCCTAGAACACAGATTAAGAAATCCACAGAAGATAGTTTTCGTAATGCAAATGAGAAAACTAAACTTGAGAAAAGAGGAAACAGATCAGTCAAGGTACAGAGTCAGGTCCTTCAGGTGCCATACATGGTGCCACCCTCTCACATTAACATCTTGAGTAATTCTTATAGAAGTGTCAATGATTCTCTGAAATCCAAAACACAAGGCGAAAAGGGAGGGATAGAGAGTGGTTATCGCTACACTCCGTCTCCGCTCAGTCCTGCACGGGAAGCCATTCTCTACAAGAGCCTAGAGGAGGAAATCTTGTCCAATCTGCAACAGTTAAGCATCGACTCGGATACCAACAGCAGCTTGGATGAAAACCTTGCTGAGACTCCTCAGAGATCTGGAGAGATCTGTAAAATGTCATCCCCCAAAAAGTTAGAAAATCATGAACAGACACCAAGTCTCCATTCATACACATCTCGCAAACCCAACAGTGGTCAAGAGGCTTGTTTTGATGCAGTCATTGCAGAACTCTCTAGTGCACAGCGAAAAATGGAGGACGCGCCAGTAGAGAAGTGGGTACCTACTCTTCCTGCCGGTCTCAACGGAAAGGTTAAGGAAGACAACACTGCTTCATCTCACCTTAAGGTCTCCAAACCTTCAATGACCAGTTCCTGTTCCTCATTGGGCTCCAATATGGATTTGAAAGACACTGGTGAACTTTTGAAGGTGTCAATGGATGTGGAGAGAAAAATGACTCATGGTAAAGCATCAAGTGAATATCCAAAAAAGCAAAAGATTTCTTTGCTGAAGCAAAGAAGACCCTTAAAGAAGCCAGAGAGGGTGCCATCCATCTACAAGCTGAAATTAAGACCATGCGTGCAACCTCGACGTGACCACAGATCTGACCGGAAACCCACAAAAATTCCAATACCAGTTTTTTACAAAAAAATAAGCTGCAAGGATGGAAGTTGTCCCAGACAAAGGGAGAACGATTTCTCAAATGAGAGTTTCAGCTCAGAGCACGGTAACACGTGGACCAAACCCAAATCTCATGCTCAAGTACAGAGTGCTAAAAGGTGCCAAAGGACAAGCCAGGAGTCGCATGCAAATCACGATCTGGAATCATGGGTTTAATTGACAGCCCAATTCACACTTTGTCATTTTTGGCGTCTACAAAAATGTTGACTGCCAGTTTTGTCAAGAGTATTTTACTTTCTTTGAACTATTACTTACTTAAGTACATTTGATAAGAAATGTTGATGAATTCATAATGAAATCTTCAGTAGTATTGACTTTTGAAGACTTCAAAATCTGAGCTCAGTAGTTTGTGACATTGTTAAGATCTCTTCTGAATTTCCAATGGAGACACTTTTTTTTGCAGACGCTGGAGAATTTGTCTAAAGTCTAATTTGCTCTCCATTTAATCTCATCGATGTATAGGAGAAATCATCGATATATTATAGAGATCTCATCCGTGATTTTTCTTTCATTTAGAGGTTTTAATACTCATCCCATTCTATACAAGCAAACGCTGAGCTTTTGGGCACAGAATTAGATTTTTACTCTGCAGTACGGTTTGAAAAGAATGTTATGCGAATTGTTTCTTGTTTTTTTCAACAATGTCGAAGAGTCAATGCAGTCGGGGCTTGCAGACATGTGCTAAATTATGTCGTCTTCTCTCATGCAACTAGGTGTTTTATTGCTGTGGGCTACAACAGAAACAGGACAAAAAATATTAAGCTGACATCTGAGCTACGTGGGTGTTTGCTACATCGAAATTCACATCGGGTTTGCACACAAAGGCATTTGGTCTACAAAAGCATGAGATTTTTTGTTGTTGGAGCTGAAAATGTGTATCTACATTATGACTTGCTGGCTATGACTTATTCATGAAATACGTCAGCTCCACCTAGCATCTCTCTGGCACTTCTTCCCAGGAGTTTCCAAGTCACCTTGTACTTCAGTATGTTCGGCTACTGGTTTTTATAAATAACTACTAACATAAGTCTGTTGCTATTTATAGCTTGGTCAGAACTGCAGTCTGTCAGTACATCAGCTGGGCTCGTCTATTCACCGGCCCTTTCATCCCCCAACTCCTCATCTGAATATTACTAGATTCCTGTCAGGAGAGGGGAGCGCTTTGAAGATATTTTCTAAGGATTGTGAGAGCAATGAAACTGCGATGGCCTCTATTTGTGTGGATTTTGGATCAAAAGAAAATGACTCACACAGTCAACACATTCTCTACTTATCTTGAATGAAATATGCTAATGCAATTTTTTTATACATTAACATGTCAAGAAATATCTATTTACTTTAGCTTATTTCATGTTTTTCTGTGTTTCCAAGTTTTGTAGACAAAAATATAATTGTGGAAACATAAGTTTCTTTCATGACAAAAAAGCCTTGGCAAATGCTGAAATTATGAAGATAATATGAAGATTCTTAGATGCTGTAGAAGTATTGTGTATTGTTAGTTCATGTTCATGTCTAATGCATAGTTAACAAATATAAGTGTTAAAATTTTATTAAGTTAAAGAGTTTTTGAAAATTATGACTTGGACTGAATAATAAGAGTCAGAACAGGTGGGAACTTATTCAGCATTGAAGGTGGCTACATTGAAATGGTGGCTACATTGAAGATGCTATAAAAATGTATTTTGAATTTTATGTAAATCATTGCATTCCCATAGTCACATTTGTGTTATATTTTAGTTTGAGTTTACTTTTATTTTAAATAGGGGAAACAATATTTATATTTGAAAGAGTAGTGTATTTTTCAGTAAATTAATAACCTGTTCTCATCAATCTGCGTATAGATAACATGACTTTACACTTTACAATTGCGTGTAATGCATACGCCAAACGTTGTGTGCAATAGAGCTTGTCAATCGATGTCACGGCGCGTTGCATGCTGCAGCCATCTTGGAGGTTGTTTACTAGCGATCGATACATGATCCTCGATGTGATTTTCTTCGCGTTGTTTACAAGTCGGAATAAAAAAAACGATTTCGTTGTCTAGTCTAAATTACTTGCTGTTGCAGTTTATAACAAAGGACAACCAACCCACCATGTTTATGTCTTCTTTGTCAAACGGAACAACATTGAAGAAAAGAGCCACTACCACCTATAAATATGGCCGCGACACCCAGCATGCAACACGGCATGACATCAGCGCCACATTCATTATAAGCTTTGTTGGAGATGGGGATACATATTACTCACACTTTAATATAAATTTTGGCTTACCTAACCCCACTCCTAGACTAAACCTAAAACCATCCATTTCCCAACCATATTTACATGCCACAAGCAAATAGAAGTCGGACACGGGTATTTATTGCAAACACTAACCATAAAACAGTATAAAAGCATTACAAATAGCATTCAGAGTCTTCTAAAGCCGTACAATAGTTGTGTGAGTAAAGGTAGGTTTAATAGCTGATAATTATGCTCCAGGAGTGGATACAGTTGCGTCTTTTTGAAAAGTTTTAGGCTCAAGCTTACGCATGACGCATCAGGGTAGGACAGCCATTGCCGTTTCATGACATATGCTAACTTAATGACGCGACCTATAACAGGACACACGAGAGCCAATGACGTTTCACAACTTAACCATAATCACATTACGCTTCACACAGTCTGATTTTTGAATCCGTGCGCAGCTGGAGGTTTATGGTGAGTCTGTTTGCCTTCAAATAATTGCCCTTTTGAATAAATAGTATCTGTAGCAGTATCTGGCTAGACTCGGGAGCAAACTTTTGGACTTGTCTAGACTCGGGAGCGGACTCTTGGACTTGGCGTTCTTGAAGTGGTTGGTTTAATCCATAACAGAAAACATCTGTGAGGGCGTAGTCCGGGAGATCAGAATAAAATTAAATATCCAGAAAGTCTTGAATATGCTCCTCGAGGATACGGTTACCTTACCGCATACTGACCAAGGATACTGCTGGATCCATTTTAGGTTAATATTTCTGTAACTAAGAGAAACCCAGGCAGGGGATCCAAATGCAGTAAAAACTTTTAATGGAAAAAAAACCAAAATAAAATAATCCATGGAATGAATGCAATGAAGACCAAGACAGAACTCCACGAAAAACAAAGACAGACAAATTAAATCTCAAACACTAAGGCTATTTAAAGGTACACAGGTGTAACCAGCTAACAAGACACACCTGGGGAGACAATCACAAGGGAACCAATAAATAAAAAAACTAGAAAGACACAATACAGGAAATGAGAACTCAAAAGATACAAACAGTCCGCAGAACAAATCATTACAGCAAAGCTTTGGCCCACACTAGCTCAGTCTCATTCAACTACATTGTGTTTTGCCTTATTGATTTATCGGTTCCAGCTATAAATCACTTCTTAATTATAGATATTACAATAACTGTAATAGGGCCGTTTTCAACACATTGGCAATGAAAAAGAGATGCTAATGTGGCTATTGATGATGTCACCAAACAAAAAAAGGATTTGTTTTCAGTGTCTATACATTTATTAGACTACAGTCCTCTTTAGAAGTACATATGCTTAACATGTATTTTTTCAGACAGTGTTGTGCATCATAAGCTGATTTGTTATGTAGTGGGTAAAATCAGTAAGCAATATACATTTTTATTTTTCTCGCATGAATATTGTTCTGTCTAAAACATGTGGGCTTTACAATTTATGATCATATGATCAAAACACATCAAGAGATGATATTCTTCTATGAATAAATGAATGTGACTTTAGTGTGACAAATTTAGATAATACAAATTAATAGATTTTTGGGATGAGACACACAAAAAGTACCTTCATAAAGTATCCGCAGAAACTTGACTCTTTTCTGGTTTGTGTTCTGTGGAGTATTGCGAGATGAGAGGTGCCTGTTTTGGGCACCTGGGGCCAACTGTTCTCCAGACAAAATATACGATTGTTCTTCAGATAAATGATATAAAGCTCGTAAGAATGTTCCTTCTTAAAAAGTTCTCAAATATTTTCTTAAGAACATTTTTCACTTAAAATGATAAAGGCTTCGTAAATCAATCAGGTGCTGGAAGACCCTTTAGCATCGGCATAAGCATAGGTGAGTGCTCATTTGCTGTCCCGGCCTGAACATAAGCAATGACAGAACAGAGATATTGTAACATTATTCAATTTTTCCAGTTTGGATTTCCAGGCTATGAGGCAGAGATGTTGCGTTCTTCCAGGCTAAATGCGGAGACATCAGTTTGAAGGTTCGGAGCAACAGGGACTGACTTCTTGTTTTAACCATGTCTGTCTCTGACTATTAAAATCCCAAATGTGACATCCTTGGCAAGTGTTACTGTACCTCTCTATATGACCAGGAAACAATAAAGCATCCTTAACATGAAAAATCCCATGAACCATTTTAGACTATCCATTACAGAGGAGGCTGTTAATGTCACATCAGGACACAGCGCTCTCTCCTGAGCGCTCGCTGGAAACGGATGGTGGCGTGGAGGTGTTTGCACCGGGCGCATCCCACACTGCGGAGGGCCTCTCCAAACAGCAAAAGAATATGCCAGTTGAACTTTGCAGAGCACTCCACATATCCGCACTTCCAGCTCTTTCGGACTAAGTCAGATATTCTGTGCCGGGGGATGACGCGACCTCGCTGCAGATCACGCTTGTTGCCCACGATCAGAATAGGAGTGTCCCCAGAGCCCATGACCCTGTGAAACAATAACAAAAATCACTGTAAATCAATGTCATAACCACTGTAGACACTGGTAGGGGCATGTCCCCCGAATATTCAGAGTAGTGGCCTATCGATATAGATTTACAATGGATCCTATACCCTCTGGAAATCTGGTAACCTCTGTAGACCCTGTGCTGTCAGTCAGCGGGTGAGTGTGGGTCTTTAATTGACAGGAGCCACCAGCACTTTTGAACAGTCGTGACCGGTCTCACCTCGAGCCCATGATTCCCCATACAGTCACAAAACAGCAAAAAATCTTTATCGTAATCTGTTTATTTGTCTTGTTTTCCTCCTAAATTTAAGGACATTTTTTGAAATAAGAAAAATCTGGGTATGTTTTGACTTCAGAGAAATCTAAAATAATTTTGTGAAGTTTGATTTAAACAAGGAAAGCGTGTTTGCCGAATGGATAAGAACAAATATTTCAAAAGAAAAACAAGATAGCTTTTTTTATCTCACAGAAAAACATCTTGTCTTAAGCATAAACTTCCCAAAATGTAGGTACTATTTGTCTTTTTTTCTAAACCAAACATTCTTAATACAAAGATATTCACATCAGTGGTAAAAGCATGTATGTCTCGACTTTGTAAAGAATTTTGTGAAGGTTATGATTTTGTTTTAAGATTTTGTACATAATTACTTTACTTAACAAATAATTTGTATAAAAAAATTACAATTCTTTCAAGACCTTGAGCTATGCAACAGATTTCATGAAAGAATGTGTTTACTCTAATAAGCAAAAATACCAAACTGTTTAAATCTAAAGAAAAGCTAAATTGTTTTTCAATCAAATAATTTATGATTTTCGCCGAACTTCTCCCAATGCATTCAGGGACTGCATTGTGATGGGATGTAATGCAGTCTTCAGATTTGACCGGAAGGACCTGAAATATTTGGGGTAGATTCAATGAATAAGTTTAAATGATACTGTTCGTGATTAAATAAAATAGAAAAATTGAAAAATAGTAGCGCAAGCATGTAGGAAAGTTCTACTTTGAACACTTTGCTCAGGCATTTTAGAATAAACATAACAACATTTCTGATGCTGTTTAACAAGTTCTGGGGCATGTTTCAATAAGGAGGTTCAACCAACACCAAGTTAAAATGTGGACTCTGAGTTGATGTACACCGAGATGTGAAACTTTGAGTTTTTGGTTTCAGAACAGCTGATTTTAGTTAGTTCTATCAACTCTGGGTAGACTTACATGGGGTTAAGCGCTTGCACCAAGACTACGACAAGCCATGATCAATGGAGCTTCGATGTTAAGATTCACTATGGACACGGCACCAAAAACAACCAACATGGCGGCAGAAAGCTCTTGAGAGAGAGGCACACTTTCCTCTCTGCAAGGATTTACTAATGTGCTGAAAATGACCTTTTGAACTTTTAATTAATAAATAGATAAATGTACCAATAAACAAAAACAATAATCAGTAAGTGAATGAATAAATGAATGAAATCTGACATTTACGAAGTATTTTCGGATCCAGAGGAGAGTTTTTCGCAAAGGTCCGTTTTACGGGCAAATCACTCATATACTGTATTTATGAATGTTTTAGGAATGAGACCTGGAAGATGCTGTGCAGAAATGTCGGTTCAAGGTGACTGAGTTCTGGCTGGATCAATAAACCACTGTCTTCTTCACTCCACAGACCTTGACGCAAGCAAAGCATGACAGCTGACGCCATTGATTACAATAAATCTATCTGAAACGCTCAGCACTCACACCCACACTGACTCATCAGCCAATCAGTGACGAGTTCATGCTGATGTCTATTTCACTGCCACACAAAAGCATTGCAGCGTATGGATGTGACATTTCCAAATACTCAGAGAATGTGCCAATAACATCCGTTTATATTTTACTAGTCCAAACATCAGAAAAAGATCAGTCTATGCACAAGTTTTATATCCTCAACATGTTTTTTTAACAAAAAGATGGACATTTTTGAGAGACAAGATATGATACCGGTCAAACGTTGCGGGACACTTGCACGACCTGTTTCTCATTATTTAAAAAAACATTTGATTTGAAGAAGTGCGCTTAAATGTATGATATCAGTTTTGTAGACTAAATCATAATTTTGCAAACATGTTTTTTCATGACAAAACTAACATTTAATTTGATTAAAAAAATCGTTTTTGAAATTCATGAATGATGAAGAAAGAACAGCCAATAAGAGCACAGAATAGATGAAAACTACTTAAATATTGTTTAAAAAATAGCTCAGGGTGAGACCTCAAGAAGCTGCGTGATAAAAAGATACAAATTCTAGTCGAAAGGTGACTACACTGAAGATTAAATATAATGATTTCATTTATTTGATAAGTTTAGCTAGTTGCTATGAAACTAGCTTTAAATAAATATTTGTATATTTTATAGAAAAACGCTCTCTATCTGAGTGCTCACTACCGTTGCTTGAAATGGACTCTTCTCTTGAAAAATAGCTATTACTATCCAAACACCAGTTTATTGACTTCTGAAGAACGTAAAGAAGTGTAACCACATAATTCACATTACGTGTTAATGAATTTAAAACAGCACCAAAGTGTTGACAAGTGGAACAGACAATTTACTCTTGATTTAAGGTCTTAAGTGATACGGGAATGATTCGGTGTGCCGGCAGCCTGTGATTACGGAAGAGTCTCTTTTTCTCATTGTAATTACAGCAACCATCACACCGGGCAGGGATAAGCAAAGAGCAAAGAGAAGATGAGCAAGAAAAGGCAAATGAGGGAAAGATAAATGAGTGAAGGCAGATCAAAGGGAGTGAAATAAAGAAAAGGATTGATTGTCCTCACGTACCTGGTCTCCAAGATCTGCTGCCGCATGGTTTTGACGTACTCGAAGCTGTCGAAACAGCAGATGTCATAAACCAGGATGTAGACGTGAGCGCTTCGAATGCCTCGGCAGCAAACGTCTGACCATTCCTGCGCAGGCAGAGAACACAATAAGCTGCATTCATGGAGCTTGATGTTATATTTGAAACGGGGTGTAATTGGTACCAAATCTGAAGGGACAGACTAACAATACATGGCGAACAATAGCAATTTGATCTATATTTGCTATAATGATCAGGATTTCTGGGAAACAATTTAAAGGATAAAAATATGATTATGAAATATGAAAAAAGGAGCTTGAATGTTGATGATTTAAGCTGACTGAGACAGGAAATACCAGTAGAGAATAATATGTGCAAAGTTGCATATAAGTAAAGTTGTGAAAGAAATAGCACTGAATCTGTGCGACACCTCTGAGAAAGAAATGTGAGTCGAAACAAACGGCCTTATAGAGGATTTTAAGCTCTCACTTTGTGTACGTTATTAAAACTCGACTGTTCTTAACATTTCTAGAATGCAGATACTTACAAAATGTCAACTCTGTATAGTTACATTCACTAACACTGTCACCTGAATTTAAAAGCCACAAAAATAACAATTCTGCTTTCATTTATTCAACCTCATGTCATTCAAAACCTGTCTCTGACTTCTTTTGTGAAAAAAAGGACATTTTGAGAAATGCAATGAAAAAATCGTATTTTGCGTTCTGCAGAAGAAAGAAAATCATACAGGGTTGAAATGACAAAAGAATAAGTAAATGAAAGAATTGTCATTTTATGGTGAACTATCCGTTCAACCCCTAAGCAAATTTCTCTCAGATTAGCAGCCTATAATTTTTTTGGCACCGCGAGAGAAACCTGTTGAAGGACTTGTTTGCTTTAAGGAAAAAACCTTGACCTGACATAGAGTCGCTGCTGTACATTATTACATTTTGCAAAAATGTTCCGGTGCGTCGGTCACAGTACCTGCAGAGTGCTGACAGGGAAGCTGCTGATGGCCGGATAATCTGTGATCTGGAGGTCATGGACATGACCGTTGAGCACTGCGGCAGAAGGGTGCACCCTTCGGGTTTTACTGGACACTGGTACCTCACTGTAGTCATTGTGAAGAAAGCGCTGTACAATCGCTGTTTTGCCCACCCCTTGGGCCCCCAGCACCGCGATCCGGAAAGGAGCCGGCGTTGCCCTGCTTCCAGCTCGTCCCCGGTGGGCCGCCCCACCCTCCCTGTTCTCGCAAACAGTTGGCCAGTGCATTCAGAGGGGTGCGCGGGCAGCACATAGTCCTGACTGGATCCCAGAGAGCCGTCGTGGCCACAGCACAGTCCCATTCATAGACCTCTGAAAGAAAAAGTAGAAAGAGACTCATAAGTTCTAATTTTGTCATCATTTACTCACCGTTGAGTTGGTTCAACTCTTTATACATTTCTTTGTTCTGATGAACACAAGATATTTGGAAGAATGCTTATAACCAAACAGTTCTTGGACCCCATTGACTACCAAACTTGGAAAAATTACTTTATCATTTTTTGTTCTGTTTAAGATATTTTGAAGAATGTAGGACAGTTCTGGGGTACTTTTGACTACCATTGTGATTTAATGCTGTTTGGTTACTGTCCAAATATCTTTCTCCGTGCTTAACCAAACATAGAAATGTATACGGGTTTGGAACAACTAGAGAGTCTATTTTCATTTTTGGGTGAACTTTTCCTTTAACAATGTGTTTAGACTTTAAAAAGGACCTCAAGTGAAATAATTGTTTCATATCATTTTGTACAAGGACCAATTTGGACCAATTTGATATTTACATTTACATTTAGTCATTTAGCAGACGCTTTTATCCAAAGCGATTACAAAGAGTTCTGGGAGCAATAAGCGATATATCATACAAAAAGCAATAGTACAGGTGCTAATACAAAGTTACTATATACATCTTATATAAATCTAACCAAATAAATGACATGCAAACATTTGTTTTTAATGGGATTCGTACAGGAATTATGTGTTGTATTACGTTAAACAACTTGTGTGTTGTTTATTATGGTCCGTTAATCACATCATATAAAACCACAATGCTCTATAAATATAAAGCACCTAAACCGGGTCGGGATGATATAAATGGAGCACAGATATTTAGAGAGATAGGAAAACATGAAGTTTGCTTCCAAAATTGAGATAACTCAGTTTAATAAAAAACTTTTTTTTTTGTTAATGAGCAGTTGTGTTTTTTGGATATCATGGCTTAAATCAAAAACATACTGCAGTCTGATGGATATGAATTGGAATGCACAATAAAAAAATACGATTTTTGAGTTATCTCATTTTGGAACCAAACACTTCAACAGCACATTTTATGTGTAAGCTATTCTTATAGAGCCACTGTAGGTGAATATTTTTCATTATTTTAAAATCCACTTATAGTGACAGGCCTGACACAATGCATATAAAATGCATGTGCAAATTGTAGATGCAACTGGTAGAGCAAGTAGATAAGCTACTCCCACCCGGTTAACATTATTCTAAATATCGAGAGCCATCCTCATAAATCTAACACGATCGTAATGTATAGCGGGTACAGAAATGACTCCAGTCACTTACCTCATACCCAGGTAAGAAGTTCCATTCTTGGATTGGTGTGGGCTGCTGCGCACCTGCACGATGTTTCTCTTCGATTTCACACACTCTCTGAAGGAATTCAGATGAAGAAGTAACCCGTCCTGGACGACTATCCTGTCCGCTGACGTCGGGAAGACCTAGCGCGCGGCACGGTGCGGGTATGTTCGTCTGTGGTTAACGGACAGATCCATCAACGCCTGCGCGTAAAAGCGGTGTAGTGGACCGCGCCGAGACCTTGCGCATCACCGGGCCAGCATCACAGGTTAATTGAATGTGATAAAGCCGAGACCTCCGCTCCGGAGCTCAGTGGAGTGGACGTCAGTCAGCAGCAACGCGTTTGTTCTCTCTGGTGCGTAAATACGATGCGCGTTCGGTCACACGAACGTAAACGAGAGTAAATACGAGCACGCTTTTAAACAGCATGTGGGGCGGGAGAACCGATCATTCACATGTTGCTTGTGACATAAGACAACATTCAAATGAGTGGATCCACTTCCACCGGGAATCACATCCCCCTTTCTGGTCCTCTTTTGTCATTACGATGATAGCAGTTTCATTATTATTTCAAAATGTATACACTGTGACAATCGGCTGCATGTGCCGCTGCTGTCTCTTAGCAACCACATCTTTTTCTTCTGTTGCTAAGTAACCACGTGGTGCTTACCTGTGCGCTTTATGCAATCTCTGGCTATGTATCCAGGTGTGACTGGATCGCAGCCTACACTGGTTAATTAATTACTTCTTCATTCCCATTAAAAAATTTTGCTACCATAGTTTGATTATGGCGTTTGAGGTAAAACTGGGGTTAAAGAAATAAATTGCTAAACTTTCACTTTAATAAACTCATGGGGATTTTTCTTAACGTAAATCAACCATGGTTTAACCATACCCACATTAACAAATAGCGTATACCTTGTTAGTGTATACTGCAGTTGTCTGTGTTTTCATAGTGAACTGATAAAATGTAGTAAACAGTTTATTTGTAGTAATTCAATGATCAAAATACTATAGTGGGAATTAAAGTCTAGCGTAGTATTTGCTATCAGTAAAGTATTGTTTCATGTGAAAGATACTGCAGACATGAAGCAAAGAACGCGTTCTGTGAGAACTGGTGATATGACAGCTGTTCGGTATTCAGTACACGAGCGCTGTTGCATACCCGAGTGATGACGACACTACGCGTGCCTGCGTCACCTTCACCGCCACCGACATCACCGACCCGCATTAAAACGAGAAGTAGTCGAAAGTAAATCAATACAATAAAACACAGCGTGAATGAACACTGAAAGTGTGCGTGCGTGTCTGTGTGACGGAAGCACACTCCAATTTCAGAGACCAACTTTATTTTAAATGACAAGGATCCACAGAGTAAAACTGGATTTTACTCCAGTCTGCTTATTCCAGACTGTACAGATGATCTGTGATCACATCAACAACATATCAATTACTCAAACAAAATCCACATTTGAACGTAAAGTATACGAGGGTTATATTTCTGCTTTGCACACAATGAGGTTCCTACTGGCAAATGTTTATCTGACAGGTTTACAGGCACATTAGCATGTTTGGCAACAAAACAAGTTCACATTTAGTCACCACCATCATCACCACGAAGACCGATGATGTTTCACATGAACCGAGCTGAATATTGTTGAGCCATTATCTGTGATTTTGTTTATTGCAAGCCCATATGAACGTATTTAAGTAGCACTGAGAAAGCTTGTTTATCAATTCGAGTGTGTTAGTAATATTTCCCCAAGACCAAAATCTACAAAGGATGGAACATAACACTACCGCACAACACCTCTGATAAAAAGTCCTACTCACTTTCACAAGCACAGTCACATATGGATGGTTTCGGGGAATGAGATGACCCACTTTTATAAGATTGAAAAAAACATGTTTTGGGTCTATTAACACGAAGTTGATTTATAGCAGTTGAAACACTGTAAGACATAGATTGAGTGTCAGCATGTTAGTTCGATTGGTTAAGCTGAACAAGTTACAAAAGAATTGTAAGGAATGTTCTGTTCGCGTTGGTCAAGGCATGCAAATCTGATTTCAAATAGCTGGCAAAAGAGTACCACTGAGCAACGGAAGCAAATATTGCCAGAATGCAAAACGGATGGGAACTAGAACAACAGAATATAGTGACATTTGAGTGGTTACTATTAAAACAGTACAATATCCAAAAATACACCCACAACACATTTCTGGAAGTGCTTGCATGTCGGACACCAGCTTCCCTACGTTCTAATTCACCCTGAAGGTGTGTTGGCTTCACATTTTTCTCCTACTGGAATAGTTACACATGGCAAATACAGGGGGTGTGCACAGGTGAATACCTGATAATGCTTTGCTTTCAAAATGAAAAATATATAAAATCGCACAGGAATCTTACTCCCCAACACTTTATCAACGACATCAAGGACAGAACATGCAGACGATTCTCTTATTGTGAAACTCAGACTGAAAGAATGGCAGAAAACATGGTGAACTGCAGCTGGATCCTGTGCCAACGGAATGGTGGTGACTGCCTAGAGAGGGGCATATGGGTACGGAGGAGACTGCAGACGTCTAGTTCTTCAGAATGGCATCGTACATCTGGAACACATACTGAGAGACTTCTGGAGCCCGGCACTTCAGAGAGAGCTGAAAAGATAAAATACAGTATGAATAATTTGTTATGTGCTTTAATAAGAAATATCACCACTCTTGGAAAGGCACATGTTAAAGGGACTGTTAATGTGTTAATGTTATTGGTAAATATATTGTATTAGACACCCTCAAAGACATAAATCTTAAAATCGTAAAATAATTGGTCTCGCTTAGTCTGCCCGATAGAACCATATTCCGTGTTCACCATAAGGGCACAACAGATGTAAACGAACAGAAAATGAAGAACTTTGCTCTTTGTCAATAAAAGCTTACCTAAAAATGTCACTAAATTCTGATTGATCTCAGATCATGGTTGTGTTGAGTTTGCCATATGGGACCGGGGGCACCGAGCATGCATTAACAGTGCCAGGGGGGCTATAACTATAACAGCCTTAGCCAACGGGTTGTCGCATATGGTAACGTTAATTTTGGTACTGTGTTGTAATGTGGTGCCATACGGGACCAGGGGCACGGAACATGCATTTCAGTGTAGGCTATTATAACACCTAGTCCTATTAAGCGAATCTGACTGATCTCAGATCATCTTTAGGAGTGACTTCTCTTTATTTGACCTCTCAGACCACCAGAACATCAACGTGCAGCAGGGCTCATATCTACCGGAGAAATGCGATTGTCTGCTTTTGGCACGAAGAAATACTCTAGCATTGGCTAATAGGTCAAACCCTGGTGACCCGAAGGATTTCAGTTATAATTTGTTTAGATCAGAGCCAGCTGCTGCCAGAATATTGAAGGCGGAAGCCTCATTAAAAATCAATTGTGTGGGATCAGGTAGAGTTTCCTGAGAAGAGTGAACCGACCCGGCCAGAGGCAATGAAGCTCTGTAGACGGTCTGAACAGATGCCTTCAGAATAAACAAGAGGGGTCGATTTCCAATCAACAGATTCATCTGTTTAAGCTCTAAGTTTTCAATTGAAAGTTATAGTACATTATTGTGATAATCTCTGATAGTATATTACTGGTGTGCACGATCTATAAGGTATGCGCACATGCTAAGATTGACCAATGTAGCTAAAAAGTATACCTTTATAGTTTACTAAAAATATTCGATAATCTATCGATGTTTTGGTTAAATGGATATTGCTGCAAGAACTATTGCTGAAAGTTTATTTTTTACACGGTGTCATTATTTGCTATCTAGATAAACTCTTCAAAAGAACCCATGGTAAAAATCAATGTGAGTCTCAGGAAACCAATTACGCTTTATTGTGACAAGCCTTTTTCCAGCTTGTCTTCGGTTCATTTCTCAAATCAGGGAACTCGGCCAGAAAGCATTGCTTTCAAGGTCAACCGTTTGTCATGTTTCTATAAGAAATTGATCTTCGAAGCTCAATGACGAACTAGACCACAATGTGCAGAAACCTTGAAATGGTGGGCATGTATATAATGACAACCGGTTTTGTGTATTCTACCTCCACTGAGATAACCTTTAAATATGTTCTTGACAATGTCAAAAGGTTTCTGTTTGTCAGGGGACAAGATTTGTCGACCTCTCTTGCGTCAAATTCTCATGTGCCCCCGAGTCATGAATACACAATTGGCGGGTGTTTGCGTTGTGAGTGATTACCGTGTAATTTGGATTGCCAGGTTGTATGCGGAGCTCAGCGAGGATCCAGATCCCGTTGGTGAGTTTGAGCGACTGATAAAGCATGTCTTGGCCTTCCACGTTCCTCTTGGCGATGGTGTAGATGTTGTTGTTCTGCAGTTTGCCCGACACCATATCTGCCAATACCACAGACACAGAAGATATAACTAGAGTTTCCCAAAAGATTTCTGTGAATAAGGGGGAAAGCTGAACCTACCCATTAACTTAAAACGCCATAGGACACATGTAAACTGTAAAAATGATTTGTTGTTTTAACCTTGGCAGCCCCTGCTGCCATCATTTTATGTTTTGTAATTTGTTTTATTAAAAACTAATAATTATTATTAATAATAATAATAATAATAAAAGTTACGCAATCAATAATATTTTTTGATTAAATTAACTAAAGATTTTAAGGCAGCCGTTTACTTACTTTTTTAAGTTGATAAATACATTTGTTCAGGGTACTTTACGGTATATTTGTCATCTACTGTTAGAAATAACTGCATGTACATTAGCTAAATATCTTAAAATTCGTTTTGCACATCACACTATAAAAGCCCTGACTCTTGAGGATGCCGTTCGGGAGTCAGACACTCCCAGCCTGTATCACCGCACCGTGGGAGCAGAGAATGATGAAATGTCTGGCAAGCGCATAAACGAAAGGATGGGGTGCAGACAATGAAAAAGCTATGTAACAGGACACCATAAAATGCCATTAAGTCTCTGAAGAGAGAGAAAGATGGATTGAGAAATAAAAAGCTGCAAGGTGATGGTCCGGGAAAACGAAAGGCATGTCTACGGGAATAAGCCACAGAGCCGGGCGATGACAGCTGGTGTCACCCACATGTGACATTGCTGTGCTTCACTGGCTAAAGAGCTTCACAGCGGGTGAACACACGATACTACTGTCGATCTTGCGACTCTGCCTTTAAATATAAACTACAAAAAGTTCCTGATAATACGAAAGACCTCATATGAGCAATATCAATTAAATTGTGACGTTTTCTGAAATGTGATTGGTTGGTCGGGGTGTTGCTATGGCGTTGCTAGAGCCTTGTTGATTTGTTTTCCTCAATTGCTTAATGGGTTTTGAATGTTTTACACAAGCGGCATGTCAAGGAGGTTTGTCCGCAGATGAAGTAAGCTGTAAAACATTACTGCTGTGAACTAATGAATGATGTTTATCATCTGCAGAATTAGGCACCGAAAAGATTCATCATTAAGAATCAGGCGTGAGAGTTTTCCAGTCTACTTCTCCTAAAACTGCCAGCTACGTCTCCAAGCTTCGTTCCTGCATCCTGACGAAGACTAAATCGGGTCTCAAAAACAACAAAAGCAAAACACCTTTTCGTCCAAACAAATTATTTAGACTTTACCAATAATAATGCACACGGTGTGGAAAAGAAATTGGATTATAGCTTGCCCTTGCTTGTGTACTCCATTACATACACATTTACAATGATTGTTATTCAGGTCATGGCAAGTAAGAGCCAATCAGTATCTCCCGAGAGCAGTCGATTAATCTCAACATGCTCATAAATACTATTGAACCTGAACTGCATGCCACCTTCTACAAACAACAAAGCATTGATAGTTCGAAACTGTTTTCAAACTAATGAAAAAAGCAAAATTTTGTTGGTGTGATGATCAGGATGCAATAGCTGTATGTGCATGGGCAAGATGTCGCATGCGTGTGCCTTGCAAAATGAGAACAATGAAAGCGGGGAGGTGAGAGCGCTGACTTCCTGTGATTACAGCACCTCTGGGTGTCTGATCAGTGATTCTAGACAGCGAGACAGGCTCTTCATGCTGGTATCTGGGTTTGAAGCACTTTACCGACAGACCCCATCTGTCTGCCGCTGTACGCTCAAATTGGCTTCGGGTTGTTAAGCTTTGAAATAAACCAATTAGGTCTGTGCACACAGTACTCTGTGTTCCACAGCATTTTTACCTTTGCTGACAGACAGTAATGAACTAAGTATTAAAGAGAACGAATGAAATGTTTGTTCATTTAATTGTCAAATGTCTTTTCAAGTTTACTGGTATTTAACATTTTGGTATTTAAGTTTATTACCAGGGAGTCTAAATGTGTAAATGCAGTAACGAACATTTATCGCATATAATAATGCATCATTTATAAAAGTGAGATAATCAATTGTAGTGAGGTAGGCGGGACGAGAGCCGGTCTCGTATCACGGAGGAGATTGGGAGCAAGAGGACAAGCGACCGGACCGTCAGTAAGAGAGGACCAGGCCTGGACTTTGTTGCGTTTTATTGTTTGTTTATTTAATTAAAAGTATTTTACGTTTGCCGGTTCGCCTCCTTCCTTCCATTTTATGGATCTGTGTTACATCAATTAAAATAATCTGATTATTTTAGTTTAAAAATTAAAACTTTGAACACGTTCCTGTTCATTGAAGTCAAATCAAATACGGACCTAAAAATTATAGGAAAAACTTAGCTTGGAAAGTTGAAACGTTGCTTCAAAAATAAACTGAAGTAAGTTTAAAGCAGTAAAATTATAACAATAAACAAAAAATAAAATAAAACTAAAATGAAAATTAATTAATTAACCAAACAAAAAAATTATAAAATGACAAAAGCATACACCAAAATTGCTAAAACTTTGACACAAAAATCTAAAAATAAAAGCTAATTTAAAATATGAATGCAACTAAAATCAAAACTATAATAACTTCACATTTCAAATTTTATTGTCTCTTACATAGTTAGGTTTAGAATTGCAAAATATTTAAAGAACACTTTGATAAGTGTTACCAATTGTAGACCAATACATCTACATGATTTTATTTAAAAATTATAAAAAAATATTTTATATAGGAAATTACATCTAACATAAACTAACAATGATTTGTTGAGTTTTGAGCATTTATTATTCTTTGTTCAGTGGTTATCAATTATATTCATTTATGATGCATCAACTAATGCAAACAGTTAGGTATATGCCGTAAATGCTGAAATACACGTGAACTAAGATTAATAAATGCTGTAAAAGCATTATTCAATGTAAATTCATGTTAGCCAATGCATCAACTTGGTGTTAACAAATAAAACCTTATTGTAACACTACTGCATGAATGATTTGAAGTCAACTATTTTACACATTCAATATTATTTGTTTAAGAATTTAATATTAAAAATTTACAAATTTTGTATTTTGAAACTGCTATGAATCCTCAATGACTCTTAAAGGAGTAGTAAAATTGTCATTTAAAATCTGTGTGATTTTCCTTTATTCCCGCAAAACACAAAAAGAAGATATTTTGAAAAATGTTGGTAGCAGAAAACCGTTGGTCCCCATCTACTTCTATTTTATAGACACAATTGTAAGTCAATACCAACATTGAAATATCTTCTTTTGTGTTCTGTAGGTCTGAAATGACAAGAGGACGTGTAAATAAAAACAGAATATTTGTATTGAAGGAGAATTATTCCTTTAAGGATGTATTGTTTTAGTACCTTTTCTATGCTACAAATCATCAAAAAGCAGTACCAAGAATTTAAGTTATTCAGAAACAGTTACCTACAACCAAAATGTGTTCATTGAGGGGGTACTTTGAGAACTTGCACAAACCTTTTATTTACAGTAACCACTGACTGATTATCTAGGGCAAAACATGCCTTGGTAGAAAACCAACTCATCAAAGAATCTTCTCACCTGCACTTAAGTGGCATTCTTTGATCTGGTACTGCAATTCATTCTCATTGGGAATGTCTTTCCATGTGGCCAGGAACACCTGTCGCTCTGTCGAGGAGGAGCCGGAAAACAGGTTAAAGGTACAGCCAGATTAAAGATTGTATATTGGGGGGAGGGGTGGGGGTTAACAAATGTTTTCCGTGACTACCATGTGTTCAACCCCACCACTGTCCTCATTTGTTAACCTAAGCTCTGAAACAGTCGCTGTTTGTCGAGTCGTGTGTTAGTGTGAAATGCTCGTACCCATTTTGCCGTCCTCCACGAAAAAGAGGTCAAGAGGGATCAGCGTGCTGAAGTAGAAGACATCGATGTTGTTTTTCACAGCCACCTGCGATGAGGAGGTGTGAATGGTCAAACATTTAAACACACTCTCGGGTATTCTGACATATCAGGCCTCGCAAAAAAGAATTGCAAAAAGGAGAAAGAGCTTGGAAATGCATAGAAAAGCAAAGAGAAGGCATGTCTGTCATATAATAATAGATGAGAGTTGAGAAAAAAATCAGTGACCCTTTTAATAAGGAAAAACAAATTGGATTGCAAACTGAGATATAACAGCTAACCACTGAATAAATAAAGACAGCAATGCGCTCTATTTGAAGATGCGGGTGTTTATTGACTTTTGGGAAGGGGGGTCATTCGTATGCCCATTGAGACGTAGACAGGTTGAGACAGAATCTTTTGAATATTTCGCATTTTCTGCACTGACCTGGAGGTAAAACGGATTGGACTGTATCTCTTTTTCGCATTCAGTAGTTGTATGAATAGATTGACTATATATACTTTAAAGAATGTGTAGAAATACTGAATCAAACTTGGTGATTGAACCAATGGGCGCATTCCACACGAAGCCAGAGATTTCCCCGTCCCATCTTTTTTCCCTCGCTCTAAAAAACCTGTAAACACGGTGTCTTCAAGAAATGTATGCATACACATGAAATCACTGAAATGGACTCAAAATGATGTAGTATCAAGCCAGACCAATTTGAGGTGCCGTAACTAAGCCACAGATATAAACTAAAAACGGAGCGGACGACTCGGAGCATGCACCTAAACCTTGCGAGACGCGGGTTATGACATCATCATTTCAGAAAATAAACAGATTGGTTGTACACACGAAAATGCAAAGGTGGTGTTTTCAGATTGACGTTGTTACGGTGAAGGGATACAGTTCAGAGCCTTCATAAAATTCTGAATTCATAACTTCTGAGTTAAGAGTAATACGTTCTAGGAGCAGGTACGATCAGAAGATTTGAAATATAGATCAATAAATGTTGTATAGATCCTCGTTTACTTTAACTAAATTAGAAACCACATTCCAGGACATTTTTCTAAATAAAATTCTACTTATGTGTACCACAGAAAACAAATCGTTCTCAGGACCGAGATAAAGGCGGGTAACCAATGACAGTCATTTTAATTTTGGGGTGAAGTATAACTTTAAATAAAACAAAACCTCTTAACTTTTAACCTCTAAACCCTTATATTCAACAATGAAGAGTAGGTGATGGAAACCATAAGCCATTGTAAAAACAGACAGGAGGGAAGTAAAGAGTGAGTCAACTGGAGAAATGCGACGGAGCATTAAAGAAACCCAGTCAAAGCAACTCTGCTGGACGCCCATCCAGAGAGAACACACTGTGACAGAACTGCAGGGTCAAATGTCAAACGAAACACAACAAACGATAAGGATTCATAATGACATTTATACGTGATGGATTAGCGATATTAGCAGACTAGACGCCGCTGGCGAGTACTCATCATATCGAGTGGTTTAAAGGCATGAAATTGAATGTTTTGTGACTGCTGTTCATACAAATGAGCTCAATGACTAATGAAGTGCATGGGGGCTCAGCTGACTAAAATAATCTGAGAGACAAATGTTCCTGCTGGGCGGCGCAGACGTCCGAGGTTTTTGGATGCACAGGATGCCATTCAAACAATAACAGCATATTTGTAACGTGTCATTTCCTGTGGGAAGATTCATTGAAGGACGGAACGTGCGTGGGTGCGAACGGGGGCGAGAGAGCACCAGGCAAAGAGATAAAGTGGATCGTACCTGCAAGTTGTTGAGTGGGTCCATTTTCATCACAGGCCCGATGGTGTTGAGAGGGAGCGAGATATCAATAGTCTGGCTGGGCATCAGTGGAGTGTGAACGGGAAGAGGTGTAGTGGGAATCACTCCAAAACTTTAGTGAAAGAGAAAGCCTCGTATATCAGAAGAAGATGTGTGTGTGTAATAGCGCTAAATTACTTACATATACACTATATATACACTAACGTACAAGTCATACACAAGCTAATTTTATACCCTGGTTACAATATGCTAACATGATTATTAGCATTCCGGTAAACCTCAAGATATACAGACCTGTTTTTGTTGAACTGAACGGCAAAGTCAGTCATGTGCTGCAGGGCTTTGTTGGTAAAGGTCATGTCCATGTACATGTGTCCTTGACGTCGAGAGAAGGTTCCAGATATCTCCAACCCTTTGGCCTTCACCGCCGGTAACCATACCTTCAAAAGCCAACACATTGAATATTTATCATGCCCTCGTTTTACAGCTCGTCTACTTAGTTCAGGATACAATCCTATCTGGGAGGCTTACTAGAATGTGAAGGTCATTTTAATACAAAAGAGACATTGACATTCTCCTACGCTGACTCACCCCGGACCGGTAGCTTTTAAGAACTGAGCTGGCATCCAAAAAAAGTCAAATACACAAAGGAGACAAATTAACACATATACAAGCGGCATCCAGAGCATCTGGGGTACTTCACACCTCTACAAGGTCAATCACAAAATATGTAAGCGAGGACTATTTGTGTTCTGTCCTAATCTACTGACCTATTTTCTACAGCTCTAATGAAATCCCTAATACTGATAATACCTTCGTCTTTATTTCTCTAGGGAGCTGTTCTCTATTTTTTTATCTAGGCAGTTTATAAAGTTAAAGGGACTGGTGGGAAACGAGAACAGACCGAATATTGATTCATGTATTTACTGTTAAATACTGTTATTTTCAATTCAGCCTTATAAAAAAGTTTATGGATCGTCTCATTATGATTTTCTTCACTTAGGTGTTGCAATGCATCGTGGTATTGCATTTTTAGCATGTGATACATGCATCGCTGCCTCCAAATTTGGCGACTGGGATACTATTGAGATTTGATGACTATTGAGATATTTTAACGAATATTGTGAACTGAGCAATGGCGGTACCCATTCACTCTTATTGTATAGACACAAAACCAATGCAAGTCAATGGGTACCGCTGTTGTTTGGTTACCAACATCCTTTGAAATATTTTCAACTACCACTGCAAGAATGAGGTTTGAGCAGCGAGCATCACTCACGGTTTTTACCGCCACGTAGCCTCCTGTAGCGATGGACATTCCTGAGGACAACTCGAACAGGTCATTGAGCCCACTGCTAAGAGCAGCAGGTGTAGGAGATGGAGCGAAAGTGTTGGGCACTGATGACGGGATGAAGTTCTGGCCCACCTATGTCACACACACACACAGGTTCATGTAACCTATTTTCTTAAAGCAACATGCTCTCCACATGTAGGCCACACCGACAGTGCAAAGTGTGAGAGACGACATGTTGTCACTACAGCTGCATTTAAGCAAAAGAAACAGTCGTTCCATGCTTGGCACAAACGGCGTGAAAGCAAAATAATAAACATACAACAACAAACAGACACACAGGCGGCAACTATTTAGACGTCTTTCTGTACTTCAGCATACTAACTGACAAGCTGAAGTTGACATTTCTTATTTTGTTGTTAAGCATCATGTCATCATCATAGCAAAAGTGAGCATGTTACACAGAAACAAAGCAGAAACACGCCAGCACACAGCTAAATAGTGACTCTTAACATGCTTTAGTGTGCAGCATGCTGCATGCGGACAGACTGTTACGAGCCGAGACAGATCACTTACAGCAGGACTGCCCCCAACACCTCCTCCTAGATCTCCCCCGAGCTACAATAAAAAAAAAAAAAAACAGAAGACCCATTTCCAGGCCCAAAACAGAGAGAGAGAATTAGAGACATCACACAATCATTGACAACAAAGACAGCAATTTTCCTGCTAACCAAAGGAAGTGATGTCACAAATCACAATTGTTCCCTCCAGGAATGGGCTCTATGCATGTGTGACTTCCGCGTTTCACGATCAAAACCCTCGGCAGCTTCCGGTCGGGAGACTTAAAGCGGAGAGAAATGGAAAACTGAGAAACTAGTTACATTAGCAGATGCTGTACATTGCGACACACAGCAGGGGTATATAGAAGTGCTATTCTACCGTATTTGAACGTTGTAAGGAAATGTTACCTTATGAAAGTATCATTTCAAATACGGTAGAACAGCACTTCTATATACTACTGCTGTGTGACGCAATGTACATATTCTCAGTTTTCCATTTCTTTCTGCTTTAAGTCCGAGGGTTCTGACCATGAAACGTGGAAGTCACGCATATAGCCCATTAACCTGTCATTTTTTTCTATGATTAAGACCACCCCCAAAGTACCACATATGACATTTTCAGCAGTACAAACACAAATATCTAGATATCCAAAAAACGGACTGAAAATTGCGATTTAGATTGCCAGATCTGTTGAACGACAATAAATCCAAAGAGTGCGAGACTGTACAGTATTAAAATGCGTCCACGAGTTCATTGAGTTTTGAAATATGCCAATAACCTTCAGCAGATGTTCATCATGTCATTCGATGTTTAATATTACTCAGCTATGAACGATTTCTCCTTGAAAGTATGAACAAAGCATAAAGAGATAACGAACATGTCAGTATTGCTTTCAAAATGACTCACTTGGCCTGTAAGGAGTGTATTCACTGTATTAAGTGTAACACTTTGTGCTACTGTGAAATCACAGCACACCGCAATGTACTGCAAACGGAACTGTATCGTCAGGTGGAGGACAGGTTTATCAGCATCCTTGAGCTGTAAACTCAACTATGGGCATAACATAAGAAACAACATCTTGCTGAACCCTGCTGAACTTGCCTGACCTACAAAAGCATCTTCACACGGTGGAGCATCTTCACTTTATTCAGAGCATCAGTGCAAAGCTCTATGGTAAATTTCAATTGGTCGAGGAGATGGCGCTGAAAAGCAGCACCATATACAAACGTTTCACGTGTGCCCAGGTGGCGGTGCACCCTCCTTCAGCAAGACGCATACTTGACAAATCCAATTACTCACGAGGAGGCAAACAGACATCACTGAGGAGAGCTTCTGGAGGTCCAGGACACAGAAATGGACTGTAAATTTAAGGACTGTAGCGTACACAGACGATTTACGCTAATTTATAAAAGAAAGAGTTTGATAATACTTGTAAAATTAAACCCACCTGTAGTGTTAATCAGGTTTATTGCATTAAAACAGGTTTTAAAAAGCCCTTGAGCATTCACAGGTATGAAGCCCTGACGAAATATACAAAATATTCACTTTCATCAGTCAGAAGCATGCGCGATGAGGTAGCCATGGTAACGAGTGTGGTTATCTCTCAGTGTGGCATTCTCTGAATGCAACTGAGGCCCAGGAAACATGTGAACTGTTGTCGCTTTGAAAGGTGAACAGGTGCATGGGCATCTCTGAGGATATTATTAATGCAACTGCAGAATGCGATAAGAAGAAAAAACAAGGCACTTTTACAAATTAATCGTGCCACTAGAAAAAACATGTTGGGCTGCATGGGGAACCTATTGAAGAATCACACAAACAGAATAGAACAACAGACAAACAGGACCACCCACCAGACTGTCAAGACCACCTCCGAGAAGATCCACAGCTCCCATCTGCATGGAAGACACCTGGGGCACGTTGACAGGAGGACCGAGGTCCAGATTAAGCAGGTCTCCCAGAAGGTCACCCTGAGATGGAATGACTTGAGGCTGATCGATGGAAGCAGTCGGGCCGCTACTGACTGGACTCTCCCCGGTGTCAATACTACAAGAGAGTAAGGCACACTGAGATGGGTAACACTGAACAATAGATAACAGCGATAAGCTCAGCTTTGTTCCGATCAAGAACAACAACACAGATTTCACTGTGTGAGCACCCCATTGTCTTACTGAGGACTTTTTCTATCTTAAAAACAGGATGAAGGCCTATTTACACCAAATAAATTGATCTATATTTAAATACTGTTAAATTTTTTTAAATGATTTATGTTATGAAATAAACATTTCTGGGAGTTGTGGCACACACATGATAACGATATCATAAAATTGACCATTGCTTTCCGTTTTCACTTTCAAATTATTTACGGAGACAACATTCACGCTCAAAATACATTTATTAAGAGTTTTTATGAGGGATAAACCTCTGAAATCGTACCTGCCGTGCTGGATGGGCAGATGTTTGCGGTGAATGCCGTGGCTTCCTTCCACAAAGGCATTGGGGGGTTTGTGGTACACGGAGGCCAGCGAGCCGATGTGGCAGATGAGCTCGTCCAGCAGGGTGGGCTCAATCAGGTCCGTCTCCTCTGATATCAGAGGCTTCTCAGACAGCACCACCTCTTTGGCGGTCACGGGGTCGGTGGACAGGAGACGCCAGTAGATGTAGCCCCGGTCGCGCAGGTCAGGGTTATCCGAGTCCTGGAAGGCCATGAAAGAAGATTTGTGATGGTATCTGCTTGTGACAGAGATTATTTAGTGATTGTGCAAAGAAAGAAATAGTGTTGCTAAAAGTTCTTGAATTTATATGAAACCAGGTGGTGACTATAATATGAACTCATGAATCAGCAGTAGAGGATTGTGTGAACTATTCATTAGGATTGTGTAATGATGTGAGTAATGTCTGAGGGAGGCTTCTGCCAGTGGTTTTACAGCAAAGCTGTTCAGGGATGGCAACGTGCCGCAGCTGAATCTGCAACGTAATATATTTAGGGCTATATGGCTATTTGAGTTGTGAGCTTGTATGCATTCAAAGGGATACTTAATAATTCACATATATTAAGATCAAGTCCCTCCCTCACCGTTTTAACTAAATCTCATAAGACGAACACATAAACAAGCATTGGGCTCTGAATGTCACCCTTAGTTTTGCATGTTGAGAACTACTATTTGCTAATCTCACCTGAGTGGCAAGACTGAGCACTTGCTGAACGAGCTCTTGAGTCTCTGAGGGCTTCTTTAGGAACAGCTTCACTATTGCTGTTAGAAGAGTCAGCTGGACCTGAAGGAAACACAGTGGATCAAATCAGATGTTCAAGACACTCTGCTTGAACGCCATCTGAAAGACTTAAAAACCCAGTTTTAAACAAACAAAACAATCGGCTACAATGTCAAACCTGAGTGCTTTCATCATGAAAGCCCTCGAGGAAGCTCTCGAGGAGCTCATCGGCGTTGTCGATACGCTCCGCGTATTCGCCCACAATCCAGATCATAGCCGCACGAGCATCGGGCTCATCCAGAGAGTCCAGGTTTTCACACAGAGTTGCAATTATGCTCTCATACCTGAGCGGATAAGGGAGGGTGATGAAGCAGATCCTTCATGTTCTGGCGTGTGAGCTATTCTGAATTAATTAAATTTCACTGAACAACATAGGTTTGTTGATTTTTAAGGGGGAAACACAGATAAATACTGACTTGTTGGGGTATTTCCGAAAGATGTCTCTGATGACCACGATGGCCTCCTGCACCACGTAGTTGACTTTGGTCTGGATGAGGTCCAGAAGGGTGCTAACACAACGCTCAGCCGATTGCTGCACACACAAAAAGACAAGAGAGAAAGCTTTCCTTCAGAAAAAAAATTCATAACATTGGCTCCACAGCATCTTAATCATAAGCAACACTTTTAAAAATTAGCAGAGCACAAAAGATGATATTTTAAAGAACGTTGGAAATTGAGCAGCACCGGCACCCATTCACTTCTAGTGTATGGAGACAAAACCAAATGAAGTGAATGAGTGCCGGTTGACAACATTTTTCAGAGTGATCTTCTTTCGTGTTCTCTGGAAGTAAAAAGTCATGTACACTCACCTAAAGGATTATTAGGAACACCACACTAATACTGTGTTTGACCCCCTTTCGCCTTCAGAACTGCCTTAATTCTACGTGGCATTGCTTCAACAAGGTGCTGAAAGCATTCTGCAGAAATGTTGGCCCATATTGATAGGATAACATCTTGCAGTTGAGGGAGATTTGTGCACATCCACGAAGCTCCCGTTCTACCACATCCCAAAGATGCTCTATTGGGTTGAGATCTGGTGACTGTGGGGGCCATTTTAGTACAGTGAACTCATTGTCACGTTCAAGAAACCAATTTGAAATGATTCGAGCTTTGTGACATGGTGCATTATCCTGCTGGAAGTAGCCATCAGAGGATGGGTACATGGTGATCATAAAGGGATGGACATGGTCAGAAACAATGCTCAGGTAGGCCGTGGCATTTAAACGATGCCCAATTGGCACTAAAACATCCCCCACACCATTACACCACCACCACCAGCCTGCACAGTGGTAACAAGGCATGATGGATCCATGTTCTCATTCTGTTACCGCCAAATTCTGACTCAACCATCTGAATGTCTCATACAGAAATCGAGACTCATCAGACCAGGCAACATTTTTTTCCAGTCTTCAACTGTCCAATTTTGTTGAGCTCGTGCAAATTGTAGCCTCTTTTTCCTATTTGTAGTGGAGATGAGTGGTACCTGGTGGGGTCTTCTGCTGTTTTAGCCCATCCCCCCCAGGGTGTGCGTATTGTGGCTTCACAAATGCTTTGCTGCATACCTCGGTTGTAACGAGTGCATATTTCAGCCAAAGTTACTCTTCTATCAGCTTGAATCAGTCGGCCCATTCTCCTCGTACCTCTAGCATCAATAAGGCATTTTCGCCCACAGGACTGCCGCATACTGGATGTTTTTCACTTTTCACACCATTCTTTGTAAACCCTAGAAATGGTTGTGCGTGAAAATCCCAGTAACTGAGCAGATTGTGAAATACTCAGACCGGCCTGTCTGGCACCAAACAACCCTGCCACGCTCAAAATTGCTTAAATCACCTTTCCCTAAATGATTGAAGCAACTGCCATGTGATTGGTTGATTAGATAATTGCATTAAAGAGAAATTGAACAGGTATTCCTAATAATCCTTTAGGTGAGTGTAGGTTTGAAATAACATTAGGATGAGTAAATAATGACAGAATTAAAATTTTTGGGTGAACTATCATTCTAAGGGCACTTTAGGGCTGATTAATGGGGTGTGTCTTACCTCCACTTTGATAGCACAACGGCCAATGGCACGAACTGCTTTCCGAACGAAGTCTACGTCCACCTCTGTGGCATATTCCTTCAGTTCAGCCAGAACCTGCAACCAGGAGACAACCCTTTAAATGGATTTCTACACAAACAGACACAAAATGTGTGAATTACATCCATAAAAGAGACACAAAGGGAGCCGATCTCATCTGATTCTCACAAGGTCACAAACTCGTGAGAAAAAGTGTCAAGATTGTCGAAAGCTGATGTTTTGAGAACTACAGGAAAAAGTCTGAATCATTAAATAACAGTAATTAAAACTAAATGATGAAGTACATTACACTGCAATGTAGCAAAACCATCTGTTGACAGAGGCAGTGTAAGCACAGATGTTGTCTTTACTTCAGGCAGCTATGAGCAGGTGCGTTCTGTCAAAAACACCAACAGAAATCTGGTCTTCGAACAGGTGTAGGAAATCTTCAGGCATAATTCTGACATTTTCCAAACCAATTGCAACATAATAGAAAAAGAAAATCAATTATGCTTTACTGAAAGCATCTTCTGATCTTTGCAACACAACCTGCAGTTCAAAAGTGCAACAAAAAAGCTAAACAACATACATTAATAAAATACGCATTTATATCAATGCAAATTTCTAAAAGTTCCATATTTCCAAATCTGCAATATCTCTCTATCTTCTCATCCGTGATAAAAAAGCCTTCCTGTGCTGGTGTGTGCATTAACATTTATATGAGCGTTTTGCTCCCAGCTGACATTTCACTTGTTGAGCTTTGGTAATAATTCAATTTGCCATACCGAGACTGCAGGTTCCTTTAGTTTTGTAAAATATCCCATCTGGGTTTGATTTAAAAAATAACTTACCCGCAAAGAATGTCTTTGTCCATTTACTAAGAAATGTGTGCTTTTTATGGATGGTTCTATCACGATCACACTGAACCAAACGAAATTGAAAATTTTAATAGATGCATTTCGGTGTAAAAAACTTTTTTATAAATCGTTGAATTACTGTTAAGAGCCCCGATAGCAGCACAAGGCTCAGTGCTATAAAGCCATGCAGCATTAAATAAACATGTATTAAAATTGTGTCGATTTTCCCTTTTACAAATGTAAATATCAGGGGAACTAAATGTTGCCTTTTTCTCTGTGAATCTATGACAGAGTCTGTGGTACATTTGCATACAATATACAAAACATAAATGACCCTGTCATCACTTCAGCTTGAATTGCAGTCTGCAATCTCTTATTTAAGGAGTCAATATTTTTAAGGTCCTACTTTGTTTTATGGAATGTCAAACATACAAGGTGTAAAAACACATTATTTTTCTATTAATAGGCAGTTATTATTACCTTGCTTCTTGACTGACTCTCAAATGATTCGTTCGGCGATTCATCGGTCTTATCCCCCCCTTTCTGTTAGCCTACTCTGATCTGATTGGTCAGATTGTCTGCTGCGATTGGTCAACCGTAAACAGCATCGCAAGTGGAACTAAGGTGGGCATTACACACAAATCCGCCCCGGGACTGAAGTTAGAACGACAGACGACTCGTTGTGTTTACTTAAATGTACTGTGCATATTAATTTTGTATTTATAAACACAAAAACATACACATAAATATATTTAGGAAATATTTAAATGTTTTTTTTTTACATTTAGCAATAGTGGAATTTTTTTATTTTATATATTTTTTAATATATGCATGTATGTGTTTATAAATACAAAATTAATACGCACTAGACATGTTGTATATTCTGTGAACACAACTCTTTATTTTGGATGCGATCCTAAGAATGGTTCCTGAGAGAATTGTTTTTATTGGGTGAATAATTCCTTTTAAACACTGATCAAATCAATTCCCAAATGATAAAGTCAGAGCAAAAGATGTTTTGGCGTACCTGGGCAATGTTGGCATGAGATGCCAGACGGATCATGATGTCCAGTTTCTCCAGCTTGACATAGATGGGGTCATTGTACTTGACGAAGAACACCTTGATCTCTTGCTTCAAAATCTCTGGCCTGCAAGTGAAGAGAAAAATGAAGTTAAAGAACGAAACATTCCTTCAGTCAGATTGGAGAAAATGAAACTAGGAAATGTTGCCATCTAGTGACTGTAGAGAATATACACCAAGTTCACCTTGTGTCAAACAAGTGGACAGTGCTTGATGCATGTATGTTACAGGTAAACCAACAGCCAAATAGATTATAACTCTGTCCCTCCAAACTGTCAAAACGGCATATATAGTGTGTCTATACATGTACATATACAGTGTGTTTATATGCAATGTTACAGGGTGTTTACAACAGCAGGGTTGCTTTACAACAGCAAGGATGCTACACACCTTCATAGTGCTGCACCATACAAGCAAGTCATTTATAAAGATCTATGTATTTCTGCAAATAAGGTACATTGTACAATAAATATCAGGAGTTGGTTATTACATGATCGTCATGACATAATTTGAAAGATTACAGGGAACTCAACACAAATCACATTGTTGTCCTAAGACCGATAAACAAATGTGTTGCAAAATCCCCCACAGTTATGCAAAGTCAATTTCAGTTCCAGCCAAAATTATTCTGTAATAATAATTGAACTTTACAGCCAATTTAACCATCCAAAAATTTTTGTTCAGTATGCTGTTGTAGTGAAAGTCCACCACAATACAGAAGTATAGATGCAAATTCTGGGCCGTGCCAACGTTAAACAAGTATCAACCTTTAAAACTAAAACAAACAAAATAAGAAGTAGAGCAGTCTAACCGTTTTTGCACGATGAGGTTGATGTTCCTGAGGGCCACATACTGGACCTCAGGCTCCCCGGACAGCAGAGTGACTAGTGGAGGGGAGAGTTTCTTCAGCAGAGTGTTGTAGTAGTCTGAATCTTTAGGCAGAAGCTCCAGAAACTTCATCAGAACCTTCACTGCCGAGAGCACCACCGCCGAGTTAGCATGAGACAGTCGAGGGGTCACACGCTCACAGATACTGAAAGAGTCAGATAAAGGGGGCGATGTATTGTTGGTGATTGTCTGTATCAACATTAGATTATAAGACACACTTACCTTCCCCTGTTTTTTTCATTGTACACTCAAATTCACCAAAAACAAGTGCTAATTTGGAGAAAATAATGACTGTGAGAAGTACTGATCCCTCACCTCTGGGCCTCACGTTCGTCTTTGGGGTTATAGTTCGAAAGGCAGTCCAGGATGAAGATCTGGCCCCACTCAGTGCACTCGTTGAGAGCCGTCAGGAGTTTATTGATGTTCTGAGGATTGAGATCCAGAAGGTTGCTGTTGGGGTGAGACTCGCTGATTTCGGACAGAGCTGCGACTGCATTCGCCACAACCTGCGAAGAATAGTTAAGACACCATGAATGGTAATGTAAACAGCAATATCTAAGACCTGACACCAAAAAAAAAGCACAAAGTATTAATCTATATAAATACATCAAAAAACACAGTGTCTCACCATCGGGTTAGAGTCAGCAATCAGATCCCTTAGAGAATCTAGGAAGCCCTGGTCCTCCACCATCTGGGCGTTGATGTCATGGAGCTTGGCCACACACACCGCTGCCGTCTTCCTCACATAGGGGTCTTCATCCTTCAGACACTTCCGTAAAGGCTCGCACAAGTATTCGGTGATCTTATCCACACGGATGCAACCCATCGTGCGTACAGCCAATGCTCGGATCAGTGGGTTTGGATCCTCACAGTCCTGAAAGACGAAAACACATTGAAATTTGTACAAAATCATATCCCCCGTATTTAAGATAAAAAAGGTCTAAACATTAACGGTCTAATCAATATAACTTATATCAGCAACAGTGGATCTCACCTTGACAAAGCTGTTAACAGCCATGATGGCCATGTCGGGTTGGCTCTTGGCATAGTTCATAAGATACAGGTAAACCAGCTTCTTCAGCTCCAGGTTATCAGTCTGCATGCAGTTCACCACATCCGGAAATAAGGAACTAAAGAAGCAGGAAAATGTTGTCATTCTCAATGGGAAAATGAATTAGTTATCGTAATATATCAGAAAATCTCTTCAGTAGTAGAAAGCTGCTGCATAATGTGACAAATGATGTACCTTGCAGGATGGTACTAAACTAGCTGACATACCTTACATCCTTGCCCACGGTCATGGCCGCAATGACTTTCTTAACCGCTTCTTTCCTCTTCTCCTTCTTCTCATTGTTTAGCTCAGCTTTCAGCTCAAAGATCTCACCTAAAACAGAAGTCAAAAACATGATAAGTGGTCACCGAAACAAGTTTTTTAATGGCCATTTGATACTTAAGTAAAAACTTTAGTTAAAACTGCAGGGTCTCCTATGTAATGCCCGTTATACAGAAGTTGAAAATGTATTTGGATACTCAATTCAAAATAAAACAAATGGTAATTTCTTTGCATTATACTACAAATATAAAATAACATTTGTCAAAATGGCATTATTTGAACATTTACATTTAGGCATTTGGCAGACGCTTTTATCCAAAGCGACTTACATTCCATTATCCTACACATTTGTGTGGTTGTATAACTTTATTGGAATATGCACTGCTAATGTAATAACTCTTATCTTCCTCTGACTGAAACAAGTCATTTCAATGTTATTAGGGGAAAAACAGGGGATTTAAAGACTAAAGTTATTTCAGAAGAAAAATCTAGCGTTTGCATCATCTGTTTGCAGATGATACTTAGTTTAGTATTTTATCACACGTGGAACAAAATGTATACATTAAGATGTGTCTTAGGTGCCTCAAGCTGTCTGAATACTTATTGGTACCACTGTATACCTAATACAATATAATGAAAGAAAATAATACGGTGCACAAATATTGTTGCGTTATTAAACATCATATATTAACGTATTTACCAAATATTTTTAAAACAAAAATGTATCATCTATCGCCATTTAATAACCACAATTGTGACAATAGGATCGATAGACTGTATTGAACACAGACGCGATAGTGAGACTTGCCTTTTTTGTTCGTGGTGAAATACTTGGAGTCGGTCATTTTGACAGCTTCTCAAATCTGGGGAAGGAAATAAATCACATTTACATGGCCACTTTATTGTCAATTTGTATTTTCTATCAGAAAGCCATACAGTTGAAAAATATATACTTATGTGATACATTTAAGCTAAAATGCATAAGTGACAATGCCCAATATACACCGAAAATCATACAAGACAGTTAATGCAATGCTGGCCATCAACGAAGAAGAACCTTTGAAATGATACGTTACGGAGGAAAACACAATCAAATACACGTCTGGTGTAATGTTTTCATCCGCACGACACATATGACATGTAAATAAAGTGTATTAATTGGGCGTGACCCAAAAATGACCCTGCTATGCTAAGCTAGTGGAAAACCTGGAAACGGGAAAATCGTTGACTGTGATTACACAGCCATCTTTCCTCTCCGAATCAAACTGCAGACATTTGATAATAACACAAGACAACCAAAACCTACCAGTGATGTAAGAACTGACGAGAAATATAAGACGGTGTTGTTTATGCAGTCTGTCCCAACGCGGAGATGGAAGATGCGGTTCGGTTAGAAACGAGTGTCGCTGGAAGATGGAGCGGACCCGGAAAAACAAAATGAAGAGCGGAACGAAAACGGCGGAGCGTGTGGCAGTCGAGGTCATTTCGGTGTTACACCGGAAATGAATGCGAGTAACAGAAAAAATCTCTTCGACGGCTTTTTAAGATAAACAGTTTGTGAAATTTTACCCATTTTGTGAAAAATGCGAAAATGAGCACCAAACGTTTCGCAAGAAAATTAAGAGACTGTTCAGGACGAGTTAACGTTAGTGTTGCTTAAACGGTCAAAGTTTGAAATATTTCATTATTTTGCTCGCTGCTTGCTAAACATCGATCCACCTGTGATGGCGGAGAGGGGTGTACATTTAACCACAGCTTTTACAGCTGAAGATAGACCCTCAATATTTGAGGTTTTAGCTCAGGGCTCTTTGATGAGTGCTGTCAAACCTGCATTACAGCATGCTGTGAAGGTATCCTCACTCATTCATAGGTCAACATTTGACACCTTAATGATAATTATTTAACTCTTAAAGAACATTTACTGATTTAACAAACGTTTTCGGATACCAATTCGGATCATGTTGTGTTGTGCACACGTGTATGTCATTTTCACAAGGCCTTTTGGAACATTCAGTAGAGTATTGCTTGCAATGCAATACTACAGTACTACGCACTGCATACTCGATACGTTTTGTAAAAAGTAGCATCTGCAAGGATTTGCAATATGCAGAGATACTATTTCAGAAATAAAGCTTAACAATAAATATGAATGCTTCTAGGTTAATTTTACGGATGTGCAAACAAATGATGTAAACAGGTTATGTTAAGTAGAAGCCTCTTGCTAACATAAGAAAGGGTTCACCAAAACTTCTGTCATAATTGATTCTTCCTCATGTAATCAAAATCATTCTTCTGTGTTTACAGTATATATGGTGTCGTAAGCTGTCTATACTGATATAAACCATTGTGCCATTTTCACAGATCCTTGCCACGTCTAACCCTGCTCGCTATGGAGTTCTGTGGAGGAGGTTTGATGAGATTTACGCCATCCTAGATTTACTGTTGCAGCATCATTTCTTATCCCGCACCAGCGCCTCATTTGCAGAGAACTTCTATGGTCTAAAGCGTGTTGGAACAGACAGCACCCATCCTGCCCATCTTGGTCTTCTTCGTAGACAGCACTGGCGCTCCTTGCTCCTACTGGCCCTCCTGCCTTACCTGCACACAAAACTGGAAAAAATCTTGGCTCGGCAGAGAGACGAGGACGATTTTTCCATCCGGTTGCCAAAGTCCTTAATGCAGAAATTGTACAGGGCTTTTTTGGCTGCGTACCCTTTTGTGTGCATGGCTTGGGATGGCTGGGTCTTTTGCCAGCAGCTGTTGTACGTGTTTGGCAAAGTACGGACACATTCGCCCCTTCTGTGGCTTGCAGGGGTTAAACTGTCGTATCTAACAGCTGATGACATCCGTAATCTGGGTCACAAGCCAACCGGCCCGACACTGAACCCCAGTCAAAGGTGAGTTCATCAAATGTGTAATAAGTACATTTTACCCCAATATAAAACAATACCACATTGACATCTTCTCCCCAAATTATTATTGTAACACATTAACGTTTGTTCTTTTTCAGCATTGGGGAGAAATTTCAGCATCTTGTCTCTACGATGGTTGGTGGTGCTGCTGTATCACTCTCAACCAGCCTCTCGATCGGAGTGTTTTTCATGCAGTTTCTGGAGTGGTGGTATTCATCAGACAACCAAAACACAGTTAAATCCTTGACCTCCCTCCCAATCCCTCCACCACCTATTCACCTTCATAACCAGGAGACTTCGCTCACACACATTAAAGTGTGTCCACTCTGCAGGAAGGTGCGCACCAATGACACTGCCCTTGCCACTTCAGGCTATGTGTTTTGTTACAAGTGTATATACGTTTATGTCAAAGCCAACCACAGATGTCCTCTCACCAGCTACCCTTCTGCACTGCAACATCTTATTAAAATATACACACCTGAGGGATAGACTGGTGTTTATGTAGAGGAATAACAGAAGATTATTTTTACATGCCATGTGGACGGGTGATTCCACTACAGCGATTGTGTGATGATTATGGCACAAGGTTCTGATTCACCCATTTTAAAGCTAAATTTTAACCCAATGAAGGCATAATGCTTCACAATAATAAAAGGGTAATATCTGGAATTGAATGGGTTGTGTTGGCCTCTCAGATAAAATCATAGATCATGCAGTGTGTCTGGTGATTAACAGTTTAAATTAGAAACCATTGTTTTCTATTAATGTATCAACTTGACCTACAAATACAAAGAATGCTCAAAATGTGACTGATTCTTTTTGTGATGTGCGATCAGCTAAATAGTCAATTTCACGACTATTTGGAAATGTAGGTAAAAACAAATGAAAAAAATTACTTAACTCCCAGCAGTGTAACTTCTAAGACTACTTGAAACAAAAACTATTGTGGAACATAATTTTCCTGACACCATTAAAGGGCCACTCCACCCAAAACTGAATTGCTCACCCTCAAGTCTAACTGTACCCTTCCAAAACTGTATACTTTTCTTTGTTTCGCTGAAGATATATTTGAGAAAAATGTTGGCAACTGACATTTCTGGGACATCATTGACTACCATAGTAGGAAACATTAAAATGGTGGTCAGTAGTGCCCAGAATTCTATAAATTCTTCCAAATCTAATTTTGTGTTCAACAGAATGAAAGGTATACGATCATTTTTGCTATTATGGTAGTCCATAATATCCAAGAAATCTCAGTTGCTTATTTTCCCAAATAGCTCTCGGTTTGCACCTGAACAAAATTGCAGGTTTGGAACTACTTGAGGGCGAGTAATAAATTAGAATTTTGGATGGAGTAAAGTTCTCCTCACCAGAAAGCATTGAATAACAATTTGTAACTTTCAATATAGATATTTTCGGATTTAAATACATTTTCTCATAAGGTGCCTACTCTCCCTCTCCCCCACACAGAATGGAAGTTCTCCTCCTCCTTCAGTGCATGAATTGGCTACTTGTCCCTTAGCTTCCATTTCTAGTCAATGCACTCATTTAAATAAAGCCTTAGCAATATATTATAAATAGCAAAAAGTCAGATCTGACGCACAAAAGTTACACGGTCTGCCATCTGTTGCAGCTTAGTGAAAGAACAACAAATACATAATGTCTCCCCTTCTACAACTGATTTTAGCACATATTATCCCAGACAAATGCTGGGTTTCATTACGAATGCAATTAAAATAAAACAAACACAGGCAACGAATTTATTTTAGAAGGCCCTTAAGAGATCAGTTAGGTGGGAAAGAGTTCAGACACTACTGGCGCAAAGGCTGACAGCGATACTCATTCCTGTTTGATTTATGAAGATACCCATCTCCAAAAGCATACAGTAAGCAACACATAAGGGCTTCACAGAACTGAAGGACTATTACTACTCCCCATCTAAAAATAGGGCGAGGGAATTTTCCCAGACCCATAAATCCCATGAGCATGTCTTTGCTACATACTGGAAACTTCCTGAAAGCAAAAAAACATTTCTTTCAGGCGATTAAAAGACATTATGCGAAGTGGTTTCATGTGTAAAATTATAATTTCCTACCTTTGTGGTATTACTAGGGAGCTTACCAGAAAACGAATACCACAAACCTGAAACATCAGCAGCTCAGAGAGAAGATTAAACTCAATCAAATCTCGGTCAGAGATGCCAGATGGCAACAATACCAAGTCAGCTATGTTCTACTCATCACTGCTGCAGAGATGCTTACCAAATCACAGTCTTAAGAGAAAAAAACTCCAAATGAACGATTTTCAGTGACTGACTGAGCATCCATAAAGTTGTGGTCAGTTTCAGAAAGAGCCTTTGTAGTTTATCAGTGTCGGGCAGCGCTCTAGTGCTCACCTGTTCACACTTTATCATCATTAGCTGGTGGTGTGAGGATACTTCACCTGAACTTGTAATCATGCCTTAGGCATCACAGTGGTAATTGAGAGAACTTATTCATACATGTCACTTATTCATTTAATGTCCATCACAAGAAAGACAATTTTCTTAACAATTGAACCATTAATAAAGTTATTTAAGTTCACCCAAAAATAACAATTCCGTCATTATGTACTCACCTTTCGAGTTGTTCCAAATTTCTTTGTTCTGATGAACACAGAGAAAGATATTTGGAAAAATCCTTGTAACCAAACAGATCTTGGCTGCCATTGACTACCATAGTAGGAAATTCGCTTTATAAATGTATTTGTTCTGTTGAACACAAAAGAAGATATTTTGAAGATGACTACTTTGGTAGTAGAACTGTTAGGTTACAAGCATTCGTGCATTTCTCTGTGTTCAACCAAATAAAGACATTTATACAGGTTTGGCACAAATTTGGCAATAGATTTATACAAACCAATGCCAAAATATAGCAAGAGATAAATCTAAACAGAACACACTTTATGCTTTGATTTGAAAGGGCCCTTTTTAGTCACTTTAAATTTATTCAGCAGCCTCAATTCATGTGTGCCTGACAGTCACAGCTGTGAAACCCAACCTTTGACTAGTTTTAACAAGAGCACTACTGAGTTAATGTAATCAACACGAATGTGGCTTATATTTTACAACAAAATAAAAAGCTTAAAAATATATATTTTTTGGTTTCATGAACACATTTTAGCCTAAATCAATGCTGTAATGGATCTGGACATCATTTTATTTCAGTCATTTTGTAGGCTTATTCTCATCAAGATCCGTCTATAATGAATATGTTTATTGTACTAAAGTCATTTTTCTTAAATAAAATAATTCAATTACATTAAGTAGAATAAAAAAGTACAGTATTATTTTTTCATGGTAGTAACTTTTTTGCTCATTAGCGACATGTTCGATACGGTTTGATTTATCATCAATGGTACGAGCTCACGCAATTGAATGGGGACGGGGACCAGTGTGCATATTCATAAATCTGTGTATACTAAATGTAGCAAGGTGAGTTTTAAGTGATAAAATGATCGGATGCAATGGGACTTTAAATACAAAAGTATAAAACAGATTTCCAGCACCCTTGGGTGCTCAATTTCTCCCTATTAATAAACGCAAGCTTATTTAAAATAAACAAAATAGGTTATGTTTATTTGACATAAATTAACATACAAGTACAGACATGCTACTTATCAAAACACTTCTATAATAGTTGGCTACATTTTCCGGACAGCTTTCACACTGCATCTCTACTGACAGTGTGGTACAATGCAACAAATATCTCAAAAATGACCAAACGCACGCACAACAAGAGCAAAGTGCTTTTAACAGCTCACAAGCAGAGTACACAAGTTACTATGGTCAGCGTTTTCTTGTTTGAGCGTTCACGCAATTAAGGTGCAGTTGTAAAAAAAGTAATGCTTCATTACACGGTCAACTCAATGACATTAACATTGTATTAATGCGTTTGACATTGTGTTTGCGATAAGGGATGCAATGAATCACTGAAAAAAGGCTGTAACCTTGCATTGTGAAATACCTATACATAGGGTCTACATATCGAAAAGCAAACAGAACAAGTGGTGGACTATACTACAAGTGCACTTGTTTTGTCAATGCAGCCATTTAAGGCTGCTAGAAATTGGTCCTACTTCTTGTCCCCTTGGAATGTTTTCCTCAATCTGACTTAACCAACATTGTTTTGAGATTCCAACTCATGCTGTACTACACAGTTTTGGCTTGGCCTGTAATGCAAGTTCTTTAACTTCATTCAAGCTGTTTGTAATTGTGCCCATTCATTTTCTTCAAGCGAATGATGTTGTTATTGCCATCAACAGTGCAAATGTTTACTAGCACACAGGAATAACATTCATTGTGTAAAATATGGACAACTCTTTTGTGCTTGACAAGTGACCGTGCCAAATACATGCAAAAGCAAAACCTTTCATGAAATAGAAATGACACAAAGCATCTAGATTTCAAGACCAATCCAAAAATAAAGCATTACATATAGGCCTAGCATCAGCAGCAGTTGTGCCATATGAAACTGCTTATAATTATATATTATGTAGTTTTTGAGGAAGATATATGGACAACAATTCTGCAAAAGTGAAACAATGAGAGTCCCTCTGTTAAAAAGAGACAAAGTACAATTGTAAGTTGTGCATTTTATCTTTTTGAACCAAATCTGAAGCTCATACAGGCATGTATAAAAGCTGGACATTTCAGTTTAAGATACTCTGGCAGTGATTCTTGAAACTTTGATCCTTAAAGACCAATTCATTTGGCACAGTTTCGATCCAGGTTTGCATTGCAAATGAACACAAAACAGGCCAATGATGGTAAAGCAAGCAACCACATGACATTCTTTTTTCTTACTAAAGGCAGAAAACTGAAAATGGCACATGAAATGAACTACAGTCTAAAGAAATAAAAATAAATAGCCCTTTTCTGTTGACATCTTGTAAACTTGCCTCTTTCTTTTCGCAATTTTTAAAAGAGTGATCCTTCAAGCAGGCAAAATGGCACGTCCTCTCCGAAGTAAAAATAGAAAATATGCCCAAAAAAGGAGTAGATATTGATGTGCTTGAAATCTCAACTGTCGTGCGATGGAACGCAGCGCAAAACAAGAGCATCCCTGGATCTCAAACTACTTGCAAGCCTCGCTCGTGGCCATCCAGTTGCACCTTGATCTTGTGAAGTTCCTCGATCTCTTGATGGTGCCGCTCGGTTTTGTGGCGTACCAGCGAGCGGTAGAAGTGGATGGTGAACACCACAAAGATCAATCCGACCGGCACCATGATAATGGTGGAGGCCAAAGCCGCCTGCCACCCGCTGTACCCCGGCTGAACCGCGGGGGTGCTACCGTTCTGCTTCAGGGCTGCGAGAACCAATGCGGACTGCACCCCAGAGTCAACCGGCAAGAATTTGATCCAGCAGAGAAGCACCACTTCCGCTAGGAACAACAGAATTCCCAAGGCGGTGGAAAAACCCCAGGCGAGCTCGATATAGTGGTGCATCCTTTCATGGGGAGATTCGGAGACGGAGTTGAGATTGTGAATGTTGCTGACAGCTTCGACGTTGGGCAGGATGCAGGTACTGATGAGGAGAGCAAAGAGGTGGACGGCCACCAGTACTGTGGTACAGACGCTGAAAGCAACGAGAAGGAAGCGTGGGTAGTTGTACTGCATCTCCAGCTGCACCTCTACCATGGCCACCTGGTCAGGAAACATAATAGTTAAAAAATGGTGTCGTCAAACATTTGCCATTTATTTTCTCCATATTCTTAAAGCAGTGTGTAGACGTATGCCTTATCTAAACATGCAAGAGAAGATACAATATATTAACCTACAGATAACCTAAACAATGTGTTCTGATGGTTGTACTGTCTTTGCAAAAGGTGATGCATTTCAAAAAGTTCTCATTACCTTATTTTATATCAAAAAGTTCATTTTTTCAGGCTTTAACAGTCATAAATAATACTGACCATTGCAAAGCCAGACAGCAAGGCCGAGGTTCGACTTGAGGCTTTGAGTTTAGCCCTGCTGAGGTACAGTTTTCTCCACGAAAGCGCCTGGACAGAGTGGTGGTTGGACGTGACCAGCTCCAGATAGCTGCGACGAACCCAATCTCTGTAGTCCATTCCTCCACCATCCTGCAGCCTGTCAGAGCATCCTGGAGCTGGAGAGCCCATTGGCACATTCAGCTCACTGCTCATAGTAACTGTGGAGAGTTTTTACATCAGAGATTATGCTTTTTTTAATGATCTAACAAATTACAAAAATGTACTTGTCGGACACACCAATGCAACATGCACACAATTATTAATCCATCTTTAATCTGCATTTAAATGTGGAAAATCATTTAACACCATATTGTTACCATCTGATACTGTCACAAGCATAATATATAAATATAATATAATATGCAAATTGCAGAAACGGCTTTGTAATCTGAAACATACCTGATTGGCTTTGCCTTTCTTTAGGACTGGCTTTCATCACACATGTCTGGTTAAAATGAACAAATTAGTAATTTAGTTAAAGTTAAATTATACTTGGAATATACCGTATTGTCTCAACATACTAAATACCTCTTGGACTCTTCGGTGCTTTAGAAATTACATACACAATACACCTTTAAATAAAGAGCAGAAAGATATACGAAACAAACAGACAACTTCTTAAAATGTAAACATTGGTGCAAAAGCACTTCTGGTTTCATTTTGTAAACTTGCATATGAAACTAGGATATTCATTTAACATTTTCAATCGGTTATACAAGTTCTGTTGGTTGTATTTTGTACATTTGTGTAGTGTCAAAAACAAAAACAGGAAGTTCTTCTGGACCAGGATTTTTCAAGTCTTTCGAAGTGGTCTATAATAATAAACATCATAACATAAGAAAAATGTCAATAACTAGCCATAACACCACATAGAACATTATGGAGACCTTAAATGGACAGTTCACCCAAAAATGAAAATTCTTTCATCATTTACTCTCCATCAGGTTGTTCCAAACTTTTGCTCTGCTAAACACAACGGAAGATATTCGGAAGAATGTCAGTAACCAAACAGATCTATTCCCCATAGACTCCCATAGTATTTATTTTCCCAACTATGGCAGTAAATTGGGGATGAGACCTGTTTAGTTTATGCCATTCTTCCAAATATCTTTGCGTTTAGCAGAACAAAGAAATATATACTCATTTGGAACAACTTGATCGGGAGTAAATAATGACCGCGTGAACTGTCCCTTTAAACAAAAATCTAGAATAATTAAAAACGTATATTTATTATGCCCCAGTTTAAAAGGCAAGATTCGGATAGAACACTCAAAATACAAAAACACAGTATAACAGCCTTCACAGTATAACGACTGTGTTCTTGACTTGCACACTGCAAAGCTTGGAATTTTGTTGAATATCTGTTTTCGCCAAACCTCCCCACATAACACTCTGTACATTCATCATCCACTCCCAGTTTATGTGACAATATCATTTGTGTTTCCCTGACAACAGTCTGCTCATGCAATAACTCAAGGGCCCTGTTTTCATTTTTCACCATATCTTCATAGCGTGGACCAGATCAGCAATCTTGCTTTTATATTCACTGTAATCACAAAGATATTTAGTTAACCCGAATTGCATTTCTGTCTTCTACCATTGCGTTCCTGTAGCTACTTTGGTAGTCCTGGTCTCAATCCCCAGGAATGCACACTGATAAAAATGTATAACGATTTTGATTAAACTCAACACTAATAAATACCCTAAATGTATTCCTAAAGAAATCTACAAGAAGTGTGGACGCCAGTGAATGGTTCCCTACTAACTAAAGGATCTCAGGACCAATACACACACTCCAAAGAGTTGATGGGACATGAAAGTTGAAGCACACGTCATAAATGCAACACAAAGATCACATTTCAGACATGCTCAGGGCTGTTTGCTTGAGGGTTGCCGGTAATAATGTACTTGTGCACAGACCTGTCGATTTCATCATAAGACTTCAATAGATCCTCAGCAGCCACGGGGTTTCATTTGTGTTTCCCATGTTTGCTGTTTTGACTCTCAAAGACACTCAATGGCACCTGTGGCATTTAGTGAATGTCAAAGGAACACGATTGGAGCTCATAAATGTCTTCTTTACGATCACCTACATCCTGGATGGTCTGATGGTGAATAAATGAAAAGTATATTTTCATTTTCAAGTAAACTGTTCCTTTAAAAAGGAAAAAAAAGGTAAGGCAACACCATGTTTTACATGATATGTGGTATTACCATAGTATGGCCACAGTTCTTTTATCCAATGGTCAGCTGCTCAAATCAAAGTATATATAGTCTTTCTGACATCCTGTGGGATGAATGTAAGTCTAGCGCATCAATGATTTAAATACATTTTAAATGCCCATCATCTACTCGGGTCCCAAATAAAACTGCAGGAAGACCGAATCAGTTGCATCAACACACACAAGTCTAAAAGCAGATATGACTGCAAAGTAAAGCTGCACACAATAAACGCAGCACCACGGATGTCTTTCTCAGTCCATACACATTCCTTCCGTATCATCAGATCTCGATCGCCGTTTCTAGAGAAAGCCAACAAACGCATGACGCATGACACATGCACAACTACGCTGATATCATTATCCAGCTTACCTTTGCTGCTAGACACTATTTGTGTTCACATCCACATGAGAGCGAGGAACTGTTACACGGTGGATTCGAGGAGTATTATGGACAGCTGTACTGCACACTCACGTTTCCGCTTACTGGCTCTCCTCCAGTGTCACGTGATCTCCACGTCCTCCTCTGCTCCCTTTGTTTGGGCCTGTTCGGCTGCATGTGAAACTGCGCAAGCGTATCGGCGTATGACATTTAGCACCGCGAGAGGTAGTCGAGAATATGTAGATCGGTGTGCTCTCGCGGTACTGGATGTCATAAATCGACTAGCATGCGCAGGACTGCGTGAAGTGAAAGCGGCCATACCTCTTAATGCTTTTTTCAGTCTCAATTGTAAAAGAAAAATCCTGCTTCACGTTCATTTTAAACACAATATTTAGAAGCAAATTAGATTTCGTTTACCCACGAAAGAATGCTAACAATATTGTTTGTGCAGCATCCTTTATCCTATAAAAGCCCTATTTTGTACGTGTTTATTTTATTTATTTGTGTAGTTGTTTTCAGCAAAATGTCAAAGACGTTTTTTGTTCATGTTCGAGTTCTTTTTTTATTTTTATTTTTTATAGGAACCATTTTATTGAGGGTACGCAATATTGTGATTACACACTTGTGAATACAATCTATGATTGTTAAATTATTATTGTTATTGTTATGTTTTGTATACAATGTAATCTTCTTATTAGGTTTTATGGAGGTTGGCATTGGCAAACCAGATATAAATTTCAGCATCGCAAATCATAACCCACTAGTCAAAACCAGGTCCGTTTCTCAATATGCGTTCTTCGGTGTTCTTTTTATTGACAGTATAGTAATATCAAAACATAGACATAAACAAACACTAGGGGGAGTTTACAAAATATATCTAAGGAATTACAAAGTTTTCAGTGCCTTTTATGCTTTTGTGTCTTTTGTCCATGTGTTCTCGCTCTACGTCATCCGTCATATAATAAGTAATATATATAATAAGTCCGTTCCAAAACTCAAGAACAACGCATGAAAGTTCCCCGATCTGTTCTCGATATTAAGGATACATCAAATGCAGCCTTGCGCCCCTACGGAACCCGCTTGAAGTCCCAGAAGTCACTGCGGCGCATCCATCCAAGTTCCTTCTTCCGAGATTGCCCAACTCCACGAGAACACAAGTCCGTGCTTTTTTTTTTTTAAATTTTTTTTATTATTATTAACATTGTATAACATTAACAAAAAAGACAATCATAGTTTAACATTCACAACCAACCTTAGCTTACATACAAATATTAGAACATAATATTCATATCATTCTTAAGTACAATGAAGACAGTGGAAAAAAAAAAAAAAAAAAAAACATAAATAAATAAATAAACAAACAATAATTTAAACAAAGTAGTGGAGTAGGAAGTTATTCAAATTATAAAACCAAAATCTTCCAACACTGAGCATGTTCTAGTTCTAACCCTGTGAAGAATAACGTTCTTTTGAGTGTTTCCACAATTTCGCCGCTAGATGTCGCTGTTTAGAGTGTCGCGTGAAACGGGCGGATATGACGACATATTATGCGCCGTGTGCCCGCGTTGTGTGGATGGACGTTTGTAGTGCACTTTAGTGTTCAAATAAACAGACTGTAAGGGGAAATATTTGTACCCGAAAAAGAGAACAAAGGGTGAGTAAACAGTGAACTGAATGTTATCATGATGCATTAAGTTGTCTTCCGCTAAGTAGCCTAGAATTTACAACTCTGTAGTCTGGCTGATTTCCCTCAGACTAACGTTACCATGGTACTTTGAGTGAGCAAGCGCAGTCATTCAGTCGGTGTTTGCTTTAAGCATAGGCTGGTTAAACATGATGTAATATTGTTCAAATCTTATTTGTAAATGAAACAGGATATTGTCTTGTGTGTTTTGAAATTAGTAACTCTGCAGGTCAATTTAGCTTTAAAAAGATGTCGGACGAAGACGAAGCCCCAGTTGTGAAAAAGACCAGGATCTTCTATGGAAGTCTTGAAGAGAAGGAGAAGGAACGCCTTAGCCGTGAAGGAACAACTTCTGCTAAAGATGCAGTTAAGGCAGGCATCCAGGCTGGACATATTAATATCTCCATCGGTAAGTTTAAACGGAGAGTTACTGTTAGTATAATCTTCTTCTTATCAAACTACTCCAGATTCTGACCTTTGTATTGGCATCTTCTGAAGTAAATTTGTTTTCCCCTCAGGTGAGTGCATGGAAATGGAGGACCACGTGAGCGAGCGACAGGCTGAAGTATTGGCAGAGTTTGAGCGCAGAAAGCGAGCCAGACAAATCACCGTCTCCACCGATGATGTTGAGGTCAAGGCTTGTCTCCGAGCTCTTGGCGAGCCAATCACGCTGTTTGGGGAAGGACCTGTGGATAGACGAGAGAGGTGGGTGGCCACTACGTCTGTGGGCCAGAGAGCCGAGACCGTTCAGACTGAAGCTCACCAAGACATGAGATCAACATTAAACGCTATAATGTTTGTTAGAGAGTCTAGTGTTGTGATTTAGTGCTGTGATTTTTAATACCTTTTCATTTTTTATCAACAGATTGCGGAACGTTCTTTCCGTGATTGGTCCTGACGCTTTGAAGAAATCAAAGAAGGAAGAGGAAAAAATAAAGCGAACGCAAGATGAGGTAAGATTTTTTTCTGTCTTTTAATTCACTTTTCCCTCACAGAATCCAATGGATGTGAAGGCTCATGGAATGTGAATGTTTTTGCATGTGTTATAAGCAGAATCAACAGACGTGGTACCATGAAGGTCCTTCTTCTCTGAAAGAGGCGCGTCTGTGGTTGGTGAAGTATTCATTGCCCAGGTAAAAACGATTAGTAGTTATTGAAAAATGTCATAAATGTTTATATACATCATTCTCATGTAAATTGGAAAAATAATGGGATCTGTTTCATTTGGTACAGGGCAGTTGAGAGGTTAGATGCCGCAAGAGCCTTAAAGGAGATTCCAGAATCTACAAGAACAGTACGACAACAAGAGCTTCACAAGAGCCTCCGGGTATGACCGCATTTCCAGAAAATGGAAAAAGTGGCTTTATGTTGATGCATTTTCTTACTCGTTATGTATTATTTTGTTTTTACAGAATGTGAATAACTTCTGCAGTCAGATTGGCGATGACCGTCCAATATCCTACTGCCAGTTTAGCCCCAACTCTAAGCTACTGGTGACGGCATCTTGGTGTGCTATAATTCTTTCACTTATTCTTTTTTAAATGTATGGTTTCATAATGTGTAATGTACGTTACGTTCTCTGTTGGTTTTTGTAGGAGTGGTTTGTGTAAATTGTGGAAAGTCCCAGACTGTACACCCGTGCGCACATTAAGGGGTAAATCTCTTCTAGTTTTCAGTTACTTGGCCATGGTGATAGAGTATATTGTCTATTTCTCAGTGTTAATGTAACATGTTTAATAGCCCTTTACTTGAATTACCCTCTTCATCTTTAGGTCACAATTCCAATGTAGGAGCGATTTGCTTTCACCCTCAAGCCACGCTTACACTGGACGAGTCAGATGTCAATATGGCCTCCTGTGGGGTGGACGGCTCGGTTAAGCTGTGGAGTTTAGACAGGTATGTATGTGTCCGTAGTTTTTTCGGTCTCTGTCTTTAAAATGAATTTAGAAAATTGCTCATGTAACCTTTTATATCTGTAGTGATGAGCCTGTAGCAGATATTGAAGGGCACTCCATGAGGGTGGCACGGGTAGCCTGGCACCCATCTGGGCGGTTTTTGGGCACAACTTGGTAAGATTTTTTATATTTATATAAGTTTAAGTTCAGTAAAATGATATATAATTAGTTATTCTGGAAATATTGTGTTGATTTTAATGTCGTGCTACTTCCACTATAATTCCACTAATGTAACTGACAAAACAATAAACAAAATGGATCAGGAAATGCATCTAAACAAATTTCACAAGTGTATACGTTCTTAATTTCCAACATCTTATACATTTAACTAAATGTACATTTTCTTTTTAAGCTATGATTGCTCATGGCGACTGTGGGATCTTGAAGTTCAAGAAGAAATTTTACATCAGGAAGGGCACAGTAAAGGAGTCCATGACCTTGACTTTCACCCGGATGGCTCGCTCGCAGGAACTGGGTGAGAGCTTTATGTTGAAACTCGATACTTCGATCTGTCTTTCTGTTCATTTAAATTAAAAAGATTGAGACCATTGCTCAACTTTTTCTGTTATTAAAGTCTTAAAGTTTTGAGAGGAAAACCACTTCCGCTTCATACTGATTTAACAAAACCTGCTTGGTTAAGTTGGATTTAATATTTAAAGTGCATCTTATTTGTATCAACATGATCTTTGCAGTGGTCTGGATGCATTTGCTCGTGTCTGGGACCTGCGTACCGGTCGTTGTGTCATGTTCTTAGAGGGTCATCTAAAAGAGATTTACGGCATCAACTTCTCACCAAACGGGTAACGACGTATATCTTAATATTTAATATGATTAAACGCCTTGTTAAATCATCCTTTTTTTAACCTTGCTCTTATTTTTATTTTAGCTACCATTTGGCAACAGGAAGTGGAGATCACACTTGTAAAGTCTGGGACCTCCGGCAGAGACGTTGTATATACACGATTCCCGCCCATCAGAACCTCCTGTCGTCCGTCAAGTTCCAGCGTAGGTGTTCAAGATCAAAGCTTATTTAACAGCATAAGCAGTTTTTCTCTCTTTTCAACTTTCCCAACTCTTACTTTTATAACACAAAACACATAAAAGCTGAATTGTACCTTTAACATTCACAATTGCTATTTATTGGGATCAATACCACATAACATGATATGTAAATTGACACATCCCCAACTCCAAAGTTAAGTCATCTTATGAGTTCCCACTGATAATTACAAAGCTGGTGCTTTAATCTGTAAACAGGTTCATCCTGACATTGAAAGCAATATTAATTCACTGTTGACATTGTTCCTGACCGTGTCAATATAACACTGTTCTTTTTTAGCAAATGACGGGCATTTCTTGCTGACTGGTGCGTATGACAACACAGCCAAGGTGTGGACTCATCCAGGCTGGTCTCCTCTGAAGACTCTGGCGGGACATGAGGGAAAAGTTATGGGGCTTGACCTTTCACGTGACGGACAACTCATTGCAACCTGCTCTTATGACCGAACCTTCAAACTCTGGATGACAGAATAAAATCTGTCTGTTTTTTCGGTGCGAGTTTGTGTTCGAGGGAACATCAGACTGCTTGTGAAAGTGCTGTCTTTGTTTTCAGCACTTGAGTATGTTACTATTTTTGATCAAATCTATGATGGCGTATATCATGTGTTCATTTTTAACATTCAGTTCTCTTTTAATTGTTTTGTTGTTTTTTAAGGGCTGTAAATTGGAGTTTCAAGCTAATTGTTCAATTGTCTTTGACAATTCGCTTCAATTAAAAACATGCACAATCATTTTCCCTTGTATTTTTAGTAGTGTCTCAAGAAACATTACGTTCTGCCCTTCGTGATTCTGTTTGAAGCCCATTCAGACATACAGTACATCGAACTACTCTTAAGCAAACGTCCTTCCCATTTCACAGAATCTGCCACATAACCATTGCATTTGGGTGCACAAAATACATCCAGTGTTATTGTCCGAGGCAGTTCTGTGTACAGTGCAACAATCATTAGTAGACGTATCTGCTCAAACGGTCATGAGAAGGTATCTTTTTAGTTTTTAACAAAATCTGAAACATAAAGCGTCCTGTCTTTGCCCCTTGTGAAGGGAAATGAGTTCCAAGCCTTCATCAGCACCACCAGCAGCAGAGCAAGCAGTGCTTGCAACAGGGACTCCTATGGAACCGGGGGTCAGCCGTTGCCACATTGGCCCAGGCTGAGGGTGGCTGCTCTGTGATTGTCTGTTTGAAGGAACTCTTGGTCTCCAGCGGTGCTTTCTGGCTGTACGTTCGCTGGTTTTCAACTTCAGCTTTAACCCCCAGAAACGCTGCCAGGTCTAGGTCAAGTCCACAGGCGCCCCCGCGAGGAAGAGGAGTGTTCTGCCTGCACTGGGGACAGGGAATCCACGTCTATGGAGGATCAGAAATCACATCTACGTCAATCAGAAGTGTCTGACACTGCAGGGGTTGAGATCAGTTAGTATATTATCATCTTGGTCATGATGGAAACAGGATATTTGTTTCTAGATCGCCACAAATTCATTATTTTAATACTAAACCACTAACGGTTGTTTTCCAAACAGGTTTCCAATTCCTTCCCGCCCTTTCATGAGAGGCTATTGGCTTGGCAAAAATGTAGTTGCATCCATCCCAGATGTATATTTCTTTAAAAAGACAAATCATTTTAGATTATTTAGGTTTAGGTGATCCTCTAAAATCGAAAAGCTCCAAAAACCATCCATCCAAATGACTACATAATAATTGAGTTGTGAGAGAAAGCGGCTAATATTTTGAGCGTTTTTTTCAATGTCGCATATTAATGTATAAACCGAGATCAGTGTAAATACAACAATGATGGTACATTGATAACTTTGAATCTCATTGGTCCTCGTGTTCCGCATCTGTTTTGTCACGATAAACTGTCACTATAACTACATTTAAACTACACTAATGTAGTTTAAACTACAAGGAATGGGATGAGGATATAGAACAGAATTTTCATTTTTAGGTGAACTGTTCCTTTTATTTTAGTTGTGGTTGTTAATGGCACTTAATGAGAATTTAAGCCACTTGAGGGATACACAAATGCTTTCTCGTTCTTTGGTTAGTAGAGTTTTTAGAGTCTACAAAAGGCTGAGTTAATAAAGTGTTATGCTGTTTTAACCTTTTGTGTAAATAAATAAAAGGGACAACACAATTTGTTAAAAAATGTGATGTCATTAAAACTTGTTCCAAATATGCATAAATAGCTTTTTTTTCCGATGAACACAGAGAAATATATTTGGACTAATCCTTTTAACCACTATACTAAAACAGACTACTATAATAAGAAAAATGGCTTTATACATATCTGTTGTGTTGGACACAAAAGAAGATATTTTGAATGTAGGAAAGCAAACTGTTTGCTGGGACATTTGACTACCATTGTCATTTTCACTACTATGGCAGTGTTCTTACAAATATTTTCTGTGTGTTCATCAAAAATGTATACAGATTTGGAACAACTTAAGGATGAGTACTTTTCTTTTTTGGGTGAACTGTTCCTTTCACTAGACAGAGATAAAAACATACTGTGCTGTTTAAGCACAAAATACTTAATATTTTCATAATACACCGCAGACAGTGTTCAAAACAGTTAAAAAACAAATTACTGAAAACAAATTACTGCTCATGACCTTAAAAAACTTTACAACAGTTTTCTGGATTTAAGTGATATCTACAGCATTTAGAAATGTTTAGTAGTATAAAACCACTTAGCTAAGCAAGCATCTCAACACCTAAATAACCATATTGTACAATGTGAAGTGGAGAATTGCACAATGCTGGCCGCACCTGCTCATTGATGACGGTGTCCAGTCGTTTTAGGCAAGCCTGGCAAAATGTGTGGCCACAGTAGAGTTTCCGAGGGAGCCTCTCTCCTAAGTTATACACACTGTAGCAGATGATGCAGTCCAGTTTCCGGCTGTCCCTGGAGTTCTGCGGCCCAATCTCCACATTGCCCTCAACTGGAGCTTCAGACACGACAACATCCGAGACCCTAAACAATGAGCTCAACATGATACAAGCATCTCTTTTGTGTTTGTATAGATGAACACAAAAGATATTAGACACTTCCTGGTTTTCACAGCTAAAAGGTTGTTTGTACACTGTAAAAAACACATTTTCTGGCAGCTGGGTCATCAGAACAATACTGTAATAAAACAGTCTTGTCACGTAAAATCACATGTTTTTCTTGCAAATTTGCAGTCTTTTTCTGTAATTTTATGTTTTTACCGTATTTCACGAAAAAAATCCTGTTAATAAAACTGCAATTTTCAGGCAGAAAATACTATAAAATAACCGTTTTGTGATAAAAAATGACTCACTGTAATAACGGAATTTTACAGAATTGATTTTTTTACAGCTTTGTCATGTACAAATTCTAAACTCCTGTAATTTTATGGAATTTTACAGATTTGTTCTGATCTTTAACATTCAGAAAGTAAATTTACAAGAAACATATTTATGGAGCCCTAGCTGCCATTTTTCACAGTGCATGTTTTTCTTGTAAATTTGCAGTCTATATCTGTAATGAATTTAAACTATACTTTGAAATTCTATACAATTACAGTTTTCACATTATATGTTAAAATCTGTAAAACAGTAAAATCCTTTATAATTTGACTACAGTGTACGCCTGTGAACGTGAATGATGTAGAAAAGTGAAGTTAGCTCTGGTTAGTTTATGTTGTAGAATTGTTTGTTTGATACATTTTAGATTTTACAAAAATACTTTTTGGGACCTTTTTAATATTTTTTCTCAACTCAACCAGTTACATGCAAGGTCAGTTAGCGCTAGTCAATGTGTAAGCCGAGCTGGTTGTATCTGTTTACCATTAGGGACAGTGCTGAATTTATACGCGTGTGAGATTATAATAAAAGATAGAACTTTTAATCATCTTTCAAACCTTATTTGCAAGCAGCTGTCATAACACATACAACCATGACCAAACATGTTTTATTTGCATAACCCAGCAATGTGATTTCATTGTTTATAGTCAGAGAGTTAAACGTCAAAATGGTTTATTTAATGGAAATCATATAATTCATTCCAGAAGACGTAATTTAATAACCACAGTCATGGATGAATAGAATACGAATGAATATATTTGAAAAATAATCTTAAGAATTCAAAATGCATTTATTACACAACATTTTAACAACGTTTGTGATATGTCATTCATTAGTAAGTAAATACGTAAAACCACATTCCGTATATTAATGAACCTTCGTGTGCTGTAAGGTTTTAAAAATCAACTTTTCCATGAAGCACGTCTACCTGTCTTCTTCCTCTCCAGGTTTGTTTTGTAGCTCTCCGGTCTCTTGGGGTTCTGACGTTCCACTCACAGTTCCATCCATGTTTAATGTACCAAAAGTCCAACGTCTGCTAACATTTTACAGTCAGTTCTGTATTGGTTTCTCCATGGTTCACGTCCTTTGTCAGATGGTTTTACACCTCAGTGCACTCTCTCTCTCACTTTGAAGTTCTGCTCGCAACTCCCTGTAGAACTGGCTCAGCCCTTTGTTGCCGTTTGTTCCCAACCAACCACAACTGCCTTTCTGAAATCGAGGGCAAACAATGGTGTACCTCTCCAAAGCGTTTAATATTTAAGTACTCTCTGTCCATGAAAACCTGTGCCTTAGACACACACACACACAACAATGCACGTTCACCCTCCTGAAAAAAAGGATTGTGGGAGGAGGTTGTAAATGAGTTGCATTACTGCAGTCGTGTATCTTATAAATCTCACTGCTCTTGTCCTTCAATGCTCAATGATTTGCTCTTATAGTTCCGCTAGTCGAAACCTAGATGCTTAATGTATATCTTCTATCTTGTATGTAAAAAAAGCGAATTTACAAACCAAAGGACTATAGACATGGCCAGCGAGTAGATTTTAGGTTTAGTTTAAAAACAAGGTGCAAAAAATCTGCAGTAGATGAGCCCTATCGCTTTGCAGTCCAAAAACACAGGGCCGTGAAATTCAAGCCTAGTCACCCAAAGACATCTGTCAGCCATGCATCGCTGCCAAATCTTCATCACCCCCTGCAGCTACAGTACATCCCTAACAGTTTCACTGGCCAAATGAAAACTATGTTTTTAGAGATTTACATCTGTATTAGATCTGCTTTCCAGATCTGCTTTATATTTCGTGCATGGCTGTGTGTCATATCATAATACCAGTAGTTTGTATGCAAAGGTTTGTCTAAAGGGTTGATACAAGGGTCAAAATACAATACATCAAATGCATAAAATAAACATCTTTATTTGTAATGTTGCTTATCACGAGTTAAAGAGGAAATATATTGTAAATATTTCTAAATGGCGTTTACTGTCCACTTGGCTAGGACCCCATTTATAGCTTTAGTTACATACCATAATACATTTATTTATGTATACATACAGTATATGTGTATACACACACACACACACACACACACACACACTGGTTTATCACTCCGCGGGCAGTATAATGGCAACTGTATATGTTATCCCCTACCCCTTAACCTACAGATCATAGACCTGTTTGCTTTTTTAGATTTGCAAAAAATATAGTTTTGTACGATATATATATATATATATATATATATATATATATATATATATGCTTTTTTGACCTTGAGGACCTCTATTTTCTGAGATTTTTTATGGATTTTATTATTATTTCTGTTTTCTATGTAATGTTATGGTAGAGCAGTAACAGTAATCTAATGCATCATTGCTTATTACAACTTTAAAATATTCGATAAAATATTTGACCATTTTGAGTCAGTTCAAGATTTAAGATTCCAGAATCTTTATTTGCATGATAATCTTTACGTTGTTAACGCACTGAGGCATATATCTACTCATTCTCACATAAATACGTGTAAAAATTTCGCTTTTTTGACCAATTTCTTTGAATAAGCTCATAAATAAATGTACTTCTCGCTTAAAACAATGTTTCTGTGGGGCTTGAAACAAAGAATCAATTTCAACAGGATCTTGCTGGTTAAATAAAGGATGCATCTTCATACTTATAATTTTTTAAAATTTTAGAAAAACTGTGCAGGTGATGCTTAGATTAAGGCCCACAATGTACCGCATTATTAAACAGACTCATCGCTTCCCCTTATTTCATGTTTGCTATGATAATAAAATAAGAATCCTGTACTTAATAAACATCCACAGTAGCTAAGTTATGGGTATGTGATTACAAAAATGTTTTGTATGTTCACACTAAGATTGTTGTATAGCATATTGCAGGTATATCACGTTATATTAAAATACCCCTTATTTTTAAAATACTTACAGTATAAAAAAATTTATTCCCCAAATTTGCATATTGTTCCCCTTTACCTACAAATATGCACTGTAGATGTACATTAAAGTTACACTGTAAATTCTGTTGAACTATGCTTACACTGCAGGCCATAATCCACAAGCGTACCCGCAGTCCCACAAAGCACCACTGCACATGTGTTTATTTTTGTCACCACGAGATGGCAGCAGAAAGCAAACTATTAACTTGGAGTTATAATTCACAAAGAAATGTTTTGCTTTAATGTCTGGTTTAATGATGAACCTTTATATTACTGTACAATGACAGTAGTGAACTGTCTTGTTACAAGTGAAGTGAAATGTTCAGTTGAGAACAGCAGTATTCCTTCGGTGTTTTGCTTTGGTGCAGCATATCTGCTATTCTCTGATTTCACATGATGGTGGTGTAGAAAAAGAATTCCCCGTTCACAGTGTCTCACTGCTGGCAAAATGAGGGCAACGGACGTCACTCATCCTACCAAACCACAGTTTAGTGTGTGCTCTTCAATCTGTATCCGTACATGGGAAGTCACCCTGGAGGACACCATGCAGTATCTCAACTTTCTCATGCACTCTAGATGTTTATCGCTCACTTTCGCAGGTTTGTGTTGCAAGAGGAAATGATGACACGTGCGGATCCCACTGAGCATTGTAAACAAAGAAATATGATAACCTGCTCTGTAGGTTTCTGCAGATTATTGTAGTAGCTGGACCACTAGAGGCTGTCTGACTGTCTTTTTTAATAGGAAACTCTTTGAATAACAGTAAATTGTGCACTAAGTAATCTGTAGTGTCTGAAACTCAATCCAGAATGCTAATGTATCCACCAAATCCTCTCAGGGGCTCCAAATATTGACTTTTCGATGTATTTGTTTTTAATATGTATGAACAATATGGTCAGTGACAACTACTAAAATTTGCATTATTAAATGGTAGAAAAACTAAGTATCAAAGTTTCTTTACATTTGTTATTTTAAGCATTTGAAGAGACTTTACACTGACATATAGTTGCTGGAGGTCGCCAAGGCGTGTCTATACCACCGCTGTATTTAAATAGGAAGCAGATCACGAGCCTTATATCTGACACCCCATTGGCTGACTAAGCCTCACAATGATGCCCATTTGAATAAAGTTTAAGTAAAAAATAAAATACATTTATTTTTAATTAATTGAATAATAATTTTTATTTATGTTATTTGGTACACTTAAAAAAATGTTATATTTTACAGAATTTTCTGTAAGGTGTATGAAAGACCTTAAAGCATTATAAGTGCTCTTTTGCATCATTTCGATCTCAGTCTCAATTCCCAAAAGATGAGTGACGTTCTCTTCCCAGTCATTTGTACACTGAGTCATGGCATCACATTCAATCTTTATGTAACACGACATGTGCTTGTTTTTGATAAAAGATTTGACTCACAGTCACAAGAAGCATTAAGTAGTCTTTGTCCTTGTTGATTTGCACTTAAATGCTAACAGCTGTTTGTAAAATAGTCACAACCAAAACCCTGAAACAAAGAGAGAAAAAAAGAGAAAAGATTAACAAAGTGTGGAATGCGATTCATTCAGTTGAATGTTTGATCATTAAGTCTTTGGTCAGCTGATGTCAGTCTTTTTAGGTCACGACCACATGATTTAAATCAAATACCATGACAGTTTCCACAGAATCACATGACTGAATGGTGACTTTTGTTGATCTAACTAAGGGTGATAATATTTAGATTTCTATATTTAGGTCTATATATAAAAAATGTAACTTAAAGGTCCAATGTATGACATTCAGCGGTCTAGTGGTAAGGATGGGAATTGCAACCAACGGCTCACTCCAATCCTTTCGAAGCACCACAGCGGCTGACACAGGACTAAGATGTTGACATTTTCGCTTCTGTGCTGAAGAAGATAATGTGTTTACGAAACTCGCTCCTTAGAGCAGTTTGTCCGTTTAGGGCTACTGTAGAAACAACATGGCGAATTCCATGCAAAGGGACCCGCGGCGTATGTAGATATAATGAGCTCACTGCCTCAGTCTTGGGTAATAAAAACAACGCTTCATTATGTAAGGTCTTTATACACCACTGAAGACATACAGTTATGTACAACCCGAATTCCGAAAGAGATGGGACGTTTTTTAAATTTGAATAAAATGAAAACTAAAGGAATTTCAAATAACATGAGCCAATGTTTGAGACCTGTAGCAGGCATTCAATTTTAAATGAGCTAATTTAGTGGATAAAAGTGAACAATTTCTCAGTTTAAACATTTGCTATGTAATCTATGTTCTATTGTGAATAAAATATTGGCTCATGCGATTTGAAATTCCTTAAGCTTTCATTTTATTCAAATATAAAAAACGTCCTAAAATTCGGGTTTTATATTATATTGCATTTCTGTCAATAGTTCCTCCAAAACATTACACACAGCAAAGTTAAAAGTGTGAATGATATCTTTAAACACTTAAAACGATATTACATGCATGGGGACAAAAATGCTTTTATTCAAGGAAGGTCCTAACCATATTGAAATACCAGAATAACATTGATACTTGGGAATTGGCTCAGTAAGCAACCAGCAGACGAATGGCATATAAATGTGCTATGCATTTACAGAGGCAGGCACATCTCACATACATTTTCTTAGTGTAAAAATCTATAGATTTATTGTTTTTAATTAGATTTAATTTTTCACATAAATAGCAGTTTTGTTTTGTTTTTCTATATTTTTTTCTTCTTTACTTCTACGAGGTCTGTTAAATACACACATGAAGTGATGGAGGAAGCTTTTCATCATTCAATCCTTTTGTTCAGCACTCATGTTTGCATACGCTGTTACTAGGCTACCTCTGATTGTAGGGTCTCTAAAACCTTTTTAACCTTGTAAACCTATGAAAAGGCGATCATGCACATCCTTGCCTGTCACCTGCTTATAATCTCAGTTATCTATAGGTGGGAAAATAATATGTATTAAATGTGCCTTATGTGTGTAAATGTGCCGAGTAGATGTGGATTCAGTTTAGTTGTCATCACTTAAAAATGATCCGATCTACCTTAAAATTCCTTCTATATCCAAACAATCGGCAATGGTCACATTCTCTGGGCTGTGTCGGAACCAGTACGTTCTGTTTTGAGATCTATCTGTTTCGTACAGCATTCCATGAGAACAAAAACAATACGCATAAATTGTGACCAAACAGGAAAGACATATGATGTAAGAGTACATAGTATGCATGTATAGCTATAGATTCTTTAAAACAAAACGTGTATGGAGTTCTTGTTTTTCAGATTTTAGGTTCAAAATTCTTAGCATTTGTGGGATGTAGAGATCAAATAGGTTTCAACTGAAGCAGACAAGAGGCTCTTTTGAACATTCCCAAATGATGCTGAGATAACCTGAGAAGTTCAGCATCTCAAAATCCATTTTATTTCAATACACTTTCTTTTTAGAACATCAAATAGCAAGTTTTTTACCAGGTCATGCCAGTTCTGGTTGGGAAAAAGCAAAAATTAATTAATTCTGAATTCCTTTTTTAATAAGATTTAAATAATATAAAGAAAGAATGCAAAATATAATTTTCACCAGTGGACTTTGGACCCCAACGTACAGTATACAATGAAGTGTGTAAACTATATGTTAGGTTCCGCAAACCCAGATATTCGGTTTTATTTTGTAGCTGTATATCTTTAATGCATTTTGCAAAATAGGCTCATAAAACTATTTATTACACATATTAAAAAAAATAGAAGATTATGTCACGGCTTCCGCACCTTAACATGTCAACCAATGGTAATCTAGCTTGTTCTTAACTATGCAATAACTGAGAATTCTGTCATTTCATGACGTAATGCTTACATCTAAGAAACAATTTACCGGCAACAAAACCAAGAATAGCTTTTAATTGTCTCACATCAATACAACACACCCTTTCTAAATGCAGCTGTAATGTGCAATGCTTAAAATGACTTTTTCTTCAACTCTGTTAATGCGTTACTTAGGTAAACAATTCAGGTGAACAAACTCTGGATGGGAGGGGTAGTTTGGTACTTTGAAATGTTTGATGAAAGAAGTATCGTATCTTGTTGCATAATGCCATCTGTAGTATAGTAAGTACATGCTTCAGTTTTCATCTGCCTGTAAATCTCTTCCATAAGTATCTTTATAATAAAGTATTGTTCTATAATAATAACAGAGAATGCCTGACTTTTACGTCCTCCCCCCACACACACTTGAATTCCCAAGGGTGGGGTTACATACACATTCAGTGGCATGTTTTAATGAGACTCACGGCCGATCGGCTCCTCCCTCTGACTAGGTGGCTCGGGGCTATGTCACCTTCTTTCTGATAGACGGAAGAAGATACTCATGGAGGCAACAGTGTGAGGCTCTTTCGAGACTAAAAGCAGAAAAAATCACCTCTGGGCCTCTACCGGTAAGCGTTTTATTTGTATTACAGCCTCAGTGGCAAAAGAAAACATCTGCGGTGTGTGTGTGTAGCCATTATAAACTTGACATAAATCATACTGAATCGTTTTTTTAACCTAACAAAATCCTCAAAGCTTTCTTTAGAAAGGATTAGAAAAAGTTATTATTTCTATGGAAAGGCCCCAAAATATGGAGTATGTGTTTTAACAATCTTTTAAGTAATTTGATTTAGAAATGAACTTAAAACAGATGACAAGAGACATTGTGTGTGTGTGTTACGAATAACAAAAAGGTTGAAAAGTTGCCAAAAAGAGATCTTAAATGAAATGCAATAAAAATGAAGAGTTCATTTGCAAAAACGGATAACAGAAATGTTAAAGTATTACGTTTTCTTTATTTTATCATGTATTTATTGTGTTAGCTGTATTTTCTGTTTGTTATTATTACTTAATCAAAACAACCCATGATATTCCTTGGAAATTCGTTTTTGCAAATGAACTCTTCAAATGTAAGCTGGAAAAACATGTTATAGTTAAAAATGTGTCTGACCATTTAACTGTCAGTGTACTTCAATGTTTTAGAAATAAGTCATACATATTTGTTTCCTTTTATTTCTAGGGATATGCAAGACAATTTGTAGGAAAAATCAGCTATGCTCCAAATCCAGTTTTAACTGACTGAAACCGAAGCTTAAATAATATTCCATAGCTGGAAGCCTCTTTCCTTCATTTTTCACTTCACACCTCAACTTAACACCATGAATATCTCTCTTGAAAACCCTTACGGTGACGTCGCCATCCCCCGTGCCAAGCTGCGGGGTGACTCCAGCACCATCATCATGAATGGGGGTGACTCCAGCACCATCATCATGAATCCCATGGCCTTAGATAGCTCCTATAACCGTACCTCTGCCACGAACCCATACGGCAGCTTTAAAACGCCAGGAGAAAACAACACCTCAAACGTGCCGGTGTACGGGGAGGCCAAGAACGGGAGCCAGAATCCGCCTCCTTACAGCACCCAGACAGCTTACACCGTGAAGGAAGATACAGAGCAGGTGGGACGATGCTACGCTTGTTGCTGCCGCTGTCGAAGGAAGAAATGAGACGTGCATTCCGGTGCAAAGAATTACGGGTTAACGAAACGCAGGGAACAGGATGAGGAGCACATTTTCAAGAACTCCCAAACCTGGTCGAACTGTGTTGCTTGTTTTGGAGGTTAAACATCACGGTGCTTAAATGACCGGACTGCTACTGCAAGGATTGCACAAAAACAATGAAACCTTTAATGTTTATTATATACTTTTGGATTAATTTGTCAAAGATTGCTTTTGTTAAATGATACAGTTCAATTCAGCTGCATTGCTTTTGTTGAACCACCTAACAAGCCAAACCTTTGTGTGCCTGATACAATAGCTCCGATATGAAAAAATGACATATTTGGCCCTTGATTTCAATGAAGTCACCAATCGAACACAATACACAAGTCCTGTTTCTGTCTCCAGACAGGTTTGAATTTCACTGTTGTTAGTGTTGTGCGGATGAGATCTCTATGGATCTTATCGTAAGAACTTGTACATACCTGAGGTTGTTTTTATATTATATCTCGATGGGTTCGTCCAAGTTTCTATTGATAAGAGGGATCAGGGCTGTGGAACACAACCCATAACACTGTGCGATGCAGAATGGTGAAACAGGAACCCTCATTACACACAAAGGGACACTTTCAACATTTCCAGACGAATGACTTGTGATATTGAAGTTTCTACGGAACAAGCTTTTCTGGTTGCTCTTAACATACAGCTGAACCACAGCAACCTGGAACTAATGCTTTAAAAAAAGCAACTTTATTGGATCTTTACATAAAGAACCCATTTATGGCGTGGATTGATGATTAATGGTATACATTTAATGATAAGAAATATTTTGCAGGATGCATTTAAAAACAGGCTCATATACAGTTCTGTGAACTTGGGATTGAACGAAGGGAAATGTTTTAAACCTCTGTAGATGTAAGGCATGAGTAATGTTTCGAAATTATATAGTTTCTTTATCACAGTGTACTAAAAGGAAGTAGCCCTACGCCTAGTTTCCATCAAGGTGACTCAGTCATTGTTGGTGACGATAAATTCTTGTAGACTGGCTCCAATGCAGAAAAACCGGTTTGGGATACAGGACATTAATAGAGCTCAAGGTATTTCCTGGAGTAACACAGAACAAGGCTCACTGAGGCTAGACCAACCGGTTTAATGATGTACAGAAACTTGTGTCACGTGGAATCTGCAGTGCAGCTCTGCAGAACTGAAGAAAAGTAACTGCATACGTTAGTATGCATACGCAGTATTTACGTTAAAGGTTTCTTCTCATGTCACTTTGTTTGCAAAAGAAGAGAGTTCTCACATCAGGTTAAAACAAGAAATGTATTATTGGCTTTCACGAAAAAGATGACCAATTCAGTGTAAAATAATAACTGTTGAAGCCATAAATGAAACGCAATGAATAATAAAATGATGGGAACGTGATAATGATTGTCTATCGCCTTGTCACTTTTGCATAGTTTGCACATGCACACCTTCAGAATTCTCATATAAATAAAATTAAAATTTAAACCATTTGAAAGCCACATGTCAAGAATAACCATAAGAATAATAACAAGTTTTAAAAGCGTGTAGCTTACAAAACATCTACAAAGGATACAGAACTTTTGCTAACCTACCGAAATTGGTGTATTTTGTTTATTAACATTAACCACATGAAATCAAAATGAGCATAAACTAAATAGATACTTGAAATGTTGTAATATTTATGTCCTAATACTGAATTGCATTTGAAGGGATAGCTCGTTCTTTCATCATTTAACCACCCTGTGTCCTTTTATCACTGACCACTGTGACTTCTTAAAATATCTTCTTTTGTATTCCATAGAAGAAAGAGTCATACGAGTTTCGCCTGGAACAATGAGAGAATGGATGTGTGGATGTGTATAGACTTTCATCTTTTATGTTAACTGTACCAGCAGGGGGAGAGATTGTTCTAAAACCTCCCTACATCCCAGCAGCTAAGCATGAAGTAGCCTGCAACTGTAATACCATGATATTATGTGATATATTAAATGTTATAAAACATAATATTATGGTATTAATAGACACAATGGCACCAAATTATTACCAGGTTCATAAAAGGTATATGGTACTCCAAAAGAGGCCTATTCAATACACGTCCAAACAACCTTATGAAAATGAACTATGATTTACAATTAGCTTTACTATAGTAACCAGTTTAACCTTTTGTAGTAAAAACCCCAGTAAGCATAAAACTGTCTTACAGTAGGCGAACCATAATCATGATTTGTGAAAATATTAATCAGCAGAAAAACATTTTATTACACTTATGTCCACAAGGGAAATGGTTCACAAAGATATGTATGCTACACGCGTGTTTATGAGGTCAAACTAACATGTTTATCATATTTGACCCATTTACACAATTCTCATACAAATGTTGCATTCGTTTTGTAATGATTGTGTCTGGAACATGGAGAAGCTGGGACAGAGAAGGTTCGAGAAACGTGCAGACTGGCGAAGAGCTAAATGTGGGGCAGGGGTCACAGGGGGTGGGGTACGTACGCCGTGTTGCTTAAATGATGTCCCGGCTGACATTTAACAACTTTTTTTAGACTAACGTTACGATTTGGGTATTTCATAACATAAATGTGAACCTGTTAAAATATAAATAAAAAAATAAATACAGAAAAAGTTAAAATTTTCTGCATCTCACTAAATAATCTGTGCGATATGACAATTGTTCTTATACACACAAATACTCCGTGTGTCATTCGTGTTAATCAGAAAACTATTTGATGTTGATTTAAATTATTAGTTACCTCATGACATCTAAACCATGTACCATCCATATTAATACACAGGAATAATTATTATTAATGCCATCCCAGTTGTACTCTTAAAATAAACTCTAAAATCACTATTTTATTATCTTAAATTTAAGCTCCTATTGTAGAAGTAATCTAAACTACTTTATTGAGAAATGTATTCTGAAGTAAAATTATGCACGTGACAAAACGATTGCAATACTTTCTGACGGGGCCATTGCCAAGATTCACTTGGCCTAAGACCAACGGTTGGACCCCCTTTCTCACAGAGCCCAGAACTTTCCTGGTTGTGCCTACCCAGCAGTTAAGCTTCTGGAACAATCCTTTCAAAGCATATCTGACATTTTAATCCACATTCCACTGAGATTTTGTTCCTTGTTAATCAGATTTACACAATGACTTCACCCAAATACATGGTCAGGCTACCCTCACCTTATCCATCACAAAATACGTGTATTAACATTTCTCTGCTTGGTTTACAGTTAAGAAATTAGAAAAATAAAAGGAAATCTGTTATGTAAAAATGACAACATTTGAAATATCTTCAAAATTTATTAACAAGGTTTCTTGCACTCTGTAATTAATGTATAAGTTAAATACAAATGTAATAACACTTTTTCTTTATCGTTTTGAAGAACAAAATGTGTGGACAGTGCAAAAAAAAAGCTCAGTGTTTGGTTTGTTAACCATACATATACAATATATCGACAGCCAAATTGAATCCAGAGATCCAAACTTCTGGTATCAGAATTCTTCCTCTTATTTGATTTATCTTCTCAGACCGGGGGAATTAAGCGTTTCTTTATCCTAGAGTCTGGTGAACTTTCTCGATGCTTGTTAATAAAACAAAGAAAAATACAAACAAATCTCCAAGAACAAAACTTGAAAGCCCAAATATCACAAGAGAATTCATATCGAAATGGAAAAACATGTTAGTAAAAACATCAAATTTTTTGGCACTAATCAAATGTAGATAAAAACATACTACCGCTCAAAATGTATCTCCCAAATAATCGCTAGACCAACAAGCAAAGGCATATTTCAACATCACAGAATAATGGCAGTGATGGCTGATGTCTGACTCTTCCAGAACTCTCAACGCGAGTAAAACTAGTAATGATTTTCTCAAAATTGCTCGCACCATGTGAAGAATAAAAATTGGACGGAAAAAAATGGTTTTAAAGATATAGACGATCGCCTTTGATAAACCAAAGAGCCATCGTCTTTTGTAGATACATTCCCTCTTATTTTTAATGTGCGTTACAATGCTTGCAAATCAACTGTTCAAATGCTGGATGACTCCAGCCGAAGGCAATATGGACGAACACAAAAAGCAACAGTTTACTTCAAGAAATGATCCCAAAACAAAATAGCTGGATGATGTTTCAAGGCAAAACATATTTACTCCACAACCTGATCTAAGCGTTGCCTTAAAAGTATTTGACAAGAAAAGACAGAAACAAACATTTAACCTTCAGTGACAACTGGGAGGTCCCAATGGCAACAATGCAACCGTGTTGGTTTGAGTGAGTACATATGCGCACACATGTATCTCACTTTAAACAGAGCACACCTCTGCAAATGTGAGTTTTTGAGACCCTGAAAGCATCTGCACGTAGATCAGCGTGTCCATCAACTTCCGTCACCCTCTCCTCAATGTCACATTGTCCCGAGAGGTTCTCCGAAGCGGATCTTCTGGCCCGCTTGCAAATTGAAGGTGAAATTCCGTGGAGCTTCAAACAACAGGACGATAGTGGAGCCCAGGTTGAACTCGCCCAGGTGTTCTCCTTTCCTCATGGAAATGCCTTCTTGGTTGTTGTTTGATATGTAACTGAAGTCATTATATGAGCCTTTGTTGTAGCGAGGGTTGTTGGTGCGCAACTCCTGAAGAGGAAAAAATGAGAGTGTTATCGCTGATGTGTTTGATTATGGATGTGATCCATTTTTAAATCCTTTCAAATTAAACTAAACTCCAAATTTGGTGCTTATGTAGCAAACACATGCAATTGAGTGAATTCTGTACAATTCCACTGCCTTTTGGTGGGTTTACGGAGTCTACCCTTAAAGAAAAATGCAATAAATTCAATATAATAATAATAATTGAATCTTAAAATATATTCGTTTAACAATCTGATTTGGTTATAAATGTTCTGTTGGTCATATTTTGTAGAAATGTTTGTGGAGTGTTAAACTAAAACAGGAAGTTCTTCTACCCGCGTTGTGTACGTCTTCTGGTCTATAATATCAAACCGCTCAGACAAATCTCCAATTTACACCAGCAATAATAATGGCTACAAATTATCTGAAAAGGGATTTACAGAAGTAATACATTCTCTTATTTACAAAGTCTCTTTAATTAGAAAAGAGATATTTACACTCAAATAGTACCCAGTTTACATAATTTACACCATAGGTACACAATAAGGTAAAAAAGGCTGTGCTGCATCGTAAACCGAGCTAAAGGGTGTTGTTAGACACATCGTGAAGCAGACTTTTCCGTGATACAACAAAATCCTCGAGTACCTTATTACAAATATTAAAGCCAAAATATGCAACTTTAATGAAGTAAAATAATTTAAAGGTGCAATGTAGAGATTTTAGCGGCATCTAGCAGTGAGGTTATAAATTGCCTTCCCTTTGAAGTACTAGGGCAAGTGACACAGGCTGTAAACAGCAACATAATGTTTCGTTTATGTTGCCTTTATGTACTGCAGATCAAACTCAGCTATTGACCAATCAGAGTCAAGTTCTGAAACTACAGAACAGCCTACAATCATCAGCATTCACTTCCTCTCATAGATTAGAAAGTGCTGTTTATGTGCTCTTTTACTGCAAATGGAACCAAAATTTGTTAATAAAATAACTGGTAAGCTCACCCCATTATTTATAGTTCAAGAGCGACGTTCCTACCTTGTCAAAATATATGCGTATAGATCCCACATTGGTGGCCCCTACAGCCGTGAGTGAAAAGAAGCCATGTGTCCACTCTCCACTCAAGACCACGCGCTCATTGTGACAAAAAAGTTCCTTAATCCAACGTGCAATTCCTGGATTCACTGACATCAGAGAACCTGCAACACCAAATCACATTAGTATAAATGCTGTCATTCCGTTATGTAACCCATGATGGTATCATTCACTGCTTAGTCGCCATCAGATTAGAAAAGACCCTGTTGATAAATCTATTAATACAGGCACAATAACACACACATAGAGAGTGAGAAACATGTCAATACAGAGACACTGACCTGGGAAATGTCGTCTGTGTGCCACTCTCCAGTCTGTAGGCGAGTGGAAGCAATGGTAGTCTCCTGGAGCCAGATATACTACACAGTGAAACAACTCGTTCCCCTCCTTAGTGACCAGGGTGTCCTGGAACGAGCCTGGGTCGTCCTCATCTTAACAGGACACAAGACATGCATGTTAACATTTGGGCAATTCCGTGAAAATGTCAACCTTACAATGAAAAAATTTATTAATAATAAATTAATTTATTATGGTTACAGCACAGATATAAATGCAGATGCAAATGCATGACAACAATGTTTTGAAAAAGTTGCATTTAAAAAAAACTCTTTATTAGGTCAAACTCAGACCAAACACACTTCAACCTGATAATACAGTTTTCCACAAATGTAGATGTTTGAAACAGAGCTCCAACTCAAGTTCTCAGAAGGTTGTTTTTTAGGAGCAGGGATGCTACCGGTGGTATAATGGACTTACTTCTGTTGTTGAGAAGATTTTCAGTCCAGGTGAGTGGCCCAAGGAACGTCTCCAGGGAGTAGGTCACGCCTTTCACCTGCTCCACTTCGCAGTTCTTCACTCGACCGAAATGAAGGATCTTGCCATCAGCTGGGCTGATCTATGGAGTGACAAAGAAACATTAATTCCCTGCAAATCTACAGGTAAGAATTTAACAATCTTTAGATCTCCCAATTCAAATACACAAGGAAATAAATGAAACAAGAGTAGTGTGCCCATCCCTTATCCAACATGGATATCTACAGCTTTTTGACTCGTACTCACCACGCAGTGTGAGTCACAAACTGGTCTGGCCTGAGGTTTGAGTTTACGTCTGAAAAACTCTCCCAGGTTTCTGTAGAGCTGTAGATCTTCCACAGCCGCTTCTTTCATGTTGACTCCAAATGTCCATATGTACAGACTGTAAATTGGTTTCCGTAACCAGGTGGGTAGGTCTACCTGGTTTAACCGGCCCCAGGCTCTGGAGAGCAATCTCGTGGGTATGGTTTTGTAGATCGTAACCTACATCCACAAAGAATAAGTAAGGAAAAAAATACAGAAAAAAGCCATTCAAAAACTGGTTTATTGAACAAACAAAGTTGGAATTTCTAATGCCCTACATGGACAATGCAACAGAACAATTCCACAAAATGCAATAAATGATAAACAATCACTTGTATAAACTAGAAGATCACTGATACTAAATCTCTTCACCGATAGCCGATTATTCAGCTGTGATTTCTGCCAATAACGTGCCTGAAGATTAATTTATATTTCTTAATTCTCTGAACTATAGCCAATAGTGTGAAAATATGCTTTTATCGACCGATACAGATTATTGGACTATATCTTGGTGCATCTACATTATAAACTATTAATAAGACAAATTTTCTATTTTTGATCAAATCTCTTAAGCAGAAAACAGACATTTCCATAGTCATACTGTAGCAGATAATGTTATTGCATCTTTAACCAATTCTGAAAACATGCCAGGGAAGGTAAAAATTTTATGTAATGTGTAAAATATCCAGCCCATGCAAATATACCATTCCTTTCATTGTGAGGATGTTTAGATGAGTTTAGCCCGCTGATCATTATTGATGTGGGCATTGAGTGATCATATTGCTGAGATACAGGACAGGAACTAGCTTGGGTGTTCACTGTAAGTGGATTACTGTTGTCAGCTTCAATCTAAATGCGGAAACTCCAAATCCAAAGGGACTTGCGGTGCTTTCAAAGTATACGTTTGAACAGTTTGAATGTTTCCTGGGAATTTTACTTCCACAACGTTGGTGTTGAAAGTGTTGTCATCTATCGCTCGAGATACGAGAACCCTAGGGAGAATATACATTTTATAATTTATAAGCCGGGAGGGACAACCAAGCCATATGTCTTTCTCAAAAACTGAAACACTAAAATAGTTCAAAATGGTGAATCATCCGATCCTGGAAGACTTATATTCTTGTCAAAGAGATATACCTTTCCCATGGATTGAATCTAAAACCGTTAATTTAAAGCGACACTTTGGCTCACGTGCTCCCCCATGTGGTTGCAGCGATTGCCAGCCCAATTGTCTGTTACCAGTGTTTTAAATAATGTTGTGGTATAAGATTTTTTATACTCGAATTTATTAACTACGTTGATGGAACCAGTGAATGCAAAAATGTTTGGAAACCATATCGCACTCTTCCGCAGGCAGGGGATGTGTGGGGCTCTGTGTACCGACCTAAACACAGAACTTACAGAGTGTGGTTAAAGCCGCTGTGAGGCTGTTCAGGTAGCAGCTGCAGTAAAATTCGTCAGGTTAAGATTGTTCTTCCACTAGAATAATTTTAGAGACATTATTTTAAGATGGACAAACTACAAAGTGTTGCTTTAACATCAATTACTGACTTATGATTTGAAACGGCTATTTTAAAGACATCATAATAAAAGATGAGTTTTATCTCGTGTCTTTAAGGCGTTGCAAGAGTAACTCCTTTATTATTATACGTTTTCTAAAACTAATACTGATAAAAATCTACATAGACTGGGATTGTATAGTCCCACCACAAGACTTTTAGACAATTTGTTTTTCTCTTCCTTAGCTTTCTGACTTCCACTGGAGATACGGTATCTGCTCGAGCATTGGCATGGACTGACTGGCGATTTTCTATGCGAGCTGAACAATAGTGTTGTCAGAACCACCGTGGCACTGTGCCCTCGACTGGATCTGGGCACAATGTATTCCTTAGTTCAGCAGAGCTCCATGGGACAATGGCTCTTTTCACGAGTCCAAACAGAGCACAGAGATCAGCGTGTCTATATGCAACCAGCCATCTGCTGATAGCCTCCCTTTTTCGCTGACCTCACATCAGTTTGGACTAAGATTTATCTGGGTTATGAATAAAGGGAGCTGATCTTGGATGCTTCTTATTATGTGTCTATCATCACCGACATACTGTCACATCATCACGCATCATCCTTCACACCTGTTAACACCCAGTCCAGTGCGTATGATGAATTATTAAACCAAATGAAAATGAAACACTGATGGATACTGATGTCTCTGGATAGTGAGTTATTGCAAACAAATACACACAGTTGGAGGTATTCGGGCTCTGTGACATTTCCACCTGTACTTACTCTGCTTGTGGGCCTCCAGCCCACTTTGGCGAGAGGTTTCAGTGCTCCGAAGGGCAGGATGTAGTAGAGGAAGGACAGAGGCCATGAGCGAAGGCGGGTAGTGGGTCGGGACATGCAGCTCAGCTGGCCTAGACGTCGACGCAAGGCCAGTTGTGGGAACTGCAACCTGCACAACACAGCCGTTATGCACAACGGTGCACAAAATACATAGTACAAAAATAAAATATGTAAAAAGAGGTATTCCCCGATACCCTCACTATGGGTTAAATCTCACAAATACTGTCAGGAATATGCGCAGGTCATATATTACCAGAACCTTAGAAAGAAATGATACTTTGCTTGGAGGAAATGAACCAGAAGATTGCATTTTTTCCAACATGTCCAACAAAGTTATTTGTGTGAATAGTCTAGTTGAACTCTGTGACACATTCAAACGATGCTTAATGTGTTTGTGCATCCATGGCACCAATGGCTCAACAAATGGTGTGAGTTTGGGGCAGAACCATGGCGGGAATTGGGGGGACTGCAGATTCCAAGGAGTGAATTCCAAGGGGGACCACCTCAAATGTAGAGAAATACATTTCTCTTATCCATGTTATAGCCTACGCGTCGCAAATGTTATACTTAAAGTGTGATTTTAAACCATCTATGGTTTAAAAATAAAATATTTCCCCAACTAGAGTCTCCCACTGGGCAGGACTATACGTTTATCCAAAACAATGGAGGACGGGGAGAGGTTTCAATTTTGTGAATTCATGTTTCCTGCGATGTAAAATTTCAGAATGCATAGTATTAAATTAATACAGACAACACAAAAAACTAATGTTCCTAAAAGAAGGCTTCATGTCCTTTAGGCAAAACATAGTTTCTCAGTTTTGTTTTGTTGCAAAGTAAAACCTGAGCATGTTTTTGAGAGATTCACCATATAACGACAGAACAGGGCCACTTTGACAAGATAGCAGGAAATAGGAAGGACTAGGAGAGTTCATAAAACATGCAAAATCATACCCACACCCCACTCACACATACCAAAGACCAAACACAAAGCCACCCATAGAGAAACGGACAAGATAGAATAAACAGAAGAAACTTTTAACAACAGAAGAAAAAGGAAAAAGTCAGGAAAGGCAGTTCTCCACTGTAAACTGAACCTCGGGGTGACGGACACTGAACTCCACCATCTCTCTGATGTTCCTGCCCAGATTTCTTCTAGGCTCTCTTCAGCACTTCCGTTTTCATTTTCTCTATGCTGCTTTCACCTGCTAAACACCTTAAGCCTCATTAAGGATTTAGTGTCACCTGCCTAATGCACTTGCCGTAGAAATGGTTTGTTAACTGAACCAGTCTTATATTCTTAACAGAAATATAATCCAAATATGTTCTTTTTACAAAACTATTTTACAATTTCAACAATCATACCGACCGATCAAGTGGGTCGCAGAGTTTAAACAGAACTACTGCACCCATGAGAGACATCCGATATCATTTTTTATTTTTTTCAATCGCTGCACTATTTTTAGTACTACTATTTTTGGTACAGGGGCGACACTATTCCAGATCAAAGCAACTGCATCCTTCAGATGAATAGAACGGAGTATAAAAATTATATTGCATCTCTACTCTGGTTGTCAACAAGATGCGTCACCTTGCTTGAACTGGGTGCTTTTAATTGAGAATGACACTAAGAGCTGGTACTTCTGGCTGAAGTGAGATTAGCTTTAGTGTGTTAGTAAACTGGGTCATATTTGGCCCTGAAAGTGATGACAAAGCACCATGGGGGATGAGAGGAACCATCCCAGATTGCCGCTATGAATGTCTATCCATAGGATATAATACCGTGTCCACACTAATCTGGATGAAAACCTGCACTGACCTGTGGACAGGGATGACATAGATGTGACAGTTTAACGCAAACACTCAGTATCACATGAGTTTGTTAGTGTATATTCACAATGGAACGTCTTGATTTTGACCATTTCATTTTTAAAGATGAAGTTTGTAATTTTTTGGAGGATCTATTGACAAAATTGCAATAGAATATACATAACTGTGTTCAGACTTGTATAAGGACCTAACAAAATGAAGCGTTATGTTTTTATTACATTAGAATTAGCCATTTCTAGGTACAAACAGCGCGGGTCCCCTTGTATGGAATTCGCCATGTTGTTTCTACGGTAGCCCTGTGCGGACAAACTGGTCTACAGAGCACATTTCGTAAATACGTGATTTCAATCGGCAATGAAGCGTAAACGTGACGACATCTTAGTTCCGTGTCAGCCACCGTGGTGCTTCGAAAGGGAGGTGTGGAGTGAGCCCACTAGATGTAGCTAAATTTCATACACTGGACCTTTAATCGTATGTTTTTACATGAACATTAATGTATCTCAGAGTGTAGCGTGGACAAGAAATTAAAGCGTTATGCCTCAAGAGTGCATTAAAGTGCAGCATGAATTCAACAGCAGGCTACAGTGGGTGATCTTGTCTACAGTTGCTGGGGCAACATAATATAATTATCTTTATTACCTTTAAGCACATTGATCAACTGAGCGTTATTATACTGGCATCTGATAGCAGGGCCTTTACCAGGGAAAGGTATAATTTTTTTTATTGTTGTTACTGTAAATATGCAAATTGTACTGACCATCCTCTGCGGATAAATAACTTTATTATTGAGGGATCATTGCTATTGCTTATCCACAATGTTACTTATTAACATGTTAGAAAGTAGGGCTGTGCAATTAATCGAAAATTAATCATCATCGCCAATTTTGAACTTTAACAATTACAAAAAACTAAATAATCAAAGTCAAACGATTGTTGTGCCGATCCTCTCTTTTCTTGTGAAACAATATATTTCACAAAAATGTTGGGTTTACAGAGCCAGCATCACTGGTTACGTAACCCAACACACTATTTGGATGGCCAGTTCAACTGTACGAATGTTTTTATTAATTACATACATTTGCAAAATAACTTATTCTGTCAGTATCCAGTATAACCTTTAACATTTATATAACCGTTATATAACCTCATTTTAACAGCAGTTTACATTCTAAAGTGTGCATCTAAATGACACAATGGACATCGGTTTTAACGACAGCTTTCAGTTGTCAGGTTATCACTATACAATTTAAAGTGTTCGTTCCCTTCCCCCAACCTGTCCAGTGATGAATAGAGCCTTGCAGTTCAACTGCGATTCACGCCGTGAATGATGTTTTACTGATGACAGTAACATCCCGTACACAAACAAAGTGTTTGGATTTCGACTCCTAGCATTATCAACCAATCTCTCTCTCTCCTGTTCAGCCCCCCTTGTTTTTTCATTGCAGACACACATTGGCCAATCACGGCTGAATATGAGCCTCCCTTAACATTGGCTCTTCTCTTACACGGGAGGAAAAGCATCTGCAGGAAGTGCAGCCTGCTTTGGACAAAAACAAATCCTATTATTGCTGGCCAACTTGCAATACCGCCCTAGATCAACTTAATGTTGCACTGCAATGAGGACAAACAGTGGCACAGCTTTGTGGGACAATGACGGGTAGCCAAGTCCCGTCGCACAAACTCAGTGGTCCATATCAGTCCCTGCGCAGCGATTGTGCCTCTACTGGGTGCCAAAATCCAATCATCTGAAACAAATCTCTCCGAACACACAGTTCACCCGAGGTCTTCGTAATCCCCTTTCATATGCCCATTCTCTCTCCCTCGCCCGCTTTTCAGCCCTGCTGATCCTCAATTGTCCTCTCTGAGAGCACTATCAACAATTGTTCTAAATCCAGCCTGCACTCACATGCACTCTACGTAGCTCCACTGCAGCCAAATTCACCTGTTATACACACATTCTCAGCCTGAACTAGGTCGTAACACCACGCAAGCTCTCTCTGCCGGTACCTGAATCGGCTCCTGTGGCTGAGCTGAGAAGGGCCCCCCGGGGCTCCAGGGCTTTCCGTGCCGTTTGCGGGCTCCCCTGTCGCTCCTGCCGAGGAGCCCAGCTGGCGGAAACGCCGCACATCAACCCTGACTCTGTGGAGATTGTAGCAAGAAGGAGAACTGTGCAAAGTCCTGCAGCATCTCACCATTTCCCCGCAACGCTCCGCGCGGGCTGCTGCTTCAGACTTCCCTGACACATGATCACTGTGGGGGGAATAATGCGCATCAAGCTTTAGCCCTCTCTCTCGCGCTCCCTTCCTGGTGGTTTTCCGCTGCAAAGCTCACAGACCGCCCCCCCTGCGTGGACCGCTGAACTGCGATTGGCCAGCTGGAGGATAGATCCACCTTCTGAGCTGCTGATGAATTCAAGTCCTGGTGCTGCTAGAAGGCGGCGATATGAAAAGGAGGGGGGAGAGGGAGGAGTTTGTAAACTGACAATCAAGTCAGCATGTGCTCAGTTGATCATGAATTTCTTCCTTGCTCCCATCCCCCTTTCATCCTTATCTTAAATGAACAATAACTCAGTAACTACTCCCCACATGTTATATGATCTCAAAATTATTTGCTGCAAACATAAATGACAGATTTGAAAAAAGAATGCTACAAAATATGACGCGTTTAAAAAAAATATTAAAGTACTAAACAAAGTGAAAAAAAAAAACCCACTTCCAAATATGTGTATATCAACAATAGTCTACATTCATACGTGGAAGCCCCCACAAACAAAAAAATATAATTCTGGAAATGTCACATGAACTTTCTATAAAACAGGAAGGAAGTAAAACTTCCCGTCTATACAGATCTTTTGATTTGAACAAGTAGATCTTTCTGCTTTAAAAAGGTCCATTTCACTCGACAAGTTCATCCTCTCGTCTTAATCAACAAAATCGACATAAATCTGTTAATAAAAGAAAATCTCTACAATATTTTAAAAAGTCATGATATCTATATTATTAATGCTCAAACCACATTCATATTAATCTAAAACGTGTGTAGATTAAAAACTACATGAAGACCAAGAAACGGAAGAAAACCATCACTTACCAGAACAAAAAAAGTCACACAACGGAAAGCTCACGGTCTCTACTGAGGTTACTCACATATTGATGGCTTTTTAAGCGCGTGTGACGTCCGCATTAAACATTAGCCAGAGCAGTGAGTAAGGGTTTAACTTCCTACTTAATGACTTTAGCTGTCAACGTGCCTATTCCACCCCTTAGACACACATAACTAACTAACACTAATACTTACTGTGGAAGTGACTGGGTGTGTGTATGTGTTACACGCGGAGAAATATAACGGACCGAATCAACTGGACGCGATGGAGAACGCGCATGTATCCATCACTTTAATTCTGTCACAATCGCGACTGCGGGTCTTACAACATACCGAGACCGATTAATGTGCTCCGAGCATAATAGTTCCCTATTTGGCAATTGTTTTGTAAGGGTGTTTACCAACCCGGCATCTGAAATCAGTTGAATACAAAAAACGAAAGCCGGGAAATGTTCTTTGCTAACATCGCGGACTTGAGAAACAGCGCAACGTGTGTCGAAACCTGCGAGGATAAAAATAACGCGTTAGGTTTGGTTCGTGAAAGAAATGTATTTGTATTTTCCCGTATCCCACCAGTTGGTATATATAACAAAGGCAGTTCTGTGTCGGAATATTCTGGAAAACGGGAGCACCTACACAAAAACGCGCATGCTGTTGTCTCAAGCAGCCAGACGTATGCTCTATTTATTGCACCACTATCATACATCTAAACATATATTACGGTCTATAAATAGTGATTTTGCGCAACAACAAAAAAACGTGCACACATATACAGCATATGTAGGCTATGTTTAATATGTATGAGGTTAATGCACTGGCTCCCATAGTAAATTAATCATGGTTTAATTACAGTAGTAGTATAGTATGTCTAGTTATGTTATTTGGCGTATCGATAACCATTTGTAGTATAGTATATTAGGCTACCACTTGTATTACCAAAGATTTCATACCATGAATACCATGCTTAAACTATGTTTTTTGTGCGACTGAGCTGAGACCATAGTAAATATGTGGTCATTCCAAATAAAACCCAAACACTATGATTACTGTGCATTGTTTTGTCTGCCTCCTTTAGAAATCAGTGCTTAGTCAGGACCGCTCTGTATATGACATGTGTTATTCCCTGTTGGTTTACTCATACTTAATGTGTTGTTATTACAGATATGTCCTAGTGACATGTGTAAAGTCACGTTGAGAGTCTGGAAGGTCCTGACAGTGACACACTATGGCTGCATTATAACAGCCAGGTGTGTAAATATCAGTGCATGGTGAGGCGGTCATTAACGGGTCATACGGAGTGAACATCAGACAGAAGTTCCACGTTGTAGATCTTTATCTCTTGTATGTATGACCATAATAAAGCACTAGGAAAACCCTCGAACAGAACCAGCCAATCAGATGGCAGTTACATCATAAGCGAACCTCTGGACATGCTCAGGTGATGCGGACACTCAAATATAAAAATGAGCATGGCGGCATTAAAGATGGGGTAACACGCAGTTTCTGCAAATCTCTTAGTAATCTTGATTACCTAAACAGTAGTATTATATTCAGTATTCAGTTTGACCAAATTTATAAAAGAGAGATACAACTGTACGATTATTTCCAGAAAAAGATGAGCTGCTGGAGGGACGGACCCAGACGTATGACTTATCACGTGTGGTTCATGTCCGCCATCTTTAAGCGCAGGGACCGCATTATCTATCAGTTTCAAACGATCTTCAAATCCAGCATTATATCCCCCGTTTATATAACATTCATAACTGAAATGCAGTGAGCAAACAAACACAGCTAAACTTCCGTCAGCCGAGTGAAGCGGCATTGATGGCCATGCTCTTTCCGCGCTGGCTGGTTGACGCGTGGGCGTGCTCTCTCACACGCTAGCGTGTGGGCGTGTTCATTCGTTCGGTGGATGATGCGTGGGCCTGCTTTTCCGGGAGAATGGCCAATAAAGGAATAGTAAGAGTTATAGAATTAATAAATCTTAAGTTTTAATAAAAACCCATTAGACTTAAAAAAAGCTTTCCAAAACAAGTGGAGTGCTGGGGAAATCCAACTCGTCTTTTTTTGAACAAGTTGACCAAGTTAAGCCAGCACGTTTACCCCATCTTTAAAGGCCATACAAAAGAATATCCCATATTGTTCCAGTATACTTGGCTTTAGGGCAACCTCAACAAACCTGCTACAGTCACTTAAATGTTTGTTTAGTCAAGTTGTAGTCAACTAAATGTCCATTCATTTTCTCCTCGTTTTAGTCAATACAAACTTAGTCACATTTTCGTCATGCTGTATAATGGTAAAAATGATTAAAAATATATATTTAGCTAACAATTATAAATCACGGTGATTGTTGTCGTTTGAGAAACTTGTTTTTATATTTCATGATAAAGTATCTTTTACCAGCAAGCACAAATCAATAAAATTTAAAATCACAACTTCATCTAAGAAGTATTTCCACAGAGGTTTGATAAGTGCACAGGCCGATTCGTTTGTTAAGTGGTGACGTAAGAAATACAGTTTCCGGGTCCGAGCATCTATTCGTTTCAAGCGGTGCTAAAGCTTAAACGGCTGTTAATAACCACTGTTTACTCACATCGCCTATTTAAGCGAAGCATTTATGACCTCACCGTATAGGTTACAGTCTCCAGGTGTACAGAGTCTCCGACATCAATATCTGAATAAATTCTCAAAAATGAATCACTGACTATGTTAGCCATGTGTGATTTCGTAACGAAGATAAAAGTAAGGGTCGTGGTTCTCCGACAGTTTTACAGCTTGCATTAGCGTACCTTAGCATTTTTGTTGTTTGCCTACAGCATCTTCTCGAGCGTTTGGACCCGGAAACAGTATATGACGTTCCATATATGGTGGTGCGTGACGTCAGACTAAACAACCGAATTCACAGACGTGCCACCTCTCGTTCCCAAGCAAATATTTACGTCTTCCCCGCTGCCCGCAAAATATTTAGATTATACATTTTTATAATTATAAAATTCCCCGGAAACAACACGACTGACCGTGAAGGAGACCGTGAAGGAGACGGTGAAGGAGAACCCTCGGAAAGTAGTCTCGAAGGCACTCGCCATTTTCGCGAGGTGGGATGACTTTATTCAGCAACCACAATCGAAAACAAACACTGTTGTGGAGATTAACGAGGCTCGAGCAGCTCGGCAGAACACAGACCGGCAGGAGATCGCTAAACTCTTGTTGTTTATTGACTTGAGGTCTACAACGGCGCTTTCAAAGTGAGAGAGAGCTAGGCATTGGCGTATGGTTGCCAGATTGCACAAATTAAGTCACCCACAGGGCAGAAAATCTATACCTTTTAACCTTCATCCATTTTTGGAGGATCTGGACTTCTGTTATCTGGTGACCTCAAACATGAACGCTTGTACATCAGAGGCTGGCACACATTTCTTTATATTGATCTTATTTCTTCGACAAAGACTAAAAAGAGTTTTTGGGTCTCGTCAACAAAGCGTGCTGATGTGGTCTTAGTTATGGTTTAATGGGCTTTCTTTTCGTCATTCGTCCTGGGAAAATAACCTTTGACAAACATTTTGTGTCGTCATTTTCGTTAACGAAACAAAAACCCATTTCATGTTCCAATACAAAGAAAAACAGAATTGAAAGACAGCAAGTGGACAAACCATCTAGAAGAGATACCGTAAAAATGAAACCATAGTGTTCATTATAATACATTTACACCCATCCTTACATCAGTATGCACACACATTGTTTGAGCATGTGCTACACAAAACACCTCAATATCCAGAGACATCAATGACATTTAACACAGTGATACCACCAGTGTCCTAACCTGACTCCAAGCATTGCATAAGGTTCAAAGGCACATTGCCTCCTGAGCTAAATTTAGAATGTGGGGGAAAAGGTTGTGAACATGGAGGACAAAGCGTCTGCGATGAAAGTGTTTTGCAACAGTGCCTCGTGAGTGTTGAATACTTTGTGTCTGGAATTCACACAAATGTAATCGTGTGCTTTATTGCAAAAATACGACAGATGAAATTGGGGATACGAGCACCTATTCAGCTCAGAGTACAGAAAGTTGACCTTACCTGCACTTCATTGGCAAGCCGTGGTGGCACTTCAATGCCTTGCTTCTTCAGCTGTTGATCTTTATATTGTCCATATTGGTTGTACCCCAAATACCCCCCTGCTGTAGCAATGAGGATAGGAAGAGGCCGCACGCGGGACTGTAGTCTGGGAAAGCCTAAAATATTGAAATAAGTATTTTTATTATACATTACTATTAATTGAAGGGGTTCACCCAAACGTTAAAATGATTTCATCATTTATTCACCCTCATGTCACTCAGACATCGTCACTTATTTACCCTCCCGTCATTCAGACATTTATGACTTATACAGGTTTGAAATGATATGACTACACGATCAAATATTTTTTATATTTGGGGGATTTATCCCTATAGAATATACATCTTTTTAAATGGCTGTATTTTGCAGCCAGATGGTGCAGTTACAACATACGATCTGTGAGCGGGACACTTTGTCCTTATCTGAACTTGATGGGCAATCCATTAGACTGAAGCCGAGCTGACACAACTGGACTGCTAGAATTGTTTTGGCGGTTACACTACACAAGGTTCCCTGCATTCTTCTCGTTTTAACACCACTCAGACTACACAATGCAGACAAAGTGCTCTACCATCGAGACCTTGCTCGAGGAGCAGATGCGATCAACAACCAAAAAACACTTCCCCCATTGCGCTTACTTCTAGATTGATGGTGGAGCAATCCCAGACGCTAATATATTTTCAAACCTGTTTGATATTATCACCAAGTGATTACAATGTGGAACTAATCCAGCCAATGACGGCGCAGAAGGTTAGCGTCAAATTATTGTGTGGCGGAATTAAAGTGCTGTTTTCAAACTATCCTAAAGCAACAAATCCGTATAATGGAATATCGAAAACACAAACACTTCACTGTTTCACGTTCCATTCCAACACCCACAACTCATTTGCCATCAAACTAGAAGGGTTCATGATGTGGGAGGTGTTTTTCGCTGTTGGTCCTTGACTAAAGTCGTGTTGTTAGTGCACTTTGTCTGTGTGCTGCTAAAACAAGATGAAGGATGACAAGAGAAACCTTGCTGTGTAGTGTAGAGCCATAGCAATTCAAGTAGTGTCAGCAGCTCGGCTTTAACCAACGCTGTCTGACAATAGTGGAGCATAATGTCAAATTGCAAGAACTGGTTTTATCGTGCTACTATAGTTCAGTGGTGAAACAGTGACATCTCGTTGCGTTTACGAGAAACAACACCGATTCACAAACACCCTTTCACTAAGTGGGTTGCTTCAGTTTGAGAAATTGAATATCCCTTTGAAAAAAATGTATATTTGTGCAAAAATATAGTCTCACTGACCTTTTGAGAACGACCTCTGAGAACTCCATCTGATAACCCAGGCACGTTGAAGCAGATAACTGTAACGTTATACAAGAATTGTACAGGTTTTTAATACACTCTCCAGAATTTATCATCAATTCATATTTTGATTGAGACATTTCAAAACAACACAGAGAATAATTCTCTACAGACATATTATTTGTCAAATTCAGTACAGGAGCAGCTCTATGGGTCAGCGATAATTGTGTAACTTGGCCTTGAGATTTGTGTGGTAGGAAGAGATCAACTGCGGCTTCGCTCAAGATTTGTCACTTTCCCGTTGGACTGGTTCGCCAGCCTTTCTGGATTATGGGGTGTGACGTTTAGCATTGCCGTTGTCTACATGTACCGATCGTGCTGTAAATATATTCTATTCTTAAAGAAAGAACACGACACGTTTACCTGCTTTCTCTCGTCTCTGACAGATGGGGAAGAATCACTCTACGACAGAGCGCTGCCATGCTTGTATGCGGCATGATTTCTACCGCTGTGCTCTGTTGTCGCTCAAGAGGCGCACTGGCGCCGTCTGGTGGAGTGGAGTAATACCTATTCACAGCGAGAGAGTTCGCATTTCTGCAGTGTAAATAAATGAAAGTGTGAAATATTTTAGCCTAAACTAAAAAACGGTTTATGTTTTACCACGTTTAACTAATATAAAGCTACTATAACTCTTTTTTGTTAGAAAGAGAGAGAGAGTTTTATATGAAAGCACATTAGTAGCAATCTATCATACTCCTAATCACAATCTCATCAGGGTAAATTAGGCAAGAATGACATAAAATAGTGAATACAAACGTTCTTTATTCATAAAATATATAAAATCACATTTATTGACAGCACTCAAGCAATACGTAGTGTTGGTCTGTTGGTGGACTCGAGCTTCATCTACTAACACTGTGTAGGTGTGACGGGGAAATAAAATAGCAATACAAATGAAAATATGTCCATCATAAAAACAGCCAGTTCCACTGCATACCTGTGTAAACCTTCAACACCCTTTTGAGTTCTGTGTGTTCCATTAAAACAGTCGATAAATGTCCACAGGTTGTTACACAGTCATTTTATTCTTATAGCACATAGAGACTCTTCAGGTAAAGGCACAGACTCTATGGATCAAGTGCGGATAGCTGACTCAAAAGGCTATGTAGGTTCAACGATTGATGTTTAAAGCTTTCCTTAAATAAAAAAATCAAAACTTCACTGCAAATGTGTCACTTCACACCACATAAAAATGTCGTTTCTTCCTCAAATGATAGGAAAAACAATAGGCGTGGGTAGTATACAGTACAGTGGAATGATAAAACTACAAAAATCTGTTCATCACATTAGCTGCCTAAAAGAGATGGTGCTTCACTTATGTCAGCCAAATATTTAAACCGCAAGAAAGCACACATATACACTGCAAACAGTTATTACTTATTAAAACGTGGAGAATTATATTTGGCCATCAAAAGTTATGATAAACGAAAGCATTCTCCCAACTAAGTGGTTTTTTTCCCGTTCTTAACAATTCAGAAAGTCTAAAATACTTTTGATGTGATGAATTTAATATTCCAAGTAATTCCAATGAAATTATGTGAATAAAAAAGCAATTAATGAACAAGTTCAATTTAATGGTCTACTAAATAAAAGAAAAAAAAACTGAAAGACCAAGAGAAAGACTATTTCAATTGTTTCTTTTTATAGCAGCCCTTTAAAGCCAACAAATTACACACAAATGTTACATTTGTAGGGTGAAATATATTAAGAATTTTAAAATTCACAAATACAAAATACTGCACTGTACCTTCGAAAATAAAAACTTTACATTATTTGTAGCATTCACAGACGAAAAGGTTTATGTGATACGTGCTAATCCAGATTTAACGCAAAAAAAAATGATTGTCGAAGGGGCCATTCTGAGGATTAATAAGGATCGCTTGATTATTATATATAAGATCCATAAATCTAAACATCAGATGGCAGTGCTCTAAATCTGTGTTACAACTGTTAGAAACATGTTGGTAAGCACTGTGTAATGAATACAAAAATCCTAGACTGCAACAATCACATTGTAAGGAAACAAAGTGCTCAGGTAAAAGTTAAAATCACTAAAATGTGCTTGTATTATTCACACCCCTAAATGCTCAAATATATTTGGGTCAGCATACTTCACAAATATAAAGTCTTAAGAGTAAATGCAACAGGATAAAATAACCTCTATTGCTAAATGTTTTAAAGTGAACGATAATGTGTGAAAATTTGTTGCATGGTTAAGCAATATGATGTTCCACACGCTCAAACCAAAACTGTAACCGTCTATGACTTCACAATAGTGTGGTGTAAATGCATTAAAAGCTGTGACTAAACCTCAAGTCCTTGGCGAGTAAAGTAGTCTTCCAGTTCTGTAAGCCTCTCAATCAGCATTATGTCAAGGTCGGCTTCATCGTGTTTACCCCTGCGAGCTCGTCCCCGTGGCCCCTTAACACGAAGGGTTCCTAGGTTTGTTTTAGCCTTGCGTTTCCGTGGCAGCGTAAAATCTGGAAAATCGAGAACTCGTTTTCGCTTCTGATGACCGATGCACACCAGAGAACCATTCTTTTCTTTGGGCTCCTCAAATATCGTCTCCAGGCTTCTGCGTGCAAGAGCTTAGTTATCAATTTCCAGATAAGAACATTAAAATAAACTAAATATGCTGCAAGGCAAGCACAAACCTGTTAGGGGTTGGAGACTTGTAATTTTTGTTGGTGTAAATTTCTTCTAAGCTGAATTCCTTTTTCTTTAACCTTGTTGGATACAAAGCCATCAAGATGAGAACATTTTATAAACTAGATACTGGAAATGTTAAAAGAACCTTTTTTTTACATGCATGCAGTCAATGTGCTACATGATAAATGTCCAGCACTCGCCCAAATTTGGGGAAAATGCCTACCTCTTTGGTTTGGGGAGTCCCATGGGAGTAAGGTTGGTATCTGGTTTGGGAACCGTCTTGCGTATTCGAATCTGGGAGACCTTTTTGGAGCGCCGTCCGGCTAATTCAACATTAGCCTCACAGAGATCCATCTACAAGAGAGATTGAATTCATCCTTGAAAGGACGGTTTTCCCAAAAATAAATGTTGTCTCCTTTACTCAGCCTCGAGTTGTTTCACATCTGCATACATTTCTTTGTTCAGATGAACACAGAGAAAGATATTTGGAAGAATGCTCTTCACCAAACAGTTCTTGGCCACCATTGACTACCATAGTAGAAATAAAAGACAATGGTAGTCAAAAGTTTATCAGACCTGTTCCTTTCCTACATTCTTCAAAAAAAAATCTAATTTTGTGTTCAACAGAACAAAGAAATGTATGCAATCTTTCCAACTTTGGTAGTCAGTGATTGCCAAGAACTGTTCTTCCAAATATTTTCTTAGAAATATCGTTCACTGTGTTCATCGGAACAAAATAGTTTTTACAGATTTGGAACAACGTGAGAGTGAGTAAATTTTCAAAAGAAATTCCCATTCTAAACTTTAAAAAGCTCTTAATATACCTGGTTCCCTGCTCTAGATTTCCCTTGACTATGCAGACCTGGATATTTGACATTTGCGCTAGCAATAGCAAAACTGGTCAGCGGTTCAGCCGGGGATCCCTCCAGCTTGGTACCAGTGCTGTTTCGGGAGGGGTCATCCACACTTATTTCTGGTGTGAGGTGGCTTGTTGACAAGTGACACTTTGATGAAAAAGATATGACTTTCCTATATGCATTAAAAGAATAATCACATATTTGAGGAAATTCCAGTTGATATACTTCATATTCAATTATATGATAAAATTGTCTGGTCAGAAATGCGCACAAATGAAGATTTTAATACAGGCAGATTAGAATAACGTCTCTGAACTATGTGCATTGATCTGTGTATATTTACTACACAAACCCATTTAATTTTTTTGTAACTAAGCATTTCATGTAACTAACAGCACCAGATGAAATAGCAAGAAAAATATAAAACCCACACATGGAAACCATAGACATGTGATCTATATAGCAAGGGGTCATAAAGGTATGCATTAGATTACTTTGCCGCAGGGGGGTATGCCCACCGGGCTGAAGCTCTTTTCCTGCTCCTTGTAGCTTCTTGACCGGATCGTTGTGCATAGCTATCAATAAAAATATGTAAATCAACACAGATTGAATTGCAAGAAGCATGCAGGCAATAAAGCATTTTCAGTTCTGATTTTATAAAATCAAAAACTTATTTAGCATGCAGTTTTAACTTACTGGTGATCGTTGTCAAGTCCTGGTGGAGCTGTGTGGTCAACCAGAGGCGGAAATGGATGGCACTTGCACCGGCCCAAAATCCGACTGACAACCGTATGGACGCCTGGACATGACAACTGCATGAGGGAAAAGTTGAGCCGCCTGTGCCGAAACCACAATCTGAAGGACGTTGGAGAAGATAAAGCTAAGAAGGTACTAACACCAGCCCCAGAGAAACTCCCTTTGCTTAGAGCAGACGTAGGCGGAGTGGTGGGCCGAAAAAGTTGAGATAAGCTAGGGCAACACACAGACTCTTTATCCAGCAAAGGTAACGCATGAGAAGAACAAGGCAGAGTGCCAGTCAACCGATGAGAGACGGGGACTATATGACTTGATGTTTCTTTATCCAGAGAAAGGGTTTCACCCACTTTATAAGATGAAAATCCAGGAAGGTGATGATTCTTCCCGCTGTAGTGTTTGACCTTCGCTACATTTCTGATGTAACCAGTCCATTTGTTTTGCATTGACAAGTGATTTCTGGAAGAACCACTGGACACTAACCGATGAGCCGTGTCAGACAGCTGATTCAACAGTTTGTCTGTATCGTGGTTAGACTTGAGTTCTACATTGAATGGTATAGAGGAGCCATTTCTTGGCCCAAAGAGATGGAAATTACAGTGTGTACGTGTTGTCGAAGGTGAATCCACCGATGTCGGATCTGGCAAGACTGATGACCCCTGAAAAGGGTGTTTTAATGGGTATGAAAACTGATCGATGCCTTTACCCTCTCCAAACTGCTGACTTTGTCTCGTACTATCTACCTTTGTGCTCTCTGCCGACTCTCTTTCATATCTTGAAGTACTGATGCTCTCAGGGACGGTTGTACTTTTACTCAATGAGGTAGTGAAATCCCTTGTTGAGAATGGCTTCTCGTTGTTTAAGGTCAATTTCATTCTGTCTTTCTCCCCGCTTCCTTCTGTTGAAGGGTAGGGCTGCGTTCCAAGCATCTTAGCTGAGAAAGAAAAGGATATTTCCCTAAACGATTGGCTATCTTCACTATTGACTTTACTCGCTTTCTCAGATTTTGTTACTTTTGAAAATGAATAAAGATGATCTTTATTTGAATCTGACTTTAGTCCATAAGGAGCTGAAGATCTGAGAAATTGAGTGCTAAAGGAAGGCACCTGGGTGTGTTCCAGTTCATGTAAACAATGACTATTCTTGATATCTTCCTGACAGGATTTTTCATTCTCCACATTATCCAAGGACTGTACTTCCTGGTTGTCATTTTTATCTTGGCTACTTATCACAGAATCAACCAATAAACTTAATGCGACTCTGTCCTTCTGAGCTACCAGTTCCATCTCCAGGTCATCAAAGTCGGACACAGGTGAGTAGACACCCTGCGAACAGTTCTCAATTTGCCCTGAAGAGCAAGGTTTTAGCCTTTCAAATGAGGAGCCACTGCAATTCCAGTGCAGGTTTTGACTACTTTTTTCCTCCGGCTTAAAGACAGGACTTTGTGTGTTCTGGGAAGGAGTTAGCCATGAACAGACAGGGTTCTTTTTTACTTCCGGGGACAGTGTACTGAGAAAAGAATGAGGCCTCGAGGAAGAGATATTTGAGATGATTCCTTTGTTGTCTTTCGGCACTTTTGGGTCCTCTCCTGCAAGCACATAACAAATACATAATAACAATTATGAACTGACATAGAAAATTAAGAAGTATTGATGTTTCAATAGGTTATAACAGTGGTTCTCAAACTGGGGGCCGTGGCTCATGGGGGGCCCAAGATTGATCCAGGGGTCTCAGGTTATGTGGTATTTTATAAAATATAAACAATTCTCATACATTTTCTGCAATCAAACATCAGAAAAATAAGACCACCAACCAAAAGAATTGAATATGATCTTAAACTTAGAATTTTGATTAAACCAAAAACATAAGTCTTTTTTGGGGGGGACACAAAGTAGTGCACTTTGAGAACCACTGGGTTTTAACGTGGTTTACTAATTTAAACATTCACCAAGACTACACGCAGGTGAAACACCAAAAGACAAGTCCCTGCCCTGCTGGCCAACTTTACTGTGAAGCTGAGCCAAACTGCGGGTATGTGCACTGCTTTGTGAACACAGCTGATCCATCTTCTTCTCCACTGCCTCTAGACGCTGAGTGAGAGAGCCGAGGGTATCTGTCAGCAGACGTTTCATCTCGGTCTGATGAGAAACAAGAAGTTTTTCGAGAAGTTGCTCTCCTGATGGGCCACCTGGAGGAGCAGAATTGAAGGTGCCAGATGTCCACGTTTTTGGGTCTCTGTACTTGCTCTCTGCAAAGCGAGTTAAGAACACAACACAGAGATGTTTGCTCTAAAAAGCAATGATTGTTAACATACTGAAAAATATATACAATGACTTTTACTAAACTTATTTGAGATATATTATAGACACATGTTTTATCTATTGTGTTAGTCTGTGAAATTAAAATAAAACAGAAAATTACAGTAACGCATTGCCTCTGCTATTATAACAGATATAAATATTCACTTATATCTAATTTCTTTGCAGTAAAAATGGAACATTAAACATTTTACAGGTCAGGCTATAAAAAAACAGAATCAATAATGCATACTTTCAATAATGCATAAACAAAACATATTTGTTTATTTATTTATAACACCATATCAGCATTAAAGACTATTCATAACATAATATATTCATAATTCACAATAACTCAACAATGATAAATAACATTTATAAAAGTATTTCCCTTCTAATACTCAAAAATGTCTGAACATCTATCTCAAAGGTCCTCAGACATTGAATTAATTTCCTCTATACCTTTCTCAAAGTTTGTGGACAGCTCTCTCTCACCAGATTCAATCTCATCCCTGCATCCCATGATCAGCTGCTCATGATAAAATGAGGACTGAGCAGAACGTTGGCATGGACCAGCAGCAGAGGCGGGCACCTGCTCTGTCCCTTTTTGTTCAGCCGGAGGATTGGACAGCATCATTTAAGGGACTGATGAAACAAAAGAAAAGGCATGGATAACAGTTAACAGAAACCTCTTAAAATAAGCATTCATTCTTTGTCCATCCTGGCTTTTACAGCATTTCTTTTAGGCGTACCTTTCATTGCAATATGATATATACATATAGTATTCTAATAAGGTGTAACAGTAATAATCATGGTATTGAATGATAAGTATTTACTATTTAATTCCTTAACGTCACTTCTTCTTGTTTTATGCGTTCTTTTCATTGCAACGTTAACAGAAGCAGCCAGATGTGCAAAATTGGACACAACTAATCTCATTATGAGGCGAGTCTTCGATCTATTTGTTAGACATGAATAAACACAAATATTTCGCCTATAATATACGCTAATGTACACAACATAATTTGGCTTATATCATTTTCCTTAATAACAAATCTCTGCTAAAAAGTAGGCAAACACTTTTTCTGTAAGCAACAGTCACAGAAATACATTCTGAATATATTTACACCCCTCCGATAACACTTTGAATATATACATCTGTCTAATTTTAAAATGGCATTAAGTTGAACACAGGCTGGACATCATGCGTGCTCTTGAAGGCCCTCTAAACGAATGCAAATGGTCAAAAGCATTTCAAAATGTTTATAAATGCTGCACCTTGGTTGCTTTTTCTTGCACGGCTGTCGGTCTCCGATAAAAGATGTCAGTCGTTAAGAGCGTGTTTCACAGCACTAACACTTGAGGACGCATCCTAGTGATTTACAGGTCAGATGTGATTCCTTTAAGCCAGTAAAAGTGATTTCTCGCGAGCCTCCGGACTCATGGGCAGATTATTAGTGCTTATATGTACATAAACGAAGCCGGATCCGCTTAAATATAGATGTCGCACATTTAAAACACAACGATAACAAATCACCGGAATATTTGCGTTTCACGGGAAGTGACGACAACCGCACATGTAGCGCGACTTCCGGTTTGTGCTCCGCTGCGCAGTGTGCTGCCATTGGCTACTGCACGACATCACTCACCGTAAACTATTCAATAGGGAAACTATGTAGGTTCAATTGTGAGTCAGAATAATATTCTGAATGAAGACCTCGACGTTTCTAAATCGTCAAAAATTCTCATTTAATAAATACGTTTATTTTGCAATATTTCGGTATTCACATAGGTTACGTGAAACCATCACATAGATTGATGTTCGACGTGATTGATTAAAATAGAGAAATGATAGCGTTTCCAACAAACCTCTAAATGAATGCTGACATCTACAGGACGAAAATGGCAACTGCAAATGCGTGCAGGCTGTAATTCATTTGATGTGTTTCATTTAAAGCCTACTTTATTACAAATATGTACACTGATGGCTTGGTGAAATTGAAAAAAAATTGGTTTTAATCGTATGTAAAAAAAAACAAAGTTCATCCTCTTCCGGTCTCCTGTCCATTCCTTCTGTTAAAATGGTCACAATGGGGTCAGGGCCTTTAGTCACACTGCCCCCAAACTTTGGAACTCATTACCCTTTCATATCCGTCAGCAGGACTCTGTCAACAGTTTTAAATCAAAACTCGTACCTCTTTAAATCTGCTTATTCATTGTAATCCTTTGTGCTTTTATTTTATTGCGTATTGGTGTTTTATTCCTTGTGTTTCTGTTGTCAGGTGTCCCGAAAGGCGCCATTAAATAAAATGTATTAATATTATTTGTATGATTAGACAGAAATCTTTTTGTTCAATTATAGGGAATTTAGATGCTAAGATGTGCAAATAAACAGAATAGTGTAAAATTACCTGTTGGCTACTTTTTACGTTTGGGTGGACAGAACGTTTTCCACATTTGCAGTTTTCAAGTCCTGTCTAAGTGGATAATTCTTAATCGAAACAAACTATTACATAATACATAAATATTTCCAAATAAAAAACAAAAAATCTCTTTATTGCACTTGCTTGTAAATGTAAATCTCATTTGCTTTCCAAATAACTGTTCATTTTTAAATCAAAGTTACTTACAGAATACAAACTCCATTGCACTGCCTTGCTCGAGAACACATGGCGACAGATCGTAATTTTTTTCAGAATAAATACATAAAGTTAAAACATGCCAACTGACACAATTTTGCATGTTAAACACTACTTTTAAACAGTTAACTGGTCATGTTGACTTGTCATTCTATTTGCGAGAGGCCCTCATATTTGGTCTCTTTAGTTCCCCAGGTGGGATGAACAGATCTGCTGGTTCAGCTGGTGTGTTTGTGTTCGCAGGTGTTTTAAAGTCTATAGTTGCATACTCGGTGGTACTGTGATTGATCATTGTCTGTTTTCTTCTGCTGGTTGAACTTTTGGATTGTAGGACTTGAACGTCTGCGTAGTGTAAATCGTCAGCATCCTCCCTTCGTCTTTTATTGACCTGAGCGTACTGTGGTTCGGCTGTCACAGGGTCATATAAATGAGGGTAGTATACAGGAGCCTGTATGAAAAAACATTTAGTGTCATTTTCATGGATCTGATTGACATTTATGCATTTGGCAGACACTTTTATTCGAAGGGAAATACAGTGTATTCAAGCTTTAATTTGTTTTATGAGTATGTGTTTCCCTGGAATCAAACACATGCCTTTGTGTTGCTAACGCAATGCTCTATGTTATGTTACAGGAAGACAATCATTAATACAAAATCAGGTAAACCAACAGACCTGGTGAGGGGGAACCATAGGTGGACCTACAGTGAAAATGTTAGTTAAACATTGTTAAATGATTCAACAAAATATTAAAATAACCAAACACCGCATTGATAATGAAACATTATCAAAAAATTTTAGTCTTTGTTTTGTTACCTTTTCTTTCCTTTGTCCGATTCAATGAAAATTTTCTTGGATTTAATCCCCACCTATTAAAACAAAAGAGAACTAATTTGTTCTGGAGTGAATTTCCCCAAATTACACGGTTGATCATTAATAATTTTTGTAACTTTCTTCTTTTTACCTGGATATGTTCACATCTATTTAGTTTGTTAGGCTATTTTACTCATAGAGGGATAGTTCACAGCAAAATAAAATTCTGTCTTGTCATTTTAAAACCGCGTGACTTCTTCTTCCAAATACAAAAAAAAAGAATTTGAAGAATATTGGTTCCCACTTGACTTGTGAATAGAAGTGAATGGGTACTGTCATTGTTTGGATACCAAAACTTTCAATAAATCTTATTTTGTGTTTTTTGCAGAAGAAAGAAAGTCATACAGGTTTGCAATGACGAGAGATTAGCAAATAATCTTCATTTTTAGGTGAACTATCCCTTTAAATCTCATCAAAAAAGGATATAAAAATGAAACGACATTGGGGATTAATGTGTCTTAAAAATATGACATAATCATTTAAAAGGCTGAATGTTAATGATGGACTTTTATTTAACAATCCTGGTTAACATAATTCTCTGCCCATGAAAGCACCCACTTACTTTAACATTTCAAAAGGGTAAACACTGTGTAGTCCTAGTATTTCTTACATCTCTTCAGTATGATGAAACAAATGATATGATACAAAGGAGAGGATACTCACTTGTCTATTGTTTTAGTGACACTGTTCCCCATGGCAATCGTTGTTCTTAATCCCCAGTTAGCCTGCCGTTGAACACTTGCCCATATTCCATTTCCTTGTTTCTGTGTGACTGGAGTCCTGCAGGTGTTCCTCTCAAAGAAAGCTACCTTTGTACCTCACTCAATAACACACCTACCCTTGAGCCTGCCCTTGCATTTGTGAATGTTTAACTTCTGTATATCTTTTGTTTTGGTAATGTTAGCGTAGTCTTTGTAGTCTGTTTGTCATTCATTCATGACCAAACTGAAAGCAGTTAGGTAGTATTACGGTTTCCAGTTGTCTGTGTCTACAAAGAGAACAACTTAAGGGTTAAAGTTGACACACAATATATGGTTAGCAGTTTTAAACACGTTTTGTCATCATCAATGGCTCACACAACCCCTACCCCCTTTCAAAGCACTACAGTGGCTGACACAGAACTAAAATGTCGGCGTGTTTTTGCTTCTTTGCAAAAGGAGATAACGTATTTGGATAACAGACTGGAGTCTGTTTGCTTCTCAGGCCACCAGTGGCTCTCATACGGACATTGACAGTTACACCTCCTCTGTATTGGACTACATAAATTCCACCATTGATAGTGTCACAACCCAGAAGCAGATCACCACGTACCCTAATCAGAAGCCATGGATGAACAAGGAAGTGCGCCTCCTGTTGAAAGCACGTAACACTGCCTTCCGATCGGATGATGCACAGGCCTATAGTACTTCTAGGGCAAATCTGAAGAGGGGCATCAAAAAGGCCAAGCACTGCTACAAGCTGAAGCTAGAGCAGCATTTTTCCAATTCTGACCCTCGACGCATGTGGCAGGGCATCCAGGCCATCAGTGATTACAAGCCCCAACCACTCCACCCCCATAGCCACAGATGCCGTCTTCCTGAACGAGCTTAATGACTTTTATGCTCGCTTTGAGAGAGACAACAAGGAAACAGCTACCAAGCTCACACCCTCTGCTGACCACCCAATCTTCACACTTAACGCCACTGATGTTCACAATGCACTAAGTCGGATCAACGTGCGCAAGGCTGTTGGCCCAGATGGCATCCCTGGTCGCGTATGTTCAGAGCAGCTCGCTGGGGTGTTCACGGACATCTTCAACCTGTCCCTCGCCCAAGCAGTGGTTCCAGCATGTTTTAAATCCACCTCCATTGTGCCCATTCCGAAAAATTCTAACCCGACGTGCCTGAACGACTACCGCCCTGTAGCACTCACACCCATTGTCATGAAGTGCTTTGAGCGGCTGGTCCTGGCACACCTAAAGGACTCTCTACCACCCACACTGGACCCATACCAATTTGCCTATCGCAACAATAGGAGCACAGATGATGCAGTGTCCATGGCGCTGCACTCCGTGCTCACACATCTGGACAATAAGGACACTTATGCACGTATGCTGTTCGTACACTTCAGTTCCGCTTTCAATACCGTCATCCCTTCCAAGCTAATCGTCAAACTTGGAAACCTAGGCATCAACAACCCTACCTGCAACTGGATTATGGACTTCCTGACGAACAGGCCTCAGCTTGTTAGGTTAGGCCCCATCTGCTCCACCACCACCACCCTCAACACTGGTGTACCACAGGGCTGCGTACTGAGCCCCTTTCTCTACTCCCTTTGCACACTCGACTGCAGGCCTGTGAACGGATCTAACTCCTTCATCAAGTTTGCAGACGATACAACAGTGATTGGTCTCATCAGCAACAACGATGAGACTGCATACAGGGAGGAGGTCCGGCACCTGGCCACATGGTGCACCGACAACAACCTGCTCCTTACACCTCCAAGACAAAGGAGATCATCGTGGACTTTAGGAAGGCGAAAGGAGGCACACACGACCCCATCCACATTAATGGGATGGCTGTTGAACGTGTTTCCAGTTTTAAGTTCCTGGGGACTCACCACCAACACCTCATGCCTGGTCAAGAAGGCTCACCAGCGTCTCTTCTTTCTGAGGACACTGAAGAAGAACCAACTGTCTTCAACTATCCTGGTGAACTTCTATCGCTGCACGATAGAGAGCATCCTGACCAACTGTGTCACAGTCTGGTACGGGAACTGTTCTGTTGCTGAGCGCAAGGCACTGCAGTGGGTGGTGAAAACAGCCCAGCGCATCACAGGGACTACACTTTCTGCCATTGAGGGCATCCAGAAGAAACGCTGTTTGCGTCGAGCTCGCAGCATTCTCAAGGACTCCTCTCACCCTGCTCATAGACTGTTTACTCTCCTGCCTTCCGGTAGGCGCTTCCGGTGCCTCCGGACAAGAACCAGCAGACTAAGAAACAGCTTTTTTCCCAGAGCTGTTTCATTATTGAACTCTGCCCCCCACTGATTCCACTACCTCTCTTACCTTTAACTCCAATGCTGCTATAACATTGTTTACATTGCACTACAGGGCTGCATGCATGACTGAACTGTACACACCAGTACTTCATGTTATCTGCTCTACTGGACTGTTTACACACACACAGCATCATTTGCACTCTATACTGCTCACTTGCACAACAGGAATATTTAACTGAACGCTCATTTGCACTAATGGACCACTTCCATAACTGCACTAACCCATCTACTGCACTGTAATTCTATTAACTGCATCTACTCATCTATTGCACTGTAACTTCAACAACTGCATTAACTAATCTACTGCTCTGTAACCTATAAACTGCATTAACTCATCTTCTGGACTGCAAACTATTAACTGCATTAAATCGTATACTGCACCGTAACTTTAATAACTGCATTAACTTCAACTACTGCATTAACTCACCTATTGCACTGCAACTTTAATAGCCAATGTCAATAATTTATGCATACCTAAGTCACTTGCACTACTTTAGTCTAAATTATTATCTGTTCATAGCCACCTGTACATTAATGTTCATAGTATATAGCCATCTGTATATATTGTTCATAGTATATACCTACTGTCATATTTTCATAGAACATTCCTACTGCAAAATATTTTTATAGTCCATGCCCACTGTATTATATTCTCCCATATTGTATTCTGTATTTATTCTAACTGTATATCCTGCACTTACTAACTGCACTTCTGGTTAGACCTAAACTACATTTCGTTACACTGTACTTGTATGTGTGTAATGACAAGAAAGTTGAATCTAATCTAATCTAAAATTTACAAAATGCGCTCTGTAGAGCAGTTTGTCTGTTTAGGGCTACTGTAGAAACAACATGGTGAATTCCATGTAAGGGGACCCACGGTCTATGTAGATAGAAATAGCTCATTCCAATGTAATAAAAACATAACGCTTCATTGTGTAAGGTCTTTCTACACCTCTGATGACATATTTATGTATATTATATTGCATTTCCACAGATCCTCTAAAGAATTACAGATTGGACCTTTAATATATAGTCCTGCTATTATTGGCAATGCATGTGAACTGCCCAATGTGCAAAGCATAGATACTGTATTGAACTTAGAATATCTGTGGAAATTGCATGCATGTGAATGTAAAAAGGTAAAAATGGTGCTGGTTCTGAATTCTCAGGAAACCATTGATGACATGCGCTTTAACTGTATGCAATAATAGTAATCCAGATTTCAAATATACAGTAGTTGCTAGCTATAAAATAAATTTACAATTTGACCAATTCACAAATTACATATATGTAACAGAAAACTTTTATCCGATTTACCCAAAAGGAATTTAAATAAAGCTTGAATCTAAAAGTTTAGCATTAACCTTACTATCCAATGTTGTGCCTTAACAGCATATATAAACAAAACTTGCCTCCTGGTGTAATTTTACACTTAAAATGTTTTATTCTTGTTAGGAAGCCAAACTTGACGGTTTAACAGCTACTAAGTATAAACCCCAACCATAAGTGAAAAAACAAATGTATCTCAGTCCACTTTAGGAACTCTTGCTTTCCTTCCTGTCCACTTTAATCTTGAGCTTATTGATCTTAGGCTCCAGGTCCTCTGTTTTCCGTGGCGCTTGGATACACAGTATCCCGTCATGAGAGAGAGACACCTGCACCAGCAGTGGATCTACACCCATTGGCAAGATGTAAGTACGAGTGAACTCTCGGCTCACAAAGCCATGCTCGTCCATTTTCTGAGCATGCCGTCCGGTCACTTCCAACAAGTTGTCTACAGTCCGTACGCTTATCTCATCTGGTGTGAACTGGCATACATCCAGCAGTACTCGATACCAATCGTCTTCACTTTCTACCTGGGAGAAACCTCTCTCAAGCTGTTTGTTGATGCGGGGACGGATGTAGTATCCGTGAAACAGGACGGGGGCCAACAGGTCCTTGGAAGTCAGTGCTGAAGGAGAGGATAAACAAATATGTCAATATTTGGCTAAAGCAGAGTTTGAATACTGTTGGTTGGGTGGTCAGATCATTAACAGCATTCTGCAGCAAAAAGAAAACTCTGACCTCTGGAAGACACAGGTAACGGCAACACACATATCAGGTTTGTTTATACTGGGGCTTATGAGATCATGAGTCAGGTTTCACTTTGCATTCTATTTTAGTCCGACATGTGACTTCCTTATGCAGTTCTATTTTTTATTGCAGTGGGTGGTGTCTTGGATTTTAAACAGTTGTGATTTTTTATTACTATGGTAAATTCATAATCAGTGATCGGTTTGTTTTTGTCCAGTGGACTCTTTGTCACGTGAGGTATTCTAAATATAAGTCATGGCTTGGGCTTGAGATATTATTAATAGGTGAATGCTGCCATAGTTTGTTCAGCAATATAAACATTCAACACTTGATGTAGATTTAAACTCAAGGCCAGAAATAGAATACCAACATTTGGCTATTACTTGATATTGAAATGTGATGTAATGTTAAAGCATTTACATCACATTTATTATGGCAGACATTTTCTCTAAATAACATACGGTATACGTATTGTTTGTCTTAAGTTTATTCTATCCATTTGCAAAGACTGGATTTGCCTGGAAATTGAACCCATGATCTGTTGTCAAAACAAATTACAGATGTACAAAAGGTATACACATTTATAATCTTTAATACTTAACTATATTTAATACTTTTTGGCAATTGCGACTCTCAGGAGAATCACTTACCCTCTGCGAAGTTCTGATCGTAGATTCGAGGGGGTGTACACATCTCATAATCCATACTCATTGGGTAAGCATGAGGAACCGTACGCTCCGCCATATCAACCGCTGTAGCAGGTTGCCCAGATAACTAGAGATCAGAGAGCTGTCTGTATTGACTGATTTCAATTATACACCAAGTTTAAGAGTGTGGGAGAAGCACAAGGATATAAAGGGAGGGGGATGACTGGGGCAGTCGGGGAAAGAGAGACTGTGCGCTTGATATAGCTTGTAGTAAACTCTCTGGTGTTGCACACACATGCCCCCATGCATGCGGACACAAATGGATCCAATGAGCTCCAAGGAGACTAACCGTGGTCTGGACTGGTTCAAACTAAACTATTGCAAAATATTTTAAGCTTTAGGAACTTTTAGAGTTGCTGCTGAAATATTAAGGAATTATTCATCCAGCCAGTGGAGGGGGCCCTCACCAAAATACAGATCGTGTTCCTTAGCCTCTGTTTCCCATCTAAAACACATTCTTCAATGTTGTCATGACTGTTTTTGTTTAGGTTGCCTGTTTGAACCAATCAAACCTTGCCTGCATTTATTCCATTCAACTTTATCAAATGGATTCCAATCTAAATTTCAGTCTGAATCCACAACATTACATTTTCTCAGGCCAATAGTTTTATTTTTACACATTCATAAGGGACTATTGTGGTGTGGACTATGCTATTCACTTATATTTAGACATTTTTATATTTTATAGTTATGTTTATTACTGTCTGTAACAATTGGGAGGCGATGCGGCAGATCCACATGCAGTTAACAATTGTCAAAATTATCAAAGATAGTAATTTAATCCATAAACAACAGGGATACAGGAACATGATCAAATATTCAACGACTCATACCACAAAGAACACACTGGGGTTTAAATACAAAAACTAATGACTGAGAACTCAAGATAACAAGACACATCTGGGAAAATAAATGAACAAGAACCAATGAACAAAAGAACTACAAAAGACACAGTACAGCGTGACACAGGAAACAGGAACTAATACAAGTTTAAAGTCCACAAGACAAGGGAAAACACACAGGAATCATAACAATTATCAATGGTGTATACAGCCCTTTAATAACTCAAATATAAAAATGTGATTTAATCATTAAATGTTTATAGCTTATTAAAGATGTAATCTTTAACTTTTCCCTTTGGTAAAATAAAAAACCTGATCCATCATTTCACATTATAAATTATTATAACTAAGCTTACCATTGTGAATATGTAATCAGACTTTCTCAACACCTAATCTTTGTTAGATTTTAACCACAAAAGTTGCAGATTGCATTGTTTTAGCAAATTTTAAAACTATCAATGGTGTTTCCTCCAAAAAAAAGGAAGTGAAGTAAAATATACACAAAGGAAGGGAAGTCAAATAGGCTAAACAAAAGCAAACACACAAAACAAACAAAACCCAAATCATTTAAATTGTTCTCATTTTAAAAAGAGTTCACACAAAAATGACTCAATCTCTAGTTGTTCTTTATAAATATAGTTGTTTCGTTGAACACATGATATTGGACGAATGCCCCATTGACTACCACAGGAAAAATGACAAGAGAACAGAACAAAGAAATTATAAAGTATTTTTTTCTATTATGGTATTAAGGGGGTCCAAGAACTGGTTATAAGTAGGGCTGGGGTCGATGTATCGCGATCACACAAATTTCGGTCATTTTCAATGTATTATTATCTTTAGTTTTATGCAGTTTAACTCTTCCGTGAAGTGCTGCTCGATCTTAAATCACTACGAGATGGAATCGTTTATACTGCCTGCGTTTGGGTTCTCTCCTTCCCTGATCGTGACAGAACTATTCCTTCTCAAAACCCATGACCAAGTCGGTGTATTTACTGCATATTTGAAAAACAAAGAAAATCATATTTATGCAAATAAAGTCCCCCTTTTTCCCCTTGGTTGGGATTCCGACAGTGCAGGAACCAGGACTGCTTACCCCATCAAAATTCTGCTGTCCAATCAGTGTGCCAGCGTAAACCCATGGCTGTTCATGGGGATTGACTTTGTATGGTGCTTAGCCCGGCACAGTTTTTTTAGCTGCATTCACAGGCTTCTCCTAAATAGCGGAACCTAAATATGCACCGACACATCAGGGCACGGACATCCTAATCTTTGTTGGCATCAAATGAACTAGCGGGGTGTACCGAAATGCCAAGAGACTACTCGACATTGGCATGTCCCATCCACCGGGCCAGACAGCAACGTTTCCAGTTCTATGAGCACATCAGACCATCAGCACTATTGGGGCTTGCCCTGTAATCCCCTTGGTATCCGAGAGGATTGCAATCGGATCGGCTCCTAGATAAATACAGAGAGTGATAGTTGGAAGTGGGCACAGGGCAGCGAGTGGCTGACAGTGGGAGGGACGAAGTGAAAGAGAGGCACACACACAGTTTGCATCATAATTCTAGAAAGATCCACAGCTGGCTGGACTGGCAGGGGCTGCTGGTGTATTTAAGTGCACATACAGAAGAGAAAACAGGTTTTTGGAGAAGAGGCAGTGCTGTGAGAGCCCTGAGACAAAATGGACATCACCATCCAGCATCCCTGGTTTCGCCGCTCCTTCTGGCCATCCTTCTTCCCAGGCCGGATCTTTGACCAGCACTTTGGGGAACACATGTCTGAGAGTGATGTGATTCCATCGCTGTACTCTCATCGGCCTTCCTTCTTTCGCTGGCCAAGCTGGATGGAGAGTGGCATTTCTGAGGTGAGCTGTCATCTGCTGATGGACATGTAGATCCTTTGGTCGACTGTAAATGTCTGTCATTATAATAAAAAAAGATGTGTTACTCTATTACTCGAAAAGGTGTGGAACATGTGTATTATGTTATTGTATGACATAAAGTTCATAACAAGTAATAGATCTCTTTAAAATTTTTAGATTCATTTTCAGGCTTTAGTCTTTTTTACTGATGGCTACAGCAGCTTTATCTGGTTCATTTCAAACAACGATTCTTTTGGATAAACATTCAGAGCATTTCTTTGATGAAGAAATTGTTTTGATTGATGATTTCTGCCTATCGCTCAGATCGTTCGGAAAAGAAAGAGAAAAATTATAATAAATAATTTGGTATGGTTTGTAGTTTTTTATTTTATATATTACTCAAAAACAATAAGATTTACCAGTTTTTGTGTAAAGGCGATAAGTCACCAAACAATTTATATTCAGTCATCCATTATTCTCCTTTATGTAATTCAAAACCTGTGGAACACAAAAGAAGATAGTTTGGTTTTGTGTCCATACCATGGAAATCAACGGGGTCCAATGTTATTTGGTTACCAACGTTCTTCAAAATATCATCTTTTGTGTTCAGTACAGAGAAGTCATACAGGTTAAGAATAACACGAGAGTGAGTAAATGATCACAGAATCTTAACTTTGGGGTTTAAGATTTAATTACTAAACACAACCTATTAACTTTTAATGCAATCATGTTTCTCAGATGAAAATGGAAAAGGATCGTTTCTCTTTAAATCTGGATGTCAAACACTTCACACCAGAGGAACTCTCCGTGAAAATCAACGGAGATTACATTGAAATTCATGCTAAACATGAGGATCGACAGGTAGGTTCGACGTAATGCAACCCAATGTATATCCAAATTGTACAGTAGTGCTCTGTCTTTATTGTTGAAAACTGTTGAATCTCTAAGATGACAAACCTAGTACACAAAACCGGCCTTGTGTCTGCAGAGTGATTGATGTATAAAGCATGTGGTGACCACAACAGGATCTCACATGCTATGTGTTTCCCACAGGACGATCATGGCTTTGTCTCACGAGAATTTCTAAGAAAATACCGTATTCCTGCTGGTGTGGATCCTACCTCTGTCACCTCCTCCTTGTCTTCTGACGGCGTTCTGATGGTGATGGCACCACGCAAGCAATGGGACGCCCCCGAGCGCACCATTCCCATCATCCACGATGACAAGCCTGATTCTGGGCCTCAGAAGAAGTAAAGCTGCCAGACTTTAAACGTCTCAGCTTTATGTTTCTTGTCTTTCCCACTTGTTGTACCACTGTACTTCTGCTTAATCTATCCTCCGTTGCTCAGTATTACCAGGCTACGGGGGAATTCATCTTCCTCAGTTGTTACAGACAAGCCTGTTGGTTAAGTTATCATTGCTATATAGAAGTTTAGGGAAGAAGTGGTTTTTAAGTACACCAGTTGAGGTGGCAGAGTTGACAACCTTAAGTGATTGTTATCTGAACCATTTTTTGGAAATAAACGGTCACAATGAAGTATTGTCTCTGCTGTTTATGCTGCAGAAGGACGTGACCCTGCCGCCAAACAAAGGGGGCTTTAATATCCCACGGCCAGTCTATGTCGATGATGGCAAAGTGTGGGAGGATTTTTCCTCGGAATCTGTTATGAACAAAGACAAAATGGCAACAACTTTACCGAATCAGACGATGACAGTTTGAAAGGTCTGTGATTTGCGACACACCATCAAAGTCTTAAAAAGTGCTCCGTAGCAAAACGTTGGCTGTTTGTTACATTAAATATTATTATAGCTTGTGTTATGTGGTTCGAAGGGGTAAAGAATATGCAAGTTTTTCATTTAACGGTGGATTTTGGGACCAGAGGACGTAGCAAAGAGAAAAATGAATGCTTTCTTTTAATGTTATGAATGGTCATCTGGGGGCTGACACCGGGGCTACACCTTAAGCGTAAAAAAACATTGCATCGAGTTAAAAGTGTAAAAGGGGCGTTTGAATGTCATTATTGAGAACGGGATCTTTTTCCAGCATAATTTCAGCTGAGACGAAACCTTTTCTGTATGTTTGTCCGTGTGCTTTTATGAATAAGCTCCAAAAACTAGCATTGTTTACAATCAGTGAGACTATTTCGTTTTTTCAGCAATGGCTCACTTTTCAAACAGTAAAGCTGCTAATACCAAACTGTATCAGTCATTTTGTGATGAGCAAACAAATCCAAAAGGGTTCTGATAAACACTTGCGAAAAATAGTTTTATTTTCTCATATTTTTATCAATGATAACTCAAGGTCTGTGGCAACTGCAGCATTTTAACAACCAGGAAATAGTGGGAAGAAGCTTTCCAGCATTTTTAAACACGTTTTACTTTCAACTTCATTCTTCAGATTCAAGCATGCAGTTAACCTGATGTTATGAAAGTAATAATAAATTCTGTACCCACTCAAAGCCAGTGTGACCAGGCTATTTTCTCAAAATCAAATAAAAACAATGTTTTCAACAATGCGGATGCTGTGTGCCAAAAAGGTTTATTTTAATACAAGTTAAATACTAGGATAGTATCTGTTCACACTATTAAATGGTGGGTTTGCTATCAAGTATTGAAACTGAAACAAGAAAAGGGAATGCAGAGGAGAGTATATCATTTAGATTTTAAACAAAAATATATAGGCAACTTTTTTTAATTTTATTAAAGAAGTACATGAAGGCGCATGGAGATGCTTGCAGCTGAAAATGAAACATTGAAACTGCCTTTTCATTTTTTAATGTGAGAATGTGAAACCAGATTTCCTCAGTACTGAGGTCTCTACATTTTGGGGAGGGTCTTTAAAATCCAGTTTATAAGCGGAATTTGGAACACATTTCATGTGTGGAGGGTCAAGTTCCGGCTGGTGGCTAGGGAAGCTTCTGGACAACTTTTTCGGTGCTGATAAAATAAAAATGTTTCTTTAAGCAGGTTACAAGTATTTATGGCAAACAAATTGTTCATGAAAACGTACTTATGTAAATTGGCCGGGGATCATCTTTGTTATAGCTGGAAGAATATGTGGTCTCAGAATAGTGAGAGAACTGTAGAGAAAAAAGTTAGATTGTTGAGTACAAATGATACAAAAGTACACATATGAATGTTTTAAAGTAACTGCATTAGATAACAATTATTGTCAAATGTTTTCCAAAAATGTCGGGTTGACAAATAATTTAGGGCCACTGTATTTTACAGAACAGATCTAACCTGATGCGGTAGCGGGCGTCGTAACGCCACATTATGGCGGGTGTCAAACCTCTCTTCGTTCCAGTTGCCAATGAGGGTGGCATTTGAGTACAAGTCTTCGTTGGTTGAACAACGCCACCCATACCGGCGAAATTTCTCCTCATCTGTGAAATCATACCAGACCTCACTTTGCCCAGATGCTCGAAGCGTGTGATGAAACGGAGGGGAGCTTTGTATCCGAGAAAATGCATTGCTTTTGTTTGACATCATCAAAGAACAAAGCCACTTATTTCGAGCTATAAAAATAATACAGAATAAAATACTTGAGCATTCTGTCGGATTAGGATTTTGGTGAAGACTTTTAATTTGTAAAAGGCTAAATTTGTAAAGCAATTGCTGTTTTTGTTGTGTTTGTGTGCTGCAGAAATTCCATCAAATGTCTGCAATCGTGTTTGTGAAGGATATGTAAGTTGATTAAATGCTTAACTAAGTTATAATGTGAAAATGTATAGGTTTATTTATATAATCTTATTATATAAACTTATTGGATTTCACTGGAAGATCATTTAGATGCTAATGGCAATCATAGAAGATGTGATTGTTATCTAAAATGAACCGGTACAGCAAGTTTTACCATTGGTCTCGCTTACAGTAGATTAAGGCATTAGACTTGTTTACAGATACAAATCTGAGTTAATCAAACAACCAAACAGATGCTTTATTCGATTTAGAAGACTGAAGTTATTTTCTGAATGCACACGCACTCACCTTGCTTCAGGCACGCCATATAATACACCCTTGTTGAGCTGCTATCGCTCTCCATGGAAACGCACATGACGCAACTAGGCTAGAAACCAAATACCTGCGAAAGTGTTACCATAATGACGAATAGATGCAATCATTCCTTGCTTGAGTAACAATTGATTTTCTCTTGTTCTTGACATTACCAAAACATCACATGCCTGTCAGTATCAATGATTCCACATCGACAAGGAAACTACCAATAGCAGCAGCTAATTTTTTTATTCAAACTACTGCATCAACATGCATTTACAGTTTATCGAGCTTCTGCACAGTCCAAAATGTTCTCTTTAATACCCTTAGGTTAGTTACTACATTTAATGCATGTAGAAAAACTCTGTTATGTTCAGAGTGGAGCCAAGAATTATAATGACTGTAAGCTGCAACCTGGCCGAATAACTTAGTAGCAGTAGAAGTCCCATTTCTGTAAAGAAAAAAGGATAATTGCTATTAAACATCACCGTATAAGATATTTTTGTGTAATTATTCATGCACCAACTTGATTTTTGTTTATCATATAGAAGAATGGTACACACATCGGTTTTGACCTCAACCTCAGCAGGCATTAGCGCATGTGTTTCTTCAACAACACTGCTCGGGAAATATCCCAGACGAGCCTCCTGGTCTCCATAATACGACCCTTGAACCTTCAAAAACAGTTATCTTCTTGCAACTTCAGGGGAAACGTTGCTTTTGTTTGTTTTGTCAAGACAAGAAAGCGTGGATTTGACCACAAAATAATATAATACTTACACTGCCAGCCCAGAAAAGATTCCCACGGTCTTTCAGCATTGAATACACATAGACAGACTGGCCTTGGTGGATTGGAATGAAGCGACAGTCTTGTGGATAATAGTCCTGTAGGGCTCTAGCAATGAGAATGGGATCTGTGTGAACACAATCACATATTTTAAAAGGGAAATGTGCATAAATCATTAAAAATTTTACAACTGGCCTGTTTAGCATGCTATACTCCAAGGGTATTTTCCTTTTATGTTATTATGCGTGCAATTACAATATGTTATGACCTCATATTAACGAAGAGGCTGTATTGAAAAACTCTACAAAACAGTGATTTAAACTTTAAACAAAATAGTGAGCAGGTAAGATGTATATCTAAAATAAAAACTTTCTTCTAAGTTGTACAAATTTGAAATTCCCTCTCATTGAAACATGAATGTTAAATATGTTTGCAGTACTCACGGCTACATTCTGAATCAGCACATAGCTTCTTGTCGGAGAGCTTTGGCATCTGTCTGCCAGCCTGAGTTGCCGGTGGCAGTAGGCAGCACAGTACTAGGAGAAGAGTCCAGTAAGCACAGTGTCCCTCCATTTGTGTGGCTGGGTCTTCGCTTGTTCGAATAGCGGAATACGGTTCATTTGGGAGGAGCCAAGTTTAAGTAAGGTTCCTCCCCTTTCAGATAGTATATATTCTGCAACAAAATGGACAAAATTGTCAATGCATTTGCAATTAAAATGCAAAGTTGCAAAGAAAAAAGATATATATGTCTGATGCGTGAATCACTAGGATTGGCAACAATAATCAAACTAAATAATATAGAGTAATATATAACAATATTATATTAATATATTATTACATAACGTTTGAATCTGGTTTTGCCAGCAATAACTAAAGCAAACATTAAGGTAAACAGATTTTTTTTTTATTCAAAACTTCTTTTCCAAAGAAGTATAAAATCTGGGGCCTTTTGCAAAAGCTTCATTCAGGGTATACACAAAAAAAGTTGATATTTTATTAAAGTTTAGAAAACAGGAAATACTTGATTGTCAAATGTTGGGTTTTACAAGGTTATACTATTCCTGTTTCACCTCATACAGACTCAATTTATGTTACTATGGTGAGAGATCCGGTCCACAGGTCCTAAAGCACCTACAGAGACCAAGGCTGTTGCCATTAGTTGAACAAGCTGTCCTTTCATAGTTGAAAATGGGAAAAAAATCAGCAAACTCCCCTTGGTTTGACAGATTTCTTATGATCTCTCTCTCTCTAATATTTTGACTTAAACAAAATATGACTTATTATGGCCTAGTTGCATACTTTCTTTCTTTCTTTCTTAAAAGTGGTTTCTTAAAAGTTTATACCAAGCCGGTCTCTGTGAGTGTTGTTGGTGACTTCAACCACAGAGAGGAACCAATTACCAGGTTACCTAACATCCTCTGAATGGGTTCATTTATTTATTGAGTCAACAGTACGTCTGACCATGTGAACAACATTTGACTTTCCAATTTTACGTTTTATGAAAACTGAAAAATCATGTTGAAACTAGTATATAAAATGATCTTTGCAGACGGTATCTCTAAATATGATTATAATGACTGAAATTGTGAAAAATCCATTCATTTTAGGATCTTTTGCAGGAAGCACAATCTATCTAGGCTTATTGTTTATTCATATGCAGAAATAATCTTTGTTAGAAAGATATTTGGAAGAATGCTTACAACCCCCATTGACTACCAAAAGTGCCCCAGAACAGTTTGCAGTTCAAAATGTCGTGTGTCCAACAGAACAAATAATGATCAAGTAATCCCCTACTATGGGAGTCAACGGGAGGCAAAGTCTGTCTGGTTAAAAGCGTTCTTTCAAAAACCTTTCTGTGTTCATCTGATATATTTACAGATTTGGAACAACTCGAAGGTCAGTAAATGATGACAGAATGTTCATTTTTGGATGAAGTGTCCCTTTAACACAAAAAGAGCAAAGAGATAAAAGTAGGCTACATATAGTACATTAGGATGTAAAACAGCAGGTGCAGTTATAAAAATATTAAGATTAAGTATAGGCCTACGTTGAGAAGTTTAATTTAGTATTTATTTAGACATGCTGCTTGTTTTTTATAAATGTGTTATAAATATAGGCTCCCGGTTACTTCATTTTGTGTTATGTGAATTTTCTGTTCATTCAATTCTGTGAGTATGAAATCAAGCAAAGAATACACATACCGCGGTTCCAAATCGGTCATCTCGACGTAATGCGTGATATCACCTGCCGGGTGTTAAGCTCCTCCCACCGAGCTGCTGACGTCTCAGGAGGGTGTGGCGTAATTAGCCGCACACAGCAGCGCTTCTAAGGCGACCAGTAGGACCTCCTTCACCCTGCCTGCCAATTTTGGACCAGGAACTTTCCAGGTGAGAAATACAAAGCGTTATTTGTACTAAATAAACAGTTGCTACATTTATGAACGCTCCTAGTGAACGCTTACTTGCCGACCATATAAACATTTTAAAAATAACTAATAAACGTGATTTAGATTAAGACGTAACTTGTAGTTAGTTGATACGAACTGTTCGATTTGTTTGGGGTTGACGTGTAAACACTGAAGCATTGTCAACAGTTTAAATGCTTAAAGATTATTTTAGAATAACCGGTAAATAAACAGAAACAGCTTTGAAACACCCGAAACGGGTGTTGGTGTACATATGACGTCAGTTTATGTCATCCAATGCCTGTTTCCTCAACCCTGAGCCACAGACAGGGAAACAGACTGTCTCATTTCAGGAAAACAAAAATAACTTTTTATATAGCTGAATATAACGATATATGCCGCGTTTCGCGTTGGTCAGAGGCAGAGCCACTTGCTTCCACGCTCTTTAAAACCTGTTTAGCCATCGTAAGGGGTGTAGTCACTCGGCAACGGAGCAGTCTTCTTGAATGACTGACTACAGGAATGTGAGAGAAGCATTGAGACTTTGTTTTGTGTGTTGGTCATGTACACAAAAGAAGCCCATTGAAAACAAAAACAGGGCTGCGATGTAATGCTGGATACAGTGTCGCAACAATGTCTCTGCCATTGTTTGTAGGGACACATTATAGAGTCAAATGTAAGTTCAGGGGAGATGGATAATGTGAATGAATACACTCACCTGCGTGTCGTAAGTTATGAGACCAAGTGGCAATACAATTAATACATGTTTCAACTTGTTTTTGTTTGTAGGAAATGATGCAACCAAGGTCAACGATAAATAAGGATTGAAGATTTCACCCTCGGAGGAAGTTTCAACCTCAATACACATCAAGTTCCGCCCTAGATGTGACACACACTTTGGGTTGATCAGTTTCAAAGGACAGACAAACCCAGCCAGGTGCATAAGAAAAGGGACATTATTAAGTGTCAGTTTCTGTGCCAGCGACGATTGGAACCAGATATCGTTTACATTTGCTTTTCCTACTTAAAGTAACCTAAGATGCAAGTAAGCAACTTCTGACAAAAGCCGTAAGATCGGGAAGGTCATCGGAAGGGCTGATCATCAAGAGTAGAACTGATGTATTCATCCAAAAAGGACAGCCTTCCCTCTCCCATCCTGGAGGAGTCTTTCTTTCCGTTCTCTTCATCAAACTTGTCTTCCAGTCACCGGATCATGGCTCCGGCAGATGATCTGCTGGCCTCGCCTCAGGACGACCGTAGCCCGACACTGTTAGAGAAGGACTTGATTTTGGCTGCAGAAGTGGGACAAGCTTTGCTGGAGAAAAATGAGGATCTGGCCGCCCAGCTTGAGCAGATGGAGAGGGAGATGGAGGTATGAATTTTGATATGGGGTGACCTGATGCGGATCTGTAATAGTCTTTATGTTATAAAAAGATGCTGACAGTTTTTCGCTGGTTAATAAGCTCAATAGTAATCTTTTATATATTTTAAGATGAGAAAGGACATACAATCATTACCCAATAAAAAGACATTCTACAATTCTATAAAACAAAACTGTGTAATATTCATACATACATCGTCATCAAACGCAAGTACATGATTTTCAATTGTTGTCATGACCAAGAAATTCAGAATAATTGATATTATAAATAAATAATGCTCGGAGTAAAATTCATACTTAATTTAGTGCGTTTTATCATTAAGAAACTTGCCTTTTGAAGTAAGTGTGAATTACAGATTTATCGTAGAGACACCTTTTCTTCCCATCATTTGATGGACCTGAAATATTAATTAATATACCAAAGACATATTGAAAATAGTGATTGAAAAGGTTTCTGTTTTCATATAACAGGCAACTCAGCAAGAGAAGCACATCCTGCAGCGACGCCTAGAGGTGCGGGACCTCGAGGCAAGTCAGCGGGAAGCCGAACTTCAGACTGACATCACGGTGCTGAGCGAGCAGCTGGACCAAAAACACCTTCAGAGTCGCGACCGGCGTCGCGAGGAGAGCGAGCAGCTGACTCAGCTGTCCAATCACAACCAAAAACTTGTGGAACAGCTAGCGGAGGTGACAAATCAGAAGCCTTTGTTTATTTCTCAAAGACATCAATTCAAGTTTACAATGGGTATCTTTTCAGAGACATCCAGCTGTAATGGGTCTAGTGACCTTATGATATGGTTAGAATACAGGGTTGGAATGCTGTACAGCGAGTTTAGGTGTCGTAAGACATCATTGTCATAAGAAGGCCCAGAAAATATCCTTGATTTTGTCTGAAATTTCTCTCCTACAGGCAGTGGCTTTAGAACACACGTTACAGACTGAACTACGTACTTTGAGAGAAGAAATGGAGGATACTAGTTTCAGCAAATCCATAAGCTCTGCTAGACTGGACAGTCTTCAAGCAGAGGTATAAAAAAGCAGATGACTCTGAGACATAATGGTCCAAGTTGTCAAGTAGACTCACTCTCATGTCATATAAAACCTGTATGGGTTTCTTTGATCTGCAGGACACGCAAGAAGATATTTTAAGAAAATTGATAACCGAACAACGGCAGTACCCATCCACTTCTATTGTATAAACACACAAAACCAATGCAAGTCAATGGGCACAGCCGTTGTTTGGTTCATCAGACATTTGTGTAATGTGGAATCTAACGTGTGGTACGTAAATGATTTTATCATTCGCTCTCATTTCTAATCACAGAACCGGGTTCTGAAAGAGCGCTGTGCTCATATGGACGACCGGCAGAAATCAGCTCAGGAAGACAATGACCGTCTGAGGTCTGAGAGGGAGGAATTGAGAGAGAGTGTGAGGGAACTACAGACCACCCTGAAGGATAAAGACACTGAGGTGATTGCTCTCTTAATGTGACTAGGGGATGGGATTCATATGATATATAAAATTATATTTGCTGTCATAGAAATGCAATATACAGTACATTTTGAATTTACACACATATGAATTAACAATAGGGCTCACGATTAATCGCATCCAGGATAAAAGTCTCGTGTTTACATGATATATGTGTGTGTACTTTGTGTATTAATTTTGCATTTATATACATAGACACACATGCGTATATTTAAGAAAAATGTAATGTTTTAAAATGATTGGTAAATATAAATAAATACATGTACATATTAACTAAATATGTACACACGTCTGTGTATGTGTTTATGCATACAAATGTAAAATTAAGATATATTATGTGAACACAAACTTTTATTGTGGATGCGTTTAATCGCACTTAATCGATTGAAAGCCCTTATTAACACATACATCAACATTAAGAGTTTTTTTTAAATGTGAAGCTGAACCAGGGCTGCGTCTCAATCTGCATAATTCTACTGCACACTAAAAGTATGTTCGTGACTGGTTATATGAGTAAATGTGTTCTAGTGTGTAGTAAGGCAATATTGGAACATGTATGGAATTAGTAAATCGGTTTGAAACACATGCACATTACTCCTCAAAGCCCCTGGTTGTACCGTTTTCGAATTTGCATGTAACACATAATATAAGCCATGGCATGCTCTTGGGGACACAGGTTCGAGTCATATCGTCTCTCTCCCTTGAATTTCCTGTCCTGTTTTACTAACACTAACAACACACCTTAGAAATAATAAAAAATAAAAAAATGATGAAGCATCGTTATGTAACTCTTAGGATTATAACTTTTAAGAACAGTTTGGAGAGGCAATTTATGTCAAAACCCTTTCATTCTCCAGCCAACTGTACAGATCTTTGTCACAAACAGCTGCTTGTGATTGAGATGATTTTCCTTGTCAAAGTAGATTTTGTATATATTTTAAATGTAACGAGTTCTCACGTTTAAAGGTATTATTTACCAATTTTAGTTGATCACAGAAATCAAAAAGTTTGAGTAGGTTCTGTAAAGACATAAGAGGAAGTAATAGTGTTGCATCAGTTATGCTGCAGATCAAGTATGTGTGATAATGGTCTAATCTGAAAGTTGCACACTTTTTTGTAATATTAGCTGCGACTAGTGGCGATCGGTGCCTAATCTTCAGGGCCAGCAGTCATTCAAAATATGTGTTCAGCGGCTACGTACATGTTTTTCCGAACTTCGCATTACTGCTTCCCCTGAAGAGACTATTAATTTGCAGAGTAAACGTTTGTGTTTACTTAATTAATATACACGGTACACCCAAATATATTATGTATATTTAAATAAACACACATGCATGTATGATTTTAAGCAAAAAATACATGTATATTAAATATAAATAAACAAAATAAATAATGTATTATAAAATACATGCATGTGTGTTAATTAATTATTATACACAGTAACCCCATCTATATTATATAAACAACAACTTTTATTCTGCAAACGATTAGTCGTGACTAATTGTTGCCCAGCCCTACATATAGATAGTATGCCAATTGGGACGCAGCCCAAGTTTCAAGGTTTGAGCGCTGGTCAGACTTCACAGACCTCAGACTGCGAGCATCCACATTTGTAGAGTTTCAGTCTGGCTGTCTCTGGCTCTTTCACAGCTGGAACAGGAACACAGCATAGTGTTTCAGCTGCGCACACTCAACCGCACCCTACAGCTAAAAGTTGAAGCCTTGGGAGAAGAGGCCAGTCTGGGGGAGGCTACCTGCTTCCCTTTGTCACTTCAGAGTGAGATCCAGCAGTCTCAGGTAGCTCTCACCCTTACTAGTAGCGTGTGCTAGTAGTCACTGCTTCTTAGGAAAAGGGATGCATAGAAAATTTGCCTAGGTGTGCATGCTTCGACTTAGATATAATTACTAGAGCCTTGTACACACAGCAGATAAATACCTTTGTCACTTGTCGATTGTTTTATTTACACAGGTGACCAAAGTATCCAAATGAATTTACTCAGGTGACAAAAGCATCCAAATTCGCTTCTTAAAAATCAGGTCATGACAACCGTATTTATAGTCAATATCCAGTGTGTACTACAGAGTACAGATCCAACACAACTTTTGTTGTTATTAAGGATGTAAACGCAGAACACTCTGCAGACAGGAATCCCATGGCCACCTACACACTAAAACAATTTCCACTAAAGCTCATGTTAAATAGAATTACGTTAGATCAATATGTGGAATAAGCCGTTTGAAATCCAGCAAATGGAAGTTGACTCTGAAGTTATTTGTCAATACAACAAAAGTGAAAAATGGACTTATATGGTCACTTTTTTGCAAAGTCTTTCATTTTCCTGTGCAAATCCCAACTGTCTAACCCAACTGAAATTTAAATGCAACTGGAAAACAGCAGTGTACATGACCCGGCCATAAGCGATACAAGTCTTCTATTTCAAAGGGACGGCTCACCCCAAAAATATCAATTTTGTCATAATTTTCTCACCCTTAAGTTGTTCCAAATCTATATCTGTAAAATGACAATGGTAGTCAAAAGTGCCCTGTTTGCTTTCCTACATTCTTCAAATGATCTTCATTTGTGTTCAACATAACAAAGCTATAAAGCAATTTCCTACTATGGTAGTCAGTGGCAACCAAGAACATATTGGTTACAATCTTTCTTCCAAATATCTGTCTCTGTGTTTATCAGAACAAAGAAATGTATACAGATTTGGAACAACTCGAGGGTTAGTCATGATTTTTGTGTGAACTGCTCCTTTTAGTCTTTGGGTTTACTTGAGTTTAATTTTTCTTTTAATCTTCAACAGACCAAAGAAACCATCATTGCCCATTCGGCCATTCTACAAGTAAAAGAGGAGGAGATTCAGAGGTTGCAGGAAGAGGTTAGCAATTATTGTGATGACATCATCAAAACAACATGTACTGTAAATAGACAGTGTATCTTACATATTGTTCCTTCACCAGTTACAGTCCAGAGAAACTGAATTAGAAGAGCTGAGGGAGGAGATCAAGCCATTTCGTAACAGTACTGGAAAACCTACATACAGGTGAGAACTGCAGCTTTCTTACACTCCTCATACTCTGTGAAGGGTGTGGTTTTGTTCTTTAACTTTCGTGTTGTGACGGTGATAAGCTGTCTTTTTGTGACCGAGGGACGTGACACACATGGGTATAAAAGACTGGAATTTGACATCTATTGTTTCATAACAACATGTTTTGCTTTTTCTTCTCGCTTTGTCATTGATATAGTGCCTTGGAGGAGGAGATTCTTTTGGCCCGGCAAGAACGAGATGCGCTTAACCATCAGCTTCTGAACACCATAAAGCACAAGGTGGCGCTGTCACAGGAAGTCGAGTCTTGGCAGGTTGGTGTAGTTTTGATATTCAGTGACACTGAAATGTTTTTATAAATCTTTTAAATTGAAGGCGACGGTTGAATATTATGTTTAAATTAATTCATTTAGCAGATGCTTTTATCCAAAGCAATACAAATATGAATTTAAATTATTTTAAGGTATTTTAAAGAAACTGATTTTGAAATGGATGACTCAGACTGAATAGTAAAGAAAAAGCAGCCAATAAGAGCCCAGAATAGACGGAAACTCCCTCAGTAATATTTAAAGAGCATCACAGGAAACCTCAAGATGGCTGATAAAATGTAAAGATTACATTTTTACAAATTGTAGTTTTATTTTAGATTTTTACATTTGTTATTCTATAGTTTTGAGTTTTGGAACAACAGAATTTTCATTCATCACTTTAAAACGGCTAAAATATCTGAAATGATCACAGTGGCATGGGCTCTTTCACTGACCAGATAGAAACCACCCCGAACACACTAGCAAGCAGCATAGTTATTTGGTTTTGCATGTGGAAACACCACTCACTCGTAGAATGCCTGTTCTTTTCCTTAAATTGACTTGCAAATTTGTGTGCCAGGAGGACATGCGACTGGTGATCTGCCATCAGGTTCAACTTCAACAGCAAGACAGGGAAAAGCAAAAGGAGGAGGAAAGGACAGGCCTCCAGAGAGGCTCTCGCACTTCAAGGTCTCTGCGTGTACGCGGAGAAGATGGAAGGAAAAGCTTTTTCTCTTCACTATTTGGGGGAGATTAATTGGAGGACAGTTCAAGTAGTTGGAGGAGATGGTACAATATAGAAAAATGGTGTTTCTATTTTTGTATTTATTGTTTCAGCGTTGTAAATAATTTCAGAAATCACAAAGTGTGTAAATAGAAATCGATTTATTGTACTTCACTTCGGTGTTATTGCACATGTATGTTTACCACTATTTATTTTCGACAATACAGTTCATATCATCCACAAAAATAAATGTATAGCATTTAATTGTTTTGTCTTTTTTTAGATAAAGGAAAAATGGAGTCACATGCACAAAGATGCGATACACTAATACACAGTGTGGGTGAACGCAGTCATTATTTATATTTAAATATGAAAAATACAGGTTAGAACATGAGAAGCATTTCAAAGAAAACAGTCAAAGATCAGCTTCTGGGTCGATCAGATATTAAACGGCTTCGCATAGCACAGAGAGTTTGTCATCAAAGTGTCCGAGTGCACATTCATTTATTTTTATATTCTTCCATAATACTGGATGTTGGGTCCAATATGACGTCCAACTCTGGCAGAAAGAGTTTTACTTCACTGTTCGCTAGCTCCAGTGTTCAAAAATGTATCCGTGTACTGACTCTGATCTGGTAGGTCATGAATCCTTGATAAGAGAGTACTTGCATGTCCAGCAGCTCTGCACTCGTGTGGATGGCTGCAGCCATGTCTTAAAGCGATAGTTCACCCAAAAATATAAATTATTTTAGGGGTAATTGACCCATATGCCATTTTAAACCTGTATGACGTTCTTTCTTCTGCGCAACACAAAATATTTTAAAGAAGGTTGGTTACCAAACATTGGCACCCATTGACTTCCACTATATGTGTATAAAAACCATGAGACATCTTCTTTAGTGAAGAGTGAGTCATATACAGTACATGGTTTGAACCATATGAGGGTGAATATAAGATGATTGAATTTTCGGTGAACTATTCCTTTAAGCCAAATAGAGCAATAATGCCTGTAGCAAGGGTTGGCTTGACTGGTGACCTGTACAAGAACTCCACATTTTAAATGTCACGAAGCCCATCCACTTTAAAAAACTCTTGGATCAACCCTTGGCTCGTAGTCGGTGTTTGAGAAACAATCATCGCAGAATGAGACGTCATCCTCCTCGTCACACCAACTCTCTATTTCCTCCGCATCTCTATCCAGCTTCATGCTCACAGTATGTAATTGAGGTGTTTCAGACTCTGTAAACAATGAAAGGTTTGAGGTAGAAATAAATGCGACCGTGTCGCCAAAATGCGTATTGCAATCGTCATCTTCAGATATTGCATTTCCTTCACTTTCTTCCATATCAGCAGCAAAACCGTAATCAGAGACATTTTGATTCAGGGATTCTGCCTCCTCAACAGGGTCTGGTAGATGGAGGGCAGGTTCTTGCTTGACAACGGATGATGGGTACATGATAATATTTGTGCACTCTCTGGGATGGTAGAGAAGAGAATCGTTCACCTCAGACGCAGAAGCATACTCTGTGTTCGGAACTGCATTCGACCACATAGATGAAATTACATTAATATTCTCAGGACAAAAATTGAGGACCATTTTAGTTCCTGCAAAAACAAACTGGAAATAAATAAAAACATTGTAAGTAAAAATAAAATTTTGATTTTATAGCATAAGTGCTGACTTATTTAAAATAAGAAAAATTGACTATGCTTAAAGGAATAGTTCACCCAAAAATTTTAATCACTCAAGTTGTTCCAAACCTATTTACATTTTTTTGTTCGGTTGAACACAAAAATATTTGGAAGAATGCTAGCAACTAACATTTCTGGTGCACCATAGTTGAACACAAAATAAAAAAAATTGAAGAATGTAGGGAAGCAAACAGTTATTGGGCACTTTTGACTACCATTGTCATTTTTCCTACTTTGGTAGTCAATTTTTGGGTGAACTGTCCCTTTGATGAACAATTGTACTGAAGTACATACCAGAGCTCCTGGAATGCTAATATTCTCAATTTTAAACCTCTTTTGGTAAAAATAGATGGACGTCAAAGTAACCCCGACTGCAATAGCCACCAAGGACACAATAAACACAATTACACCCGAAGGACTTCTAGGCGAATCTGTAAGTAAAGGGAGAGTAGAAAAAGTTTTAGTGTGTCAATAAGAATGGAAATATTCATTATTTCAAATGTAAGAAATACAAGTGAAAAACTCTTTGGAAAATTCTCAAATTATACAGGGAACGGTGTGGTATCAAAGATGGTGTCAAATTGTTGTAAAAACAGAACTGAATTTCTCAGCTATACCTGACAGAAAGAAACATTTGGTCGTGTTGAAGTTGTTTTTATGCAGGACTTGTTGATGACTTGCAGAAACATTTACACAGTAGTTCTTGCCAGGTGGCACATCAAGAAAAATGTGAGGAGATTTTGAGGTTGATGCCAGTGCTATGAACTTCAGAAAAATAAAGGCATTTAGTTTATAATAATAACAAAATATACACTTAACCATACACTTATTTAACACCACAGTGGAATGATAAAATAAGAGCTTAATATCATTTTAAATTCCATCATAAAATATAAGAAAATATGTGACAAAATCTATGAAAACCAGGCTAAAGTCTAATCTAATCGAATCTAATTTGAGGAGAACAAGCGGTAAAGTTTGATTTCAGCCATTCATTTGAACTACTATTTCAATCTTTGACATGGCCTTACTCCGTCAATATTAAAGATATCAAGATTGTATTTCCACAAACTGTTCTTTACATCATAAAATATGATTTAATATAGAAAACATTAAAGGTCCAGTCAGTGAATTAAATTTAGCGGCCCCTCCATTGCAAAGCACTAAGGTGGGAGATACAGAACTAAAATGTTGTCATGTTTTCTCTTCTTTGCCGCAGGAGATAACGTTTTATGGATATGCGCTCTGTTGAGCTGTTTGTCTGTTTAGCGCTACTGTAGAAACAACATGGCGAATTCCATGCAAGAGGACCCGCCATGTATGTAGACAGAAATAGCTCATTCCAAGGTTATAAAAACATTACGCTTCATTATCTAAGGTCTTTATACACCTCTGAAGAAGACATAGTTATATATATTATATTGCATTTCTCTCAACAGATCCTCCAGAAAATTACACATTGGACCTTTAAATCACAAAAAATGACTAGCTGGGTTTTCACAGACTGGGTCACTTACAGTATAATAACACAACATACATGTAAATATTTAAAAATGACTGACTAAGTTGTAACAGCAAAATACACTTACCCTAGAATTCAACCCCTCAGAGTTCTCAAAAAGACATACGAGGAATTCCAGAGTTTTGGTCACCTGATGCAATTCCAGCCTATGGCTGAAACTTATGGAAATCGTGTGTCGCTCAGTTATGATTTTTACATCCGGGGAGCTCAGGCGAGCTGCACAATAACAAACAAAACACAAGGTCAAACATTCCTCATAAAAGCTTCATTCTATGTACACGTTGGTAGATATAAATAATATTGACAGTTTGAATATTTTGAAGTGCAATCTCAGTTGTGTAATGTGATCATGGTGGATTATTATGTGTAAAATAGCAAAAATATTATTTATTCACTCGCGAAGTCCTTAATTCATTCTGCAGTCATAGCATCAAAGCCATGGCAAAAAGAAAACATTAATTTTTGTTTTATTAAGAATTTCTATACTTTTTGTGGGTGGCTGTTTGTTTGCTGTTTGACCTAACAATTTGTGTCGATAAAGTATAATAGAGAATATACACTTACAGCTGTTATGTATCATTGTAAGTCATTAAAAGTCATTTTTTGAGTCACTCGTGTCGATAATGTATATTAGTGCATACACTTGTGGCTGTTGTAAGTCCTTCTTTGAGGCACCCGCAAGCGTACAAACCCCAAAGGACACGGTATAGTGCGAACACTGGATATCCCTCCATTTAAACTTTTGTGACAGGATTCTGAATAATTTGAGTAAACTTACTGTCTCCATATGGCTGAAAAGACTTTGATAAAGTTGTCCAGTTGGAGCTCGTCCCTTTAAACGTGGCTTTGACCCTTATAAAGTAATTCCAAAAAAGCTCGTCGGATTGGTGGTCAAAGGTCAGGTCACAGTTCAGCGTGGCTATTTCTGAGCAGGTTGGAGATCGATTCCACTTTCCTACAGATCTACAGAAGTCATTCCAAATCACCATCATGAATAAACCATCATTACTTTGGAGCAAATAGTTTGACAACAAGTCACAAATGCTACAAATGTACTATGATAGTCTGTACACATACACTCAAAATGGTGCATTATAGAACTAAAAGTGGTTCTTTGCTCGTAATCATAGGGGAACCACTCTTAGTGCTATATTGCACCATATTATTGTGCTTCAGTGGTTCTTCGTTGGTTCTTTGGGGTGACCGAGACACTATATAACACACATTTGTGAGTCTACTTACATCCTCTGTGCAGAGACATACTCCATGGTATATCTGGTGCCAGGAAGGTTCCCTGGTCCAGGTATCCATTCAGCGGTAACCATAAAATCCAACAGGTTCACAGTGAGGTTCATTGGGGGAAAGAGGATTGCTGTAAATAAACAGAAAAAAATGATATTTGTAAAGAATGACAGAAATGTGAGTTCACGCTAACAACAAACATATTTAGTTGCACAACCTTTAGATGACATTAGGCATATCTGGAGGAATGTGAAGCTGCAGGTTATGAACCAGGTCATCACGTCATCGAATCACGTCAAACACCTAAAGCGCATATCCAGACACTTATCAGAATAAATAAAAAATAATATTACGATTCATTTGCATAATTGCTGCTTTAAAATTTAAAGGCAGAGAGAACAATTTCACTATTACTTTATCATACAGAACTCTTACAATATCAAGATCAACATAGTAACTATTCAGTTAAGAACAATTCCAGCCCAACTCACCCATGGTTGCAGTCATCTCGTCGTGTATAAATAAAATATTCTTGAGGACAGCTGATGCATCGTACTTAGGAACATACCAATGTAAACAAATGACAAACGGCAAAATAAACAACACACTTTCACTCTGTGACTACAGAGAATGTGAGTTTACCAAGAAAATATTAGATATCTGAAAACAAACTCGACAAAAAGACGTCTATGCTGGAAACAATAAATCCAACTAATCCAACACACTGTAGAGTTTTGATATATTTTGTGTTGAAGCCCCGCCCACTGTTACATAGAAAAGGAAAACAGGTTGCTCCAGTCCGTAGGGTGGAATCTCACCTGTCTACATCATGAATATTCACCCAGGAACTCAAGCCAAATAGAAGTTGAGCATTCTCATCTCAAAAACATTTACTAAATGAATAGTTTTAGATTTGACCTTATCTACCTTAAGAAAAGTGACAGGAAACTTTGTGATATTGGAATAGTTTTATATCATTAAAATAACAAATATTGGTTGAACAAGCTTATTTCAATTGAGCAGCACATCCGAACAAACAATCAAAACAAATAAATAAATACAACAGAACTGATGGTCAGTGCATTTTGGGTCTTAACCATATAAATAATTTTTATATGATTTTCCCAGATTTTACACCACTGTCATTTCCCCATTCACGCCATTTACCAGCCAAATAAAAGACTAAGAATAACTGATGGAATCATAGTTCTCCTTAAAAAAAGTAACATTCTGAAAATGAAGGTACTTGATCTTTATTTTAACTATAAAATATTCGTCACCTCTTTGCTTGTATCCAGGTTCTCCTTATGACTAGCTATGAAAATTATTTGCTTCCATTTATGTATTAAAAAAAACAGAAGGAATCTCTTTGACGCATAGTTTTGTGTACAAGATGCATACACATTTTTACAGTTTTCACTGTATTTAACTTTAGTCTAAACCTATTTTTGGTTTATGTAAACTTGAAGTTTAATCAACGTTAAAAATCTCCCATTGACATTTATGAACACTCCACATTCAAAACATTGTCAACAGAGTAACTGCATACTGTACTGCTGTACTGGTCTCACATTTATTTGCATATCTTTTTTTTTAGATCTAATTAACCTCCTATGGAGTGAAATGAGGAGGAATGGGGTCATAATATAATGCATCTCCTCTCCTGTGAGCAACTAACCACCGTGTCACAGCTCTGATGTCAGTCTGGAAAAGTCCACAAATGGAAAAAGTTCTGGTGTACGTTCACAGTGAAAGCCTGGGATTAACACTACAATATTAATAAGAACAAATCTCCATTATTGATCATTTTCGTTGATTATATGATTTGCCCCAGCCTAAAACTCTACTACTTTTAAGTGGACACTTGCTTGTGATAAAATATAACTTTAAAATGTTTCAATGGCATACATGTTTGAGTGAGCAATGTTTTTTAAGCTTACAACTAAAAATACAGTCAAATTACAGATTTTGTGACAAGAAGAATTTGTTTATAGCAGGACTACTTAAAACTGTTACATTATGCGACGTGTATTTCCCTCTCATTAAATGAAAGAATCCCAGAGTAACGCTCTGGTGACTTGCGGCTCATCTTCTATGCTTCAAACATCAAACCCAACGAGACAAGACGAAAGTGTAACATCCAAAAATGACAGAGGCCTTTGTGTAACCAATCGGCTGGAATCCGAACCCTTCATCTGTGCTTGCCATGAACACCATGACTGTCCAGTAGAGCAAACAAGGCTCGCCTATTTCCTCTGGAGTCTGTAGTGGACGTGACTGGGCAGACGTGAAGGTGGTTTTGGAAGTTCCTTTTGGAAGTTAGGGTTCATATTTAACCTACATTGACTCCAAGACCAACCTGCAGCTTGTCTGCTCTGTGGTTTACAAAGGCGCCCATTATTAAGGTTGCAGGTAGGGGACAGAGCCGCTTCTCCAGAACCCCACCGATGATACAGCGGCTGTCCAACATTCCTAAAAACATACAATAAACTGGTGATATATTCAATGTACACTTTGAATGAATTTTTATAATAGACATTTAAAAGACTTTCATTAAAGTGTGAATTTATATTTTAGGCTCAATGAATGAGGCAGTGCAAATTATTTCATCAGATTACCTCTAAAAACCATTTTAGCTTCTGGAAGCTCCATTTGGTAACCAAAAGAGAAGGTTGTCTCCTGGGTCCTAGTGCTCGCTTCAAATTCCACTCCCACTTGAATCTGTCGAGATTACATAAACAACTGCAGCATTACAATTAATGTTCACATTTAAACTATCAAAAGCATTAACATATCTTTCAACCGCATACCTGTTTGTTTGCCCTGTGGTAGTAGCTAGCATGTGCACCTCCTTTACCGGCATTTAATGTTGCCACCCAATTTGGCCCTAAGACAAAAAAGATAATATGTCACAGGTTACTTGAAGAATCAGGAAATTTTATGTAAACCGGATGGAAAGAAAATCACTGCTGATCACTGATCTAAAGCAGACATTCATTCAAACCTGAGTACTGGCCAGCCAAGGTAAGTATGCCCCCTTCCTCTGCCCGACCACGGTGGTACACCAGCTCTCCCCCCAGTACCAGCTGTGGGGACACGCTTTGAAGAAAGTGTGCCACCATTATGACTGTTGAAAAATAGAAAATAAAAGGGCAAAGAGTTCAACAGTGACAGACCCTCAACTATAGGGCAGCTATAAAAATACATGTTCTGCGTGAAAGTTAATGTTTTGATCATACTATAGCACATTCCTGAGGTGTCCAATGAGGACTCACATGATCATACCTGATTCTCTCAGAATGTCAGGGTTGGCCATAGTAACTGCTGCTGTGAAGTCACTGCCTCTGTATTCAGTCTCAAACTGCCACGTGACAAACTGTGCCTGCTGAGTCTGCCAAGACAATCAATTTGACATTTTATATAGCGCTTTTCACAATGTGCATTGTTCCAAAGCAGCTTTACAGGAGAAAATCTGAAAAACTGAAAAGGTAAAAGACCTTGTAGAACAAGATCATTCTAATTAAGCAATTTTAAAGAAATGTACAGAACCGTTAAGCTAATATAATATAGAAACCTCCTGGTGAGCAAGCCAACACGGCCCTGTGGTGAGGAACCCTGACTCAGAAAAAACCTAGGGGGAAACCAGTCTCAGCCGGGAGGGCCAGGTCCCCTCTGAGGTGTCACAGCTGCACTCAGTGACTTTAATTACACGTCACTGAGTAAATGTTTACAAATAACAAGGAGAGCTTATACATTTTTGATTTCGGAAATTTCATGTGTGGAAACTGTTTAGATCTCATTTTGTGACCGATATCAGACAACAGAGCAATGTTATAAGCACGTTAGATGGTATTTGCATATTGTAGCTGTAACATCAAACTGCTATAATGTGATGTAAGTTTAGGATGGTCATTCAGATCCATCCACTTTATAAATGGCGGCACATTTTATTTTTGCTGAATATAAAATCCCTGAATAGAATACTAACCTGAAATACAGCTTTAGCACTTATCCTCTCGCTTAAGTGAAACAAAGAGTGTGCATTTAAGCTGCCAGACGAGTCAATTTCCCCAATAAGCATAGGTGAGCCCTTAACAAAGAGATCGGAGACCATTTCATCGCATGTAGGAAAAACACAGTAGGCTACATATGAAAATGGATCTTTTAAATGTATGAGTACTTTCTGCCTACATTTCGCATGACAATCAATACTTCAATCATTAGTACCTCAATCAGTTATATTAAAGTAAAATGGAAATGTGTATGTATAATATATAATTAATATGAACAGAGATAGTGTAAGATATCCATGTCTATTGTTTCTCTTACTGTTTCTTTGCAGTCGGTGTCTGACTGCAGGTGTTCAGCGTGAAAGCGATAACTGGATGGTGCAACAGCACTGAGGTGAAATGAGTGGCTGACCTGACATCAGAAAAATCCACAAAATCTACATTTGAGTCAGTTGTTTTCTATATTTATATATATATATATTCTACTGAGTATATTACACTATATTCTTTATATATTAAATGGCAAATTTCTTTATTTTTTGTAATTAAAAAAATGTGACTACCCAATTAATGTAATTCTACATTATACATAAATTACTATCAAATTCATTACGGAACTTAAACGCAACACAATGTATAATCAAACCTTGAAAAAACTGCTGAGAGTCTTGTTAATCACCAGTTTTACACCTTCAATCTGCTGTGGAAATACATCTAGATAAACACAAGGTATTACAATTACAATCTGATAAACTGTAAACACGTATTTAAGAATGACTAAAAGCGATAAAAAATAACTCATACCTTTACAGTTGCGGTGCAGGCCATCAAAGCTTCCCGGGTTAGGCAGCCGTCCATCTCTCCTGTCCCACCGTGATAGGGGTCTGCCTTGAGGAAAGGGTGAGTTCTGACGCCCTGGACGGGATGACAAGGCCAGCACACTGCCCATGGGAACCAGCAAGCCGAAAGAGAGGCCCCACACTCCTAACCTGATTCCCCAATATATATTTGACAACAACAATGCATATGCATAAAAATAATAACAATACAAATACATACATGCATAATATGAGATGATGCATGCTTTGTTGGTTATTATGATATGAATAATCTAAATATAAAAAGAAAACAATTTGAATACTTTATAATACGAATCCCATATATGGCTTAATATAGAACATGGTAAATTACACTTAATTCCACAAATTAAGTATTCACGTATCGACATCATTTGCATATTCATAATTTGTACGTTTTAAATATGTTTAAGAGTCTTCAACAATAGTCCAGATATATCCATGCAATGGGAGCATTTTGTTCCCACAAAACGTTACTTTTGCTTGTTCTACTTACGCTGAATAAATGTGGGTTGTGCAAATAATAAATTATAACTTCATATGCAAAGACGGTATCCTAAAACCGCCCAAATAACCGCTGGAAGAGAATAAGGTGAAAGGATGCTGAGGGATGTGATGACAGCTCTAGTGGAGACTCCAGCGGCGGAAGCAGCTGATCAATGCGGTCATTTCTTTGAGAGCAGCTACAAAATACCTCCGTGAAGAAACAAACTCTCGTGCATAGTTCCGCATATCGCTGAAACACATGGAAACATACGTTGAACTGATTAGTAAAAATATTCTTTTTATAAATATTAAAATGTGACAATTTTGTGAATAATAAAAAAAAAGATGTCTAATCTAATGTTAAATAAAAGACCGTGACGTCATGTGGCGCGCACGTCCGGGTATCTCCGGACAGTCAACATGGCAGATGAAGCCACTAGAAAAGTGGTCTCGGAAATACCGCTTTTAAAAACAAATTCAGGACCAAGAGACAAAGAATTATGGGTTCAGAGGCTTCGAGAAGAATATCTAGCCTTAATAAACGTATGTATTATTTTGGAAACTACAAAAAACAAGCATAAAGCTAACAAGAGTGTTAGCCGTATGAATGAATTAAGATACGTGTCATTACTTAAGAGAGCTGACAATGTCTTGACGAAGTAAATCAATATGTTTAGTACTGGCTTATAATATACACGCCATATAGTCATTATTCATCTATCTGTGACTTTAAAATTTCACATATGTGCTCTTATTCAAGTTATGTGACATTTGTGTCGTTGTTTTTTCAGTATGTTGAAAATAACAAAGCTGCTGATAATGACTGGTTCCGCCTAGAGTCCAACAAAGAGGGTACAAGGTCAGTATTTGTGCTGTTTTAGTGGATTGTCACTTGTATGCAATGTATAGATTGTGCATAGTTTTTGACGATTTTTCATATCATATCATTAAGCTTAATGCATCTTGTTTGTGTAACGTTAGGTGGTTTGGAAAATGCTGGTATATCCACGAGCTTCTGAAATATGAGTTTGACGTGGAATTTGATGTAAGATCTTTTAAACGTACAAATTCAATTAAATGATATTTGGGTAGCTTACATGAAATTTCAAGCAATGACAGCAATGCCCTGTGGTGTGACTTAATAAGTTAATGCACAATTTATAACACATAATTATTGTAATGCTTGTAGTTTTCAGGGCTTTACAGTAATTGACTGAGGCCTTTAGAATTGGAAGGCAAATGGATGATTTGAGAACATATAAATAGTTCATAGACATGCTAACTACCCATTTATCTTCATGTTATATAATATATGAAACAAATCCAGATGGCATGGTTATTTGTCTTGAGCAACTTAATTTATCACAATGTCCAGATTCCAGTTACATATCCAGCCACAGCACCTGAGGTGGCTATTCCAGAGCTAGACGGAAAGACGGCAAAGATGTACAGGTTTGCTGTGATTCATACATTAAGACATCTATACTTGAAGTATTGTTGTGATAGTTCACCCCCCAAAAAACATCTGTCATCATTTACTTACCCAACCTGTATGACCGTCTTTCTTCTACAGAACATAAAAGAAGATATTTTGAAATAGGTTGTTAACTAGACCATTCGACTGCTTTGGTTTGGTGTCCATAAAATAGATGGGGTCTATTGCTGTTCAGTTACCAACTTTCTTTAAAATATCTTCTTTTGTGTTCTGCTGATGAAGTAAAGGCTTACAGGTTTGAAAAGACAAGATGAGTAAATAATGACTTTTTGGTCAACTATCACAAATGTATTTAGCAATGTTGTTTTATGTACCTTTCTGATCCTTTAAAACACTTTTGGTCATAGAGGTGGCAAAATCTGCTTGACCGATCACTTCAAACCACTGTGGGCAAGAAATGTTCCAAAGTTTGGATTGGCCCATCTTATGGCTTTGGGAGTAAGTTGCCTAAAATATTGTGTATTTCTCTGTAATTATGCAGGTTACTGTGCCTCATTGTAATGACCAATCTCTGTCTTTTTTAAGCTTGGACCATGGCTTGCAGTTGAGATTCCGGACCTCATTGCTAAAGGCATCATTCAACATAAAAATCAACAAAACAGTTAAAACAGAAGTGGATTTTGCATTTACCTACGTCGTAACAGTGTTACTGCGAACGTAAATGACAGCTGACTTCAACTTTTTGTTTGGCAGTCTCACAAAAACCCTGGACATCAGATCTACCTTTGACATTTGTACAGATATCTATTTTAAGCCATAGTGGTTTCAGTATTGTCAAAGTTTAAGTACTGGCTGTTAAATGAAATGTGTATGCTTTTCATCAGTAAAACCTTGATACTGATGTGGTATCACGTTTATTTGATGGAAAATATACTTGAGGTGACAAGTAATCTGAACAGTTAACTTAAGTCTGATGTGACATCAGAGTCAGGATATAGATTGGTACTGTTTATGCATTCAATTACATTTACACTTTATTTAGTAAACAGGATGCCCCTGGGATATAGTGAAGTTTTTCCCATCAGAATATAAACAAAATTTCATTAACTTCACTGTAAAAATTCACTGTTTATTGTTTTGCGGTTGGACTAAAAAACGTAATTTTTATTTGCTATTTTACACAAAATCATGCATGTCTCTGAAATTACAAATAAATTATAGACTAAATAGTATTTCTTAAGAAATAACATATACACAAAGCTTTTCATTCTTTTGTGCATAGTTCATTTTTGTTTGCATATAATTTGTTTGTCTGTTGCCCTAATTATTATTTTCTATTGCATGTTGGTTTTCTCTTTGTTGCACATAGGTTTTTTAGGTTAGCTTATCTCTCAAATGGCTTTATGTCCAGGGAAAACAGGACTGTTGGTGATCATCAGATCTGGGTGTACTCAGCCACTGGTTGCAATTCGCTACCACAGCTATATACAATTCACACACAGCACCTTTAAAACAACTGTGTGAGAGCGCAATGTGTTGCCGTAGTAACCTGTTCTATAAAGGACGTCTCGTTTACTTATAGGTTAAGGACCCTCCGTATGCACCCTCCGGAGACAAAACACAGCTGTTTATGTTAAGATGTGCAAGTGGCTTTACAATTAGAGTTACATGATTCATTCTTGAAATTCCTACTGGTATAAAGACGTCTCGTTTAATTCTAGTTTGAGGATCCTCCATACCGCATGCAACATTCGGAGGACACAAGGGTGAAGGCAGCCTTCTGAAACAACACAGCTACTGTTTTGGATAGTTCGAAACAGCACATTCTAGCGACAAGTGAAAGTAACTAGAAGTGATTAGGATCTGCATTGATCATGGCCTGCACCTTGCGTCTGGGCACCAGACAAAGATGTAAGCAAATAAATAAGAGCCATTGGCTGCTATAAAAGGGAAATAATGTTTAAGCGCCACAGAATCAACTTTTTCAGTCATCCTATCACGTGTACAACTTTGTTTTATTATAGAAAAAGTTAAGTAACCATGTTAAATGAGATCCTACGAATTCATACAATGGGCGACCTCGTTAAACAGTTACGAATTGCTGAGAGGTATTGTTTTATTGTTGTTTATTATGGTTCAACAATAAAATAAAACCAAACACGATAGTTCCTATAGTTTTTTAAACAAAATTTTGATAGGGTCTGTAATATATAATGGGTAAATTTAAAGTCGGTTCTTCACATGGGATTTCTTCTAAGATTTTTTCCACCTCTACACCAGGTTTCCTTGCCACTGCCTTTGGCTTGCTCACTGGGAGGCTGATGATATATATCACGAGATATAAACTTTCTTAATATTCCTATGAATTTAATAATCTGATTACAATTCTAGACGGTTGTTTTTCGAGTATAAAGCATTTTTTCACATTTTCCTTAAACAAAAAGACCAAAAAAATTACATTAACCCTCTCTCTTTCTCTCAACCGGTTTTGTTGAAACTAGTAACTTTGTATTAGCACCTATTGTATTATTGCTCCTAAAGGACATATCGCTTATTGCTCCCTGATCTCGTTTTAAGTCGCTTTGGATAAAAGCTTCTGCTAAATGACTAAATGTACATGTTCATCAACATTCTGTATTGTTTTTCACTAGCCTGTGTCCGTACTGTTTTGTGCTCAATTGTGTTTTGTCGTTAAGCTTATTTCTATACTATTTTTCAACACATACCCACGGACTTCGTCCTTGTTACTTAGCCCTGGGTAAAAATATCCCACGTGGATTACTGACATTGGACATAAAGTGATGGACATAAGCGCTGGTACTTTAGGACAGTTTATTATCACAAAATTGAAATTAATGGTTATACATTTAACAGCCCTTTGTGTGTCATATACTGACACTGTAACCCACAAAAATGTACAGCAGTAAATTTTTACATTTGTCAAATGATGGCGAAAGAAAAAGTGTGACATTTTCACTTGCCTGAGAATAGAAGCAGCAAAAACATGATTATGAAAAAAAGAACTTGATTTGGTTTAAACATTTGACTTACAATTTTGATGAATTCACATTCTAACATGGCAGCAAGAAATTTACAGTAAGATAACGTATGGAAAACAGCTAGAGATATTGTTCCCTGCAAGTTTTCACATTTCTGTGAGATTTGGCTTTTTAAATTTGAACAAAGTTATATATTTACACACATCATAAAACCGCTCACAATCCCACACAGCTTCCTGGATAATGTGTCATTCAAATCATGATTGTTTCATTGTTAGTATCTCAGCCCTATTGATTACACTTGTGTTTGGTCATCAGAGTGCAGATGGTCTCTCCACACCCCCAGCAGGACTGTATCGTATGTGCAGGGCCCGGTTTCCACTTGCAATATTGACAAGTGCCTGAGTTGCCCGAATTCGAGAGGCTTTTTTGTTTTGTAGCAATGAGCTGCTTGAGGCTATTCAAGATGGTGGTGTTGGGTCCTAGAGCAACATCTACAACATCAATTCGTTTTGGATCCCAGACACAGTCCTCTTCTAGACCGCTTGGCACAGCTTTCATGCCACATTTTGGGGGTACCCAAGCAGTGTCGTAACCAGCATTATGCCAGGTCTTCTGTAGTGGATGGTTGTCCTGATCGATTCTTTTTACTTTTCCACAGTCCACACTTAATTTAAGCACGACTTTGTCAGTAAACGGGCTGTTCAGAGGATATCGTTCTGCTTTCTTCTGATCACGGCTCACATAAACACCAGGTCCGAGCATTCCATCTGGAGATTGTGTGAAGCCGTTTTGTATGATAATTTGCGCCGTTTGGACTTTGGTGCCGTGGTACATGGTATAACGGCTGCCTGATTTGGCTTCTTGTTCTGCTTCAAGATGACGGTCCTCATCATAGTGCACATCCCAGCCAAAAAATTTAATGGATGACATTCTGCTTTTAACAAGTGGTATATGCTGTGGATAAAGCGCATAAACAATCAAATAAACGTTGTTTGTACGTTATGTTAAGAGTCTCTTATTCTTTATCACAAGCTAACTGTTTATATTAACAGTTGTCATCAAATCCAGCTTGGATAAAAAAAATTAAAGTGATATTTAAAATGACATATATTTACTGTAGGTGAACCATCCCTTTAAATGAGTTTCTCAAATTTCTGATCCTTGCCTACTAGTCCATTAAAACTAAGTTTTTGTTTCTTGGAATAACATCGCGCAACCACCGGAAAAGAACGAAAATATGTTGGTTACGTGTTTTCTCGATGTATTAATCGATCCATTGGATGTATAGTATTATTCTAAATGCTTTTAAAGATCATTCCAACACATACCTTACGATTCTCGCAAATAAAAAACAATTGACAAGCAACTCTTCCGTCCGAAACTCTCTCTGGCTTTGTGTCCTTAATACAGTCTGAAAACTAACCTTTCACTTTCATTTCTTTATTATCAGTCTTCCTGTTGTGCTTGAAGACGTAAACATTTATAATTTTCCGTCACAAACTTTACCTACAACGGATAAGTCTTCACACTAAAAAATGATGCAGTTATCCAGTTGATTTATTTTGTCACTGCTCAGTTTAGGTATGGAAATATATTTGTGGCGTGTCAATCAAGCGTCGTAGGCCCGCCTTCTTTTCCTAGCGCTCGTTTCATTGGACCAGAAGCTCTCCTGCCCGGTTTTATTTCTCCGACGGGTTATGGCTAAAAGGGATACAGCTACCTCCACTGGGCATGCGCACTTTAATGCCACATCATTTTTGTCACGCAGACAAGTTAATTCAATTTTGTATTGCAAGATTTAGGGTTGTTGTCGCTGTGTGCGTTTGCTAATCCAATTGATTGTTATTTTATGGCGAGATTTCGCATCACTTCCGGCCATAGCTGTATCCCATCTAGCCACTTGTCCCCCGTGACCGAAGGGAAGACGGTTGTTGATGGAAGCGATACAGCTACGGTCGGAAGTTGTGCAAAATCTCGCCATATAATTACAATAAATTACATTAACTCACGCCTACACCTACCCCAGTCCTAAATATAACCGTACGAAAATAAAAATATATTAATCAACTGTTTTAAGCGTGACCAAGATTATGCGGTATTGAAGTGCGCATGCCCAGTGGAGGTAGCTGTATCCCTTGTAGTCAAAAACCGAAGGTGGAAAGCGCGTGGATGTGTTTTGTGAATTAAATATTTACTTATCTGCCAAATTGTAAATTTGTGTTAGAAGTAACCTCTAATCACGCGAGCAGTGCTTGGTTTTTCCGGTTTACTTTTATTTGTTATCTCTCTAAAACCCGACATGCACCAATTTTACGAACTTGCTATAAAACGTGATTTCACGTCTTAATGTATGGTATTTTTTTATTGTGGCGGAGGCGTCGTTCGTGTCGACGTTTCCCTTATCCGCATGCTGTTGCCCCGGGAACGAAATTTGAATGCCGCACGGCACCAAATGACCGACCCTCTCTATCTCAACCCCAGGGAAAACGGATCTAGAAGTTTTAAGTGCATTGAGAGACGATACGAAGTTTTCCCTGCTCTTTCGCCTCCGCAGTTAATCGCGTTTGCATTAGCTCACTTCCTTTAAAGACTTTACTACTTTAATTCGATTGTAAGCCTGTATAGCGACAGATGTCGGAGCGTCACTCGGGCGTCATGGTGACATCTAGTAATGCTGCATCGTGTCCCTCCTGGCTCTCTACGATCGTTTCTAGCTCGCCAGTGGATTAAACGTCTCGATGCTTGCTTAAAAGATGTTTAAAAGTCATGTTTCCCATCTGATGTGACTATTTGCTGTGTTGTGGACGTGAACATTTCTGGAAATGCTCAAAGCACGCGAAGTTCTACTTGTAGGGGAAGGCAACTTCTCTTTCTCCGCAACCTTGAGCGAGAACGCAGGCGACGATGTCGGTGTTACCGCGACTTGTTATCAAAACGAGGAGATGGCGAACAGACAGGAAAGCGCCGCACTGAACATAAAGCGATTACGAGAGAGAGGTTAGTCTTTATTTTAAAACACAGACTAATGTCCGCTTGTTTAATGCACGTGTTCTCATTGTGATGATAGCTATTTGTTTTGTGTCCTTGCTTTCGTGTTTTATACAATTGAAATACGTTATTGTTCTATTCTAATCTACCCACAGATGTTCATGTTTGTGTTTAATATAAGCATTTTCAAGGATACCCTTGAATTCTCTTACTGAACTGTCACTTGGCACATTATCATTGCCCTGAATTTGCATGCATGCTGCGAAGTCGATGAGTCGGTTTTTATGAAACGACAAAGGGGGTTTAAAGCCCATTGTGATCTGTATGATCATTTAAAGATGTATTTAAAGAATTGATTTAGGAAAAACTCATTTGTATTGTGCTTTACTCCAAGGATCAAATATTCTGTTTGAGGTGGATTGCACGTGCCTGAAGGACCATGAAGCCATCAAGCATCATCTTTATGACTGCATTATCTTCAATTTCCCTCACAGTGGGCGTAAAAGTGGGGTAAAGAAGAATCGCATTCTGTTGGTGAGATTTTTCCAAAGGTAAGATTGATACCCCTGTGGCATCAAGGTCTTTATACGCATGTTATATAAGCTCGACTTCCATTGTTATATAAAGATAATACAGAGGAGATTTCGTTTGAGTTTTGTGATCTTCGATACATCTTTAATTAATAACTGATGGAAGGTTCATGTTTTTTTTTCTAGTGCTATTGCTGTCCTGAAGGACAATGGGGAGGTGCATGTCACCCTGTGCAACGGTCAAGGTGGTACTCCATGTGACAGTCCAGCGAGAGAATGGCACAATAGTTGGCAGGTGGTTGCCATGGCAGCAGAAGCTGGACTAATTCTAAGTGAAATCCGGCCTTTTGAATGTGATATGCATCAAGGTTACCGATGTACAGGTTACAGGTAAAAACGTTTATGAAATACTCATTTATACCATTTTAGTTAAGTAAACATTTGTTGAAGTTGCTTTAGAACTTCAGGAGGATATAAATAATATTTGTGAAGTCCGTGCTAATGGTATTCATTTATTCCTTTACTAAGGAGTCAAGACAAAGGTTTTCATGTAGAAGGAGGTTTGACCCACATCTTTACTCGGAGTCTCCCATATACCATGCCAGAAAAACTGAAAATGGAGAGAACAATTGGGAAGGCAACGGTTTGTTTTGAGATTCCAGCTGAGTTGTCCGAGTATGTGAACAGGTACATTTTACATTGTTGAATAGAAACATCTATATAAAGTGTCAGCTATGTATTAGGTCAGTGAATAGCAGTTTATTGATGTATTTTGTCACTCTTTTGCTTTATGGCAGGAATTTCCTCAGTCAGCAGTCACATCATCCAGTAAAAACTGTCCAGGAACAATTACTCCGAGAGCTAAAATCAGTTTGGCCCGTATGTACCATAAGCCTGGAATTCCCAGAACTGGTCACCTGCCGGCCAGAAACGCTTCAGAAATATGAACCCGATCTGACCCATTCGGAGGTCTACTGGATTAAACCTACTGATACCTATATATTCAACCAAAGCGCAAATGGACAAGAGGATGGTGAGTCTATGGATGATCAACAAAGCTTCACTGGCAGCTATGCACTACGACCCTCTCTGCTCTTTCATGCGCAGGAGATTACGCAGAATGAGGAATTCAGTCCTGGAACACTTTACGCTGTCAGTAGTCTTATCTTTCAGAGAGTACCTGTTTCCCCGAGCCGTTCTCCTGCCTTCCACCAACTTCTACTGGTGGGAATGTTCCCCTTAGAATCTCAACCTCTCAAGTGCTTCCAAGAATCTTTAGAATCGCTGTTCGCTTCTTACGGCATTTCCTTCGAGCTGGTGCAAACAGGCCCAGAGCAGCAAGTTTGGATGAATTCAAAGATGCTTCCAAAATTTGGACGGATCACATCAATGCCCTCCTTGGCTTCAGACCTTGAAGGTCTACAATTAATAGTTGTCTCAATAAACTTGGACCATTTGGCTACTCTGATTTTCGGCATTTCTGACTGGCGCTTGCTTTGGAGTGCAGATCCTCGTTTTCTTCAGCACTTTGAGCTCAATCCACTTGGAACTTTCCGTCCATTCTCCCTTTACCCACCAAGCTACATACATGACATCAGCTTCTGGATGGATCCAGACCTCTTTGAGGAGATTAATTTCCACACAGTTGTGCGGGAGGCTGCTTGCGGCGCTGTAAAGGATGTCGCGTTAGTGGATCGATTCAGACACCCACACATGGGTCATGCAAGCTTCTGCTACAGGCTCACATATCAGTCTTCGGATCGTGCCCTGTCACACAGTCAGGTGTTAGGACTACAGAGTCAGCTGCGGAGACTGTTACCTCTGCGCCTGCAAGTAACCCTAAGGTGAACTGAAGAGAGCATATCAAAAAGACAGAGTGAATGTGTTTTGGATAAATCAAAAGTGAAATGCTTGTTTTTAATGAATACAATTTGTGTATTATGTCAGTCTTTGATAAATCAGAATGTCAAGTGTTGCTTTTGTGTTTGAATTACGCATAGTCATATGTTTACATATTGCTAGTTCAATTATATGGATGTTTTTAATTATTTATATTGTTTAAAAACGGCATCAAATGTATTATTACAAGACATTGTTTTTCATACAGCAAAAATGTAAACGTTAGTGAAGTGTGTGTATTTTTAATTCGGCATGTTTAGGAAATCAGACGTAAGACATGTTTGCTAAAATTTAATCTGATGTGTTTTTTTTCTCAATTTCTTGTAAGGCATGTTTACAAAAATTCTGAAGCTGCATTTACTGCTGTGATACAAATGGGAAGTGTATAATTATGAACATTTGTGACCGTATGGAGGGTGTCACGAATAAATAATGTTATTCAAATGACATAAAATGTTTTTTTCTCACTCTCTGATCCTTTTCTATGACTTGTAAGGCCTTCTCCTTATTTTGGGGTAAACTTATTTTTTATTGAACTGAAATTGATACTGAACATCAAACGTTTGTGAACCTTTATGCTTCCCTTAACGAAACTGTACATTATATGATGGGTTTAACATAACAAGCAGGAACCAACTTGTCTTGTTTAGGAATGGTTTGTGAACAATCCCACGGCATTAAGTGAAAAATGTTTACATTTTCTCAAAAGAATGGCATAATGTGAGTTTGTATTTGCTTGAATCTTTAATTGTTAATGTTTAAATAAAAAATGTGAGGGCGTTGTGGAAGGTGTCCATAGAAAAAAATAATTAATATTAAGCAAATAAATGAGCCACGGAACCTATCAATGTACAGAGAAACACTATTTTCCATAAGGGTTATGTTGTCGTTTTCACTATATAAATAGGTTAACTAAATAAACGTAATTTAGCAAAGATCGCTATGGCTCTACATTGAGTTTGGCTGCGCTCAATGTAATGACGCCACGCGCAGCCAGTAGAAACATGGCGACGAAAGGACCCCGTCAGCGCAACAGACGGGGAAGCAAACAAGATGCCAATAACATAAACAACACACCTAGCACTGACAACCGAGCAACAAAAGACGACAAATGTGCTGAGGACAAGTCGTCCGGTGACCAAAAAAATGAGTAAGTAGCCAGTCCAGCTCACTCGCTATATATGAATGCGCTGACAGCTCGCTGCTAGCTCGATAACGCCTGGTTGCCTTAATAAACGATGAATGAGTAAAGCAACATGATTCGTTCATAGGCTTTCGAAACGAAGAAGAAAGACGCTTATGTAACGTTACTATATCCTGCCAGTCGTCTTCTTTGTGGTTCCTGTCGTTACATTGTAACACGTCGGTTCATTCATCCGTTCAGGGCAGATTTACCGGTCTGTAGTAAAACGCTGATACATAAGATTTGTGCTCGAAACTACAGTGGTTTCTTTCAGTACTACTGCTCCTTTAAAACCTCACGTCTCTGTTTTAAAGGGTATGCATACTATATTGTATGACCCTAGATAGTGCAATGTTTCTCGATGAGTGTCTTAAACAAGCATTCCTATGTTGCCATTGCGCATGATCAATTTCATAGTCGCCCAGATACACACAATTGCACCGTCCACACACTTTGTCTTTCTATTGGGTGTCCGCTTAAAGTTTTTTAGATTCATTTGAGACTCTGAAACAGATAAACACTTGTGCTTAGTTTCACCCTGTGCTCTGTCCCGCTTTTGCTTGTTAGTTTGTTCCCAGATAAGCACATTACCTCCTATACCCCATCTCTCCATTCCAGGTCATCCGGTAAGGCAGGGCAGGTGTGGGCTCCTGAGGGCTCCACAGCCTTCAAGTGTCTGGTTTCAGCCCGCTTCTGTGCTGCGTTACTCAGTAACGTATCTGACTGTGATGAAACCTACAATTATTTGGAGCCAGTGAGTTGCATCTTTTCATGGTTCGCTCTTGATTTTTTTATATGTGGAACTGATATGCAAGAAGTGATTTTTGCTAGGTTCTATATCAGTTAGATATAGGTCACGATTAAACGCATTTTAAAGATACTTTTAATCTTCTCGGTCGTTCCCATGTACAGACGTGCTCAAATTTGTTGGTATCCCTCGAGAAAAAACGAGGACTTGCACAATTTTCTCTGAAATAACTTGAAACTGACGAAAGTAATTGGCGTCCACCATTGTTTATTCCATAGTTAATAGAAATCAGACTTTGCTTTAGATTTTTTTTATTTAACTTAATATTGTAAATAAAGCAAATGAAAATGTCATGGACAAAAGTGATTCTTTCGATTCAATCTGGGATCGATTTTCCTCTAATGGCCGAGATACATAATCCAATTATGTATTATCTTTTCAAAGGGGTACCAACATATTTGTCCAGGCCATTTTAGAATATCTATATATAATAATGATAACAATAATTCATCTCTTTCCACAGCTTCTTTGCTTTATTCTATGACATACCAAAGGCATGCAAGTATACATGATACAATAGCTTTTAACTTCATCACTCTTCAGGAGGAATGAAGCATTATTTTAATGAGCTGTAAGGGTACCAACAAATTTGATTCTCTGTATATGCTGTTTCACCCAAAATATTTGACCAAGTCCATTTGTAGACGTTTTATGGTTAGGAAAGGAATATTGAGCATACAAACGTTTCAAGCATGGTTTTCCTAGCTTTATACGAGTAAAAGACTACTTCCAATTTCACAAAAAAGAGAAGGGCACATTGGAAAACAGAAAATATGTCAGAACAGGGAAAACTCTGGAATAGCCTTCCTGATACTATTTGAGGGTCAGATACACTCGCCCAATTTAAATCTAGATTAAAGACACATCTTTTCAGCCAAGCATTCACTTAATGCAAAATAAACCACCGGGAGACTGCTGACATTAGATATTATTTACTAGGTGCTTATATAGCAAGTTAAACTATTCATGTACTGTGTTTTACCTTTTTTGTGTTTTTCTTATTTTCCCCTGTAAAGCTGCTTTGGATCAATGCAAATTGTGAAAAGCGCTATATAAATAAAATTGAATTGAATTGAAAAACACAAAGCTGAAAAACATTCATACATTTCATAGATCTGCTTGGTTTTTAAAAACAAACTTCATTATTTTGTGATTTTGTATACCAGACTCACTACCTGCTGTACGGAACAGGGATGCAGACATGGGAATATTCCCCAGCCTATGCGATTCGTTCGTATGCATATCTCTGGCTCCATGCACTTCCTGCCTGTTTCCATGCCAAAATATTACAAACCAACAAGGTAAACTGAACCGTGATTTTGTTGAGTATATCATTAAGTGATGTATGTAAAATGACTAAATGACAAATATAAAATAAGTTCTCTCTTCTAATTTAGGTCCTTGTGTTTTACTTCCTGCGCTGCATGTTAGCATTCACCTGTTGTGCGTGTGAGCTCTACTTCTACAAGTAAGTGCAGCATGTCATGTGTACAGTGCGTGTACGCATATGTGCGTGCTGTAATCTTGTGTATGTCATGCAGGGCCGTGTGTAAGAAGTTTGGCCTGCATGTGGGGCGTCTTCTGCTGGCTTTCCTAGTATTGAGTGCCGGGATGTTCTGTTCTTCTGCAGGTGAGTCACAACTAGGAGTGTTTTTAAATATAATTTTGTGATCATGAGTTTTGAGAGTAAATAAAAAGTATCTATACAGAATTTGTCTTGTACAACTTTTATTATTTTATCTCATGGTAGATAATAGAAGTGTGTCATGTTGTTTTTCCTGTTTTGACATTACTGAGGGTCTCCAGTCTGACTTTTGTGTGTTCATATTCAGCTTTCCTGCCTAGTACCTTTTGTATGTACAGCACATTGGTAGCTATGACTGGCTGGTTCCAAGGGCGCCCCAGTCTGGCTGTACTGGGTATTGCAGCGGGGGCAATAGTGGGCTGGCCTTTCAGTGCTCTTCTGGGGTAAGTCAACGTTTATCGTTTTATACTCTATAATTAATATATTAGATGAAACATTTCAAAAAACAAAATGGAAAGGCCAAAAGAATAGTTATTATTAGTTATCAGTTATCATTTATATGGGCTCTGTTGACTTGTGTGTTTTTCCAGCATACCTATTGCCTTTGACTTGCTGTTGTTGAAGAAAAAGTGGAAAGATTTTATCATATGGACTCTGGTGGCATTGCTGCTCTTTCTGGTTAGGAAATTTCCATTTGATATATTTATTTTGAGATATTTTTGGTCTGGGAAAATGGCATTAAAAATGGCATTTTCTCATGATTGTTAAACATGTTTCATGCAGGTTCCAGTTGTTGTGGTAGACAGCTACTACTATGGCAAGCTGGTGATTGCCCCTCTGAATATAATACTGTACAATGTGTTCACCCCTCATGGGCCGGATCTCTATGGTAGGTTGTCAAACACAGCTACTTGTGTTACTCTAAAGCGAAAAAAGTAGTTTTTTGTTTTAAATTAAAGCTGTAATCTATAACTTTTATATTAAAAATAAATAGAAATCAATTGTGCAAGTAGATCAAATATTATGTTCAGAATTCATTATCTCTGATTGGCACCAGTTAAGCTTATAATATTTCACCGGAAAATCAAAATGTACCCATGTTTAACTCACCCTCAAGAATGGGAGTGAATGGGCGTCGACTTTTTGACAGTGACGAAAGCTCCCACACAGAGATGATGGTATCCTGTTGGATCAAAACGTTCGACACTAGAACTCTGTTCAGTGAGAAGCTAAACATCAACGTTTATAGCGCTGTCAATATGGATATTTCTCTCAAACAAACGCGTCGATTTGCTTCGGTTAAGACCGTGTCTAGCCATTCTTTGATCGATGGGTGAACTTTTTGGAGCTTCAAAAAGTCAACGCCCATTCACTCCCATTCTACCACTTGGAAGGAAAATGATACGTGCTATTATAACTCCGACTGCATTATTCTTTAAGAAGAAACCAATGTTAGGAATTGCAGCTTTCGTTTGAATAGGGTGTACTCTTATTTGTCATGCAAACTAGCAATTTAAATAATTTGCTGTGAGATAAAAACAATAATGCTTAATGCCTTTTCATTAATAGATTTCTCTGTTTTCTCACAGGCACAGAACCATGGCATTATTACTTTGTAAACGGTTTCCTGAATTTTAATATTGTATTCGCGTTGGCTCTGTTTTCTCTTCCTCTCACTGCGCTTATGGAGGCACTGCTGCAGAGATTCAATGGTATGAATAGAGAATGTGTTATATTGTTCGTGCATTACACGAGCCCTAATGTCTCCCCTAGCTATATTTTGAAATCAATATTAATCATTTCTTTCTGGTCACATTTTGCAGTACAGAACCTCGGTCGACCATACTGGTTGACCTTGTCACCGATGTACCTGTGGATGCTGGTGTTTTTTACTCGGCCGCATAAAGAGGAGCGCTTTTTGTTTCCTATCTATCCTCTGATCTGTCTGTGCGGAGCTGTGGCGCTCTCCTCGCTTCAGGTTAGAATTCCTTTCTAAATGTACTCATGACATTTAAATACAATACGTGGTATAGGCTGCGATCGTTAGTGTTGTCTTATTGCTTGAAATAATCTTTTTTTTTCATTCTTGAAAATGTAATAACTTAAAGTTTTCTGTTAATGTTGCTCAGTGCTGGTTTTTGATTGTTTTTAACCAATTGCCAAATCGCTATGAAGGCACTGGTTTAGTAAACATGTTGTTTAGCATTCGTTATGGTACGCCCATCATTGTTGTTCCTCATTTAATTCCTGTTTTACTCAGAAATAATATAAAATGATCTAAAGTAAAAATATTTATGTTGACATTAAATGTGAATATGATTTATATGTCAAATATAAAATATATATTTTTTGTCTTTGCATGTTTCTCCTTGTAGAAGTGCTATCACTTCATATTCCAACGCTATCGTCTGGAGCACTACACCATCTCCTCTAACTGGCTGGCTCTCGGCTCTGTGATGCTTTTTGGAGTGCTCTCACTGTCCCGTTCTGTGGCTCTCTTCAGAGGTACAGACAATACATATTTACTAACATACATAGTAACAAAAAGCAGAGAAAAAGTTATTCTTCAAATTTTGTCTTAAACAGTACATTTTAAGTTAATAAAAATCACTTACACTGTTTTATACGGTGCTGCTCTGTGTTTTAGGCTATCATGCACCTCTGGATTTGTATCCAGAGTTTCACCGCATCGCTAAAGACCCCACAATCCACACAGTTCCAGAGGGGAGACTGGTCAATGTTTGTGTGGGCAAAGAGTGGTACAGATTCCCCAGCAGTTTCCTGCTGCCTAACAAGTGAGGCTGCAACCTGGTTATAAACTCAAAGGCTCTTCACATAAATACAGCATAATGTAAATATGTGACATTTACATTGCTACCCTTTAATGCGTGCACCACTCTTTTGAACAGCTGGCAAATACAGTTTATCCAGTCAGAGTTCAGAGGCCAGCTGCCGAAGCCATATGTCAACGGGCCTGATGCCACCTGGATACTCCCAGAAGACGTGAACGATCAGAACCTTGAGGAACCATCACGATATGTGAGTGTCAGACCATGTTATTTCAGTTTAAAATTGACTGCTTGCTTTTTCAATTGTGGGTGTTGTTCCTATTCAATTTCATTATAGGCATAACAGGAGACTTTTTAACAAAAGGATCTGAGCCGTGAACCAAAACACCCAGATTTAAGAAAATTAAAAAAACGCATTGTGCAAATTATTGAAAATTAATCGTAATCGTCAAATTTAGCCTTCATCAATTACAAAAACTAAATAATTGAGTTAAACGATTATTGCGCCGAATTCCATTTAGCAAGGATCCTCTCTTTTCTTGTAGTATTAATAAACAGCGCACACCTTTCCTTTTACAGGTTCGGTGCTATTTCTTTACATTTATTTTTCAGTTAAATTCAGAGTTGAAAAGCCAAGTTTTAAAGGGGATGAGTAATCGTGTTAAATAATCGGGATCTCAATATTGGTTTGTGTCGTAGTCGAGCAGCTCTAGTTAGAAGGCTACCTCAACTACTTCAAGTATTGCCCTTAATTTTTTTAAGAGTCTTTGAGCGCTCTTCTACCATCGTCTGAGATGGTAACAGTTATGTTTCCACGTGTTTCTGGCTCGCCACGACACGATTACAAACTGTTCTCGGCTCAGAATTTTCGGCACGGTTTTCTAACCGTCCTGAATCATGGTAATGAATGCACGCATAGGCGTTATAGCTCAGTCTATTGTGTTACCAAGGCAGAGTGTGACGTGTTTGTGCTTACATTCTAACAAATTTTGTTATCAGCCCTGCGGTGAAAAATGAAAACATTTACATACCGGCTTGTATGGATCGGCACGGAGTTGAACGATTTGGCGCAATGGTGGAAAAGCGCTCTTTGTGTCTTTATAACAAAAGTACAAACATCCCACGGCACTGGAAGGGGGGACTTGAATTTTCCAGGGAATGAATATCAAGGGTAGCAAAAATATATCCGTGTGATACCCTCAAAAAAAATGTAAATTTCATAAATTGTGGGATTTTCTGTTATTTAACTTTCCTCCAGCGAATCTCGGGCATTTCCACCACTGGGTTTATAGCTTGAAAACCTGAATGTTATACAGGCAATCTCTGCTAGCTTGCAATAATACACCGTAGTTCTTCTTGCCTGAAGTTCACTGAAATTGTTTCCATGGTAACAGCGAATTCTCTTATTGGTGGTTCTTTCTTCAGCGTGGATGGTAGTGTAGTACTTCACATGGAATTCATCAATTATATAAAATATTGAACAAAGCCTGACTTGATAATATTATATAGCTAAAAGTAGAAGTTCCAGAAGCTGTCTTCATTTTCTTTTCCTTTTTAAGTTTTTTTAAATAGCTAATATTGTGCAAATCAGTTGTTTTACCAGGCATATTAATTCAAGCCTGCAGGTTCAATTGTCAAATTGTAATAATTTGTAATAAAATAATAAAATAAATTGTAATAAAACACGTTCATGTCAGATTACCCCCAAATGTTTTTGGGGTTGTAAAAAAATTCAGTATAACAGTGAAATGTACTTTTTTTATTGCTAAAACCAGTGTGGCATAAATTTGCATTAAAAATTGTAATGAGATAATTCATTAAAATATAATTTGTATTTGCACTAAGACAAAGTCAGACTAGACAACAGTGTTTCTTATCTAAACTTTTTGATTGACCTTTGCATATATCAGTGTTATTAACACATCTATGTGACCAGAATTTTTTATGTAATTTGTGTTTTCTGTCTCACAGTTAGAATTAAAACAGTGTCATTATTTGGTGGATCTGGCAACAGACGTAGAGACCCTTCGCGAACCAAAATATGCCGCTAACAAAGAAGAGTGGAGCATTATTGCTGACAAGCCTTTTCTAGACACTACCAGGCAAGCATACATCTACTTTTATGATGTTTGAAACAGATTTATAAACATGCTTTGTTCTTGTAGATACTTGAAAATGTACTCATTTTGCTGAGGTTTATTTAAAATTGTAGGTTGTGTAGTTGTCCAGTAGAGGGCCCCCTTGTAATTACATTCGTACCTGTGACGTCATTGTTAACAAGTGCTTATCAGCAATTGTGATAGAGGATGTTTTCTCATCCTAACATGGATAATCCTTGAAATTAATTATTAAAGATCAGTAATGTTTTTTTCATTGTAAAAGTTATGAACATTAATATAATACAGCTATATAACAATAATTAATTCTAAAAACCCATTACCGTTTTCTGAGGGAACCGATGTTTCGAAAATGCTTATTCTTAGGCATTTAACAAACTAAACTGCTTTATTATAAATTTTCTAAAAAAACTTCTCGCTTGTGACCTCATGTGTAATGGTGTCCTGGTACAGTTACTGTATTGTGTTTCTCCCACACAGGTCCTCCAGATTCTTCAGAGCCTTTTTTATCCCGTTTCTGTCTGAGCAATACACCACCTACAGCAGATATGTCATCCTGAAACCACGACGACCCAAACACGCCCGAAAAAGAACTCAACTGTGACGTGCTGTTCCTCATAATCTCATTCTCTCCTGTAGTGCTTCATCATAAAGCCCTAAAATATTCCACATCACAAACTCTGTGCATACATGTGTATGCTTTGCGTGTGTAAGAATGTTCCGGTGCCAGAGTTTATATTTTGACCAAGTGGGCTGTTTCGATCTGTATGTAGACATCTGCTGCCCATCCTCGGACAGTTCCAGCACAGAGCATGGATGCCTTACCCAGTTTTACCAATAGTCATCTCCGCTCTATTCCATCCCATGCCTTCTCTGTTCCTTTATTCTGCAAAGCTCAACACAAATGCCTGCTTGGGCTTATTTGCCTCCTTCTAAAAGAAGAGTTCTTTTTAACAACCCTCACATGTGAAATCTCTCATCTGATCTGGGACGTTGAACTGTACTCCATGAATGCAGGCCCACACCAGATCTCATGTTGCATCATTCATCAGATGTTCATCTGTAGGCATGAACTTTCTCGGTCCTGTTGAAGGTCCAGCTGCAGCATCTCAGGATGAAAGATGCACCAAAAAACCTTTTCTCTGTTTTGTAAAAGTGGACATTGTGAGGTCGCAGAGCAGGACGGTTAAGTGTTTACATTCCATATCATGTTTGTTATATTGATCATATCAGTGTTAACTGTGATCGAAAACAAATAAAAGAAGGCTGATTTAAGTGTACCATTTCAGAGAGTTTATTTCAGAAATAGATATATAATACAGTATCCCTTGTCTTAATAAAGGGTTGGGAAGGAAATTGGAGACGTAGAAAAGTAGTAAGAATTTCCTTGACTTTTCAAAATTGTGTTATAAAGCAACTGTATGTATTGCTCTTTTGTGTAAATGTGTATAGAGTAAAAGATACATCTGCCCACAAGGCAGAATATATTATTCTAAAAGTTAAAAGATGCCTGTTTTTGTGATGTGTGCTCTAAATTTAGATGATGAAGCTCTAGTCTCTATTGAAACTTAGATTTATCACCGAACAGCATCACTTTGAACATGCATAATTTACCCTGTGTGTCATAGTTGGCTCTGTAGGGGAGAAAATAGAAAGCCTGATAGGAGGTGGGTGTGTGTAAACATGCTCAGGGCAATGAATGTGTGGTTTGTGGGATTATTAAGATTTCTACAGTGACAACATATTAAGCCCCACAACACTACGGGGAACTCTGATCCTTTTTAAATCCTGCCATTGACGCTATACCCTGTGACGCAGAAAACCCTTTGAAACATACTGTGGATGAGACATACTTTTCCATGCACTTGCAAAGTAATTTAGTAAGTGGAGCAAAAATCCAGAACAACAAATGTTTAAAAAGTACAGTTTCTTGAATTAGTGCATTAAAGGGATAGTTCACCCAAAAAAGAAAAATTTTCATCATTTATTCACCTTCGAGTGATTCCAAATCTGTATAAATGTCTTTGTTCTGATGAACACAGAAAAGGATATTTGGAAGAACGCTTGTATCCACACAGTTTCTGGACCCCATTGACTACGAAAGTTGGAAAAAAATTACTTAATATTTGTTTTTGTTCTGTTGAACCTAACAGAAGAATGTAGGACAGTAAACATTTCTGGGGCACTTTTGACTACCATTGTAATTTTTCCTACCATGGTAGTCAATGGACTCCAAGAACTGTACAAACATTCGTCCAAATATCTTTCTCTGCGTTCATTTGTGCAATTTATACAGGTTTGGAACAACTAGAGAGTCGTTCATGACAGAATTTTCACATTTTGGTGAACTATCCCTTTAAAACCTACATTTGGAAGGTCATTGTTTGCATTTTAATTTTCAAGCCATCGTATTGATAAAAAGCCAGCATTTATCCTAGACTGTAAAACTACGGCACCCCTGTTTTTGATTTAGCTTATTCTTAAGGCAGACAGAAGTAGTACGTCACATGTATTTCATATTTGTGGATAGTTAGCAATGCACTCCACTTAAATCAAAATGCATATACATTTCCTAAATTCCTGTATATATGTAACCTCTATTAGACAAAGCACTGGCATTCAAAAGCCAATGTCTACTTCACTCTTTATGTGCAAATCCACGTCAATGATCCACGTTCTGCAAAGCAGAGATGATGAAAGTAGGCAAGTGCATTTTCCTGCTGGTTCTCCGTGCTGGACGGATCAGCCACCTGGCACTTTTTGTCAGCAGATAACACGAAACAACCGACACGGGCATTATCCAGCGTTTTAAAATAGTTAGCCTGTTTTTATGCACTGTCTTTTGTCCCTGCATATGGCTGTCTAAACTGCTTCACTACAGACATGATTGTAAAGCTGGAAAATGTTGCTGAAAATGCTCCTTGGCATGGAGATGGTCTCGCTATCCAGACGTCCTTTTATGCTGATCTTGTTTGGTGTCGCCCACCTTTTGCCAAACCTGAACGGCAAAACAAGCTTTATTTCAAGTCACTTTAATAGGGCATCAGTTCAGGGCAGTCCATCCTATTTCAAAAGACGAACGAACAAAAGCAGGCCTAGTATGAATAATGGATGTTTTCATTGAAAATTAGCAACTGAATGAAAAGCAGATGGCACGGACAGGTCTATTTAATAACACGGCACATTTTAAATAATGATTTGACCTGCTTACACGATTCTATGATCCCCAGAATCGATTTTGCTATTGTGTGCGTTTCCTTAATTTAGAGTGATTTTGTTTAATCAATCCGTTTTTAAAAATATAACATATTACTTTTTTATATTGCACGTTTTTATTTACACTTCATTGTGTTACATTTTCAACAAAGAGACCATACAAATGTAAACAGTGAGCCACTTGTCACCACCGCTGTCTCACTGCGTATTGCAACTCGAGAGCGCGCATCGGCTCGCTCGAGCTCAGTTTCCAACCAGCTGCGAGAAACCCCGTAGCAGGAAGTAGCTGCTAACAGCCTTTAGCATCCAAGATGGCGGGAGCAGACAGCGACGACTCTCTTTACCCTATCGCCGTGCTAATAGACGAATTGCGGAATGAAGATGTTCAGGTAAACGGACTACGCATTCCAATATTAATCTTACTTCTGAGAAATTGACTCTAGAGTTATTAGCTACATTTGTCTTGACACGAACAACCGTAATGTGGGCCTGTCCTAGATTAGCCAACCGGTTTGTTACCGGTTAGAAGGCGTTTCGGCGATTACGACACATTGCATGATATGTGTTAAATTCACTAAAGGCATTTCAGGTTAACTTTCGTATAACCAATTACATTGTCTCCTATAAGTGAAAAAACATTTCGTCTCGTGTGGAAATGTCAATAAGACGTAACGCCATTTTTGCGCAGAGCAGTTTGTTTTGCTAAACACCTTTAGCTGTTCTGTTATTAACCCAGTACTCAAATAGACAATTGGCACAACAACACAGGACTTTAAAATGAATTGAACCCAGGCAAGGTTACATAACTGTCAAGTTTCTATTTTACCCAATATCAACACTTTAAGACGCTTCTAACGCCAAGCTAGATTTATAGCAAGTGCGTCTGAGAAAGAACATTGATTTGAGAACTCAACTTAATATCACTCATAAGTAAAACATGTCAAACCATTTGTCACTCGCTTATCACTTGCTTCTCGTTGCTTTTCTCCCCACAGTTACGGTTGAACAGCATTAAGAAACTGTCCACCATTGCCCTGGCCTTGGGGGTTGAGAGGACACGTACAGAACTTTTGCCCTTCCTCACAGGTAAGTTTCAGGAACACTGGTGTTTGTTTCTCCTGTAGGCGATTGTTTTGTGTGAGCGAGTTCTATTTCTTCAAAATAGTTGACATTGGAGTATAAATCATAAGACTTATTATATTTTATTTTTATCATGCTGTCTTGTACAGATACCATCTATGATGAGGATGAAGTCCTGCTTGCGCTCGCTGAACAACTGGGAAACTTCACCTTGCTGGTTGGAGGACCCGAGTATGTGCACTGCCTCCTGGTGAGCTTCACAGTGTCGTTTCATTAAATCGTCACGTCTTTGTGTATTTCTTATCCGGTCACTGACTGGTCTCCTGTGTTTTCAGCCCCCTTTGGAGAGTTTGGCAACCGTGGAAGAGACCGTCGTTCGGGACAAGGCAGTGGAGTCCCTCCGTAAGATTTCCCACGAGCATTCTCCAGTGGACCTGGAAGTTCACTTTGAGCCCCTGGTGAAGCGCCTGGCCAGCGGTGACTGGTTCACATCACGTACCTCTGCCTGTGGGCTCTTCAGTGTCTGCTACCCTCGAGTTTCCAGCACCGTCAAGGCAGAGATCCGGCAGTAAGTTTGTTTCGTGCGCGAGGAGGGTTCCGATTAGGGCTGTCGAACGATTAATCGCACCCAGAATAAAAGTCTGTTTTATGTATGTCTGTGTCTCTGCATATTCATTTTGATTTAAGAAAAGTGATGAATATGAAAATGTATAAACATTTAGGAAATATTTACATTTATATGTATACATGAACGTTTGTGTGTTTATAAATGCAAAATTAGTTTGAGTAGTACACAGGCGTATATTATGTAAACATATAAATGTATTCTGCATGCTTTTAATCAAGATAAATACTTTGACCTAGTTCTAAAATAATAAAACCATTTCAGAATTGATATCATGTATTATAAGCCATATGCACTCCAAGATCAAAATATAGTCTGTATGCAAATGTAAATCTGTCAATACTTATTTAGTTTGATTATACAGTGCTTTATAATCTCCCTGAAAACACATTCAACGTAATTTTATGCTAATTTGTACATTCAATATGTATTATTATTGGTTTGTTTGCTTCTACAGCTGAGTTACCTAATGTTAAAATTCACAAAATGGGATGAGGACTTTACCTTGTCTTTCTCATGTGTTGTTTAATTGGAAACATGTTGACACACGTACCATCTCTCCTCAGGCACTTCCGCACCCTGTGCTCCGATGATACTCCCATGGTGCGCCGTGCAGCCGCCTCCAAGCTGGGAGAATTTGCGAAAGTGTTGGAGTTGGAATATGTTAAGAGTGACATCATTTCTCTCTTCACTGCATTGGCATCTGATGAACAGGTCTGGTTTCAATAATACTTTTAAATATAAATTAAAAAAAATAAATTTACTAAATCTAATGCCATCATTACTGAAACCACATTAAAAGTGTGTTTGTTGTGGGACCACTGCAGTCTTGAAATGGGTTCAATGGTGTTTATGTAACCCAGTGATACAAGAGAAATGCAAACATTTACATCATGATCTTCTGCAGAGATATATCATGTGTCTGAATGTTTTGTTGCATCTCTCCTGCTGCAGGACTCTGTCCGCCTCCTCGCTGTTGAGGCTGGCGTCAGCATTGCCACCCTGTTGCCCCAAGAGGATCTGGAAGCTCTGGTTATGCCCACATTACGCCAGGCAGCAGAAGACAAGTCCTGGAGGGTTCGCTACATGGTTGCAGACAAATTTTCTGATGTAAGAAAATAAATCTTGTTATGTTTGAATTTTTTGCAGATCTTAGCAATGACTTGTTTTACAATCAACAATATTTGTTATACACTGTGTTGTCATAATAGGTATGGAACAGTTTGTCACGTCAGACAATTAGGGATGAATCTTAGTTGTTAAATAATTCTTGTCAACCGTTTGTCAGTAATTTCAGTTATTTAGGGTTCATTTAAATGCATGGGACAGTTACGGAGGATGAGAACAGTTTGGCGTTTAACAGTCCAGCTCTCATTCGTATTCTTGGCTTTACGATATTCGATACCACACGGAAAAAATTGTTTTCTTTTTATTAAAAGTTAAATTGAACAAGACTAGACAATGAGATATATTTTTACATTCATTAATTGTTAATTTTCCTAATACATTTACTTTTAAACATCGAAGGTGTAGGCCTGATAATAGTAATGGACCAGAGCTTACGTGAATAGTTGTATTTTTTAACAAACAAATGAATGAGCAACACATGTTAGTTAATACATTTATATGATTAACACATTTTAATTGGGCTTTTATTCAGAAATAATCATTGATCAGCGCACATAGAGACAGAAACGCGAACTGTTGTGAACTTTAAAAAGTTTATAATATGCTATATATATTTTTTTAAAATATAAAATGTATTGTTTATTTGCAAACAGTTAGGTTTTATGCTTGCATTATGCCATTAAAATGGCGACATCTGCTGGGAACATGCCAGCTGAGGATAATGAGGAAATTACGTTGCCTCCTTTGCCAAGTGCATTCCAATCGTCTACATAATGGCACATAAATGCCCTGTTCACTCCAAAGTCTACACTCCAAGGAAGGAGTAGGGCATAGCAATGATGACTATATTTGCTTGTGTTGCCCATGACGGTTCGGTACGATAACAAGTACCGTTAAACCCCTAGTAGGCAGATATTAATTGAGATGACGCTGTCAAGTTCGGCAGGGAAAGCTTTGGCTTCGTGTGGATATGGCCTTAATGGTACATCCTGCTTCGTGTTTCAGAACAGAGTCAGAAGTACCTTTGTCTCTTTGTAATGCGCAGGCTGCAGAAAATACTGCAGTGTTGCTTTGAAATGGAAATTAGAAATGTAAAATGTCACGCTTGTCTTTATATTTTTAGCTGCAGAAGGCAGTGGGTCCAGAAATCACGAAAAATGACTTGGTGCCAGCCTTCCAGAACCTTCTAAAGGACTGTGAGGCTGAGGTTCGAGCAGCTGCTGCAAACAAGGTTAAAGGTGAGCTAAGGCCCTAAAGCAGTTTTAAATATAAAAGCATGACCAGTATTAATCAGGGTTGCTAAAAACACAATAAAAATCTTACAGAATCTTTCTAAGGCAAATCTGGAGTTTATTTAAAAATACATTTATAAGTGAGATCTTGGCTTTTGTGTGTTAAACATATAGTATTGAAGAGCACAACAGCTATCTAAGACTTTAAAGTGGTATAAATATTGATATCTTGAAACTATTGGTATCAGCTGCTGAAAGTTTGGTATTGTTACACCTCTCATTTTATTTTCCTCATCATCAGAATTCTGTGAAAATTTAACAGAGGACAGCAGAGAGACCATCATCATGACACACATTCTCCCCTGTGTTAAGGTAAGAAACGTTTTCTCTGCCGTCACGTATCAAACAGAGAGTTTCATAGGCTGCAGTCTTACCTCCTAAGAGTGCCCGACTAGCATTCGTCGTAGCAGGAACGGTGTGACCGGTTACACCAGCAGCTGGACATTTCCTCGCATGCTCAGTGCCAGCGCTCCGCTTTCTGTTTTTCCATGGAGTAAGCGCATGCGGATCTCAGCAGAAAACTCCATGGATTTAAGCGCTTGTTATTGACAAGTACATGAGCACATTACTATGATGCACTGTTTGCTGTAACAGATTTTAGTGAGCCTGAGGACGTGATATTTGGAGACGTTTAAAACTAAACTAGCCTCAACTAAACCACAAAGAAGTTCAGGGAATGTAATTTATCTGTCTTATTACTCGAGACACCACTAGATAATTTCAAAGTGAGAACAATCGACTTGCAAATTCTCTTGTCCAGTTTTATTCATATATCTCTTTACATTGTATTGTGAACATAGACTAAAATTGAACATGGGCAAATAAGTATTAACACAATCCCCTTTTTTTGCTTTAAACTCCATAAACAATCAAATGTTTACTCTTTCATACGGTATATATTAATATGGTCTTGACATGCACCTTTTCTGTTGGTTCAAATGGATTCAGGGTACAAATTTGGTCTTTTGAATTCAGAGTTTAAACAGTCATCTTATGGAAAACAAAGCTTCTCCGCCTCTTTTTGAATAAGCAGAACCAAATCTGCTATCAATTTATGGGGCAAATGTTACTGCAATAAAATATACAGTATAGACAGGCAGCATTTTAAGACTGTTTGAACACATTGACACACATTTATATTTGTGGAAAAATGTAAACAAATACTATTCTGCAGAATTCTGAATTTATTTTTTGATCTGATAACTCAGCAGCTGTTCTCTAAGCACCTAAGACTTAAATCAGAACACATTAACACAGTCAATGAGACTATGTTTACATGGGCATCAATAATGGTATTATTTCTAATAATCAAAGCAAGGACTTAATTGCAGTAACATTTACACGAGAACACCACTTTGCACAGATTTTCATGGAAGATTTATTTGTCAGATTATTTGCTGTAATGCAGAGCATAAATGATGCTCTCGGGTACAGTGGGCGTGTGTGTCAAATTACTGGCTATCATTTTAATGAAATCGCGTCAACTGCAAAACACTGTTATGTGGATGTATTTTATGGTTATCCGGTGCCATGATGAATGTAGAAATAGGATGGAAAATGTATCCGAAACGCAACGGTGGTGTACGCTCATCTTATTCGTGCTTTTTCTGTATGAAGGTAATGAGCAGAGACTGCTGCTGACAGCAAGTAGTTGTAACTGTTAAACTATAGACTTTCATGTTAAACATGAATTTGCGCTTAAGGTGCGTGACAGAAACACATGCGCACCTTGATCAGAGCAGTATAAATTAAAAAATTTACCCTATTGACTTTCCATATACATTTTTATTCCTAATTTTGAAGTGATCAACTCCTTTAAGAGCTTTACATGTTTAGCACATATGTTTAGCTTGGGTAAAATTACACAATATTGTACAGTAACTAACTGGACTTGGGTGTGTAAATTTTTCAGGCATCCTTAGTTTGTATTAAAATCGTTACAAATTGCTCCATTTGTACTGGCATATATAAATCTATATAAAGTTTGTTTCAAAGGAAGAATTTTGAATCCAGAATGGCTAAAGATCGCATGGTTTATTTTTGTAAATAGGAACTTGTCTCCGACACAAATCAGCATGTGAAATCTGCGCTGGCTTCAGTCATCATGGGCCTTTCCACCATCTTGGGCAAAGACAACACCATCGAGCATCTGCTTCCTCTTTTCTTGGCCCAGCTAAAAGATGAGGTAAGCCTTCTATGTGTGTGTTTGTGTGAGACTGGTCCGGCTGAGGTAATTTGCGTCATATTCCAGTCACAGATGAGACGTCTGTGTGACTGGCCACTTTGATCCCGGCAAGGTGAGACTTTGCTAATGCTAGCCTTTTAGTAGAAAGCAGGAAGCATTGAAGTAAGAGATGAATGGACGAGTGGAGCACACTATCTCTCGTCTCATCTCTTTATTTAGTGGCTCTTTTTGTTGCGCTCTGCCGTCTGTATTGTGATCCGTCTCTTCTTTAAGCTGTTAGCGAGAAGTCTTTGAACATCTGTCAGTCACGTTGACAAAACGAAATAAATAGAACAAAGCAAGCTCTTGGACTGCAGCTTGCATTGATCTGTTTTAAAGGAATAGTTCACCTAAAATGTAAATTCTGTCATTATTTGCTCAATTATTTATGTTTTTTCAAGTGAAGAACAAAAGTAGATATTTTGGAAGTATTTACAATTTTAGCTCGTAGTAACCAGGGGCACTCTAGCTCCAAAAATACTTTTCAGTTTGAAGTAAAGAAGCAGTTTCATGTTTCTTGTTGTTTTCTGCACCACTCTTCAGGAAATAAGCTTCTTGAGGTGTGTTTAAAGTAAAATATTGGAAGAAAATGTAATGTTAAACTATGTCCATTTCCTTTAGTGTCCCGAGGTTCGCCTTAACATCATCTCCAACTTGGACTGTGTGAACGAGGTCATTGGAATCCGCCAGCTTTCCCAATCGCTGCTGCCTGCTATCGTCGAACTGGCTGAGGATGCCAAGTGGCGTGTCAGACTGGCCATCATCGAGTACATGCCCCTTCTTGCTGGACAGCTGGTGAGTCCCGACCCTCAATGTCCCATTGGTCAAGCCTTACTCTCTCTTAACACTTTATTCATTATAACCGATTATCCATGTCGCTGAGTGATGTAAAATGATGTTTACTCTTTCTTTTCTACTGTTTCCAGGGTGTAGAATTCTTCGATGAGAAGCTAAATTCTCTGTGTATGGCGTGGCTCGTTGATCATGGTATGTTACATATGAGTAACTGTATGTTGTATGTGTATGACAGTCATTTGATGCAGAAGGAGATCTGGGCTTCCTGTGCAGCTTTATTACTTCAAATTATGTTTAGAGACCCCATGAAATGGCTTGATAAGCACAATATTAAGTTTACCTTTTGTAGGATATATAGATTGCCTCTGGTTTGAGACATGGACTCGAATGTTCCAACCTCCAAATTTGATTGATTGGTGTCTTAAACGGAAGTTAAAGACAAGATAATATTAGCTTTGTAAAACGCATCTTTAGATATTAATCGAGTATAAATCCGCATGCATGTCATTTAATGAAGCTGAACCTCCTGTATGTCTATGATGGCATCTGTCTAGTCACTTATTTGTTGCTCTTTGAAATCCTCAGTATATGCCATCAGAGAAGCCGCCACGTGTAACCTGATGAAGCTTGTGGAGAAATTCGGAGCAGAGTGGGCACAGAATACCATAGTTCCCAAAGTACTTGGCATGGCCAATGACCCGAACTACCTGCACAGGATGACTACCCTTTTCTGCATTAATGTGAGTCATTCATTTTAACCTACACAAACAGCTGCTGAGAAACCTGTTTTACATTATATAATCTTTTTAGATAGCCATAAATGCTATGTCATTGATTTAAATCGCGCGTGCATGTGGGGGACGACACCTGATGGTTAACAAGGGTACAGGGCAAAGTGCAGCACAACATTGAGGCACCAGAAAACAATCGAACATTAATATACAGAATTTGTGCAATGTGAAAAATAAATTTGTTTTGGTTAAAGGATACGATTTCCGAATTGTGCTTGTTTAAACAATGCCGGGCCGAGTACCAAAACAAACTTTTAACCAATCAGCAGTAATTAGTCTTGCCGAGCGCTGACAATGGGGGTAGGGGTGTGTTTGTTTTAGAGATTTAAACATCAACAATGGCTAACAGAAATCAGACCCCCGCCTTTAAATGTCTGAAATGCAGGTGAACATATATATAAAACAAAAGCCACAAATAGTGAGATTAATGAAACATCATGAAAAAGCAGACAAAAGCACTGTGAGATTGGTAGTCGAATCAGGCTCCTCCTATCGAATCTTTGACTATTCAGGGTCACCCCTAAAACATTTGTTTGATATTACTACTGCAGTGCTCTTTTAGGACATTGTAACTCCTTGGTTTATGAATTCCTCAATTTTTAGGCACTCTCTGAGGTGTGTGGCCAGGAGATTACCACCAAACACATGCTTCCTGTAGTTTTGAAGATGTCTAATGACCAGGTGGCCAATGTACGCTTCAACGTGGCCAAGTCTCTACAGAAGATCGGAACTGTCTTGGACAGCAAGTATGTGATGTGATGCTTAAAATACGCAAGCACCTTGATAAAATCCTGTATCAGTAGTATCTTTTTCACTTATGTAGCTTCAGGTTGCTAATGGGTTTAGTTTTTACAGCTGTCTGCAAACAGAAGTGAAACCGGTGCTGGAGAAATTGGCAACAGATCAGGACATAGATGTCAAATACTTTGCTCAAGAGGCCATCAGTGGTGAGTTTGGCATCTGTTGTTCAATAAATATAGAGCAATAAAAGCACAGTTTCTATGATTCTCTGATTCCTTACTGTAATCTAGGTTTATAGTCTATCCCTAACTTTGAGATTAAGCACCTTTTGGAACAACTAAAGACTTCCCAAACATTATAAAAGAGGTTATAAAGTAAATTGTTATCTGAAATGATACCTGGCCTCTGTAGGATTCTGTTTGTTTGAAAACACTGATTTACCCACCAATTAGACCTCACAATACACTTGCCTTTGCTTAAACCTTTTTGCTTCCTTCATACAGTTCTTGCCCTGGCCTAATATACCTTCTTGCTGAATGTAAGATCCACCTCAAGCTGACCTCCATTGTATTTATTGACGTCCTGAAACATCTACTGGACCGTATATGGAGAATCAATGTGTTTTGTTCCCTCTCAGTGGAAATGTTTTCGGGAAACTTGGCTTCTCAGTGTTTTCTTCGACTGTAACACTTAATCCTCAGTCGTGAATGAAATGTCACCACAATACAGTCTTGCTTCATACTCCGCAATAATGCTGCTGTTCCCCTCTTGCTGTGGCTTCAACTTTATCAGCATGGGATCACACACTTAGTTGTCGTTTTGCTATTCACATAACAGTGTAATGACTACTCGGCCATTATTGCTTAATTTAGGGACAGTATTTTCTAAGATGTTGTAACTTCAGTCGTCAATTTCATCTGAACCATATTGCTTTTAGAACTGGTTTTAAGTATGGCTTGAGTTTTGACCCGTGCATGCATAAAGCATGGTGAAAATCACTACCGCAACTATCTTTTATTCTGTATCCTGTATCTTACGCTGAATGTTGTTGAACTAGGAGGCCTGAAAGCCGCATGTCCGTTATTCAGTGGCATGCTCCTGTACTGTTCTCCAATTCTTAACAATGCTTATCTTCTTAAAGGGACCATGAAAAATCTTACATCCTTCCTGTAACTGTAAATCAAAGGATAGGCACTCATAAATGGCCCTTTTAACTTTCTGTGCTATTTGACCACGTTGCACACTTTTTTTGAATTTATTTGTAAAAACCTGCCTCTTGCGCACAGGTTACATATGCCATCAGTATATTTTGAGTCTCATTGACCACAGAGGACGTTTACGCACATTCTCCCATGTTCCTTATTAACCCATTTGCTCTGCCTGTGATGTCGACTGTCCAATTCCTCTCCAGGTGCAGTCAGTAAACTAGTATATTCTGTGTTATGAGTGTCATTAGAATGTGCTTCGAGTTTTATATGAATATGGTCACATTGCCCTTGATAGAAAGGGAAACTAAATAAAGAACATTATAACCCCATTTCACTGTGTGGACCTTCTGTCATCCTTCAAAGTTGTCTACAGAACGGTAAATGCAATGTATCTGCTGAAAAATTTGAAGGTGTGAATGCTAAGGAGTAAGGTTAGAGCTTCTTGACTTGGGTTATGGCTAAATAGTTTCACTGCTCTAAACTCCACTTTCACTGCTCTAAGCCTCTTGACAGCTATATCACAGTGTGACTGTCACAGAACAGTCCATGCTGAAATGTGTGACACAAACTGTTAAACTCAGACTGGAATGATCAGGAACGTTGTTAAAATAGGCTTGATGCTCCTTTCTGAAGTTGAATCTTTGGCACCCCAGACTTACATATGTTGGTCAGGACTTATTTTGGATACTTTCAATAATTTCTCATAATGATGACCAACATCTGGCACATTGTTTGGTCTCAGACCGCTTATCCTGTAATGTCACAGGTATATGGCACCCAAAATGAAAGCAGGTTGCTGATCTTATGGTGATGGATTTCTGGACTAGTCACTGAACTGCCATATTGTTTGATTTGAATGCGATATACAACAAATGGTAGAATACATCTACATCACACTCCTGAATTTAAATTCTAACATAAAATGAACACAGAGTTTGCCTCGTCTTCCAGATAATCTGTTGACCACAAAAGATAAATATTACTGGCTCTGAAAGTATAAGTCACTGAAGTATATATATTTTTGTTTTTATGCACAAATTGAGCATAATTTGATTCCCATGTTGGGTAGTTTTGTTTAATAACTAAATGCATTTAATTTCTAAATAATAAAAATATAAAAAATCTAGAAGGATTAGCTTTATTCTGTTATATTAATTTGCACACCATTTTGTAAATGAAATTTGAATTAAAATTTAGTTTTTTCACAGGCTTTGTTAGTAGATTTACTTGACCACCCAAATTTTAAGTAAGAATTACTTTGAAAAGCGGTATGCAAAACCATAAGCAAATCCAATTTTTTCAGTGTGCTAAAATTTAGTAGGTTTCTGTGATTTGATAAAAATTCTACTCTTAAAAAACTTGAGAGAGCTTGCAAGGAGAGCTTCGTGGCTTTGAGCATTTGACAAGGTCGTATTCCTGGAGTCTGAATTGTAACTGCTACTGTCGTGCCTGTCGATGAACAGTTAACAGCTGGAACATCACGACTCACCTTTTGAGTGTTGGTGCTTTTCAAACTCGTTCTAGTCATCGGGGGAAATGAACTGGCTCCCAGCCGCATGCAACACTTCCTGTAGCAGCTATGTCTTTGTGCCATTGAGACAACATGCTGCTATAAAACATGCTTTCCTCCGGGAAATACGTTTTATTTACTGTTAAATAATGTCTGTTTTCGTACACAATTTTTGCTATATATCTTACAGTGTACAAACCAGTGACTAACCGATTGCAAGTATTGAAGGTTGCATTTTGAGCCTGCCTGTTTGCTTCCATATTCATATATTATACTTGTGTGTAGTTTGTATTTTTTAAATGCTTTCATATATTTTTACATCTATCAAATAATAATAGATGATTGTTAATAATTGAAATCATTACAGTGCATTTTTAAAACAAATGACTGTAAATAATACATACTGTAAGAATTCATTCTGTTCGTAGATAACAAATGTGACTTGGAAATATGATATTTTAATTGTTTATCACATTTTTCATTGCATGGCATGGCCACTCAAATAGTTTATCTTACCAAGTCAAAATTCATCTACAAGATTCTGAGGGGATTGTATAAAAACATAGCAGTGAATATATGGAAAACCATATCAATAAAGTTAAGAAATAAGACATCTTTAACTAGTCTCATATCTAAATATCTCTTATATCTGAATCAGACTTAAGTACCCATGTTAATTTATGTGCATTGTCCCCTTTCAAATACACGAAAAAAAATATTTTCTATAATGAACAGACAGTGTTTTGTTATAGTGTCCAACTTTGAGGTGGAGTGTCCGACATTATTTATGCGTAAGTAGCTTTATCATAAGAACCTTAGCAAGCCCCCCCCCCCCCATCACAGTGCCTGAAACAATGTCCCCGACTGTCTTCCTCTGACAAGAGTCCTGATTAAACCATTAACTTGCCCCACGAGCAGTTTTCTTTGCTGTGAGGATACATTTCTTAAGAAACAGAAAGTTAGGACAGGAAGACTTCACATCACATCACAACTTTATGTGCTATTTCATATAGTCAGATGTTGATGGACATATCTATACATTTTAAAGTCACTCGCATTGTAGTTATTGTCTTCTACAGTGTATTGTTTGCACACTGTTAAGCTGTTCTATAAGTAGAATCATGCTCGTGTACGTTTAGTCACGTTTGTATATTTTGTCTTGTCTCAGTAGAGCACCCATAGAAAAAAAGAGGTTTATTCAAGTGCGCTATTAGTATACTTCTTTCAAACTTAAAGTTAAGTATACTTTCAATCTACTTTACTCAGAAATACTTGAAAATACACTTAAGTATGCTTGACTTATAGTGACAGAACTGTCTAAACACACTGTATTTGGCCGATACTTGTAGTCACTCTTTCATATACTTGCATTCTAAGTATACTTGGGTTGTAGTTGTGTTTGCTCTGTTGATTCAATTATTTTCTTAATTTTTTCATACTGTCACAAACTTCAACGTGTACTTGAAATAAAAAATGCGATTACAAGTATTGATCTAGTAAACTATTAGTACCCTAGTTCACTTGTAGTAAAGTAAGAGTTCAAACCAAAAACGGAGTTGTGGTAAAGAAAATTTCAAAGTTTACAACTGTTACACCTAAAGTATACTTATAGTGGGGCAATTTAGTCCTAAGTGGTATTGAAATACAAAATAGTAACATTTCTCAACAATCTCCATTAGAACCCTTAAACATAACGTAAATGGTATACTGGACGCTGAGCTTTACATGAAGTATATACATTATGCTTAATAAAATCAACTTGAAGTACACTTATTTTTTGTAATTCACGATTGCCACGGTTAAGTTCAGAGCTAGTTATGACATAGGTTTGACAGAAAATGAGAACTCAAATAACTGCAAAACATTGCAGTCAAGGAGCGTGACCTTTATTTCCCCCTTTGTGCAACGAACTCAGCGTTTTCAACTGAATATTACAAATTGTATTTTGTGATTACATATTGGGAGACATAGCACTGAAAAACAACCATAACAAAACAGTTTACTTTTCAATTTTCAAAGTAATATCAACAATAGTCAAGAAAGACCTGACTGCAAGTTTTAAAGTGTTACAATAAGATCTGTTATCTTTAAAGGCATAAGATGACGACACGTTTACTATCAACACCCATATGTTGAACATCAGAACTATTACTCTAGATATTGCTATACTCCGAATGACATATACTGTTGGAACATGACAACTGTATCATGTAGCTGAATGGTTCTAAACTAAATCCACACAGTGGACTTCAAAACAGAACCTAAACAGAAACTGTGCTTTGGTTCAAGATGTATGTCAAAGAGGGTGTTTCATACTGCATTTCCAACTGGAAGGTACAAGAAGAAATGGATCTAACACAAATCATCCTTCAAAAGGAACAGGAATCGAAAAGGCACAACACTTAACCTTTCTAAGAAAAACTTTTTAAACCAGTCTGGGTACCGGCTTTGAGAAGATAACACTGTTCAGTTATTAGTCTGACCATGATAGCCAATAATGTTTGGTTCGAACTGATTCAATGTATGTAACACAAGTCTGAATGTTTACCATGTACTGTAACCTTGTTCTTTCCCTTTTTATTAAAATATCCAAAGTATTGTTATTTTAAAATCAACATTAAAACAACACTGACAAAATTGTTAAACTACTTAATACATGATCCTGGTTTAGAATTTTGTCACATTACGGAAGTAAAACCGGGAGCGAATGTTCTTTAATATTGAGGTTAACATTATGTCCAATAATTTTTTAAATCCTAATATTTACATACAAAATTTTGCCTATTAATTAAACATGATTTAAAAGTACACAATACTAACAGTAAAAGTTTTATTTGATACTGATAATTTATGGATAATACGAATAAAACTACTTAAATAAAACATCGAAACTCGTTGAGCTTGAAAGGATTATGGGAAAAAGGAATATTGCTTTAATACTGATCGAAACTCTAAGGTAGCTGCACTATTATTTGTGCTTACCGAACACATTTTCAAGACCCTACCACATCTCAAATACTGTGGAAAAAGGTCTGTAATGGATTACAGAACCAAGTGCACGGGGTGGTAAGGTCTATGGGTTTATATGTAGCTGGACACAAACCAACCCATCCTGTTTGACCCTAAGGTCTTCCCTCAAAACATCTTTAAAACGAGTCATGCCTGAGATCCAGCCTCAGTGTGGCTATTTTCACCCGAAAACCTTTAGTTGACCAGTACACAGCCTTGCGGGGCCTCCACGGTCTCCATCTCGCAGTCCAGGAAGGGCGTCTCAGGTGCGGGCTGGGCTGAAGGAGATTCCGCTTTACCTGAAGGGAGGCCAGACTGGGCAGGAATCCACGCGTAGAGAGGCTCCGTGGGGAGGGATGGTGTGTAGTTTGTGTGGCTGTCTGAAGGTGGAGATGTTGAAGGCCATTCTGGATAGATGGTTGACTTGGGGCTGTATGGGTTGGATGAAGCGTTGGGCTCCAGAAAAGGGGTTAGGGTTTGGGTTCTCGTGAAAGGAGGGCTAGAAAGGGGACTGCTGACATGCTGGGGGTCTTCTGCCAGCTGCATCTGATGGAAATAAGCCTGTACCTGAGACTGCTTCTGGAGATAGAGCCGTTTCTGCTGCAGTCTGCTCGTGGGGTCACAAATGAACAGGAATGTGTGAGAAGACTTCAGACTTGTTCTTCAGGATACCATCAAGAGTTCAGGGAACATTCAATAAGCCGGTAAAGGCAGTCGTTCCTGACCTGTGCTCCTGTAGCTGTTGCTCCAAAGTGCGTGGTGCAGCCTCTTTACAAAACACCTGACCACTTCCAAGACCAATCGCCAACTGACTGGCCCTCTAAAAAACAAGACATAATATATTACAATGAATAAAGGTACTTTTTACATATATACAAAAATGACAGCTTTTTTGCACTTTATTCAAATTATTCAACTGACTAGCCCTCTTAAAACAAAGTCATAATATAATAATATCCAAATCCTATTTTACAATTCCTACAAGTAAGTTTTAACATATTTTATACAAATTAAACTTTTTTCACATTTAAGTCCGTACAACCTGTGTTTTACAATACTCTCTTATGTCATACCTGTAGTCTCTGAGCGAGGTACTGAGTCTCCAAACTCTGTCTTCTAGACAGCAGATAGGGGTGCTTCTTACCGGTAAAAAACATTGTATCTTTTCCACTTGGATACTGGCGGCCATCTCCCTGATGTTATTAAGGAAATCCAAATCAACATATCAATGAGTCATATGACATTTTATAACCAGACTACAGTATAATTGGTTACCTGATGACCGTATGGATGATGGGTGTCTGAGAGCTCCTGCGTGTTGATGGTGAGATTTGCGTTTCCTCCGGCATCTCCTAACACTAACGGTGCTTTGTTCAGCTCGAGGAAGCCTTTGGTCCTGGCCAGGTTCTGTAGATGCTGCCTGAATGTACCTAAACCTATACAACCACAGGTGCATTAAATATAAAAGCCTTTGGAGACAGATCAACTAGTGTAGTTATTTCCGTGTCTGCTGTAGAGGTGGTCTGACTCATAGTTTGGACTCCTACTATAATTAGTACAGAACTGAATCACCCAGATTGTTTTCAGCTTTTAAAAGTAGACGTTATTCATGGAAGGTCAGATTTCAGAAACAGTGACTGTTTTGTGTGGTACGGACCAAAAATACTGATGTTAGAGATGCCTACAAAGACCAGGATAGACCAAAGAGATGTTTCATTCATATGCATAAACACCAGGGTAAATGCGCCTCTAAGGGGAAGATGCATTTGATCGATAAAGAATCTAAATGTCACATTGACCTTTTGGCTAATACTCACAATTCTGCATAATCCTAATCAATGTAATACAAGTTTAAAAGAAACCATGAGGATTAAGAATAGAAGGTGAACGATGTAAAGTAAATCAGTTGTTTGACCTTGTGTGAGAGACGTATCAGACGCCCGCCGCCCCTCTCTGAACATGACAAGGGAATGGTTGTGTGCATCCCGTCCTTCTGGGTTGATGGTCTGTAGTATCGGGTCAGGAGGCTTCGTGTTGAGGAAGACCGGTGCGGTGGAGCTGGCAGGTGTAGTGCTTAATACATCTTTGGGATTCTCTTCAGGCAGACTGAAGTCACTTTGAGTAGAACCCATGCTGTATTCTGAGTCCATACTGCCCAGAGATGGGTTCAGATCTGGGGTGAGTACATTTAAAGAAAGTTATCCGACCAAGTCTGTTTACTCTAGAATCTCTGTGTTTTTTAAAGGGACAGTTCACCCAAAACGCAAAATTCTGTCATCATTTACTCACCCTCAAGTCCAAATCTGTATAAATGTCTTTGTTCTGCCTGCAACCACACAGTATTGCCAGTATTGAGTACCATAGTAAGAAAATGTCTTTATTCTGTTGAACACATAAGAAGATATTATGCCAAGTACTGTCTGGTTACAAGAATTATTCCAAATATCTATCTCTGTATTGATCAGAACAAAGAAAGTTCCAGGTTTGGAACAACCCGAGGGTGATTAAATGATGACAGAAAGTTCATTTGTGGGTCCCTTTACGATATACTGTAGCTCTTCACTATATTGGCATCTATGTGTAACAGGGTAAGTTTTATATACCAAAAATATAACATTTCTTTCTTTTCACTTCTAATCTAACATTTTGTTTAAAAAAAATCTTAAATGGCAGCCAATATGAGTCCAGAACAGATGAAAACCCCTTCAATGCTGTTTAAAAGCCATCCCAGAGTTTAAGCTCAAGAAGCTGGTTGCAAAAATGGCAAGAGTACATGTTTTGCACAATCTGGATAAAATGACGTTGTTTGATTAATTTTCAAGAAACCATAGTTTAACTGATTGTATTTTATATCTTTTAGTAACAACTTTCCCATAGTGACGTGTATTATTGCAGCGTTTTGTTGAGCAAACTATTTTATTTAACATTAAATTGGCTATTATACAGTGTAATGTATCAGAGAGACTCAAACAGCGCATGTTCACTTTAATGTAACAAAATATTCAACTGAACCAGATTGGGTTGTATTGATGAATACACAGTATGCATTTCCATTTATGCATTTGGCAGACGCTTTTATCGAAAGCGAAAGTACCTTACATTGCATTATCCTTTAGTTTTTTTTCTAAGTATGTGCAATCCCCTGGGATCGATCCCACGACCTCTGAGCTACTGGAAAGCAGTGTGATATGTCAGAAGTGCAGTTCTAACCTGTGATGGGCAGCACAGGCGGTTGATTGGTGACCTCAGACAGAGTATGTCGTCGCTGACTAAAGCGAGCAGTATGAAAGGCGGCGAGAGGGACAGCGTGCTCCTCCTCCGCCTCAATGCCCTCGTCGATGGACGTCTCCATAACATTGCCAGGCAGTGAGCCGCTGACTTTGCGGGCGACGACTGGAGGGAGCGGGTCCAGTAAGTAGCCATTCACCTGACACATAAATACAGACTGTTGAGTTATTTTGGGCTGAAACCAGTTCAGCATTTTACTTTGCTTTTTCCAGAACTGACAAGTGAATCAAATCTGATTTATAATATAACTGTTTGTTATTCTCAAAGAGACACAAAATGCTTGAAACATTTACGCAAAAGTACCTTCAGACATTAATGTCAGTATTTTGAATGTAAACATAGAAAATATAAGCAAGGTTGGCATCAGCATGATAATGAACGCTAAGATCTTTGCTTGTAATATTTACTCTCTTTTTTTGTTTGTGTAAGACTGCAAAGCCACAAACGTGTCATCATTATTCAGAATTATGTAATGCTGCTCTGTCAAATGCCCACCGGCTACCAGCAACTCGCCTGCATTACAATAAGCCAGCTGAAATGCGTTTGTGAAAGTGTGACCGCAGCTTGTCTAAAAAGGTCCCAAGCTTGCCACCTGTTCGCTTTGTTAGGCTAAAACTAGGGGATTTTCTTCATCAACTCCTCTGGTAGATCCTTTCCATTCAATGTGTACATTTGAGAAGTGTTTTCATTTGGAATTGAACCCTTGATCCTGATGGTGCAAGTGCCACTATACCAGCTGAGGGATATGGACACATAGAAGCAAACAGAAGAAAGACCTGTTGAAGGGCAAACATGTATGTGTCTGGAGACCCAGAGGGGATGTGTTAACGTTGAATGTCAATTAAAGGAACCGTGGCTATGGAAATTGCTTTGCCACAGTCAAGGTGGTAAATATTGTATTCACGCATCACACCAATTGTGAGATGACACCCGGCATCGATCACATGGTTGGCAGATCACTGGCACGTCAAGGGCATTTACAAAGGTGGGGTGTTGTTTAACCGCAGACAGCAACCCTGACATTTTGATCTTACAGTAACAAAAGACTGCAAAAGGAGTGATGTGCAAATCCAAATCCATGCTGCTTGGGAAAACAGCCAATATGAACATTATAATTACCTCAGAATTATGAGGGCTGGGATGTAGGACCATAGTTTTATATCACGGTGCGAGTAATATCACAGTAACAGTATACAGTTAGAGAAATGCAACCAAAGAAATCAGTGTTTTAATGATGGGGTAACATGCTATTTCATGCATTCTGACTTCTTTACACTGTTAAACGTGCTGGCTACTCATGCCTAACATGGTCAACTTTGTTAAAAAACGCGTCGGAAGTATGATGTAGGATGCTGTGCTTGTTACACTCCCCCAGCAGTCCAACTTGTTTCGGAAAGAAAGTCTGGATACCTGTTTCGTAAAAGAAAAAGAACCCGGAAAAGCATCGCAAGGCGAAAGAAAAGCCGGCCCATGCGCCAACCGACGAGCGATAGTAAGATTGGCTTATCAAGATTGGCTGCGCTGCGTTAAGATCGGCTGCGCTGTGGGTCTGCAGCTGCAGCTCGTTACTCTTGCGATAGTGAGAGAAGTCAGTAGTTTCTTTCTTCACGGCATTTCAGTGATGAATGTTATATAAACGGTGGATATAACGCAGGAATTGGAGATGGTTTGAAACTGATAGATAGTGCTGGAAGTTGCCGGAAATGAACTGCACACGGTAAGTGAAACTGAGTAATTTGTCTGCGTTTTGTTGCCAATCGGCGCGTGCATAATGTCAAAAACACGAAGGGATTAATGCAATGATGTGTGCTCGTGCTCTAGTTCCGTCCCCTTTGCTTGCCTCCAGCAACTCGTCTTTTCCCAAAAATAATCGTACAGCTGTATCTCTCTTTTATAAATGTAATCAAACTAAACACTCTCCGAAAGATACGACGTATACAATACTACTGTACAGGTATTTAAGATTAATATGAGATTGGCAGAAACTGTGTGTGTTACCCCATCTTCAATGATGCTTGGATAATCCACAAAATGAAATTACTTTGTAAATCATTTGGAATAACTTTGTTACTCTGCGAAGGTTCTTTTTGCACTATTTGAAAATTGATGGCCTAAAATATGCATTTGTAAAGTTTGCCTCTCTATCCCCATCTAGAACCTGAAAGCTCAATTTATAAATCCTTATTACAAGATTATCGCCGTGAATCCGGGTAAGGTAAAGAAGCAGTTCCGAAAATGTTTGTACTTGCACAATAACTGCTTTTTCGGTTATTATTAACCAAATAACTAAAAACAGAATAAGCCTGGCATGAATCCAGAAAGATTATGTAACACTTCTAAACAATGGATTAAAAACTGTAAACTAATATTGGAAGGTGCATAGTTCAGACTGCTGTTATACGCACACCAGAGACACACACAGAACATAAAAAAAAGTGGAACACTATTTAAGAAATCAGTCTTGGTGGTTTTGTATCAGCAACATCCTCAAAATATCTTCTTTCGTGTTTAGCAGAAGTGAGAAAGTCATGAATGACATGAGGATAATTTAATGGAGAAAGAAATTTCTGCCCGCTGATGCCTCACAAATCATAACTCTTCTGCATTCTACAAGCATCTCCCTATAGCAAGTATATACGTCATACGGCACAGCCCTACGCGTCATATCACGTACATTCCCTTGGTGCTGTCTGAGTCACTTGCGAAGGAGTAGCAATAAGTGAGATATACCCATGCTGACGCAAAGCCCCGGTGGACTGCACTGAAATCATATAGAAGGGTTTTTTATTTAATATCTACGCAGGTGATATTTTAGGAGACTGAAGCAATGCTGAGATATTGCCGGTGAGTAATGAGGAGGAGATCAGACTGACACGCAGGCTGAGGAACTTCACAGGCTACAAACAAAAGCTCCCACTGTCGTCATACAGCAGCGCCAATGAGGAACGCTGCTATTTAAAACATGTAGCTTATAAAATACAGCCTCAAGCCTTGAAAGAGAAATCTCCGTCTGCGTAATCAGAATCTTTATAATATCATTTCTCTTCGGTTATTGCTTCAAGTAATATATATCTGACCCTTGGAGTGGCCACAGCTTCCTCTATGAGCGTCTGGTCTGGTGAAGCAGGGGTTTGTGGGAAGGTAAAAGTATCTGTGGTGGACTGCAGGAGAACAGGAGAACGCAAGTGACGTGACGCCTGCGGAAGGCTGCCTACTTGGGATGGAACTGCATTGGTCTGTGGAAAGATTAAAACATTTGTACAGAAAATAGAGATTTTGAAGAATGTTGGTAACCGAACAATGGCGGTAGCCATTCACTTCTATTGAATGGACACAAAACCAATGCAAGTCAATGGGTACCGGCGTTGTCCGGTTACCAACATTCTTTAGAATATCTTTAGATTGGGTACATGATGGCAGAATGTTCATTAAGAATGTTCAAGTATTTACAGTAGTGACAACATAATGTTGGCATGCACTGCACAAGTTGCATATGCATAGCATCGTAAAACTTAAACATTTTGTATGTTCTAACACCGAAATGTTAACAATGCAAATTTTCAAAGGATTCAAACTATTCACAGGCTTAAATGTTCCCAGATGTATGAAGAGGTCTTATAAAGCCCCACGACAGTATGTGCCATAATTATACCAATGATCCCAGCAGTTAAACCAAGGGAAGAATGTCTGGATTACAGTATTTGTTCCAATATTTACATTTTTATGCCATTGCCGTTTCAATATGTCAGGGTAGACTTCACAGATGGGGTTACCTTGACAACAGTCTGCTCAGCGACGGTGCTAGGGCGGCGCTGGCTGGCGTGCAAACGCTGTTCCACAGGGAAACTGCTGCGATGTGCTTTCAAGCGCTCCACAAGCAGGTAGTAGATAGCAGCAAAGTGGTTATAGCTTTTGTTGTGGAGAGACTGTGACAAGAAGAGCGAGAGTTTTTGAGAACGAGAACAAGAACACTACGTGAAATTTTACCAGCATGTTGTTGTGTTCAGACAGGCTGTTCTTTGGGAAAAATACATTTGCAATTCAAAGGAAAGAAATGAATATTGGTGTCAGACAAAATATCAGAAGCAACATTCATAAATAATAAAAAACACATTTTCAGTTTATCAGAGGAAAAGACATTTACTGAATTATGTATTCATATTAAAAACGGTACTTTGCCGTAGTAAATGTATTTCTTTGTAAGTCATGCTATCTCCTGTTTGCAACCTCAACTCAAATTTGGTTCAAATAATTTTGTATTGCAATTCTGACTTGTGTACAATCCACCTTTTAAAAACGATCACAACTGACCTCTATGGTCTTCTGTTGGTCAATGCCCAGGCTGTGCATGAGTCTGAGCACCTGCTCGCTGTGCTCACCCAATCCTGTTTTACTTTCGCTAGTCAGGCCCTGTCTGTAAAGCACGGGGCGCTGGGACGGGACCTCCTGCACCATCCAGCGGTGCTCTTTAATCTGACTCAGGGACAAGCGCCTGGATGGATCTAGAACTAGCATCTTCCTGATCAGGTGCTCACAGTCTGGAATTGGGATACAGGGATAGAAAGAGGGCTTTTGAATGTGTATTGGTAGATTGACCTGAACATCTGGTATTACGTAAAAACTGGTAAAAACGTCCAGAAAAAATATATAAACTGTAGAAAACTGTAATTTTACAGAAATGTACTGTTTTCACAGATTCTTACAGATTTTATGCTTTTTTTAATGGTGCTCCAGCTGCCGGAAAATCACAGTTTTTACAAGATTTTTTTACTGTGTATCTTTGAAATACGGTAATACCATCAAATTACAGAAAAATACAGCAAATTTACATTTCTTTACTGGAGACCCAGCTGGCAGAAAATTCAATTTTTTTACAGTATTTTTTACAGTGTATTTTTGAAATATGGTAAAAAAAGTCAAATTACAAAAAGACAGCAAGACAAACATGTAATTTTAAGTGATACATTTTTATTTTTTTACTGGCGCTGCAGTGCCAGAATATATTTTTTACCAGATATTTACAGTGTATGTTTACAGTTTATTTATATACCTTCACTCATGAAGTAGGGGATGCGGAAACGGCCCTCCAAGACCCTCTGTCTGAGAACTGGAAGACTGGGGCCGTCGAATGGAAGAGCGCCACAGACTAACACATACAAAACCACCCCCATGCTCTGTATCACACACACACACATAAAAAAAATCAATAATAATATATAAAACTCTGCCTAGGACCTCACATACAGGACCACACTAAACAGGAAATAATTATTGTTCTCAATCAATTGAACAATCATTAGCTGTTGACGCAATCTCCTCTACAGACTGGGGACAAATCAAAACATGACAAGGATTTTGTCAGTCATCTACGTTTCGTAATGATTTGATGCCATTAGCAAAATGGTACTATCATAGTACTCTTTTGTAAGGGTAAAACAAAAGAGTATTTTATACTGCTCTTTGAGTCACAGCATCCATGTATCCAAACTATACTGTTATTAATAGGTGCTCTTACCCAGATGTCCAGTTGTGGACCCTCATACTGTTGCCCCTCGAACACTTCTGGAGCTGCATACGGGGGGCTGCCACACCAGGTGGTCAGAGGCTCCCCAGGACGGAAGAAATTACCAAAGCCAAAATCTGCACCAGATTTTTTAAATATTGTTACCAGCTGTCATAAAGAGCAAACTGATTTCAACTAAAACTATTTGAAGCTAAATTAAACTTAAATAACCCTTAGTTTATGTTTTAAAACTTTTTTATTGTCGCCCTGCTTCCAAAACCTCGGATATCCAAATACTTTTTGAATAATTAAACACTTTTTATTACTTTTTATTTAGATATTTGCAAAACCCCAGTGACAAACATAAATAGCGACTAATAAAAATGTATAGATACGAGGTTTCAAAAGGACAGCAGCGATATATACAATTTTAAAAGAACACCATCAAAAGAGCTTTTTCACATTTACTAAGAAACATGCGAGTGCGACAACCATTGTCTTTCTTCACGCAATGAAGAGTGATGTTACACTTGATTAAATTGTACATTTCTTTGGATTCAAACATCATTGGGAACATTTGGGACAATCTAAGTACAAGATTTATAACACTGCCCCTGTGGGTTTTGGATATTTCAATGCAAAAGTCTTACATATTGTCTCAAGAAAATCAATAATACAGCTATTCCTGGGAAGATGAAACTCCGGTGCTTTCAATTTGGTTTGTTGCCACGCCTGATGTGGCCAATATCAATGTACGAGCTCTCAGTGTCTCACACCAAGAACCTGGAGAGGTTGGTGAGTACACAAGTAAGGAAATGGCCTGGGCTACCAAGTCATAGGGCTGTACAGGAATGGAGCTCCCTCTCTTCTCATTTCAAGCCTTGAGGAGGAATATAAATGCACCAAAACAAGGTTAGAGATTATGCTCAAAGAATCCTGTGATCCCTGTGTAAAAGATGCTGCTCCAACAGTAGCGACAGGGAGGAAATGGAACCCAACAACAGAGGTAGGAGATGCAAAGACAGCCCTCATACATAAGGACATTGTTGGACAAGTTCAACATGACAGAGGGAGACTTGTTTTGGCATCAACCACACCCACAAGGGCGAAATAAGACACCAAAGGAAGAGCGACACCTGGTAGTGGAGGAGCTTCGGCGTCAAGAGGAAGCATGTAGATGCGACAGAGCGTTCTCTCAAGCCCAGCAAGGACATTGGATGAGGTGTGAAGGCATTGAACGGCGCAAAATCACTTGGAGTGAGCTGTGGAGTATTGAAACAAACTGACTAAGTTTTATCATAAGAGCTACATATGATGTGCTGCCCTCACCAACAAATCTGCATGTTTGGTATGGACAGGATCCCGCCTGCATGTGTGCAGCTCCAGCAAAAATTAAACATATTCTTGTGGATTGTAAGAAGAGGTTGACACAGGGGAGATACACGTGGTGCCACAATCAAGTACTAAAGTGCTTGGCTGAAGCAGTAGAGACCAAGAGAGTGGCACCAAATGCCATCCCGTATAACGGCAAGGCAAACTCGCTAAAAATCCATAATACGGGAGGGGCATAAAACAGGACCAAGCCCATAACCCCAGATTCAAGTCTGCTGAGTATAGCCAGTGATTGGGAAATGCGAGTTGATTTACAGTGCATCCGGAAAATATTCACAGTGCTTAACCTTTTCCACATTTTGTCATGTTACAGCCTTATTCCAAAATGGATTCAATTCATTATTTTCCTCAAAATTCTACAAACAATACCCCATAGTGACAACGTGAAAGAAGTTTGTTTGAAATCTTCAAATTTCAAGTGAGAAAAGCACACGTATATCTATTCGCAGCCTTTTCTCAATACTTTGTTGAAGAAGACTTTGTTATACCACAGACTTACTATCCCCTTGGAAATCGAAGTGACCAACCTGAGGCCAGACATGGTTCTGTGGTCCAGCTCCAGTAGGACAGTCCTTATAGTTGAGTTGACTGTACCTTGGGAAGAGGCCAATAATGAAGCATTTGAAGGAAATATTCTCTGGTATGCCAACTTGTTAGCGGAGGCTGAAGATCGGGGATTGACAGCGGAAATGTTCCAGGTGTAAGTGGGCTGCAGGGGCTTTGTTTCCAATTCTACTACAAGGCTGCTTAAGGAAGTGGAGATCAGAGGACAGGCCCAACGGAGGGTATTCAAAGAACTTGCCACTGTTGCTGACAGAAGCAGCCACTGGCTGTAGTTGAAACGGAAGAACACAATATGGGCTACCAAATGACCACTTAATAAAATGGTGTAATGTGTTGTAAGGTTAAGCCATATGGGGGGGTACTGAATATGCATTTACGGTGCCAGTGGGGCTATAACAGCCTTAGCCAACCAGTTGGCCCATATGGTAGCGTTGATTTTGGTACTATGTTGTAATATTGTGCCATATGGGACCAGGGGCACGGAGCATGCATTTCAGTGTAGGCAGTTGTGGCCTAATGGCTAGAGGGTCGGACTTGCTGCCAGTTCGATTGGTTGAGGCGGATGGACACAGCATGGGCTGCCAGATGACCTTGCAACAATGCGACACACACCCAGATCTGATCAACCTGCGGTGGGCTTCCTTTGGTTAAGGGGGTCTTGTGATGAAGGACCGAAACACCCAATAATGCTGAGGTGCACAACTGACGATGTGTCGCATCGATGGAAACTATACAAAGGGCATTATCAGCAGCACATCACCAAAAGGCATCCTTCACCTGGGATAATAAATGTGATGGAAGTGGAACACACAACTCATGAGATGTCTCTCTGATAAAAGCAAGGAAAGGTAAGTATGCTATGTATTTCTAAAATAATTTATCCCCCAAACACAGAGGATGCCTATCTGGCGAACCCAGTGAAACCTCAGACCTCCTTTCCATATTAATGCATGCATAAAGTGTGGGTAATCTCCTATTGGGCAATTCAACTGTGCTGAAATAGTGGGATTATAACACCCAGTGAACCGAATCCTAGTTAAGCGAATCATATTAGCTGTTTGTTCCAATCTTTAACCATGTGAGCAATGTGACCGTGCTAAACTCGTAATGTATCTGCCTTAGCAAGCACCACTTATATTGAATTCGGTGTTATGTACTCAAAGTTGAAAAGTAATTAAAGCTAATCTGACAGATCTGGTCACTGGTGAACACCACTATACAACACCAGTAATTGTACGTAAAAAATGTCCAGATGGCTAAATAGATTCTGGCTACGTGTTAGCAGCAGAGGTGAGTGAGACTGCGCTGGATGTTGTGACAGTTCTGAAACAGGTGGTTTTCAGTGGCTGACTGTACACTGCGTCTGTACTCACAGACCATCAGTGGCAATGACGTAAATGGAATCGTGTAGCGGGAACCATATAATTTGTGGATTAATTGATCTGCGTCACCGATGATTGACGTAGATGAATGATTGTTTGGGGGCTGGAATGTGGAGTGAACTCACAGGCTGCATGATGCGATTTGATTGACCCACACGGTTATCAATCACATTAATGTAACATTAGGGATGGTCTGTGCAGAGACTCCATTGGAAAGCTCTCAAATTAGATTTCTTCAATATTGGACAATGACGGGATTCAACAAAAAGCAGATGGGCACTTTTGCTCACGCATTCTGTTTCTCATGTATTTATTCTAAAGTTTCAGAAGGATTTCAAAAACGCCTCAAACTTTGCTATGATTCAACAAGACACCAAGACTCCAATGCAAAGTCAGAATTCAATATCTATTTTGGAGCGCTTCACGCCTACCATCTTCAGAGGTCACTGTTGTTTCGATTTTGGTTCTAAATTTAAAGAGAAACTTTTCTAAAGTCCATCAGAAGCTGCATCTGCCTTTAAACGGTCCTTTGCAAAAGAAAACATACTTTTTGATACAATTACCGAAACTCGCTGAAATACAGAGATTTTTGAGTACTTTGTGAAAGCTGTGCGGTGATAGCAAGCGCTTCACATCTGTTATCTGTGTGCATGAGTGACACAATTGAGACGCCCTACAATGCAGCTTTAGTGCCTCTCTCGGAGCTTGCTATGACATAAATACAGACAAACTGTCTGGCACAGACCTTGCAGTCTCCGCTCAGTGACTGGTACTTATGAAACACAGCATGTTAGAAGTCTCTCTGTCACCCGCCATTCCAACTACTGTCTTTGTACCACTTTCATTATTTTACGTGACAACAATCTATTAACATTCTCGCAAAGAAACAGACAAAAACGGACTGCTTTCTGCACACATATATAGAGCCTGTGGGCGTCATTTATCAATTTAACGTAGAAATCTTATGACAGGGTTCACGTGTGATTCATCATACATTTGTATCTGCTGCAGGCACCGTGGTTTGTATTTTGGAATTGGATATTTACTGGATATTTATGTTTTGTAAAAATTATGAATGAATGAATGAATGAATTATTATTGTTTCACTATTTTTACACTGAAAGTATTGTTCTTGCTTTAAATTACTTTGGTTGTATAGTGCATTTAAATTTAAACTAAATTAATCTGACTTCAGTCTTAAAGAGCTTTCTTTGAGTTAAAGTAATGTGTTAATGTAAAAATGAATGTAGGTGTAAATTAAGTCCTACATTAAATCTGTATTAAATGGGTAAACATTTTTTATTAAAATAAATGTAGGTGAAGAGAAAATGGCCTGTGGCGGAGGAGACATGTTTCTAAACGGGGTCTAATACTAATCTTGCATTTCATGCTGCTTATATCAACTAAACACAGTTTTATGTTTGCTTCATTTTTTTCTCTCTTTCAGACCCATCAGTCATGGGCAAGAACCAGTGGTCTTCTGCCCCAGGTGCCCACAAAATGTGCCTGGAGCCTGCCAAACAAAGCCAGGCAATCTTGAGCTGTGACCCACCCCAAAGCGAACATCGCACAAATAGAAAAACTTTATATTTGTCAAACTCATCTTGCAAATAGGTTAACTAACCCATCGCTTATAAATATATTGAATAGGCCAATTGTGCGGGATGAGAGCCATGAGGGTACGGCCGAGGCCCGTGACGCGAGTGATAATGTGTCAGCTGCGCTTTGCACCAGTCTCGCATCTCTCACAGAGGTGCTTCGGGAGCATAAAAGGAAGAGCAACAGGAGCGTACGACGAGAGAGGACCAGGCCTGGACTTTTTGTTGTTGTTGTAAGGCATTTTACTTTCGTTTTATTGTTTATTTTATGTGACGTTCGCTGGTTCCTGCCTCCTTCCTTCCTTTTATGGATCGCTTTTACAGAGGCCCTATGTTAATTTAGGTCAGATCAGTGCTGAACTTCAGTAAGTAAGAACTTGTGATACCAAGGCCGCGTGACGCATTTGTGATTACATTCTAAACATTTCCGTTATCAGCGCTGCGATGGAAAATTAAACCATTTACGTACCGGCTGGCATGGATCGGCACGGAGTGGAATGATTAAGCAACGAGAAAAGCACTCACTGAGTAAATATGTGATCCAATGATAGACTTGGCTGGGATTTTGTGTGCATGTGTGTGAAAGAAAATACTCTGATCTGACTTGTGATATGTACAGGAGACAAATCATTATTACTGGTAGATATAATGTGTCTAAATTGGAAGTAAAATGACTGGAAATGTATAGTAGACATGTATTGGACATGGAAAGCAAATTTTATAACAGTCAAAATCGTTTAAGATTTTCTAAGAAATTCTAATTCAACTGTGTTCTTAATGTCTGTCCACTAAAGGCATTCAAAAGAATTACAGGAATAATCATATTTTCAAAACACTCCTACTGCTCTTTCTCCTCACTTTATAAGAAAATAGGAACTGTAATTCTACAGGATTTCAGGTACAATGTCCAAACACTGTAATTTAACAGTTTTTTGTACAGATTACTGTATTTTTAAATATGGTAAATAGGTCAAATTACAGAAAAGACAAAATAATGACAAGAAATAACATGGACATCATGTCATTTTTACAGGAAAAAAAATTACGGTATATTTCTGGCGCCCCAGTTGGCGTAAATTACTCGCTTTAACTTGAAAATAAATTAGTAGATTTCCCACTAGAGGCATTAAACAAAGTTGCAGGAATAATTCTATTTTTAAAACAATCCTACTGCTCTTTCTCATCAGAGAATACATAAAATGTAAAAAGCACTGTAGAAGTTACTTCAAAATAGCAACACTATAATATAACAGATTCTCACATATAATGTCAAGTATAATGACCAAAAACTAAATAGAACACTTCCCTCTAAACAAAATTTTAAAGGGAGATCTGCTCCAAACTAATGACATTGGTTGACAAAGTTGGCCAATAGTTGACATAAGCCACTCAAATAAACACTGAAATACATAGAAATACATCACTTTTAGATCATGCCAGTGTCACCTCATCTTTAATCTGTCTGTCCTTCAAGGCACCATGTCTGGCTCAGAATCCCCAGACCTAAAACTAAAGATGGACCTTCTCTTACCTGCTATCTTGATATTCATGTGAGCATCCAGTAACAGGTTCTCAGCCTTCAGGTCCCTGTGAACAATATTGCGCTTGTGGCAAAACTCCACCGCTGAGAGGATCTGCCAGAACTTCCTCCTCGCGTCCATTTCGCTGAGCCGCCCGTGGCTGGCCAGGTAGTCTGTGTTGCCAGACAGGGATCAGGTGTTAGTGGGTCATCATCTGCACTACGTTATCTAGGTTACAGTTATAGTCTTGATTTTTTGTGGTTTGGAGATTGTGAAAAACAGCATCCAACTGGAAGGAAAAACTTCACAGTAACTGTCATATAACTCCTGATTAAGTGCTTTGTTAGACTTTGTCCCACAGATGTAAAATATTTTATAAAAAAAGCAGCAAAATAAATCAGAAGTTTACTATCTGTGATTTAGTTCAGTTGAATGATGCCACTTTTAATCATCTTTCTTACGCAGTGATGATAAAAGAGATGATATGTTAGTAAAGCGTCAAACGGTTTTTGTGGGTGTAAAAGCTTTGAAATGATTTTGTAGAAGTTTTACTTCACTCAAATTCTATTAAAGGGGTTGTATGACACAACTAATATTATAGTTTGTTTTAGATGTAATGCAATCTGTATACACGATTTAAGGTTAAAAAAAACGCTGCACATTCCGTGCATCTCCTCTTTGTCTCGCCTCTCTGAAACGTGCAGATTTTTGACAAAGCCATGATTGGCCAGTTAACCAGTGCGTAGTGATTGGTCGAATACTGCAAGCATGGGATGGAAATGTAACGCCTCTTACCATATTTTGAACAAATCATACCATGAACTGACGTAGATTTGTGGGGGTGTGGTTACACAATGCGTTTCAGGCAGGTCTGGGTGAGCATATGCTTTTAGATAGCATGCATCTTTTGTTCTGATACTTTAATTGTTGCAATTTTACGTGTCTAATACATGCATGTGCAACTTATAACACACCAAATACACAGAAAAACACGTATTCGCGCCATATGACCCCTTTAAAGCTCAATCATTTTACTAGTACCGAATACTTTTACTCAACGGAACAATATAGTATGCTTTTCATTTCTTACAATTTCAATTCATTCAATTCTGGTATGATTGTAAATCTCTTATGTAAATTTATCTTCTCTTACTGCTTTCCTGAGTGGTGGCAGAATTTAAAGCTTAACATGTCTTGGTAACATTTCAAGTTATTGTATAACATTAAGCTTCACAAAGTCAAACTATTGAGACATTACAAATAAACTGATGGCTTTCCACAGTTTGAAGAAAACACAATCTTTCTCGTTTTCATCAATCAATTACAAATTATATATATATAATTACCTTAATTATACTAAATGTGTATTTTCTTTGTTATTTCAATATTTTCTCAAAAGATAAGACGATCCAGAAAACTCATGTGTCCTTCCATGCCGTTTGCCTAATACCCTTTGCTATGGCAGACTTTAGTGAATATGCAACCGCCAGCGTTTCATGAATTTGAATCCAACAAAAACAACCCTAGCAAGCGTAATATATTCATTCCCCATCAAAACATGGCACGAAAAGGCCAACCTGTCATCCTCAGCCGACCACACATTCAAAAAGGGAGCAGACTGTCAGTACCACCCGGGTTCAGATGCGAGCGGAGTGCTGATAAAACAGCAGTCCTCAGACTTAATCAGCTGACAAGGGCATGGAGAGATAGCAGCTGCATGCGTATGCATGCATGCGTCACGCAGCCCATGTGTTAGTGACATGTAGGAGATCTCATGGGATGTGCTGTTCATGCAAACACTATGTGAGGCAGTGTGATGCAAGCGTGAGTGGGATGTTATGATATTGAATTGACAGATGGCTTGACCTCCCAATAGATGCAGTATGCAACAGCATCAATAAGTCTAATCTTTACGATGATAACACCACAAAAGATCCTTTCCCTAGATAATAAATACAGTATATAAGAAAACGTGATTAGTGAGCAAACCATTTTAAAGTTTCTAGAGAAAGACATATTAGTCTGATGCCCTTCGACGTTAAATAACATGTTAAATGTCAACAAAGACCTAAATCTTTCATTGGACAACAAAATGGGCCAAACCAATTCTTTAAACCAAGACGCAACTAAACCTGCAATGTTTGTACCGAAGGATAATGTCCATATAATTTCACATTGTGGATCTACAAATGCAGTTCTTACAGCCCTTTTCAGATAATGAAATATAATAGAGAATAAATGCTAAATGAATACATAAATCTACATATCTAATTCCAAAAGCCCAAAACAATAACGTTTTTCCCGAAGCTTAGTTAATATGTAACATTCACAGCCGGACAGAACAGCAAATTACACAGTAAACACTTCCCGCAAACCTTAGCGTTGCGACCCAAATTCACATTCTAAACAAGTAAATCTCCATCATCCTTCAATGATCAGTTAAACACTCTTATACCTCATTTTCAAACAATCCTCAAGATTTTGATTATGTGTGTTTAATGGGACACTCCGCTCTAAAATGAAAGCTCTGTCATGAATTACTCACAAATTAGTTGTTCCAAACATTTATGGAAAAACGTTAGCAACCAACAGTTCTGAATCACCTTTGACTGCCATAGCAGGAAACATTTAAATGGCAGTCAAAAGTGCCCCAGAACTGTTTGTTTTCATTCATTCTTCGAAATATGTTCTTTTGTGTCTAACAGACACAAAACATTGTTAATTGTTATCCTACTATGGCAGTCAATGGTGCTGTTTGCTAACATAATTCCAAAATATCTCTCTTTGTGTTCAACCGAACAAAGAAATGTATACATGATTGGAACAACTAGAGGGTGAGTAATTCATGACAGAATTTTCATTTTTGGGTGGAGTGTCCCTTTAAGGGTTGAAGCTAAAGTCAGCTGTTTTTCCTTGTTTGTTTTGTTTGTGGTTGGGTTGTCTTACGTGATTTGCTTGTATGCTGCAACCAAATTGCGTTTCCGGAAATGAATAAAGATGAACTGAACTGAACAAAGGTCATCCTCCATTATCAGAGTTTGACACCTCTGATCTAAACCTCCATGACATCCTGTTTCGAAGCACTGGCTGTGCTAAAATGAAATACTACATGTATTATCTACATACTGCACATAATTGACTAATGCAGCATTAAAACAAGTATGTGAAAAGTATGGTACAGTACATGTCACATGACCTTGTTAATTTTCAGTTTATTTGTCAGACTTGAATGCAAGCATGCCACTGTGGGACACAGCATCTGTTGCATATTGCATTTTGACAAATGAAGGTCACTCGTAGGTCATTCAGTTACCAGTAAACGGAAGATTCCCACAATGCACAGTGTGCAATCTGTGCACGGCAGAAATATTAGGAGTAGTATGGTAGCAGGTTTTTCCAAACACGTCTTACTGCTACCTGACACTCAATGTGATGTGTTCCAAGAACGTGAACTGGACTTTGATGTCCAGGAAATGCACGTCTTAAATAAATGACAATAACTAAAAGTGACTCGCCAATAAAAATCACACACATTTCTCTGTAAATCATTATCTTGTTTTTTGGCAGCAGTTGTCATGTCATATGCAACCTTTTGCCCCTTAATAAGGCTGTAAATCCCATTTACTCCCTTTCAAGAAGATGATTGTATTCCTTGGTCACATGTAAAACACAGAGACCTTTTCCCATTACAGATGATTATCATGTATTACAAACAAAACTTTTGCTTAGATCACCCATTAGGATTTAAATTGATGTGCAGCTAAAACATACAAAAATGTGGTATTTTATTGATAAAGCATTCAACATATATGTTCTTGTCATTGGTTTGATACCCAAGGAACACACAAAATCGATAGGCTACCTAAAAAGAACTTTAAATTGCTTGAAAACAGTGAAAATATCAATTTTTATATGTGTATTGTTATATAACGGCCTCAATACTGAATGAGATCTATGAAGTGAGTGAATATTATTTAGAATGAAATGAGAACTTTTGGGAATATAGGAAAACAGACACACTCACCGAATATCTCGCCATTCCTGGCATATTCTGTCACTAGATAGAGCATGTTTTTGGTCTCCATTACCTATTAAAAGAATGAAGAGGTACGTTTCATCACTTGAGATTCATAGGAGGATAACAATCCAATTAAGATCACAAATTGCCAGGACAAAATCCGAAAGCTCAAGAAAATAACAGACTGACGGCACTTCAACCTGCCACAAGCGTTCACACGCCTTCAAGTGAGAAAACAGTCGGTCATCTTATTTTGTGCGAGACGAATGAGAACAACAACCATCGAGACTTTGACAGGTAGATTCACACTGAGTCACACATATGACTATTATTTTATATGCATTGGTGTAATATTTCAGTAACCAATCCATTCGTGTAGATATTTTGAACACAAAAGAAGATATTTTGAAGAATGTAGGAAAGCACACAGTTCTGGGGCACTTTTGACTACCATTGTCATCTTTCCTACTACGGTAGTCAATGGTGGCCAAGAACTGTTTGGTTACAAGCATTCTTCCTCTGTGTTCATCGAAACAAAGAAATGTCTACAGATTTGGAAGTGAACTTGACGGTGAGTAAATGATGACAGAATTCTTGTCGTTTGAATAAAATGACTACTATTCTTAAAACCAGACATAATAACAGTAATAACAAAGTATGAACCGGTGTGTCTTGCAGTACTGTATATTAACATGGTACGGCAACAGTATGTTTTTATTTCTGCGTTACGTTCCAGGCTTGGTATCAGACTAAGAACAACAGATTTTCATGAGTTACAGATATTTCTACCACAGTGGGCCATTTCTTAGGAAGCCAGCTCTATGCACGATGTCAGCCAGACAATACGACTAGTGCTGTTTGTAGACGTCATGATTCGACTGCTGCCGCTGTGTTGTGTAACAGTGCAGGCAGCTGTTGATACTGCCAGCATTCAGGCCCAGAGTGACCTAAAAATCTTACATAATGTAACAGGCTAACCCTATAAAGCTGGATTGGGGACTGGTTCAAAAGACCTTATTTTCTAGGAACACAACACACGATAGAGGTATGACGATCGAACCGGTACCTGGTAAAGCTTGATGATGTGCGGATGGTCCAGCAACTTCATGATTTCTACCTCTCTGTAGATCTTCTCCAGGTTCACAGCATCCAGCTGGGTCTTGTCTATGATCTTAATGGCCACCTGCAATTGAGATGCGGATGTTAGTTCATCTTTTTATTTCTGTGCCGTGTCTGTGACCTGCTGATGTATAACGCAAATGTATCTAGACTCAAGCATCAGATATTGCTTTCCTGTCCTATTTCACTCTTCCTTCCTGAGCTTGAAAAAAAGTCCTGACACTTGATGTTAAGACATGCAAATGAGCATAAAAGAACTGTTCGCAGTCCACGTGATGCCATCCTTAACAGCACTTCTTGAAATTACGCAGTTGCCACAGAAAATACAACTATTCCACTTTCCCTTCTGGATGTGAAATGTAGCTGTAAAAGTTGTCTGGTTGTATCTGCCTGATCTTTAGCCCATGCTCTGTCGCTCAACAGTTTAAAGAGCAGCCCAAGTTGACTATTTTAGGCGAAAACTAATAAGGTTTACGCACGCAATTGCAGACACGGCCGGCTATCCAAATAAAACGCACCACATTACGCAATGCAAAATTCGGAAGGACACGCGAATACGTTTCAAGCTGCGATACAGTGATCGCCATGCCCTCGAGATCAAAGGTGACCGTCTCTTGCGCGGAGCAACTTACGCATGAAAATACAACTACACAATTCTATTATACACAGCTAACAAAGGGTTGAAATGATTTTTCTTTCATCCAAGGTAAAAGTAAAGATGTCATTTGGTTCGACTGCAGACAAGCACACTTCAAACACTACAATAAGTACTTGTTTACCCACCTCTGATTTGGTGATGCGATGTCTCGCCAGCTTCACAACTGCAAAATTGCCTTTTCCCAGCGTGCGCTCAATATCATAGAATCCGACTCGAACCGGAGCCCTCTGCGACGGCGTTTGCTCTTTGGCGGCCATGACCATAGTTTTCTAGTGGAATAAGGAGGTGTGTGGATGATTTGGGCACCCTCACCTGTTCCTTACAAACAATTCAAGTGGCGGGGTATGCTATGTTTCTAGTGCCAAATCTAGATGGCAAACGGGGCGCACGGGTGCCATGGGCTCCTGCACATTTCTTCTTTTCCAGATAAGGTCTCTACATGAGTGTGAAACGAGAGCGCATTCCAATCTGATGCTCGGCATGAGGAATGATGTTCTGGCGCTCGACATGCATTGACGTCAGTGCAGAAGGGATTTTTATAAAGGGGGCGGATCTCTCAAAGCGGCTCGAATGTCCGCGACCAGCGTGTCACCAAGACAACGTTATCCGCTGCGTACGTCAATCAGCTGCTGCTATTGCGATCTGTAGTTGGACGGTTGCTCCGCAAACACGGGCAACTCTGTCCTCATGCTTCGCGGGTTACATTGGACATCTATGCGATGTATTGTTTTGCAAACATACGGAAGCGATGGTTTCAATTCGTGCTGCGAAGCATTTATGCTCAGATCGTCTTTTGTGAAAAAAAGCTGTGTGTCGTGAAAGGCACGTCCCAGTGACATCATTACGACGCTTCATATTGTTTTAGATGTATTAGATTATTTATTGCGATGAACATCAGCGCTCCGACGGAGATATGATTGGTAACGTTAGGCTGATACAAGGAACCCGGTTATAAAAAGCAGATCGATTCATTTAGTAGTATTACGCATGCACAGAGAACAAAAACAAAGCCAGCTGTATCATTATTTAGTTCGAAACCCATAGCGTGTAGTGTTTTATTTAAATAAATACAAAATTTACGATTAAAGAAAGGTTGGGTGCGCTCGAGCATGCTGTCGAACAGCGACCCCTGCTGTCAATATGGTGCCTTATCGTTATGCACTTCACTAAGGATATAAATCCTGTCTTTCCAAGACCCTTTGAAATGTATAAGAAAGTATATGTAAATCACATTTCTTTTATTTTGTTTATTAAGGCTTCATTAATATCATGGCATACACATTCCAATATTTTGCATATGAGAGCAGTTCTTTTTTTGATTATTTAGTGTTTCATAGGAAAATAATCCGCACGAGATTGTCAAAGAGTGATCACCGAGGCAGACACATCACATCCAATGAAAGCAGCACAACAGGGTCATGCAAACCATTTTCATGATCATATTCCATGTTTATAACATCTAGCCAAGTGTTTTCACTTACATAGTGGCAGGAAGGGGGCTTACAGATAAGTTTGAAGGACCGTTACATTTTTTAGCATGTATCATGGCAGCCTCATTACAGAATCACTAAAAATGGTAATAGTACACCTGGTTAGCTCAGAGACAGATACAGTTAAAGTTGGCTCATCCTCAAAGGGAGAATGCTTTAACAAACATTTCTCTTGCATATCAATAGTCATATAATTCATCCATCCATCCATGATCTCTCGAGTATCTCCCACTTCCATGGCTTTGCATTGTGTCATACATATCAGTAGTCACAAAGCCGCTTTCAGTGCTGGCCAGCGTCACAAACCCACTTTCACTGTCTCTGCCTGCCAGGTTGTCATAATCTCCCGGTGGCGTGTCTGGAGAAGAACCAAGGAAAGAAGTGTTCTTGATATCAGGCCGCGTGTCGGCGAGGTCCGACTCACGCTGCCTTCGAATGACTTTGTAGACGTCAGGGCTCGGGCTGTTGCATCTTTCTCCGGCTGCCCAGTATCCTGGTTCCTTTTGGCTGATCTCAGTCTGTGGTTTCTTCCTGCTTGCATAGATAAAATGATGTTGTCACGTGGTATCAGAATTGTCAAATAAAAAATGTGGAGTTTGATGAAGGACGTAAACAGTGATCACACCTCTTTGTGAAAAGCTTGAAGCAGAAAACTCCCGTAGCCACAATCAACAGCAGCAGAAGAGGTATAGTAGGTAGGACAATGTAGACAATGTTGAGTGCATTGTCTAAAAGACATGAAAAAGGATAATGAACATAATGAAAAGTAATCAGAAAACATAAAAAACAGTGTAAGGGTTAAACTTTTTTTAAACACAACAAGAGTCCATTTCTTTATGCTGCGTGTTACAGATATTCTAGAAAAATAAAGCATTCCGGAAAAAAGGCCAGACATACCATACTGTATTATTAAGTTTCAGAGGTCTGTATAAAGATTAAAACATTCACCTGCCGGTTCAGTAGCAACCCCCTTTACTGCATCATCCTTTACTGTGACAGAGGGGTATCTGGGTATTCTGGGTGTTGGAAGCACATCTTTAAAACAAAATGGAAATAAGTTAAACATTACCTAATAGCATTTAAAAAAAGTTTCGTTTGTAAGCCATGAATATCTGCATAGTCTACCTTTTAATGTTCGATTTTCGGCGGGGACACGTGCCTGAGGTTTATCTGAAACATCACATAATGACGATGTTATTCATTGCTAAATGTATTTAGCAATCCTTTTCTGAATCTCAATTTGTTGTTCACCAGGCAAACATCAATTCTTAAATCTGAAATCACGCTTTCCCAACCTTTGGTGTACTTGCAGATAAAGTTGTTCTTGGTTTCACAATTGTCATCGTTCCACTGGAACATGTAAGGACCGCCCTGGCCAGGAGGAGCTGACGGCTGATGATACATCACTACACACACCTCGAACCCGCAAGAAGGTTCATCCCAGTGCCAGTTCCTGTCACAGAAACACATGTTCAGTTATTGACATGCTCATATATTCAAAGACACACAAAATTCTACGGTATTTATGAGCAGAAATGAGAGCACTTTAACTGTCTGTATCTAGTTTGAATCCATGGATGTGAGCAGAAGAATCACATTTGTAGCCCAAAAATAACAGCATCTATAGAACTCTTTGTTGTCACCTGAAGGTTGCCAGGCTTCCATCCAGCCAGTAGTACTGAGATGGACAGTCTCCATTTATTTCCTCATAGCCTTGATCCCTTCGGAGACCGATCCAAAAGTCACCATCAGACGCTTTAAGTTCCTCCATTAAAGCTTGTATAAACTCCTGCTCAGCCTTTGATTCTATACTGAGAAGATCTCCACCATCACTCCTGCATGCACGGCTAGCATCTTCGAAGTTGAGCTTACGTCGGATATCCTGAAAGTACGCAATTTTATAGCAGGGCTTCTCAGTGCCTCGCTTGCATATCTGTTGGCCTTTAGAGAAACATCATAGGGGTTTGGTTAAATATTTAGTTAATTTCCTAAACTAAAAACATTTAGTTCAACATGACTTTTCACTAGAGCATTTCAGTACACGTATACTAATTCTGAAGATGTATCACAGTCAGTATTTACAATCTTATATATGATCAGACACAAAGAAAGCAACACTCTCTGTTCTTTTCTATTTTGTGTGTATTTGGGAATCATTCAAATTTTTGTCAGCATTTCATTTGTTGTGTTTGCTTAAAGAGATAATGCTTGACTTCGTTTAAATGTGAACATGATCTATGAACCAGTGTTCCCTGGCGCTTATAAAAAAAATAAGTAATTTAACACGACACAAATCCTTTATACACATCTTTATCTAAAATGAAGTTATAGTGTAAATTTGAGATTGGTCCCTGAAAACATTTGGCAACTTAAAAAGCAAACAGTGCTTGAATTTGACTGCTTTCAAACAGTCCTTTCATTTTGTGGTCTTGCTTGGATATATTGAATATTTGGGAGGCGGCACTATTGTGTAATTCAGAGAGAAGCATTACATACCTCTAGGCTCGTAAACGTCTGCACCACAGGGAGGGACAAGAAATTGGGTTTATAGGCAGTGAAAAGAAAAGAAAGTGTCATGGTGTTGTCCAAAGAAATTCAAGCAAATGATAATGATGATAAAATCTGATTATTGAAAACGGTTTAAACTGGAAACAGACCGGAAATTCTTTTTGCGAGACACGCACATACAAAAACTTTACCATTTAAAAATAAATATAATAATACAAATTATAAAAGACTCATGAAGAGCAGTTTCAATATCATAAATGATTATTTAAATAGTCCACTAAAAGAAAATATTAAGAAGTAACATTTAAATAAACATAACACATTTCTCAAGCCTATCGTGTTCAACGTGATATTTCGAAACGACATATCTTATTTCATTTTTTGTCGCAGTCAAATGTATCACTTTCTTTCTCAAATGTCTAACTCACCACCCAGAAGCCTTGCCGCGCACACGGAGACGCTGAACATCACCAAAGCGCAGCCTGCTATTTTCATCAAATCCATTATAGCGCTCTTATTCAAACTTCCACGGTTCTAAACCTAACAATTTCCATCGGACCAGGAAAACAAAAGGATGATCCAATGCCCGGAAGGCTATGTCCAGTAGAAAAAGCGCCCACTTATCCCGTTATCCACAGCGCTCTTAGTGCGCATCCAAAGAGAGAGAGGTTAGAATGAGACACGGGCGGGTGACTGAACAGAGAGGGTTCATAACACGTCATCAGCTGTCAGCAACCAACAGGCCAAAAGCTTTTTATTTGTAGATATGAAAACAAATCACATATTTCACAATAGATAGAGCTATACGGATCTTCGTATTTTATTAATATTTGTGTCAAAAAAAATATGGGTTGTTATTAATATTAAGCTCTTAGTAAAATAACTTATCAACAAAGAAAACGTTTTATACAGATGCATTATAGATCCATTTGTGGAAGTCTTTACACAATATTACTGGAGCTTCATAACTTCTTTCTGGTCTTCATCCAGAGGTGACGAAAGGGTCTTTGAAGCAATTCTACACAACACAACACACACAAAATAATATAAATTATACACGTTTTTATTCAGAATATACATCATCTTTAGAGTGCAAGATAGTCTAAAAATATTGTATTGTTTAACATGCGACAAATATCTATTCAAACATGTTCAATTACTGCAATGATGAATGTATATGTCTCAGAAGATGTGTCAGATAAGAAATACTTGGCATAAATGTAACCGGCATAAATGTAACCGGTGCATATTTAGCTCTAAAAGCCAATGTACCACACAGGCTAATGAAAGTCTTCCTACGTGACGTTAATTAAAGGATTTTGCAATGAAGCATTTGCCAGCAAAGGAATTGTTTTGGATAATAGGACAGCAAATCAATGCGGGTTTGAGCCGTACTGACAGCACAGAAAAGATCAGACATTTCAGATCAATATAAGCTTAAATTTGATGATTTTCCAATAAGCCACCATTACTTGCTCCATAGGTCAAATTTTTAGGTCAAAGACTATACATGCAACTAATAAAATGATTGTTACAACAGGCAGACAAAAAAAAATCATCATAACCGTTTAACTATGAAGATACTTTATTTGAGCCATTGTGTTTTACCCTTTAATGATCGGACGTGATTTACTGTATAGTTGCAATATCAGCAAAATGGCCACGCTGGCCAGCAGCAGCAAATTGCTATTAAAGTGAAAATTCAGTCACCCCAACATAAAAATTCTGTCATCATTTACTCACCCTCTTGTTATTCCAAACCTGTCTGACTTATTTTCTTCCGCAGAACACATACAAAATATATATTGAGAAGAATGTAGTTAACTAGCCCCTATTCACTTGCAGAGTTTTTGTGTCTATACAATAGAAGTGAATGGGTGACACTGCTGTTCGGTAACCAGCTTTCTTCAAAAAAGCTTATTTTGTGTTTTGCGAAAGAACGGTTAAAATGACAAGTACAGGTTTGAAATGACAAGAGGCGAGTAAAAAAAGAATTGTTTTATTTTTTGGGTGAACTATCACTGTTAAGAACCCAATTATTACTTATTGAATGGAATGCATTGCACACTGCCTATTCCATTGACGTATGGGCAGGAACCTTTTAAAGACACATACCTTTCTGATTGGTTAGCCTTTTGTGGTTTGTGCTGGAGGGAAATCATTTCCTTCTGTAAAAATATTAAATAGATGTAAACCTTTCCAATTCTCCATTAGTTATAAAACAAAAAGAACAGAAAAAACTTTTCGAAAAAATGTAAATTTGAATTCCTGTAGTTTCTACTACAATCGCAAGGTGGCCATTCTAAAAAACAAGTCACTTCAGTGCAAACTAGGTTTGTAAGGCTCTTAACAGGAACAGGATAAAGCACCATGACCACACAATCATCAGCCTGCTCCCCAGAGAGCCATCAACATACGGAGGAAGCCCACCCCTTCATTTACTCCCCACCTCCACAGGGGAGGATGCCCTAAGAACCGCTGAGGCTCTGGGGAAAAAGTGCTGAGGAAGGGAGAGAGAGCACTCTAATGAATGGGAGAGAAATAAAACACTTGGCTGTCTGAGAAACCCTGTCCTCCAGCATCCAAATATGCAAAGGCTGTGCAAGCAAAAGACTTAAGATGAGAAATAGGCTAATACGAACTGAATCCTGCAGTGGACGGTGTTTCTTTAAAATGTTCAAATATGACGGGGCCAAACCAGTGTGCTGGATTTTTCTTACCTTGATTCGCTCATTTCTTTGCCTTTTCAGAAGGTCAATAATCTGGTCTCGTTTCTTGGCCTAACACAAACAAATGTGCAATCAGGATATTGCATAACAGTTATTAAAGTGGAATGCTGGACAGCTCTATTGACACTTATGATAATGATAATACATTTATTTGATATAGCACCATTAAAAGTTGCTTTCTCAAAGGGCTTCACAGCAGACATCACATCAGGTAAAACAACACAATGACGACACTTTGTAAAACAATACAACAAAAACAAGTTATCCAATCAATCCTAAAATAAAACGTTTTAGAAATTTTTTATATCAAGGCCCGTCTGTAAAACCTTCCCTACGCTTACACACAGCAACAGTATACAGTACATCTGAACAGCGAGATAGCTGCACTTACTAAACAAACCTCATAATTTTGATTTAGCGCCAATAGTTTATGGCTACAGGACTGGCCGCACTTAATGGTATTTCATTAAATCCATTACATGCTTGTACACTGTAACCATATTTCAAGCAAATGCCATTTTATGGCAGGTTGATCAGTTTTAATTAATGTAATGTAATGCCTTTCTTGATTATTATAACCACATGTACGCATCTGTCATGCTGCATTCTGCTTAAAAATGGTCTCACAACACAGAACATGACAACTGCATTACAGCGGATTACATTTTGACACAACGTGGGGAACGGTGCAATCAAACAATGCTTTTTCAACCAAGAAAACAGACAGACATTCTCAAATGCTTCTTTGTAGGTTTTCTAAAAAACAGCCTTCGATGTACTGAAAGTGAACTCGGATTCAGACAGTTTAAGGAGGCTAATTAGCTGGGAGTAATCCCATAAAATAGATCTGTCCTCCAGAGAGCAGTCCATCTAGGGGTCTCCATGTCGATTACTCAGAGTGGGAATGCAGAAATGTTACAGAAAAAAAGACCACTCTGTATTCTATCTTCAGAAGCAAACAGATAAATAAATAGCGTGGAACACACCTGGGCGGTTCCAGAGTTATGGATGTAAATATTTTTGTCAAAACTTGAAATATAGATTATCAGAGAATCCATTTTGAAAGAGAGGACAGAATCACACGTTATGGGTGTGACTAAAAAGGACGCACAAAGACTTTCTGAGTAGAATATCTGCGAAGTAAAATGTACAAACCATAAGCAATAATACCCGACAAATGGAGACCGGATGGCACTTTATTATTTACATTTATTTATGTGGAATATTGACCGTTATGTACATGACAATTCACTTAACTGTCTAAAGAAAACAATGTTTTAAAAACAGTTCTGTGCTTCCAAAACTTCACATGGAAGATGAATCACTGAATACTAACATCGGACTTAGAAGTTAGGTGAAAACGTGTGGATTGTTTTCATTTTAAGGTTGAAATTGGCAAGGATTTGCCTGTATCCAGTTTGTAAAGGTACAGTACATGCACATGAAGATGTAGTACTGTATCAAAGATTCACTTTGTGTCATCCTAGCTACTCAATAAAAGTGATGTTTTTACAATCAAAGCCTCCGCCTTGTTTGAAAGGGATAGTTCGCCCAAAAAATTTCTAAACCTGAATAAATGTCTGTTTCGTTGGACAGGGAGAAAGATATTTGGACGAATGCTTGTAACAGTTCTTGGACCCCAGTGACTACCATAGAAGGAAACATTACAATGGTAGTCAAAAGTGCCCCAGGAATGTTTGCTGTCATACATTCTTCAAAATATCTTAATTTGTGTTGAAAAGAATAAAATAAGAAGTAATTTTTCCTACTATGGTAGTCAATGAGGTCCAGGAACTGTTTGGTTATAAGCATTCTTCTAAATGTCTTTCGTATACAGATTTGGAAGCACTCGATTTTTATTTTTGGACGAGCTGTCCCTTTAAGCTCTATATCATCACAATGACCTAAACCTTTTTTCCAAGTCATATTTAAAAAATTTGCAAAAAGTGTACCGCAAAATATGAAAAACATATTGTTTAACATGCCAAGTCATCAGGTTTGGTGACAAAAGCTACTGCTTCTTTAACCGTTTTGCCTCAGCATCCCTGCAAATAAGATAAATCAATAGTTCCTTATTCTCATACTCAAATGAATTGATCTGCAAGACCAGTGATTTCCTGCTAATCCGATTAGTAGCAGTGGTTAGTGCAGCGTCGGGAGAGAAAGTAGCTCTGCGGAAAGATTCATCACTGCACAAATGTAGGGCTTAAGAAAGGCTAAAGGCTTTTATCTGCCAGCCAGCTAGCATTACAACTGGCCTCCTCAGTGAGAAAATGTACACGAGTCATACAGCAACAGAAGCTTTTAAACTAAATCTAAAGGCTCAACAGGGAGATCTGTTTGAAAGCATTGAGGTGTGCACCTAAAGTGGACAATCAAGAAGCACGATTTCATCCCCTGGTAATGTGACGTATAAACATTTAATATGTTTTTACACATTGTGGAGCTATAGTCCAAGTATTCTCAAAGAGATCTGAAGCCAGAGGAGTGACAGATTAAAGTGATAGTGTCATGGAATGTAAATTGAAGAAAATCTACTGATTTAATTTTTGAACATTTCAATGATAACATCCTCTAAAACTAAATTTACACATTAAAACAAGATAGTGGTGTTTGCCCACACAAAACCAGTTGCCAGGAGGACATGGCATTGCTATGCAACTGCTAAGGTTAAATGAGCTGATGAGGTCAAACTGACATAACCCATCAAATTGGACCTGACAGGTAAAACTTTAAATCATAAATTTAAGTTTATCATTATGAATTAGGATAATATAATAGGAGAACATTTTGTACTTTACTTGAATTTGGTTAATTCTTAACCAATTTTAACACCCAGGGTTTGCTCTACACCACTAAAATGTTCCTCCTAAAGACACTCCTGCAGAGGCATCTAAGTATATGGCGGAGTTTCATTTCATGTTGATCTTAAATTATCTGTAATGCTCCTTGGAGACATCTTTTGCTAGCACAGCATGCGGAGTTCAATACTAAAACTGGCAGGATCCACCGAGAACCCCCCCCCATTCATCTTTCAGAAGCGATCTATAAATGCCCACCATAGGCTGGCTCATTATCTCTTCACATTAAAAGGAAAGGAGTGACAAAAGCTGGGACCATTATAAAGAACATTACTAATCTGTTCAAAGTGTATTTAGAAGATAAATAGTGATAAAATGTACATGCAGCATATATAAAACTGTTTATTGAGTAAACCCTGGTTGAGAACTTTTTCTTTTCACCTTTCTTCCACTCATGGCAGATTTATAAAGCTGTTGTTATTCTATGTTTAGTGTCTATGTTTAGAATCCTTTTGTTGAAGATTTTGGCTCCTTTAAAGTTGCCAAAGGCATCCTTCTTAGCTTTTGTTAAAAAAAAAAAAAATCTCATTTTCTGTATGGATATTTTCCACAAAATTTAACAAATATTTTAAAAACCTAGCCAGACATGGATTCTAAATGATCATTGTACTGTGCAGATTGTTTGACGGGGTTAATTGTAAAACACTCACATAGAAAAAGACATTGAGTAAAAAGGAACTGTGAGACACAAAAGGCACAAACACTTAATTACATCCATTTTGAGGATCACATATAATGTATTTTACCACATTACCATCTTATTTGTCATATTTAAACATAAATCGTAACCTTACATACCATTAAACTTATGGGCAGACCTTACCATCTCCACGTATCTCTGCTTCTCCTCTTGCTTTTGCTTCAAGTAAGCATTCTGCTGAATATCATCTGTCTCTGACAATCAAGCATACAGGCTAAAACAGATTATATTTCATAAACCCGCTGCTCATATGAGCCTACGCTAAAGTTCACTCACCTGGCCAAGATGCCAGTTTACCGGCTGCATTTGTAGCTTTAAAGAAAATAATTTCTTATTAAAATATTATAAAATAAATGTTATTATTTCTTAATTTCTGTAAATGAAAATAGATGTCCCTACTAAGTTACCAAAATAACACAATATTCAAGACATACTAGATGCTGTACTGTGCGTTTCACAAATAATTAAATAATGTTTCATGATCACTTTCAGAATTGCTGAGCCTGTCACACTTACATTCAGGCGCCTTCGCGACTTTCAATCGTTGCCTTATATCAGCAGAAACGAGGCGGGACTCTAGCGGTGGCTGCAAGAAGAGAGAGCTCCAGAACACCTTTGCATATGCCACATCGTCTTCTGATGATCCGGCAAAAACCGTATAATGCTTTTCGATGTCTGAAAGAGAGTCTAAAACGTTTTCGTCTACTTCTTCAGTCATAGTTAGCGTGCTTGCTTTAAATGCCTACCAGAAGCGAAAGAGCCACTACCAGTGTGGGACGCGTGACGGTTGTCAAGGCGACCAAATAGTAAACGGAAGTAGCTATACGTAGGCTACTAAAGAATTCTCGGGATCGCTAAAGATGTTTGGAAGAAATGTAAACAGGTTTAATAGTCGTAACAAATGTAAATCACGTTTACACTGTAAAAAGAGGCAACTTAAATTTGTAAAATCAAAAACTGTTTCCGTTTCACAAATTCATATTTTTCTGGAATATTTGTTTAGAGGAACGGCAGTCTAAATGCTAATCAACAAACAAGCAGGGACCATATTTGACGTATTCAACTTTATTTTGTGATGTCATTACAAAGTTCACAAATAAATGGAAGCCAACATTGTTGTTGCTTACACCTGGTCTTCACCCGGTAGTGAGGTTAGTGATTACTATAAATATCGTAATCAACTAACTACACTGCCTAGTGACCACACGGCATTTTCCGTCAGAACCCCGTTTTCCCAAAGCTCGCACGCAAAAATGTCGTGTTATACCACAAACAGATCAGCACCCTGTGTCATCATGAAAACAATATATAATTTCATTATTTAATTGTAGTTCCTTTGGAGATCGTTGTGTTGGCAGTAGCTAGTGATTGTAACTCACATAAAACAATCAGCTAACAACACTGCCTACAAACCAACCCCGACAGATATGGGGCAAACACCGTTTAATACTGATGTTTTAACAAATCAAACAAAAATACAACTCGCAAAATAGAATTTATAATATTAAATATCATCATACATTGAGGCGATTTACATAGCTGGAAAAATAGAAGTTGTAGTCCAGTCTCTGATCACAGCTGCATGACAAATAGTAGGCAAAGTCTTCGAGAGACTGCGACATCTCGGTATGAGTCTCTAAAGTTTGTATTCGTTTCTAAATGTTAAGACCAGGCGTCACATCCAGGTAATGTTTAAAGCAAATACACCTTCAGAAGGTTAATGTGACTTTTTTAGTTAGCTTCAAACTATTTTTTTACAACCAAGCGATAAAGGTCTCACCTGAAGACAGAAGCTCTGCGTGTCCTCAACTCCAAGGTCCCTCTGCGTTGGATTCCAGCACACTCCATCTGTATTTATAGTCGTGTGTTTAAATTCAGCGCCATCTGAGGCGGGAGGCACGTGAGCGCGAAGCACCAGAGAATGGCGCTATTTCTCAACACGGGAAGACCAGGAATGAGCGCGGTTAACGAACGTATATGTACAGGCGTTTAGGTTACGAAATGTACTTCATAAAAACACTAAATTCTTAAGAAATACGGTGTCATTTGTTACATTAAAATTCTTTAATGGATGAATTGTAAATGTCCTTCTTCAGAACCCCGTTACCATGAAATAATTGTAAATTATCCAGGCACGTATTGCTTTTATTAAGGAGCTGTAAGAACATAATAAAAGACAGCATCTTTCAATAAATAGTAACATTTATTAATTATATAACTTTTATTTTATTTTCTGATATTCTTCTCTACCTTTAGGCGATTTATGGTTGCCAAGCAAGAAACTTCATAGGTTTGAGTTTATGCGCAGAAGTCGTCGAATGAGAAGTTAGAATCAGATTTATTTGTCATTTATATATAAATAACTGGTAACTGTTATCATTCGGTAAGTAAACAAAAGTCACGCGTATCGAGCCTAGGAGATAACAAACCGCCTTATGTCAACACTGAAAAAATGGTTATGTTGTTAACTGTTGGCAGGCAGTAATATAAATGGTCATTATAGCGGACAATGGTTCTCTGAACTTGAGTTACCAGAGAAACCATTTAATTCATTCACAGACATGTCTGGGCTTGCCCAAAGAGTAAAAAACACGCCTTATTCATCACGAAAAACAATGAACAAATAAAGAACAACCTTCCTCATTTATAGGGTGAATTCCCGCACAATGCAATAGGCTTATTGTAAATATGTAGCGCACACTGATGATAATAATCATAACTGAACATCTTCTAACGTTTTGTTTGTGTTTGCTCACCTCAACAAACATGATAATGAAGAGAAGGACATTGCAACTTTCTTGTATAAACTATTGATTGAAAACTACATTTTGTGCAATATTCACTATTCACATTAGTTCATCCCAACATGTTCTCCAATTGAAAACACCTGTTTAAGCTAATTGCCAATTAGCATGTCTTGAGACATTTAAAAGCTGACTGGCTGTCAATGCAACTGAAATTTCTAGTTGTGGGACGTAGTGTGATTTTGGAAAACAGCACAAAAAACATCAGGTTTTCAAGAAGAGGTGATACGGGAGCAAGTTTATTTGCGTCTCAAGTGCAGTTGTTGTAGTTTTATTATACTTTTAAAGTCTTCGTTTTAAGAAAAGCAATTGCACAGCTTGTCCCTTAAGTCTTTTCAGCGTTTGGAAATGAAAGAAGAGATTGCAGCCACTGTGTTTTTCATTGCGAGGTTGGCAAAGAAGCATGGCAAACTGGATCGTGTTCGCAGAGAGAAGTTTGCTGTGGAACTAACTTCAGTACTCTTTGAAAATTACAAAAGCCATTGGTACCCAGAGAACCCATCCAAAGGCCAAGGTTTTCGGTGAGCAGCCTTCGGTTTTGTAGGCAGAAATTCAACCGTCTTACCAAAGAAACTCAAGTGCATGGATTATTTTGTCCCTCATTAGATGTCTAAGGATGAACAAGGCTCAATTTAGGGACCCGGTTATTGCGCGTGCATGTTGCAGAAGCAGTATTACTTATGAAGATCTTTGCCTACCAAAGGAAATTACCATTTGGGTGGATCCTGGAGAGGTGTCATGCCGGTAAAGTTGTTGCTGGATTTCACATTGGTGTTATGTCATGCACACACTACACTGTATGCCTATTTGATACTACTCATGATCACCTGCAAAAAGAATTAAGATGTGGTGCTTTGTCTCTGAAGGTATGGTGAGAAGTCAACCCCGTTTTGTGTGACCCTGCTGGAGGGTCAGAAAACAGATGTGGAGTTCTCTCGTAGGATCAATAACGCAGTGGAAAGGGCATCATCGGACTATCATTCTGGAACCTCCTCTGATGAGGAAAGCAGCAACACCAGCATGAGCAGCAGCATCAGCACTACCAGCAGCAATCTTTCAGTTCCAGAACCCAAGTGCATCCCCACGGTCTCAAACCCCAACAGTGTCTACCAGGTACGGCCCAAAATTAGGTTTTCATGGTGCAGAATTACTTGGCTTTCATGTTTTCAAGGAATTGTCTCTTCCTTTCACTTACCTGTTGTCATTCTGTTTTCAGTTCAGTGAGTTTGGACCAACCCAACCCCCACAGAACTGGGGGCCGTACCCCAAAAGAAAGCCTTATGGGAACGAGGGCTACCAGCAGCATTCTTCAGGTGGGCCATACCCACCCCATAAGAGCTTCAAGGGCTACCGGCCTTCCTATGCCTTCTCTGGGCCAAGAGTGGACCGATATCACTGGATCAGCAAGAACCGTTCTTAGAATTGAATTTTAAAACTAGAATGTCATCTTTTTGCTATGCCGGCATATGTTGGTGTCATTTAATGAAACTTAATTTAAAAAGTAATGATTTAATAAATTATTTGAGATGCCGTGAAGGCACTTTTAATGTCTTGTTTTAATGCTTTATATGTGGAGTGGAAGAAACATTCTAAATAAAAGTATTTTTAATAGAAAATGCTTGTCGGGAAATTCATTTGGTTATCCGCCAGAGGGCAGAAGAACACTTGACCAAGTCAAGGATGTATTTCATGCTATTGGTATTCCCTCTTGATACTCAACCTCATGTAATTTCATAGCTGTAAAGTACTTTTTGATGGGCAAAGATATTTGAAAAATTGTTGTAGTTTTTATCCTGCTGTGAATTTTAGGTGTATGTAAATGCCTAGTATATATTTTTTTTCGTCGGTGAACATTAAGTTTTAATGTTTTGAATTCTACCATTTATATGAATAAATACGGAGTTTATATTTGTCAAAACGGCACCGCAATAAGTCGAAATCAATGTTCGTGGTTTAAAGGTCATTTCCTTATAATAACCAATGGGAAGAGTGGTTAGGCCATAGACCGAATTAAGTTAAAAACAAAATGTAATCATTGTAGGGTCATTCCGTCCATGAAACGTAACTTGATGACGTTTGCAGTTTATGTTCCTTGGAAGTCAAACCCACAACCGTTTGCGCTGCTAATGCAATACTCTACCAGTTGATCTACAGTAACGGACATATTAAGGTGTTCCAAATGTTACACAATAACCAATTTAGAAAGGATATAAATAAAATATTGGATTAATGCCACACGGGATAAGGAGGATCCATAGGCGGAGTTTGACATTCGAGCCAGGGGGGGCAAAAAAAAAAAGTCATTGTAGCAGCTGGGACCTGGGCTATCAATTGGGGAACACAGCCCTAACACATATGGACACAACAAACATGCTAAATAAACACATATATTTATTTTTAACCCAAAGAAGAAGAAAAAACAGTACAACAATACAATCATTCTTTTAGTAAACAGGTAAGCCACTTGACTGCATCGCATCTTCGGACACAATTAGGATCAACGCAATAAAATTGCGGACCACTTTTGTTAAAATATTATCTTCAACCAAAACGAAAAGATTTTTAAAGTTTTTCTTTCCTTTTTTCAAAACACATTGTGGCAATGAGAGCGATTAAAAAACAAGTTATATTTCGCATTTTGTTGTAGGCTACTTCATGAAACATTTAAAACATTTTGAGACAAGGGGAAAAATAAAAAAGACGCCATGTGAGAGGCTACAGTATGCATAGATACAAAATTGCCTTTCTCTTATAAGTGTGACAAGACGGAACATTTTCAACTGACAGTCACACAATACTCCCCACTTTTAATTTTTATATCAGTGGGACCCCCGTCCCCATCCCTCAAAAGACAGCATATTGAAAGCAGTGTGTTGAGTTTAAAGCAGTTATTTGGCAGAGAAATCAAATTTACAGACCTAGACATTGTCCAGACTAGTGCAACAGTAATTTTCGTTTTTTGCGTCCAGCATATGCGTCGATAATGGTCTCAGGTGAGAGCTTGGCCGTACATTTACATTTACATTTATTCATTTGGCAGACGCTTTTATCCAAAGCGACTTACAAGTAGTTTCTTACAGTGTCACATTACTGCAGAGCAATCAGGGGTAAGGTGTCTTGCTCAAGGGCCCTTCAGTCATGACCTGCTGACACTGAGATTAGAACCAGCAACCTTCTGATCACAAGCCCAACACTCTAACCATTAGGCCACAGCTGTCCCGTAATGTCGCTTTCGATGTGAAGGATCGCAAGAGAGGAAAACCTGGCTGCTCCCATCGTCAACTGCAGCCAGTTCCTTATCCTTATTTAAGATATTTATAATATATAATTTTTTTAAAGAATGCAATTATTTTTTTTGTTGAAACAATGCAATTACCCGTTTCAGTCGCCAGGGGGGGCAATGCTCCCCCTGCCCCCCCCCGCAAACTCCGCGCATGGGAGGATCAGGGTGTTAACATCTCAATAAAGAAAGTGAACTCCCCCTTTCAGACATACCGCTCTGACTGGGATGGACTGCTCATGACTTGCAAAGGATTCAGTTACAGGAAGGATGGAATGTGAATTTGAGTGTTCCTGTAAACACTTTGATTTTAAAGAAACATACATACTGATAGAAAGTCTACATGTTGAATGCATTAAATTGCTTTGTATAAAAGTGCTTACAGTACCAAATGTATATACAGTATGTGGTCATACTGTAGCACTTTTTAATGTGCAGTGTTTCAAAGCACAGAAAAACACAGAAAAACACATCCTGGCAATCATAATTCTGAAATGTTTAACGTAACCTAAAATATTTGACAGTGTTAGTTGATTGTTTATAGTAACGTTTTGGAAGCAATCAGGGGCCATATCCTATTAAATTATTTAAGGGTATAGAAATATGTAAGAACTGGTTATTCCAAAAAAGATTCTTTCAGGAAACAAAATAACTAAAATGTGTTATAGTTTATTTAATATATTTTTTTCTCAAATTATATTTATTCTTTGGTTCAGACATTATTGTACATCAATATAAAATGGAAGGTTTACCTCATTTCTGAATAACCAAATATTTATTTGATATATTCAGATATGTTTATTTAACTTTTGAATAAACTGTAAAAAAACTGTAATATAAAAATTATATTAATTCATAAAATAATATATTATTTATTTATTTATTTAAAAAAAAAAGTCAAATCCATTTAGCCGTCCACACCAGTCTACTGGTTCTATGGCTTTCTTTTCCAGTTGCTCCTTTATTTGTTGTGCTATAGTTCTAATGAACTGCCGGGGTCTTTGACAGTAGTCATATTGACCCCCATGAAAGCAGGGGCCCGCAGTCGGAAATTGCAGCTTGTATCCTTTGGACAACATTGGTATGGCCCATGGGTCTTAAGTGGTCTCCTTCCAGGAATTGAGCTACTTGTAAGCGAAACATCTGACGACTGGCCCTCCGATCTGCGAACCTGCCTTTTACTTCCTTTGGGTAAACATGTCCACATTTAACTACATTTGTAAGACAGTGTAGAAAAACATTGTTAGATTTAATGAAAATATATATATTTTTTATGAATTGTTAATTGTTTTAATGTTTATAATAGTGTTCCTGTGTAAAACAATAAAATAATTCAAAATAATGCTAAAGTCTGAGGAAGAAAATCTGCTAATTATTGTTTTTAAGATAATAATTATTTTGTTTGAGTAATTTTAACTGAGTAAATTATTGACTGAATCATTGTTTTGATGTTCAACCCACTTAGATTTCCAAAATAAAAGTTTATTTATTTTGGGTTTATTTATATTTTTTTGACAGTTTAAAATTGAATAAAAATAAAGAGGGTTATGTGATGTACCGCGGTTCTATGAGTTCGGGATGACCGCCAGAGGCAGTGACCTTACTGAATCTTAAGTGCGCTAGCTCTTGCGTAGTTTTATTCAACTTTATTAAACCGATTGAATATGGCAGATGATGCGAACAATAGGACATTTTGAAAAAGAGAGGTCGCAGACTGGGATTGACTTTCACGATTGCGATGCTGACCATTAGCAGAATGGCCGCTGAGAGAAAGCAATAAAAGCAAGTAACCTTACCTGTTTTTATATATTCTTAGGCCACATTTACACGATTAAAAACTGAAAGGTTTTTCCTTTGCGTTTTTGAAAAGTTACACATACACATGACAGCGTAATCAAAACAGTCTGCATTTACACGGATCCAGGAAAACGGATAAAAACGCTTTAGTATGCAAGCCAGGCCTGTGGATGGCGTTGTTGTTGTGTAAAGAAACATGACATGCATTAGCATGTACCGTTGGTCGACGTATATGTGTTAAAAGTTTGGTGAATGTAAATAGTGTGTCTCCGCTGGTCTAAATGGTGCAGCAAATCCACATTTTGCTGGGGAAATGTTAATATATAGCTGAGTAGCGAGAGCTCACAGAATGGGAAGCGGCAGTATTGTTTAGGCTAAACTCGCGCAACTGAGCGCATAGTAGACAGGGCCGTAGCCAGCCTTGTGGAAGGGGTGGTTCTTTTTCTTAAAAAATGAACTGTTTTGTCATCTCCCCACACATTTATTATTTAAAATAAATAATTAAAAACAAGAATTATACCTCATATTACCAATAAATGCTATAAATCACTCAACTTTAATAAATATAACGAATAATTAAGTTAACAAATTATAATTATTATTATATACTGTGGCTAGTGATTTTCCAAATTGACTAATTGCTCCGAATGGGTCTCAAACCATCTGTCCGGTATGGGCACGAGCGCTCCAACGAGGAGGCTAAGCATCACGGATCCTGGTTTACTGGTTTACACAGCTCTCTCTCGATGCATTCAGTTAAACTAGCCACCCGGCAGTTTCACTGTCAAAAATTTTGATTTTGGGAAATTATTTTATATGACTAAAGTTGACACTGGCATGTTGTAAGATCATGCGTGAAAATTTTTAAAACGAAAATATTCTCTTATGTTGTTGCAAAATAAATGCATTTGAAATGTAGAAGTTAGTTTGGCAAAAGGTGGGTCCAAACCTGGTGTTGAAGGTAATATCACTATACAATATGTCTTACTCACTGCGCCACTGAATCTGCTGAAAAAGTAGTGTTGTTTTGTTATTTAAAAGGACGCATTTTCACTACAAAAAAACTGACTTAAATTCTGGACCTTTGAAAGTGAGGGTGTTACGAACACGCCAGGCTCCACCCAAGCATCACGAGCAACCTCTCCCGAATACTGATCACTCTCACCTGCAACTCATCAGCACCTCATCACTGCCTGCACTTAAGCACCACAGATTCCCTCACTCACTGTCCGGTCTCGTTAACGCTATACGTAATGTCAAGGACTCCTACAAACGACAAACCTGATTCCAAGACGCTAGTCTTCCTCCTCCTCGTCCTCCTCCTCGTCCTCCTCCTCGTCCTCCTCCTCGTCCTCCTCCTCGTCCTCCTCCTCGTCCTCCTCCTCGTCCTCCTCCTCCTCGTCCTCCTCCTCGTCCTCCTCCTCGTCCTCCTCCTCCTCGTCCTCCTCCTCGTCCTCCTCCTCCTCCTCGTCGTCGTCGTCCTCGTCCTCGTCGTCCTCGTCCTCGTCGTCCTCGTCGTCCTCGTCCTCGTCGTCTTCCTCCTCCTCGTCGTCTTCCTCCTCGTCGTCTTCCTCCTCGCCGTCTTCCTCCTCGCCGTCTTCCTCCTCGCCGTCTTCCTCCTCGCCGTCGTCATCCTCGACGTCGTCATCCTCCTCATATCCTGTCTCCGGTGTCCTCCCTGGTTCCTGTTTTGCACATCCCTAATCCTCCTCTGCGAGGTCTTAAGTTTATTTATTAATAAACCTTCTTGTGTTACAGACTTCTGTTCTCCGTGTCTCTCTGTCGTAACAGAGGGGTGGGTCTTTTGAACCACCTGAACACCCCATGGCTACGGGCCTGGTAGAGGGTATGAAAATATTCAGCAAAATGGCTGCTTATAATATCAGGAAACGCAATTCCATGCAACATTTAAGTGTCCAGTAACACCTGATTCCCTTGTTAGTCATAGGGAAGTCGTAAGGATCACTGTCGAGTCCAGCTGCCTGTAATTTCAACAAATTATTTTGTGTTTTAGTCTGGATTTCTTTGTTTTTACTAATCTCCTTAGCCATTTTGTTGCATGTTTTACCACCCAGGCGAACGTGTGCTGGCTGGTACTGACGTGTTAACGTGGGAAAGTCAATGCATACCCTCTAGGCCTATATGCATGAGGATGGCGTTATAATTTTCACCAAGTTCCGTCTCGCAGTTTACATGGAAACAAAAAGTTGCACTTTGAGACCCGTTCTCAGAAGTTTGCATTTCAGTCCTGTGGTGGGGGTACGGAGCCAGAATCAGCGTTACCTGGGAGAAAGACGGTGGGGAAACTCCGGTGTGCTGGATTTCCCTCGCACACAAGGACTAACCTGTGATTTCATCTGTTTTACAGTGACCGAGTCGGACTCGAGCCCCTAACAAGGGGAACCAAGGTCGGCACGAAGACTTCTCGCCTGCACTACCCCAATGCACCCGGAGCACCCCGGAAGATGTCCTAATCAGGATAATCCTGATGTTTCTCTGCTACCGCATCATGTTTTGATGGCACAAGTTCATTGCCACAGTCCCCTAAAACGCTGTGTCCGTGGAAAACGTAGAGACAAAACGCATCATTTCTTTTGCGTTTTCCCTTGAAAATAGTCTTGTTTAAACCTCCTCACAGCGAGGGACAGTTATGGAATGTTTTACATTTCCCTGCAAACCTTAGGCTGTTACGATGTAAACATTAGCTAGATGCGAGATCATTGTGAACTGTATGAGGATGAGAGTAACAAAGTATGTGTCAGGGTCGTGGTGGAAGAGAACCCAATTGCAGGCAGCAAAACACGGATGAAGGGGTTAACAAGGACTTTAATAGACAACACAGGAACAAAACAAAAACCCACGAGGGGGTAACGAAACAGGGTACACAATAAAACTGAACTAACTACACACTTGACAAGAACAACTACTACTACAAACACCTAGACTCACAGAACACTCAGACTGACTAGACTAACATAAACTTAGTATCTCTACAGGACAAGGCTTCAAAGACAAGGTAACATGTACAGCAAGGTAACGTGTACAAGTAAAACGAACGAGCACAAGACCATAGACAAGAGGGCATGTGTGGGTAAAGAGACACAGGAGGAAAGCAATACTAGGAACGAGAGGGGTGGGGCCAATGACGAGACTGGAGAGAACACATATTATGTCCTGATTGACCATAATATGTCTCTCTCCACATAAAACACGTGGGTCTGTCATGATTCTGCCCCTAGACCAGAAAACCAAGACAAGATTAGGCAGAATCATGACAGTATTTTAAACAACCAAAACAACCCAGAATCACAGAACCCAGAAAAAGAGCTAGGGAAAGCAAGCGGCTATAAGAGCTGAAAAGATCTCAGGCCAGTAATCCTAGCTTGATTTAACAAATAGCCGTGAAGTCACAAATAGGATCTGTAACATTCTTAAATCACAACTAAACAGTAGCGCGTGAATATCAGCGGCATCAACTGCAAACGCAAATATAGAGTAAGCAACGATCTGTTTTAAGTTCAAGTGTTAGATGATGATTAGTTTGCTCTATATGTAATAGGTAAAGTCTTATTATCATAGACTTACACAGATCATGCTTTTGGGCAAAATAAGCAAGCAATGTCTTTTAGTTTTACCAAAAAAAGAAAGGGTGCCTTCTTTTTGTAATTTTCTTCAGGTTTTGGCCTGCACAAGTTTTTTAAGTGCACCAAAAAAAGGCGATGCTTTTAACTTTATTCAAGTTTGCCCAAGGACCAAAAGCAAGCAAACGCAACGTGCTACCTAGCATTAGTAATGCAGTCAGGGGGATCTTTCTGCCTCCAGCTAAGCTCCGCCCACAAAAACATGTGACAACTGTTACTAACAGTAAAGGCATCTATAGTCCCGGCCCTCATCGAGTTGTACACTGTCCGTCATTGTTTCCACACTGGATCACTTACAGTGGGCTACAAGAATGTTTTGTAAACAAACAAGGGGTTTTGTTGTTGGACGAAAGACAGAACATATCTTCATTTACTCCAGACATCTGACCCACTGAAGACCATGTGGATTAGTTGTATTTTTCAACGGAACATCACCATTTCAATCAGCGATGATGTAAGATTTAAAGTCTGTACAGCGTGTAACAGGAGACCGGGGTTTAAACCCAACTTTCTCTAGAAACATTCCTTTACCTTTTTCTATCACATTACAGATCATTAAGGCATTTGTTTTCATTAAAATGTATTTAAGTTTAGGGTTAGGTTAGGGGTAACACTAATTTACAGTTATTTTAAATGTCCACACTACACTCTGTACATATAACATACTGCCAAACAAGAACTGTAAAGCAGTGTTTTATGGATGTAGTGACCCTAAAAACAACATTTAAAAAAATACATATTTCAGACCAAAATATAATATTATGTGACCTGTATTTTTCCCCTTTCTGCAAAATACTTTGACAGTTATTTAAAAACTAAATATCGATCAGAGGAAGCCTTGGCCTGATGGACCTGCAGGGTCGTAGCCTCTGCTCTCATGGAACAGGAAGTAGACGAGGTGGTGGCTGGATGCACTTAGCTGTAGATGAACGTCTGAATTGCCACCCCCCCGCAATGCGGGCAGGACGTATCCACGAAGGCTTCCTCAGCATGTCGGACCCCCAAACACCTGAGGCAGACATCGTGTCCGTCCCCTTCCTCGATGAGAATATTACACCCACAAGAACAGCGGGACATGCCACGCCGGAGAAATGTGCTCTTTTAGAATGAACACCTGACGCCCAGGGGAATTCACTGACGAGGGACAACCCGCTGCACCAGGTCGTAAAAATCCAGCAATTATAGAGAGTTTTGTCATCAAATGCGAAGGCTCCGAAGAACAAAAGGTGAAAGAATGCTGTACGCCGTCTCCCTTTTATACCCGGATATCCGGCGGCGGAGTCCGACATGCTAATTTAATTCGCCAAATTTCAAAACTAGTCAGAAGATGATAGGTTCTGAAGTCAAACCCTGTCTGTCGGCAGGGACGTCACTAGGCCCTTGTTTAGGGGGCTTCAGCCCCCCTAAACTTCTAATAAAAATTATTTGATTAATTAATTTGTGATCGCTTCAGTCCCCTTTAAAAACAAATTTGTAAGTTTCGGCTCCTCCCCTGATCTGAGTCTGCATGGATTCAGTGCGTTTTTCAATCCGCAGGGACGCCGAGCAGAGCGAACATCAGAGAGTACAAGGTGTGTGTGTGTGTGTGCGTGCGTGCGTGTGTGCGTGTGTGTGTGTGTGTGTGCATTTAGTGATAGATTGCTATGATATGACATCTGCATCGGTGCAGTTCTTGTAATTGCAGTTTACATAATGTTACTGGACCAATACACCGTTCGGTTTCTCATCCAATACCAGTACGTCTTCGCTACAGTGTGGTAGTTGTTTTTTCTTCCAACAAAAATGAAGCGATTAACACCTATGAAAACATACTTTAGAAAACGATCATGATTTATTTTAATTTACTTTTTAAAATTTAAAACATATTATTGTGTATCTCGGCATTACATTGTGCAGCCATGCCCAGAAATGGTTATATACACACATCATTGTCCGAAAGCAACAAATGGCACAGAGAGAGAAACATCATGTGGAGTTGTTTTGTTTTGTTATATTAAATATTTTTTTGTATTAAGTAATAATGAATCATTATTGTATCATGATACATTAGAGTAAGAGTAGAGTAAAGGGATTTGTGTTTTATTTTAAGTAATTGATTTATAGAAGTGGCAAATTGATAATTCATGTTGTTATTTTTAATAAATAGAAATAAATATAGAACAGATTAAACATATTTCCAATAGACAATTACATTAATACATGTTTTGTCTATATTCTTATACATACACCTCTCGAATACAATGAAATAGTGGATAGCAATAAGGTTAGTAGTATACAAACCTACCCTAATAGTCAAATAATATTTTTTTAATCAGACCCTAAAATGAAAATCCTAGAATCGCCCATGTCTGTCGGTACGACACAACATTGAGAGACCGACAGAAAGGGAACTTAAGGTTACATTTAAAAATTTTGTATACAGAATGTAATTTTGTTAAGTAAAAATTTTACATTAAAACATTAAAAATCAAATGTAATGTTTTATGGCAAATATGCATAATCTAAATACCTAAAAGTTCCCTTACCAGAGGTTGAATGTTTATGTAGATTTAATGCCTCTGTGGCGGGGGCTGCTTAATGTTAAATTACCTTGTGTTTTGTTATTTTTGTCCCCCTTGTGGGAAATGATTGTTTTCTGTTTTTGTATCTTGTTTAGTTAGTGTTTTCCCCATCGAGGGTGTTTTTGTTATTGTTCATTAAAGTCTGTTTGCTAACCCCTTCACCCCGCTGCCTTGCAATTGGGTTCTTCCACTACGCACCCCGTGACAGAACGAATGAGCCACAACAGAACCCAGCAGGCAGCCATGGACCGTGAGCAGTCCTCTGCCTCTGCGGCCAGCCAGGACCACCAGCATTGGTGGCAGTCGACCGCTGATGTAATACAGCGGGGCGATGGTCCTTTTCCTCCTCAGGGAGATAGGACTGTGGGCGAGTATGCTCGAGCGTCTGTGGCAAGACAGGGTTTTCTGCCAGAGACGCTCATGAATGCCTATTCCTGGCGGGCCTCGTTAAGCCTCCACCATTGGAGGAACGGGAGAGGCTGATCCGGGGGTCCTTTCAGCAACTGGTCAGCAGTGTTGCCTCCAGCTGCCCCTCGGCTTCGCGCTCTCCCCTGCCTCTGATCCCAGAAAGTCGTTCCCTGAGGATCGGGGTTTTGGGCATCGCCACACCCTCTGCTCCACCACCAGCTAGCCTCCGTGGTAGGCGTAGACGGAGGGAGTCGTGGGACTCCCCGTCCGACTCTTCCATTACGGAGATAGTGGGGTCCCCCACCGCTACTCTGCAGCCGGCCACACGTCCTGTGAGCCGGTCAAAGAGGAAGAAGCAGAGGAGGGTGGTCCCGTCGAGTCCGGTGGTCCCGAGTCCGGTGGTCCCTCCTGCACCCAGTCCTGCCCTGCCGCCCTTCCAGCCGGTGTCAAGTCCTGCTCCCAGTCCTGCTCCCAGTCCAACATTTTACTATAAGCTTCAGTATATATTTTATAACAATTTTATATTTTGTGTAAATCTTAAAACAAGTTTCTAAAATTGTTCATGCTTCATTGTTAATGAACCAATGTTAATATACACAATATTAGAATATATTAATATATTTATGTTAAAATCAACGTATCAAAATATTTATCAACATAATGAAGGGAGAGACAATGCAAAAACAAACTGACTGCAGACTATAACAGATATAGTAACTTCATAAACTCCCGGTTTCACCGTTTACAGTTTGAGCAAGGAGCAAGATATCTGCCACATAAATGTCCCATCTTAGCTGAATTCTGTCATCATTTACTCACATTCGAGTTCCAGATCTGTATGAATGTCTTTGTTCCGATGAACACAGAGAAATATGTTTGGAAGAATGCTTAAAACCAGATACAATTCAGCTGCTGAGCACTAGTGGCGCCTGACGTAATAGAAATTTCTGCTGTCTTTTAGAAAACAAACACCCTTTCCCTCCTTCTAATTTATAACTTAAGTGAGTTGAATGAATGTTAACTACCCAGAGACAACTAACAAGAAGTTCAGACAACTTGGAAATTTAAGTCTGGGTTTTAAAAAATGTATAAACTTGAGTTTAATAACTAAACCTTGTCATGATTATTGGAATGAAATAGAAGTTGTTAGTAGACTTAATTTAAGTATTACTTAATGTTCATATGTAATAACTATCATGTTTTACAGTGTGGAAACACTATTTGCACTTGCTAAGTGTGTCCCATCTGGTTAGTAATACTAAATGCTCACTGGGGATCTTCATGCCCACTAGAACATTCGTGCCAAAAACCGGAAATACGTCACAAAAGTAGTCAAGTGGTTAAGTGCAAAGACCGCAAGGGGGGATATTTGGATGCAGCTTCACACAAGCCTCTGTCTGCTCTCGCTCCACTCTGAGCGGGGTTTGAGCTGCCTGTAACGCGCATGAGTTACATCATCGAGCAATGATAAATAAACAATAATTCATACACCTATATTCAAATTTCACATATATGGGAGGTATTCCGTATTTATCGATCATTATAATAATTATATAAATAATAATATTTAAAATACTTATAATACATATCTGGACATTGACTGGTGGGATCAGTGGCGATTCTGGCAAGGCAGGGGCCACTTATGCTTTTAGGGGCACACTCAAATTTGTTTGATTGAGGTTTATTTTTCAGTAATTTTACATATCACTGTTTTTCACGGGATCTTGGTTACAGCTGAATTCTGTCATCATTTACTCACATTCGAGTTCCAGATCTGTATGAATGTCTTTGTTCCGATGAACACAGAGAAATATATTTGGAAGAATGCTTAAAACCAGATACAATTCAGCTGCTGAGCACTAGTGGCGCCTGACAAATGCTGGACGAAGGAAGTGACGTCCCTACAAAACTTCAGCCACTTTTAGATTATTAATGATAATTTTAAATCTATTTTTTTTATTTTTGCCTTGTTGTGCAAGCACTGTTGAGCTTGTGCAGAGGCTGCAGTTTTTGCCAGAGGGGAACTGGAATCCCCTGGTTAGGCCTGGTTTCCCTCCGAGGTTTTTTTTCTCCTCCAATGGAGTTTTGGGTGCCTCGCCACCGTTTGCATACTGTTTTGCACTGTTTTGCCTGGCCGAGTGGGGCTGCTAGAATTTGGTAGTCTTATTTAATTAACACTGCATATAGGAATTTATTGTGTGTCTGATATTTGACCTGTGTTTTGAATTCCATAACCTTTTATGTTTTACTTATAGTCATTTTTTTCTTGTACAGCTGCTTTGTAACAATGAAAATTGTAAAAAGCGCTATATAAAATAAAGCTGACTTGACTTGACTAGTGGCGCCTGACGTAACAGAAATTTCCGCTGTATTTTAGAAAACAAACACCCTTTCCCTCCTTCTAATTTATAACTTAAGTGAGTTGAATGAATGCTGTGGCGGTTTTAGGCACGGGCGAACCGGGCAGTCGCCCGGGGCGGCATTTTTTCATGTCACGTGGGGGGCGGCACCGGCACGAGCAGTAAAAAAAACTCTGGGCCGCCGCAAATCGGTTATCTATTATCTATCATTCATTCATTGTGTGGGGAATTGGCAAATTGGCGCCCCTGCATGCTGAAAAGATAAAGGTATGCAACTATAATGTTCTCGCTGTGTTATGATTACTGTATCCATGTTGTCATCTGTTTTGCCTAGTCGTTAGAGCGCCCGTCTTTCATTCGGACGGACGCCGGTTCGAGGCCCGCTGCAGGGCAGGTAACCGACAACACTTATACAACAAATTTGGTTTTAAGGTCAACAAACACGGGATCTAATTTCACCATAATATTGTGCTTTGCAACAAAACTGTTACAAGTTCAGTTATTATTATTTATTTCCATCAGTTGGGTTAACGTAAGGTCCCGTAATGAGCAAATATAATTTTCCAATCTGTAGCTAGTTTCTAAGACGAACATAACCTTTGCTATTTATTTGCTACATCACACATGTCATGAATATGAAGGTTTTATGCATGTTTATGACAACTGTCATTAAGTTTCATTCGCTCAATTATGACATTTTTAATGCAAATATTGTTTGTTTGAGGTCTTTGTTGACAACTTTACATTAACCAATACATCTTAACCTGTCATTATTGTCATAAAAACATGACATAGCAGATTAATAATTGAATGTAAGACATTACTTAGCTGGTGTTTCGGCATCTAACCATATTGCCTTAGAGACACTTCTGTACGCGTCACAGTTGTTTTATTTGACAGAACAAACATTTTACTTGTACGGTCAACAGAGAGTTGGCCATCCCATCGCTCACCCCCTACAAACCACAACAAACAATATAACACACCGGATATAAAGGAAACAGAAATGAACACAACAAAACACGTGATTACAAATAACCAATAAGAAGATAAATGAATTAAGGCCACTACAGCTGGGTTAACCGTCATATTGGTTTTGACATTGGCTGTCATGAGGCCATTATAACTGTCATGAATCTTTTTTTTCCAATTTTTTTTCCAGTGGTACAAATTGAATGTCAGTAAAATATCATTAAGTGTTAATTCTCTGTAAAATTGTTTTATAACAATGTTATGTATACTTTTCTTGACCTCAACTACAGTGGTACAATTACATTTTAATGACAAATTCAATTTGTACCACTGTAGTTTAGGTCAAGAAAAATATGACATAATTTAGTTTTTTCGAGGGGGGGGGGGGGGGGCGCTCAAAGATGTTCTCGCCCAGGGTGCAATTCAATGTAGAACCGCCACTGTATGTAATAACTATCATGTTTTACAGTGTGGAAATACTATTTGCACTTGCTAAGTGTGTCCCATCTGGTAAGAAATACTAAATGCTCACTGGGGATCTTCATGCCCACTAGAACATTCGTGCCAAAAACAGGAAATACGTCACAAAAGTAGTCAAGTGGTTAAGTGCAAAGACCGCAAGGGGGGATATTTGGATGCAGCTTCACACAAGCCTCTGTCTGCTCTCGCTCCGCTCTGAGCGGGGTTTGAGCTGCCTGTAACGCGCCTGAGTTACATCATCGAGCAATGATAAATAAACAATAATTCATACACCTATATTCAAATTTCACATATATGTGAGGTATTCCGTATTTATCGATCATTATAATAATTATATAAATAATAATATTTAAAATACTTATAATACATATCTGGACATTGACTTGTGGGATCAGTGGCGATTCTGGCAAGGCAGGGGCCACTTATGCTTTCAGGGGCACACTCAAATTTGTTTGATTGAGGTTTATTTTTCAGTAATTTTACATATCACTGTTTTTCTATTAGCAAATAATCTAATAAAACAATTTGAACTCAAATGAATGTTTCATGTTCATTTGTTTGACAACACATTGTGTATAGTCAAAATAAAAATGTCAACTTAGTGCACATTCAGGTAGTTTTCTGCATCTTGAATGTAGATCAACGTAAAGCCACCGACAAAAAACAAAAGAATCATCTGTCATCTGAACATGAGTCTGTAACGTTACTAGGTATTTCTCTTACCACATGAAAAAGACCACATGAATTTCAAGTTTATAACGTGAGATATGTGGAAACCACGTTTTATATGCAATCCCATAAGATTTGACATGGGTATTTACAGGGTGTTCACAGTAAAGTTGTCCAAAAACACATATTTCACATGTGAATTTAAGGGTTGAAGGGTTACCTGCGCTTCTAGATCCACAGGGCTCCTCTTGCTCACATTCTGCCTCCTAGTCACTCAGACACACTGTCAACAGCCTCATCTCTATTCTCATCTTAATGTTCAGTGTTCTCAATCTCCAGATTCCTGTCCGTGAGCTCTCTTTGAATTTCATCAAACATTTACCTCAATAAATATAAGTTACATTTGATATCATTACATTAACTAATTTGTAACACATTTGTTAAATACATTCATTTGGCACAGAAAAACTGTCATACGTTCAAGTCGTTTTTTGACACGATCTGGTCATGTTAAGCATGATAATCCAACACTTGTAACTGTGTGAATAAATCAATAGATGAAATAGAATGCCCTGCAAATGTAACTTAAATTATAGATTTTTTGTGCAGAACTACAACTTGTGGAAGATTTTGTGTGACAATACAGTTTGGTGAGCTGTGGATGACTTGAATCTGACCTAAATTTTTTCTGTAGAATTTCACCAAAAACCCCACCCCAAAGTTCCCTTGCTGAAACTAGTACAAACAACAGATCTCTATTTGACAGGTTTCATTTTCAGTTTTTTTTCACGTGAAACCGATGTACATGACTGAATGCTGTTTCTACACGTTTTTTTATTCCGTTTATGACGACACTTAACTCCCACTTTAAATATACAACCACATGTAATATACAATTACATGTGTAGGATGTGGGTGGGGGAGGAATTTGTGTGGGCTTGCAGATTTATAGAAAACAAATGCATTTTTGAACACAATTAAGAAATCCTTCCATGGACCAACTACACAGTAAAAATCTGTTAAAATAGGGTTCAAAATATTAAGGAATTTTTTATATTTAGTTTTTACAGACTTTGTGTTCTGTACTCTTTTAAATTGCTATTTGCTATATTTTAGTTCTCCGTTTTGGTTTCAATTGGAAATTGTGCTATACTTCCGTGTTATAATTGTTTGTGCTTGGGAATGGGGCTAAATACAACTTTTATTACTGGTTCATTGTAAAGCTTGGCACTGCTACACAGTTCAGAAAAAAAAATCTAATTGGGGTGATATGTAATGACCAGGATGATGATGTAAAATGAGAAATTTGCTCATATGCTTTGTATGCATGCAGCTCCAAATCCAAGTTAAATGCCGTGTAGCACCCACACAGATTCAGGGGTTTAGAGCATTGTCTGTTTGAGACACTCCCCATTCCTATAAAACATGTGGGAAGTCTCGAAAAAGAAAAAGAAAAGTTTTTAAAGTTTGTTCTTATTTGCCCAGAGTATTCCTGTCCAATAACCTTTTAGAATTTCATTCTAAACTTTAACATTACGAAAGAAGCTAAACTGAATTGGGATCATCGCACGAAACAGTTATACTTAGAAAATAGTCCCCTCCCTTTTAGTCTCTCACAAAACCATTCCAGAGCTTGCACAACAACGTGAGCTTAGACTGTTACACAGGATTTGTAATTTGATCTTTGCAAAAACTACACAGGAATCTGTCCCATGTTAAATTCGAGACATACCACACTTCTGCAGCAAGATATGGAAAATATGGACAATGTGACTTTTTACAGAGGTTTAATAGATTGAGTTTAATAGGTGACCTTCTATCAAAATTGATTAGTAGAAAAATACAGGCTTGATAATCATAGCAATAATATACAGTACAGAGGTATAAAATAAAATAATCAAATGGTTAAGCCTGTGTCTCTTAAGCATGTTTAAATGAGTTCATACTTAACAGTGCATGATCTAAAAACATTGTCTTAGATAGAAACAATGCATACACACTAAACAGGCTTAAACAAAAAGGCTATGAAACAATACATGCTGTTTTTTTATATGATGCAGACCCCAAAAAGTCCAAACATACCAAACATTTAAAAAAAATCTTGGAATAATGTGTGTAAAAATGTAAAGTACATTTTTGTAGATTTTGAATACATTTTGACAGTTTTCCTCATAAATCTAAGCAACATGTGGATATGATTGTGTGCTTGATGTCGGAGCACAACTGGGCTTTATCATCCTTGATCAGCAACAGATGTTCAAAGCTGTTCATGTGTAAAAAAAAACTCCCATCACAGTCACACGATAATGTTGCTCCGATCACATTTAACGTTTAAGCACAGAGGCCACGATGACAATAATGAGGAAAATGATCCCGATCACCATTGCAGCAATATTCAGGTTCCTGGCTGTCCTTGAGGACTCGTGCGCTTTTGGTCCATCTCCCAATGTATTAGCAGTATCTGCCTTGAATTGCAAAAATATGAATTAAAGAACGAAAAACTGCATAAATAACATTTGCTTAAAACATTGATTGAAATTTTAAAGACATTGACTTACTCTGCATGAGAATACAATAGCTGCAACTCCAAGTGGAAAACAGCAACACAAAGTGTTGAAGATGGACCATACAAGATATGTTTTTTCATTTGAGCGTGCCCCTTCCATTTTTTCTAGGTTTAATAAATGTCTTCAAAGCTTCTGAAGTTCAGAATCAACTAGGGTAGTGGCAAAGACTTAAATAAAGCAGTGGACTGGCATCAAAAGCAGAGAGTACAGGAAATGGGAGGGGTGTAAAGAAATAGATCCAATGGTACTTGGGGGCCTCAGACCAATTTTCCGGTGGGGGTGGAAGAGTTGTGGATCTTGGTTACATGCCAAACATTCCACTCCTCATGCAGCAGAATTAGCTTCAAGTGAGTAAAGATAACGGTGTGGTGTGTTTAGAAAGTTTCTAATGCAGTTCAGCAGAGGTAAATGTAGAAGCCACAAAATGTACATTTGTTCAAGTAGTAATAATAAATAATAAATAACTCATTCTGAAGTCTCGAGTGAGTTTGCGAGATTTCCTGTGTTCACAGTCAGGACCCTGTTGGTGTGTGGTGTGCTGTCTTCGTCACATCAGGGCGCACCACACATTATAGGAGCAAAATGATTAAATCTAAGATTTTTTCTCCTCATGTTTGTGGTCTCTCCGTTTAAAACTCTCATAGGATCTCATAGGACTTTTGCCCCAGCATTATTTAACAATGATTTAGACCATCGTGGATGCATTACACTATGTATATTCACGGGTGTGCTTGTTTGAGTGTGTGGGGGAATGATAAGTGCTCTTGATAGTGACGGGTGCATTCCAAACAGCCCCACCTAGTAGACGGACTCGGACTGCCTCAGAATGGCACTGCTGGTGCACTGCCGGCACTGGCATGCAACATGTCAAAAAAAGTGTGGGCCATGTGTGGCAGTGATGGTACTGGATGCATGATGGCAGACAACAGTTGGGTCGATTGTGGATGGGAGGTGTGTAGTGTCGCGTAGCCAGGTCTGGAGCTTATCGGCTCTTTCTTTGGCCAAGGCCCGCCCATGAGTCCATGTGACTGACAGGTAAAGCAACTAATCCGATTTCGTTTTCTGCCCTGTCATGTTTAGAGGTGTGATAATGTCCCCACAACAACAGACCGGAGTGCAACAAGTCAATCATAGAAAAAACAGCATTGAAAATCAAAGACGAGGGAGAACAAGCAGTAAGTCAGTCATTTGTTGGCACATCAGTCTCCATTAGCACCTCTTAGCAAAACACAGAGTAAATCGGTAGGAAACGTACGTAGACTTTACTTCGAAGCATTTAAGACTAACAAACATAGATTATTTCATGGACACGACTCCTCAGACAAAGCTGAATTTATTTTTGTGCAGGAGGTGTTTGTTGGCAAGATGCCAACACAACAGCAGAAGAGACTTCCAGTTTCCAAATGCAGCGCTGCAAGACGTGAATTTTTGATAAGACTCTTTTCAAATCCTGTCGGAAATCCGGTTCAAATATCTCTTCTGGACTCCACTAAGTGCCTCAAACAAAACTCCTCGACATCTTTTATAGAGTCTATGCCGTGAACTGCGCATACCTCTAAGAATGCTCATTGTCACACAGCTGTTCTCCCTCGATCACGCTTCTGCACTTTGTTTCCTGGAGGACCGAAAATTTACACGACACTCACGTTTCCCGGAAATCCCGTATGATTCTACCAATCATTTGGCGACTTCGACATTCCTGAGTTGTTTCCAGTCAACTGTGCCATATGTGACAGATGTTTAGCCAACGGTTCGTGTTTAGCCAAATGACGTCTGAGGGTGATACTAAGAGTTGTGTGGCCCAAGATCAGTATAGTGATTGTGGGCCACATTATAAATAAGTTGATTTACTATGTTTAATTATAGAAATGTAAGGATTTAGGCTTGCGAAACCTTTTGAGAGAGAGAGAGAGAGAGAGAGAGAGAGAGAGAGAGAGAGAGCTTTATATCGTGATCATCTGATAATCTTTAAATATTTTTTAAATAGAATTTTAGTTCTGTAATGGTAGAAAATATGTTTGCACAGTGACAAACATTGGGACTCGAAGTGGCATTCACCAGATTACAATGTATAGACTTTTTTTCATGATATTTACAAATAAATAACATGAAACCTTAACATTACAATTTTAACTACAAGAGAGATGTGCTAAACAGATGGGATTCAATTGCGCATACAGCTATTCAAACGTTCTTTTTAAGCACAATGTGTCTATTATTGTTACAGACATAAGTACTGCACCACTTAGTTAACAAATGAATCTTTTGCTGTAGTGATGACACAGATTTGTATATATTATATTGTATAATATATTGCATTTATATCAATATATAATTCCAAAAATGACACACAGAAGTGTCGTTTTCTTTGTGAATTATTTCTATGTAAAGCACTTTGAATTACCTTTGTGTATGAAACGTGCTATATAAATAAACGTTGCCTTGCAATGCCCAAACGTGAGAAATCGTTGATGGCAGAAAAGTTATTCACAGAAATGAAATGAAATCAGAGATATACATTTTGTAGAGTAAGACTTTCTGTAGGTCTTTCTGAAAAAGGAAAGGCAAAAAGGTATCCCAAAATACTGTTGCGGTTTTAAGAACATCATTTTGCTTTTCAGAGAAAGCACAGGTTGAGTGCATCCAGACCCAAGCTCCATGAACACATTCTGAATAGTATCAAAAGTGTACTTCAGAGGTTTAGGATAGGAAAGGTTTAGTGCATAGACAAGGCCAAAAAGGTATGCCAGAGCAGTAGAAAGATCTGGAAAATTGTTCTGCATCACTGGTGATGTTGTTTCAGCCTAGTCTTCCAAACACACAGACTGCCCATAGACATGCCTCTCGCCCCATCCTGAATTTCCTGTTACATAAACAATAACACATTAGAAAAGGAAGTTGTGGTATCATCTCATCCACAATACCAATGTAACAGGGATTAAACAGACAATGCCTTGAAGGGCTAGTTCACCCAAATATGAAAATTCTGTCATTTACTCACCCTCAGATCGTTCCAAATCTGTATACATTTGTTTGTTCTGCTGAACACAAAGGAAAATATTTGAAAGAATGGCTGAGATCTGTTTGGTTACTGACATTCATTCTAATATCTTCCTTTGTGTTCAGCAGAGCAAAGACATTAATACAAGTTTGTAACAACCTAAGGATAAGAAATTCATAACAGAATTTTCCTTTTTTCACATTAAGAGACTGGTAAGCCCAAGTACAGAACAAGTGTATTTTCTCTTTCCGCACATTTTTGAAATCCCCAATGAGCAGATAACCATCAAATCTGGCAAATGTTTTTACTTTTTAAAGTCTTTATTACATACGTTTGACTTCTTGAACAACTTTTTTGGATCCTCTCGAAGAATCAAAAGCAGGTCTTCCAAAGCAGCAGTCCTTCTGTGACTAATAATGTCTGTCATCTTAAAAACAAACAAAGGAAACAATCAGCCAAAGTATGAAAAATATCAGATTATATGATCTAACCTTCAAAAAATCGAAGCAATGAAACAACTAACCCTTTCATCAAGCCTTTCTAGGAGCACTTCCATTTCCTGTCCAAAAGCTCCTCTTCTGGAGCTTTCGTAGAGGGTATGCATTGACGTCACTTTCTCACATGAACATGTCGGGATACGCCCTGGGACATGCTCCCCTGGTTGGCAAAACGGCTGTGGAGAATGGGAGAAACATACAATCCGGGTCTAAAACACGCAATTTTTTGCTGAAATAACAAGCAGAGGGACTCGACTGTGATCCTTGCCTGCAACTTTCCTATGACTTACAAAGGAATTAGGGGTTCCTGGTCACTGAAATGTTGCGTGGAATTGCATTTCCTGATATTGTAAGCATTTTGTTGAGTGAATACCTTTTGTTGAGTGTTTTGCCACCCACTGGGGAGCGCTCCGGCGTGCTCACATGGTGTTCACATGGCTACAGATCTGTTTACGACAAATGCATTTTATTAACAGTAGTAAAACATATGAAGTACAATATTGAGATCCCATTTACTGTTATCTAAATGCATATATCCATGTGATGCTGCGCAGACCGATTAGTACATGATGCCAAAATACCACGAGGGTGGCATACTTACTGTAGATTTACATTTATGTAATCTATTGGCAACAATTTGTTCAAAGCTAAATGAATATTAAACATTAACAAATCTTAATCTTTACAGAAAAAAACGATAAAATAACAGCCTCATGCAAATGCATTGATAAAACTGTGTACATCTCTTGCTATTATTTTTTATACATTCAGTTGTTTTGTGTCAGACATTATATTCCACACATGTTTTGAGTGAAGAGCATGCAACATAAAAAAAGGCTGACAATTAAATAAAACATGCCTTGATCCGGTTTGTGTTTGTAAAGTTTTAGATCTGGAGCAAACCATTAAAAACCTTTAACCATTTTTTAAACACTTGCAAATAAATGCCCTTAAGGTTATGTAAAACCTAAACACTCACTGTTTGTCCTTCGTGGGTTTCCTTGCTAGATCAGTTGCACAAAATAATGGCAATGAAGAGGCTTGATACTAAAAAGAAACAGTAACTGTAGTCTCATGTCAGTTAAACTGTGAAAAGTGGATGTGAGGATGTTGAGGCGGTGTCCCCCCCAAAAAACCCTTTACCTATTAACATAAACACATCTTTAGCTAGAACCTATTTAACAGAAGCTACAACTAAAAATCCCCACCATCGTGACACAGTCTGACTAGTCCGAAAAGTTATTTGACTATTCAAATTCTTTTGTTGTCAGTCTTAAATTTTTAATATTTTTTTGCTTCAAAATCTGTGATGTCAAATGGTTGCAACCAAAACCTGTTTTCTTTCGCAACATCGAAGCACACACGTTTTCCATATACAACAGTAAAATCTGACACGTAGAACATAAGATCAGATATAAACACACAGGGAAAGTAGGTCCTCTTGACACAAGCCAGCCTGCCTGCCATAAAAGAAGAACGCATTCAGTATCAGTAAGCGTCTGTTCAAGGAAAGCGTGCATTAAATCATAGCTTTACCTTTCACCATAATATGTTATACATTATGAGAATAACTGATAAACACAATAATAAGATGCTTGAGGTTTGGTTATTTATTCTGTATTAGAGCACTCGTGAATATTAGCCCCCATCAGCTAATGACAGAGGAAAAGAAGACAATAAAGTCAAAATCTGGATAAAATGCATTGTAAAATGGCTAAAACATCATAAATTTGAAATGATTTTGATTATTTAAATGCATGTTTGTATTGTTTCTGACAAACAATATTAAAATGTATGAAAATATACCAAAAAGCGTCTTTATTTCTTTCTGTTTTATTTTAGCATTATATATATATATATATATATATATATATATATATATATATATATATATATATATATATATATTATCCTACAGAACCTTATATTTACTAAATAACTGACTAGTGTGTCTGTGTTTAGTTTGGCTGCCTAGCTGTGTGTGCAACCAGTTTACATAATCGAAAAAGAACATGGCGGCCTCCTTAGGTTAAAATGAGTATTACATTTCGTTTTTTTAAGAACTGAAAAAATTTGATGTGTTTCTAACGACAAATGCTAATAGTGTAAGGCTATTAAAACGCATTAAGCCATACATCCTCTATACACTGGGTTCCCAATGCTAAACAATTGAATTTTAACCTAGGGTTAGAACTAAACTAGGGGATAGCATTATTCCTGTTTTAGATCTTGAAATATAATTTCAAACTAAACATTTATTAAATAAAACAATGTAAAACTAAATTAGAGATGAAGATATTTACAAGCTTTTCCTTATTTCAGGTACCAGATTGTGACATGTTTGGTTTTAAAAGTGAGGATCAAAAGAGCAAAGACGTTTTTTCCGTGCCCCTCCCTTTTAGTCTCTCACAATAATATTCCAGACATGCACAACGAGAGCTTAGACGTTTCAAAGGATTTGATCTTTACAAAAACTACACAGGAATCTGTCCCATGTTAAATTCGAGACATACCACACTTCTGCAGCAAGATATGGAAAATATGGACAATGTGACTTTTTACAGAGGTTTAAAAGATTGAGTTTAATAGGTGACCTTCTATCAAAATCGATGAGTAGAAAAATACAGGCTTGATAATCATAGCAATAATATACAGTACAGAGGTATAAAATAAAATAATCAAATGGTTAAGCCTGTGACTCTTGAGCATGTTTAAATGAGTTCATACTTAACAGTGCATGATCTAAAAACATTGTCGTAGATAGAAACAATGCATACATACTAAACAGGCTTAAACAAAAAGGCTATGAAACAATACATGCTGTTTTTTATATGATGCAGACCCCAAAAAGTCAAAACAAAAACATATTGGAACAATGCGTGTAAACTTTAAAAGTAAATTTTTGTAGATTTTGTGAAACCGTTTTCTTCATAAATCTAAGCAACATGTGGATATGATTGCGTGCCGGAGAACAACTGGGCTTCATTAACCTTGATCAGCAACAGATGTTCAAAGCTGTAAAAAAAATCTCCCATCACAGTCACGCGATGATGTTGCTTCCGTCACATTTAACGTTTAAGCACATAGGCCACGATGATAATTATGAGGAAAATGATCCCGATCACCACTGCAGCAATATTCAGGTTCCTGGCTGTCCTGGAGAAATCGCGTGCTTTTGGCCCATCTCCCAATGAATTAGCACTATCTACCTAAAATTGCAATAATATGAATTAAAGAACGAAAAACTGTGCCTAAATAACATTTGCTTAAAACACTGATTGAAATTTTAAAGACATTGACTTACTCTGCGTGAGAATATAATAGCTGCAACTCCAAGTGGAAAGCAGCAACACAACGTGTTGAAGATGGACCATACAAGATATGTTTTTTCATTTGAGCGTGCCCTTTCCATGTTTTCCAAGCTTCTGAAGTTAAGAATCAGCGTATAATGTGTGCAGGGTAGTGGCACGGCCTTAAATACAGCGGTGGACTTGCATCAAAAAGAGAGAAAAACAGTAAATGGGAGGGGTGCAAAGGAAATAGCTGAAGCACAGCCCCCTTTTTTGGGGGTAGTACATTTTCTTTTTACACAAAAAGGTTAGTTGATGTGTTAACTTGAAGATATTGATATTTACACTGATTATTTATAACAACGTAAACAACTTTAAGAATTGAGTCAAGTTTCTTAATAATCTTCAGAAGCACAACTGAACAATCCAAGATGGTGTTATTCCGCAATATTTTTCGAAGTACTTTTACCATTTTGCAAGTGAATGGCAACTTTATCTATATTTAGTTTGATCTTTTCTAGACAGATATATAACAGAAGAGTATTATCTAAGCATTCATCAATGCGCATGCGCAAGAAGCCCGACATTTGAGGGATCGTTTCTGAGGGTATGGTACAATCCACACAAGCAGGCATGTTTTATAGTTAATTGTCTTCTAAATGTTTTATATTATCGTTACTTTTTTATTATTTCTCGTTCATATATGTTTAGCCAGTGTTAGGGCCCATGTATCCCCTCAAGAAGATCTGGTGACCAGAACCTTCTTTAAATTCCACATTCCAGACTTAAGCAGTAGGGTGTCTTAGAAGTGTCCGTGCCTTCTCGATAATTGGTCCTCGTCTCTGGAATGACTTGCCAGTGGAAATCCGAATGGCCCCAGTGTGACCCTTTTTAGTCTCTTTTAAAAACCCATCTGTGCTCATTGGCCTATTAGATTTATATTCCTTCCTATTCTATGTTCTATCAGTGTTTTATTCTGGTTCTTTGTTTTAGTCTGTTTTGTACTACTCTTGTGATGCTGTGTCTTTTGTGAAGCACTTTGGTCAGTCTTGTGGCTGTTTTAAATGTGCTATATAAACAAAGTAAACTTGAATCTTACCCTCTGCTTCCTTAGGTGTGTTAGGAGTTGTTATCATGTGGGAATACTGCCCTGCGGCCCAGTCTCCGAAAGGAGGGGATCATGCTCTGCTTCAGTAGGCCTATGTCATAGTACATGTTGGCATTCATAGTTCCCTCAAAGAACTGTAGCGCACTCATGCAGCCCCAGACACATGTCCCACCACCATGCTTGACCGTAGGCAAGACACACTTGACTTTGTACTCCTCAACTGGTTGCCCCCCCACACACGCTTGACACCATGGCTACCGTGGGTCAAAACAGAATGCGTTTTTCCATTCCAACGCGCTACTTTCCCATTGTTTTTCTATGTAAACACGGGTTTGACGGATGCAGGGACGTGCATGACCGCGTCTCGTGTCGGGGTTTTGAGACGCAGTTTTACATGCAGCGCTGCTCATGTTCCGAAACAAGAATTTGGAGTCGGGGCAAGCGTTGCAAGTTGGCATGACAACTGTTTTATTTGACGGCCACATGCGCCTCAAAAGCGCGTCTCTCGCGTTATTGGCTGCGCTTTTTAATGAAAACATATGTGAGCACTTCGCCTCGCGTTTTTAGATGCGTTCCGTCTGAATGGCCCCTTCTGCATTGTGCACAAAGACAAGCTCGACAACCTTAACATGAACAACATATGCCAAGGGTTAGTGGGACACAGTGATACCAGGAAAAACATGTTTGGTACTTTTGTTTAGTGTCAAGTCATTTATGTAAGGTTGCTTTAAATCGCAGCTGTTTTGTATTATTACATATAGAGCAGTTACAATAAATGGATAATTTAATTGGTTACAAAATGTTATTTCTATTATATACTGTATCTTTTTCACAATAACAGTCATTGCGCTTACATTTCATTGTATACTGATGGTTTGTTTGTAAACAACTTATTGGAATAAATTGAACCATAGAGAAACCAATACAATAATGATACTAGCAACTCTGTGTTCACATATCTTTATCAGTAGGCTACAATTTTGACTGTATTATTTGTGTCCCCTTCAAAAATTGCTCTTGAGAAATTTTTGGTTTATTGTCCCCCCCTACTGTTAAATTAAATGTATGCACATGGACATCATCCTTAAACTTTGTTTTCGTCATATAGTTCAATAGTTATATTTGTATAAAAAAATGTTTCGTAGATAATTCTAGAAAATTCTTACTTTTGCAAACCTAATTGTTTTACGATTACTATTATTAATGTTGTTTCTAGAAACTAGTAATTTTGATAATAAACAACAGGAAAAAATATAACCACACAAAGTTTGTCCACAACAACCATTTACAAATAATTACACAATAATTTAGGGTCCACTCCAGGTAATTATTTCTATCCATCTATGGCCTATGAAATGGCCTATAATGAAGTAGCCTGCGAGAGGCAGAATGTTTGGTGCTTCTTTAAGTTATTCCAAAACGCACAATGAGCAGAGAACACGTTTTAAAGATTGGGCATATTTATTTTGCGTATTAGGAGGAATGTCTGATAAGCAGGCACCGTTTGCCAAGAGCTACACTGTTACATCTTTGTGCCCAGATAGGCCCCTTATATATAGAGACACAACTAGGCCATACCTGGGGAGGTACAGGTATGTGCATGGGTTCCTTGCCACGGGAACATTTAAAAGAGAGATTGGTGACCGATTAGGAATATCCCAGCCATCTGTAAGTAGACTTTTGCCAGCTTGTGTTTCAAGGCATCATCCGATTGTCCGCTTGATACATAAAGTTCCCATACACTGCCAAATACAGCAACATGTTATGGATGATTTTATGCGGCAAACAGGATTCCTCAATGTTCTGGGTGTAGTAGATTTCACTCACGTTGCCATACGAGCACCTCATGCGCATGAATATGTGTATGTTAATAGTAAAAACGTTCATTCAAATTAATGTACAGCTCATTTGCAATGCTCGTATGGCAATTCTAAATGCAGTTGCAAGATGGCCAGGGTCAACGCACGACTCCTTCATTGTGCGCAATAGCAGTGTGGAAAATCATATTGAGGCAGGAGCAGGTAGAGAGGGATGGTTTCTAGGTAAAGGTGTTTGGTGGTTATTCCATTTTCGTGTTCAAAAACAGTTCTCTATATAATTATAGGTGCAGAGGTTATCCTCTGAAGCCATGGCTTCTAACACGCTAGCGCAGCCACAGACAGCTGAAGAGGCTTTCAGTTTGGGCTATTGAAGGGAAGGTGGGGATGTCTGGACACATCGGGCGGGAGACTCCTATGTGATCCGGTCAAAGTGTCAAATTATTTGGGCTTGACGTGTTCTGCACAATATCTGCTTGAGTTGTGGGGTTGGGCTGCCAGAAGAGGAAATGTGCATGGATGTACCAGAGGATCCACCTCCACTACCTGCTAACTGGAAGACACATGCTGATGCGATCATTGTGAAGATGGCAGTTAATCCACAGGTTATTTCAACAGGTGAAACCACAGAGATTATGGAAAAACATTGTTTAGAATACCACACCATGCAAGTATTACATAATCTAATTCATTATGTATGCTTTATATTTTTACACCAGTTTGTCTAGTTTTTCTATACAGCTGCTTTTAAAATTATGAGAATCATTAGAGAATCAAACTTTAAGTTTTGAGCTTCAAATACTTTATTTACACACACAAAAAATAACAAGACAGGACTAGGTCTGGTTCATCTGAACTCAAAAGATCCACCTTCTACACAAATGCCAACAACAGCACTCTCACCAATTTTGGCAGCTATTCGATTGTCCTTTGGGGTGAGGGGTGCAGTGACACTTCCACCTCCCGTGGCCTGCACATTGCTTCTGTGACGTGCAACATCCTTTTTGGATTTGTTTATTTTTGTAAGTCTTTTAGGGACCTATGCAGCCCCCTACAGCGCTACACACTGCCATGCCACATACTGGGTTTTGTATTAAATCCCACTGGACAGGCTTCCAAAAAGTGTCCTCGCACGAACCTCCGCCAGCAGGACCTCGATTTCTGGCTCACTAAAGTTTATTTTCTTTGTGCTCATCATTTGCAAGCATAGGAAATCGGACATTGACTATTTTATATGATTTTGATATTAATTAGGCGGCGTTTACAAGGCGGATCTGAAACCGTTCAGCTGTGCTCAATTTTGAGATAATATGCAATTAATATATCTCACATATTGTACAATTGTACAAAATAAGTTGTTCAATTTAAATGATTTAATGGTGCCAAGATAAATCTTTTCTTTACTGTAGGCTACTGGAAAGCTTTAAATGCAGACTTAAATCTATTATTTGAACACATAAACTGAAGTTAGAGCAAAATGAAAATATGTTTGTGTGTATCCACCTTATTTGAATGCAGAAGTAAACAATGTAGCTCCTTATTGTCTTGAGACTTCCGTTTTATTAGACGGCTGGTGGAATACAATGGAAGTGGTGTCTAGGGAGCTGGCTCAAAAGACTATTAAAAACAGCTCAGGTGAATAAGTTTCATACCCGCAATGTATTACACAGTGGGAGGATGAATTGCCTGGCATACCATATGAAGATATATTCAATTATTTCATATTTTCTACATTTGATTGGTCTTCGATGCGCACTATAAAAGCACAGAGGCGTAAGTTACTAGTAACTTACATGCACAGTGAGAAAGTCAGTCTTAATTTGTACAGGACCACAAATTCGTGTTTTTAAAAGCAGATGTGAATTCCAGTCAAAGTGGCGCAAACATTCCTTGATCCTTACAATTAATAACGGAAGAATGGAGATGGCCGGTTGCTCCTCCACCGAGCTGCAGCATCCATTACAACTTTCTAAAAACAACTAAAAACATACTAACCAATAACTTTCTGTTTTTATGTCTATTAAATAAAGACATTGTCATGTTGTTCATTCTCTCCCCTGTTTACTTCAGCTTTCATCATCAGTTACATGGCCTCGTAAACACTCCGGTATCAGTACTGTTTAGCGTGTTGACAAAATGTTAAATGTGATTTGGATAAAGCCTGCCAAATGAATGAAAATAGAATGTCCTGTTACTGTTAACTTAGTCACGCAGCTGCGATCCGCTGGCAGGAAGGCTTGCTTTACAGTTTATTTATTTATGCTACATGTGTTTTGTTTATATATAATATAATAATTAAAGTTTTCTACATTTCTACATTTAGTGTCACTATCGTCATAAATACCTGCCTTTGAACAATTAAGAGCACTTCATGCTTTTTTCTGCTCACAAGCTTTATGGAGATACTGATTTCATTTTTCCAGCAGGACTTGGCACCTGCCCACATACCAAAGGCACCATAAACTGGTTCAATGACCATGGAGTTACTGTGCTTGTTGGCCAGCAAACTCGCCTGACCTGAACCCATTGTCAAGAGGACAATGAGAGACACCAGACCCAACAATGCGGATGACCTGAAGGCCGCTACCAAAGCAACCTGGATTTCCATTACTTCAAACTAACTATTTTTTTATTAGTATCACACATGTATCCGATCTTGTAATCAGTCATTCATCTTATTTAAATGGAGAAAGTAAGTCACTGCGCTGTTTGGTATCATTGTGTGGCCCACACTGAACATGGACCAGAGAAGGCAAAGGATAGAGGTGGCTGAGGAGCTCAGAAAGAATAATTGACCAGCATGGTGAAGGTGAAGGCTACAAGACCATCTCCGAGCAGATTGATGTTCTTGTGACAACAGTTGCAAATATTATTAAGAAGTTTAAGGTCCATGGAATTGTAGCCAACTTCCCTGGGCGCGGCCGCAAGAGGAAAATCGACCTCAGATTGAACAGAAGGATAGAGATAAGGATAAGGATAAGGATAACTTACAAGCAAAAATGATGACTTACAAACATATACAAGCTGAATTCCAAGGTGAAGGTACGTCATTTTTTTTATCACACTATCCATCGCTTTTTAGCAATGGAAGAAGATCCAGGAGGACTCCATTTTGAAAGAAAACCATAAAAAAGCCACACTGGAACTTGTTAAAATTCATATTGACGAGCCACAATCCTTCTGGGAGAATGTCCTGAGCCAAAACTGGAGCTTTTTGGCAAGGCCCCCCCGGAAGTGACAAATACGTTGTATATAAACATTCTCGCATGCAGTAACAGACCGGAGCTGAATGTTATTAGTGTGAGTACTCTTAATGTTTACCAATGACACCTTGGTGTTATGTCATCAGAGATTTGATGTTGTTCAATTTAGGTTGCATAATATGTTGTTGAACACATTTTCATTGTGGTCATGACCAACCAGTGCTATCTTTTAACTTCTACAGCATGCCTTCATCTCCTAAGGAAGGTTCAAGATACAGATGACCGCCTCACACTCGAGCAGATGATAAACCACACCCGGTTTACTAGGCTTTTCAAGGCTGTCAGTTTATCATTGCCCCGTTCCCCCGCTACATTTTTTCCCCAGACGCAAATAAAATGTGTGTACTCTTACTTTTATTGCTAATTTGTATACTATCCGTCCTAAATAGTTGAAATTAGAATTAGTACTGTTTCTCCCAAATCATAGGATGTTGATTTATTGATTATTCTCAAAGTACCCAGATTGTCTGTTGTTTCCGGTGAAAAAGTGTAGATCTATAATCACTCAATTGGCTGATATTACCCACAACTTACGGCAAGAGGACAGAGTGGCACTACACTGCGTTAATAAAATTAAACAATTGATGCATCTCTGAATTAGTGAGTATAGATTAGACATTCCTTAAATTATAAATAAATAAAAGAGTATTTTGATCTGTGTGACTTTGAATGCATGTTGTATTGCTACACACTAAAATGTACTTTTTCATTACAAAAACAGTACATATCTTTAGGGTAGAGTGTAAGTAGGCACTGGGCCATTTCTAGGCATCCATAAGAGAGTATTCTAGTTTTCTATGCACATCTACACTATGTCAGGACTTTGGGGAAAAACATTCTCAACAATTCTTATCTGTGCATGAATGCCAATATAACAACTTCAGTAGATTGTGTAATGTGTGTAGTTACAGTACTATCACTTTACTGTAAGTTTTATAATATATTCCACAACAATCATTTTATATCTGTGAGTGAAAATTCAACTGATACGTTAGATTTAGATACCTAAATGCCCCTTTATTAAGAGTTTCATCATGCACTGGTTTAATATATGAAGAGTTTGGTTCCAAAATAAGAAAAACTATTTTTGATTTAAGCCATAATAACAAAAAGAAATAAAACTAACACAATAAAACATAACATAATACAAACCATGATTTTAGACAATCATACAATATTTGGGCTTTGCATTTAGGCATGTTAAATTATTATTTAATGTGTTTTCTCAAAGTTCGGGTGTTTATTATGTGTATTTGTGGGCCATCACTAGAATTTTCACCTATAGGGTGTCAGAAGGCCAGTGACATTGGGTCGAAGCAGCAGTATTAGTGTGACTCAATATAACATGGAAAAAAACACTTGGCAGACCCTGGGCTATCCAATATATTTGTGCTTTGTAGTTTTTTATCCATATGCAATACAGATAGCCTCTGAATGTTTTCCATTCTTTCCCGACATATCAATGCATCTTGCAGCCTAGGGTGAAGTCTATATGTACATATGATGATCTTAAACAATGTGAGTTTTGCTCTGCTATGGCTGGATATTTAGTCTGCCGAGTTGGGGTCTGAGCAGCGTTGACAGATGCCACCGGTGTCTATTCAATAAGCAACATGTTCGGTTTTTAAAGACATGACTCTTTAGTCTGGTGTCTTTTTATTAAAAAAAAACATTGTGTTTGGTTTTTAAAAAGGATAAGATTCTGTTTATGACTCTCCGTATTTATGGCTTTGTACCATTTGAAATGTATCTTTGCTTCCCTCAAAATATCAACAAAAGACTGTTAAAATGTCTTTATTGTTTTTACATTTTGTTTAAAACATGAACAAAATACTGTTTAAGATTTTTTTTGATATCCGTAAGAATAGCTTTAGTAAATATACTCTAATACTTTTTAATACATTTTTACCAATATTGATGTACATTTTGCAAATACTTTTAATGCAATTCCACTTCAGCTACCAGGAGGGGGCACTAAAGCCATTTAACAACATTTCAGTTCACTCTAAACAGGAAAATGTGATACATTTGTATTGGAAACATTATTCATTATTAGTCTTTGTAGTGGATTAAGTCTTGTTTTGTTTTATGTCATGTTAGTTTGTTATGAAATATGTTTATTACATTTGAAGTAAGAGATAGCAAAGACCACAGGATAAGGTGGAAAGTGATGGGACGAGACCATTCCAGCTGCGGAAAAGCCAGTGAATCATCTTATTTTCAGTATATTAGAGTGCAACTTCATGGGTCAGGGTTCCAGTTTGGTTGCATTTTGTGACCAGTTTTTTGAGACCGTGGGAGCAATTTGCAAAAGCATGTGGAACCTGCCAATTTATTATATCTCATGTGAAAAGTCGAGTAGATTGCGAGCCCACCAGTGTAGGCCTGTGTGTGTGGTGTGTATGAGAAGGAGAGAGTCCGGAGCTGCTCGGCTGGATGATATGGGGTGTGATAACTTTTTGTGGATAGCTTTGCTAACTGAGAGGAGAACTAGCCAGCTAGCCGTCTATCCAAAATCCTATAAGCGCAGACATATAATTTAAGACGTTAGACGACATGGTCACGTGTTGAAGCTGAGCTCAATGTAGGCGGTGGTGTGGCGGCGGCGAAACTGAGAAATGCATATATTGTATTTTGCGCCTGAATAATGTGAATCATCACGGATCATGTAGAACATTAACACACGATGGCAAACCATGAAAATATAAACTTACCCTTTCAAAAACAAGCGAAACCAAACAGCCAGTTAATGTAGCTGGTTAACACAGAAAACGTAATGCCATGAGGGTGTGGGACAAAATAATAAATACAGACATAAACACAAATACATTTCTTTATTTATACTATTTCAGTAAGCCCTGATAAATCAAATTAAAAACTTTGTTAGGCTATTTATTCATTTCACAAAGTTTTTGTTCGTATTCCTTTCTTGTTGGCAACTTACCTTATGTACCGCACCAAAATATTTTTACGAAATATATTTTATATGAAATATAAAGGGATTCAATTTGATTGCGACAACAAAATATCTTATTGTAAGATAGTCTATCTAACCATTTTCGTTTCTTATACAAATGTTACTTGATGTTTGTTGTGATTATTCGTTTTTTAAGGTCTGTATAATATAAGGAAATGTCATGGCACTTTATATGTAGTTTTGTAATAAATCAATAGTATTAAATCAATAGTAATAAATTTGAGGCCCTTATCAACGTGTACGTTAACCAGGAGCTTATGCATGTGTACGTTAATCGGGCACGACAAAGTATGCGACGATCGACACGAAGTTAGCAAAGTAGGTTCAGTTATCACACTCCATGTGATTGACCCCTCATACACTGCATACATGTGGCACGTTATGGTTTCGACGCGGCCACCAGAGCTGATCGTGGCCACACTAGTCTATTCAATGGTTTTGGTTATACCAGCCTCGTAGCAGCACATTACTGAAACGCCCCAGAAGTGGTGCTTCCTGCCACCTCGCTAAAGATACGCACCTAGTCTATTTTTGACGTGATGTTTCTCACCATTGTCGCGTCCGTCACAGCTCGGCTCAGCTCATCAAGTTTACAAACACAAAGTGAGCGCATTCCTATGATTCACTGTGAGTTTCATGAGTTCGCTGTGAAGGTTTTATTGAGCCTGAGCACGAACGAGCTGATCGCGGCCACTCTGGTCTAGTCAATGCTTTTGTTTATACCAGCTGTTTATACTACCATTTACTTATTTTCATGTCCCCCAAGGTTTCTGGAAATAAAATTAGTGTCCTTGAGCAGTGAAACCAGCTGGAGTTGAAATGATGCCATCTCATTTCCAGACTTGCATGAATTATTTAGCTGAATGTTCTTGTGGACTGGAAATATGCATACTTTTCTCCTTTTTGTTTTGAGAAATTACAGTTGTTGAAACGTCGGCGAAATGGTCTTCTACAGATGAATAGACTTTTGCTTGTGATTTTGCTTGAAATATAGTCCATCTCACAAGGAATCTAATGTTTGCGTATAGCAAAGTCTTTATTATAAGAGTCCTGGTCTTTAAATCAGTAATGTTTAAATCACTGGGTCCTTTAAGGTGAAAAGTTGTTATGAGGCCAGTTTTGCCTTAAGGCAGACAGATACCCAGTGATGGCTCAGGGTAAAGATGAGCAGTTTTGGGACTGTGAGTCTTTTCCATAAAATAAAAGCTCATGCTTGAGGCACAAGGGCTCTTAACATTTTCTCTATGCATTGGAATATAATTATTTTCAACCCCTCTCTGGTTCTGCTGTTTACATATACAACAGCTTTGGACGCCAGTGCAAGTGGCTTTTTTCTTGACTTTAATAAAGTAAACCTGGTTTGAAGCAGGCGGCAATGCCTTAGCTTAGACCCATTAATGCAAACGTTACTTATTCACAACTGCTGTTTTCCATACCACTCCTTACTTTATTACTGATTATTTTTGTGAAAGTGTTTTAATGCAGATAAGTTTAAATTCTAGCTGGCTGGGGTTTTGCTTGGTAGCTTCTGTCAGAATTTCCCGCCATGTTTCTATGAGATATTGTGTTGAGTAAGCCATTTACATTTACATTTTCAAACAAATAAACACTCACACAACACGCACCAACACACACAGACCCGCAGACACACACACACGCACAGCGGCCATAACCGAGAACCACACACCCAAGATAAGAATAGAGAAACACAGGTCACATATTAAACGGACTATAAATTCTTATATGCAGTATTCATTTAATACAACTTTAAAATTCTAAAACAGCCCCCCCGACCACGCAAATAGTGTATTTGCCTACATCACATTACAGATGCAGTTCTAATAATTCAGCTCAAACTTTGCTTAATAAATAATACAAAATAAATAATAAAAAATTGACACTTAAATAAAATACTTTACTGTTAAAGTTCTGAATACAAACTGTCAAAAAACATGAAATAAATAATTTGCAAATGTGCAAATGCAAATGTGCATTAAATGTGCAAACATTAATATAATCAAAAATAGAATGTTACAAAAAATAGATACTTAAATAATGAAAGCAAACATAAGAACAGCAAGCGGTTCAACAATGACAATTGTACAACAATGACCTCAAAATCGCATAACTGCAGCCTATAAATATGAGGATAGCACTGCTACAACACTCACCACCATATTAATAAAATCGAAGTCTATTTTCATCACAGAAGTCTCCCCACCCATCATGGTATTGGTATATTTTCTAACGTTCACTTCAACACACACAGCAATGCTAGCTGGCATCCCTTTCACTTAGAAGATTAAGTTCCCCTTCGGCTGTTTCCTCCAACTTAAACTGATATATATAATCAATACGTGAACTACACCTAGATAAATGTATATTAATAATGCGAGACATTTCACTTTTGATGGCGGGGACGTTTACGTTAGCTCTGGTGATGGCTTATATCATGAGTTCTACCTGAAGGGACGTGAGCAAAATTTGTGCTGCTGCTGCTTATCTTGCTCATTTTTCTCCTTCTCTGTCCTTTTCTTCTTTCTCTTTTCGGCACCAGAGGATACATCCTTTTTTGTTACGCACTTGCGCACTGGCGCTAATTGTCAATGCACGCGAGATGTCTATTGTGCATGACTCAAACGCTAGCAGACACAGCAGTAGTTGTCGGCAAATCTGAATTTTCTTGTCTTGAATTATTCATTTATTTATTCATTCATATTCATTCATTCATTCATTTATATCACTTGTTTAAGTTATTTAATTGTAAAAATAAATAAATAAAATAAAAGATTGGGGGCCCCCTGGTGATCAGGGGGCCCCAAGCAGCCGCTTAGTTCCCTTATGCCTCGGGCCGGCCCTGAAGATGTTCTTCCAGAGCAATCCAGAAATCTAACAGGTCTCAAGACACAAGGCATTCAGACAGCAGTCTGATTCAAACAGAATGCATTTGTTTTTATAATTCACACATTCATAAATATCTATGATACTATGCCTACATGAGCAATGTTTTATTAATATAAAAATGGCCCGACGCAATATTAGAATACATTAGAACCCATTTTAATTGAACGTTTTGTCCACACTGGCTGCAGTGTGACGCGACGCAACAAATTTAAGAACAAGCCGTTGCCGTGTCGTTCCTGGTGTAGACACTGTGTAACAGTGTTGATATTTACTCAAGGTTGTCACACTTTTATCAAGACACATTTTTGTATCAGGGTTGCGATTTAAAATCTGCCCAGAGGACTCGTTTTTCAAACCTGTATCGATATTAGTATTACAAATTACTTGACATTAAATCTAAAAAAAATGCCCACCCCTAACCAGATTATCAAGGAATAATACATTATGCTCTATAGAGGACTTTGAATCTATTGAGAAGTTTTGAGAAGTTTATAATAATTTTGGAGCTCAGCCACGGTTCTCAATCACTTTTGTTTAACAGAAAATGCGATGAGGAAAGCTTGTACAGACCAGACAAAAGGGCAGAGCTCTGCTCACGAGGGCACAAAATCAACACTACTTCAGATTTATGTGATCAGACAGATTGTGACTTTGAGCATAAATCAGATTAGGCAGGTCCTATTTCTCCCCTTTCCGTGCTCTCATTAGATGCTAAACATTTTTGTCCTCAAGTTTGAGGACCGTTCTTTACACTTGACAGAATGTCTCTCTCAAATCCTCAGGCCTCATAATGTTGCTATCAAGCGTAATGGCTAACAGCAGATTTACTCATCACCTGTGATCACAACTGAATACAGATCAGCTCTAAATAGCTTTCCTTTGGTTAATTGAACCCCGTGACTAAGAATCAACTGAGAATTGAACAAAGGGAGCAATACATTTTTACGTCAAATGCACACACACATAACGTTGAGCTCACTGTTTGCAGCAGATTATTTGAGCAAAAGATGCACAGATAGAATTATGCAAATCCAATAACGGCACAAACACGCCTAAAATATTTGTACTGAATTCAACTTGCATGCCACGTTTCCCATGTTCACTATTAAAAATAAAAGTGCTTAAAAGGTTCTTCACAGCGAAGACATAGAAGATTTTTGGTTCCACAAAGAATCAGTCGGTCAAAGGTTCTTTAAAGAGAACCATCTCTTTCTTACTTATTTGCATTTAGGCATTTGGCAGACGCTTTTATCCAAAGTGACTTACATTGCATTATCCTATACATTTTACATAGGTCTCTGCAATCTCCTGGGATTTCCAACCCACAACCTTGCGTTGTTAACGCAATGCTCTTACCACTGAGCTACAGAGAAGAACTTCTTCATCCACAAAGAACCTTTTTTGAAACAGAATGATTACTCAGATGTTAAAGGTTCTTGAACCAAAACGTTCTTCTATGGCTTTTTTAAGAGTGTTGCAGGCTCAGCTTTGAAGCTGCTGTGTGTTATTTTTTTATGCAATATAATATACGTAAGTGCATAAAGACCTTACACAATGAAGCGTTAGGTTTTTATTACCTTAGAATTAGCTATTTCTATCTATATATATACTGCGGGTCCCCTTGCATGGAATTCGCCATGTTGTTTCTACAGTATCCCTAAATGGACAACTACAGAGCGCATTTCATAAATCAAGCATATACCGTTAGTTCTGGCAGGTCACGAGTCAAGCTTGCATCAGCTGATCCTCCTCTACCTATAGAAATATGACGCAATCACAGCTTACGTTTTAAAATTAAGTTAAGCTGTAAAGGAATTGTTTAATAAATAATTTAGCAAGAGGAAAATTGAAGAGCTTCAAGGATGTGAACCATACGCAAAAAATAAAACGCTTACTTTGGAAGTGATCTGAAACCGGGTTCTAAATCCGCACTCCCCGCACAAGTAAAGGCACAAGGAAGGAGGAAATAAAACATTCACTTCTCCGCTGGTTATGTTATATTTTTAACCCTCCATTAATCTCCAAAGTCTTCACAAACTAAGCTACGTTTTTATGCTAATTTTTCAAAGTTGCAGAACTGCTAGTTGCTATCTGGGAATCATCATATCAGTGTTTTTAAGCTTACGTAGTTGCATGGCAATAGGATGTTGCCATCACAGAAGCTAAGCTTATTCGGGTAAGTAGATTTCGCTGTCACTCTTTTTAAATGCTTAAAAACACTTCTTGTTGCTGCTGTATTGCACGGTGTACTGGTGCTACGGTCTATTTTGTAGATTTGAATTATAAACATGATGCGGCATGTCGATTATAAATTATTAATTATAAACATGACGCAGCATCGCTAATTCTACTTGGTATCATATTTCAGCTGGTATAATATCGTAAGATATGTTAACCGTGACAACTGAGTTTCAGCAAAAGTTCCAATTAATTATAATTAATATATTTAGGGTTATTATTTTCCTGTATTCCTTTCAATATTCTTTAAATTCAGTTCTTTGTGGTCTAAACAAGTGTGTGCATTATGCTATATTAAAATATTTAATCATTAAAAAAGGCATTCAAATGTCAATAATAGCCTGTTGTTATCTCAGTAATTTCTGGGTCAGTATATCGGTGGAGCAAGTACTTATTGTGACAAGCCTACCTGTGGGGGGAATGCTGCTCTTCTTAAATGCCTCTAAAGAAGAGCCCCCTTTGCTGCTGCTTTACTCCTGTAAGGGAAATGCTGCTCTTCTTTAATACTTATACAGAAGAACACCTTGCTGCTGCTGTGGTTGACCTATTTGGTTCTGTTAGGGGAATAAATAAAATGATAATTCACACTCTTTTGTGTGCCTATTGTGGTGTTGGTGGGTTATCGCTGCGATCCCTGCTCCTAGTCATGCTGGCTGCATGGAGTTGTGAGTTGTACCCATAACAGAACCATACCGTCAATCTAAACCATATGCTTATCATCAATAATTTTTGATGGTAGTTAACCTGAAAGGTATCAAGCGTATAGCGTTCGATCTTCTTCGGCAAAGAAGCGAAAAAACGTGAAAAAACGTGAAGACATCTTAGTTCTGTGTCAGCCAATGTAGCACTTCGAAATGGAAGGGTGGAGTGAGCCGTTGGCTGCAATTCACAACCTCACCACTAGATGCTGCTAAATTTCATACTCTTGACCTTTAACTTTGGTCCACACCCATATGCTTCACATCATTTGAAGAATATTTACAAAAAAAAACAATAATATATATATAAAAGCAATTTTTTTGCCAATATTCCAGAATCTGGATAGTTCTCAACCGTACATTCAACTGTATAGTTTTATATTACCATATACCATTTTACCAAGACACATGCAAGTAAGAACCTGGCGTCCCCAATTCTTTTTGCCAACAAAGCACCTGAACAAACCTTTAATCATGACTTCAAAAGTGTGAATTATCACATTTCTGATAGCATGTGAAGGCATACGTATGCTAATTAACCTATTCACTTTGGTCCTTTACTTTGCTACTTTAGCTCTGAATATGACTGTTTTTTAGCTTAAGAGAGGCTTGGTGCTGCAGAATAAATTCTCACCTTTGTGAATACTGTCCAGTGTGTTATTCATAAAGCTAATCCTTCGAGCTGTTTGATAAACATTAATGCACGTTTGTCATCCATTGAGGTCCAAACATGGACAGCAAAAGCCATAGATCAAACTAGAATTATAATCTCCCTGGTGTTCTTCGTGGGCTTGGTGTTAATTTGGTGTGAATCCCATTTCATTGTGTTTCATTGCTCTCTGATCCAGAAAGCAGATCAGAGGCACAAGCTTTAAAGGCGTACTCTTCCACAGTACCCTTCTCTAACCCTCCTCTCTTCTCTCGCTCTACTGGTGTGAGGGCATCAGGTGGTGTCAAAACTCATCAGACTGAAGGCGTCACAGATCCCAAGTGCAGTTCATCTGATTGTCACATCAAGAGAAGCCTAACAATGGAGGGGTAGAGAGATTTAGAGACCAGGAGAAAAAGGAAGTAAGGGGTTGCGACCCCCTGCACTACTAACAGACTTTGATTTATCTTTGCTGATGCCTCATTCCAAAGTGATTTTAAGAGTGACCGAAGTGTTGAAAGAGGCATTCAATGGATTTACTGCATGATTCCAAGTCACTGCAGTAGCTGCTAAATTTTCATGACACGTTCTTAAAATGCAAATGAACGTGAGGTGAAACACGAGAGGGGAAACATACATGGCTTCATTGAAGCGAACGTCAAGTTTGAAGATTCTGTGGTGCTTTTGCAACACGGCACGCAATGTCGACTTGGAAAAATTACAAAGGATTTCATCAGCCAAGTCGAGGCTGTTTCAGTGTCAGGTATATGGGTAGTTTGAGAGAACGTAAAAGCTTTCTGAACCATTCGAGACTTTAGTATTTAGTACAACTTTGCATTCACCTAAAACTGTCACTGAAACTTGCACATCAAACACTCTAAAAAACTATTTACAGCTAATCTTTATACAGTAACTTGTCAAAAATGGAGTAAAAACCTACTGCTATAACCATTTACAGTATACATTTAAAATGAATTAATTTATATATTACATTTTTTTATTCACTAATTATTTTTTACTTGTCAATCAATCAAAACTTTCAGTCCAGAAAATCATACAAAACATACACTCACACTATCACTAAACGCCAATGGTTCCACAACCTAGAAAAGAACCTGACTGAACTAAGTGCAGGGATTGAACTAGCATTTTATATCAACATTACTAATGTCTAAAAATCTAAATTTGTCTTTTTCTTCAACCATGAAGCTGAAACGTCCCGGTTACGACTGTAACCTCCGTTCCCTGATGGAGGGAACGAGAAGTTGTGTAGAGAGACTGACTGGGGTTTGATCTTGAGATCCTATCATCTCCGAGATAATCGAGGTGTCGAGGGAGAAAAGAAACGTGAAAGTACGCGGCAGCTTGTGCAGGTGCTTGTTCAAGAGGAGCAGCACAAAGATTGGGCGCAGCCCCCCCCCCCTTTTTGGGCACGATGAAGTACAGACTGTAAAGCCTGGCCGACATCTCGGTTGTAGGGACGGGTTCAACCACACCCGTCGCCAGAAGGGCGGCAACCTCTTCCCGAAGCACGGGGCACCAATGCCCCGACACTTGGGCGTGCACCTAGTTAATTGGATCGCGTAACCGAGACGGATCGTCCTGTCTAGCCAGCGTGATGGGCTGGTGCACTGCCAAGCGCCCAAGAACCATGACAGCGGGACAAGAGGGACGATCTGCTTCACCATGCGTTGGTAAGGCTGGTGTCTGGCCCGATGTAGTTTCCCCCGGGTTTGTCCAGTCAAGGCCGCTTAGACCGACGGGAACAAGGGTCTGAGACTTGGGTGGGCCATCCGCTTGGAGGGCCCTGATACTTAGGAGCCGCTGCGGGGGGGGGGGAAGCAGACTGCGCTCGGGACCATGACAACCTATGGGCGGCCACGTCGCAGCGCTGCAGGCTACGAAAGCCTTCGTCTGCTTCTGACCAAACAGCCCAGCTTGCGAGACGGGCGCATTCAGGAGGCGGGCCGAACAGAAAATATTTCACAATCACTTATGCTTACTTATTGGGTTGATTGATAGTCCTGAGGGTTAACTGACTTGGTGTTGAGCTGTGATGATCAGGTGTTCCCTTTATTTTTTTGAGTAGTGTATATATATGTATACAGTGTGTAAAATAAATATTGAACACGTCACCATTTTCTCAATATATATATTTCTCAAGCTGGCTGTAAAAGCGCAGTTATTCAGAGAAACCTCGCAGCTCGAGCTATAGTCTAACGCAGCTTTTCTTATTCTTTTACTGTGTATGATGAAATAATTTTCAAACTAAATTTTTATATACACACTATTATCCTAAGATGAAAATTTTGTCTTAGAGAGAGAGAGAAGGAAAGAAAGAGACTGGTGATTTCTGCGTACGTGTCCCTATCTTTTTTCTTATATTTAGAATACATTTCTATCATGATTTGTTCGTGAAAGGATTCTTTAGTGAATGAGACCCATTGATCTCAAACACACAGCCAAGGAAACTCTCAATTGGTTTCAGAGAAACTGTTGGAATTAAATCGTTGGAAAGAACTTAAGATCTGAAGAATGGGCCAAAATCACACCTGAGCAATGCATGCGACAAATTCCTCCATACAGGAGTAAGTAAAACATACAGTGTAAACTGAGTAACCCCCACTTCTGAGTTTTACTATGATTTCTAATCCCTTGCAAATTAATATATCAGACGACCTGTGGTAAAATGATATTACTCCATCTATGAAAAGGTATTAAGATGTTTCTTTGCCGAAGGAGATAACTTGTTTACGACACGGGCTCGGCAGAGCAGTTTGTCCGTTTAGGGCTACTGTAGAAACATGGCAAATTCCATGCAATGCGGTGAAAATGCTCCTTCTAAGGTAATAAAAGCCTAACCCTTCATTATGTAAGGTCCTGTATAGTATGTAGTTATGTATATTAAATAACATTTCTGTCAGTAGATCCTTTAAAAAATTACACATTGGGCCTTTTATCAAAACTAGATTATCATGGTTGTATATCTATCCTTCTGTTGTCTATGGCTTATTTCTGTTGGGTTCGTTGGGAACATAAAAAATAGTCCAAACAATTTCACGGGGAACATCTGAAACTTAACTGAAACTGAGCTCTGCATAAAATTACTAATATACCAAAAGATCCTCTGAGCAGTGCATGATCTGAAAAGTAAACAGTTCAACCCAGATGTAGATTTCAAAGCCTCTTGGGGCTATTCCACACTGGAAGCTGATGTGCAAACAGCGTTGTGACAATAATTTAATGAGACGTCTTTGTGTGCTGTACCTCAGTATGACAACAGTAATGACAACGCATAAATGAAATGGAAATGGGTAGGTGAATGATCTTGATCATCCTTTGAGTTAATATGCTGCAAGCATTCCCCCACTATGAGAATTAACAGGGTAAACAAATTCATATTAAAATACGCTCGTTCAATTTCTCAACAGCCGATCATCAGACAGCTTTGTTTACACGAAGGATGAAACAGCGGATACAGTTCCACAATCTTCAAAACGTGTTTAAGATGGCACTAAACACATAATTATGATTTTACTTTGATTAAAAATGTACTCTATGCACTCTATAAAGGACATCTGTGTTTAGGACAATAACACAAAGCCATTATGCTGTGGTGGTGACCTTTTGGGGAAGAGAATTGTTCCATTAGATAAAGAAAAATATAAGAATTTTAGGTTACTGTTATATACAGTATATTTTTCAAAAACGATATCTTGTCCTCAAAGGCATATCAAGCCCATGGTGATCAGAATTGCTCTTATAGTAGAATACAAATGTGTACAGTACCTCTGCAGTATGTACTTTTAAGTTTTTTTGGACCATTGATTGTGACATAAATAATTTGGTATAAAAACAGCCTATACACAATTTTATCTACATAAATTAACAGGATATCTTCAAAACGACCTACCAGTCTGCTAAATGTGACCCTTGAGTTTCAGTATGATTAAAAATTTTGACATTTTTTTACTCATCGAGGAAATATTTTCTTTAAGTAACATGATTTTATGTAGAAAACGGTAAATCACCAATAATGACTTTTCACAGGTAGGACAACAAATGAAAACAGATGGAATAGCGAGTGGAACCTTGGTGGTGTGAAAAGCACAGCGCTAGGAAAAACACAGGGGTATGCACACTTATCTTGATCCATCATATAACTTATATGATACCATATTTTAATAATTTCATGTATACATAACTGTTCAAATTAGGGATGGGCATTTGTCAATAATTTCATATTCGAATATTTGAGTTCATAAAAACAAGTGTTTGAATATTCGAATATTCTATTTTAATGTAGAAAATTAGCAATGTTGGAAAAAATACATAAAAACTGCATTTTAACCCGTGCGGAACAGTATAATACAAAAACTGAACATACAAAACGCAATGTATTTTCACTTGCATGTTTTTCTTATCAAGAACATGTAAAACTAAATAAACAAGATAACCATATATCAGTCAAAATACATTCTGTTTTGTATGTTCTGTTTTTGTATTATACAAAACATTTAAAAATTATATATAGGTCTATTTACTCTGGTGAAAGTCTGTTCAACAAGCCGACCATGAACAAGCTTCTCTTACTCCCGGTAACCAAACCAAGATCTGACAAGAATTTCTGGCTTTAGTGTTCACAATGTTGATGATGAATAAAGCAAACAGGCTTGATACATCCATGCATTCTGTTAATATCCTAATATATTCACCACAACAAAGATGGAGCCTTATATAGTGTTTATTACGTGACCGTCATCTGAGAAAGATATTTTCTATTACTACTGATCAGCACCGCATATAAATTTTGTCGTTCAGGGTCAGTGTCTGTCTTGTTTTGCATTGCATTTGCATCAGGTTTTTATTTAAACTAAGGTAACTAGGGAATTACAGCAATTTTTAAAACAAACAAAAAAAAGCATCCGTGCTAATTTATTTACAGGCTTTGACTTTGAGCAAATTCAGGGTTTTAGATGTGGAAAATTGAACCAGTCCTCTAAGGCCAAATTCCAATTCCAATAAGGCCAACAATGTGAAAAAAGACAACAGAAGTCCTAAAAATCTGTATTTATGTTCCAACTAGAGGCACCAAATGTTGTGTTTATAATGGGGTTTATTGTCTTTGAGAAGAGACGTGGCGTAATACTGGTTGATCAAGAAGGTCCAAGCACGCGTTATTATGTTACCATTCCCTGCTGTAATGCGAGTTTGTTTCTCTCTCACATAAACTCTATATGATGTATATGGTTGTTTGATTATAGTCTTTATAATGTCGTACATAAAAGGTAAAACATTTTGCTACATTTTTTTATTTAATAAAACCTTACCGATCCTTTGCATCCTGCTCAAGTTGCGCTTGCAAAGTTGATGTATCGGCTTGATCATCTTCATTTGCGGGATCAGATTCGGGCTAGAATTGATTTAAAGAAGTACCAATTACATTTTAACACCTGTCAGTACAATTTCTTTGGAAGCTGAGGTTCCGAATATGGAGGCGTTACATTTCCGTCACACGCTTGCAGTATTTGACTAATCACTACGCAATGGTTAACTGGCCAATCATAGCACACCTCACTTTTCATAGCGATGAGCTTTGTAAAAATCTGCACGTTTCAGAGAGTCGGGGCAAAGAGGAGATACAAACATGCATGGTATGTGGAAAGTACAGCGTTTTTTTATTGCGTTTATAGCGTTTATAATTGCAATAATGACAGCTACTTTGTTAGTTTCTTCCAGAGGATTGTAACAGTTCCACAATGTTCCAAACGCACCACCACAAATAGAAGCAAAATCAACCAAGAGCAATAAATAAGTGAAATGTGAGGTAAACAACATGTACCGTGATTATACCTGCACCAGAAGAGAGATAAACCACAGCCTTGAGATTCTAAACAGATGGTGATCCACTTCAACAGAATATGGCTCTTCAGAAATGAAGTGTTTGATTAATTCATTGATTGTGCATGAAGCTGGCAACATCTCCACTTTGAATCTTTCCATTAGCTTCTTTATGAACCAATTTCCTCTTCAGGCAACAATGATAAAGCTGTAATATTCAAAGTCATGATTCAGTCAGTTTACCAGAATCTGAAATAGCCTTTCAAATCACTACATGACAAATAGTTTGAGGAGTTATGAAAATGAATCTGGAAATAGAAAGAATCCAACATTGTCTAAAGACAGAATGCAAGTATGAAATTATGACAAATGTGTAATTTCCATGTGGTGAAAGGAACCATCTGGTGAACAAAGAATAATAAAAAAGTACATTGTAGAAAAATCTTGAAAATTCTGTTATTAATTATTCACCCTCTTGTCATTTCTAACCTGTATGACTCTCTTTCTTCTGCAGAACACAAATATATTTTAAAGGATGTTGGTAAGCGGAAACCGAAAGGACTAAAATAGCCTTCAATTGAATGCAATCTTTTGCTTGAGAGCTGTCGGAGATTAAATAAAAATAAGTCCACTTGTATTGGACTGACATGTCATAGGACGTGACATAAGCTTGTACGTCAGTTTTACCTGTAAATATATAATAACGGCCAAAATCTTGTTTTTCATTTTAAATGGAAAGGTTTACTTGTATTTACATTACAAGTATAGCTTTCCTGTAGCTCAGCTTTTTTATACATTTACAGTATATGAGTAAGCTGGACAGTAGAAACACAAATACAGTATAATACCATTTTTACCCTGTGCAAGAGCCATTGTTTACTCATTACAGAGAGGTAAATTATTGTACCATTCAAATATAGAAGAAATATACATAATTAGAAGATTGAAAACACCACGGCGACCTTGTGTAGATTTGTATAACAATTTCCCAAAATGTGCTTTAGATATGGGTGGCAATTCATTTGACTTAGACGTCAGTTTAACCTGTAAATATATAATAACGGCCAAAATCTTATTTTCCTCATTTCTAATTTTGTTTCACTGAAAAAAATGCCTAAAACAATTGGAAAATTATGTAACTCGGAGGTTACAAAACAGTGTGTAGTATGAAATAGGTCTGCCTACATTGCAAATGCTTGTCGGTGAGGATAGAAACTACTTCAAAAGAACTTCGAAAGTAGGCCTATTTGTTATCTCTCTTTCCCATACCTCGATTTTTAGTGAGTTCTCTTCAGGATCTATTCAAAGGTCCAATGAAGCAGGTGATGCCACCAATAAGAGCGATAATGCCATGTCTATGGCAAAATCTGTTTTGACATTGCAGAACTGGAATAGTGCAATGTTTTACAAGATGGCCCTCCAGCTACTACCATCCAAAATTTAGACCCTCTAGGTCTCTCTCTTGATGTGTCAAACTGAAAGCTTTAAGGAAACAGGACCTCAGCTTAGTTTGCATTTACTTTTACCAAAGATAATATATTGTGACAAGATGCACCACTGCCATTACAATGAATGGAGAAGAATGCAACGCTCAATATGACCTCTATAGAGATGAAAGCCCCGCCTTCCTGTAGAACGATCCAATCAAAAAAGACTGATGATTCTCTGGGGCAGGGTTTATGTAAAGTGCTTGCTGTGTGCATGCGCAGTAGCTGTAGTGACCATGAAAAATGTGATTGGATTGCTAAGCTTAAATTCCTATAAAAAAAGTTAAAGTACAGTCCACATTTTTTAGGTTTAAACACTGATTTGAAATATGGTATTTAATTGTTAAAGCGATTTGAGGAATATCTGCCCTCCGCCATTCAAAGAGATGACTGTTGATTTGCTATGACGTAAATAACTGCCCAGAAGCTAATTTTGCTTTTACTTACACTTTGCCTTGACTTGTTGTTGGTGGTGAAATGAACTTCATCAGACCATTTTTTTACTAGTGGGGATCAAATATTTCCTCAAGTCTTTTTTTACATTTCTACATTTGTGAGAACCTTTTCTTTTAACAGCCGCTTTATATGCCAAATCTGTCTTCCCACACACAACTTGAAACCGATCTTAAAGTGATTTTGTTGTTAGCTGAACACTGTGGTTCATTGCCAGGCAAAACACAAAATGTGCTAGAGCTATAAATGCAATTAAATCAAACTGGCGAACAAAGCTAGATCTAGGCATCAACAACAGCATACCAGACTTATGCGAAGTGTGAACCTGACGTTTTCACTGACTAGCCTCTATTGAGGTCTAATTTTAGAGCAGCTCTTTTCCCTTGCCTGCTTTGATTTGTGTGAACGAGAGATTGAGCACTGAAAGCCAGAAGATACACTTCTGGAAGTGGCGACAAGCAATGTTGTAGGCCTCTTAACTGACATCAATCAAAGGTCTTCAATCCTGTTTGACCAGAACGTCTATGATGTACTGATGCAAGGACAATGCAGTGTCCTGCTCATGTAGGTCATGAAGTGGTACTTTTGCTTTATGGCCAGATTTGACATTGGACCTTTTTTTAACTGGGTATCAAAATAGTTTCTTTTTAAAGAACGACTTTTGGAAAAACACAGCCCACAAACTGCAGAGATGAGTTAATCAGATTAAGCGTAAAATATTCAGTAATTATCGATTTAATTTACCGGGAACTTTTGACAACCATTTTACACACATTACTGAAGTAAACTTGAGTGGATAATTGTTTAATAACATGCTTAACTGGTAATGCACAGTCAATTCTGCATAATAGTTACATTGGGGAAAATAATGATTTTATCCCCTGTCAATTTAGTAATTTTGCCTGCTTACAACGAAATGAAGGGTCTATAATTTTTATGCTTGGCTTATTTTTACTGATAGAAACCAAATATCAACCAAAAAATTTGCAGATCAGTCATGAAATAAGTATTTGATCCCCTACCAACCAGCAAGAATTCTGGCTCCACAGTTTGGTTATGTGCCTATATGGACCACAGATTAGTCCTGTCACTTTAAGAAAGTACTCCTAAGTCAGTTGTTATGTATAGAAAAGATGCCTGCCAACAGAATCTGTATCTTTCATGGTCCAAGACCAAATACGTTTCAAATGATGTCAGGGACAAGATTGTAAACCTGCACAAATCTTGAATAGGCTACAGACAGACCGCTAAGGGGGCATGGGAAGCTGAAATGGCTGCCACATAGACCTTGAGCGTGAAAGGGGAGCGGCCCTTATCCAACAGCTCTTGTAGGAAGGACAGTATTAATTATATGCCAAAGGATTCCGGGTCTGTGCTCAAAAGGCTGTGCACCCGATTCAAAAGGCTGTACACCAGGCGGAGAAAACGGACCATTTAATGGGATTAGGGCCGTCTTGTAGACGGAAGCTCTAGCCTGAGATATCGTTTTCATGACACTCTCTGGGAGGACGGTAGTGATTTTCCCTTTCCCACTCATTCCCTCATTAGTGATTAATTTGGTTAACTCCCTCACCTGGTCTCTCCTCTCCCTTTTCATTGACGGGCCTCACTTTTCCCTTATTAGTTTCATTCCCTTTATATATAGTGTGTTTTCCTTTGTCCTGCGTCAGACCTTAAATGTGTATACCGCAGTCTTGCCTTGCCTTGCCTTGCCTGAAGGATGACCCGGTTATCCGGTTTTGTCGGTCCTCAGGGCTTCCTAGTTTTGATCTAAGCAATCATTTAGGTTAGTTCACCTTGTTTGTCTCGTCTGACTCCAGTGTTTAGTGCACTCCTTGGTGTGGGCATCTCTATCTACACGATCTTCCAGCGACCTCTGCCCGGCTCCTGCAAACGGCAGGATCTCTGCTGTCATACTTCTCACCCTCGGTTCGTGGGGGTGTCGGTTCTGGGGAATTCTCCACAATACCCTTCCTACCTCCTGTGAGGATTCCAGATTTACCAACACCTCTTTCGTATGGATTACCTCTTCAGCGTGAGACTCCCCCAAGTGGATTACCTAACATGACGTGTGGAGTGCTTCCGCCTCTGTGCCCGTTTCGTGGGGACTTCTTGTTCAACCACTGGACTTACCTTACGAACTTAGTTTTTTGGTCTCGGGACTATTGATGGTAGCTCCGTCATTACTGACTCTCTGATAGGGGTTGTTTCAAGACTCTGATTGTTTTCCCTATTCTGATGTGTACTGGTCGAGCGCTCGAACCTCTTGTCATTGCTTCCTGACTATCTGGGTTTTCCTCTACAGCGGTCTTGCTTACGCTGAAACACAATAAAGAGGTTGCCTGTCTGATTCTGCATTTGACTCCTGTGTATTCCCTGCCATTGTTTCTCAATAAATACGTATTATAAATTATTTGCTGTATTCTTTGTTTTGAACAACAGTATATGGATTTAATAAAACATGATTCCCATTAAGGAACATTAGTAGGAAGGAGACAGTTAAGTTTTGGTTTTCGGGAAAGTTTGGAAGAGAGCGTCATTTACGAGTTTCTAGAACTGTGTGCGTGCAACTACTAGTGAGTATACTGAAGTTTGTTGTTATTTTCACCTCAGATTGATGTTGTGGCATGTTGATTATTATCGCATAATGGCGGAGCTTATTTAGCACTGCGCCAGGGTTTAATTCTTGTGCACGCTGATAATTAATGAAGATTTAATCAGCAAGCTTTACATGTCTTAATTAAAATAATGTATTTTCTCTGTTGTTCATGCACAATGTGTAACGTTGTTTGATTTAAGGAGTAACTCTGCAGTTGATATTTCATGTTCAGCCAAATGTAGTACGTCATATTGTTACAGTTATGGCGCAGCAAATTAATCTTTGAACAGGTATATAGATGTAGCGAAGCGCAGGTAAGCGAGAAGCTCTATATTATGTGGAATTGGACGGACAACAATTTATACACACGCTCAATTCAGTTTATTATTTCCGACTACGCCACTTGGGGAATTTCAGCCCAAGAATTTAACACAACCTCTAAACTAAAGGCACACACAGATCCTAATCACAGTTGGAGTCAGAGACATAGGTAATGGGAAAATATATATATTTTATTAATAATTAAGCATTTATAATATAAAAAGCGTTGACCAGCAATCACTCTCTTCAATTTGCTGAATACCAATGTTGGTTGCAGCAGAAACCCGGGCGTACCCAAGGGGCAGTCTCAAGAATTCACCTTTAGGGGAATTACTCTATCCAGTGCACACACACACGCTAGCACCACACACACACTCAACCACTCAGGTCAGAAAAGGCCACGACAAACAGTAAAGATGCTACCACCTAATTGGTCACTCGTCTGCCCCCGGGTGCCCAGGCCCTGCCAGAAAACAAAAGAAAAGAAACATTAAAGAGCAGTTTTATGCAAATCAAAAATAATAATATAAGGAATTATGGTACAGTTCTGGGAAGGAACCAACTCCTTGGTCCCGACCTCGCCGTCTCAACCCAAAACCAGAAATGACACAAATCTCATACATCCAACCATTATAAATTAACAAATTCAACAATACGATAAGTAAATTCAAAGATTTTAGGAAAGAGAAAATATCAAGAATCTCTCTCACACACACATACACACACGCACACACACACTCTCATACTCTCACGCTGAACATCCTGCCACACACGCACTCTCAAAATTGGGAAATCTCACAAGAATCTCCCAGAATCTCTTCTTTGTTGTTTTGTGTGATTTACAAACTACCTCACCACATAAAAATTTTGCACGGGATAAGTGTGGAAAATTTACGGTCTTATTCCCAGATATGATGACAAGACTATGCATATAGTTTGTCTACATATAACTATGTTGTATGGTGCATAATAATATGACTGCACCTGTCCGCATTTGAGACTTGTGATTTGCATTCCGAGGATCCCCTCTGTCTGTTCGCCATCGCAGAGTTTCACTAGAGAAATTACAAAATGGGATACATTTTTCGGCAGTGTTGGCAGGTATGGATATGACAAAGCAGGCAAAGTGTATCAAAACACTTCAACACAGCCTCCATTAATCGCGAACGGTGGATAAAACCTTGAAAAAGGATATAACAGTTACGACCCCGAGATGCAGATTCGCATGGGACTTATATTATCAAAGGACCACGGTGTTTGGCGAAATGTGGTAACATTGGTGGGGGAATTTTTACTTTACAAATGACAGACATGGCCAATTCGCACGGGATAAAGATCACAAACAACCTCTGCAATTATTACAAATGAATAGAGGTCTCCAGGTGATACTAATCCCGTAGGTTCATGATGGAAGAATTCGCAAGTTTCAGGCAGAGAGCGCTTTCACTGAACAAAGCCCTTCATTTCAGCAATTACTAATCCAGAGTTGAAATTATAACAGAGGCTTACAAATATCACAGTAATAAAAAAGGTAATATTAAATTATCACTCTGTCTCGCCTCACCTTAGGTTGGGTATGAATGGGAGCGGAAATTGTCCAACACAGACATGAAATCTCCCACACATTTTCATCTCAGTCTAACGTTAGTGTTTTGATTCGTAAGTACAAAACGTCTACATTAACAGACAACGTTAAAACATTAAGAATTTATTTTTATTATCAACCAAAACACATTTTTAATTGGATGAAGTCCTGCTTGATAACCTTTCTTCAGTGTAGAATGCACTGCATAATAATAAGAAACTACGCTTTTAACCACAGCTCGAGAGCTGTAGTTCCAACCCCTCAACTTTACGATGCTGTTTGCAAATGTTCGTTGGAACAATGATTTCGAAGAAACACTGAATTGTTGAATTATGCTGTCAACCACGAACACACAGTATCGATGTATTACACAAAATAGCTTTCACAGCAGACGATGAATTCTTAATTCATCATTAAGGAAGATTATTAGGGCACAGAGATGATCATTAGAATGAAACACACCATTGGTTATCTCTTTATTGTGTCTACATCTTAGCCCGCAGGCTAACAGAGTCAAACAACTGTGCCTTCATAGCTACAACACAAAACATAACTTGGCACTGCCAATAGCAGACACATAATCATACTACTTATACAGGCAATCCTGAAATACCAGACTGTGCCGACAAAGTGAGCACTGATCTGTCTTTCACTATGTTTCCTTAAACCATGTAGTTTAGGAGAAATGTTTTCTTTGTGCAAAAAACTGCTACATTACAGACTAAAGAAAGTTGAAAATGAAGAAAATCACAGGTGCTCTTTAATAGATGTTAAATGCCATTAAAAAGAATGTTGAACGTTGATGACATGTTGACAGTTGGCTACTGCAGAACAACTAAACTTGTAAAAATAATTACTCAACTTTAAATAGGGTTTTAAAATGCTAAAGTGCATCTATAGTGAATGGGTCTTAAAAGGGTCTGTCCATCCAACTAATTGGGTAGTTTGGCTGAAGTGATAACTGCAAACAGCTACACAGTAAATCTTACTGACAGTGAGATGAATGAGCATTACCAACCATTCATGTTTTGCTGGGGCTCCATATAATTTTTAACTTCCTACAAACACATCATCATCGGTAGGGGCTCTGTGTGTTAGGCATGCTGGTCTGAAAAAGTGTTAGGTGCTAAATGGTGCTAGTGTGGTTTTCAGGCGCATTGTTGTTGTCGAACTGAAGAGAATGCGGGCAGAGACGTTATAGCTCAGTCTCTTGTGTTAACAAGGCCTGACACGTTGTGCGGTTGTTAACCTGGAAAATTGGAATGTGTAAGGACCTTGTTTTCAACCTCTACATTTTCCTAGTCACCCTCCCACAAACATCTATTGCTGACCTGATGAGCACCCTCCAAGAAAGCGCCAACAGAGAATGCGAGGAGGCTCAGCCGTGCGTCTGAATCGTGCTCTGTTGCGAGAGTGAGGTGCGAATTCCCGGGGAGAAGCAAGGGCCCATGGACGTTGCCTTGTTCTGAGTACTTACAAGCTTCAGCAGCGATGGCTTTGCCCCATCATCCCTACATCCACTACCACGCCTCAGAGCTGGATTGTAAATCGATGATCACATCGCAGTGGAATAAATCTGCATTATCTCCGTCTGCTACGTCAAGCAACACATACGAAAATGAGACTGCTTCATCGCTTTTGAAGGTAGCTCTTATCAACGCTCAGTCTGTGGGGAATAAATACGTATATTTTAAACGACTTTTTTACTTCACATTTCCTTAATATTTTGTGTGACTGAGACCTGGGTTAAGCCTGGTGAACTATACACATTTTCCGAGATGGTAACCCAGGACTGTCATTTTTTTAATTCCCTGTGTCTGTCTTGGTCTTGGTTAAGCCTCTGTTTTTAAAAATATTTATCACTGTACTCTTCTACCCGATGGCTCATTTGGCAGCTTTGAGGTGCAGCTATTTCAAATGGCCCATATTGAAATTGTTGTATTTGCTTTAGTGTATCGCCAACCTCAATATATCTCTGACTTTATTGACGAATTTGCCACATTTGTGGGCGACCTCATCACCTCTTATGATAAAATTCTGCTGCTCAGGGATTTTAACATTCATGTCTGTTGCACATCTAAACCATATTTTACTGAGTTTTTTAACCTGATTGAATCATTTGATTTTGGTCATCGGGTATCTGGTCCTACTCACTCACAGGGTCACACCCTGGACCTTATTTTAAAGCATGTCTTTTCAGGTTCGGACCACATGGATACTTTATTAACTGTGCCATTTGCTGCTCAACCCCCTAGTACTCTTCTTCCTGCACGATTGTCACAACTTCCTCTAACAAGGAATTTTCTGATGCTTTCCATGATGTGCGTGAACTGTTAGAAAAACAAATCCACTCTACAAAACTCAGATGCCCATGAACATCTACTTGTGATAATATTTTAAACTCAATTTCTCCTATGAAGCTTAAAAAGCGCAAACCCATTTCAGCACAATGGCTCAATGACCCGCACGCTCTCTCAGGCAGGCATACAGACGTGCTGAGCGAAAATTGAAAAAGTACAGTGTTAAGATGACCCAGCGGTTGAGGGTAAAAATAGTGAAGGGTAATGAAAGTTCCCAGTTCAGGGGTGTTTATTTGGGTGCAAATGTGAGCTTCAAATAGTGCAAGCAAAAAAGGGTCCAAAAATATCAAGAACAAAACAGTATTTACAATATTTACAAGAACAACTGAACAACTTCGGCTGTGCCAACAAACAGGACTTACACTACATGTTAAACAACTACCACTAACAAAAAATGCCCTTTTATACACTTGGCTCCTCCCATTTCAAAACATACGAATTTAAGATGGTAGGGATGCAGAAATACACTTTCATAGTCAAAATGACTAATAATAATATGATCATGGCTGTGCATTTACCAAGACACATATAAAGTAGCATTATTAAAGCAGCAGATTTTTTTTGCAAACAGAAATACACGACAAGACACATGAAAAGACATCCTTTCCCTGGCCATCCCCCAATGTAATAGTGTAATACAAGGCCCTTCCTATGGACCTTAAAATGGCTGCCCCTTCCAGTACGAGGGTTTGGCAAGTTGGGAGAGGATCCAGAGAGTAAGTGCTGCATGTTTGATATACACTGCTCAAAAAAAATAAAGGTAACACTGGATCATCACAGCTCAGTTAACCACAGCTCACCAAGTCAGTTAACCCTCAGGACTATCAATCAACCTGGTAAGTAAGCATAAGTGATTGTGAACCATTTTCACTTGTTTTGGTGCAAATAACATTGACAACAGGTACACTGGAGAGGCAACAACAAGGGTGGTCTGGGGAGGACCATTCTCAGAGGGTCTTACAGACCTCCACGTGCTATGAAGTATTGAGATGAAATCCTCAACTCTATTGTCAGATCTTATGCTGGTGCAGTGCAGAGCCCTCCTGGTGCATGATAATGGCCGACCTTATGTGACCAGAGTCTCTAGGCTGTTTCTGGATGATGAAGGCATTGATGACATTGACTTGCCTCTCACGTTCCCCAGACCTAAATCCAGTTGAGAACCTCTGGGATCTCATGTTACCAATGCCATTAAGTAGCACCATAGACTGCCCAGGAGCTCACTTACGCTCTGATCCAGGTCTGAGAGGATTTCACAGGAGACCATGTGCCATCTCATCAGGATTATGCCTAGACATTGCGGGGAGCTCATGCGGGCACGTAGGGCCATGCACAGTTCTGACTAACATTATGAGTTACTGTGGTAAAACTTTAAAAGTTGAATGAGCCAATATTTCAATTTTTTTACAGTGATTTTACTGTAAATCCTGCCCTGAATGTGTTTATGATTTTGGCTTTCATTGACCATTGTCACATATTTTTTGTTCTCGCAAGTTATGCAAAGTATGTAAGTGAAGAGATTTAACCTGGATGTTTTGTTCATTGAGATCTAATGTAGTGTGATTTAGGTGTTCCCTTCATCTTTTTGGGCAGTGTACTTCCAACTGCTATGAAATTAAATAAACTGTTGGCTACATACAAAATGTGATGTGACCTTCCTTAAACCTAAAACTATACATACATTAATACCTGACAACAAGCAACATGAATACAACAACCAACTAACAGAAAAAAAGGGGGATACAAAGAGGGCTTAATATAGTCCTAAATCACAGTTACTCCGTGACAGACAGACTCCAGGTTTCATTTGAAATCACAAGACTCTCATTAATTTCCTTCCAGAAGGCTGCAAAATGCAAATACCTCCCTGAACTGATTACCAAAAACAGTCACAAACTTATTTTATCCACGATTGATTCTGTGTTAAATCCGGCTGTTATTCTTTTCCCTGATTTCACTGTGTGAAAGCTTTGGAAAGTTTTTTACGGATAAGATTATGTTAATCAGATCAGGGATGTCACATACTGGTTTTGTCACAGAATGGCGTGTAAGAAGCGCACAGCAAGGAGTATATTCCCATAGAAGAGCTTTGATAACAAATCCAGACGGAAAGAGAATCCAACAAGAGCAACAACCAAACGTAACATAACTTAAGACCGGACCATGAACTAAAGGAACAGACAGGACTAATTTATTAACAAGGAAATCAGGCACAGAAGACAAAACAGAAAAGAATATAACTGTGACAGATTTTACCTTACCTGATGTTTCATTATGCTCTTCTACTTGGTCTGTATTTGAGCCTGTTAACTTGCAATTCTGTAAGGAAATTATTAATAGCTTGAAGCCCACATTACGTCCCCATATATCATTCCTCCATGCTCCCTTAAATAAATATTCGATGCATTTGGTCCTGGCTGGCTGTTAGTAACTAACAAATGCTTGTCTAACGGTACTGTTCCATGCTGTGGAGTTACCGTACCTTAAACACTAATCTTTATTCTTCAAATTTTTGCCTGATTTCTAACCTGCCATTTATCAAAATATGAAAGCACAACATAGCACAGAGTATTTTAAGAGTTTCCAAAGATATTTTCTGTGCATCCGATTCAGGGAAGTATGTGGCCCTTGCCCTCTTAGATCTTAGTGCTGCTTTTGATTTGATTGATCATGGAGTTTTATTATCTCGTCTGGAGCTGCATGTGGGCATTCGTGGCACCGTTTTACAATGGTTTCGAAGGTTTAGTCCTCCTGAACTTATGTTTAACAACTTACTTTGAAAGTACAGTATTACTATTCAACACACCAACCTTGGACTGTGTGCTGCATAAAATATCCCAGGCAGAGAACTGTCCAGATGACTTTGAAATAGAGAAGCGCAATACTTTTTCACTGCACTCGTGTGCTTGTGCATCTTTGGATACAGTAACCTGAGGACCAAAGTAGAGTCTGGCTGCTGCTTTCCTGGCTGTCACATAAAGCTGGTTCTTCCATTTGTCACAGTCTGATGATGAACGAATGCTCTTTCTCTGCTTGCCTCCTTTGCAATCAAGCAGGAAAGGCCTAATGCCTGAGGCAGCACTGAACTAGAATTTCTCTCATGGAATGTCGTTCTGCTTTCAAAGAGTATCGTGGTGTGCTGTCAAAATGGGGAATGGATGGATTGTTGTTCAGATAGTGCTCAGTGTTTTTTTGGGAATCTTCTTGGATTCAGGAAGGGTGGATTCTGTGTGATGTGGGATTATGTTGTTGCACCATAGTGGATAACATATCCTGCTGCAGCGTTAAGACTTCGCAAACACTGGCCCTGGCAAATAAAGATTGTTTTCTATAGGGTCTCTGTATACAGTATACCATAATTTTGAGCCAAAGCAGTGTTTTTTTCATAATGGTGGATGGGACACACTAGGGGGCTTCAACAAACTTCCAAGATGACTTACAATGATTTATAATGGTACAGAATGATTGTCTCATAGGTTTCTCAACTCCTTCCAATCTGAGTTCATTACACCCTAAAAACATTTTTTAAATTGTGTTCTTGGTTTACCATGGTGAGCCTGGTATCACAATCATAATAATGATTTATATTTTAGAGCGCTGGGTCGGATTTGGTGGAATATTGCTTTGTAAAGTTATTTTTCGCACTCGCGCGGCCTTAAATAAAGAAAAAGGTCTGGCTTTTATAACATGAGTCGGGCGGTCAAATGTGTGGTAGTAGCTTGAAGCTGAAAACATGAAGCCACAATAAATGAACAACACTGACCATGGATCATTCAGAAACAGCAACCCTCTGGGCAATCAGCTGCTGTAAAATAAAACTTTGAACTGAGAAGTCTGCTAGGAAAAAGGAAATCTGACAGTGCTCATAATAAAACATGAATCAACATCGACTCAGCTTTTCAGAGGTGGTGAAAGGATACTGATGGCTTTTTCCTTTCTAGACAGGTGAAAGGTTTTATTAGACCGACAGTTTGCATATAATATGTGTTAACTATTAATCTTTCAGATATGTATCTTTTTCTTTCTTTTATCAAATATTTCTTTTGGAGTTGATCAGAGCTTTGATGTTATCCTGGAATTATGGGTACCATCAGATTTACGCACAGGACTTGCGTAGCTCGGACAGGAAAGGTTTAATTTTCCTAATATTGTAGAGGATGAATCTACAGGACCGAGGGGTGCTGGCAACCTGAAACGTGAATTTTAGCTGATCATCGATCACCACTCCCAGGTTTCTGGCCGTTCTGGAAGATTTGATGGTTGATGAGCCCAGTCGAATGGAGTTACAAGAGTATATATATATATATGTATATAATGTAAAAGGAGCATTTTCCATAACAAGTTATGTTATATGTACATACTTTTAGGGCACCTTTGCTGGACCTATTAAAAAACAAGTGAAACATAAAGAGCTACAGAACTGTTTACAAATTGGATTAGTTCATGTGTGGAATCCTAAACATATCGTTTATCTGAAATGCATTTAAATAATGTCTGACACGTCCTCAAGAAGCAATTTTATTAACAAATTAGACTTTCTTAAAAGTTTTTAGGAACTAATTAAAACTCGTCGGATGAAACCATGCATAACAATAAGGGCTTTGAGGTGAGACAGCATCTGTCACGGTACTGCTTTTCTGTGACTTGAATAACAACGCAAAAGCAATAAAAATGACAGAAATCATCAAAATCTTTGCCGAAATGCAACTCTGCAAGACCTTCGAGAACGTGTGTGACTATTAGCATAAATGCTGTGGGTAAGCAAAGAGATTTTGGGGTGAACTATCCCTTAAATGCAACATTACAGGAACTAAGACGCACTGAGGGTTGTGTTCTGTTGCAATTCCATAAAGACAGATATCCAATTAGCCCATAATAACTGTAAAATAATAGAGACCATACTGGAAAGCATTATGATTTACTCTTCAGAATAATCATGTCTACTGTTTCATACAAGACATCTAATTTCCTGTTCAGCCAAACATCATCCCTTGAGAAATGATAATGTAGTTGTAAATACAAAGAAAAAGCAAATTATGTGTAAATGCTGTATCTACAAAAGCACCATCTTTATCATCCATTATAATTGCTGAGGCTTTTTTATCAGTGATATCATCCAAAGCCACTCTTCATTAGAACGGGGACAGTGAATTTGTTTTATGAGCTTTAGCAGCACTGTAAATAATTTCCTGCTTACTTTATTGAAATGTTGATATCTGCCTAACGTTAGAAAATAATGCGTGTCTTTGAGTGTGAGAGACAGATCTCAGCTCATTAAAATGAAAAATATGGATGTTTGTAGCAAAATATTTTCTACTTTGGCTTTGTGGTGATATAAGAATGCTTGACAGAACAATATTGGTGTGACTTTGGCAAATGACTCTTTGTTTAGCAAGTGTTTGGGAAAATCCTTTTTATCAATTTCTCATTTTTAGCCATTCAACTGATATTCTGATCACTTTGGAAACAAAGGACAGTGATGTAATGACAAAGTGAACCACCAAAGACTAAGTTATAGAGATTCTGTGATACTTTCTGTATAACTGCATGCATACGGCACTTGCAAATGTCACAACCGTGTAACTTTTAAAGGGGTCAAATGACGCGGCTAAAACAAATATTTTCATTTGTTTAAGATGTAATGCAACGTGTATACAAGAAAACGCTGTATTTTCCACATACTGTACATGTTTGTATCTCCTCTTTGTCCCGCCTCCCTGAAACACGCAGATTATTTACAGAGCTCATCGCTCTGAAAAGCGAGGTGTTCTATGATTGGCCAGATAACCAGTGCCTAGCGATTGGTCGAATACTGCAAGCGTGTGATGGAAATGTCTTACCATATTTGGAACATCAGGTTCCTCTTCAATTGTACTGACAGGTAAGCCCACCTTACATGTGTATACATTTGGGCGGTCTTAGTCAAATCATACCACGAACTGACCTAGATTTGTGGGTTTGTGGTTACACAAGGCGTTTCAGGCAGGTCTGGGATAAGCATTCGCTTTTAGATAGAATGCATCTTTCGTTCCAACAATTGAACTTTTGCTTTTTTACGTGTCTTATACATGCATGGGCAACTTATAACATACCAAAGACACAGAAAAACACGTATTCACGCCATATGACCCCTTTAAAAGAGAAAGCTTCAATGGCTTAAATTTCGACTTCAGGAGCTGCTTTGTTGAATCATCATGGCATTTGAAGTGTGACCAAGGCAGTACATCTCCGTGACGCTTTCAAATTTGTGAAGTGAAATAACTTTGCCTCGGTCGCAGGATTCTCGCCTGCGAAGAGATACCAGCCCAATTACCGACACTAATAATGATAGTGTTTCTTCTTTATATTCCACCCTATTTTTAACCATACTCACAAAATAGCAGGTAGTCCCTGTCAGGAGGAAAGCTGCATCAGCCTCTGAGGCACTAATAGTAAATTACAGCTTGGACTCCCTGCATCTGCTCCAGGTTCACCTATATATGGATGATTGCAACCCCCTCACAGCACTGCAGCATGCATGATTGATGCTTCCATCCACATTACTTAACTGTATATGTGAGTATGTGTGCAATAATCTAGTTCCTTTAAATAACGCTCTCACATAATGCATTGGCCTTGGTGCATTGAGATGGAAGATGAATGAATTGAGATGCAAGTGTAATTAGTTGTGGCCTGGGGGTTAGCGTGTTGGGCTTGTGATCAGAAGGTTGCCGGGTTCAAATCTCAGTGCCAGCAGGTCATGACTGAAGGGCCCTTGAGCAAGGCACCTTACCCCTGATTGCTCTGCAGTAATGTGTCATTGTAAAAAAAAAACTACTTGTATGTCGCTTTGGATAAAAGCGTCTGCCAAATGAATAAATGTAAATGTAACTACACTCTCAAGCTTTTTAGAAAACAACCTGTACGTTGGCTTTAAACCAATGTATTGATTCAAAGAACAAATATAGTCAGATCAAAAGCTTTTGACTCTATAAAGGACCAGAAGCAAGTGAATGTCTGTATATTTTGTAAAAGCTTCTCTATAGTGAGTCTCTCAGTTGTCCTTGGTGTGAAAACATAGATATGAACATCATTCAGCCACTGCTGAAACTGAGTCAAATATGCAAAGTATGCTGGAAAGCGAAGAATGTCCACAACCTGAAAGATTTTTTTTATCTGATGGTCAGTTCAATGGGATGAAAGTATGTTGTAGCTTATACATAAATGTGTTCTATGAAATAGCTTGTTCAGGGCAGAACTAAATTTTAAAAGGTTCTTTAAAAATCTTTTTATAAATCTGATTATTATCGAGATTTTTCTGCAAGGCATGGGTAAATGTATGACCCCAACTGTTGAATGCTTGACAGTCTCTATAATGTGGCTTTAATCTGCACAAATGCAGTCTTTTGTAAATTTTGTGTGACATTTAAAATCCTTACCCCACCCACATACTGCATGAAGATGCTTTAAATTATGCATGATAATGTGCTGGAAAATTTGAAGTCTTTGAATTCTTTTCTGTCTCCATGCATCGATAGATAAGTCTCTGGTCTCTTCTTAATTCCTGTTTAAGAAGCTTTAAGGCTAATTAGGACTGCTGCCACTACACAAGCTTTGCATTTTATCCCATGATTAAGGAAGAAATGGGCACAGGAGATATCAATGCTATTTTATCATTGATCCCATTAAAATGTTCCGTTCCATGTGATGCTGAATCATGTGTGTCCAGACTCCTTAACAGTCAGGTCTTCATTACCCAGACATAAACCGTTTTCCTGTGTTATGAAGTTCTACACTCATCATAACACGAGAGCAGAGTTCCTGTAGCATGGTACTTGTAATGCAAAGGTCATGCATGTTTTCCATGCAACGCTCGAATTGAAAAGAAAATGTATAGCTTGAAGGCAGTGTAGATTGCTTCAGATAAAAGCATCTGCCAAATGCGTAAATTTAAATGTCACTTGTTTACTCCACTTGACTTTGATTTGTGATTGATTGTGTTCATGCCTGGTTTTTACATTCACAGTGTGGAATCTGGTTAGGTCGAAATGCCACATTCACATCTTTCCCATTATTCCATCCATAATTCTGTGGGATAGCTCACACAAAAATAATACAAATCTGTAATTCATTTACCCTCATGTTAGTAGTCATGAAACTGTCAATTTTTTGCTAAATAAAAATGTATTTTGAGAATATGTCCCAGTGGTTTTGCGTCCATAGAATGGAAGTCAATGGGGACTATGTTGTTTGGTTACCGACATTCTTCAAAATATGTTCTTTTGTTATCTACAGAAGAATATCAAAAAGGTTTGGAAGACATAAGGTGAGTAAGTGATTTTAAGATTTTAAGTGAATATGCATAGAGTCTTGTATCAAAATTTCCAGTGCAGTTTCATCAAGATTCCGAATCAGTGGCGTAAGCAATGAATTAGCAAACTGAACAATTCTTGAGATGTGGTGTAAAGCAGAATAATTGACAATTAAAAGATGTAAGGTGCAAAGGTCACTACACTCCGCATCGATTCTGTTACCACTGCATTGGTTTGAAATAACTCAACAATCTGGTATCAATGGGAGTTGATTGATAATATTAGACACTGCTAAACATGATTGTGCCTCTAATTTCGTGGCCATTGAATATATTTACCAAGTGCTTTTGTTCCAATTTTTCTTTTTCATTGCGTGGAATTTGACATGCTTGTCCTGCATTAAGAAACTCTTTCCAAAATTGAAAAATGCTATCATTACAGTTATTGTATAGAAAGCATCAACGGTACAGGACTCTGCACGCAACATCACTCTCATCTTGTGCGCATTGAGTATGTTTTCTTTTGGTATGTTGCTATGTTGAAATTACAAAACAATTCTGTATCTGTTTGTGAAATGCCACCTTTTCTCCCTCTAAAATTTAAGAGTGCCATTTTCTGAAGAGGACGTTGCTGTACGTCTCTCGATTCTTCCTCTTGACCTTTTTCTGGAGCAGCCTGAATATCCTTAGTGGGCCTCGATCAACTAAGCGCAGGTGAGGAAAACAATCGAGACTACCTAATTATGGCGTCCTTGATACCTCGCCCGCGAACACGCTGTCAGCTGTTAGATTCATACGGGGAGTGTGGAGCGGCTGTACAGATGGGCTCAAACAAATACGGTTAAGCCGTTGGGATAAGATTGCGTAGGGGGGTGGTGGTTGATGAAGAGGGAGGGAGATGGAAGACCAGGGTAATAAATCAAAGCGTGTAGCAGACTGGCAAGATGGAAAATTTCAGTCAAACCTTCCACAGCTCCTCTCTCAAGAAAGCGGCCAAGCTCTTTATTTAGCTGCTTTGAATACGATTTAGCATGAATTTAAAATTTACTGAAGGTGAGTGATGCAAAATCAATAGAAACGTTGGCCTTGGGGTGTATTTAACCCCTAGTATGGTATTTAACTGGAATTCTGCAAGGATGTAGGAATTTGAAGGATGACCTCATTTGACCACCTGCTGAGTCCGTGGAGGGGTATTTGTAATATACGTCTTCAGATGTTAATCTTTGAAATCTCTCTGGTGGACTCAAAAGGGCAAATATCTGTTATATCTGTGTGTAATTCACGAACCACCACCTAGTTTAAAGGGATAGTTTACTCCCCAAAAAATTATTTTATTTACTCACCCTCATGATTCCAAACCTGTATCACGTTCTTCTTATTTTTAGACTTACTGGTTGCCCACAGGCATTCAAACAGAAAGATTCATTATTGCGTGACACGCCTGTGCACTGTCTCTGTCCTGTGTCCAGTTGATACATGTGACTGTTCGGTTTTGTCGTCTCATAGAAAAGTCACTAGAAAAATAAATGACCGTGTAGCAAATCACACTGCAGGCTTTCAAAGGTCATCACTATCTTCTATCAGTCACATCACTGGCTCACAAACGAAACGAATTTTTATGTCAGCAAGGCACAAACTTTGCCATATCACTCGATTGCAATCACCACTTTCGTGGTGAGATTCTCTAATCATTCCTTATCCGATTAAAACGCCATTTTCTATCGCCATGTTCAAAGAGCATGAATGTTAATTGAATCTGAACGTTGTAGTTTTATTGCATTTGTGTTACTCTAAAGCCCCGATTAGAGTTTAGTGAAAGCAGAGGCTGACATTTTAAATGGGATGTATGAGAGGAAAGCAATTACAGTTCTGCATGTTCTAACACTTAAATCTGAACAAACATCTGATATTATGAAAGGCCTCGTAGAAAGTGAAGTGATGACAGTTCAGATACTTTATGAAATGCCATTGCCCTTATTTAATCGGTCTACTGAGTTCTATTGAAACGTGACCTTGTGCTCAAATAATTGGTAAAGATTGAAACTAATGGTAATTACTTATCGAGTTGTTCATGCAAAATGTGTTTACTCTTACTTGTTTACTATTGAAAATTGATTACTCACCCTCATGCAGATCCCAACCCAAAATGACTTTTTTTCATTTTCAGAACACAAAAGAAAACAGGGTTCTCAAGTCTCACGCATTGGCCGTGAAACACACGCATTCAACCAGTTCACACGAGTTCACAAGAAAGCTTGTCTAACATTTTAGGCTAGAACATTTAATACATAGCCCATCATATAGATATTGATGCAGTCAAAACATTATCTGAAAACTAAGGGAAATGTTAAAGGATATGGGAAGGAAGATGTATTTCTTCATTTTATTTAAAATGATATACTGTATTAATGGTCTTTCTATTTACATTAATAATGCTACATCGAATTTGTGCTGGTTAATTATGAACAATGGGTAAAATTGGGGGGGGGCTCCATTAGGGCTCCTCCCCTAAACGCATGTGATCTCACTCCAAGCTTTTGATAAAACTTGAGAACCCTGAGAAGATATATAAAAGAATGTCTGTTAGGTTTCATTGTTATCTATTTTTAATCTATTAGTGTGTGTATTATGTGGATTTACTTGAACCCATGACCTTGGTGTTGCAAGTGTCAGGCTCCACCAGATGAACTTCAGGACTAATTCGGAAAATGTTGTTAATAATACATCTTACAAGGAGAGTTACAATGACCTTGAATGTCAAGCTGCAAAAAGGAATACAAACAAATAAATCATATATTGTTCAAGGTCGATCTACTTTATTTCATTTCTAGGGAAACATTGTCTTTAGGTGATTGGCTGGAAGGTGTTAGTATAAGACTTTCTTAAGATAAAAGACCAGATCAATTGCTGTACATGTGTTGTGTGAAGTTGCATTGTCTTCTTTACGTGATGTTAATGTGTTCCAGTTTTACCGTGAACAGTGAACCCCTTTAAGTCATGGGTGAAATACTAAATAATAGGTACAAGAAAAAACACAAGAGAATACCAGCAATGGTTTACACAGCACTGTAAAGAATTAAACAGAAGTAATGCATGATTTATATGGATCTAATTGACAGGCAAAATGTGATTAACATTACTTCAAGGCTATTACAGAAGGATATTACTTGAAGTCTATTACAGTTTCTCAGGCGCCAGAAGAATGCAAGCTGATATTTTTAGCCGGGAGCGGAGTGTTTAATTATTTCTGAAGCGAGTGCTGTAAGCATGCTTTGTTGTAGTGAGTGTCTTGGCATCCCTACAATGAAGCATGTTGGAGACTCTGAATTCCTGCTGTTGTATGAACATATACTGAGAGAAAAGACAAGTTTGCAGCCAACCTAGTACTCTTCATCTCGACTCCTCTACAAACACAAAGCCCAGTATTTTTATAAAGTGAAAACCTGCAAGTTGTGTAAAAGGTTAAAAGAAATGTTTAAAAATTGTGTGGTAGAGGTTGAATTAACAAAATTGAGGGCATGAGCGATTGCGACCCCAGCTTTGGTAAATCAGCTGCACCATTCAGATTTATCTTCATCTTTTAAAAGAAGTTAAAGCTATAAAACGAGTGTGGATAGTATGGTTCCCTTAATCTTGAAACGTTTGAAATCTATTAGTTTATAATGAAATATCTAGCGATTTTGGTTTTCTGGCCAATCTGAGAAGAGTTGACAATGTTGAGCTCTTTTTGAAACTCCAGAGAAGTCAAGTTTAAGAATTAATAGTCTTTGGAGCTTACCAAAAGTCTCCCTTTGTGGACCATTTATTCTCATTGGTCTCTACTCACGATCTCTCTTTGTTTTGTTCTGAGAGAATCTACAGCCAGCGGCTAATCGCTCCTAATCTCGTGAGGAGGTGTACCAAAATAATACTATATTGTATAGTCTCTTTCCTGAAGCTTCCCGTGTCTCTGTTTGCCTTGAGGTTTAAAAGATTACAATCTGCAGTTGACAAGTCATTTGAAAAACTTTTCTTGAGGCACTACATTATTGACCTGAGAGGGCTTGACCGAATTACTAGAGGATTAGGTCATTGCATGTAGCCTCTGAGGATGTTGACCGGGGAAAATTCTTTGATCTTGACATCTTTTAATGGTGCAGAAACACACCATCTTTGAGCCACCTTTCTCTATCTCTTTGTGTGTCCGTCTCTGTGGCGTCTTCTGAGCTTTAATCTTGATCCAGTGAAATCTCGAGGGATGGACAGTTTGACAAAAAGTAAAAAGCACAGGATCCAAGTGTCAGTCCTTCATCAGGCCAACATCTGTAAAGTGTCTAGAGACCCGTGACTTGTAAGGAGATAGTGATAAGCGAGGATGGGAAACAGTTATATCTTCTGTGTAGTGACTGAGAACTTGACGTGTACTTACACGCTTTGACCACTTTTATTTCTGGCTGGTCGGCGATGGTACAGGCTGCAATTGGTGTTCAAGTGGCTAATTCTACGAAGTCATGAGAGGATAATAAGAAAAGCTAAAATTAGCCAATTTTTAAAGATAATTGCTGGAACCTGATTGTTTTAAACTAAATGCAACAATGTTAGGCTGTTGCAGCTGTCGGGTCATTGCTATGCTGTTACTTGGGTGTTCTGGATAGATTTTTGGGTTTCTCTATGTGGTTGCTAGGGTGTCATGGTTGGTTTGTTATGACGTTGCTATGTGGCTGCTAGGATGTTCTGGCTGGCTGCTCTCTGGCACAAGCATAGACTGTAAAAAGGTGGACAATGCGTTACCATTTGCTCCCAATGGAAAAAAAGTAAGCCAAAAGTACGGAAGCCGTAAAGTACCAAACAAAACGCAAACAAAAAATCGCAAAAAAAACAATAAATCTAAAAGCCGAAAAACTGACCCTGAATCACAATTACAAATCTGAAAACACATTAACAAACCATAAAGCACAACAACAATTGCGGAAACAAAATAACAAGTCAGAAAACACCACGACAAATCGGTCAAACCGGAAAAGGTAGGTTTTTTGTGTGACCGGGGTAGTTACAGCTGATTGGACGGAACCCCTGTCAATCAAGATAAACAGGAAGTACAGTTCTGTAGTTAGCGGTACAGAATAATAAGAAAGAAATAGCTGGCGGCAGTGTACACTAAAATATATTGTACTGTCCTTATTGTGGGTTTAAATTTGGTGTTTTGCGTCTGCTCTGATAGCATTCCTGACATCGCTTAATAGGGAATAATTTTTTCGTCTGAATAAACCTGCATTCTTTAGGTGTCTTTTAAGAGAGCGCAAGCTGATCTTAATATCATGACATGTTAAAAGCATATCTAGAATCACGCCATATGAATGGCCTTCTTGAAAGTAGTGCTGAACAAACTCCATTTCTTTCTATGAAAACACACACCTGACTGTTTGTGCTTTATGGTTGGTTAATGTGTTTTCAGATTTGGTGTTGCGTTTTCAGATTTGTAATTGTGATTCGGGATTAGTTTTTTGGCTTTTAGATTTGTTGTTTGTTGTGTGTTTTGCGATTTGTTGTTTTGTTTGCACTTTACGGCTTCCGTACAAAAGATATGGATAGCCGCTGACATATTCCGCCGCTGACGTTATTTTGTAAGTCCACCTTATTTTATCTTGTCAGAGGCAAATAAAAACCCTAACCACGAGTCTGAGAATGAAATCACCAGCAACAACTAAATATGACAGAACGCCTCCTTTGAAAGACGCTTGATTCGAAAATTGACAATTCATATGCTAATTAAACCCTTGGGATGTAACTTTGACTCTTTTCATTGAATATATCAAAGATTTGGCAATAGGCATTGTTGATTGAACATCCTGAAGTTGTCAATAATCAGTGAGAATAAACAGCTGCTGAAAGCAATTTTAGCTTCAAGGCCTCCACTGTAATTACCTTCAATCCATCACTAAAGCTGGTGTATACTTTTCGATGGAGGGCCGTAATTATGAGCTGTCTTAGTGACTAGCCTTATCGCACGTTCTAATCATAGCCGAGTTTCTGAAACCCCAACCTGCCCCCATACAAAAGTCTGCGACTATATTCTCATTTGCACTGAACATTAATTTATCATTAAAACCCTCTCGTATTTAATGGCACTCCAAAACTTTTGTTATCAATAAGTTTCTGATTGTAATTATGATGGTTTAACATAGCAAAACTGTCAAACAACAACCTTGTTATAAGAATACGAATATTCACGTAGCCCACAATGCAGTTCACATAATTTATCTGTACCAGTGTGTTTTTATATTACCCAAAACGGCAGTTGCTTTTCATCTCCGCTCTCTGTCAAACAATGACCTTTTCTTGCATTAGCATTATTTTCAAGTACTGTCACACCATTTAAAAGCCAACATATGATCAACCTACACTAGATTGCCCCTTCAAACACTGCTGGACCCCTATTAATACTCCTACACACAACATTGATTTCCTTTGACGTGAATATCAAAGCCATGACTTTATGTTATGTCTTTTTATAAACAGAAAAGCACCATCCACAATGCCTGACAAGAGTTTTTATTCATTCAATATTTACATTAGTATTACAAAATATTTAACATGCCTACGTGAACTGTTGTGCTGAGGTGAATCACAAGGAAAGACAATGTTGCAAAAAATGTATGGGAGTTATAGTTATTAAAAACTGTAATGCATTTACATTCCCTTTTGTTTTTATAAGAACATACTAGGGTCACTGTACCATAAACATTTATTATGATACTATACCAGCTGACGATAACAAGTAGTATCGCTGTGCCATTTATACAAATCTATAAAAAAAATTCTTAATGTACAGATCTAAATAAAACTATTTACTATAGTTATTGGATAAATTGTAGCAAATACTGCAGTATAGAGCTGAAGGAGAGCGCTTGCGCTGCTGTAGCACTATTTGAACATAATGGACAGTTGCTGTGCGCCAGGATGCCAGAACAGCAATAAAACGTGCTGCCAACACGTCACCTCTATCTCTTCGTCTCTGTCGCTATGCTGCCATATCCTAAACAAGACACATGATAGCAGCACACGCCTAGTCCAGCTGTGCAGTCGCAGTGGGCTCCTAACACAACCCCATCGTGTCTGACCACCACCCATAGCTTCAATGGAGGGTCATTCAATTTTTTTGGGAATGTTTAACATGCAAGATTAGTGATATAGCTATGCTGGCTACCTACAAACAATGATAGTTAGGGTCGATTACGTTAGCTAACAACACATTTCACTTACCATTGCAATGACGACAAAGCATGTTCAAGCCAGCAGCCTCCAAAGTTGAATATCCAATGGAAAATTCACGTCAATTTTACCACTCAGGGTTTTAAAGAGTCTCAGGAGTAGGTTGATGAAAAGTTGATGATGTAGTTGTAGATATTAGGATCCTGTATCCGTTTCTTTATTGATACATGTGTCAAAAGAGACCCGGGGGCATAATAGGGATCTGTTATGTTTAATCTATTAAGTTTTGCTATGCACAGGACTTTGTCACTTTGATGTCATTCGCCGACCAGTCTGCGAATCCTGCACAACACATCATGAAAGCGAACATAGCTAGCATCTAGCTAATTGTGATGTAGTTTGGTTCTTACGTGGTCAAAACTTACATACCGGCATTGAAACTCCTCTGACAACCTTGACAGATGTATGTATGGACTTCATATTCGAGAAAAACTGCTCACACGGATATGAGGAGTTAAACAAAGCGCATCCATACTGACTCGTTGCAGTTTGCTTCCGTCTGCTCACCGGATACTTTGCTACATGGTGTGTTTTAAAAACTTTTTGCAGGTGATTACATAGCTAGGGAACGTGTGTATCATACACACAAAGAGCCTTAACTTTCAATAAAACCATGAGGCTCGATCTTCTAAACTTCTTGCGCTCTGGGTAACTTGAATCTGAGCTGCGGACGCAAGAGAGGTTACTGTAGAAACTTTGTTTGCCATTGATTTGTGTTGTGACGTTTGCACATAGAACTGTATGTGCGTATTGGCCAGGATAACCTGAAATATTCATCGATAGTATTATTTTTTTAACAAATGATTAAGATAAAAAAAATTTATGCGAATACTTTGTGTATAATAGTAAAATAAATACGTTCATAGTCTTTGTATGTGTACTACAGCCACAAACATTGCCAAAAACTGAAAAATACTACGATTCCCAATTGTTTCTATATACCAAGGATTTAGCCAGTGTTGTTTTTAAAAAAGAAAACAGTGAAATGCAAATGAAATCTTTAGTTGATGACGATTAGCCCATATGACAAAGCACTCCACTGAAATAAGCATAGAAATTAAAATGTTGGTAGTGTTGGAGGCCTTGGCAAAACAATCTTTAAAGCCAAAAATGACAGAAAGTAGTTCATATCTACGTATAACGTTGTTAAAACTGATCACCCCTTCATCATGAGTTGTAAATATTTTCCACAAACGGGTTACATTTACATTTATGCATTTGGTAGACGCTTTTATACTATACATTTGTTTCTAAGTATGTGTAATCCCCTGGGATCAAACCACAACCTTGTCATTGCTAGTGCCATGCTCTAACCACTGAGCTACAGGAAAGCTTTGTGGGTTGTGCTTTATTTTTTTGACAGACACAAAAATGAACTGTCACATATCAAATCAAACACCTATTTCAGTGAACATACTAGAGCATTAGACAGAGAAACATAGACACAATTTCCTATAAAGCGCAGATCATTTTGTGTATTCTTGATGTACACAACAGTAAAGAAGACATACATTGGCTGCGGTTTAATTTGATGTACCATGCATGATCATTTTTGTCATGGGCTTCCATAAAAGTCTTTAGCTAATTCTTATTTACATTGTCCCTCATAGTTGGCATAGGCATTCATTTCATGTTTTGTCTTTATAAAATCATAAATAATATTTTCAGCTTCTTTATTTACATTTACATTTGTATATATACTGTAGTTCTGCCTTCACACGTTCTCAAATAAATAAAAAGATTAGTATCTATAAATAAATACTGCGCTTTTTTTAAGCATTTGTATATCTTTACGTTGAAATGATGTAATAAGCATAAACGCTTTAAGTCTCTGTGGCCAAATTTTAAATTTGCAGCAATTCTTCAGCTCTGCAGTTTAGCACAATCACACCGCAAATCCAAAGATAATACACACACGCACTCACACATACACTCCCAGCCTTGCTTGAGGGGCTTTAGTGACTTAAATGATGGAATCACACAAATAAATCTCTACTTTTACATTCATTTGAACCAGCAGTGAAAGCTCCATTTTCTGTAATAAGTTCTTCTGTCTTTGTGAATCCTTCATTTCACACTCGGCTGAATGATGGCACTAACCTCCTCTGAATGGATACCTGCCATCTCCTCTCCTCTACTCGTGAAGTGAATGATATCCTCAGCAGTGCAATATCTTTATGAAAGCTTTTCTGAACTCCACATTGAAAGTGGTATATATGATGGGGTTGACTGCGCTGTTCACGTATCCCAGCCAAGTGAAGGCAGTGTACATCTCCAGCGGCACCACGCAGCTTGTGCAGTGAGTCTTCAAAATGTGAGTAATAAAAAACGGCAGCCAGCAAATAATGAAAACACCTGCGATTGAAAAACAAAGGTTAGGTATTCTGAGGTAAAAGCGTCAGTCTATGACTTTTTTTGGCTGACAGTAATGTATTTCGAAGGGAACGTTTTCTAAAGGCATCATCACCTCACCTAGAACAATAGCCAACATCTGAGTGGCCTTCTTTTCCTTATGCTGGGACCTCTTGCTCATAGTTTTGGGTGTCACCGTGGTTCTCGTTTTGCCGTTGGGCAGTGCCTCGGTTTCAACCAGTTTGGCTTCTTTAGTGGACTCCTTGGCATGCCCATTTTTCTCATGTCCATACGGCTGACCTTCACCGTGGGAGGGCGAGGCATGGCTGGGGCTCGGGTTGGCAAGCTGATCAACGACCAAAGTGGACTGCAGTTTCTTTTTCTCTGGACTCGTGCTTTTCACAGTGTCCACACCCACATCACCGCCCTGCTGCAATACTTCCTTTAGAAGTTGCTAATGAAGACACAATAAGTTATGCGTTATGGTCACACCTTATAACTTAGGTTAAAGAACATAAGCATGCCATTAGTATAGGCATTTCATAAGCAGGCCAAATCGCCATGTTAAAATGAATTGCAAATGCAATGTGTAAAAATATATTAAAGGTAATTCGTAATCTGACAGGTTCTGACAATAATTGGTGACCTTATGATCTCTCATTTGTTATTTATATATGAAGTAGTTGCTAAATCAATGCGTTGTTAAAATGGGCAGGCTGACAACACAGATGTATGACTCATAGTAATCCAGTTTTAACCCAACAGTTGTGATGTATGACTCACAGTAATTCAACTGTAATCTACCTGTCCATCAATGATATTAACAAAGCAACACTATGTCGTTTTTCGAACTTAAAATAAAGTCTCTAAAATGATGTCAGTGGTAGAACGACTAACGGGACGAATTCTTCTGCCGCTGATATCTTCGCCTCCTAGCTGCCCAAACCAAACTCTGTAAATTCTGTGTTCGGGTCGGTACACACATCCCCTGTCTGCGGAAGAGTGCGACCTGCTTTACAGCATACGTCACCTATTTTCCTCATAGCCTGGGTAGAGTCAGACAAAATCTTACTATATGACAAAACGATATAATATGCATGTCTCAAAATCAACGCCATCAGAGCCAGCAAAGAAACCAAAGTTTTGTTGGAGGATAGGAAAAAAGAGAGAGAGTGATTGGACACGAGCCAGATCACGAATCAATATCTGACGGACTTAGACTTGATGCCGCAAGCTGCAAGATCCAACGGGTCAAAAGGGACAGAGATCTAGCCTTCCTGCTAATGGATTTGAAAGTAGTTTTTCTTACTGTCCAGTACTTATGAGCTTATTCGTTATTAGGCTGTGCTCAGGTTGTTTATTGGTGCACTAACGTTACGGTTTCACAATTTATAACCGTAAGGTAGACGAGAGATAATGTAATGTTTCCGGTCTCAATAGCTAATGTCGCGTGATCGTGCCTCGCACGAATGTAGCGTAATGCTTGTATACGATGACTACCAAACCACAATAAAGGTTTTATGGTCAAAAGTTTATGATTCCTTAGTTCATGCACGTAGACTAATGTTATCGGTATCTATAGTTACTATGCTAGGCACTATTCTCATAGCGAGTAGATTGTGCGTTAGTGATTGCACCTATTACACAAAGCACAAACTGGTCGTTTCTGAAAATATAACTAAAGAAAATAATTATTTTTGTTGGTTTCTTAACACATTCAAGCCTAATAAATTGATGCAGGGTCCACTTTTTATAGATTATAAATAATAAAAAGATTTTAAAACTCAGCCTGTGTCAAACACAGCATCAAAGTATAGAAAACAAAATTTCCAGTAGCAACGACTAGTGATTAACTGTATGGCTGAATTTAATCATCATCAAAACTCAATGAAATGTGAAAGACCGGCAATATTGTTAAGAGCAACATTAACATTAATACTCATTATGTGTGTTTATTAATGTGTGCCGTCGCACAAAGAAGAAAGCCAGACCATTCTACTGTCAAATTAATGACAGATAAACAATATTAAATAAATGTGATGACATTCAACGAACAATGATTTTACTGTTTAATGAACCTCAAAGGATTCACAAACATTTGTACATTTCATGTGTATGCATGAAAGTGTATTAGATGTCTTATGTCAATTTAGATCCAAATGTACTAGTATTATATGGCCGCTAGATCCAGACTTCTGAATACTGAAGAATACTAATGAGACTAATGTAATGTTGTAGAGGCTGCGTGAATAAATATGCTGGTCCTTAGACCTCTATAAAGACAGGTTATTTTTTGTGCAGATTATTGTGATTGATTTTGTAACTGCACCCCGCTCTTACCCTCACTGTGTATAGGAGCACTGTGATATATTATGTGTAATGGTGCTAATGTTGTGGCGCTGTATGCTTTCAGCCACACAAAACACTTTATACTCTTTCAAAATAACTTTCATGTCTGGATAAAAGAGACTTACTGCTTTCTTGTTTTTGTCAGGCAAACCCCCATTGGTCTTTATGATAACTGTGCACAGTTTCACATCTTCAGGATGAGTGCATTTTTCCTGCGGCAAAGAATAAGAATATGATACAGCGTGTGGTTAACGTTAACTCTGAAGGCAGCGTGGGGCCATGAAAATCATTTGCAGTTATATTTGGTGCCTCTTGATTGACACACAATGCAAATAATTCTGCCGAAGCGCAGCACTTCAGCGAAATGCCCTTTGCATTCCAGCACTAAAAGAGGGAATGAGACAGAGATTGCTTTAGTAATTTATCAGTACCACAAAAAGACCTTGGGGCTGAACTCATTGATCCAAAGTGGTCATTAAAACAGCTGGTGAAAGAAATCAACAATAAGGTATGCAAAGGTCAGGGCAAAGAATAGTTTGCCGATCTTTTTTGTGTTCTGTTCTGGCACATGGATTGCAGAGAACATTACAGCTTCTAATTGTTGTGACGGTGATAGTTGACTTTGCTTTTAGGCAATGGTTACACATAGGTATGCACCGATAGCATTTTTTAAAGACTGAGTACGAGTACCGATATTTTTTCCTGGTACTCGCGGATACCTGTATAATGTATGTAATATAATTATTTTAATAAACCAATATCTAACAGGTATATTTGCATTTTTTAAGATAAGAGAGGAGCGACAACAGGGAAGGGCGAGAGAGGACCAGGCCTGGACTTTATATTATTTTTGTGTGGCCGGCAGTCTACCCTGAGGGACTTTGTTTGTTTGTTTGTTTATTATATTAAAAGTGGTTTTACGTTTGCCGGTTCCCCCTTCTTCCTTTTATTGAACCTTGTTACAACATATTTAAACAGTATCTTAATATTTTGTTAGCTGTTAAGTTGGCTTTTTAGTGCAATTTTTTTGTAAGGGAATAATACAATTGCCAGATTCCGTGCCATTCCCTGTTGTACAGGAAATTCAGTTTTTATGCCTGGATTCCTAGATTACGTCTGTCTTTTCCTTATTGCGGAAATCATAGGGCTCTATGAATGTCACGTGAGGTATCTGTCTTCGGTATCGGTGTGTCATTACGAGAACGAGTACATGAGCTTGGTATCGATATCTCTGCATCTTTAGTTTCCCAAGCAAAATAACATAAAAATAACAATATGCAACAGAGATGCTAAAATTAGATTGTCTAAAGACAGAACTACACTCTTAAAATTAAAGGTGCTTCATGATGCCGTAGAAAAAACTTTTTTTGTCTAAATGGTTCCATAAAGAACATCCGCAGAACCTTTCTGTTTTACAAAAGGTTCATATTGGGAGAAAAATTACTGCACTGCGTCACGTCTAGGACAACTCTGTTATTTATGTCGTAGAATTGAAAGGTTTTCTGTATAATGCTGTTTTTCCGGTATTCCAAAACAGACAAATGCATCTTGCAACTTATGGTGAAGACAGTATGTACATTAAAGATGATTCCATTAAACAACATCTAATTTAATATGAAATTATGCAAGTGGAATGTTGTGTTGCTACACGATTTGGAACGGCGTCCTGAGTTGTAGCGCAGTGGAATGGTGGCGCCAGTGTGTATACCCTCATAGAAAACAATATGTAAATTTTTACAAACAATGGCGCTACGCTGCTCAGCTCTTCTGCGTCCGGTGTGCGACCCCTTAAAAAAGAGGTCTTTAAAGCAGGTGCCCAAGATGGATGCAGGGGGGGCTACAGTCGACAACCACTGCTTTAAAGAACCTTTAACTGAATGGTTCTTTGTGGAACCAAAAATGGTTCTTCTATGGCTTCGCTGTGAAGAACCCTCTAAGCACATTTTTTTAAGAGTGCACCATTCATGTCCATAATCTGCATACTTGGTGTGTGACGAGACACTTATCCTACAAGGGATTAGATATTTATATATATTCAACGATATAGGGGAAAATTGTGTCTTATTCACCTTAAAAACACAAAATGCAAAAAATGTAGGCATTATAAAATCAACTTGTATTTTATGTAATTAATTAAAACTTCTATTTATTATAATTACAAGAATTATGTTATGCAGTAATGTCTGTCACAAACTCAACTGACAGGCAGTAATTGCACAAAAATTATTTTCTCAAAATCATTAAAAGGTGCAGCTTTTAGTAAAGAGCTTTGGTTGTTTTCTTTATGCTTTTGCATAGTGCTCTTTTTAGCAGAGGTGGCGCTCATATGACACTGTCAATCCTCGACTGACTGAAACCTCATAGACTTGAGAGATGCAGTTAAAACTACAAAAACACAATGTTTTATTCTAACATTGCACATATGTAAGAGACAGATGATCCATATTTGAAGAGGTTTGCCTGTGAATGTTTTTAAAATAACGTAATGTGAACTTGCAATTGCCATACTATACTCGTGGTACAGTCCGCTGCTGTTCACCCCCCCAAAGCGCTGTTGGCGGTAAACCTTAGTGCTTAATGCTCGAGGCGCTGCGGACGTGGTGACAATTCTGTCATCATTTACTTACCCTCAGATGGTTCCAAACCTGTATAAATTTCTTTGTTCTGCTAAACACAAAGGAAGATATTTGTAAGTATCCAAAGTAACCGATCTCGTCACCCAATTGACTCCTATCGTTTTTATTTTCTGACATTCTTCCAAATATCTTCCTTTGTGTTTAGCAGAACAAATAAATGTATACATGTTTGAAACCATCTGAGGGTGAGTAAATGGTGACAGAATTTTAATTTTTGGTTAAACAATCACTAGACTCAGGAGTCGAGAACATGTTGACAACCAAACAGCATTTCATTAACATTACAAATTATCAAAATAATAGTAATAATAGTTTGTAATATACCCCTACAAAAAACAAGATACAAAATGTCAATTGAAACTCACAAATAACATTTATCTAGTTTTTAAAGTGAGAGAGAATTTGGTTTCAAAACAGCAAAACTACAGTCAGTTTGTAAATATTTTGTTTACATTATTAATGTCACTACTTTAAGATACCCCCAACGCTGCAAATGAGCAATACAGGTTGTTATATAGGACAGAGTTTAGAGGTCAGTAAAGGTTTTGGGGCCACTGTTAGTTATCCTGTCCTATACAGGTCTTTGCATTCCCCTAGTATTTCTATAATTAACATCGACAGCTGTACCCCATATTTTACGGCAATTAGGCAATTCCGTCTATAAACACTCTTACACCAGCAGGGAATGCTGGGTATTTTCCCTGAGGGCAGCTTCCCCTGTGGTGCGTATCACCTTGAGAGGGGGATGAGCGTTAGCGTCCGTCTTCTGGCAGCTGCGTTTAGTGTTGACCCGTTTACGACGCTTCCGGAGGACAACGTAGATCTGTACATACACGAGGAGCGTGATGATGAAGGGCACGTAGAAAGACATGATGGAGGAGTACACGACGAAGGCGGGATTGGCAATCTCGCACACGGTGCCGTGGCGCGTAGCTGAGGGTTGAAAAAGATGGCGCACAATTAACAATATCAATTATATTTGCAAATGGTATTAGTTCAGTGGAGCACAAGCAAATATATGCGGCATGATCTCAATCATTTCAATAGGAATTGGCACATTGTGAATTGTATTACCTGTGTTATTAAACCCAAATAGAAGAGGGCAGGAAATAGCGAAAGAAAGCACCCACACCACGGAGATCATTACAGTGACTCTTCTCTTTGAACTGTAGCGTGTGTTGTACAACATCGGCATGGCAACAGCTGTGTACCTGAGAGCAGCCCAGAGGGAAGGAGATGAAGAGTGGGATGGTGTTGGGTGGGTGCCATTCAGACAGACAAAAAGAAAGAGAAACACTTCACCAGATGTCTTTGGAATTATCTTTCCAAAGCTTTAGGGATTTTCTTATTATAGTGCCGTGATTATATCAGTGCAAATTACCGAAAAATGTAAAGCAAACGCATTAAAGATCCCATCAAATTGTCTTGACAAGCAAAGTTTTCCTTACTAGTATGACACTTTCTAGAAGTAGGGATTGGATCTATGGGAGTATTTGTTTATTAATAGCTGATAGACTTTGATGTTTTTTGGACAAAAACCTCATATATCCTTATTATAAAACATTACTATTTTAACCTTTTACATCTGCTGCAGGTTAATATTGAACTAAAAAGTATTTTGAAAGAGATTGTGACTAAGCCTTAGAACTCAACTGGATCCTTAAACTTCTAGTAAAACCTTAATTTATTTGAAGAGCAAAGAAGAATTTCTTAGTCTTAACACAAGAAATCACAAAACTCTTATTTTGATTTCATGAGGTCTTTAAAACATCTAAAATTTTTCCATCAATATTTTAAAGGTAAATGTATAATATATCCCTCTCACCCCCTATACACAGCGACTCCATGACATCTGATTGATCTACAGCAGGGGTCTTCAACTGCTTTTCTTTGAGGGCCAGATTCCAAAAGCATAAATAGGATTTAATACATCATAATTTCTACTGTTATTTTGAATTTCTGTTATTTATTGAATTTTCTTTCCTTTTATAATGTTTTTGTTGTTTTTTACTTTGAGGTCATAAATTAAAACATGCACACAAATATTGCATCCAGTATTTGTGCCTTTTCATCATACTTCATTAAAAGGGATATTGAATTTTTATTTGTATTTTATATTCCTTAATGTGTTAGTTTATCCAAAAATTAAATTGCTGTTAATTTACTCCCCAGTACTTCCAAGAAGGGGGTGGCGTGGTTTTTTCAAGAAGATGTTTATGAAGATATTTGGTTAAATGAATGAAAGTCAAATTAATAAAAGTCCAAAAAAATGCTAATACCTTCAACACGAAAGTAATCCTTGCCCCTAGCTGTATCTTAAAGAGTGAATCAACCACACACTTCGAAGGGCAGATCCTTTGAAGTATCGGAGGCAGTGGCGTAGCGGACGGGCCCGCAGGGCACGCACTGCGCGGGGGCCCCGCGTTGTGGGGGGCCCCCAAAAAATTTACTCGAATAAATAATTAAACCGTTTTTATAACGTGAACGTATAGGACTTTTATTTTGGTGGTAATTGCAGCCTACCATGTTTGGCGATTATGACCATATCCGTTGTCCTTGTTATCCAATCACGATTAAGAATTTCCGCAACTGTTTAGAGAGTGAAGCTTATGAGCGCAAAATGAGTAAAAGAAAATATGTCAGCGGAGCTCAAAAACGGACTAACCAACACCGAAAAGAGCAATTCAATGCAAAACTACCGAAAATTACGCGTGCATTGACACAGCTGTTTCCCAGCTCAAACAACGTTTCAAAGGCTTGAATACAATAGCGAAACGATTCCGCTTCCTACGTCCAAGTGAACTCGTACATGCAACTGATGATGAGTTGTGTGCTTGTGCCGAAACATTTGCAGTGACTTACAACAATTATATTTCCTCCGAATTTCCATCACAGTTGCTTTCGTTTCGAAGTGCCCTACGTTCTGAGATAAAAAAAACTTGAAATGGGCTCAATTAAAGATCTGGCAGAGCTGCTGATTCTGAAGCATACATCTATTCTACCAAGTGTCACGGATGTGGCTACAGCTCTGAAGCTTTTTTTATCCGTCCCCGTCACAGTGGCAAGTGGCGAGAGATCTTTTTCTAAACTAAAACTAATAAAAACCTGCATGAGAAGCAAAATGAGCCAGGACAGACTTTCTGAACTTGCGATACACTGCATTGAAAGCCAGCACGCGCGTCAGATGGACATAACAGACATTGTCAAGGACTTTGCGCAGAAAAATGCTAGGAGAAAGGGGCGCTTTGGAGGTTTTTAAAGGTAATATATGTTACCTTTATTGAATGTTGAACGTCATTAATCTTTGTTGTATACTGCAGATAGAAAAAATATTTTGACGTCATGTGCTCCCTTGCATTTTAACAAGTTAATGTAATTGCTGTTTTATTGTTGGTGTTTCTTTTATTCTTTTTTTTGTGAAAAGTTCTTAATAAATAAATACGAAATAATGACATTCTATTAAATTCCACAGTTCTATTTCACGATTTTAAATGAAAAGGTGAATCCCCATCTAATTATGCGGTGAGGGGCCCCGCCTCCACTCTTGTGGGTGGGCCAATGCAGTTTGCGCTACGCCACTGATCGGAGGGAGATGAACAATGCTGTGGATTGTCGATTATAATGTTGTAAATAACATTTTGTTTCTTAGACAGACTGATCAAATCGATTTATAAGACGTCAATCGTTATGATCCGCGGGAATTTCGTATTGAATGTAGCAGCGTAGTTTTGGACTTCCAAAGATGCGCCGTCTCAGGACGTGCATTTCTTGCACACCATTCTTAAAGTCTCTCCACTTATTTGAAATGTTAAGGCGGGCCAGGTATAGACGATTGACTAGCCCTGATCTATAGTGTATACCTGTCATTTAAGGCTAACATTACGCTATTTTCCATGAACTGATAGGAACTCACCTGTCAATACTAATAGCGCACAGATTGAGAATGCTGGCTGTGCACATCATGACATCCAAAGTGACAAAGACGTCACAATGGATCTTACTGAAGCGCCACTCTCCCACCACCTGCAACAGACAGAAGTAATTTTTTACATTTTTAAATATACAGTACATCTGGGTAGCTAAAGTGATCTGAAATTGTTCTGTATCATCTAAAATATCACATTTCAAACATGTGTATTTGTAAACATATCATAATTATCTATAAAGCAGGTGTGTGTATTTCGCCAGCCTGCTGGTGTATTCTGTAACTTTTTGCTCCATTTATTGCTCCAGTGGTGATTCAATTGGAATCCATACCAAGCAATATTTTGTCTGCGAAAGACAACATGCTTTTATATTGTCATGTTTTATGAAGGAAATATGCAGTGGTTTATACGCCTCCTTTGAAGTCCCTATGGCGATTTGTAATGAAAAAATTTATAACATCCCACTGAGCAAAACAGCAGAGAAGGTATTAATGCACACAAATCTGTGCAGCGTTAAATATGCACCATTTATATGAAATATTCAAGCTAGCATTTTTACAACTCAAAATATTACACGATCACTCAAAGAAACGCAGCAGGCCTAACTTTAACTCTGACTCTTTAATAAGAGGTGATTTTGATTTGAATGAATGTAGCTATTAGTGTGTAAATGTGATTTTAACACAATAACATGTGCTGCATTCTCTCCCTGTAATTGAATTACATTATATTCGGTTGTTTAGTGAGACATACGCACCACCATACATGAAAGGTCATAGTGTTTCCGGCTCAATAAGATGCTATAGGCATACAACAAAAACTGCTTATATACTCTCATGGCGAGCCGTAAAACTATCGGAAAACCACGACCCTAAATTTTATCTTCGTAATGAAGTCCCACATGGCCAGTCAGCGACTCATTTTTTAAAGTTTATTCAAATATTGATGTCGGAGATTCCGTTAGCCTGGAGACCGTAGCATATTCTGTGAGTTAATGAATGCTCTGCTTAAATATGCAATGTGTGTAAACAGTGCTCATTATCAGTGCTCATTCAAGTCCCACTTGAAATGAATAGATGCTCGGACCCGAAACGGTATTCCTCACGTCACCACTTAACAACCGAACAGAATAGATGTAAACTCATTACATTTCACGATTACATAATTGAATAGTATGAATATCACATTCGTATTTATTAAGCACTAACAGAATTTGAAATGCATTCTATTGGTTGTTCAGCTTTAGTTTAAAAAGATGTCTCTTAATTTATGCTTAAATGAATATCACCTTTCCACTTAAGTGCATTCAACGTGCACTTAGGGGAGCTCTTGAGCTCTTGGTATGAATACACAAAGAGGTACTTAATTTACAAGGAGAACTGTATTTGAAGAATAGTATGCTAAGTATAGAATGAGACACTGCGGCTCATATGTTTAGATGGCATGGTAGAATCTGTAAATTGTCTATCTGTAAGTTGTGTATAAACAGTTTATAGACTTATTTTTACAAAATAAGAGTGATGATAAAATGGGTTTTCTTAGATTTATTTTTTGGCCTGAAGATTTAAGCAAGATTAAGTGATGTGATTATTTTGTCTTCTGGAATAATATGTAAACATAGATATAGGCATACATTCTGTATAAAATTAGCATATATATCACATTATATATATTTGCAATTAGTATTTTATATTTATATAAATAAATATTGTTTTTATGATAATTTACATTTACGCATTTGGCAGATGCTTTTATCCAAAGCGACAATACATTGAATGATACTATACATGTGTATCTGAGTATGTGTATCTGAGTATTATCTCAAAACTGATTGTGACAGGGTTAATGTGTATTTTCTATTTGTATAGTGATCTTGTTTTGGTCTGGTTTGAATACAGGTTATGAATACATTTACATGCCAATATGCAGTTCTTCGATTTTTACATTGACGGACACTGATGGGTCCACAGTGGAGTAATCGCTTGTTGCAGGTGCTGTATTTGGGGCAGGTTCCTTACTCAAATGAAATGCAGAATTGTCTACAGCCCAGTATCAGTAGCTTCTATTGTATTCTCACACAAAGGTACTCCAGTCATCCATCAAGCATGTCCATAAAAAGTAAGTCCTATATAAATTAAGTCTTTGTTATATTAAATTGAAGATTGTATTCGTACCCATGTGGCACCAAATTAACCAGATGCTGTTGCTACCAGGGGAACAAGGCACTGTAGCAATATGAAATGCAAGATTTTCCAAAACAACTCTATTAATAAGCATGATATTCAGCCTGGCGAGAGTCCTCTGAGTCTATGTCTTCTTTATCTTAGGAGACATAAAGAATAATTATATGCCTCTTATCATTGAAACACGTCAGATTTGATCTACCTGTCACTCCCATCAACAGCAGATTTTAGAATCTTCTAAAATCTCCGGAGCTGTCAATCCACCTTCCAAAAACATCACTGTATTCTATTCCTCTTATCATGCAGTATAGCTCAAAAGAGCATTTTCATTGATGCAAATCTGTTAATTTGTCAGTGTTATTTTAGCACCAGATTTCACAAAAGATTATGCAAATCAAGTAAAGGTGAGAGCAAAGCCAAAAGAATTGCTGAAACAATTTGCACGGAGCTGTTCCCCAATTTGCCGGCCAGTTCTGCAAGATGATTGTGAAAGACTCTGCAGACTGCTGCCGTCTGGTATCTGGCTTTTATCTTTTGGGGCTGTGAAGCATCACTGTGTTTTAAGTATCTGAATCAGCTCTTTAAAATATGGATATATGGGCGATTTAAGCATTCTAAGCAGACATCATTTGAATGACATTTGATGAATAACTCCAGTCATGGTTATCAGATGCAAATGTCTCTTTTAAACACAATTCTGCATATAGTGCCTGTGAAAACTGCTGATGCTTTTTTTTGTTAGTGGTGTGCCGAGACACTTATCTCATGAGACGAGACTTTTTTTTACTTTTTTAAAGAAATCCACAATGATGAAATATATAGGGGAAAATAGTATCTTATTCACCTCAACACAAAATGCAAAAAATGTAGACATTATAAAATCAACTTTTACTTTAAGAAACACATTAAACTTCTATTTTAATGAATTATATTATGCAATATGTAAACACTGCTAAATGTTTTGTCACAAACTTAACTGACAGGCAGTAATGGATTAGATTTGCATGCCTGAAGAACCCTAGGCAGTTGAGAAAATTTAAAGCAGAGAGAAATGGAAAAATTAGAAAATATTTACATTAAGCAGATGCTGTACGTTGCAGCACACAGCAGTGTTATATAAAAGTGGCATTCTACCATATTTGAATCTTATAACAAAATGTTAACTTATGGAAGTGTCATTTCAAATAGAGCACCGCTTTTATATAGCATTGTTGTGTGCAGTGAACCGGCATAAACACAATGCTAATGCATGAGGCACTGCAGACGTGAGAGACGTGAACGTTGAAACCCGCCCTGTCATGATTCTGCCGCATCATGTCTTGTTTCTCTTGGTTTCGTGGCAGGATCATGACAGAGTCTCATGTTTTGTTTGGAGAGAGGCATTTATGGGCCTTCTGGCCTTCCATAAACTCTCTCTGTTCCTGCCCTCTTGTCTCTGTTCCCGCCCTCTCGTCTTGTTATTGATTCATGCCCTTCACCTGTTCCCCTCTTGATTTGGTCCCTTATTTAATGCCCTTGTGTCTTCTGTCTTCTGCTGGTACATTGTGATTGTTTGGTGAGTTCCTGTCTTAGTAAGTTAAGTCTGGTTCAGTTATTTGTATTTATTTCAAGTGTTGTCTTGTCTCGTTTAGTTAGTTAGTTATTCCTTGTTCCTGTTATGATTACATCCTCTTTCTTTATGTTACCCCCTCGTGGGTTTTTGTTTTATAATTTATTATTAAAAGTCTTAGTTAAAACCCCTTACCCTCTGTCTGCACCCGGGTCCTCTGTCCGTTACTCACAACCCGCGATCATGACACGTCCGTCTAGCGAGTGTTTACATAGAAAAACAGTGGGAAAGTAGCACCGCGGGATGGAAAGTCACGTTGTCTATGAATGGCCGAGCCGGTCACTGTAGCTCAAAGCACACACATACTGTACTTTGTGCAGTTATAAGCGTCTTCTGTACAGCAATGAAAACAGGTCACACCTCAACTAAATGTATTTTGAGGTCGCACAGGTTAAATTTAGGGGGCATATGCGACTAAAATGGTCGCAATTTCAAGCACAGCACTCCATCATGCCAATTGTGTTTTTGCGTGATCCGACTCTCGTTCCATGGAATCTCGTCACACCCCTATTAATTGTACGGTTAAGAATCAGCCAAATCCACAGTGCTTGACCGATAAGCTGAATGGCTCTGGTTTAAACTGGTTTGTGATAGTGGAAAGTATGCTTTTTCATTTTTATTGCATTGAACATTCTTATATTTCTTATATCTTACTATGAATATTGTGTTTAGGTAGATACGCTGCTTACCTTTAGGATCCCTCTAGAACATTATGTGATGGTTGTCCCTTTCAGAGTGAAAGAAATGATGTAACTTACTTTTGCGAGAATCATTATTTGGCGTTATCTCGCTACCACAGCATGGAACGCTTATAAACCCCCCTTTCATACAACTGTCGTATGTATGAAAACTCACTACCAACTTCCAATAAGCACTTTGTGTAATATCCTGATTCTACTTTGAATTTGTATTTGTATTAAATCACATCCCGTCAGCTGGAACTGTCGACATTTATTCATTATTTTGCTCTATGTTTTGTCACTCTTCCTTACCTCTTACTCAAATCTTCCCACCTGCTCAACACAAATCCCATTAATTTGGCTGAAGTTTTATTAACCACTGCAGACATAATTCACCAGCTTTCGCTTTTCTTTGCTGCCCATCATTACAGGCACACATCACTGTGAGAGCTTGTCAGCCAGAGCACAGCTTTGTGGGGTCATTCATTATTTACAAATAAAACAGGGACGGGGAATTCTTTTCCGGGGGCGAAACACGGTGTATCTGACACAGTCAGAAAACTGAAGAGTGATGGAATACCTCTATTTTATGCAACAGCCACATGTTCACTATGTTGTGCATAAAGTCAGACTGACTTGCAGAGTTTTGCATTGGCTATAAATAGCACTGGCCACACAAGCACATCAACATTCTGGTGCAACTATACAAATAATGCAAAAATGTAGATTTGGATGCTGGTTTATTTTCTAATCATACAACCGGAAGAAAGATTACATTTAAAACCATGGTATTTTGACGTATATAATAATACAGAATTAAATAACATATTCACATGCCTTATGTGCTCAAAAATGCTGCATTTATTCAGTATAATAAACATGGCAATACCCAGAGGTGGGTACATTACTTATGAATTGTAATCAGTTACTGAATACAGATTACATGACAAAATTTGTAGTTAGTAATCTCATATTACACATTTTTGGTAACGTAATCTGACTACTTTTGGATTACATTTAGATTCTTATTTGATGTAAAATATATTGAAGCAGGATAATTCTGAACTATTTTGACAGATACAAAGAAGAAATCTATTCCATTCTTTATCACTAACAAGAGCCTCTTTATAAAGTACATATTGCTTAACTGATAAAATGAATGGCTCTGGTTTAAACTGATTTCTGGGTAGTTAGTGAATAAGACATTTGGAGCATGCAGAACTAGTCCAAATGTTGGGAATGTGTCATTTTGTTGACAAATACTATTTGATTTTGGAAACTATGCTTTTTTTAGTATGGACTAAATACTAAGACTCATATAACTTGTAAGTGTTTAGTAATAGTTTCCCATGAGTTTCCTTAAAAATGAAAGGGTGTCCAGGTGTGACAAGATCTCATGCCACGAGATCTCGCAAGATTAAAGTGTCTCATCTCGTGGGATAAGTGTCTCATCACACCCCTAGGGCCCTATCGTACACCCGGCGCAAGGGGCAGCCAAACTGTGTGATGGACATAAAGATAAAAATCCGTCTTGTCCTTTAGATGGTATGCTTGCCCGCTTTAACCTCTCGCACCAGCAGACGCTTTCCAATCTGAAGAAGTGTCTGCTCTTTCGAATTCCGCTGTGTAAATGTGAATCCGCCATGGCACGAGCACAACTGGCTCTTAAAGGGAATGGAAGATGACACACTCATTGGTTTATTGCATGTTAAGCCCAAAAACACCCGTTACTCATTAAGAGAATCGGGACAACCCGTTTAGAGCATGCGCCCAGGCGTGCCGACCGTTTATAAAAATGAAAAACACTTTTTTGAAAAAAAAAACACTGAACTGTAAACAATTTACTAAATGTTATCTGAATATGAGTGTTTTAAAGTGTAGTTTACACTAACTACAAGTACTTGATTTTTGGAATCTGATTACGTAATCCAGATTACATGTAATCCGTTACTACCCAGCTCTTGCGTTACCATGGTCCCATTACCATGGTTAAAAAACAATCAAAGCACCACTGTACTCTTATTATTACAGAGTAGTATCTAGCTCTCAAGCTCTTTCTATAAAAGGCAAAGTTATCCGAAGCATTGCACTTCAAGAGACAATGGCAATGCTCAACCCAAGCTATTTGACAGTTAACTTATTTCTGTTGGGCAATAAATCCAGGTATTAAATGGCTGTTTAATTAAATTGGCACATTTATTACTGTTAAGTGTCTATTACAATAAAAAGAGACAGCCGCAGTCTTTTCTGTGTATGATGATATAAATATAGCCTTTTCATATGTAAATAGGGCACCATTCACTGTACAAGAAAGTAGAATAGGGGCATAATTAATCATTTTGGTTCAGTGATACAAGCTACACATTCGTCAAAAATCTATAAATCTTTTAGTCCTTCACTGTAAGCAATATTGTAAATCAGGTTTTCACAGGTTGAAATAATATTGCCTGACACTCCAAAGAGCAGCCAAAGGGCAGTTTCACAGCCAGAGCAAAACAACATACATGACCAACATTCTCAGCATTATGATCGTGATTCCTGGTTGAAATTGCCTGAAGAGTGATAACATCCTGCCGAGGTAATAAGGCACGCTATAATGCACAAAATTCAAAACAGTTGGCTTCAGCTTTAATGTACAATACATTAAATGTACTATAAATGTCAATTGGTTATTATCTCAGAAAATCTAATATAAGGAAACAACAAAATGACATTAAGAGGTGATTTGAATTTGTTCAATCTGACCTACAGCATAAACAGAAGCTAATACATAATTATTACCTGTCAAGATTACAAACTATGAACAAATAAGGTTTTATAAATAGTACAAATAACTTTCCCTGTGCATGACCGGAGAATTGCCTTTAACAGTTAGGGAGGTGGGGACAAACAGTAAAATGAATCACTGTAACCCTCTGTGCATCACTTCAGCTCATTTAGCCTCCTAGTTCCAGTGGAACCTTTTTGTTGCTACAAATGATAGTCTGAGGTGCAATATGTTTCAAGGACAAAGCACAGATCAATTGCCTGGCAGTCGGCAATCATATGACCATGCGGTGCTGTGTGCATTGTAAACCAAAAGCCGTGCGGCGCCAGCTTACTGGAGTCCCTGAGGTGCTGTTTCAGCTTGGCAAGGCCATTATCCAATTAAATTAATTCAACAGCACATATTTAAACAAAAAGGCACCTGAATCATGCCTCATGTCCTCGAAGTGTTTAAAAGTCAACCTTGTGACTCATTTTTGTGACACTCAGTCTGGGGTCATTTCAACTTCCTGCATATGCGGCTCCATATGACACAATTAATGTTTCTTACCTCAAGATATACTACCCAAGGCATGACTAATGTGGCCACGAGAAGATCCGCCACCGCCAGGCTGACAATGAGGTAATTAGTGGTGGTCTGCAGAGCTTTCTCCCGGGATACTGCTATACAGACCAGCACATTGCCAAACACGATGACAAAGATGAGGAGAGTCAGGAGCATGGCATAGTAGTTATACTGATTCTTAGCCTCACAGCTCGTGCTGTTGAGGGTCCCGGTCCCATTGTCATAATAAGTGTCATTGTAGGGAAACTCCGTGAGGAAATCCATGAGCTGTGCAGCCAGGGAAGATGCCTGAAACTGAGAGACATAATTTAGCATCAGTGAAGCTGAAAACATTGTATAAAACCAAACCAAACTGCAGTACTTCAAAGCTTAGGAATATTTACTGCCCACACGTTGCTCAGAAATGTTTTATTAAAAATGTGAACCAGTTCTGTGATTCTACCGTCACCAAACGAATTAAATTGTATTTTTATAGCGCTTTTACAAATTGCATTGCATCAAAGCAGCTGAAAACCAAAACTAAGAAAAATAACATTAGTTACACATGTATATAAATGGAGAAAAAACTTTGGGAGAAACCAGACTCAACCAGGAGAGCCAGTTCTCCGCTGGCATGTTAACGCAACACTGCAGCACCTTCACAGGCTACACTTATTATAAGCTATGGATTATAGAATTTTGTTAAAATAAGTTTTAAAAGAAGATTTCACAAAACTTTCCCTTGTCTGTTACCGGTTAGAGAATTTTGCCCGAAGACAGCATGAGTCAATATTGCTGTGTTGGACTGGTCAGAATACTCAGAAAATGCACTTGTCACATAAAGCATCTGAAATCACCTACTAGTATACTATAATAGGGGAAATATAAATAATAAACAACATGTCTGAAACATAAAGTATCTGCATGGTCTACAGCTTCCAGCGAGAGTTCTTAGTATGTTATTCACTTTGCTATTCCATTGTGCCGTGAAAGCCACAAAATTCAAAGTTATTAAATCAAATCATATTTCTTTGTCTAATTCAGGACATACTGTAACAGTATGCAATTCCAGACAGATAGCTTATTGTTAGCGCTGCATATTTGACTGAGACAGGACAAAGTGTTTTAAAGTTACAAATAAATACACATTTTCACACTTTAAATGTCTGTTTCAGCCGTTTCAAAAGTTCCTACGAGAAACACGGTGAAAACTGAAGCAAATTGCTGACATACTGAGAAGTGATTACACAAAAATCTCAACACAGCTTTCATCCTTTATTATAGAAAAGTGAGTCACAGAAATGAGATTTCACAGAATTTAATTGCTGTCAAATTTATTTGTGAGTTTTCTTTTTGACTGTTAGGGAAGAGCTAGAAGTTAAAGTCACACAATTTTTTGTATTTTGTAAATCTATGTGTAAAGATAATTGTTTTCCAGAAATTAAAAGTGGCTGGAAGCTTAAGAAAAAAATTTCATGTGAATGGGGATAGGATACTGACACGATGTGGATAACACAGAGCTTTGTATGTTAACAAATGACATGATGGCTTCATACAGCCGATGGTGTTAGAATCCCATATGAATCTTCATATGTTCTGTATAATATTTGAGACGTTTACATTTAAGAAATACATATTCCATTCTTCTTCGAAACCTCATAACGTTGGATGTCTGCTGAAACAAGATTGATTTTCTGTGAATAGTGGCACAATAGCTGTCTTGTATTGATTTGGAATTTACATTATTTACATATGGATCTGTTCCTGCTCGGAAATCAACATCTCAATGTGACAGGACATACTGCAGCAATGAGATGTTGCTATAGAACCAATATGTACATCTGAATGTTTCTATAAATATTCCAAATTCTGTAGATTTTCTATTTTTGTGCGCAATCTTTACATGATTCCTGTTTTGTTCCATAACTGTTTTACTGTTAACATTTTTGTTTTCAATAGTTGATTCTATAGTCATCATCTTACCCTATATCGTGTGACATGATGCCCCACTTTTCGTCAATGGATAGTATGTTCAAAACTGCATTGTATGTGACTGTAAAAAAATTATCCTCACAAATAAACCTAGAAATATTCTCTAGTACAAAATGTACCTTCGACACCCTTCCATTCCCTGCATTTTACAGTGCAGTTGGTCTTTCTGACACATGGACGTGGGTCTATTGGTAAAATTTCAGTTTAATCTGTCTCAGTCAAGTACTTTGCACACATACACTATATGACCTTTCATCTAATCCAGCGTGTCACCTCCTCCTCGCACTCATCCGGTCTTTTTTTAAGCAGGTTTTTCTAACATTCAGCCTGTTAAGCCTGTTTAGCTGCTAAGCATTTCCATATTATATTTTTTTAAAAGACACTATATTTAAACATCCTTATAATTTGATCTCTTTTTAAACTCACTCAATCAATAACAAAATGCTTTGCTGTGACAAGTTGGCACACTGGTAAACCATATGTACTATAACACGCTCACAAGTGACAAAGTGTAATGAGCCGAGAAAAACACAAAAGTTCAATCATCACGGTACAAATACAGAAAGGAACAGAGAATGAGCGAAAAGCAAAAACAAATGCCTTTTACGAAAACAATCACCCCGATCCAGTTATAGCAACAATCTATATTCATTGTCTTGCAGCCATCCCCGACATCACCTCTGTAGCTTAATGGGTGTGTGGGACAGAAGACAAGGCCCAGTGAACCCAGTAAAAGCCTCTGATTGATGCAAAAAGTGACACAAATGGTGTCTGTGTCAAACGCAGCAGAAAGCCTGCTCCATATTGCCATGACCAACGAAAATCAATGAATCACTTTGAACCTTTGCACAGGGATTACTCATCTGGAGTACATGGTTTGGTTATTTTAAAGGTGTATCTAGTATTAGGCAGGATGTTTGTTATTAAACGGAAATACAAACAGTTGTGTCACACTGAATATTTCTCAGGATGGTTAAGTCAATGCAGTCACATATAAAGAACATATTCAAAGTTATTGCGCAGGTATTATGGGATTATGAAGAATTACAACAGGCTATTTAATAGCTTTTCAGTAACTTCTACACAAAACACAAAACGATTCAGAAAAGCTATAAGGTAAGAAAACATGACGCAGGTAGAATTCAGTAAGTAATATACCGTTCCAACATAAGGTGTACTGTAAATACATGATGTTGCAGATTAATAAATGTAAAAAGTTATAATGAAATATTGTAGGATGTGTTTTCACATCACATGATAAAACCATAAACCATATTGCAGAAGCACACAAGAATTGTGTCTGCTTAATCTATCTCAAACGGACACTTTTTGTCTATTCAGAGCTTCACTTGGTTCCAAATATTTCCCAATGTCTTAAAATTATCTTTATTTTCATAGTAAATAACAATATAGGAGATTAATCAGCATTTATTTAATGAACTACTCATAATTGAACATAATTGTTTATCTTATTATAAACGGCCAACACATTTTAATTCATCTGGCATTAACTAGTTTTCTTCAAAACGAATAAAAATATGAAATATAATAATGATAATAATGAACAAATTGCATTGTAAATGAATAGAGAAATAAATAACATGACCAGATCCTATGGTCTGTTTACGTTACAATAAATGAAGAGTTCATTTGCAAAAACAGAGAACGCTGTTTTAATTTCTTTCTATCGCGCATTCCAATTAATATCAATCGAACCGCAGTTGTGTTATTTTTAAAACTCACAAAAACAGCAAACTTGCACAATAAAACACATTAAAAACATGATAACATTATAGAAAATATGTAGCCTACTGCATATAGTTAATGTTAACATATAGGTATAATGCTAAGCCATGGCGCCCTTGATCTACACTGTGATTGACAGGAAAGTGTCAGTGCTCCAGGCCAAATGTGTGTTCTGTTATCAGGGTACGAATGCTGCTTCTCTTTACTTTGCCTTCTGGGAAATCTAGGGTATTCGCCAGAGGTGGATTAAGCTTTTGAATTAAAACTATTGCTAGGTTGGAACAAGTTGACTCAGCCTGCGCAAGGTTACAATTAGCCTCAAACATCTTGGGCCGATCAATAGCGTGTGACACTTTGATTCGACTTAATGAAGGTGTGTTTCCTCGCACAGGGGATCTCTGATTGGCTGTCCAGTATATCTTGTCTTGTTGGATACAGTATTTGACAGGTTTAGATAAGAGACAGAGAGATGTGGGCAGTATGATTGAGATCTCAAAAAAGGTTTTACTGACCCCAGATAAACCACCAGCTGTAAGATATCAGAAAAGCACAGTGGACCTTGATGCAGTAATAGGAAAGTATTGACACGGAGGAGAAAGAAGCAATTTCATTGTCGTTTTCCTCATATCCGCCCACCCCTACAATAAATGTGATACGCACTTGAACGTATGATCGGGGAGAAAGATTGTATTGCAATTTCTGCAGGCAAAGCATCATTCAGCTATATCTTACAGCAACCAATATGTGCAGTCGGTAGCATAGGAGAATAGATATATTGCAGGAGAAATGGGGATATAGATTTTTATTCAAAGGTTTGATACAATACTAGCAAATTTAGAACACAAATAAACACTCATTAAAACACATGTTATTGTGTAAATGTTTGGGCGGTAGTTAAAGTGTTCTCATGTTTATATATCAGTTTAATAAGCAACAACAAACAAATTCTTAGGTTGATTTACCAGAAAGGTGTAAAGAAACATTGCACATTTTTGTACTAGTTTTAATTTAAATGTAAACTCTAACCAGCTCATAACAGTCGAGCCTTTTTCCAAACCCTCTTTTAAAGATTAATGTGCTACATGTACTGTACACCAACGCTAGCTCATAGCATAAAGTGGGGGGCTTTGTGTCCTGTCAATACAGAAATTTGAGTTCCAACCTTGGGGTAAAAATGGCCACACTTCAGTAGGGGGCAATAATCGATATTAACGAACCATTAACTATGAATTGTCTCCCAATAAAGTCTTAATTTGTTAATTATTAGTAGTTAGTAAGGTAGTTGTTAGGTTGAGGTACCGGGTTGGATTAGGGTTGTAGAGTATGGTCATGCAGAATATGTGCTTTATAAGTACTAATAAACAGCCAACATGCCAATAATAGACATGCTTATAAATACTAATTAATAGTGAGAATTGTCCCATATGATGAAAGATTATTCCATATACAGTATGTATGGAGTTTAAACTGTTGTGTGTTTGTGTTATGTATGTACTGTATGTGCTCTCTACAGTGGCCCACTAGTGCAAAGCGCAACGAAACAAATACAACTTCACAACGGAATCAAGTCACAACTCAACGGAAATGCTCTCGACCACTAGAGGGCATTTTTCGGCATTAAAAAGCTACGTCATGCCGGGTAGGTATTGCTCGGTGTTGTTTTAGTGGTTTTGGAAGCCTGTTTGTTGTAAAGCATTTAAAAGAAAAATGTGAACAAACTAAATATCAATGGCAAACAATATCATATGAACAAATTTGAGACTTGCTACACAGCGCTTTTGAATGCTTGATTTTGATTGGCTAGTCATGTCATTCTAATGTATGTGGCCATTTCATCAGACTTGGCAGCTGTGGAGTTGCTGCGCTGCTGTGTGTCTCATAGTGAAAATGTGTTGTCTCTGGGCGGTCTTTCAAGGTCACTAACCTGCCTGAAGTTTATGTATATTTTAAATATGCAGTACATTTTTGCGGCAATGACTAATACTAATGACGCTCATGTTGGGCACAGTTTACTATGATATTTTGCACGTATCGTGTATTTTCACTTGCAAATCAACCCACTCTGTATTCTTTATTTAAATCTCTCTATCTCTTTTTGTTAGGTCATATAACTTTTGGAATTCCATTATTAAAACGATGTTCTCCATGTTATGAGCTCAGTAAAATGTCGATTTGTTAAAGCCAGCGTGGATGCCGCTCACAAAAAGAGCCGTGCCAGTGGAAGGATTTTGGGCATCGCTTGCGCAAAATCCGCTTCCACTCCCGTGCCTCCAATGAAACGTTTGCATGTCGACCACTGAAAATGAGCTAGACATCGTAACTGCCGCTCAAAACAAATAACACATTATAATCCCGGTACTTCGAGTCACCTTAACCAGCAGAGTTTACACAAACATCATATATAAATAGATCATAAGATTATATTTGCATTGTCGCCTATTTGCATTGACATTCTGCCTTACTAAACAGCATATGAGTTTACCTCCACTGCATCTAACATATAGCTAGCCTACATAATTTGGATTTTGGACCTTCACTGACATATCCGGTTATCATTGACTCCGAGTTTTTTTAACTGTGCATATGTGTTTAAATTATTTTAAATACTAGAAGCTGTATTGTGAGCCATACATTGGTATAAAACACAAAAGAAGATATTTTGAGAAATGTTGGCAACCAAAACCGTTGGGTCCCCATTGACTATTGTATGGACACAAAACAACTGAGGACCAACGGATTTCTGTTACCAACCTTTTTCAAAACATCTGCTTTTGTGTTCTGCAGAAGAACGAAAGTCATACAGGTTCGAAATGACAAGATGTTATGTAAATAGTGACAGAATTTTCATTTTGAAGGTGAAACTATTCCTTTAAGTAACAACAAAACAAGTGACAGAGAGTCCTCCACCTGTACCACACACACATTATTTTGTCCCTGTATTAACTCTTGACTGGTGTTCATAATTTGTTACTCAGGAAGTGTTGGTGGGTCTAGTGGACCCGCTGACGTTTTGGGTTTTAATTCAACACAATCAAATGTTAAAATGATCAAAAGGTTTTTACTTAATCCCAATTACATGCAATCTCAACAGCATATGTGGTAAGTATATTTTCCCCTGGACCACATTTAGGAATTGAAGTGCTCCCCGTTCTTTTTCGGGAACGGCAGGGGCAGAAAAGGAACCCTTACACAAACTCTCAAACACTCTCTCGCATGCACACAGAAACACACACACATACTAAATGGAGGCCCAGACATGAAGAGGAAACAATGAAGGTACACAGAACCTATAGTTTCCACAATTGTATAAGTCCCGGTGTCCAGTGGACCCGAACATCCTGTAATGTAAATGTGTAGGGTTGTTCAGTGTGCAGTACGCAGAAAATAAGCCAAGGCCAATGAGTTGTAATTAGAAAAAAATAAGTCATTGTATCAGTTTTCTGATAAAAAATGAAAACGGGTCCCACAGACCCAAACACCATACAAGGGTTAAATAGCATGAAAAAGTTATCACAGTTTTTTTACAGAAACCAAGCTCAAAGCCACTTTGTTAATTGTTATACTTGCATTTTAAAGGGCACATCTGTATAACAATGCAGTGCCCTTTGCTTAAACTGGGTCCTAAAGCAAGATACACATATATATGAAAATGTTAGCGTATAAAAACTGAAGAGCCGTTTTCATATTACTCTCAGAGCAGAAGGTCAACAGAAGAACATTAATCTTAGGTTAACCCGGTTCTGTCTAAAGAATCTTGTTATGCATTTGTACCTTATCTCATTTTGCAATATGGAATAGATTAATGATAGATCATGGTGACTATCATCAAAGATACAATGTGCTGAAACAACAAAATGTTTACAATGCATACTTGTAAACAGAACTTATAACTTCTTGCTCAAGGGGAGCATAAAATAAATAATGTTACAATTTCACAATCATCTGAATTAAATGTAAGTGTCGCTACCTATTTTTAATAAATGTTATGCTGTACCGAATACAGTAGCAAGCTCATCTCATCTGTGACCCCATAGCAGACAATCTGCACCCACACAAGAAAACGTCAGTACCCCTCCTGTGTGTGGGGTTACAGGGTGTGCACATGGAGTTGCTTTCAGTCTTTTTCCCCTGATCCCTCTCCAAGCAGTAGGTTTTGAATATGCCAGTGCTGCGGGCCACCCGAGCTCCAGCATTGCCCCACTGACGCCCCTGCACTGCACTGTCTGATCTCATTAGTGCTCTGGGATGCGGGAGAGAGGAATGAAATAGGGAGAGGATAGGTGAGAAGGGAAAAGACGAAATAAGAGCTGCTTTTCTTGGAACGCTGTATCTGGGAATAGCTTTATGCTTAGCTGCTCAATTGTTCACTATGGCCCTGAGATATTCTCCCGCATGAGAGTGGTCTGATCATTATAAATGTATCGCTGTCAGTTTTACATCATTCCTGGAGGATGATTTACATGATTCAATCTTATGAGGCTAGATTAATTACTTTTCAAATGCTATTAATCATACAGAGGGACATTGCTGCTGGTTTAATATCAACATCGGGTCGGGTAACATCGGTAGCATCAGTAGAAGTAACTATCCTGTTATTTGGACAAAAAAGATCATATTTGATTAACCAATAAATATATAACATTTGTAGGTATATCTTTAAAAGGCTTAGTAAGTGTCCCTGTCTGGTTCAGAAGGTGTTTCTTGAATGGAGTGCCAATAAGCTTGTGACTTTTGGGAGCATACAGAATGTTCCAGCCAAGCAGCTGTCATTGAGATGAATGGGAACGCTAAAGGATAGTGTCTTATAGGTCTTGGTTTATCCAAGGGGCAACTCACCCTGGAAAGTTCATTTAACGCGAACGCAATAAGCACAGTAGATGCTTTAAACTTTTCTCAGCCTTAAAATTACCAGACTCAAGGAAAGCTTAAACTCATCTTAAATTGCAAACCGGGTGTAGAATAGAATGACACATGATAAATTACAATCGTGAAACGATGTTAAAACAACTCTATTTAACTTATCTCCGCAGGCGAACTGTAATTTTCTGTCAGACTGCTGAACAGGTTGTTACTCAGTTGAGATGAGAACGTAGAGGCTGTCAACAAGTGATGTGTGTGCAAGTAACTGTAACATAATCACACATCATCGCTGTGTGGTAGGTTATGAAATGTATCACCTTGTCTAACACAACCTTTTACCTCAACAAGCAGTCACTACAGCGAAGGTCACCGAACCGATTAACCTTGACTCTGGACATTTCATGTGCCTTAAATTATATCAGTGTTGACATTGTCTCTGTAATATCGCTGTACCTGAAGTTGGTTTCAGAGAGTTTATAAATGTATCAGAATCTTATAACTATTATAGATAGCAAACTACCTACTGTTGCTTTGGTTTCCTCCATGATCAAGTGAAAATGCATGCTCGGATTAAGTTGCATCAAATGTTTGAAACCCTTTTTAAATCTCGATGTAAGAAAGTGTAATTATGTGGGCTGTCCATTAAGGTTAGAAATAATACAAATATTCAAAGAATATTTAAAATTTATATTTTTAAAAGTTTAAATTTCCCAAGAAGAGCAGAGAGGCTATAGTTAAAGACCAAGATATGGATGGGCACGTACTGTACAATTTTCCTGTAAATCCTGTTTGGAGTCAGTTAACAGTCTGTTAAATATTTAAGGGGTCCTGACTGACGATGCCTTCTAATGAAATGACAGGACTTTGCTAATTTTGCCGTATCAAGATTCATGGAAAGGGTAATTCTGCAAATTCCAAGCTTAAAATAGGTGGGGGCTGCTGTACTTTCTTTTAGCCGACACAGTTCTGGAAACAAATGTGGTTATGACTCCAATTCAAAAAAGTAAATGTTAAAGGCTACCTTCGGTTGAGCTCTTACACATACAGTATATATGAAAGCATAAAGCAGATCTGCAGATGTTACAACATCAGTATAACCAATTAGAAATTGGCTACGGGGATTCAGATGATCAAGCATGACCACCAGCTTCCTGAGGTGTCAGAAGTCAAGACTGTGTGTAAAAATATAAGGGAATTGTTTATTTCAATTTGAATTGCAGGCTAATTTATGTTTAAAGCGGGGATAACATTCTCTTTCATACATTCTGTCTTCTTTACACTGTAAAACGTGCTTGCTTCTCAAGCTCAAGCTAAAAACGAGTTGAACGTTTCACATATTATTTCTGTGCTCGATTCACTCCGGTTTGTACAGGTTTTGGAAAGTTTTTTTCAAACATGGATTCCTATTTTGTAACAAGGGTTCTTAGTCCCTTATTGGACAATTCTCCTAGAAAAACACACCCACACGTCATCCAGCGAGTGAAAGAGCACACCAACACATTAACCAGCCAGGGTGAGACAGAGCACGCCCATCAATGCCACTTCTCTCGGCTGATGGAAATTTAGCGTAGTTTGTTTGCTCACTACATTTCGATGATGAATGTTATATAAACAGTGGATATAACACTTGATTTGTTGATCATTTGAAACTGATAGATATATGTGACCCTGGATCACAAAACCAGTCTTAAGTAGCACGGGAACATTTTTAGTAAAAGCCCAAAATACATTGTGTGGATCAAAATTATAGATTTTTCTTTTATGCCAAAAATCATTAGGATATTAAGTAAAGATCATGTTCCATAAAGACATTTTGTAAATTTTAAACCCAAAATATATAAAAAAAAAAAATTGTGAGTGGATGGCCTGATACAGTGCCTCGGATTAACAACTTCAAAGGCTCAATTTTCTCAATATTTAGATTTTTTGCACCCTTTACTTCCAGAGTTTTACACTCTTGTATCTCCACCAGATATTGTCCCATCTTAACAACCCATATATCAATAAAAAGCTTAACTATTCAGCTTTCAGTTGATGTAAAAAAAAAGAAATGTGTCGGTGACCACTGCTATAGGTTCTCAAGATTAATATGAGATTTGCAGAAACTGCGAGTGTTACCTTATCTTTAATGAAAGAACATATGTTATCTGAATCAGCAGGTTTTCATTTAATTTAATGCTTAACTTTTCATTTCTGACCAGATGAGCACAAAATAAAATAGTGTTGATTCAAAATCAAATGGCTCAGTGGTTAGAGCTTGGCGCTAGCAAAATCAAGGTCATGGGTTCAATCCCAGGGGATTGCACACAGTCAGAAACAATGTGATACACAATGCAATTTAAGTCGCTTTGGATAAGACATGGAAGTATATCTTGTTTCTTGCTACATTAAAGAATTCATCACATGAAAAATGTTGAATGCCTGCACCACGTCTTTAGTCAAACAAGGAGCTGAATGTGAAGTCAAGAGTTGAACACTGTGACCTGCGTGAAATCTCTTAACATTTAACCACAGCCAGTTTGTTTCAATACAAGCATGAAGCACGTAATACTGAGACATAATGACTCTCCTCTCCTGTGCTTTCATTTGATCCTGAGGTGAATTGTTTTCTGAAATGGTCATAAAATTGCTGTGCTTTACCAGATTCACCTTAGCAATTGAGGTGCTGAGGTTAATATAGATCGCATCTTCATTGAACAAGCTACAGTAAGTACTGTATATCTATAAATGCAAAAATATATACATATACAACCACGGGAAAAGACTGCTCCAGTTTTGCCTTTAATCAGCATTTCAACGGAAACCAACCTCTATAAATGTTATTTTTACTGATTGTAAAATATATTTAAAAACATTAGCATTGTGTTGTTCAAGCATGAATAATAACTTGCTTTCTTTCCAGTATTCAAGACCTGCAAACGTTTTTCTATTTTTTGATAATTTTCAATTATCTGTAAATAAAAAAACAAGAAATTCACCTGGGAGACATGTTTATCACTAGTTCACAGAATTAAACAAATATGATCAATTCATTTAAACACATACAGTACCTGTAAATAGTTGATTCAGAAAACTGAAAATATTCCATCGGTCTTATTTTTTGTGGCTGTATTATCTATATTGACTAAATTAATTTTATGATCAATAAAGATACTTGTGAAAGGCAATAAAATGAGATGAATAATCATGACCTTGACATGCTAAATGAGAATTAGCTCAAATTTGGGATTTTTAAATGATTTGCATATTACTACTCTGGCATTTCAATTATGGAGAAAAGTCAATTTAGCCTCAGGTTATCAAAGGTTTAATGGGACACAGGAGGTGCTTGCCTACAAAATATAATTAAATAACCACATCGAGCAACACTGGATGTGTCAGCTAACATCGGTGCAGTTACTGCCGTATGTCAAACCCACATTTTCCAGCGTTCCAGTTCTGTCTGTTCCAGCACTCATTCTGAAGTAACCATTAGGGAAACTCTATGAGAGAAGCACTATAACAAGCCTCAGATGAGCTCATTAGGACTGTGTGCCAATGCCGTATCCTAACAACTATGTCTTGAGCAGCTACTGCCTGTTTCCCATATAGGAGGGTGTCTCTTCAAACCTCGAGGGTCAAGCCAGACCTCTACTGCCACTGAAACAAATGATGATGTGGGTGTGAATCAGTCTTGATGATTTTCTGGTCCATGTTTTAGAGATTCTTTCATAGCTGCGGTTTCAAAATGGTACTGAATCTGTCTGTCTATCACCTGCATGCCTGCCTGCACGTCTGTCTATATGGAAAAAAGTGAAGAATAAATAACATTTGTGAAAAGAACAAGGTCAAAGACAGGACTTATTTACATTGTGTACATTTATTCTTTTCTGTTCGTCAAGTTTGTTAGTAAAAGGTCATGGTCAAATGTGATCAGCGCTTTCTTATTTGCAGACCATGCAAATTATATTTGTTTAGGCTCAGATTCATGCACTGTGCTCTCAATAAGGCATCTTTTGATCTAGATGATAAAACAATACATTAATCTGATAAGTCTCAAAGCGATACTTCACCCAAAAATGAAAGTTCTGTCATCATTTACTCACATTCGAGTTCTTCCAAATCTGTATACATTTCTTTGTTCTGATGAACACAGAGAAATATATTTGGAGGAATGCTTATGACCAAACAGATCTTGCCCCCCAATGACTCCCATTGTAGGAAAACTAACTTTATCTGTTATTTTGTTCTGTTGCACACAAAAGAAGACATTTTCAAGAATGTAGGACTGGGAACTTTTGACTACCTTTGTATTTTTTCCTACTATGGTAGTAGTAGACTTCCACTATAGGTAAATGTTTTATTTGATATATTAGCATTCAGAGAACTGGACTACAGGTCTCAGCAACCTGTGACGTATGACGTAGTATTTCTGTGCTTGATACACTCCCCCAACTCATCCAACTTGTATCAGAAAGTTTTTTTTAAGTCTAACAGATATGTTATTCCTTTTATTGTGTATTTCTTCCGGAAAAGCAATGCAAGACGAAAGAAATAGCCCGCCCACGCACCAACCAACGAGCATAGGAAAACTATAATCAATATTGGCTGTTCTGTCTATATGGAAAAGACTGAAGAATAAATAACATTTGTGAAATGAACAAGGAAAACTACTATCAATATTGGCTGTTCTGTGTCAAGCTTGGCTGTGCTGTTGGTCTCCATTGCAGCTTGTTACTCTTGCGATAGGGAGAGAAGTTTGAGGTGTTTTTTTTTCACAGCATTTCAGTGGTGGATTTTATATTAACAGTGGATATACCGCTGGATTTGGAGATCGTTTGAAACTAATAGATGGCGCGGTGTCCCAGTTCTAAAAGATGCCGGACATGAACCGTACGCGGTAAGGCAAACTAAGTCATATGTCTGTGTTTTGTTGGCAATCGTGCATAATGTAAAAAACACGAAGGGATTAATGGGATGATGTATTGTGTGCTATTGCTGTATTTCCATCCAACTGCCAGCCTCCAGCAGCTCGTGTTTTTCCGGAAATAATCGTACAGCTGTATCTATCTTATATAAATGTGATCAAACTAAACAAGATTAATAAGAGATTGGCAGAAACTGCGTGTGATATCAGATCTTTAATTGTGTTTGGTCTGGAATGGGCCTGATGTTTATTTCTTACAGACACCTTACATTTTAGTTGATTTGAAACTGTGTGCCAATAACTTGTGTTTTGTTTTTATGTTTACAGTGGTGTTGCAGATCTGAAGAGGGACGCTGCACTTCTCATTTTGCCATTTTTTAAGGATTTCTCTTCCGTCTGGACACTGTAAATTTTAAGTTTACACATTTTTGTGTTTGTATTTTGTTATGTAATATATTAGGAGAAACAGAAAATCTAAATGAGAGGATTTTGTATTCTCTGTTACTCAGTAGATTTTACATTTTCTTTTCAGGATTTAGCACAGCTAACACCAAGAATACATCTTTATATCAAGAGCCCTTGCTGTGAATAAGCAGCATCAGAATGAATGGTGTTAATATCCCGAATGAAGACGTAGAGGCACTAAAGTAACTTTCAGCTGTCTTTTCTAAAGTGTGGCATATGCAAATGCCTTCATTCACACAATACATTTCATTTAGTACTATTTGGTGGTTGAAAGGTGGTTGAATTTACTTTTAGTGTTGTTTCATTAGTAAGTAAACATATTTCTAAAATTCTTAGATTATGTATAATTTATTTTGGTGCTATTACTTTAATTAGTTATGCATGATTCCAAATGTAATTCTACAGTAGTTACTTAAGACAATAATAAAAAATGTAACCATATTTGATCATATTTAATAATTATTTTATCGCTTATTGCTCCCTGAATTCTTCATATGTCGCTTAGGATAAAAGCGTCTGCTAAATGACTAAATGTAAATATTTTTAATAAAGGAGAAATAAAAATGAAATCCTTAAAAATGAACAATAAAGATAGCTATTTATTTATTGAACCCTTAAAAAGGGTTCTTTATGGGACTTTTAAGGGGTTCCATATACTGTATGGAGCGCCTGATAGAACCTTTTCTTTTAAAAGTGTAACTACATCATGCTGAAAACGCTCTTTCACCTTTTTCCATCAAATTACAGATCATAAAGTCATTTGTTTTCAGTAAAATTTATTTTTATTCATAAAGGTTAGGGTTAGAGTAAGGTTAGGGTTAGGTGTATGGCATTAATAAGTTGCCATCATTTTCATAATTTACTTTACACTCTGTTATTATTGCATAATGTTTAATGCACAAAAACACTGAGGTCCCAATAGTAACATTATCTGCCACTATTTATAAGTATCACTAGCATTTTACTACTATTTCTACTTAATCCAAAGAAAGTACAACTATTTTCGGTTAGTTTAAAAGTATTCATGCCTTGGTAGACTACTTACGACGTGTAAATAGACACTCTGTAATTGAAAATGTTTTTATCTAAAATCAATATAACACATTTGATTAATGTGTCTATTCACTAATATCCATTGAAAACATAATAACGTCATAAAAACGTGTCTTATGACGTCACAGTGTTAGTCAAGGTCATGTGTCACGAACTGTCCTGTCCAAATGGCGCAAAAACGAATTTCAGACTTTTTTTATTGAACATTAATGTCCTCATGACGGAATTCATCAGAGTCAACCCAGAAAGAAAATCCTACTTTCTGAGTTTTGCATGCCGTATTTTTCTAGGCTTTTCCCTCGACTGAAAGACTTTTGGAAGATCGCAAAAAATAAGCTCTGTGATTAACCAAGGTTTATAATGTTTCTATGTCTATATATATGTCAAATTTATAGGATAATGCAATGTAAGTCGCTTTGGATAAAAGCGTCTGCCAAATATAAAATGTAAATGTAAATGTCAAAGGTTTTTTCTATCGAGATTATCTTTACAAAGAAACACCACATTTGTTACTTTTGAAGCCGAAATTAAATCGGCAGAAGTAAAAACCTGACACGATGCTATAACAGACTACACTTAAGGTTGCTCGATATCAATGTCACCACCACCAAGCCTCTGACAACTCTTTCAAACTTGTGAAAGAAATGTGTTCCCTGGTAAGTAATTACTTTGTGAATGAATCTTCATGTTTATGCCCGTGTTGCATTATTTGTGAGCTTAATTTGTGCAATGACGTCTAACGTCCCTGCCAAAGGAAGTATTCGCTTTTAGCAACTTGTTAGCAACTGCCGTTTTTGAGACACAATAAGGCTTTAAAAAATCACAAGCGGGTTATCATTGGTGTGTTTTATGTCATAGAATAAAACTTGAAAATATTTAGAGGTTTGTTCACCACAGACCTTATTTTGGGCGATTTACAAAAAACCCATTTAAAAAACAGATTGAGTGTCGAGCGATGGAACCGGAAGTACTAAAAGACTAACTCGCTTCCGGGTTTTGCATCCAAAAATACGTCATCTCTGAGCCTGCCTATTTGAGATTGTGGCTAAGAGATTGTGTACGGGTGGATTTTTATGTGCTCTCGCCGTCCAGCGTGCAGTTGTGTTTAATCGCGTGACTGGTTTGCCAATGGTTTATTATAGGTTGATATTTGGGTGGTTAAGCTGCCGCTGCGCAGCTATTTTTGTACAACAGATTGTGTTTTGGCTATGGGCATACATACAGTCATGGCCAAAATTGTTGGCACCCCTGAAATATGTTCAGAAAATCAAGTTTTTGTCACAGAAAAGTATTGCATTAACACATGTTTTGCTATACACATGTTTATTGCCTTTGTGTGTATTGGAACAAAATGAAAACAAGGAGGGAAAAAAGCTTATTTCACATAATGTCACAAAAAACTCAAAAAATGACCTGGACAAAATGATTGGCACCCTTAATTTAATATTTGGTTGCACACCCTTTGGAAAAAATAACTGAAATCAATCGCTTCCTATAACAATCAATAAACTTCTTACACCTCTCACCCGGAATTTTGGACCACTCTTCCTTTGCAAACTGCTCCAGGTCTCTCATATTGGAAGGGCGCCTTTTCCCAACAGCAATTTTAAGATCAATGGGATTTAGATCTGGACTCATTGCTGGCCACTTCAGAACTCTCCAGCGCTTTGTTGCCATCCATTTCTGGGTGCTTTTTGAAGTATGTTTGGGGTCATTGTCCTGCTGGAAGACCCATGATCTCGGACGCAAACCCAGCTTTCTGACACTAGGCCCTACATTGCGACCCAAAATCCTTTGGTAATCCTCAGATTTCATTATGCCTTGCACACAGTCAAAGTACCCAGTGCCAGAGGCAGCAAAACAACCCCAAAACATCTTTGAACCTCCACCACATTTGACTGTAGGTACTGTGTTCTTTTCTTTGTAGGCCTCATTCCGTTTTCGGTAAACAGTAGAATGATGTGCTTTACCAAAATTTTGGTCTCATCTGTCCACAAGACGTTTTTCCAGAAGGATTTTGGCTTACTCAAGTACATTTTGGCAAACTGTAGTCTTGCTATTTATGTCTCCGTGTCAGCAGTGGGGTCCTCCTGGGTCTCCTGCCATAGCGTTTCATTTAAATGTCGACGAATAGTTCGCGCTGACACTGATGCACCCTGAGCCTGCAGGACAGCTTGAATTTCTTTGGAACTTGTTTGGGGCTGCTTATCCACCATCCGGACTATCCTGCGCTGCAACCTTTTATCAATTTTTCTCTTCTGTCCTCGTACAGGGAGATTAGCTACAGTGCCATAGGTTGCAAACTTCTTGATAATGTTGCGCACAGTGGACAAAGGAACATCTAGATCTCTGGAAATGGACTTGTAACCTTGAGATTGTTGATATTTTGAAAGGGTGCCAACAATTTTGTCCAGGTCATTTTTGGAGTTTTGTGGTACATTATATCAAATTTGCTTTTTTACCTCCTTTTTTTGGTTTTGTTCCAATACACACAAAGGGTATAAACATGTGTATAGCAAAACATGTGTTAATGCAATAGTTTTCTGTGAGAAATACTTGATTTCTGGAAATATTTCAGGGGTGCCAACAATTTTGGCCATGACTGTATAACATGCGTTTGTGATAGTTTTCATACTTTATAATGACACTGACATCCTTCTTTATTTTTGCAAATTTTTGCCTCAGTTATTTATTAACATTAAACTGGCTCGCCCGGTCATAACTTCAGCCCTGGCAAAAAACATAAATCACAGCACCCATTGCCCAAAACACATTCCCCGCGGCTATGGGTGTTGAATCTATGTAGGAAAGGAGCCAACAGGAGAAACTTCCAATTAACTTCCGGTACACATTCGCAAACAATAGATTGCCTGTAGATTATTTCTGATAACAAGCAAAAGAAACCGAGAAATATGTAAACTTGCCTCTCCAATATTTTGAAATAAGACTTCGATAACAAGCTCAACTGCTAGATGTCAATATCCCATTCGGTTTCTTTAAATGCGACAAAACTACAGGACCCATTTTCCAAATTGTTTATTAAATACAATTATTATTCAATTAAATAATAATATAAATTGTTTTAACGTAAATTAAACAAAATATAAAATGGGAATATTATTAGACACTATGCATTATGTAACACAACGCAACGCAACGCAACAACATAACATAACATAACATGTTGAAATGCCTCAATTTTTTAAGAACTGTATAGTTTTTTGTACTAAAATCTTTCAAATTTGAGATATTAAGATCTACTGTTCAACTCTAGTCCTTAGTTTTGTCCGGAATTGTACATCTCAGATTTGGCTTTAAAATGGACCGAACTGCTCTCCAGCTGGTCCCTCACCTGCTGAAGCATGCACATTTTAGAGACAGTATTTATTTAAGCGCCCATGGTTATGATCCATAACATTATTCATGGTCTAAAGCCTCTCCTGTCTCTACCATGCCCTCTAAGTAAAACAGAATCACTGGTAGTAGGCATTGGGCAAGGTAAATAGAACCAAACATTTCAGACACATTATGTCTGGGTCAAATTATTTTGTCTCCTGCGGCAAGATGTGAAGCTCTAGTGTATTTAGTGGCAAATATAATTTTTGTCTTTCATAACACTGCGTGATTTTGCACTTTTATTGTTGTTCATATCTAATCTTTAGTGTACTGTTTAATCATAAGTATGCTAATTAGCAACGTTCATATAGGCCTATTCAGCATTACCTTGTATTCTACCAGCTGTTAACAAAAACATTAAGCCCATAATATTCTGTACTATAATGTGCCTTTTTCGAATAGATAGTTTTCAGTGTCACCAATTTATTTGTTAAATGACATGATTGCTTTTGCTGGCTTATAGAATCACAGAGAAATCCAGTGTGTATTTTGTCCACAAAACCAAATATTTAATGTCGCTGTCAGCGCCTACCATCTGGCATAGAGGTATAAACTGTTTGCCTCTGCTACTGAATGCTGTAATTTCTTTCATTCTTGCCGAAACTGCTATCATTGAGTAAATGTCACAACAGTAATATGGTCTATTAACCTTGCTTTTCTTGGTTCGTTAAGATGTTCTTTGTGAGCACTGTTGTGAAACACTGCCCTCTGTTCTGTCTTACAAACACATTCTGTTAAATAGCAAAAGGGCAGCCTGAGCTGTCTGCCTCTTCCTCCATTAAATGTCAAGAAAATGCTCAAGCCACGCCTCTTCACGCAAGAAGCCCCAGGAGGAAGATTTCTGCCACGGACAGACCATACAGTCTTTTCCCTTCACATAAATGAATATATTTCTAATTCAGAATTTCATGCTTTCTCAATTAGATGGTCAATATTATATGTTTATTATAAGCTTCGAACAAAGACCTTTCGTCCTTCCTAAATTATTTCTAGCAAAGATTTGGTACTCCGTGGGATTCCTTTGCCAAATGTCTAAGATTAAGCTTGACTGGTTTATAAAAGTAGGACTGCATGGAGGCTGTAAGGTTTGCATGCGAAGATATAATTTGACGCCCCAAAAGTTTTTCATTTTCGTTGTATAAAATTGCTATAAACTCAAATTAAACTGTGCGTAAAATACAATGAATGCATTGTGCGATTATAGTGTGTTAATCCAACCCACGGTATGGATTCGCACGAGCTCTCTCGATCTCTGTCTTTATTCGTACTGTTTACTTATTTATCCAAGTCATTCGTCAACACAGATATACAGACCACAAGCTGTCGTGTACTTAAATGAAATAATAATGAGTGAAACGCAATTTGTATGCCTCAAACTCAAAAGTTATGTCGCCCTTAACTTCCGACGCGCGCACAAAAGAAAAACAGATGCAAAAATGAAAATCATCTCAGAGAGCTATATTACATTTCGCAAGGAACGAAATTCATAGAACATTTTGTTTTTGGTAAAGCATGCACCTCACCTTCAAGCCATAGGATAGATGCGCGCTGTTCAAGGTTCTTCTTTCCGTTTATATCCACAACTTCTCAATGTTTGCCATCCGTTCATCCGTAAAATATGAAACTGCCCATACTCGTTTTTGCCAGAATGTACAAAACTGTACAGACTAGCCTCGATTCCAAAGCAAAGCAAATCACTTTATACAACCACGGATAAATGTACTTTGATGACGCAACCGTTATTGCGTCTGTTGTAGCCTACTGCTACCTCACTCCGTTTAATTTTTAAGTCTACATGAAACTTTAAAAAACACTTTTGACTAGTTGTCCTCGGTGCGTACTGTGAGTACGAAAGCGCGAATGATGGAGAGCGCGAAGCTCGCCTCGGCTAACTCTGATTTCAGCACCAACTGTGCGTGCATCGCCCAGGTAGAAGGCGGAGTTGAGTGGATTTCAACAGAAGTGGGTTGTTAAAATGCCCAGCGGATCAATGATTGATCTACACTTTAGTCAAAATAGCAACGAAGAGACGTTTTAGAGTTTTAAAATGAAAAGCCTGTCAAATGAACTGTGTCCCAAAAAACATATGTGCCATATTTAAAATGTATGGATGTGATTGCGTTACAATTGGCCACTGTAAGTAACTCAATTCAAGCAAAGCATTTTAAAATAATAAGAGATACTGTTCAAAACTAAGACAAAAGTACAGTATATTGACATTTTCTATATTTACCCTCTTGAATATCACCTATGGCATCTTTGTGAAAATGAGGTAAACTGACTTCACACACATGTTAAAATAGCCTCAAGAGTTACCAATAATGGATAAAAAAAGTGAATATATAAGAAAAGATACTATGTTTTTGTACAATCCTTCCTTGACTCACATTATTACTGTAAATCAAAAATTCAATAAAGGCGTGCACATCCCACAAACTATAGGTGCAGGACAAAAGAAAAATCAAAAACAAAACAAACAAAAGTGCTTGGTTAAGACCTGATGATAGAAATGCAGTACTTGTATCAAAACATTTTTGGAGCAGTTACTGTATATATCAGTCTGCAAACATTTTGTTTTACACATTATTGCTGTACCTTAAGGGACCGTGAAACAGTCATCCCAGTCAGCAGAACACCTCTATATGGGATGAGTCAACACCATCCGTGCCGTTTTTAAATGGACAAAAATTTTGATCGTTGGATGGGGGAGTTGAAAAACACCAGAAGTCGCATGTGTTGCTGATTGTTTATATCTTATCTAGAGAGCACGATTTTCATTCATTGAACATGTATTGTATAGGCTGAGTTCTGAATGCCTTTTGTATTCATTCACAGCATGTCCAGAATGTAATCAGGGCTCAGGCAGTTGTCCCATCCATCATGCAAAATTCTTGCAAGGACACTGTGTGGGTATTGTGTATCCAAACCAGTTTCTCCCCGCACATTCTATGGATCACTGAAGTTGTATTTTTACATCCTTAATATATTCTTGCTGTGTTTGATAACCTTTTGTTATCAGAAAACTTTTCGCCATTGTCATTCAACATCATGTGTTACTGTATTGGCTCCTCCTAAGGTTCCTTTTCCATCTACTTAAGTTCTTGTCATTGTCACCGTTGGATTGCTCCCCAGAGGGACCATTCTCTGTAAAGCAGCTTCGGAACAAAATGTATTGTGGAAAGAACAAGTATATGGAATTGAAATAATTACAATCCTTTGTTATATTTTAAGTAGTCTGCTTAAGGCGATTATACAAAAACTCAGAATTCAAGTATACCAGAAGCACAAAAAATTTAATTGAATTATTAATCCAGTTGGGAACAGACCAAAATAGAAAAAACACACTTTTTGGAGCCCACAGTTAGAGTTTTCTATCGTATTAACAGTTTGTAGCTGTAATGCTGACATCAACTTGGGTGGACAACCTTTCACCAATTCTACTTTTTCTAACAGTCTAAAATCCCCTGAGTGCAATTTTGAGGGAGAGAAAAAGCTTCAAAAATTAACCTTGCGCAGCATCAAATTGAAAGATGAATGAGACTTCTGTCAGTTGCTATAACTGTTCAAGGTTGTTCTGTAGCATAGCGTGGAAAAACATACATGGTTATTTTGGATAGACAGAGTCAATGTCATTAACTGTGACACTCTAATTTAGAGGATGTTAATGCTTCTCATGGGAAACCATGTACCTCATCTTCACATCTGGGCTTGCTCCCTGATTTTTTCCTAAAGAACTTCAAATAGATGACAGCGATATATTTTACTTTTAAAACTTTTTGGTTCAAAATGGCTTTCAAAAGTTTTTCGGCCAATTCAGGACCACGGACAGCATCCTTGCAAAGTCAATGACTACAATAGTTAACTTTTAAGCAGACACTTCTAATGACTTGCAATGACACAAATTTTCCTTAAAAAAAGTTTATTTGTGTTTGTATTTGTCACAAATTTGTAATAAATTACAAATATCTGGAATCTTGTTTCTGTGGTTTCAGGGGAATCCACTCCACAATCGCTTTGAGATCTGTTCAAGACATGTCAGTAGCACCTTTCCTTGACCGCAACAGATTCCAATACTGTAACTAAAGATGAGACGCTAATGTCAAACATCTCATGTGAAAAGCTCAGATTAAAGATGTGGATAAGATTTTTAAGTTTGTGAAGATACACGTTGTGGAGAGTAGATGACCCCGAATAACAGAAATTCTAAATTGGAGTGGGTAATTCCCAAAGAGCAGGCAGCAGCGAGCAAAGTTTGTAAGTGTGTTTCTGGCCATTTTCATTTGCGTTTTTGCTGCATCCACTCTTTTTTATGTATTTACAGGAGAAAATGTGCAAAATATTTTCATGGAACATGATTGTAACTTTGTGTCTGTAGTGTACTTTCGGATTATTTAATAATTTATTTTGGGTTAGTAATGGGAAACAGCCTACTTGCTTCGAAGGGAAGAGCCCTTGAAGTGGGAACTCTGGAGGGAGTCATTCAATGGTGTCTTATAACATGGCCGTTTGGAAGGCATGTGGCAAGGGGAGCAATTAAATAGAACGTTATTTTTTCTTTATCTCCAATGACCCCTCGTCTCGCTTCACCTTCATGCAGTGCTCTTTAGGAGTGTGAAACCCTGTTTGGAATTCAACCAATATGTTGGGGGTCAATGTGTCTTCAAACTGTGCACGTGTGCAGACTTCTGACATTGCTGTTGCACAGATGGAAAGATAAATTCTACACATAGGACACACTCAAAATAATGTAGAACATCAGTTAAACCGATGCTCATTTTATTTGTTATATATATATTTCCCTTATTCCTTAGATGTGGAGAACCATAAGTAGCACTAAAGTAAAATGTGTACGAGTAGGGCTATGAAATAAAAAGAATATAGTAACCGTGACAAATTAGAAAAGAGTGACACACACCCTTCAAAATCAAGCAAAATCAATGGCTTTACACAGCATTCCAACACAGCACCACAATAACTTCCTGTTATGTTCAAACATCTCCTCATTTCCCCCTGGTTCCATAAAAACATTCAATATGGACTGGAATTACCTTGTACCATTCTTAATCTTCAAAAATTCATTTCAAATGTGTCACGCTGCAATAATTCCCATTATAAAACTTCTGTCTACATGATGTATTGCATTCTATTTATCTTGATTTTCGTTTTTCCAATTTGAAAGCAGTCAACAACGGTAACTTGTAGTTAATCTCCGACTCCTCTACTGAAAATGACTTTTATTGAATTCTGGGAATACCACGGAAAAAAGATAATCATGTTTCTCCATCCTTACAGAGATGAAACAGCTTTGGAGACCGAAACCTTCTCAAGCAATAAACCGTGGTTGTTCTCAGCATGATACAAATTAATCTGGACTCTTAGCTCTAATACGCTATGGCATTAGTCATATGATTCATATGATTCTTTCATACAATGCTATGTGTGGGTAGCTATGATGTCGGGTGGCCGAACTGGTCACTCTTTACAATAAAAACAGACAGTGAATGCAATAATGTTTGAGAATAAAAGGAACTTTTGATTATTGAAGAATAGATGTCAAGGATGGAATGATGCATATCTTGTGCATCATCCACTGTTTAAAGAAAAGTTATCCTTACTTTTGTATGTGGCTCTTTTAAGTTTCTCATATAAGAAATATAGTCTACCAATGGAAATGGTACAGACGGATATAATGAATTTTCAGTTGTTCATTTAGCTTTGGGATACTGTAATAATCGAAACAAACATAGGAAAACTAATAGGTGTTCATTTTGTTACTGTGACATAATTTACTGTAACCAGTGGCGGATTTAGCAAATTGGGGGCCCAAGGCGAAGGTGTGTATGGGGCTCCACTATCCGATCTTTAAAATAATAAGGTGCTTTTGAAGTGTTCATGATGATAAGGGTTTTGTTTATTTTTTACTTTTTAGGTTGGTTGGGAGCCCCCGCTGGCAGGGGGCCCCAAGCAGCCGCCTACCTATGCCTCTATGTTAAGACCGCCTCTGACTGTAACACAGGTATGGCTTTATATCAGTTGAAGTGAGCTGGCTAGGTTAATAGGCTAGTATTGATAGAAGAACAACTGTTATTGGTATTCACTGTTTTGTCAATCACCATCAGCATTTTCAGTGCAAGGTTAAGTATTGACTCCATTTTGAATTGAGTTGTAAAACCCTCCAGGATTCTGAACACCAGGTACAATATAATGAAGAATTTACTGAATTGTGTTTAATTTGCGTGCTGTTCTTATGAAATCAGATTTCATGATTGGAACTGTCTAGATGATGCACAGCATTGCTGTCCATCTCTCTACATTTCCAACAAATATATCCTTGATCGACTGCCCCCGAGGAGCAGTCAATCAAGGATAATAATTTTTTGAATTATACAAATTATACAATTATACAAAATCAGGTCAGATAAAACCACATTAAGAACTGTTCGTGTTTTCTAACTCATTTGCTGTGAATTGGTGTTTGGAACCTATGATATCACTTATCTTCAACAGATTTATTTATGGGCTAAAGAACAGTAAGTGTAATTATAACTAATTATAATTATAATACAGTAACTGGACAAACAAGAGACATATAACATAGAGTACCAATGTGTTCTTTAAAAACAACCGTAGTCATTTCAAAGTTTACCTCTTGTCCCTCTATCTGTCTATCGTTATATAAAGCACCAAGTTAAATTTAGTTTATCATCGGTTTTGTAAAAAAGTCATTAAAGGGGTCTTGGGTGTGTCCTTTAGAAAACACAAATATATGAATACAAAAATATGAAATTAATTTTAAAGCACAGTTGGACTGTACTTTATATTTTAAGTCTATAGAATATATATTTATAATGCATGAAAGCCTGTGTTGACTAGACCTATACAGTGTTTACCGTAGAGATTTCCCGTACATGGTTATATAGGAACTCATTTAATGCAGTTTAAAAAGCATCCCAGGGTTGTCAAAATGCCAAGAGAACTTTTCAAAGCAACCTGTGAATGACTACATATAACAGTTTTAATTTACTGGGTTATGCATTTTATTTTTATTTTGAATAGCTTATTATGATTATTTTATTTACTATTACTTTTACACGCTGTCTACACCAGACGCGAGCTGCGCAACAAACATCTGTCACATTGCATCCAGCCAGTACGGACAAAATTTCTAATAATAATGGGGTCTTTTGTTGGTGTAAAACATGAGATAAAATATGAAGAGTTCAGATCCAAAATCCATCATATTGAGGGGGATAACTTTCATTAATAGAGGGCATAGTGGGGTATTTAGCGGGGTTGGAGGAAAATTATTAGTAGTATAGTAGTATACGAATACTATTTATTCTCCAATTTGAAATCAAAACAGATTTCACGTTTTTAAAGGGATACTTCTCCAAAAAATATACATTCTGTCATCATTAACTCATCCTTAGATTGTTCCAAACCTGTATACATTTCTTTGTTTTGTGGAACACACAGGAAGAAATTTGGAAGAATGTCAGATCTCACCCACCACTTACTGCCATAGTAGGGAAATAAATACTAGTCAATGGGGGGTGACATTTGACATTCTTCCAGATATCTTCCTGTATGTTCAGTAGATCAAAGACATTTATACAGGTTTGGAACAATCTGAGGGTGAACAAATTATGACAGAATTTTTAATTTTTGGGTGCTGTACCCCTTTAATGACATTAAAAAAACTGAATCAGTTCTAAAGTAACTGCAGCACAGAAGAGGTTGACAAAAATAACATTTCCTGTTTCCGATCCTCTTAGCTTCAACTGATTCTGTTTCCAGCCCATATTTATACCCCAAAATCAATAGACCTTTGTCAACTGTATTTGGAGATACAGTAAGATATCGCTGTTTAATGTTCCCAAAAAATAACATATTTTGACATTGTCTAAAAATGTAATTGTAGACTATAAGTAACAATATTTTTTTCCGGTCTACAAAGTCTAATTGTATTGAACCATAGACTGTAAAAAACATGGACGGCACGACACCGCTTCCCTACATTGTAATAAATTGAGCGCAAAACATCTGAAAATGTGCACTGACATGTTACACAAAAACGGAGGTTTGGAGCCAGGAGAGGGAGCAGCGGTATCAAATTTCTACCCTATTAACCACGCCCCTAAACTTTTCATGTGACTGCCCTATGTCGAAGGGCTTGATAAAATAAGGTGAATACAACAACTAATGACTTAATCGCTAGTAATCGAAAATGAACAGATGGTTATATCTTCAATCTCCTCTCCATTTCTGAAAGCAATCCCTACCTTTCTAGATCCATACCATTTGCAGTCTGGAAAACCCTTCAATTTTTCATTCGATATTCCTCTTAGCTTCACTTAGAAATTCATCTTAAAATGGAAATCGATAGCGATGGGGGACACGCTCCCCCATTTCCCATGTTGCGTCCGAGAGATTTTCATAATGTGACAGGGTGATGAATTGTCTATCATTTGTAACATATAAGAGCAGTATATTTACTGTTTCCCTCAAAGTCGTTCCACATGTTGCCCTTCAAAACAGCAAAGGCTACTCTGCTCACAAAGCAGATCAATCATTCAGGACAGCTGCTGCTCGGGGAAAGGCTTAGAACACAAAACCTCGCTGTGACTGCTTAATACATTGTAAAGCCTCTTTGAATGTACTGTGCGTGATGCTAATGACAGACAAAGACTATCATTTCAAATGAGATAAGACTGTTGATATATGACAGCAGACTTATACAAGATGAAGACATAAAGGAACATGATGAACAGAGACATCCTCGGTAAGACCATATAGTAACATGAATCGAGATCAGTTCATAGATATGTAGCCATGCCTGTACAGTCCTAAAGAGTTTATCATCCAAAGGAGAATATGGGCTTCAGAATATGGTACAAACAAGCACTGGTATGTTGGCCCCTGGTTCTTACATTTTACAGTGGAACAGTTAGTTGTGTGTTTAGCTTACACAATAAACAGATAAAAGAGTGTAAAACATTTTACCAAGGCTTGCAAGGAGAATATAATAGATAAACCACCATGGTTTGAACAAAAGGTTGCGTAATGAACTATACAATAGTGGAGCGAGAAGATTTTATGTTTGTAGGATTTTATATGTAGATGAAAAGCGATTTATATTGGCATTCTGAAATACTGTGGATAAATCTCTCATTAAAAACCTCTGCTGACTTACTGCTTGCATAAAATAGATTGATGCACAGTTTGTAAAATTGAATGAAAAAGCTCTTTTGGATTCTCAGCACAAGCTGTGGAAAGAACAGCTGGCTTAGGGAATATTATCAGATGCTCACCGAGCTCTCCATAATGAAAGGCATTATCAGTTGATCACAACATGTTCTGGATGGAGGCGCAGCGCCTACATACTCGTCTCTCGGGGTGTCTTAGCAACTAGGATTGCATCCCAGTCACATGACATGACAAAATAGACAGTGGGTTATGTTATTCGTCCAGTAAAAACACTGGGTTCATCTTCAATTTTCTCGTCTTCCATTTTTGGATTATCCATTTGGAAATTTTCAGAATGCCAATAAGCTTCTTACTTTAACTTCTTGACTTCAACTTTTTCAATTATAACAGCAACGTTTACTTAGATGTACAATGTCTGTGAGTTAGACTGAGTGGCTAAGATTTCGGAAGAAAATACCAATTCCATACCCTCTTTAATGCTTCATTTGTTCAGAATGTGATGCTTCATATACACTACATGTACTCATTGCTGAACGTGGCTTATGTAAAACTAAAACTCACAATGATTTAAGTTTACTGGGGAAAAGTATCACAATAAAGTCAGACAAAATGAGAAGTTATGACCTCAAACACATATTCTGCCCATCAGGATTCACCAGGACACACCAGGCAAAAGCAAAAAAATGTTAACGCAGCATCACTGCTCAGGCCAAAGGTCATATAAAAAGCAGATGGTAGACTCCCAACTCCCATAAATGTATTGAACTACTTTAATCATTGTCATCAAATTGATGAGTCAATATACAAAGACAGGCACCACACAGTGAAGGGAGATAGTGGTAGATACTGCCAAATACACAGAATCAAAATGATTGTATTCTCAGGATGGATGAATCAAAATGCAGCTATTGCTGTAGAAACATCGAAGCTGAACACAATGTTCTTTACTTTACATTTACTTTACATATTCATTGAGCTGCCAAACAGTTGCTTTTTTCTTAAATAAAATGTAGTAAAAGGAGTCTGCTATTTTACTCCTTAATGCAGATGTACAGAATGGCTGTATTCCTGTTTATACAACACCCACTTACCTATTTAAAAAACTCACACTTTGGCTGAAAATGTCCAAACACGGTCATAAAAATATTATATATCCATAATTTTTCACACTTTCAATTAGTTAATTTTTCACTAGAATCACTTATTTTTAGAATTTTAACAAGCAATAATGAGGAAGGAGAGGACAGGAACAGAGGCGAGACCGGAGAGAGTATATAGCAAGCCCATAAGGGCCAAAAATCTCTCTCTCTCTCCATATTAAACATGAGGTTCTGTCATGATCCTGCCAATAGACCAAGAGAAACCTGACATGATGCGGCAGAATCATGACACTGTTTTCATAAAAAAGAACAATTCTTATTATTTTCCATAAACTAAATGTGAAGCTGATTTTGTTATTTTTATTATGAAAGTCTTGGAAATGTTCTGTTAGGGATTGTCATGATTCCGATATCATGTCATGCTTATTCTTGGTCTTGCAGCGGCGTCATGGCATAGCCTTAGGTTTTGTGTGAGAAAGACATGGCTTTGTTTAGATTTTGACTTGCCATGTGCTTTCTCGTGTCCCGTCGATGTTCCCCGCCCTTTTGTCTCGTTAACCTTCCCATTAGTGTTTCATTACCTACACCTGCCCCTTAGTAAATATCCTGTGTTTGTTCCCCTTTAAAACATCCTCGTGTTCATTGTCCTGTGCTTGTTCGTTGTACTTGTTACCCCGTCCTAGAAGCCTTGTCGTGACAAATACTTTAAAGTCTAGTCTTTGAGTGTTCGTGTTAGTCTTAGTGTTTTATAGTTGAGTTCTTGTTGAGTCTTTAGTTTTCAGTTTATCTTGTTTGTTATTGTGTACTCCTTTGTTACCCCCTCGTGGGTTTTTGTATTTCTGTTTATATATATATATATATATATATTAAAGTCCCTCTGTTAACCCCTTCATCCCCGTATTGCTGCCTGCACTTGCGTTCTCCTACCACGTTCCTGACAGGGATAATGTACAGGAAGCGGAGGGTCTTGAATCACACTGAAGGGGCTTATTTCACTATAGCATTATACAGCTTATTACATGGCTACTTGCCTTTACCGTTTAAAAAAAGCAAAGTTAACTATTGCACTTACAGCACTATGGGCTTGCTCACCCTTAGTGCTGTCGGTTCGCCGAAATTTTCTTACTAAACACATCGTCATTACTTGAAAAATTCGCTTAGTGCCATGAGAGCAGAAGTGACCTAGCTGGGTGAGATTTTAACGGAAGTATGTCATCGTCCCATGTGCATATACCCCATTACCCTTACACAGTGAATCTCCTGCAGTTTAAGTGTTTAACTGATCATAGTCATGCCACAAATTCAAAAACTAAAAATAAGTTTTTATTACTTAACTTTTGCTCTTCAAGGAGAATTTAAATGGAATCTTAATTTGCGTTTGGCACCCTAATATTATATTTATTATATTATTTCTGGCAATAAATTCCGTACAAATGCTGCAAGTGTCTTCTTAAGGCAGGTCTATAATATCTATAGAGAAAGTCATCCATGAGCTTTTCTATTCATCTCAAAAGCAGTTGTTTGAATGGCATATTTCAAACTCTCTTTTTATTAAATCAGAGGCTAATTCGTTTCTATTTAAGTAAATACATTCAAGTCTCGGATATATCTAATTTAAAATTTTCATAATGTAGTCAATGCACAGCTTTTCTAAGTAGGCTACTGTTTAATCTTCTAACTCAGAAAAGTTAATAATTTTTTATCCTTTATTGTTTGCTATCTTTCATTGTCTTTTCTCAAAGTTTTCTAATTACATACAGGGCCGAGGTTGGACTATAGAAGTCAATGGACATCTCTTTTTCTTGGTTCAGTCTTAACTTCATCACTTTACTCGCCAATAAAATTGATTCAATACAAACAGCACAAATACATAGAAATAGAAAGTAAAATCTTTTCCGCTCCTTGGCAAATAATGGCACCCCTCCTGGTCTGGTTTGCAATGAGAATTTCACATATCTCCAGGCCTGTGCTTGCATGGGAGCTAGTTTTTGCCCCACTTCCATGCGCACGGGGTTGAAAACAAGGCTTTTCCCCAGACTTACATCGTAGAGTACGGGTGGTACATATTGGGTTCAGATAAAAATACTCGCTTTATATACCTACGGCAAGGTTAATCCATTGTTCTGTTGAAACTATAATGTGACCGGAGGAAGGATGTAGCAAGGACGGATTCTTAAATTTTTTTGAACAACCTTGAATTCACATTTCAGATGTCAGCATCTTCTACGTCAATACTCCACATTATTTGCCACCAAAGTAATAAAACCATTCTGTTTCATTTCTGCAAACTTGCACAACTGAGGCCTCAAGAGACAAGCTCAAAATTAGAGGTAAACAACAAATGCGACAACCTCAAAATAGCCTTAGTGCTATTGTGTATTACAAAGCGTGTGGAAAATGACAAACAATCTTTGATAAGAAGTCTCCTATTTATCTTCATGTTTCCATTTCTCCTTTCGTCTGCTTACATCTTTGAGGCCTATAAATTGAATTAAAGAATTGAAAGGAAAGCCCGTCAATAATTTTTTTATGTATCTGATTTATATACGAGGTGGTTCTGGTTTGCAGGAATAAATGTGATTAATCTGGACCCTGCTGAAAGAAACTGGCCCCTGAGAGAGATGATGCCCCTACTGCTGCCCTGCTAGATGATAACTTCATTCTTATTGACCTGTAATGAGCTCCTGTGTCCTGCTTCAATAACTCAAAGGCTTTTTGTTCAATATCACTCCTTTAGACATGCCAATTTAAAGGCAATGAGCCAACTCGTTTCCTTTCGTGACAAACGACTGTTTGAATGCATTAATTGTGTACAATGAGTAATGATGAAATACTTCAAGGTACAATACGTTACTCATTGCCCTCCTACCATCTTCATGATGAAGTATCTTTTCTCAAACAACAAATTTCCCATGCTAATTTTTAAACGACAGCAAATGTCAATATCCGCACCTTTCACAAGCTTCAAGAAGACCATTTCATGCAGCAAATGCAGAGTAATTGATCATGGACACTGCATTTATTGAAGAAACCCAGTTGTTTGAATAACTATTAGGCTATATTGACTCAAGGACAATGCAAATCTCTCCGCTGTTTTAGTTCTATATTCATGAACTCCAACAGCGTTCGAATTGTGTCAAAGCTCTTGGGGGGTCCCCAAACCAGCCCTCAAGCATCAATCACACAGCCTTGACCAGGGGCGTACTGGCGGACGCATTATAAACGCGAATGCACGCCACGTGAAGGCATTAGCGAATTGGACAACAAATTCCACATGTTACATACAACAACCCCCCCCCCCACGTACACATTATCGGTGGAGGGACTATGCTATTAAACACACCTTTGCCCCCCCCCATCAACAGAATTGGTGGATGGCCGATGTTGGCCGAATAAATGCATGGCCGAATTCGCTAAAATCAAGTTTATGAAAATAATCCATATCATCCAATGCAGAATAAGATAAATTAATGTCATTCCTTTGGGCGAAAGCAGGAGGGTAGCCTTCTTGCAAATTAAGTTTTAAGATAAACGCTTTCAATACAAGAGGATCTCTGGATGTCTTCATTGAAAACCATGTAGTGTGCTTGAGCATGCATGGATTTTTCAGATACAAATGTCATTTTAATTTGGTGCTTTATGAAATTTGCACAAACAACGGACAATAGTGTTTTGTTTTAGTGTGATAATTTGACAAAAAATCATTTTGAGTTTTTAGTAGTTAAGTTTCCATGAAAAACCAGGGGACACCCGAGTTAATTATTTTTAGACCTTATGAGGGGTCCGGGATCACCCCAGCCCCCCTTCAATTCGAACCCTGAACTCCACAGAGATTCAGATCTGTTTGTTTGACCCTTTGTTTCGTGAAATTTCCGTGTTTTTTATTATTTTAGTGATAGCTTAAATGGGATTTGTTTTTCTAGAATGGAAAAGTCTGGCTATGCTTATGGACCCAGATTTACATCGGTTGCTTGAACTGGCAGTCTAATTGTTTATTGTAAAAAATAAACCATAAAGACCATAAAAATTTATTATGATTTACATGAACTGCATAAGCAGTCAGTAACATTAAATAAGCACAATTTGTGTTTTTATATGTCTCTTGGTTTCATATTATATGTTTAATGTGAGTTGTACAAGAAAGTAAAAAATTTTGCCAAGAATAAGCTTTTCTTTCCTGTTATTCGTGACCCATCAGAACAGACCTGCTACTGAGAGCTACTGAAATGGACCAAAACATTTTTTGAGTCTATCTAAAAACAAAGAGCCTCTGATGTGCCTCTGCCAATTATCAAAGAGGCTTTTTCAGTAACTATCATCTAAAACCATGTCTACACCGGACGCGACACGACAAAAGACATTAAATCAAAAGACACACTGGATGCGGCGCATCCGTTGTATACACGGTGTAAGTGTACCCTAAAATGTCCAAATAAAGAAACAAAGTAGCGGTCCAAACACAATAAATATTTTTTAGAGGACATTGTGTTGAAAATACCTATTTCGGCACCTATTCCATTGTCACTGAACAAAATGGGGAAATCTTAAATTTAAGACTTGAAAAGGCTGTATTTTCCAAATGCCATATAAGAGTAACTTTGCTCTTCAGCTGCATTTTATATCAATTACATTTGCTTTATACTTCATCCTAAAACAGCTTTGTAAACGAAGAAAATGTTATTTATATTTTTGTGTAATGCTGAGATTTGAATGTCATATTTTCAGTTCAACAGCCTGAACATGACACATTCTGGCCTGGAATTAATTTGATGCTTTAAGGATCTCTAAATGAAATAACATGACATTGCCAAACCCTCAAGAGGATTTATCGTTGAAAGCTAGTTTGGGGAATTAGCATAAATTGTTTTCCTAAGACAAATAGGCTTTTGTGAGAAAAACACTTCAGAAAATAGAGAGCTGTCAGGGAATAATAGGTTTACCTTTACTAAGCAGTATGTGGTGTTTGACAGAGCGTTAAAAGTGAAAGTTTTTTTCGTGCTTTCTTGGGTATAAATACATACACACACACGCACAAACAAACACATGCATTGTTTATGAGGACTCTCCATAGACATCATGTTTTTAACTGTATCTTATTCACTGACCCTACCCCAAAACCTAACCATCACAGAAAACCTTTGCCATTTTTTATCGTTAAAAAAGACCTTTTAGTATAGCATGTAAGTGATTTTGTTAATGAGTATTTATTTATTTTATATAGTCTTTGCCTTAAAATATCGTAACATTTAAGCTAACTTCAACCAGGGCAATATTTTTACCTTAATATGCCCATACAGTTTCACCTGACATGTACTCTCTGCTGCATCTTCTGATGTGAACTGTTTGAATATCACACGATCTGGATGTCTAGCACTCGGGGGAAACACTGTTAACGTTTGTCCTGTGTAAATGCTTGGACTTGCAATAAAACACAAACACGATAACTGTGTTTTAATGAATAATTCAGCGTTCGAGTTCAGCAAAGGTTCAAGTGATATAAAGTGAAGATTTGAGGTGTTCGCATATCTGCACTTAAGATAAAGTCTTCAAATTGTCTTCTGAAAAATCACATCAAGCGTGTGACAATGTCGGTATAGGCATTTCTTGGTATTGAGCTGATACATGTGATGATTATCTACATTACAGTAAGGCAATGTGTTTATTTAGATAAGCCAATAAGCAATGCAAATTAGCAGTCACATGCATTAACGCCTCCTTCTTTGAGCATCAGTAAGAGGTTGTTTCTATGGGCACTTTGACTAACAGATTTCCTTTTTTAAAAGAAGGGTCACAGAAGTAAAGAGCAGCTTGAGATGAAAATCTGTGTCATTTGAAAACAGCATAAAATCAACCTTTGTTTTGCCAAATCAGGCAAAAAGTGGGAAAACATTCATTTGTATTTAGTTAACATGCAAATGCTAGCTTGGAAACTGGCCCTAGAGTCTGTCATTTTATTCCCCAAAAGATAACAACATCAATTCAGCTCCCAAATGTAAATCCACTGAGATGATAGTGAACATAGTTGAAGATTCCCCTAGTTGCTGCTTTAATTGATGTAAATAAAATATCAACGCTATGTAAAACTGGCATCAGATTTCCTCCAAAAAACCTTGACAAAACTTAATGCTTTGATGACCATTCTACAGTATATGTAGAAAACTACAGTATATAAACATATATAGAATACACACTGTATATACAGTATGTTGTATATTTAGTTTTGCATTTTGTTTCTCTCTTTTCTCTTACTTTCTTGAAAATGGTTCGGGATGCTTTTGTGTTGTGCAAGCCATGTTCCATTCTCTTTGTTGACATGAATCCCCTATTTCAAAGCAAATACACTCCCAGATAGACACAATGAAGTTTGTACATGTCTGGAGGTAGACCAAAAAATAACCCAGTGTGTGGAAATGGAAGTAATCCACTGTGCCCCTACATATTGAAGAGCGCCTGTGGCAGTCATTGTTTGGGAGAATGTACACAAAAGAGAGACTCTATCGTCTCCAATTATGTGTCTGAGTAGTGCCTCAATCCCCGGTTTCGCTCCACCTGTCTGTCTTTTCTAAATTCATACCTCCAGTTTATTGAGTGATGCCCGAGGAATAGATTTACACCAGACAGGCCCAGCAAATAGTCTCAAAACACAGGGACATTATGTGCTCTTTGTTACAACATCCCTTCCTGTGGCAAGGGAGCAGCAGTTTATGGTATTTTGCTAAATGTTTAGGCGTCAGTGTCACCGGGTCTCTTGCTTCATTACATTGTGCTCAGGGGCCGATGAGCTGTGCAGTCTGCAGGTGTGAAAGTGCTGTGTTGGCTAGAAAGAGCTGGAACAGAAAGCACCTTTTTGACACCAGGTTGAAAGGACCACTAAATTACAAGAAAAGTTTGAGATGTGATGTCATAAAGTCATTACATGAAGCCACAAAGGTTTTGGTTTGGTATTTGATATTCAACAGATAAGTGCAAAAACATAAAAAAGTGAAAAGGTGTTTTATGAATTTCTATTGATTGGTGATGTCATATTAATTCAACAAGCATGAAAAACAAAGTGAAACACGGACGTGACTATGCTGAAAATTAAGCTTCACTGTAAAAAGATATTCTGTAAACTGGAAAAACTGAAATGTACCGTAAAATAAATTTCCCCCCCGTAAAATGATAGGATTTAAGGATATATAATAAATTGTTCCCTGTGCTTCTTGTAAATCTGTAGCTTTTTCTGTAATTTTATACTTTTTAACCGTATTTCAACCATGTTTTTTATTTTACGTTTTTTTACTGTATTTAAAAAAATACATTAAAGAATATAAAACATAATAGTAAAATTCTGTTTTTTGATTTTATATCAAATATTACAGAAACATTAAGTTAAAGAACTTTTTTACAGTGTTCATTTGGCATCGGTCACATGACTTCTCCGCTGGAAACAAAAGCTTCAGATTGAGGCTTCCTCTGGCACACCCATTTTTCTTGACACAAGCACCGAAGCCTTGGTTCAAATGTCTCATCACTAGTTAGATATATGCATACAATAGAATGATGATGTTGAAAAGATATAATAAAATGCAAAAAATTTAACAGTAACATCATGTACATATTTAATAGAAGGCTGTTCTGGAATTTCTAGTATTAGACTGACCTTACTCATTCAATAATAATATTTAAGGCGGAATGCCAGCAGTACCTCAGACCCATTCTTCCCCGAAAAATGTCAAAGAGGTCCTTATCCTTATTGAAGATGCACCTGACAGTGAAGCAAGACATTTTGCGTTATCTATAAGGTTAACATGAGTAAGGAAATGAGGAAGTGTGAAAATATACAACAAACACAGACATACTTTCTCTAGATGAGAAAGTTAAATTTTCTTACTTAAAGAATCAGTATGTTTCCTAACAATCGTTTCCTAACATAACATAGTGGGGTGAAAGTAAAACATTTCAATTGGCACAGTATTTTGTTAACATGTTGCTTTTATTCCATGTAAGATCAGGGTCCTGAAGTAAAAGTAGTTTAGAAACAATAGTTAGAGAAATATTTCATTTAAAAATGATAATTCTCTCATAATTTAGTCACCCTCATGCCATCCCAAATGTATTTGACTTCTATTCTTCAGTTGAACACAATGAATCATTTTAAACTAAGCTCTAAACGACTCCAATTAAAAAATATATATATACAATATAATATATATATTTTGAGCTTCTTTAGCAAAATCAATATGTACTGTAACAACACACATCTGAGTGCAAGAGTCAATCTTACTGGATCTCATGCAAAAAATAACTAGATTTGAAGTTACGGATGTGCTGCCATATTTCAATTCTGCACTAGCAAGTTTGCTAAATAAGATCAATATTCGTTTATTCCCATAAACCCATCGCTTCGCTTCAGAAAATGTTTTTCAAACCACCAGATTATGTATTCCTTTAATGAGGTGTTTGATGTGTCCAACAAATTTTTCTTCTAAACACCAAGCTGTCAACATTCACATGTCCTTTTATATTTGCTTCTAATTAGAGTCAAACTGACACGTTTCTCACACTTTTTTCACAATTGATCCTGTATTTGAGCGCCAAACTACTTATGTACTTTTGGTTGATGGGAGACAAACTGATACAGAACAGGGAAGGGGTCTTTTATTGGCATGTATCACAGTGGAAAAGAGACAGACAGTATACAATACACTAAGTAAACAGTATAATCCAAGTGATAAAAAACATGTAAGCTTCACAGCAGACATTTTCACTGTAATTTCCTGCATGATTATCATCAGACAACATATGCTACATGACTACTTAGATATTTAGGACCGGAGCTCAGTGGGGAGGGGATTTAGATTCCACCAGAGACTGAACTTTTCAATCAGAATAAAACACTTTGAAGCCATCACTGTAGTAGATAAGTTATTTGCCATTTGGGGATATTTTAGTAAGACCGGAGCCCCAGGCATTGTGGTGTGGCACTCTTATCAAGGCACCGTATACAGAGTTTGCCGGGTTGTGGAACATTCTTTCAGGGTGTGAAGGTCAGTGCGTGCTTCAAGAGATAATTTTATCGTTTTTTAACAGTTACACTATCATTCTATAATTTTGGCATTATCAAGACAGAGATCACGCTTAAATTCGGGCCGACTGCATAGAACAAATTGTCACTGACGACTTACTTCCGGGATATAAGTACCAGTAACAGAAGGATTAGATAGAACAGGATTCTCTTTTGACTGCTTTTAGCTGTCTTTTGATAGAGAGCTTAGCACCATTCTTGAATTGTGCATATTAAAGAAGAGCAACATGACAGTTTCTCTGGTGCTGTCGAGTGAACTTTATTTATATAGCGTTTTTTTACAAATGTTCATTGTTACAAAGCAAATGTTCAAGAAACATATTGACTATAAGCAAGGTTATACAAGTAAAAACTAAAAAGTGAAAACACAGAAGACAGACACAGACACATAGATTCAAACTCACCCACACACAAAACAAAAATGAGGCTTCGAGGAAATATAAATTTGCGTATCATCAGCATAACAGTGAAAGCTAACTCTGTGTCACTTTATTACGTGTCCAAGAGGTAGCATGTATAATGCGAAGAGCATAGGCCCTAAGACTGAGCCCTTGTGTACACCGTACTGGACTTATACATATTGAATTTTTAAACCATTTCAAAGCTATTCCCTTAATGCCAACGTAATTTTCGAGTCTATGTAGTAGTGTGCTGTGGTCGAGGGTGTCGAATGCAAAACACTAAGGTCTAGCAGCACCAATAAGGAGAAACAATCTCGGTCAGACGCCAAAAGCAGATAGTTTGTAACTCTGATCAAAGCAGTCTCTGTACTGTGATGTGGAACATAATTGAATTGAGACTACTTTTTCCAGAACTTTAGATATGAAAGGAAGGGGTTTTTTTTGACAAGTGCCTTAAAATCAGCCACATTTTAAGCACATGTCTTAGTGTCAGAGATGAGTCAATAATGCTAAGAAGAGGATTTATAATTTCTGGGAACATCTCTTTCAGTAGATTTGTAGGTATAGGGTCTAGAATGCATGTTGTTGATTTAGATAATCTAATGATTTTAGATAGTTCGTCATGATCTACAGTAGAAAATACCAGCAATTTCTCCTTAGCGGCGCTGTAAATTAGTCGTTTGTTCAGCGGGTTTCACTTCTGGTTGCATTGTTATAATTTTATTTGTGAAGTAGTTCATAAACTACTAGTAGTTCATCTCTGCAATGTTGATATAAAGAATCAGAAGTAGCTGACGATTCATTTTTAATTTTTGCCACTGTGTTAAATAAAACCTAGGGTACAAAATACCTCTAATTTAGTTTTCTTAAAGTTGCACTCCAGTTTTTTGCTTCTGGAGATATTTTGAATATTGTTGGAAATTGACCAAAGCAGGCCTTTTTGGCTTTGTACGGACAAATTTTTTTCTAAATACCTTCATTTGTGTTTCAACAAACATACAGTGTAATAATGACAAATTTTTCTAACATATGACTTTAAAACAATGCTTATATCAATAAATGACAAAAATCAACTCATCAAGACATATAAAGTTATTTAGGCAAAACGTAGAATGAATAGAGTATTTAAAGTCTGAAAAGTCCCTGAATTTCCTGAAAACCTTCCTCTTTTAGCTCATACATTTTATTTGTGTTTCTGCACATTTACATACATTTAAAAAACGCACCTCCGAACACTTTGTCCCAAATTAGAGTTTAAGATTGTTTAAGAACATTCCTTTTGAGCTTCCTTTTTACCAATCAAAATGCATTTAAATTGATTGCATGTACAAATTAACATCTTATTTATATTTTGGAACATATTCTGAAATAATTTGGAACAGCTAGGGAGTGAGTAAATCATAGACCTTTTCCTTAAGGCATCATCAGCACGGGGATAATTGGTCTGAAGACTTGGAACTTCACACTCGAAAACCTATTTTGAGGGCAGATTTAGAGATAATAGGATGTTACTTTTCTATTAATCAACAACAGATAATCTTAAAAATAACATTCAGTTAGGGTATAAAGAGTGAATGTTGATCAAAGTAAATTTGTTGGTTGCACAATCCCATTCTAAAATCCTTTTAAATGGCAGGGGGGGTTTAAATCTAAAAGATGAAGCCAGATGGTATCTGATCACAGGAAGGGTTATTATTCACATACTGTTTGATATTATTGCTGTTCCTGGAGACATGATCATCTGTTGTTGGTTGCAACAATAGAGATGAGTTCCAATACAGGAAGTTGATTGAGTATGTGGTGCAGAAAACAAACAAAACTGATGTCCAATCAAACAGCAAAGAAAGACTTTGTAGGAAAACAAACAACACACTGGCCAAGACAAACAATGCAGTTGTGTTATTCAAGGCAGCAGGCTCGTACTTCTCAGTAGACACCGAGGTTCGTGACAGCAGAAATAGAGAACTGTGACAATCCATCATTAGAAATTCTGCACTGTCTTTGCCCATTTTCATAGAATCTTTCCTGCCTGCAGTCATCTGACACAATGGAATCATCCAAACCGTCTCTTACACTTTCCACATTACTTCTGGCTGTTGCCGTATTCAAAAGTTACAAAATGGCACATGTGCAGTTTTTCCTTGTGGACAAGTGGTGTCAAAAAATGTGTGGCTATATTGAAACGCTGGGATTTCATTCAAAGCAACAGGAAGTGTGAATAAAAACAAAGACAATAATTGCCATCAGGTTTTGCACCAGTTTAGAAATTAGATAGACTACACACAGAAATTTTTTAAAATCTGTATCAAAGGAACAGTTCTCTCAATAATTCAAATGATGTAATTTTCTTCACCCTCAACTTGTTCCAAATCAGTATAAATGTTTTGTTTTGATGAATACACAGGAAGATATTTGGAATAATGTAACCAAACAGTTCTTGGCCACCATTGATAACTATAATATGAAATGTACTTTATAAATGTCTTTGTTCTGTTGAACACAAAAGAAGATATTGTGATGAATGTAGAGCATGACATCAACAGTTTTGAGGCACTTTTGACTTATTTATTTTCCTACAATGGTAGTCAATGGTGTCCAAGAACTGTTTGGTTACAAGCATTCTTTCAAATATCCTTCTCTGTGGTCACCAGATCAAATAAATGGATACAGAGTTGGAACAACTCGAAGGTGAGTAAATGATGACAGAATTTTAGTTTTTGGGTAAACCATACCTTTGAGGAAGAACTATAATAGATGCGAATGTTCTTTTCATACTAAGATTATTGTATTTTTTATATTTCACCCCTTAACCCTACCCTTCTCTCCAACCTAACCGTCACAGAAAGCCGTTTACGCTATTAGATTTGAAGAAAACATAACTTGAGTGATTCAAGGGTATTTCCAGTATGACCACTGCAAATATCATTAGCCGTTTGTGACAATATTTGTGAAATCATAATTCACGTTAAACTCAACACAACTCCGGAATCAAACTTTTCATTAGAATAGAAAATATTTTGTAAACAAGTAGTATTATAAAAACAATATGTATTCGAGAAGGCAAAGTTTGGTCCTAACACATTTACATTCCAAGATGCATTTCATTAAAAAACAATAAATATTTAACACATATTATGCATAATTTAACAGTTGACTATAGGCAAAACAATCCAGGTGAAAACGATAAAAAACCTACCCTTCAGCGTTCTGTTTGGTCTTAGAAATTGGCAGTTTAATCAGCTTCACAGTAATTATAGAGAATGTGTGGCAGTGTGGAGATTCTGGAAATTTCACTCCGTTTATTGGAGTCGGTCTTTGATGAGCTTGAATTACATTCTGCAGGGTCTACTTTATTAAACGATTCTTTGCCACTTGAATTTTTGGATAAAGCAAACAGCTTGTGGCAGAAAATCTCATTTGAAAGTAGATCCTCATTTATCTATAACATGCACAAGAGAGGGAATACAATTTTGTTAATAGTTTAGCAATTCATGCAATGCGGTCTTTGACGCCTTTTGTGGATTGCGAGGCAATGAAAACTATAAAACAATCCTCCCTATCCCTCAAGGTGCTCAGTACAAAGGACTCTTTGCATGTTTGAATAAATGTTAAGTAGGTTTAGTCATAAAACAACAGTCAATTACAGCAGAAACAGGGCCATTTTCACTCTCTCTTTGCAGTCGTAACAGAATTTCTCTGGATAAGTGGTGAAAAGTGTTATAAATAAAAGCTAACAGTCTTGTTGCTTTCTTGCCAAAAATCTGAAATTATATTCAGTCTATCTACAGTTAATAAAACATTATTTGATAATGATTCTATGCGCATGTAACTTACATGTATTATTATTCGGGATGCAATAATTTATATTGATCTGCCGATAGTTTAAAAACAGACGATGATCAGGACTAATGTATCCTGTCAATCAAAAGAGGACAGGGAAATGCAATGAATTTGTGCTCTGTATTAAGAAAATATTGAGAAACATCACCAGCTTGATGTTCAATAGTAATAGTCATTATATGAAGTTACATTAAGAAAGACAAAATATTAACTAGTGGCAGATATCACTCTGAATGATTGCCGGTATCAGTGGAGAAGTTTGTATTGGTGCATCTCAAATTATTACAATTCTTTGACTTATTTTACATGTGTAATGACATTACAATAGAAATGAAACGTTTAACCAAACAGAAAATTCATTACAACAGTGTTTTTGAGATTTGGTGGTTTTGCGGGTACATATCTGAGATCTAACCAAAAAATCCCAAATTTAAATAATGAAAGGCGTGACACAAAATAAACCCAAACTTGACCAAGACACTTAGGAAGTTAACATTAGAAATTTCATTCATTCATTTCAGTACAACTTAAAATTTAACCAAACAAATTCTGTATACGGTTCATCAGTGTGTTTTCACATTTGGACTGAAGATTGGCAAAATATTTGCTTGATTGTTGTCTGGCATCTGTGTGGATTGAATATTTGTGTTGAGCCACAGCCAGACTCACCTGCTTCTGGATCTAAATCCAAATTCATGTTGTGTCACCCCACAGACAGATATTTTCATTTTCTGACACACACCATTCAGCACTCTGGTCTGAACAGCCAATGTTTACACCACTCCTGTCCATCTGGACCACGCACAAGCCACGGCCAACACAGAAGATTGACGATGACATTTGTCCTGCCAGAGAAGCCATTTCCAGGTGATGCATGTGTCTGCGCAGCTACAATGTAATCAAATGGCATTTTTGATCTAATTTGAATTTCAGTTATTTGCGTTGGATTGGATGTAGACTCATTTCAGAAAGAATAGTTTCCTAGAGGTAAAATGTATAGCTTGAAGGTTCTTTCACGGCTCACCGTAAAAATGCAATTTTCATGTTTGTAGGGTATTGTCTGCAATGCTTGATCAGAGTTTTGATTGCAAGGGAACAAACTGAATTTCCCCAGTTCTTGTGACTCAACTAAGTGTACTTAGAGTGCACTTCTTTCACGCGATTCGTTTGTACTTAATATATTAAGAAGATATTCTTTGGTACTTCTATTCATGGTGTGTCAGAATAGCACACTTAGATCTTCTTAATTTGATCTAAAGACTCATTTTCTGTATATTAAGTATAAATTTAGTGGGTGAAAATAAAGCACTTTAATTAAATTTCAGCATATTTTAGTGGACCTTTTTCACCTGAGTGCCCAGAGAACACACATACTAATACTAATACTGTATTGAGGGACTCACAGCATTTCGCAAAAATTGTGGCATGGATATGGTTGCGTATTTCACGAATTCTAATAGCATTTCTGGCCAAAACCAAGTTCACGATAGCCGTCTCTTGCTCTTCAGTGAACATGTAACCTAGCACACCATGAAACCCTTGACTTTTCACTATATAGAAGATTTAGGAACAGTGTGAGTGTGTCATAAACTGTAACATAATATACTACTTTATACAATGTGGTCAGAATGTCTTCTTACAGTTGGCTGTAACAAGTCACGATTGGTTGGTGTTAATTAAAGCGATGAGTGTTTGCACATGTGAGAAGTTAATGTGAGGCACGGATGAATTAGTATGGCATTTTGATTCGTTGTTTTTGAAAAAGGAAATCAATATACTTCCTGTAATATTTTTGTGTGTTACAAAGAGAATTGTTTGTTTTGTTTTGCAAAAAGTGTTTTATGAAACTTAACATTAAGTCAAAGGTCGAGAATTAGTGTATGGTTTTGAAGAATTGGTGTGTGGTTCTGGTGTTTGAGTGTCAGGTTTCAGAAGTTGTCGGACAAGTAAACATTCTGTGTGTAAGCAGTTGTAACTGAATTTATGTAAACCACTGACCTTTGTAGACTTTGATATCTTGTATCTGGATGACACACATGTGAGATTATTGAAGTATTATTGGAGAACAGTAGAAAAAAAATTGCATGGTTTTAGAGAATGAAAAAAACTCATTTTTAAACTAGTATTGCACACTGGCTGCACTCATTTTGCTCGCCGGGGGGCTGCTGACATCAGCTTAAAGGGGTCATATGGCACGAATACGTGTTTATCTGTGCCTTTAGTGTTTTATAAGTTGCTCATTTATGCAGGGGTGTCATGCACCCATTTTTTAAGGGGTCACAGTGTGCACAACACACAGAAACATGTCCTATACGTACAAATGCCTACATTTAAAAGCAATATTACAGATAATATCTCTTAAGCGTATTCAAAACATTGCACAAATCATCTGATTGATACATGAATTTTCTTCCCAATATACTTTTTTATTATTTAAGGTTAATGCATCAGTTTGGTGGGTTTTCTATATCTTGTATACAATTTTGTGCTATAGTAGTTAAAGCACATACAAATGAACACAAAAGAAAAAGAAAAGAAAAATGAAGCAAAAAGGTACCCTTTGTTAAACTGCCTATAATACAGATTTATTATCCATAACAATATATTATTGATGTTTTTTTTAGAAGAAAATATATTTTCTTTAAGAGTATTGTCAATCGTGGCACCCTGAAATTGAACTGTTACTGTATATACAAGTTATTCACGTTAAACGATGCTACCTGTATGCCAATTGCCAAACTAAACCAACGTATTGCAAGAGTCATTTGAAAGCATCTGGAGCAGTCCGTTCTCACAGTAGTTTGTGACATACTGGTTCAAAAACCCAGTTCATTGGTCCAGTTCCAACACCCCTGTTTGGTCATGGGGTCTAAACGAAACTCGGTGACAAATGCTTTGCCTAAACAACGGTGCATATTAGCATAGAAAGAGTCTGAAAGTCTTGTTTCGGGGACGTGGGTGTTTCCGTTTGCCAAGCTCCCGACTGAGCGCAGATGCTGATTACATCATTAGCTAGCGCTGTTGCTTCTGTCGGATTGATACATTTTAAGCTCCTGTACGTGATCAAAATGTCAAAAATCTCCAAAAGAGGACATAAGTGCAGCCCATAACTGACACAGTTTATTCCTATTGTGATGGCTAAGGCCACACTTATTTAGGTCAATTGATCAAAGTTTCCTTTATATATTATTTCTTTAGGAGAAATTGGGTTTTTGTCTTTAATATTTGGTTTCTGTGTGTTTATACAATTTTTTTTTGTTCGTTAATATACACCCAAAAGTATTGTGTAAGTTGCATGTTGTCTGTATGCGCGCATTGAACACCTGCTAGTGGGACAACATTTCAGTATTCTGTTTGAATAAATCACTACACAGATACGGGGTTAATATTCTTTAGTTAGATATTTATTTATTTAATAGTTTAAACAATTAGCTATCTTACCCGTGGTCCCGCCTGGTTCTGTGGCTGCAGCATGGAACAAAGGTTGGCTATTAAAGGGCGCTGCATTTCCTGATCACCATTATATCCTGGGTCAGGCATTATGGGAAATGTAGTATGTAGTACCCTATGGGTGGGGATTGTTCATTTAAACTTCATTCTTGTGTTTATTGTTACCATTTGCTTTGTTGCATGTGATTCCATGTATGTGGGGTTTGGTTTGTGTATATTATATATTTTTATAGAGTTGATTTACTGAACTGAGACCCCTGCAATTAGCAAATGGTTTAGCCCATGTGTTTAAATAGGGTTGAATTTTCGGTGGGGGGTTAGTTCTGGTGAGGGCTCCTGTGAGAAACATCCGAGACCCAGAGCACAATGTGGAGGGTTCCACTGTTATAGCTTCTCCTTCCAATTTTATTTTGTTCTGTTTTTGGTTGCACTGGTGGATAGTGCATGAGTTGGCGGTTAATAAAGAACCAAAATTGAACATTATATGAATGCCTCCTGAAAATTTGTGGAAGAACCCTCACACCTATGAAATAAACTCGTCATTTGGAGGTTGCGTGAAAAATTTACTTTTCAAAAATCTGAGGCGACACGTGCCCCCACTGTTTGAATGGTCATGACGACTGTGCCCTTATGTATTAGTAAAATTAAAAAAAATTAAGTGTCGGAACAATAGATGCATTCTATTGAAAGCGAATGCACACCCACATCCATAGACTGCGGAACTGGGGGGACCGGGGCCAATCAACCTCACGACCCTGCTGTGCTGATGAAGACCAAAAAGGTACAGAGGACTGGGTCTTCACAACGAGCAAGATCAGTTCAATATCAGTGGTTCAAAGATTTGAACTGGCTGACATTGTGTGAAACGAGCGGGAAACTTTACTTGTGTTGTTGTTGTGTGTGTGTGTGTGTGTGTGTGTGTGTGCGGCTCTGCACATCAATCTGATATGTGTTGACTTGTGATGATAATGACTATGATGTTGATTTAGATTCAAGGCAGCAAGATGAGTTGTGTTGTGGGCTGGACTGGACTGGATGTACTTTAAGTGTTTGCTATAGTTTCATCTGTGCGTTTATGTGTAAATAGGCTTGGCCTGTTGTGTGTGAATGTTAGAGTTAGATCAGAGGGGTTAATCTGGGCAAGCATGTGTGCGTGTTCATCTTCTGTGTACTGTAGATGTCGGAATGAAATAAAGTGCTCCGCAAAGTTATTTAATATATCAGTTATATTGTCTGTTTCAATGCATATGCGCCCCCGCCCCCTCCGCGTGACTTGAAATTATGGCCCCCCCTGGTTCAGATGCGTTTCGCGGTCCATGCCCACATCTACCTGAAACGCCTCGTGTAACCACACCCCCACAAATCTTCGTCAGTTCGCACTATTTTGTTAAACGATGCACAATAATCACAAAACTTTCTTAACTATATAAAAATACAATATATATATATTGTATATATCCAATTGTAATTGTAATTTTTAAATTAATTTCTTACCTGAGGGAGACAGCCACATCTCTGACTGGAATGGCGGTAGGAACAGAACGTCACACTGTGCAGGCGCAACACAATATGCGTTGTGGTGTCTTTTTTCCTCAAATAAAGAAATACATAACAGATGGCCAAGGGTCTACAATAATAATGACACACTTAAAATTTACAATATTGCGTTTTTGTCTGTTCTTGTGTCATACGTCATCAGTGCATGACCAGTGTGAACTTGGGACAGCCATTAAGGGCAATAGCACAGAAAACCTCCATAATGGTATAAATATTACTCTTATTATGTCATAAAGTGTTGTTTTAAGAGCAATTTAGTCGAGAATGTATGTGTATGAAGTTCAAATCTGCGGTCGGTTAAAAAACATAACTTTACTTTCAAACTTTGCTGCAACGTTGTCGGAGATCCAGGCAGCACCAGAAAAACGTACCCGCCCAATGCAGCATAATCTCGGCAGGTCCTTTACAATATCGCCGCTGTCTCTGTAGTGGTTAACCAGTGGACTCATTTTATTTCGGGTGTATCTTAGGGGCAGTCTTTGCCCTCAAAAATCTATTATTTGTTCCAAGACAAATCGTTTTGACCAAGTGCAAATAATTTCAAACTTCCTTAAAATGTAACTAAATCTACATGCATTTTTCTTTTATATATGCACTGGTAAATGGATTTTACACAGTGACTGTGTAAACTGTTACGAATAATATTCACACATAATGTGTCAGTGCTAACACAAATGTGTGTTATGAATCCTTTTACACATGTTTTGTGTCAATTTTTAACTCATCATTTGTTCTGATGAAATGCTCGGCTAAGTGTGCATGAGGTATTACAGTGTCACCTGATTTTAAAATCAAATCAACCTCATGTAACCTTAAAGCCTCACGTAACCTCACAAACCTCATTTAACATTACAGCCTCGCGTAACCTCACAAACCTCATAAAACCTTAAAGCCTTGCGTAACCTCATAAAACATTACAGCCTCGCGTAACCTCACAAACCTCATACAACCTTACAGCCTCGTGTAACCTCACAAACCTCATATAACATTACAGCCTCGCCTAACCTCACAAACCTCATGTAACCTTACAGCCTCGCCTAACCTCACAAACCTCATGTAACCTTACAGCCTCCCCTCATATAACATTACAGCCTCGCGTAACCTCACAAACCTCATATAACATTACAGCCTCGCGTAACCTCACAAACCTCATATAACATTACAGCCTCAGGTAACATCACAAACCTCATATAACATTTCCATGTGTCTATGATTTATTACAATAAGAAAAAAAACATATATTTATTTACCTATATACCGTGTTTAACACAGTAAATAGGCCTATATATCTATCTGATCTGTTATTGACTGAATCTTGTGTTTTCTGTTTATGTCCAAAGTAGACATTTTTACTGCAACAAGTAATTAATAAAATCTGTTACGTTTTCTGAATAGAAAACACTAATACATCAATAGTTAATCAACCAGCATCTACTTTTGACAACTGGAAGCATTGTTAAGGTAGTTACATTAGGCAAGGAGTTTTGTCTCATCCGTCATACCATCTGCCTGGCTTTTATAAAGCCGTTGTTTACCTGACTTTAATTTAGGCAGCTTCTAAACTGATTTTCAGGGCTCTTCGGAAGTTTATAGAAAGTCTCTGTGGTTTCATTTTGCTGAAGGATGTACGATTAGCCCTCCAAGGCTATAATGACATTCAGAGGCACCAGGTGGCTTATGCTGGCGAAATATCAAGTAATTTACATTTGACATACACCTGCACTAACACATCCAAACCCTTTAAATAAAAACAGAAAAGAGTTGGAAATGGGTCTTGTGTGGACCTATAAAACAAATACGTTAATCAAACAATAATACAACTGTAATGGGTAACGTCTGATAAATGTATACATTCTCAATCTTCAGAAAAGAAATCTGTCATGATGTGGTTTAAAATAAACCAGTCCATCAGAAATATTGCCATTGGCACTCGAAATTGCAGGTAGGATTGGAAATTCCCATGAGAGAGTAAAATAGAGGCTATGTTGGACTACAAAAGGGTTTTACACAGAAGTAATTGCCTTTACCTTTAAGTGTTTGTCCAAAATGGTGCAAAATAAACTATATTAAACCCCGGAGACATTTCTTAATATATCTATTTTGTGTTTCACAGAAGAAAGAGTCAAGAAAGGTTTTGAATGACATGCAAGTAAATTGATATTTTATAGTGAACTATTCCTTTAAGTCTCCTGTGATAACTAAAAAATATCTCCATTATAGTTTTTGTTAGAAACTGACCTTACCAAATTATCAGATTTTAATGGAAGAGATTAGACTATCAGCAGATTCTTTTAAGATAATTTTTTTGTGCTTTATTTAGTTTTCAACTGATAGCCCACTAAAATAATTAGGGAACATGGCACTCGGTCCAAATGGTTTTAATCTGTCAAAAACGAGGGAAAAATAAACCGTAAACATCCCACCCACACTGCCCAGGTGACAAACTCGCCGAGCTGTGACAAAATTACAGCACTCATATATTCATTATCGTAAACAGTGGGTCTTTTATAAAGGTTGCCATTGAAATTCAGTTATACACCACCATTTTTCAAGGTAACTTGTGATTGAAAGAATGATCTCAATTATAGAAAAACAGGCATACTTGGAACACCTGCATTGATTCGGTGCAAATAAAAAACAATTTATGTTGCCCCAAATCAGTGTGAATAAGATTTGGCATAAAACACATTTGGATGGAATACACTTAAATGTGCATATTGCATTAGTTGTTTGCATGCATTGTCCGACGTTGTACTAGTCCCAGATCTGTAATAACAAATGCAAGGCAAAACATTATATACTAGGTTGTGGAGGGTCCAGTAGACTCATGTGGTCTGGCAGACCAGTTGAATTACTCCTAATTCTAAATATTAAAGGACCATTGTATAATAGTTAGCGGCGTCAAGTGGTGAGGTAGACTCAACCCCTCCCCTCTCCCTTTCGAAGCAATACTGAGGCTGAGAAGACTAAGACATGTGGTCGACACGTTTTTGTTTCTTTGCTGAAGGAGATAACGTATTTACAAAAAGCGTTCTGTGGACCAGTTTGTCTGTTTATGGCTACTGTGGAAACAACAGGGCGACATGGCAACAACATTCCATGCAAGGGGACCCACGGTGTACGTAGATAGAAATAGCTTATTCTAAGGGAATAAAAACATAACGCTTCATTACGTGAGGTCTTCATACAACTCTGAACAAGTGTATTATCACATAATGTTAAAGCAACAGTGTAACAAAGGCATTTTTATAGGCAAATCATGTAGAAAATGTTCCTTAGGATTACAACTACATGTTACAACTCTTCATAGTAATTAAACACAAACTATTAAACTGTCAATATTAAGCTAGTCATATCAGCAGCAACAGAGCTGGGATTTCTTGGGATGTAAAAGTTGTACATGTGTGCTCAGGAGGAGCGGAGGCAATGTTTTCAACCACAGTAAAACACTCTTACAGTGTGGATTATATATACACTGTGAGAGTTAATTTGACATTTTTGAGCACTGGCGATTTTACTGTGAATAGACAAATACAATGACATCATAAAAGCATACTTAATGTTCAGTGGTGCTGTACACTCTAAAACAAGTATGTGAAGTTCAGTAGCTTTACAGAAAAACCTGTAAACTTCTATTAAAATATAGAAAAATAAATCAGATGAAATGCTGAACAAAAGAACATTGCTAGAATAGTAGACTTGAAAAGACAAAGACTTTCCATGTGCAGAAAACCAATTTGCATGACAAGCATTAACAATATCAGTGAAGTTTAACTTTCAACTACTCTGTCATTTCTTTGTATTAAATAGTGCTTATTAATTCAGTTATTGCACTTTTATACAGTATTCTGATGATGAAATTATATTTTTTATTTATATTAATAAGAGACCCAAGCTAAATCACTGATCCGAAATCTATTAAGAGAACAACTTAGTTATTGACTATTCGCTATTTTAATGTTACTAATACAAATTAATGCAACAATAAAAAAATCACACTTTTAAAGTATATGATTAACAAAATGAATGAAAAAATCTAAGCACGATATCTGTAAATAAAATAATTTTATTTCAGACAGAGTGAATTTAATGGTTGAATGTTGTTTAAAAACAGAGTGCAGTGCCTTTTAAGATGCTACACATCAGATGCAGTGTAGACAGCTTCATTGACCATTATTGAAGCGATTTAACTCTCACTTGTCACATTCATCTTTCAACAGCGGCTGCCATTATACTGATAATCATCCAATAGCAAGAACTACAGTTAAGACCAACGTCTTTGATGATTGATTGGCTCTTTCACTTGTATTTTTATCTTTCTTTATTGAGCATTCCAGTTTCTCCCATTCATTGTACAGTACCAAATAGTGGCATATCCCTGTGCTTTCTAGTTCTGGTGATACAATGATAACAATAGAAGTTATCAGTATAATGAGTTTTTAACAAACAAAATGTGTTTGAAAATTTTGCTTCCTTTGTTCCCATCTTGATTTTCTACACTTGCGGTAGGGCTTGGTTTTGAGATCAAACTTGAACTCTAAATACCTATCTGGACTACTTAATATTGATATAGCAATGATTGAATGGAAATGCATATTTGAGCATGGTGATTGTCTTCCTTTAGACCCCATCAAACTCGTCATCAGTCATTTTAACAAGTCTTTGGAGTTTCAGAGGTGATCTCAACAATGTTTCACACTTGGTTCATATGTCCTTCAACGAAAGTCGGGGATTTTATAGATTTAATATAGATGCAAATTTTATAGCGCAATAAACATTTACAAGGGGCAAACAAGATAAAGTTAGTACAAAAAAGATTGAGCTAAAGAGCTAAAGAGTTCAGAACCATATCAGCACCATAGAAACATTCATCTTTCGTCTTTCTATTATAATCAGCACCTTGTCACCACTTTCCAGAGGAGACCATGTCGCTTTTCAGAGTTCTTTTTTTGTGACCTATCACTAAATAATTCCTCAGTCTGTCCTTGAGGGCTGGGTGATTGAGACGGATGTTGTGAATGATACAGAGAACATGGCCCTCTGCTCCCAATCATTTTCTTGCAAGTGGCAGTTGCTCGAAATACCTTTCATGTACCCTATTTTTACAGACTTAATATTATATTCCAGTAGTGAAATTTTGGTTGGTGTCGTAATTTGTCATTTGGGCAGACTCTGTTTATTCCAAAACCATTTAAACACACTTACGACTGGGCAGTCTTTGGGGTTTACTGTAGCACTTAGCTGAAGGGCACTATAATTGGTGAAACATTTATCACCTTTCATAAGGTAAAATCTTTATTCACAGACAAAATACAATGCCCAAAGGTAGTGAACAGAAATTCTGTGCATTTTTAGATCTATTATGAGTGGCATGCAGTAAAAAAAAAAAAAAAACTACTTGTAAGTCGCTTTGGATAAAAGCGTCAGCCAAATGAATAAATGTAAATGTCAATGCAGTAGCGGTTTTAGGCACGGACGAGCCGGGCAGTTGCCTGGGGCGGCATTTTTTCATGTCACATGGGGGGCGGCACGAGCAGTAAAAAAAAACTCTGGGCCGCCGCGAAGCGGTTTTATATTATCTATCATTCATTCATTGTGTGGGGAATCGGCAAATTGGCGCCCCTGCATGCTGAGAAGGTGCCGTGTGTGTGAAGGGGAAAGGGGCGCGCAGGGGATAGTTCACCTCTAGGTGTTCAAACCGAACGAGAATGAAGCGTTAAGCGCGAGTGATTTACATGTTAAGTCAATTCAAAGACGCGATGACCTACTTGCGGTGCGATTCGCGCGAATGAGGCGAATTGAGCGTTCGCGTGATTCGCGCGAGTTGAAAAAAATTTACTTTGGCGAAAATTCGCGCTGCCAATCAGGAGCTTGTTCTAGTAGGGCCGTGATTATTTACATTTACATTTAGTCATTTAGCAGACGCTTTTATCCAAAGCGACTTACAAAGAGTTCGAGGAGCAATAAGCGATAGCCTATGTCATACAAAGAGCAATAGTACAATAGGTGCGTATACAAAGTTAGTTTCAACAAAAGCTAGACCGCTACCTGTTGAGAGAAGAGTGTTAATGTACGTTTTTTTTATTTTTTTTATTTGTCTGTCAGGTATTCGCCGAAGATGTGCGTTATTTGGAAGAAATTATTATGATTTAGCGAGCTGCAGAAGCCCCTCCCATGACGCAAATTCAATTAGTGGGCTAAAGTCAGTCACACACCACCTCGACTTTCTTCCAAATAACGCACATTTTATCCATAATGCAATGAATACAGGCCTACACAGGAATAAAAATTTTTCTGAATTGTGTGAAATGGCTAATAAAAAATAAGTAATACAAAACGGTTATGGCCGTGACTCGTTTCCTGAGTGACAGTGTTTGGGGGCGGGGGGGAATCTGTTGATTGTCGAGTGCCAAATAAACAGAGATGGACAGAAAAGGGTCAAAGCCATCAGTTGAACAAAAAAAATTGTTGTTATAAAAAATATGACGGTTTGTCATCATTTTATGTGTGTGTTTTATTTTTATTTATACATTTTTCGGGGGGGGGGGGGGGGGGGGGCTCAAAGGTGGTCTCGCCCGGGGTGCAATTCAATGTAGAACCGCCACTGGTGGCATGTCATAGACCCTGTCCCAAATGTCGCCCTCGCCACACTCTGCTGCATGGGCTTCTGGGTAATGGTCCAATGTGAAATTCGCAGAGCACAGCGGTTTCAAAAGAGCGCTTGTGAGTATCATCATGAAACCTCAAATGACAAATGGGACACCTTACGGTCTCATGGACTTCACAGACTGGGCACAATCAGAGGTCATGAGACCACAAGTCAACAATAGGTGTGCCAGTTGGGACAAGGCCATAACCTTCACATCTCAATATACCGGAAAGGATGAGATTTTAGCCCAGCTGAGCAACTGATTCGCACACTATTCACTTGGCCACCCCATCACATTACTGCCGCATCGTATCCATTTACCCTGAGCTCAGATACTCAGATAAGAAAAGTCACAACTTAAATTTCATCAGTCATTAAAGATGTACTCAAAAGGTTTTTCCACTATAAAATGTATAAAACAATTTTAAAAAGTGTATATCATTTATATTTACAGTTCAATAGTTCGCCTTCCCATTCGTGCTAGGCAAACAAATAAACAAACCATTGGCTAAAGGACCGAGCTTCACCCCCCCTGTAATAGAACTGCACAGAGGAAGAATAAGAGCATGGTAGGAGGAGATGGGGAGGAGGAAGGATGCCGGAATAACTAGCACTTGGGCGGCACAGAGACTGCCCCCTGATGATTGACAGGACTGAATGTTTAGGCTCCTCCCGAACCTACTGCAAGAACTTTATTTATTAACTTATTCACTTTATTTAACTAGTTTTGTCACCTCGCATTTCACTTTTTACCCATCTCTAATGAGAAGCCATCAGTAACATAGTCTCCTAGTAGTGTTGTTTCTTTCCTTAAGTGTAAACCCCTCTTTCCTCTCATAGGGATATCATTTCACAGTGTTGCCAAACAGGTCTTAATTTATTTCACAATAACAAGCACATCATGATGCCCTCGACTCCAACAAGCCCTCAAAACACATTATTAGTAATTCCTGCCTCTCACATGCTGCGGGAGCAGGTGGGGATTCAGGGGTGCATTATTGATGTTCTTTTTGTTTAAGGTTCAAATCTGTATGCATGATTAAAAATGGATGTCTTTGAAGTCTGTTTGATCAAACCAGAGGAGGGCAGTATGGTTTGGGGCTGTTCTGCTTCAACACCAGCAAGCCTAGATGTAACATACTACCAATAAGAATACCATGTTTGAAACGGGTTTTGCTTTGTGTACCTCACTGCAACAGATGTGGATACGAAATGTAAGAGGTTAGAAATATAATGCATTATACTGTGCATGTGTTCAATGGAAAAATAACCACATGCCAGAATACATAGTAGTAAATCATTACTTTGGGCCATTGAGATTGGGAGGAAAATATTTGGAGAAGCCACATATCAAATAATTGATATTCTCAAATTTTCTCTAAACTTTTTCTCAGATGTTGTCCTTACAGAACACATAAGGAATTAAAAATATATATATATAATTGTCAACTTAAAACCTTAAAAATCTAAATATTTAAATGACCATTGTTAACATGTGGGTATAAGCCCTACAATTATTTAAAAAAAAGAATTCTCCCAAAAATGACCATTTATTTTTTACTCACACTGGGTTATTTTCAACCCCGCATTGGGTCAGGGAGGGACTGACCCTGCCCATAGGTATAAATCAACCTGGTAAATGTTATTTTTTGATCCAACAATGATATAAAACAACCTGCTTTTGGGTTGAAACAACCTAACATTGGCCTAACATTTGGTTTTGTCCCTTTCTGACCCAATGCTGGGTTGAAAATAACCCTGTCTCTGTAGAACCATTTTATTTTTACAATATACTTTTTTTGTGTTGAGCTAACATTGAAATATGTGACGTTTCAGGCTCTTGCAGATTTATCTTTCTAAGTTGATTTATCTTTCTTTATATCTTACTCTGTGTGTGTTCAATGTTGTTTTTCATGGTTTAGTTTTTTTCTTGTTCAGCTGCTTTGACGCAATGCACATTGTATAAAGCGCATTGTAAATAAAACTGACGTGACTTGACAAATCTGGGCACAGTATAAGACACTGGTTTTCCAAGGGAGTCCCTAAGGTTCGTTCTTCCTAACGTCTGAGAAGTTAGAGACTTAACAAAACCCCTTTGGATTCTCATCGCTCTATAGAACATATCATTTTATAGCATTAAAGAAATCAGATTTCCTGCTTTTCATTCTAATGAAAAGATATGAATGTAAAAGCCCAGTGCACCATGTGGCTCTATATTGCTGTTGGAGCCCACTTTACCACTAATAAGAATAACTGAATTATTTGCACTCCATGAATCGAGAAAATATTATCAGTTTAATTTCTTGGCGGAATATATTTATTCTATACACGTTCACAAAACCCAAAGGCAAGACATGTATTCGTTCATACCACGGGACTTAAAATGCTTGAGGCCTGGAACAAATGTTTATGGCTCTAGCCATAACCCGGTGAGTATATGCTATACCATTAGGACATTATTAGACTCCCCTCATAACAATGTCTTGCCCTGACGACAGCCCAGCTTCTCCCTGAATCTGACGAAAGAAAGTCTCAGATCACTTTTATTACTTTTCCCATAATGCCTTGGTTCAGTGGGCTACTTAAGTGCTGCTTGACATTCAGTGCAATAGCTTGGTGTTGTTAAAGCAATTTATTTACTTTAGCACTTGCTCTGAGGTAATGTAAAGCTACAACCCGCCTCAAGTGCTATCACCATTTTACTTCATTTTCTGTTCGAATGTGCTGTGAGCTTTATCATTGTGTGTGGGGTACATTGGGTAGATAGTAAAAATGTGCTCTTGCATGACTGTGACCTTCAGATGGATTTTACAATACCCTTTGGAGATGCATTACGTCTTAAAATATTAGATAACGTGTTCTTACTTAGTAAATGTAAGTTAGTATCCAAGGTGAAAACAGATCTTAGTACCATACTTTTTCATGGTCCTGAATTTAAAAAGCATAATAATGCTTTGGTGTGTTAAAGTCCTTTTGTTATCTGTTGTAACACCGGCGGTCAGACTAGACTTGTAGCATGCAAAATTCATTCAGACGGCCATGAAAATGAGTGGGAGCGTTTCCTCCATCTTTTACAACTCTGAAACGAGAGGTCACACTGTGAAGTTTTGATCTTCTATTGGTCTTATGCACTCATGTGACCTGAATTTGCAGAGTTCACCAACTTAAACGTTGCTACGCAGTAAAATATCTTCGAACGGGGTTGCGCTTCCCGTCTGACGCATTTGCATGCTCATGAATGGAAGTCAATGGATCGAAAAAAGTCAAGTGTGACTGCGGATTTAGTCTGAATAACATTTACATTCAAAAACATTTCAAACCTACTCAAAAGGTACAAATAAGGCATGGATAAACAAATTACTTTCATTATTTTGTCATACTAAATCCTTAAATCCTATATCCATGTATTAAACAGTGTAAAGTCATAAATAACAAGTCAGTCAATAAGACTTTCCATTTTCTTTGTCTTTGAAAAGCATTTCACTACCTGTACAACCTGACAGACTTCATTTTCTGCTACAATAGACACAATCTAAAAGATTCACGCTGCTGTCACTGGGGAAACACAAGAGCAAAGAAAATTACATATTTTGATGTGGACAGCCAAGCAAAATATAGAATAAAAATGTTAATTACAAATTTCCATAAAGAAAATGTTTTAGTTTTTTATGCATACACAAAACAATACATGACATGAAACAATAATTTAATGACTTTATATATCCACTGTTAACTTATACCACTTTCTATATTATTCGAGCTGGTCAAAGTTTTGAAAATAAATCTGAATATAACGCCCACACTATGTTCCAGAACTGTTTTCTTTCTTTAATGTCTGAATAAAAATCATTTTCTGCAAAGAAAGTCTTGTAAACTGAATCATGTTACTCAAACATAAAAAGGCAGGATAGAGAGTTTCAAAAGCACCATGCGGAATGAATAAAAGATGTTTGTTGTGACAGGATTTAAAACAGCTCTTCTAAAGTTCTCAGTACACAAGAAAAATAATGGTCATTGGTTCAAACACCAGAGCCTGTTGCACGATGCGAGATGATAAAACTCAAGACATTAGCAAAAAGTAGGTGTTCGTATTTTTTAAGGGAAAGAGAGAGAGTGAGTATAATGTTCTTAGATGCATATTGATACTTAATCATCACATTTATTGGTTCATTGTCTATTGTTTCTAATCAGCTCAACAGGTGTCTAGTTTAGTTTTTTTACGTACCCTGTGAATATCTGAGCTTGTTTTGTGTACAATATTATTGTTATTTCTTGAGTTAAAGTCGAGTAGAATTCCTGTTTGTGCAAGACACATACTGTTAAAATGAATACCTGATGATGCACTTTAAGTCGCTTTAAATAAACACATGTGCCAAATGCATTAACGTAGCCTATTCCAGAAATATTGATGTGGTTCTTTCACGAACAGACATTTTCACTATGTATTTCAATTGCTATGTAAATTCAACTGAATTTAAATTTGACAAGGCACAAACCTGCAGTCTAACATCATATTTGTCCATTTATCAAAGATGGCACCAATGTTGTTAGCAGCTAACGCTTTTCCTGTAGTAACTGTACAGACCACCTGCCCAAATCAGCATGATTTGATTGCTTCTCCATGCCCGTGTAATAAAATGCATATATGAAAGATAATTTCCTCAGGGAAGGCACTACATTGGATTAGCCGTATTATGTACTCACGAGAAGGCCATGTGTTGTTGTTTATACAATAAATAGTGTGCGAGAATTAATTATCAATCGGATGGAAGATTGATTTAATTGAAAGAAATGATCTAATTACGGATTCAAATAAATGATCCTAAATGGCATTACTGATATCATTGTTGGCTTACACCATAAATAAGCTCTGTCTAGGAAGCATTCTCTTTCATTTGTTTTTAAATTGCATTTCTACATTCATGCAAGGGCTCACAGATGATCTTCACCATTTAGTATTGATCTGATATCAATGAGTCTTTCATCTGGTATCTGGATTTCTCATCCCTGGTGCCTTTGTTGAATGTGTAAACTCTCATTATTAGGGTGCCATAAGTGTTTTGTATTCCTAAACAACAGCCATGTATCAGCAGCTAGTGAGATCGAAGAGAATACATCGCAGGTTTACAGTATATGGGTCATTCAAAAATGGCCGCTGATAATTAGATGTGCTCGCACATTTTCCATACGCTTCATCTATTTATCTGCGTGTTGCGAAAGAGAAACATACCACAAACCACAGTGGAGATTTAATTCAAAATGTAAATACAGCTGAGTCTGAGTCCCCAGAGCATTATTTATCGCATTTTATTTTAACTTTTCCATCCGTATTGTACATGCATATACTTGTGCTTTGTACATTCTGCGTGCATTGCTTCCTTAAATATACTGTAAACATACATTGCGTGTCAGAGGAAAAAGTGCAATAGGGACTGGGACAGGTAGGTGTTTTGTATTGTTTTTCTTGTTTATTTGATTTCTGGGTAAAGTACTGTATGACCTGAACATCATTTTTTGAACAAGTTTTGTTAGAATAACTTTCTTCATTTTATTTCGCTAACCCATCATTTTTATTCGCAGCATCTATACACCTATCCATTGCATGTCAAATATAAGCTGATCCACAGCGGGGTTGTAGAAGTAGGTGGTTTTGTTACACTTAAAGAGGAGCGCTGGAGAGCAAGAACATGACCATTGTTCTACTGACATATCACCATGGTTACTTGGGTGGTGTACTCGCTTGCCTGAAGAAAAAAAACCTAGCTCTCTCCCTGCCTGTATCAGGGTCAAACAAAATAAGCACTTCAGAATCTAAATCTTTTACCGTCCATGTAGGTCTATCTGATTTACATTTAGTTCTTGAAAATAGCAAGTGTATTTACACGGTGTGCTGTAATACAGTTGCTTAAACTCAAAACAGAGCAGATATGCTGTCATGGTGACTGGTGAGTCACATGTAAATTTCATTATGGTTCCCACAAGCATTGGTTGTGAGGGCTGTTGATCGGTTTTTCCATTCGTAAAAAGAAAAAGGTTTCCGGGTCCCTGCTGCATATTCAAGGTTCATTTAAGGTCACCTCTGCATTCATAGTTTTTGAACGTTCGTCGGTTGCAAACAGCTGATGTAATTTGCAACGGCCACTTTGGGAACAAATGGATTGGTCATGGGTTTTGTCCCTGTTAATTAAAAATAAACATTGTATTCATTGCGTTTGGGCAGGACATGCCCCCCTTAAGTAAAAAGAAACGTGGGCATAGTACAGCTTACCGTAAAATTGTGAAACTCTAAAAACCTCAAGCTTTTCTGCAGCTTCAGACTTTTATCCCTATGCAAATCCTGTCTGATTCATCTTTAATCTCCCTTTTTTTCTTTCAGATGAATATGCGTATCAAATGACATTCTGGACCTCTCAGTTTTGGGAATGTGACAATTTTTGGAAGGGTTTGTGGTGGTCAAAACAGCTTGGATATTAAGTATTCCGCACATTCTGTAGGAAAAGCAAACATATACTGTATAAGAATGCAAATAGATATTCTCCAAAGGCCACATTTAGGGCTGGAAAAGATGTGTATCTTTTTTTGTTGGTATGCTCTCTCGGTGGGTATGTCTAGACTAGCCTCAGACGTCCCACGGACTGTTGGCTAAACGTCTGATGCAAAAGGCACACTTTTATGGAAACACTTTAGCACGTTCAAAGTCGTCATCTGATTGGTTGAATTTCACAGGATTTCCGGTAGACGTGCGTGTTGCATTCTTTAACGGCTGTCAGATCACGATCGACCAAACGCTTAATTCTTAAAAGTATGCGAGTTTAATACTTATAAACGTATAATCGTATTGTTGCTGTTAAATTTTGACACATTCGTGAATTTACACTGGTCTGTTACTGCATGGACATTTCCAAGCCTCAACACATGACGAAACGTGATTGGTTGCTTTACCTGTCAGTCATATGGCCTATATTGAGCAGGCCTTGGCCAAAGACTATGTCTAGACGAACTTGCTTTCAGTAATGAAGGTAATGTATTATTTGACATCAATAGCACTAAATCAAGCATAAGGCATGCAGCTGATGCAGCATTATTTTTGTCTCATACCTGATAATAAAATTCAGTGCATGGTATATGTCTCCAATTCCGTTTGTGCTAGAAACAACAAACAGCACGGCAAATCATGAAGCTTGTTGAGAAGAAATTTATTATAGGTTGGCAAAAAATGAGATGGAATGAGATAAAAATATTGCATAATTCTGTAAACGGCCCTTGCAACCGCAGTTATTCGGTTTTACCTAATAAAAAAAATATATTTCTAGTCTACCTTTTGATGAATTTGTCAATTAGCCATGTTTAAATATTGTAGCCTTTTGTTGCACGCAAATGAAAAATGAAAAGCAGACAATGAAAAACAAAACATTGAAGCAGGATTTTAAGGATGCATCGTAAATACTAAACATTCATACTATGCCACAGAACAATAGATGATCAATAATGCGATGCACGGTGTTGCCAAGGAAGGAAAATATGTGGTAAGTAATAGCTTGTTGCGTGCAATGGGAATGTTCTTGTTAACTATTGACATTCCCTTTCAAGCATCATTAAAAAAAGGCTTTCTCTGTATTTAGACAAACTCTTGGGAGTCTTACACTACATTGTTGTCTATATGTAAATCATACATCCATTTATCATTTTCCCATACTTTTTATCATTTATCCCTTTTACAAATCCTTCCCAAAACAATTATAGAAAGAAATAATTGATTTTAGTCCCCGGGTATGGTTAGCGATTGAATATTAACATGCTTTTCCAAAGCTTTGGTACATTTATCCCTTCTTGTGATGCTTGTTTGTCACAAATCCAGATCCTTGTTCAAACGGTACCCGATTTGTGACACAGGTCACCTTCAATATTTACATTGTGTTTGATTTAAATCATAACTTAATAAATCTTAATTGAAAACTTGAGGACATCCTGATTGAAGCCTTTGAAGTTATCAAGAAGGAATTCTGGGTTTATTTGTTTGCGATATTACAATGAGATTACATTGTCAGATAAAATTTAAAGTGTACAATACTCACACTGATGTTCACGCTGCCCTAACAGAAATGCTTTCAATAAGCATGATAGATCTTTGGTTTGTGGAATATGTAAAGGCTAGTGTAAAGGCTTGTGTATAGTGTGCTCTAGCATAAAGAAAATGTAATACATATTCAGTGCAAATAGACTTTAATGAGCAACCATCGCCTAACATGCACCCAGTAGGATATCCTCAAACAAAATGCTTTGACATTGACAAAAGCAAAATATATGAGTGTACTTTGCCCTCCAGTGGAGAACAGGGTGTACAACAGTGGTATGAGACCCTGGGACTACAAACACCAAGCTGCTAGCCTGCTGTGTGTTGCACTTTACACACATAGCCAGCCAGTGATAAGGCGGTCATGAAATGCTAAAAAAGATTGCTAATGTTGCTGAAATGACAGATATCTAAAATCTGCTGTTCAGCCTAGCGTGCGTGCGGAAGCTCTGTGGCTCTCGCTTGTTTTCTCTCTGGGGGTTTAGGAATAATGGCACACAGCAATGAAATCTAATAACAACTGTGAAGAAATTAGCTGAGGTCTATGGCCCCAAATGCTACTATAGCGATTTAATCTCACTTGAAAGTCCTCTGCCACTAAAGCTTGAATAGGTTCCTTTCACATGACAGATAAAGGCTGATTGGGTCTAAATGGCCAGCGCGGATCATTCTATTCTGGTCTCCTCTTAAAATAGCATTTTTCAACTGATTTAACAGGATGTATTTCTTTTGGCGAAAAAAGACCAGGGGCCTCATTTATAAAACGTGAGTATGCACGGATTTGATCGTAAAGTGTGCGTTCACAAAAATCTGAATCATAGTCTGTGCATATGTTCGTTCGATGATACACACGTATGCACTTAGAGAAATTACCTTAAAATCTAATTTAGGATGAATTCTATGCAACATTTTATTAATGGGGCCTCAATTATAAAATGTTGAGGTAGAAATCATCCTTAATTAAATTTGATACATTTCTCATAGCACATTTTATAAATGAGGCCACTGGTGTCCTTTTCAGGCTTCTTTTGACCCAAGAAAACTATGCCTGTCCACTAGCTTGATCAACAATACAGCATAAAACTGAGAACTCATGGGAACAATGTGCGGTTTCTCTTATGGATCTTTGTTACATTGGTACCGAAACCCGGGAGGAAGGAGAGACATGCTGTCGGAGAGCCCTCGCTGCCGAGGGTGATAGCGGTGCTGAGAGTTCAGGATTCGGATGGGACGAAGACCTCAATGCCGTGCTCCTGGGTCGAAAGTGGGATGGCTGCCATTCAAGAGGTAGTGGAGGAGTCGCCGTCGTTCGCCATGGGCCGGAGCCTGCTGCTATCCGCCATGGAGGGGAGGAGAAGTCGGGAGACTTGCTGCCAGCTGCCCTAACTGGAGGAGCCATTGCCGGCTGCCAGGAGGCATATCGAGCCGTCCACCGAGCGTCCAGTACCATCGCATGGCACTGTGAGGAAGAGCTTCTCAGCTGGCTGAGGACCGAGCGACAATGTGTCGGGGAATCGGACCAGGATTATTTTCCTCTCTTCCCTCTCTCGCCTGTGTCGCTCCTTGTGCTTCCGTCTCCTTTTCTCTCGTCTCGGCTGTCCCTACCCCAGACCGCCGAGACTGGCCCCTGGGGGGGGGTGTAGAGCTTAGTCTCAGGGAGTGCCCCTCAGCCTTCGAGGGGCGATGGGGGTATGTGGTGAGCAGGGCGGGACGAGAGCCGTGAGGTAAAGGAGTGAGGCCAGTCACGTGAGTGACAACAAGCGTCAGTTGTGCGTGGACCGGTCTTGGATCTCTTTATATTTTATGGGGTTATGTTTCTTTTATTGTTTGTTCATTTAATTAAATATTGTTTTACTTTCGCCGGTTCTCATTTCCTTCCTTCTTTTATGGAACTTTGTTACAGAGGCCCACTGAGACAGTGCCCACTACGAGGCTACACCCTGATGGAGTGAGTCGTCACTAATAGTGGGCAGGGTCTGGGAGCAGTGGCCAAAGGGATGGCATCCGCGATCAAGTATGGCAGTCTCTAGTACAGACAGAGAGCTGCTCAGAGCGTCCGAGCTCTGCGTCCGGTCCAACAGAGGCGCAAGGCGCTTTATCGACACTATACGTGAGGGTTAGGAGCACCTGCAAGTTCCCCACCTGGTTCCTGAAGGGAGTGGTGGGGTCCGGGCACATGGCCAGGCTTAGGACTCCCCCAGGGCACTTGCTGGACACAGAGAGTGCGTGCAGGAATCGCTGGCCGGTTCGTGCTGTCCAGGACACTTACCTGAGGGGACAGCGCGATACTGACCACACACTCTGTGGGTCTTCCCAGGGTACCAGGGCGAAAAAAGGGCGCCACATCAGCGTACAGGTGCTAATGGTTAGCTCTTGTCTGAATGACCGTGCTCACGACTGCAGGAGACAGGTAACTCAGGATCTCCTTGTTCCTTCCAGAGGCCAGACATGGAGGTTCCAGAGGTCTGGGCACAGGTGCTAGGCAGTGCTCTTTCCCTGAGAATGACTTTGTCAGGGGGAATCGGCCAGGGGGGAGTGATCATCAGAAACGCTGACTTCCGAGAACAGAGCATGGTAGGGCCCCTAGGGCACAACAAGCAGAGCTCAACTACCCTGACTCTGCACAGTACCTGTGCGGGAGGCTCACTGGGGGAGAAGCCGTATGTGGGGAGGAAGGCCGTACCACAGCGTCAACCCAAGTGGCGGCCATCTGTGGGGACTGCGACAGCACAACCCACCTGGGGTACCGGGGTCTGGAAGATCCATGGTAATGGCTGCAACAGATTTACGTCCATAAGACCCCGCCTATCACCACTGCCGCTCGCTGCCGCAGACAGCTTAAGAGCCGCTGTCAAGCAGGAAACGGACAGTGTTGTGGTCGTGTCCACGCGAACACAAACAGCTGTGACCTCAATACCGTGATTGACATGTGCCGCAGTGCGGGGATGTCATATCCACGAACGCTACTTCAGCATGCTGGTGACCCAGACATGTGACGCAATCGTGCCTGTTTAGCTCGAGGACGATCGGTGGCACCCAAGACTACGGCGGTGAGATATGCCTGGCAACATGTGCACGCTGAAGGAGAATTTGCTCATTTAGAAATATGCTCTTTGAAGACACCTCTGACAGCTACTGAAACGCCCAGGGGAAGTCTTAAACGCCAGGATGAGTTCCGCTGCTCCATGTCGTAAATCCAGTAGGAGAAATCGAAGATAGATTGCGAAATGACGCTCTGTTTTGCATGTTCAAACCTAAGTGCCAAGTGGGCAAAATAGGGCTTTGGGCGACATCGTGGTCAACCGAGATGCGATGCATTTTATGGTGCTCTGGGCGCTGCCGCAATCGCAAACTTTTTACAGTCAAACATTATGCCAATTATTCTGTTACTACGGGTCCACAGTTGCAAATCTATTGGCTAGGTTTTCAGCAAGCAAACGCGCCCCGAACGGCGCCGGACACCACGCAGAGAGACTAACAGAAAGGGAACATAATACTATAAAAGAAAAAACACAATAATAAATGCATATCCTAATTGACAAAATGTAAAGGGCTTTGATCCATCTGTGCGATGTGGCATTTCCACTATAAATATATGTCCGCTGATCTATCTGTGCAATGTGGCATTGAGTGGAACACAAGTTCATGGCTTTCTTGGCTCTTATGGATTGTTACTTTGTGATACAGCCATATACATTGATTTGACTAATATCAGAATATGTTGCGTAATTGTGCACCACTGGTTTCTCCCATCTAGTCATTTACCCTGGTAGGCCTTTATGTGATCCGAGTTACCTTAGCTTTGGTGATCTTGGTATGAAATAGATTTTAGAAAAATGTGGCTTTGTCATGATCACGAGAAGGTGAGACACGAGGGGGTAACATAAAACGAGGGGGTAAACCAAGAGAAACATGACATGATGCGGCAGAATCATGACAGGCTTGGTGGCTTTCATCAGTGCCATTTATCTTTAGAGACCTTATCTAGGAAAACCAGGCTAAAGTCTAAGAGTCTAATTATGAGCTAACTGGCATTAAAGTTTGACTTCAACCCTTCTTTTCAGTAGAATGTATATTTTAGACATAGCGTTACACAATTGAGGTTATATTCCACAAAAATGTTCTTTACATTATATAGGTTGACTTAAACTGGGTTTTTACAGACTGGGTCACTTATGATCACTGTAACACAGTTTTGAATGTGTAGCCAGAAAATAATGTGTGTTGTAGAGTTGTATGTCAAATTTGGAATTGAAGCTTGTTACATGATGAAATGGAGACACATGCATGGTTATATTAGCCTGATTATATTAGCTAGTATGTGACCCTGGACCAAAAAAGCAGTCATACGTAGCACAGGATATCTATAGCAATACTCAGCAATATATTGTATGGGAGAAAATTATTGATTTCTATTTTATGCCATCATTAAGATATTTAAAGATCATGTTCACTTATTTCATGGCTTAACCATATACACATGTGTAAATAAAACACCAACTAATTTGCTGTCTTTCATGGCTGCAAAATATGAATACTGTAGTTCCTTTGAAATTTAACATATATAGTAAATTTGAATGTAGTGGAAATTTTCTAGTCTAGCTTCTTGATGTGTCTGTCTATATGTTTACGAAGTGTTTATCTATGTTTTCTTTAAAAATGGTATCATGTTTTTCTCTAAACACGTCATACCACTCTGCCTTTGCCCTCGAGCAGAGGCCAAGATGTTCTGTTTGAAATAACGGACATCATTTCTCGTAAACCAGCTCGGGATTCTTGCTAGGGGCAAAGGGAGGGGGTGTCACGTTTTAATATATAAACTTTGGGTGCAGGAGGAAAGAGGGCCTTCTCTCTGCACCATGCTTGTGATGCAGACTGAATGTCAATAAAATATAAAATACCTTGCAAGGTAACTCATGCTCTCTGTGTGTTGCATTTGTCTGAAGTATTTAAAACTCACCTTGATTAAGGAATAAGAAAATTCCACAACAATTTGACGACGAGGCATGGGATCACAAGGCTGACGGAGAACGGACTAGAGTTGACTGATCATTCTGGACATAGCAAATCCAGTTCTAACCCCATACAGGGACGAGAGAACTCTACTCCGGACACCAAGCTGACGTGATCCCAAAACAACTCAGTGCAAGGCACAAAAGCGATTAGTCAGATAGATTCCTAAAAAGTCTGTAGAGCAGGGACTACTCTGAAATAGTAAATTAAAAAAAAATCTGTAGAGCAGGGACTACTCTGAATTAATAGATTTCTAAACAGTCTGTAGAGCAGGGATTACTCTGAAATAAAATAGAATTCTAAAAAGTCTGTGGAGCAGGGACTACTCTGAAATAGAAAGAACATTTCTAAACAGTCTGTAGAGGGGGGACTACTCTGAATCGTGAAAAATGGGACAAGGAAGATCCCATATGAATATGGATAAACCAACATACAGAGAAATGAGGAAAAGGTGGGGAACGGGAAGTTTACAAGGTGTACCCTATCTGAAAGAAAAAGCAAACTTTCCTGAAAACGGTACATTTAGTACCACAAAATTAGAGAAAATAAGAGAACACATGGGAAAAAAAGACATATTTAAAATGTCCAAAACAGAAAGAGAAAAATATGATGAAGCATGTAAATGTTTAGAATTATGGGAGAGGGAAGCAAATAGACGTGACCATGTTTTTAAAGAAAAGGCTTTGGAAGAACTTCCACCGCCGTGTCATACACCCCCACCGCCGCATGCTCCATTGTATCCTGTTTTGCCTAAACATAATGATTTAACCCCTCTGTCTCCTTTACCCCCATCTATGACTTGTTACAAACACTAACCGGAGGATGATTGTGTCCCTCCTCACCGACATCTGAAACCAATCGAGGTGACCCCAAAGCAAGAGAAAGTCCGTCCAGCCCCGCCAGTCGCCAGAGTTCCCCTGACGAGAGGGGCGGCAAAAAGACAGACACAGCCGGATGCTCCACCCGCTTGGAAGAATACGTCGAACGACTTCTATCCCAAAGAACCTTTCGATGAAGATGGACAGCAGTTCCCTATGGTCGAGGTGGCAGGTCCAGAGGGACCCAAACTAGCTTTTAGACACTGGACCAAAGCCGAAATGAAAGAGGCAGCTGAACATCTCAGTTCAGCAGAGAAAGGGGGAGTATTGATGGCTGAAGAACTTTTGACATTTTGCAAGGAATTCTCACCCTCAACGAGAGAATTAGAGAGACTGTTGAAAGTCAGACTAAAACCATCTGACCTAAGAAAGCTACAGGGTAAATGGCCTGTGGAGGATAAGAGAAGGGAACATTTCAACTGGTCGCATGCAGACAATGCTGAGTACAGGAGGATTTTGGAAGAATTCTTAGAAGGACTAAAAACTACGTTTCCCAAAGCTCTGAACCTGGACAAGATCGCTGCTTGTGTGCAAAAAACGGATGAAAGAGTGGAGGATTTCTTGGCCAGGCTGGAGGAAGTATTTAAAGAACATTCTGGACTTCAACCGGATGCAGACGGACCAGACATTGGTCCGTTCGAAGGACATCTCAGGTCCGCTTTTCTGCGGAACCTCCGAGGAGAGCTGGGACGAGAAGTGGAAAAATCGTGCATCGAGCCAGATCGCGCAAGAATGAATGAGATCATCCATCATGCTGTGCACGCAGAAAGACAAACAGAGAAGAAAGAGCTTCAGAAGAAACACAAACAAGACGAAGAGCTTCACATGGCTCTAGTAAACATCGGCGAAGAGCATGGAGGGAAAGGAAACTGGCGTGGACGTGGAAGAGGGAGAGGAGGTTTTAAACCCTCTTGCATGTATGGAGAGAAGTGTTTCAATTGTGGAAGAACGGGGCATTGGCACAAAGATTGTCCTGAGCCTCGGAGATCGCGGAGGTCAAGAGAAAAGGTAGATGGAAGTGAGGAGGTGAGGCATCATTCCGAGGGTGGTGAGTATGATTTCCTCTAGCATATGCAATTAAGAAATGCTTTTTCCTACTGTATGCAATGAAGATCTGCTTAGCTCACATTCCATGATGAATGAACTGCTTTCTGAACTTTGCTAAAATGCACAATGCCTGTGTGCAACAAACTGCTTGAATCTTTGATAGATTCAGGGGCAACAAATAGCCTACTGTGATTCACAAGAAGTGTTTAAATTTGAAGAGTCTAAACTAGCTGTTTATTCCCTAAATGCTAGTAGCTCTAATGTAAAATAATTTATGTCAAAAGGGTGCAATGCGAGTTGGGGAGTGTCAAATTTCAACACAGGTTTCTAATGTCTGACTGCTGCCCGATTCATTTGCTGGGCAGAGTCATAATGATTGAGCATGATACCAACACGACCCCAGTGCAGCGCTCGTACAGCTGTACGATGTAGTTTTGAATTACGTAAGTACGATGTAGAATGTATTGCCTCACAGAGCCTCATGACGTTGATTGCAATGGTGTGGGGAGCTGTGGGTGTTTTGCTGACAAATATGCGCACGCCATAGAATGGGTTAAAAGGGATGACGTGCAATATTCAAATTTGTTGCACGCCCATCGTGAGAATCATGCCTGTCTGTCAGCAACAAGGGGACTTGAAGTGTTTTCACACACAAAAAGACTAATGAAGAAATTTTGGGAAGGTGCCCGTACAACTTTGGGTAACAGGAAAATATTATGTTGGGTTGTTTAGGAACTGTGAGCCTGTTGTGATAACGCCCAAGGGTAATTTTCGTCCACGCAAACAGCAATACCCCCTCAAACTAGAAGCCTCAAACCAGAAGCCCTCAATGGCATGAGGCCAATATTTAATGAGTTTAAAAAGATAAAAAAATAAAGGCATAGTTGTTCCATGCCCAAGTTTACAGGTGCACGCCTTTGTTTCAAGTTAAAAAGATAAGAGAAAAGAACACAAAGTAAATGTCTCCAAAGTCCAGCTGGCAAAACGATTTGTTCATTTTTTGGGTCACGAAATTACTGACCGCGGCAGACAGCTGTCCGCAAAGCGTGTCTGCAATTACAGACATCGCAAGTCCAAAAGCAAAGAAGCAATTGATATCATTTTTAGGGACCATTTCTCTGCTCAGACAGCAGAGCTCATTGCACTCACACGTGCATGGGAATTAGCAAAGAATAAAAATGTAGACATTCACACAGATAGCAGATATGCATTTGGTGTAACTCATGATTTTGGCACACTGTGGAAACACAGAAACTTTTTAAAAGCTGATGGTAAAAACATCCTTAATCACACACAGGTTGCTGATATGCTATCTGCCATTCTTCTCCCATCAGCCATTGTTGTGTGTGACGGTGACACACACACTTTTTTTATCAGAAACAATTTCTACAGGAAGCCGACGAGCTGACCTTGCAGCAAAGCAAGCAAGAAATCACTAACAAAACTCTTTCTCTTGCAGAGATGCAAACATTTTGCAGAACCGGATAAGCATGCACTCTGCAAGGAGTGCTCATGTAAATACACAGACAATGTTTAGGGGGGCCCAAATCGCCTCACCTGTTTGCCAAAAAAAAATTTCTCTGCTTTTGCGATTTTGATGCATGGCCTAGACCACGCGTCAAAAGGGGGGATGTTACAAGGCAATGTGTTTTTGTGTTTTTGCTCTCAAAATATTTGTGCAGGTCAAAGGAGCAGTAGCAAACAGAGCTGACAAATCATTACACAGCTTCCAGCCAGGAGACTTCGAAGTAGTCAAAGATTTCAGGAGGAAGTCGTGGGAAAGACACACCTCCCACAGCAAAAAGGTGTCCAAGGAGGGGCAACTCCAACCGTATGGCTCTTCGCAATGGTCGTGCTGACTGAAGCAACAGGAGGGGCACTATTGGTGCTCGCAAAGGGAATCAACTGTTCGAGTCAGGGACGCATCGAACCCCGAGAAATTAGAGATTATAGAATTTTGTTTCTGTGCAACACTATATTCCAAGTTTAATAAAATGGTATGGGGAGGGACAGTGTTACCCTAATTCTGCTAGGTACTGGGGAACAAATATGTATTTGTGTAGAGGTACGTGTACCTCAGGTGATGTTGTGGATAAGGCAACAAAATTTGAAAATGTGGGCCATTATGTCCCCTGGGACGGCCAAATAAAAAGGAAAAAGACTAGCTCTAACTCACAAAAATTTTAATTATGAGGGAACGGGAGTAACTTCCCAAATAAGAGTGGAAATATGGAAAGTGATAAAGGTTTAAGCAGGGCAGTATTGGTGTATGTGGTAGAGAAAGGGGAAAGACACAGGTCAGAAGGTTCAGATATCAGTGCAGCCAAGGAATATTTAGGCCGCAGAGCAGGCAGAAAAAAAAGAGGCTAGAACGTAGATATGAGAAAGACAATATACCAATGCAAAGGCAATAAGGCATGTGCATTGGCACTGATAGAAAAGAAAGAGGTTGGAGTGAATGACAGTTGCAAACAGCACCAACAACGCCGAAGAAAAGACAGAGTGCAGAGAAGCAGGTGGTAAGTAAAGTACAGAATTGAACAGTTTGGAAGTAGGGAATTAGGATTGCAGGGTAGGTTAGTTTTAGATGTGCTCACCGCAGAGAAAAGCTGTGTGTGTGCAAAATGCTCGGTGTCAGTTGTTGTTTCTACATTCCGGATTAAGCTGATAATGTAACCGACATTATAAAACACATGAAGAATGCAATCAGGGAACCGGATGATATGACTAACAGTCTGTTGAAATGGTGGAATAGCCAAGGTTGGGGGGGCGTGGGTGAGGCAGGTGACATTACCCATTCTAGTGGGATTGTTATTTCTTATAATTATGTTACCATGTTTAATTTACTGTTTTCAAAACTGTTAAAATAAAATACTATAAGGGAGCATGGCTGCAATTGAACAAAGGTTCATGGTGCAGGCCATTGACCTCACGGAAGGGGAATTTATTGAGTACGATGACAACGGCCTATGAAATCTGTAAGAGAAAGGGCGTTGCTCATTTTACAGGTTGAGGCATAAAGATTTTGGTTATCATATATGATAAAAGACGGGAATGTGGTGGAAATTTTCTAATCTAGCTTCTTGATGTGTCTGTCTATATGTTTACGAAGTGTTTATCTATGTTTTCTTTAAAAATGTTATCATGTTTTTCTCTAAACACGTCATACCACTCTGCCTTTGCCCTCGAGCAGAGGCCAAGATGTTCTGTTTGGAATAACGGACATCACTTCTCGTAAACCAGCTCGGGATTCTTGCTAGGGGCAAAGGGAGGGGGTGTCACGTTTTAATATATAAACTCTGGGTGCAGGAGGAAAGAGGGCCTTCTCTCTCAAACATTAACTCACAGAAACTGAAACCTTTAAATGGACCGTCTATCATCTACAGCTGCATTGGACATTTTGCATTGACTGTGACTAAACATTTTGTAAGGTGCTGCTCAGCCTTACATTACAGATCAACTTTTATGTTTTGGAGGAGGGCAAAATCTGCCAAAAATGACTCTACAACCACCATTTATCAACCCAGTAAGTGACCAATTATTTTGGAACATATGATTCAGTTGAAGTTGTTAAGGTTCGTGATCACAGCAAGGCTTATTAAGCAAAGAAGTATTCCATTATGAAACAATCTACATTCATATATACAAAAAAAACATATCTTGAACATTTTTATCATATTGTTTTATAAATGATTGCAATATTTTTTTTCTTCATGTTGTACTGCATAAAATATAATATTCCTCAGATCAGGAATAAGGGTTTCAAATACTAAAAACTATATTTGTGTTTGCCAGTATTTATAGTAATTTGCCAACAGACTCAAACAATTGTGGCACAATAGAACTTCTGCTTGCGTTTCAAGAATGAGAACTCAACCTATAAAACTCTTTCAGTTAGGCAGACCTAAAGCCCTCAATTAATACATCTAAATGTACCCTCATTCATGCCAAAAAAACAAGAAACCACAATCCTATATTTTGATAATATTTTGATACTTTGTAAACATCATGGACTGGTAACTCTGGTAACTGCTAATTCAATTGACCCTGCATTGTTTATGGTGAAAGTAAATTATAATATTTTTGGTGTACTTTGTCTTCTTAACATGCCAAAATGTTTGTACTGTAAATATCATGCTTAAAAGATAGAAGAAGAAACTAAATTGCTTGTAGTAAAAATATATTTTTTTCTAATGAAAATATTGCATTGTTTGTTATATGCATGCATTTATATAGTCACAATAATTTAAGGTCATGGCACATTCATAATGTACGGCCAGCCGCAGCCAGTCTCACTCAAGACCAGGTCCGACACAGGTTTGACGCCTTGTGCCGGTGTAACACGCTCTCCAGGGAACCCGACTCTGAAGCCAATGCTGAGCGGTCTCATATGCATCAACCCGAGCGGCATGACTGCCGACAAGGATGATATATGCCCCAAGAGCCTCTGAGTGTTTCAGGGACGACCGCTGAATGCTGCCTGACGAGGGCCAGGCAGCACAGCATCGACTGGGCAGACTTTCGTGAGGCATGCTGCATGGTAACTGAGTCTAGTCCCATACCAGGAAAAGAGGTTATCCGACAGGGGAGAGCATGCTCTTGTCCTCGTTGGCCCGTAGGCCCAATCGGTCGAGGTGCCAGGCATATGGTCCCTGAGCTCAGGCCACTGATCCCACGAGTGCCAAGATAGTTAGCATACGCACGCCCTGCTCCCATTGTGCATCAAGCATGCGGACTCCCTCGACGCCTGCCATCTGCGCAGGATAGAGCCAAAGGTGTTTTTCTTGGACATCGTCGGACCCAGTGTGCGCGCCCGTAGAGTGAGGTCTGTGGCGGTGCGCAGGCCCTGCTTAACTGCTGGGTCCTGTTTTCCCTCATCTAATCACTCCAACACCTTAGCCTGGTGGATGCAAGATGGCCATGGCGTGAAGGCATGCTGTTAGCCCTTGACATCATTGATGGCGAGGACTAACATGCTTTGGAAGGGAGCCTTGGTCGGTGCCTCCAGTTGCACTTGTGCCACGAGAGCATGCTCTACCTGGGGAAAAAGTTGCTCTGCACAGGGGAGAGCTTGCTCTTTTCCCAGTTGACCCGTAATCCCAAAAGGTCCCTGTGTGTACACAAGGAGATTGGCTCTGCAACGGAAGTGCAGCTCAAGGCACCGCCGAAGTGAGAGTGCTGAGGATTGCTGATTTTCATGCCCGGCATTGCCTATCGGCCTGACACAATATCACCCTCGCTGCTCGGAACAGGAAGCAGACGAGGTGGTGGCTGGATCCCGGAAGAATACAGCCACCATGACCGCAAAGTCTGAATTGCCATAAGCCCACAGTGCGGGCAGGACGTATCCACGAAGGCTGCCTCAGCGTGTCGGACCCCAAAACACCTGAGTCACACATCGTGTCCCTCCCCCCCTCGATGAGAGTATTACACCCACGAGAACAGTGGGACATGCCATGCCGGAGAAAGTCACTGATGACGGACAATCCACTGTACCACGTTTTAAGAATCCATCAATTATAGAAAGTCTCCGAAGAACAAAAGGTGAATGAATGCAGCACACCGTCTCCCCTTTATACCCGGATATCCGGGGCGGAGTCCGGCATGCACATTTCAAAACTAGTCAGTAGATGATAGGTCCTCAAGTCAAACCCCATCTGTCGGTTCGACACAACGCCGAGATACCGACAGAAAGGGCACTACTCAATACAGAAATGCGAGTAAAATAAAAATGTTACTTTCCACCTCTGAGTATAGGTTAGTATGGGTTGCCATTTATTGACAAATATGTTTGGACAAACAGCTTTAATTATACTCCTGAGTCTTTTACACAGACTATCCCATTCAGCACTGAGATCCAGGGAGGATTAAAGGATGGAATGATTATTACTGTATGTGGACGGGTTATGTCAGATGCAGACAGGTGAGTCTCTGGTGAATGTGCTTAATCTTGTCTACATAGAAAATGGTGAATAATATATATACTATATTACACGATAAAGCTGCTTATTCTCTCTTTTATCTCCAGATTCAACATAAACCTCGAGTATGGGTCTGATGTTGTTCTGCAAGTTAACCCACGCTATTCCTGGCTATTGCCTATCTCTGGGTACGTAGTTCACAACACCCGCCTGAAGGGGAAGTGGGGCTGGGAGGAACCCAAAATGGGAACTCCCTTTCCGAGAGGCCAGATGTTTGCTCTGCAGATTTTTGTCACCAAGGACTCTTACAAGGTTATTTACTCTTTCAATCATGCACCACTACATGACTTTTAATTGCAGCAGAAGAATAACAGTATTTTGGGCTTTTCCTAGATATATACTAATGGTGAACTCTTCTCGGAGTACAATCACCGCTTGCCATTTTCAAATGTGGATCGCATCTGTGTGGTTGGAATGGTGGACCTGAATTTAGTTACCTACCGTTATTCTATGGTGAGAAATAAAAAAAAATGGACTTCAACCAATTCAGCATATATTTTACACCACGAGTGGGTCCGATATCATTAATCTTAAGTGGTTGGGTCCTATCCCACCCACACACAACGGTTCCGACCTATGGGATTAGCATAAATTATGAAAATATTACAAAATCTATTGTGCACACATTCTCATAAAAAAAAAATCGAATGACTGTCATGATTCTCGAGTGATGAGACGCGGAGAGAGGACCCAGCGGGTAAGGGGTTAACAGATAATTTAATAAATAATAAAACAAAGACCCACGTGGGGGTAACACAACATGACATGAGTACAATAACAAGACAGGACTAAAACTACCTACACTTGAACAAGACTAAAATAAACTATAAACATTAACACCAGACCAGACCCAGGAACTCACCACACAAACCACAATGAACCAGCACAAGACAGAAGACACAATAAGGCATTAAATAAGGGAGCAAATCAAGAGGGAAACAGGTGTAGGGCATTAATCAATAACGAGAGGATGGGAACAGAGACGAGACCCGGAAATAATTTAAACATTTTATATCATTTATACAGGGTAGTTAACATTTGCATTTAAGCAGTCTTCATATAAAATGAGGAAAACAATATTTTTTCAAACAACCTTATAACCTTATAATAGAAGACCAGTTTTGCAGAGTGTTTTATCAACCAGCAAACGTGTTTGGGAGTGTGTAAATGTGTGTGCGCATGTGTGCGTGAATGTGTCTCATATCACTATGCTTTAATGGTAAATGTGTTTCCGTCCTAAATAACTACACTTCTTTTCATTTACAGCACCACCTTAATGCACTTTCAGGATCTTTGGTAAGATTTTGATAACACTTTACAATTCGTTAACAATAACCAGCGTGAACAGTCAACATGTTTAACAGTTAGCAATTCATATTTTTATATTTTACTTAATGGCAATACAATTGTCCATATGCATGGAGCTTTCTTAGGAACAACAGATGAGCCCTGCTGCGTCTGTTTCTCCACAACAAATGTTAATTCAATCATCCCTTTTCACACTTTTTGAGGGCAGCAAGTGTACAATGACATCCTAAAGCTGTTAGTTCACAAGAAGTGCCTGGGCTGGCTTTTACCTAATGTTAATATTTACAACACAATTTGTCATATTCTCATGAATAAATGTCTTTAATTACTTTGACAAACAAACAGATTGTTCCATACAAAACCATCATATATGGTGGAGTACAGCCTGGCAGATGTATCGTCATCCAGGGACAAATCAATCCCACAGCAAATAGGTTTGTTAGTGTCAGGTCTCTAGTAAACAGATATAAAATGCATAATTGGTTTTAAATGCTTTTAAATATCCTTTACTTCCGGACTGTTGTATTTTAGTTGAAACGAGAGATATAAAAAATTTCTACTCATCTTCTTTCTCTAACAGCATAGGGTTTAGTCTACGGCACAAAACTGGAATTGCATTTGACTACAGTGCTCGTTTTGATAAGAATGTGGTTGTGTGCAACAGCTATGAGGATGGGAAGTGGGGTAAGACGGAACAAACTGATCAGATGCCGTTCACGCGAGGACGACATTTTCTGGTACCCGTGATTTTATAATTCCTGTATTCAACATTTAATAGATAGTGTGTTTGACTGTTGTTTGAGGGTTGAGACATACAACATCCACAATATTGTATCCATATTGATGCATCAAAGTGATGAAATTAGGCTTCATATGGTTTCATCTTTCTATGTCCATTTCAGGTCGTCATTTGTTGCGCTTCTCATGAATACAATGTGTTTGTGGATGGTAAACAAACTGAAACTTACCCTCACTACAAAACTTTGGAAGAGATTGATGTTTTTGAATTAAGTGGAGATTTGCAGCTGAACTTTGTGCAGCTCTGACAAGTATGGGAATACAAATTCATTATTTGTTTGTTCATATGCAAAGATGTTTTCCTTGTATGCATAATATTCTGATACCATTCGATTATCCACTGCCGCATGGAGGTATTTAAAATAAATAAATAGACTGGATGAATACATGGATATGTACAACCCTTTGTGTTATTGGTGTTTTGTATGCACAATTGTTCCTACAAAAATATGCTAAATTTGTAAGATCGATAGGGAACAGTGTTGAAATTTAAATATCTTACAATTCAGCAGCACTTATGTCTGTCTTTATTTCGCCGTCAGGTTTGATAACCAGTAAGAACAAAGCATTTTTTATGCTAAAATGATTCAGAAAGTTCTCTATCTCACAACAATATTCCATGTGAGGAATTATTTTTATTTAGCTACACATTTGTACCTACAGTGTGCATATTTTTTTAAATGGTCAAAACAGCTTGGATATTAAGCAATCCATACATTCTGTATGAAAAGTAAACACACACTATATAAACTCAAATAGATATTCCCAAAATGCATATTTAGTTCAATCTATTTCGATAGTATGCTCTCTTGGTGTTGGTAAGCCTGGACCAACCTGCTATCGGCAGGGCTGCGACGCTTTTATGAAGGTATGAAATGTATTTTATGTTAGTGAATCAACCATGATTTTTTAATTGAGCGAAATTGGTGGTGCTTGCGAAGGCATGTAGCATTATTCTCATACTCATTCCAAAATTCAGTGCAAAGTTAGTCCAATACTTTTTGTACCAGAAACAATAAATATTTCTATAAATTTCTTAGCCATTGTTGCATTGAGAAGTATATATGGGCAAGATGCACGAAGCCGCCATATTTGATTTCCGATCAGCGAGTGTGGGCATGTTAACTCTACAGTATGTGAAAATACGAATTTTTGGCCTGCAAATATAAGTATTTCTTAGATAAAAATAAGAAACTGATATATAAGTGATTTGCAGAGATTGAAAGTAACAAGTTAAATTTACTCGCACTGTTAAGTAGGTTTTTTGTGAAGTAAAACCGACATTGGTGCATAATGCTATATATCTGAAGTGTTTAATCCCATAGACGGACGGTTCCCTAATGTGTCTGCACCACATTTTCGCAGTGTGGAACCGAACTGAATAATAGCTTTAATGACATATTTAAACCTGCATCATATGTCTCTCTCTTATGTAAGAGCAGTGCAAGAAAGTCATATGAAAATGTACTTGCTATTTCATCCGTTTTGAAAAGCCTTGCAGCCTTGCCGTGAAATCAACTTGTTGCCAGATCAAATTGTTGAAAAGAACAGCAAACAATGACAAGCCCAAAATAAAATAAACTCAAAAATATGTAAACATGGCAACACCGCAAGAGCTTGCTGTGAAGATCTGAACATAAACCAAACCAAAGGAGATAATCCGTGGGGAGGGGCAGCAGGCTCGAGCCACATGGGGAGAGGTGGAGCTGGGATGCCCAAGGGAGAGCAGCGATGACCAGACGAGAAAACCCTGCCATGGATAACACCATGAAAGGAAAGATGAACCCACCAGAGGAGAGAGAAAAACCCACTTCGGGAGAAACGTAGACCTCACTGGGACAGTGAGCCTCTACGGGGGAGAAGAAGCTCATGAGGGAGAACGAGTGGTGTGTGGCAGGCGCTGAGGTCCCTGACAGGAAACCCACTATCGCTGGGAGGCAGGGAGGAGATCTGGGGGTAGCAGACTTCAAGTGGTCACCTCTGGATAACACAAAAACACAATCACACCACGAACCGGATGATGGATTTATTCCTTAAATAGAGTAGTCTGAGGCAATATTAGTGTACAGAGAAATCAAAATATCTACTCTCTAATTCCTGCTTAGAAAGATACATGTGCAACAAAATACTACATTTAACACGGTTAAAAGTACCACTTTCAAGGAAAATACGCTAATCACATGGATACAAATTATGACAAGAACTCTTAAAAGTGTCTTCACATCATAAATGTAGTGATTTCTTTACAAAGAGACAGTTAATCCAAGAAAAATAAGGGAGAGAGAAAACTACCTCTGCTTCTCTGTTCGCATAGACCATGAATCTGACCGCGAACACTTAAAGGAGAAGTGAAATATTTCCCTTAAGTGTGTCACTAATTCAGGCCCCACCTACAACAATTGATAGGAGCTCCCTATCGGAACTATTGAAAATAAAACTTAATAAAAATTTTTACTTAATACAAGTTTTTCTTAAGTTAACCAAACTTACAAAACATTTCTCATTGGACATGAGAAAATATCAAATAATGAAGATGTCTCAGCAAACTGGTTACATACATCACAGATCAAAGATTATTGGAGCCTAGGCAAGACGATACAATTGGCAACTAAAGAGCCTTGTTTCAAACCCATTCATATACAGTTCCCCTGGATGACGTTGGCAAAACGCCTTATTGGTGTTGATTCGGCGTTCTCTGCATCTGTCAGCCTAAGAATTTTTAGCTACAGTGGTCCCTATTTGGATATTAACCAGTGCACATATTTGACTTTGCATACATTGCAGAACTTGTAAATGCCACAGAGATGTATCTACAGGTTGGACTGGACCTCACATTTGAGACTTTGAGAATGTCCTTTGTAGAATAGTAGAAGAATAAACTTAAAATTAAGTGATTATGTTTGCTCACAAAACTATAATCATACTCTAGTTCATCACTTCCCTCATAATGTACACTTGAAAATCTTCCACATGAGAACAATGTGTGAGATAACAAGGTGGCAGGGCACACACACATGCAGACTCCGAGCACAAGGCAAGTCGTCAGACTGTCAAGGCCAGAGCTCCTCCTTAAACCTAGTGATAACGGCTAACAACAGTAGACAGCATTTGTAACTTGTCAAGTAGAGAAAAGAACTGAATGAAGTACTTTAGGGATTATTAAATCATATATGGATGCAGTCATGTGGTAATAGGTGTCCAGCATGCATGTCCGCAAATTTTAAATGCAGCCATGTTACAAACAGACCAAACAATGTGTAATGTTCAATAAAGACAAAGATCAGCAAACTCCTTGTTTTGTTGTAATTCATTTTTTATATATATATTGAAGATACATGAGTGAAAAACATTGGAATTATATCTCCAACTTGACGATATTTAATTTAACACTCATGATTCCGCTATCATGTCATGTTTATTCTTGTTCTTGCAATGGAGTCATGGCATGGCCTAGGGTTTTGTGTGAGAAGGACATGGCATGGCTTAGATATTGGCTGTCATGCGCTTTCTCGTGTCTCGTCTATGGCCCCCCTTCTCGTTCCTTGTTAGCTTCCCTTCAGTGTTTTATTATCCACACCTGCCCATTGTTAAATATACTTTGTTCGTCTCCCTATTTAATGCCCTTGTATTCTCTGTCCTGTGCTTGTTTGTTCTTGTACATCGTGGTACCTGTATGCTCTTGGTAACTGCGCAATTGAGGATTTGTCCCTATGCTGTGTCACAGCGTTATCATCCTTTTTTGTTACAGCTGGTTACCCTCTGTGAGTTTTTTGTTCCTGTTTTTGCTGTCTTTGTTATCCCCTGTATTTTACCCCCTCGTGGGTTTTTGTTTTATTAAAATCTTGTTACCCCTTGCTTCCGCTGCCTGCACTTGGGTTCTTTCTATCACCATACGTTTCGTGACATTAACAAAACGTAGCATAAGATATGCAGAGGGTTTTTATTTTCATTCTTTTAAATGACTTTTGTATAAAGCAGTTTAAATAACTCAAAATGTAAGAACTTTATTATACAATTATTTGACAAAATGCCAGATGACAACAGTTTTCAAGGAAGGATTGGTTAAAAACGCTTAAGGTGGGGCTTAGAAAAAGTGTATTTGCATGCATGCATTTTAGATATCTATAAAGTAATTTTGACTAGTTAGAAGGTTAATTCCAGATATCTATATTGAAATTCTTCCTGTCGCCAAGCTTAATGAAGATGTATCCAAAGAAAGATCTTCCTAGTTAAAAATCAGACTGAGATGTAATTAAATTGCAGATATCTTTAAATGAGATATCACTAGGAAGAATTTCAATTCAAGATATCTAATTTAGTTTTGTCAAGTCAAAAATCTAATTCAAGATATCTACAATTAAAATAAGACTAGTAATAAGTTACTTTCAGATATCTGCAAATGTGTTTTTGGATATCTTTAAAAATGATTCATTTAAGATATCTAAAATGTGATTATGACTAGTCAAAGACCAGTTAAAGATATCTCTAATTATGATTTCTACTGGTGGTAACTCCGTTATAGATATCTCTAATTTAATTATTTGGAATTATGCCTAGTACAAAATGAATTATAGATATATTTAATTGCAGTTTCTACTAGTCAAAACACATTTGTAGATATCTGAAAATACATTTTAATGGAATTCAATGGAAGAATATGACTAGTCCAAACAGCATTGTAGATATCTCAAATGTACATTATGAATAGCCAAAATAACATTATAGATATCTTCAATGCCTGTTATGACTAGTCATAATCACATTGTAGATATACTAATTGTTATGTTTTCCTTTTTTCTATAGTTTTATTACTTATATATTGTTATATTTGGTTTCTTTGCTTATTTCCAACATTCCTCCAGCCAGGGGCCTGTACCATGAAGCTGGTTTAGGTGGCTAGCCAGCTATGTTTCAGTTTAGTTTGTGGCAACCCTGGGTTTTAGGTACCATAAAAGTCGCTCAGCTTTATTCGGTGTTCGTCGCCATGGTATCTTACGCTGCACGGCTAACCTGCTCCGGAGCAGGCTATGTTCTGGATTCGAGATCTCAGACTGAAGTTTGACCAATCAGCTGTGAGCAAAGAAACATATAGGTGACGTAACTGACTCACAGTGCGTGTTAGAATGGCTAGTTTTTTTTATACTGTTTAATAAAATTAAAATACTAATATAAAAATATATATTACAAATATAAAATCAACTATTTTTTACTATATAGGTAAAATCTTATTTTACAGATTTGCTGGCTTTCCCTTACACTCACATAAAATTCAATTTACTTACTTATATTCCACTTTTATTGTATCACGTGTGTTTGCATTGCAGTTTTTACATTCTTGTCTGTGGTGCAGAACATCTAGAAACACTTTCAGTTTCACTGTATTAGGACATTTTTCTTTGTCCTGAACCGTAGTTTTTATTAAGGCTTCAATTAAATGACTGACCCTGGTTAATGGCGCAAAGACTAGTCTATTAAAGGTAAAGGCTTATGCATTCTGTTGTAAAAGCAGGCCGTTTTATTAAGTGTTATTCTTATATTTTCTTCCACTTCTCTGTGTTGCAGAACACACCCCTATTTATAATTCTGAGCTCCGTTGTCTTTCTGCAAAAAAATAAACTAGTTTTTTTCCTGCAGAGCATCATATCAGACTAAAAGGAGACCAACATGCAACCAGTCCGCGTTATTTTTTGGGCAACTTGTTTGACACGCATTCATTGATTTTAAACACGTAAGATGTCCGAGTTTACAATGCAGAAGCGTTGTGGTGTCATTTGCCTGTCAAATTAGCCGTTTATAGCTTTAACAAATTTGTACAGAAGTTCAGAATATATGAGAATTAACTTTATTTGCACGCAACTCCTCTCATGTGTACTCGGAAGGGAAATGATGAAGCAGATGTAAGGTTAACTTTCTTGCTTCTGCTGCCTGAATGGATGTTTTTTGTCCGCACAAGGGTTAAAATTGCAATATGCGGGAGCTTCAATTAACATTTGTTGCAATATTTCTGTACCCATGCCTTACATAAAAAAAGTTGCCCTCAAGGACACGGACCCCTTGTAGTTTCACGGAGGTCCCCGCGGATCCTGTTTGCACTACAGTAAATGTGTGTACTATATAGTGTTTAACTTGCGCATTAACACAATCAGCAGTGTTTCTGAAACACTTCTCTCTTGCATAGACAGCAGAAACATATCACTCCATGGCTGAAATTCATTTTTGTGTTCATATTGTGGAAATCGCTTTATCCATTTATAATGCGATTGGTTTAGCCATGCTGACGTCACTCGTTCATGTGCACGTGCGCGCAAACTAATCTTAGCTTCAGGATCAAAGCTTGAGTTGACAAAGAAACTCCACGAGCTGCTTCATGGTACCAACAAAGCTTGATCACGTTGGTTTGGTTTTGTCAACCCAAAACTAATCCAATTACCCTGAGTTTGTTCAGCTACATTCATGGTACAGGCCCCTGGTCACTGGTTTACCTGGTTTTGTTTCCGGTCTGTGTTTTGTTTCTGTGTTTATCTAAGCAGTCTTGCTGAAGCCGGTTTGGACGTTTCTCTCCCATTCGGCTTCCCTTTCATACCAGACGGACTCGCCGCTTACTCGCCTTCTCTGGATTATTGTTTTTTGTTATTGTTTGCTGTTTTCGAGCCGGAGTACCCTGTCTCACTGTGTACTGGACTTTTAACCAGTAGAATGATTAAACCCTTTTTTGTGATCTCATCTCATGCATCTGAGTCCTTATTCTCACAAGCCGATGTGTGACGTAGGTGATCTCACGCAGATTGAATACCAGGCGCTTAGTGCATTATGGATTATTTGCAGGGGCTTGGTTGAGTTGTCTTAAAGGCCAGCCAGTAACGCATTGCTGTAGTTCAGTGTTGATATAAAAAGAGCTTAGGAGCAAAGTAGCATGCTCAGGCAGGAATGGTCCAATTTGATATTACATCACATATCTTCATGACCTTGAGTGCTGTAGTTGAGTAAAGTTGGTGAGGAGTGTTATTATAGCTGGTAATCAAACATCACCTGCAGGTTCCTCTCAGACTGTCAAAATTATAGAGATCTTTCTTAATGCTTCTGTTTGTGTGAGAGATACAGTAATTGAAAACTTTTTTGGGCATAATGTTTTTTTAAATTGTAGGTTATCACAACACTGCTAGACCTCATGCTGTTAAATAACAGGGTAGTATAATGTTTTAAAATATATGACATATAATCAAAGATAGGACTTTGAACTAGGCTACAACACTACATTATCGTCAATAAATAACCAATATCACCTGATTCATTTTCTTCTGGCTTTCTGCAACCATAGGAAATGTGTAACACAGTTACAGCAGTCGGAGAAAATAGGATCAAGAGCTCAACTAATGCAAACGCTTAACTGCATCTCATTATAATAGTTATTATATAAAACTGTCATTATAATTATTATATACTGTATTTTTGTGTCATTTCATTATAATAGTGACACAACATACAAATGCATATGAATTAGCCAATTAGTATAAAATAGTTGCAAATTTCAGTGATATCAGGTTGTGACTTCAAATTAAACTATTATTTTAAATAATCAACAACAGTTCCAATGGACCTCCCCAATCTATGTAGCTTTCCTGTAGTTCAGTGGTAAGAGCATTGCGTTAACAACGCAAGGTTGAGGGTTCCAACTCAGGGGATTCTGGGAGGAAATCCCAACCCTTTCCCTGTCGTGCCCAGTACACGCCCTGCGCCTCTACTCGGTCCGAACACAGAGCTCTCGCTCTGAGCAGCTCTTTGTCTGTGTCAGCGGACAGCGGGGGGCTGTCTCCAAACAGAGACTGGCGCACTGAATCGTGTACACCATCCCTTGGCTTGCCGATCTCAGGCCCCTGCCCACTGTAGTGACGCTCACTCCGCCGGGGTGCAGCCTCTTCGTGGGCATGGGCTCAGAGCGCCTCTCTGGCAGACATCTGCAGAGCTGCAGGTTGGCCTGCGTCCAGCCTTCTTTTCCGCACAGGCATCAAACCGGTGTCGGACCAGGTCTTGAGTGAGACCAAAGGTGCGAAGCGCCTTCTCCCCTCTTCAGGCAAGTAAGTGAGCTATTCCAGCCTTTCTACTTCCTCATTAGACGAAGTATAGGCATTCCTTCCATCACCAAGCACTTGGGGAGTATGAGCCTGGCGGAGCAGCTCGTATTCACGCCCAGTTTATGAGAGTTTCCCCTCACGAGGTGAACCCTTGTACCTGGGCTAGTGCTCCACACGTACTGACTCCCCTCCTTGGGTAGTCCCGTCTGACGCTTTTTCACTTTTGGTTCCCCTGTCTGCGACCTGTGACATCCCCTGGGTTGGGCCCGCACTACTACTCCCTCTGTAGCCTGATGGAGGAAACGAGACGTTGTGTCCACCATGCCACGAGCACTGCGCCAGCACGCTGCAGCGAACAAGTGTGCCTCTCAAGTTCCTCAGCCCAAAAAGGTGAATGAATGGGCACGCAACCTTCCTCTTTATACTCTTATGTACGGGGCGGAGTCTGGCGTTCCGCCCCATTTGCCAAGTTCATTGGCCTTTTCAAAGAGTTGAGATATCCACTCGTTACAACCGAGGTATGCAGAAAAGCATTTGTGAAGTCACAACACGCAAACCCTGAGGCGGATGGGCTACAACAGCAGAAGACCCCACCGGGTACCACTCATCTCCACTACAAATAGGAAAAAGAGGCTACAATTTGCACGAGCTCACTAAAATTGGAGGGTTGAAGACTTGAAAAATGTTGCCTGGTCTGATTAGTCTCGATTTCTGTTGAGACATTCAGATGATAGAGTCAGAATTTGGCGTAAACAGAATGAGAACATGGATCCATCATGCCTTGTTACCACTGTGCAGGCTGGTGGTGGTAGTGTAATGGGTGGGGGATGTTTTCTTGGCACAATTTAGGCCCCTTAGTGCCAATTGGGCATTGTTTAAAGGCCACGGCCTACCTGAGCATTGTTTGTGACCATGTCCATCCCTTTATGACCACCATGTACCCATCCTCTGATGGCTGCTTCCAGCAGGGTAATGCACCATGTCACAAAGCTTGAATCATTTGAAATTGGTTTCTTGAACATGACAATGAGTCTACTGTACTAAAATAGCCCCCACAGTCACCAGATCTCAATCCAATAGAGCATCTTTGGGATGTGGTGGAACGGGAGCTTCGTGCCCTGGATGTGCATCCCACAAATCTCCATCAACTCCAATCAATATGGGCCAACATTTCTAAAGAATGCTTTCAGCACCTTGTTGAATCAATGCCACGTAGAATTAAGGCAGTTCTGAAGGCGAAAGGGGGTCAAACACAGTATTAGTATGGTGTTCCAAATAATCCTTTAGGTGAGTGTATATAATAACCATTATAATGAGAAGCAGTTGAGAGTTTGCATTAGTTGAGCTCTTGATTCCTTTTTCTCTGACTGCTGTAACTGTGGTCTGACTGCTGTCATTTCCTATGGTTGCAGAAAGCCAGAAGAAAATGAATCAGGTGATATTGGTTATTTATTGACGATGATATAGTGTTGTAGCCTATAGTTCAAAGTCCTATCTTTGATTAAATGGCTGTTAATTTATAACATTATACTACCCTGTAATTCAACAGCATGAGGTCTAGCAGTGTTGTAATAACCTACAACTTAATAAAAACATTGTGCACAAAAAAGTTTTCAATTACTTTATCTTTCACACAAACAGAAGCATTAAGAAACAATGTATGACCTCAATAATTGTGACAGTCTGCGAGGAACCTGCTGTTTGATTACAAGCTTTAATAACACTCCTCACCAACTTTACTCAACTACAGCACTCAAGGTCATGCAGGTATGTGATGAAATATCAAATCGGACCATTCCAGCCTGAGCATGCTACTTTGCTCCTAAGCTCTTTTTATATCTATACTAGACAACAGCAATGCTTTACTGGCTGGCCTTCAAGACAACTCAACCAAGTCCCTGCAAATAATCCAAAATGCTTGAGCGCCTGGTATTCAATCTGCGTGATAGCACCTACGTCACACATAGACTTGTTTCTTTTCAAATGTTCGAGATGGCTAAATTCTGCGCAGAATCAGTAGCCATCATCGCACGAAGCATGCCGGTTAGAAATGTGTCCGAGTTAAGTCCGCCTTGCTCTGATGTCATGTCGCCAAAAAACTCCCGCAGAGGCGAGGCAGCGTGGCCGAAATCCGCAGGCATATGGCAAGCCGCTTTAACATAAAATACGCCTGGCTGTACTAGTCATAATTTAGTTTTGACTAGTCAAAATTCTGATTCCAGACATCTCTTCTGTAATTTTGAGTCATCGCAATTGGAATAGTATATCTACAATGTGATTATGACTACTCATAACAGGCATTGAAGATATCTATAATGTTATTTAGAATATTCATAATATACATTTGAGATATCTACAATGTTGTTTTGACTAGTCATATTTTTCCTTTGACTTCCATTGAAAAATATTTTCAGATATCTATAAACGTGTTTTGACTAGTAGAAACTGCAATTAAAGAAATCTATAATTGATTTGTACTAGCCATAATTCCAATTAGAGATATCTTGAATTAATTTTTACTAGTGATAATTAAATTAGAGATATCAATAACTGAGTCACCAACAGTAGAAATTATCATTAGAGATATCTGTAACTGGTCTTTGACTAGTCATAATCACATTTTAGATATATTTAATGAATGATTTTTAAAGATATCCCAAATAACTTTTGCAGATATCTGAAAGTAATTTATTACTAGTCTTATTTTAATTGTAGATATCTTGAATTGGATTTTTTACTTAACAAAACTAAATTAGAGATATCTTGAATTGAAATTCTTCCTAGTGATATCTCATTTAAAGATATCTGCAATTTAATTATGAATATCTGATTCTTGCTGGGGGCCAAAGGGAGGGGGTGTCACATTTTAATCATATATATACTTTGTGTGCAGGAGGAAAGAGCGCCTTCTCTCTGCACCATCTCATTGCTTATGATGCAGATTAAACGACATTAAAATACTTTGCAAAGTAACCTCACCTCTCTGTGTATTGCTTTTGTCAAAGTTGACTCAACCTAGATTAAGGAATAAGAAAATTCCACAACAATATCTAAAATGCATGCATGCATGCAAATACACTTTTTCTAAGCCCCCCCTTAAGCGTTTTTAACCAATCCTTCCCCCGAAACTGTCGTCATATGCCATTTTTTCCTATAATTGTATGATAAAGGTCTTACATTTTGTGTCGTTCAAACTGCTTTATACAAAAGTAATTTAAAAGAATGAAAATAAAAACCTAGCATAAGGTATGCAGAGGGTTTTGTTAAATTTAATATCGTAAAGTTGGAGATGTGTGCTGTGGATTAAATAGTGTTATTTGCTTTTATTCCAAATGAACACATTAAAGAAAAAAAACATGTATAGGCATCATGTTTGGTGCAACATTGATTCATTTGTAAAATTTAAATGCACTGGCGCTCATCACTGAACACAGCAGAGCATCACCATCATTGATCTCTACTATAATATAATGCAATACTCCCACCTTGTGTGTAACTACCTAGACACAACTTAACCTGCATTAACAATACATACTGTATGCATAACGAAACATACTTATAAAGCCCGTCAATGAATGTTAAACTTTTATTCACTTGTAATCTTCTTCAAATAAAGTCTTAACCTATTTACTCGGTCTTCAATATAAGCAATATTCTTGTCCATCACGTGCTTATTTGTACTTTTTCACGTTTTGGTATATAATTCCAATGTTTTTCACTCATGTCTCTTCAAAATTTATATAAAAAATAAATTACAACAAAAAAATCTGTTTGCTGATCTTTGTCTTTATTGAACATTACACATTGTTTGGTCTGCTTTGTAACATGACTGCAATTAAAATCTCAGCCTTATGCATACATGCATGCTGGACACCTATTACCACATGACTGCATCCATATATGATTTAATAATCCCTAAAGTACTTAATTCAGTTCTTTTCTCTACTTGACAAGTTACAAACGCTGTCTACTGTTGTAAGCTGTTATCACTAGGTATAAGTAGGAGCTCTGGCATAAATAAGTAACGTCTCGGTTACTTTCGTAACCTCGGTTCCCTGAGAAGCGGGAACGAGACATTGCGGAGACCGCATATGAAACTCCTCCTCTTTTTCACTTTTCCTGAAGTCCTATAGGATAACGCCAGTTAAAAAACTGGCCAATTGTCGCAAGACATGCACAGTATGCAAATACTGACGAATCTAGACAGTATAAATACAGTGCATGAGACGACAATACCTCAGAATCTATGATAGAACGCTTGATCAGAGATAAGCAGCGAACACGGCGTTCTCCGCAATGTCTCGTTCCCGCTTCTCAGGGAACCGAGGTTACGAAAGTAACCGAGACGTTCCCTTTCGAGAGCGGTCACTTCGACATTGCGGAGACCGCATATGGAACGGTAGTACAATCCCGCCGTGAGAGCTAGCAAAAACAGCCCGATAACTGGGATAACACGTACACAGTATGCGGAGCAGACAAACCAACCATTCGCGAGTTTGCCCCAAGCGTTAACCGCTGATTGGCTGAAACCGGCCTATGAGCTGCTAGATCACTGAGCACGCCAATGAACTGCTAGATTGGTCTTTTGTCGAATTTGCATATCCAAACCCAACGAATGCAGCGGGCTGCGCTGAACAGGGCAGACACCACAGCAGTAGAACCAGCACGGAAACCCGGGCGATATAATAACGAACATAAGTACACCAAGCACAGTGTAAACAGCAATGCGGCAACAACTGTGTAGCACAATACATTACAAGGTAGAAGATAAGCTTAATCAGCACTCACCGAGAGGACTTGAGAAGCCAACGAGGACACATCCAATCTGTAGAACCTGGCGAAAGTATTCTGAGAAGACCAGCCAGCTGCACAGCATATGTCCTGAATAGATGTGCCCCTAGACCAGGCCCACGAAGAGGCGATAGCCCTAGTCGAATTAGCTCTGATACCGAAGGGGCAGTTCTGACCCTGGCTTTCGTACGCCAAGGTAATAGCGTCCACTACCCAGTGAGAGAGCCTCTGTTTTGAGACAGCCCGGCCTTTAGTACCCCCACCAAAACAAATAAAGAGCTGCTCCGACTGCCGAAACCCGGCCGTGCGATCTATGTAAGCCCGCAATACCCTTACCGGGCATACCGCTCTCTGAGCGTCAGCATCCTGTGAGTCTGACGACTCGGAAGACAAGGCGGGCAAGGCAATGACCTGAGCTCTAAAAGGGGTAGACATGGACTTTGGCACATAACCCGATTTTGGCCGGAGAGTGACGCTGCAGTCGCCTGGCCCAAAACGAATGAAATCAGCGCCGACTGAGAGCGCTTGCAAATCCCCAATGCGCTTAGCCGAAGCAAGGGCGAGAAGGAGAACGGTTTTTAGAGTGAGCTCTCTTACCGAAGCCGCGTCCAAAGGCTCAAAGGGGGGAGAAGAGAGAGCCTTCAACACCAGTGCTAAGTCCCAAGGTGGCACCGAAGGGGTTCGCGGGGGGAAAAGTCTCCTCGCTCCTCTGAGGAATCTGACCACCAGCATGTGCCTACCAATCGATTGCCCATCAACCGGGGAACGAAACGAGGCGATGGCCGCTACGTAAACCTTCAGCGTTGACGGGAGGCTGCCGCTGTCCAGCCTGTGCTGCAGGAAAGACAAAATATCAGACACGGGGCAAGACGCCGGGTCGATATTGTTGCTGCTGCACCATTTAGCAAACACCCCCCATTTTAGAGCGTATAAACGTCTGGTAGACGGCGCGCGAGACTCCGAAATAGTATCCAGCACACGCTGAGGGAGTGCAGTTAGAATCCCCGAAGCGGCCAGGCATGGAGGTTCCACAACTCCGGGCTGGGGTGCCAAATCGTGCCGTTCACTTGGGACAACAGGTCTCTCCTGAGGGGAATCCGCCACGGCGGTGCCGTCAACAACTCCCTCAGGTCCGGGAACCATGGTTGATTCGGCCAGAACGGAGCGACGAGAATCACCGACGCCGTCTCCTCTCTGACTTTGCACAGCACTAGGGGTAAAATCTTCACCGGAGGAAACGCGTAAAGCCGAACGACCGGCCAACGCCCCGTCAGCGCGTCGCTCCCCATAGGGGAGTGGATCAGCGAGAAATACAACGGGCAGTGTGCGTTCTCGCTTGTCGCGAATAGATCCACCTCCGCTTTCCCGAAGCGTTCCCAAATTAACAGGACTGTGTCGGGATGAAGCCTCCATTCCCCGTGCTGAAGACCCTCCCTCGAAAGCATGTCCGCTCCGCGGTTCAGATGACCGGGGATATGCGCTGCTCTGATAGAGAGTATATGCCGATCCGCCCACAGTAGGAGACCCGCCGCCTGTTTGAAAAGAGCTCCGGAACGGATCCCTCCCTGGCGATTTATGTACGAAACCACGGACATGTTGTCGGTGCGAATCAGAACATGTTTCTGCTCCAGCCTCGACTGGAAAGTATGAAGAGCTAGAGACACCGCCTTTAGTTCCAAGCGATTTATGTGCCATTTCCTCAGAGACTGTGACCAAAGGCCGGATGCCGGACGGACGTCCGGTTCGCGACCTCGACTAGCCGGTGCGGGAGCCGCGTGCTGTTTGGCGGGTCTCTGCGAGGAGTGAGGCGCGGATGAAGAGCGGGCTCTCGGAGACGGTTGGTAAGAGCGTCGAGGCAGCACGTGACTCATGGCCTTGGCGCGCTTTTGCGCCTCACCAAAACGCTCTACTACCGACTCCACGACGTCAGCAAAGAGGCCGGAGGGAGTGATCGGCGCGTTGAGCAGGGACTTACGATCGGCGTCCTTTAGATCCGCCAGCGTAAGCCACAGATGACGGTGGAGGACGACCATAAACCCCATAGATCTGCCGATAGCCTGAGCGGTGCGTTTCGTAGCCATCAGCGCGAAGTCAGTCGCTGCCCTCAGATCCCGTGTAGCGTCCGTCTCCAGGCTGCCGCTATCCAGCAACTGAAGGATCTTTGCCTGGAACACCTGCAGCACCGCCATAGTGTGCAAGGCGGAGGCGGCCTCGCCAGCGGACGCGTATGCCTTACCAGCCGGAAGGGCACAAATGAGCGGCGAGGGTCTCCTCGACGGGTGGCATGCGCACGTAACCGTGGGCCTCGGCCCCGACCACGTGGGCGAACATGGCCGGTGTAGCAGCGTGGACGCGCGCCGACTGAGGTGCTGACCACGTCTTCACCACGTGCTCGTGGACATCTGGGAAGAACGGCGAACTCCTCGTAGAGGTCCGGGGTGCTCTCCGGATCGGGACGATCACGCTCCGATCCTGCCCAGTCCTTGTCCGAAGCTGATATGGACATGGAGTCATCGTCCTCCTCGACGCCGAAGGAAACGGCGTCCGCGATGGAAGGCGGAGGACGAAGGACCTCGTCGACGTAGAGGACTGGGGAATGAGGTGACGGCAGAGGACGGGGGCCCGGAGCCGGGTCGTCGCCGCCACCTCGTGGAGTGGGTGGACTCACCAGCGGCTCGTTGGCGGCGGTGAGCCTCGACCCTATGAGTCCACGAGCAATGTTCCTGCGAGTCCTCAAAACACGCGCCGGCAGGTCCGCACAGTGCGCGCAATCGGACTCGCAGAGTGCATCCTCCGCATGGGCAAGGCCCAGGCAGGCAATGCAGTGCTCGTGAGTATCCTGCGGGCCGATGGGGCCCGCGCAGAGACGACAGAAAGAAGCCATCGGATGCGGTGAAGAAGTATCCAGTTGCGTCTTCAACGATGGCAGCGTGAAAAAGAAGATTCTGAGGTATTGTCGTCTCATGCACTGTATTTATACTGTCTAGATTCGTCAGTATTTGCATACTGTGCATGTCTTGCGACAATTGGCCAGTTTTTTAACTGGCGTTATCCTATAGGACTTCAGGAAAAGTGAAAAAGAGGAGGAGTTTCATATGCGGTCTCCGCAATGTCGAAGTGACCGCTCTCGAAAGGGAACCCTTATTTTAGTGAGATGAAAGGGTCTTTAATACATCCAACTGGAGAAAGCGTAACAGCGAACAAAACCCATTTACTCGCTTCATTCGCGCGTGAAATTCGCGTCATGGGAGGGGCTTTAGCTGGAACGTTGTTGTAAAATAAGCCAAATAAACTCAATCTACCGCCTTTAGCTACCTTGTAGTTTCATATATGTATATATAACTCAAATTGGGTTAAGAGTGTTTTTACAACTTACCAGATTCCCCGACCTCCTCGCTCACTTTCTTCCAAGCAAGATCTTTTTTATTCCTGTTTTTATAAAAGAAGGAACAAGTATCGTAAAGCTCCGGGTGTCCACAAACAGAGATTATGAGCCTGTCCTCCATTTTGTATTTCTGTCTCCGCTCGCTACGTCGTCTACGTCACTACTAGAGCAGGCTTTGTTAACGCGGCGTGAATTTTCGCCAAAGTTCAGATTTTTCAACTCAATTCGCGTATTCGCGCTCATTGACTTAACATGTAAATCATACGCGCTTGACGCTTCATTCGCGCTCGGTCTGAACACTCAGTTAGCCGTTGCGCTTTTGGTATTGGCGTGGGGGAGGAGCTGAGGAGATTAAGTCTACGTCACACAACAGCAGATTCGACTAGGAGCTGGCACAATTCAGATATCTTAAAATATAATTGCGGCAAATCGAAACTGAATTAGAGATATCTTTAAATACTTTGCGTATGTGTGACGCGATAATTTTAGATATATATGACGTCATTACAGATATCTAAAATAGAGTTTTGACTAGTCAAAACATATTTACAGATATCTCGAATCAGATTTCTAACTAGCGCAATTATAATTGCAGATATCTCTAATTATCAATTTGACTAGTGAAATTATAATTATGGCTCGTCGGAATACAATTAAAACTATCTAAAATATTGTAATAAGATCCATAGAAGGGAAGGAAGGAGGCGGGAACCGGCGAACATTCAACAAACTTAAATCAAATAAAACAAACAATAAACACGTAAATGAAAGACCGGCAGCCACCTGACGGTCGACTGCCGGCCCCCAAACATAAACACCAATTCGGGCCCTGTCCTCTCTCATTGACAGTCCGATCGCTCGTCCATTTTATGCTCCACAATCTCCTCCTTGATACGAGACCGGTGCACGTACAGCTGACGCTCGTTATCACTCATACCCGCCCCCGAATCCCGGCTCTCGTACCGCATAACTGGCTGCAAATATATTTTATGGATAGTCAAAGCAAAGAGTTTTATATGTCAAAACGGCTTGCCGTAGTGGTTGTAGCTGCTATGAGGCTGTTTAGTTAGCAGTGTCAGTAGAATTGTTTTGCCACCGAAATCATTTTAGAGATTTTATTTTAAGGTCGAAAAACTTAAAAGTGTTGCTTTAAATTTTAAAACGGCAGTTGCTAACAAGTTGCTTAAAGCGACTACATCCTTTTGCGCTAATTAATTCCCACTTCAACCTGGAAGTAACGTTAAATAAATTATCTCCGGGTTGATGTGAATTAGTCTTAAAGTGACAGTAGCCCGATTAACCTAATGTCTGTTTTTAATGTTATTAAAAAAATCTCTCATATCTTTTGACTGATTAACTTTTTCAGATTAATAATGATTGAGCTGTATTAAATTAGCACAGTAAAGACAGTATGCAATGTTATTGAACAATAAGTTAAATTTCTGTGCCTAAAAACTACCAGAAAAACATGAAACATTTATTTTACTTATAACTTATTAATTTATTTGTGCTATTGCTTGTAATGTACTTGCTCTTATTTTATTAGGCCTACTTAGAAACACATTTTACATCTTTACATCCAAACAGGACTAAATAAGCTCAAAATCATAATAGTTTTACTAAATCATTTCGCTTCATAAGACATGTATTAAATTGTGTGGATTAATTTTATGATGGAAGGATGCGTTTTTTCTAGCTTAGAAATGGGGCACTAATGACAACACGTGACAACTTTAGGAAGAGATAGGATAGGAACTATTCCTTAGCTGTATTTACACAGACCTAAAATAATGCCACAAGGAAGCTATGATGATTCCAGGGCAGCGTGTTTCTTCTGGTGAGTCTGAAGCCCCCATGTAAAAGAGAATCTCTCGCCGCAGATGGTGCAGCTGTAAGGTTTCTCTCCTGTATGCGTTCGCTCGTGGACCCTCATGGCACTTGATCGAGCAAAAGTCTTGTCACAATATGAGCATTTAAAAGGTTTTTCTCCAGTATGAGTCCTCTGGTGTATTTTTAAGTCACTTGCATTAGCAAAACCCTTCCCACAATCACTACAGGGATACGGCCTTTCTCCCGTGTGAACTCTCAGATGGACTTTTGAGAGAAAATGGACTAGCAAAGCTCTTCCCGCAGTAGGAGCACAGGTACGGTTTCTCTCCAGTGTGAATCCTCTCATGGGATTTCAGGTGAGTCGGATTATAGAAGCGTTTCTCACAGTGTGAACACTGATAACGTTTGTCTTCAGAGTGTGTTTTTTTGTGTAACATCAGAGTAGCAGAAGCCTTATAACATTTTCCACATTCATTGCACTGATGCGGCCTCTCATTTGTGTGCATGAGTACATGTTTCTTCAGAGATGATTCAAGAGTAAATCTCTTCTCGCACTGAGAGCACTGGTACGACCCGTCGTTGGTGTGCATGAGTAGATGTTTCTTCAGATCTGATCGAAGATTATATCTCTTCTCACATTGAGTGCACTGGTGTGGCCTCTCATTGGTGTGTATAAGTAAATGTCTCTTCAGAGATGATAAAAGAGTAAATCTCTTCTCACACTGAGTGCAATAGTACGACCTGTCATTGGTGTGCATGAGTAGATGGCTTTTCAGATAATATATCTGATTGAAGCTCTTCTCACATTGAGTGCACTGATACGGCTTTTTCCCTGTGTGGATTCTCTTATGCCTCAAAAGATGCCATTTAGTTCGGAAATACTTGTTACACTCATCGCATTGAAAAGACTTTTCACTGTGTGTATTTTTATGAGCTCTAATAGCATAAGGAGTAGTGAAAAAATCCTTCCCACACTGTTTGCAGCGAAACTCCTTCTTCAGCTTGTGCTCTTTTAAATGAAGTCTCCTCTCTTTTAAGGTATGAAAGCTAATGTCACATATCGTGCAGGTCAAGTCTTTCTGTTCTGTGTGTTTTCTCTTATGTCTGGTTAAATGTTTTTCTTCACTGCTGGTCACTGTCTGTTGCTCTTTGGATGTAGAGGTAGAGGCAGATTCTCCATCAGAAGACAAACCAGCGTTGTCATCTGAAAGGAGAAAAATGGAAATGTTTTTTTTACTTCTAGAGCCGAACTATTAGTCAAAATAAATTTTAAATTGTGATCTGTCATAGTGGAAATATAAAAACAGACAATATGATATTTCTTTACTGTGAAATTTTATACATGTGCAGCACATGCCATTGTCAGTATCTAAAATTGACAGAATTTACATCAAATGCTGCTCTACATGAATTTAGGTCACTACGTAATACTTTTATCACTTAATATTAATAATAATTTTTAAGCATATCTGATCATAAAAAACCCTATTTTTATCATCTTTGCACTGGTTACCAATTAAATTCCATATATATTACAAAACTTTGCCTCAAATAGTTTAGCTTTAACAGATCTTCTATCACTCTATAATCCTTCACACTTTCTAAGATCGCAAAACTCTTGATTTATAGTTGTTTGGAGCTCAATGTAAACAGTGAACAGTAAATAAGCTTGAATTGAATTGAATAAAAGGAAGAAACATACCTGAAGAAATAAAGTCATTATCATTGCCATCATCTTCATCACCCTCATGGCTCTGCTGTTGTTCCTCTGCTGTGTTTTTTTCTCCTCTGCTCTCTATCAGGTTCCTGCAATCCACCAGTTTAACAGAGCACCTCTTCAGCGGTGTCTGTGGCATATGCTGTTCTCCAGCGTTACAGTCAGAGGTTTCATCAACAGACCCGTGATCCTGAGTGTCACTATAACAGAGTAACGTGAGGCTGAGCTCTGAGTTTCTGGATCTTTGATCTCTGATCTTCCAGACTGAATCCCGAGCTTCTGTCCCATCACACACTGTAACCTTCTCTTGATCCTGACAAACACATAAATAAACACATATAAAAACGATATGTTGATCAGCCTCATACTGGTTATCTGTTAGTAGCATATTTTGCAACTTGCTTAACTTGATATGCGCTTAAGAAGTGAGAAGCTAAGAAAACTTTGTTTTTTGAAATAAGCCTTTTAGAGTGATCGAGTTGAATGATGAAATAAAGTTTAAGCTTTGCAAACCTTTCTCTCTCTCAGCTTTGCTTCCAGTGACTTCACTTCCTTCTTCAGCTGACAGATTTCAGTGATGAAATCTTCAATATCCAGCATAGATAGATCAGTTTCCACCGATTTACAGCAGATCACATCCAACTGCACTTCCATGGTCAACATCTAAAGACAAGCAGAGCAAGATTACTAAAAGACACATTTACTGTTTCTGTAAATTCTAATATGCCTGACCCCCAGTTAACTTCCGGTTTGTGTTTGGCTAGTGTCTAATAATATATTTATATTTAATCAAATTTACGGTACTATTAATTTGTTTTATTATCTTACTGTATGATAAATATATTACATAAACGATTTGTTGAATGGGTAATGTATTTGGTCGCAACGCTGGTGGTTGAGCTTGGTATCGGAGTCTACATTCAAAATATTGGAGAGACAAATTTAGTCAGGGAAACATAGCAGCATTGTTTGGATTAAACAACTACAGACTTCAAATACTGCAGTGTTTCATACGTGAGATCGAGCACGGACATGACGAACACATGCAAAACATTATTTTTAAATGTTTGGATCACTATGTTGTGTTGTTTTTTATTGACAAATGAAATGCTATGAATGTAAATGCAATTTTTGTCAATAACTGTAAGCCTATGTAAAAAAATGCAGTTATAACATTTAAAGATAAATGCCAGAAATACTTTGAGCAGTTAATGTATTTATTTGCCATTAAATCTGATCTATCTTCCCATTGCTATTTTAAAAACCTCATATTTTTGCAATATGACTGTTAAAATGTATGAAATAGATCTATGAATGAGACTTTAGCAAAGTGATGGAGTGCTGCAGGGTGCATACAACACCATGGCTTTTTTATTCAGGAGATAAGTATATATTTATAAAATATATTAGTAGGTAAACTTCGGCTAATTTAAGATCTGAAAGAAAACCCACATTAAAGCATGTTAACATTACAAACAGGATTTACTGTTTGTAGCGACCGTCCTTAAAATTGAAATGATCTACCATGTTGACGCTGAATACTGTTACCGGAAATGACTGAGCCGTATAGAGGAGAACGCTGAAGTCTACGTGCAAGTAGTCCAATGTTTGTGAATGTGTACCGGAAGTTAGGTTGGGGTCACATGTAAAGTTTGTTTATGTTGCTAAGATGACACAGCCGATCGATCGGAGCAACCCTATTTAGTAAAGCAAGAGCACCTTGTTATAGTTTCTGTTGTAAAACTATGGTCAACTTTATATGGTTAACATCGGACACACAACTCATGAGAAGCTCTCTGATAAAAGCAAGAAAAGGTAAGTATGCTATGTATTTCTATAATCATTTATCCACCAAACACAGAGCATCTCTACCCGAAGAACCCAGTGAAACTTCAGACCTGCTTTTGTCTATTAATATTCTTGACTGCTTCTCAACTCATTTTCGTTTAAAAAAGGTGGGAATCGCATCGTGAGTTGTGTGAATAGTTACACCCCTACACATTGGTTCTGTAGAACGCGCTCTCGTTGTAATAGCAAAGCAAAATAACGTTAGTTTGCCACGTCAGTAAGACAATAGGACATAGACTTAAAGTTTCTGTTGCAAAACCATGCATAACTCTCATGAGTCAAGCGACCAAGGACAATCTTCATTAAACAACAAGACAAGAATAACGACAATACGCACACAAACAGCTAAATCACATGAATAATGTAAAGCACATTATTACACGCTTACATTTGAACGCTCCCGTCTTTCTTTCTGCGGTGGTTTTACCGGGAGATTAAAAATACCATAGCGCCCCTACAGTACGGGAGATGTTAAATCCCAAGAAGAATCTCGTGCATCCATTTCAGATAGGACCATAAACCTCAAACCTGTGAAACTTTAGTTTTGGGCTTTGACGCCACAGCCTCCTGATGTGTTTACATTTCCAAATGTCATATGGTTTCACGTCTTTAATTATATTGTGCTGTGCATTGTGTTGTGACCTGTGAATAAATCTGGTGAAATTTCTCTTGTGGTGTTCTGTAGCTATGTATAAAGAGGCCTATGGTGTTTACTTCTTTTGTCATTTTTTTAAGTAACAAAACTACTGCCTTATCTCATTTTATGTGTTTTCTACATGTTTGAGTGTAGCCTGAAAAAACCAACCAAACAACAGTAGGCCTATTAATAAGAACATTTGTTGTTTCATGAAATACCGTTTTGAAATGACAAGACAAGAGGGTGAGTAAATGATGACAATCATATTCATTTAACTAATGATTTAGTAGCACTGAAACATGTCTTTAAATACAGTAATTAAGTCCTGTCATTAAAACAGGTCTCCTGAATGCAGAACATATATTCTCACAACAAAGCCTCTCTGTATGCAGATGACCTTCTGGCAAGAATACAATTTTGAAAGACTTATTTGCTATCTTGTTTTTTATTGTTAGTCTCACTATTAATATTGGGGGCAGAATTTCTACAACACGAGGTAATTTGATTGATTATTATGTGTTCCAAGGGATGTACACATGAGGACGGTTTTAACAAATAAACTTAGATTTACATCTGTCTTGAGTGCACTGAAAAAAGTTAAATGGTTGTGTCATTTATTTAAGTGTATCTCAACATCACAAACCATTATCTTTGTTTTAACCTGTCTTGTTCAGTTTGGCTAAAAGCAAAGTACACTCCCCTTGAACAAAATTAAACATTTAGTTGAAGTTGTGTTTGATTAACCACAAAGGTTTTTCGAGTCAAGGTTGTCATGCACTTTGTTTTCCTAGCCCCTTATTGGGAAATTCTCCCAGAAAAGCACGCCCATGGCAAGGCAAAAGAAATAGCTCACCCACGCATCAACCGAGGAGCGATAGGAAGACCTACTTACCATCAAGATATGTTCGTCACTCTTGCGATAGTGAGAGAAGTTAAGGTGTGTGTTTCTTTGTTCACAGCATTTCAGTAATTGATGTCATAGAGAATGTAACGTTGCAGTGGCGCCGCTTTCTTGGGAGGATAATACTCCGCTATTATTGTTTTGATATGTACCATTACTTGTTTTGTGTGATAAACGGAGAAATCGAAAGAACCATGAATTTTCCTTAACAGCTCTGTTCAATGCTATTGCAGTTTTTAACACTGCAAGATCGACCTACCATAGTTATATTTCCTAATCGTCGATTAACATGCACTATATAAATGACGTATATAACGCTGGATTTGCAGATCGTTTGAATCTGACGCGGTCCCAGCGCTAAAAGATGCTTGCAAGTGAATCTAAGTCATATGTCTTTGTGTTGTTGGCAATCGGCACGTACGTGTATAATGTAAACAACACAAACTTTAAGTTTAAAGATGCATTGTGTGCCCGTGATTTAGGTCCTGCCCCCCTCCAATCTCGTTTTTCCAACCTGGGGTGTATTCCAGAAAGCTGGGTTAATTTACCATCAGATTAACCCTGAACTGTGGGTTGATTAACCCAAAACCTGCTTACTCTGGGTATGTCGGTTCCAAAACACCTGTGTCGAGTTAGTTTAATCAACCTACTGCTAATAACCTTGAGTTAATGCGCGCGCACGGAGAACATATCAAGGCATTTTCAATGGAACGCCGAATTCAGGAGTCACCATGGAAACTAAGGGTGAAAAGTTACGTGCCGCGTACTTCTCCGAAGCGGAGTTAGAAGTTTTAATGTTTGCTTATGAGGAGTTCAAGCCCATTATAATGAAAAAAAGCAACACAGCTGCATATGCGAGGGAGAGACAATTGGCTTGGCAAAATATAACTGACAGAGTCAATGCGTAAGATTGTTTTTATAACATTGTAAATATGCTTGCATTTTGTTAATTTGCAAAGTTGAACAATTGTCTTTTTGAGCATGTGGCATGACTCGACAAGCATTTACTACATCAGTTTCTTAAGAATACAGTGCAATGTATATTGACAAGAAATATTTAGGCCTCTTGTTTTATAAGGTGTAATCCTTCTGGAGCCAAAAGAACTCTTTCCCAAGTCAAAATGAAACACAAAAACATTCTCCAAAAAGGTAATATTTTATTTTAACTGTTGTAAAATCAATGTCTTAAGTTACTTTTACAGTATTCTTCCTATATAGCTAATAGAAAGAAGGCTGAAGCCCGTCTAACTGGCGGGGGTCCACCTCCACCTCCTCTCACCCCATCTGAGGAGTTTAATAAAGGTCGCCCTGTGGTCGATGGGATTCCAGAGGCCACTTCGTCAGACTTTGCTAACTCCCACAACAACTCAAGTTGCGTTTGGGAACCCTGATATTAAGATTAAGAACAAGTTTAAAAAGTCTGTGTAGCCTTTACGTGTATGTGTGTGCAGTCAAAATAAACTTATTAAGAAATGTCATTTAATTGAAGTAGATGACAGAATTTCTGAGAGCAAACCTGCCACCCAGTGGAATTCTTCTTTAATAAAGCGCACAGGTTTATGGCCAGGGAACTGTACAAAAGTGTGTGGAAACCGTTTCAGTGCCATGCATACTGTACGAACTGCTCTAAACACTGTTGCCTTTCCCACATGCTCTGCATCGCCCACATTGTAGAGAAAACTCCCTGTAGCAAAAAAGCGCAGAGCAATACAAAGAATTTGTTCGGCGCCAAGCGCTGACCCGCGGTTTGTCACGTCTGAGATGTGTGGTTTTAGTAGGTTTGTGAAATAAATTAACGACTGCCTAGAAAAACGATAGCGCTCCTGCAAATATTCGTTAGGATAAGAAAAGACGTGGATACGTGGTCTTATCACCCTCTCACGGCGAAAAAAAACCCGTATAATCTGTGCCTCTACGTCCACAGGATCCTCATCGAAAGGGCACGCCATGCTCGGAAACCTCTCTGAAACAAACTAACCCTGTAACATAACCTGCTCCGGAGCAGGTTATCCTCAGAGAGTCAGTTGCTATGGTTACTTACATAACCCGAAAGTTACCTCCGTTTTTGGAACCGAAAGCAGAGGTTATCCGCTTACTTACTCCTAAACTTACCCGGGTAAGTCACATAACCTGCTTTCTGGAATACACCCCTGATGTAACAAATAAGGTAAGAGGCGTTACATTTCCGTCACACACTTGCAGTATTGACCAATAACTACGCACTGGTTAACTGGCCAATTATAGCGCACCTCGCTTTTCAGAGCGATGAGCTTTGTAACAAAATCTGCGCGTTTCAAAGAGGCGGGGCAAAGAGAAGATACAAACATGCACAGTATGATGAAAATACAGTTTTTGAACCTTAAATCGTGTATAGACATTGGCATTACACCTAAAACAAACGATAATATTTGTTTTAGCCGTATCATTTGACCCCTTTAAGAAACATACAAAATATTATGTAAATATTTCCTAAATGTGTGTACATGCATGTGTGTGTGTTTATAAAGAAAAACCTATATGCAACGTACGCAGACATTTATTATGTAAACACAAACTTTTATTCTGGATGAGATTAATCGCGATTAATGATTTGACAGCTTAATCCAAAGAATTTATTAAACACGTTTTATAAATCTGTTAAATGCTAGAGCAGGGGTGTCCAGTCTTTTTTCTGGAGGCCAAATGTCCTGTAGAGGTGAGCTCCAAAACACTTCCCCTAAATTTCTAGTGAAGAACTTTCTCTCAAACGTATTATAAGAAACCACTAATGCTTTTGGGAAATGCGGCCCAGAACAATGATTACGACAGAAAAACACACGTTTAAGTAATTTTACAATATATTTTGTTGCCTATATAGTTTGTGCTTTTATTTAAATGTTAAAAGTGTAAATAAACTCTGTAATGTAACTAATGATAAATTATACACGGACACAATAAAAAGGTTGCACTTTATGGCTGCAACACCCAGTCTGTGTCTGAGAACTGTAAACTTCCATTGTTACTAATACAGCAACATATTTTAACTGTGTGTAAAATGTCTTTCATATACAATATGGGTAAAAATAGATACCATTAGCCATTTTACATTTTAGTAATCATTTAAAAGTCAGGGGTATCGATATCCAGGATATATTTGCTTTTGAATGTATCAGTATCTTAAACACCAAATTCTAGATACATTTCAATGTGTTTTTTTAAATTCAACCATAAAATAAAGTTACCATTACACTGCAATTGTAACACATCCCTTAAAATAAAGACACAGTAAAGCTATGGTGATTCTGTGGCCGCGTGTTTCTTCAGGTGAGTCTGAAGCCCCCATGTAAAAGAGAATCTCTCGCCGCAGATGGTGCAGCTGTAAGGTTTCTCTCCTGTATGCGTTCGCATGTGGACCCTCATGGCACTTGACCGAGCGAAAGCCTTGTCACAATGTGAGCATTTATAAGGTTTTTCTCCTGTATGAGTCCTCTGGTGTATTTTTAAGTCACTTGGCTTATAAAATCTCTTCCCACAATCACTACAGGGATACGGCCTTTCTCCCGTGTGAACTCTCAGATGAACTTTGAGAGAAAATGGCCTGGCAAAGCTCTTCCCGCAGTAGGAGCACAGGTACGGTTTCTCTCCAGTGTGAATCCTCTCATGGGATTTCCGGTGAGTCAAATGATAGAAGCGTTTCTCACAGTATGAACATTGAAAGCATTTGTCGTCCGTGTGTATATTTTTATGTAACAACAGACAAGCTGAGCTCTTATAGCTTTTCCCACATTCACCGCACTGATAGATTTTCTTCTCGGTGTGTATGAGAAGATGTTTCTTCAGATGGGATCCCTGGTTGAAGCTCTTCTCACAGTGAGTGCACTTGTACGGTTTTTCCCCGGTGTGGATTCTCTTATGCATCAAAAGATACGGTTTAGTGCGGAAATACTTGTTACACTCGTCGCATTTAAAAAACTTTTCACTGTGTGTATTTTTATGAGCTCTAATAGCATAAGGAGTAGTGAAAAAATCCTTCCCGCATTGTTCGCAGCGAAAGTCCTTCTTCACGTTGTGCTCTTTTGAATGAAGTCTTCTCTCTTCTAAGGTATGAAAGCTAATGTCACATATCATGCAGGTCAAGTCTTTCTGTTCTGTGTGTTTTCGCTTATGTCTAGTTAAATGCTCCTGTTTGCTGAATGTTTTTTTACTGCTGGTCCCTGTGTGTTGCGCTTTAGATGTAGAGGCAATTTCTCCATCAGAAGACAAACCAATGTTGTCATCTGAAATAAACATAAGGGGCATTAATATTTATATTTGTCAAGGCACTCATTTAAAGGGATAGTTTACACTTGAAAGGGCAGTTTTCAACCAGGTGTCTTCCTTCCTCGCCCAGAAAAAACTACAAGCAGTCCGATGTATCGCTACACCCCTAGGACACACGGCTTCTCCTATCACTGATCACTGGACACCCAGATTCTCCTATCACCTATCACTGGACACCCAGATTTACATCTCAGTTCACCCAGACGATACCGCTGTAGCAGCTCACATTACAGCCTGCCTAGAAGACATCTCAGCTTGGATGAAAGAGCATCACCTCGAGCTAAACCCTGCCACGACAGAACTACTTGTATTCCCGGCACACCCCATGGTGCAACACAATCTCACCATCCAATTTGGCAATACCACCGCAATTCCAGGCCCTTGTAATCCCAAAGTTGGACTACTGCAATGCTCTTCTTGCTGGTCTACCCCTCAAAGGCTATTAAACTGTAGCAGCACACCTCGTCTTCCATCTCTCTCCACATGGTTGAAGCCTGTATCAGATTCAAGTCACTAACGCTTGCCTACAGGACTTTCACTCGATCTGCACCGCCATACTTTCACACCCTCCTACACCCCATCAAGAACCCTGCATTCAGCAAACGTGAGGCGTGTCGTATTGCCCTCTCAAAAGGGCAGAAAATCGCTTTACAGCTCATTCTCCTTCACAATTCCTTCCTTGTGGAACATTCTTCCTAACTCGGTCTGGTCAACCACATCTATCACAACATTCAAAAAACAACTTAAAACCCATCTCATATGTGAATACTTGACTCGACTTGAAACAAACCCTCTCTTTCCCTCAACAGGTATTGTATTGTTTGTTCTGGAAACTAGTAACAGGATTTTCCTTTTGGGGTGAACTATCCCTTTCAATAAATATTATGTCTGATGTGATATTTTAATCAGTTTAAAATTTTACACTCATGCAGCTCACGATATGCCATTCTCAATGTCTTAAAAAGAATCCACATGAATTTAGTTAGAATATTTTTACAATTGAATAACAATTCAGATAATTAAAATATCTGATCTTAAAGGGAAAAAACATACCTGAAGGAAAAAAGACTTCATCATCATCATCATCATCATCATCATCATCATCATCTTCATCAACGTCATCCTGATCAACGTCATCAAAACTGTAATCTTCATCTTCATTCTCATGGCTTTGTTGTTGTTCCTCTACCCTGTTGTTTTCTTCTCTGCTCTCTATCAGGTCTGTGCAGTCCACTAGTCTGACGGAGCACATCTTCAGATGTTCTCCAGCATTACTGTCAGAGATTTCATCAGCAGATCCATGATCCTGGGCGTCAGCATAACAGAGTAACCTGTGACTGAGCCATGAGTCCTGTGTGTCTCTGGATCTCCAGCCTGAATCCTTAGCTTCTGTCCCATCATCATCAATCCAGTCATCATCATCCTCGCGGCTCTGTTGTTGTTCCTCTGCAGTATTTCTTTCTCCTCTGCAATCCACTAGTTTGACAGAGCACATCTTCAGAGGCTCCTGCAGCATCTGCTGTTCCTCTGCTGTATTTTCTTCTCCTCTGCTCTCTGTCAGGTTCCTGCAGTCCACCAGTTTGACAGAGCACACCTTCAGCGGCTCCTGCAGCATCTGTCGTTCTCCGGAGTTACAGTCGGGGGTTCGATAAGCAGATCCATCATCCTCAGGGTCATTATAATTGAGTAACTTGAGGCTGAGGTCTGAGTCCTGTGTGTCTCTGGATCTCCAGACTGGATCCTGAGCTTCTAGCCCATCAGTCACACACACTGAAACCTTCCGCAGATCCTGATAAAACATTGATAAACGCAAATAAAGAACAACCCTGTTGACATTAGCCTCATTACTCTGCAGTCATCGAAAGTTGTTATATTGGTTGTGTGTTAGCATATTTTGCTCCGAGATGTGCACGAGAAGTGAGACGAGTCGCTCACCTCTTTGTTCATTTTGTCTCCTCTTTCTCTCAGCTTTGCCTCCAGTGATGCCACCTGCTTCTTCAGCTGACAGATTTCAGTGATAAAACCCTCAATATCCAGCATGGACAGATCCGTTCCTACCGATTTACAGCAGATCACATCCAACTGCACTTCCATGGTCAACATCTAAAGACACATCATTTTTACAAGACACATTTTTAATGAACTGACAACGATTTCAACTCAAAGAAACATTTATTTCACAAGTGTTTAGGGGCATTTTGTTAGCTTTAATATTGCGTCAGCGTAGAGCAGGAATGTCGAAAGTAACGATTGTTTACTACAAACATCACGGTTGCAACAATTAATACGACATTAAGGGTTACCGTAGGAAAAACACGATGTTTAAAAAGCAGAAAAGCTCAAACGCAGAAATAATGTAAAACCACATATTAAGCACTTACCGTCTAGTGATCCAGCCTTGTTTTTTTATTCTGTGATTTTACCAGTAGTCGGCAGACTTACAGATCGTCACAGCGCCCCCTCCAGGACGAGCATGAAGTTGTAACAGAAGGCACCAACCCTTATTTCTCTCTCGCAGTAATCAATAACTGTTCTCTCTCAAATCTCTTTGGTTTGACTTTTTTCCCCACCCATTCTTATTTTCTTTTGCATCTAAAACAAGTCACAAAAGATCCCCTATATCGGTCTTGTCCTTCAGTTTAATTTATTTATAACATAAAAGCTTTCTGTCTATTTCAGCTTTTTATTTACCACATTTTGTCCAAAAAAAGATTGTAAAATTACGTTTTAAACTTGGGCTTTTTGATCATTATAAATCCCAACCGGACCTTGAAATTCGGTCTACTCTATGCAACAGGAGTATCGGACACAATGAATTTTCAGTGGAGTCAGTCAAACAGCACCATGAACATTTACTCAGAATAAACTGGCACTGTTTGATACAGCAGGGCAGGAGGACTACAGCAGGATACGGACAGTTTCTTACCCTAAAACAGATTCTCTCTTGAGAATCTAGAATCATTTGAGAATGTCTGTGAAAGGTGAAATCCAGAGGTCAGACATCATTTCCCCAACACTCTGATAATTCTATTCGGGACTTAACTTGATCTTAGAGACGACAAGGACACAGAGCGAGAAGAGAATAAACAGACCCCCGTCACATATTTAATGACAAGGTCTGGTTATGGCTGAAGAAATAGGAGCTGTAAAGTACCTGGAGTGCTCTGTATTAACACAAATGCGCTGTGTTTGATGAAGCCGTCCAGGCAGCCCTGGACCTGCCCCAAGTGAAGAATCGCCTGCATCAGCAGCAATATTACACACTCTATCACTCATTTGACGCTAATGTAGATCATTGAAGGTTTTTCCACGGTTTGTATACTTGATCACTAAAAATAAACAGGATTAAACAGCTCAGATTATATGACATGTGCTGGTTAAAATGATGCTTAAGGTGGTGCTGGTTAAGATTGCGCTAGTTAAATTGATGCTGGTTAGGTCTTCTTACCTAACAGAAGAAGTTTCCGTCTCTTCTGGTCTGTTTGTCTCTTTCTTTCTATTATGTTGGACAGATGCATTCTGGAATTTATCTCTGGATTCCTGTTTTCCTCTAAATCTGTTTAGTATTAAACAAAGGTGGATGCTATACTGTAGGCGAGGCTACTATTAAGCATTTTATTTAGCCTTCATTACTATCACAATCTGCACCTTAATACCTCAAACCATTTGAGTGTCTGTGCATGTGTAAGAGCTCTGATTTGCATACGGTAGGCTGTGTGTCAGTATTAAAAATGTGCTGCATACTGGGTTTGCATTAAAGAATTATTATTATTATTATTAATAATAATGATTGTCTCCGTTTTGTTACAGTATGTAGAAAGTGAAATCAGTGCTTAAAGCAGAACACGTGCTGTAGTCAAAATAAAAGTGAAAAATACAAGTGTCAGCAGTTTACGTACACCATGTTTGTTTGTGTTCACATGTTTGGCGATATACTTTTTCTAAACTTGCCCAAATTTTTAATAATGTTCTCACAAATGTACAGGATTGACTATACTTATGAGACACAAATGTTAAACTTTGACATGTGACAACAAAGGTGGTCCGTTGTAGTACATGCTCATAAATCAAAACCATTTTACTAGAATGTCAAGCATTTTAATGGCAAACTCCTCAAACATTTATTTAAGGTGTTTCATATTTTCTATCATTTTTGGGCGCCGCATTATCATTCATTTGGAAGAACCCCAGATCAAATTATGCTACACAGCAACGCCCATGTAAGGGCAGGAAACAAAACAAAAGTCTGTTCTGCAATCTACTAACCTACATTGTGGGGTCTTAACATAGTTTGGTTTTTATTGACGTTTAATTGAGAAGTCTTTAAATGTGTCTTTAAATGATCCTTTGTATATCTTGGAGGAGTGAAAATGACTCATCAGGCTTTGAGATTAATGTTGCTTTTCTTTATTCTAAGAGGTAGGTTTGTGACTTCTTTTAAAGATAAATATGAATATTGTTAAAAACAATTATAAAATGTATCAAACATTTCGCTTGCTTGATACTGTCTTGCATGATTTAAGCAAACTATCTAATGACTTATCTTTCATTTTGTTTTTATTGTCTGTGTATTTATTATTTTATTACTCATTCACTATCAATATGTTTATTATGAACTGAATTACTATAGTGCCTGTGCCCTCATATAAGGATATAAATGTTTTACAATGGTTTATATAAGTTTATTTTAATTTTTTGTGTTTCAATATAACAATCAGGGGATTAGATTTACTTTTCCTTTATTCTTATTTTTTTTATTCTGTTTGTCTGTGTTTTTAACCTTTGTGCCCTCATATAAGGATATTACAGTTTGGACCTGCTGTGTACCCAATAAGGATAATAACCATAAAATACTTTAAATGATTTATATACGTTTATTTTAATATTTCTTTGAGTTTCAATATACAAGATTGCACTAGATTTCTAAATGATAACATGTTTACTTTGCATGAGCTGTACTGGATAAATCTTAATATTATTATTAAAAATAAGTTTATAGAAGTGTTCATCGGGTTCTAATGGCCAGTGTCTTTAATCAGGGTTTATTCCCACAAAAAACATCTCAGTAAATATGTGTTTTTTTCTTTGTTTTAAATATTTCACAGTTACCTCTATAACACTGCGGTCTCCTCCTGGATGTACGATTAAAATGCCATGCCAGTATGACTATGAGATTCAAGGAAGTATCCAGCAGCTGTCTCTACAGTGGAGAAGCCCCAGAAACCACCTGCTGTGTCATCTGATCAAACACAAAACATACAGCAACTGCACACCTGGATACACGGTGCACTACAGCCCTGGGAATATAACTCTTATTATAGCTCACGTGAGCCAGGAGGATTTTGGGAAGCACGTGTGCTCCGTAAGCAAACTTCATGAATTCTCTGACTTCACCATTGAGTTAAAACAGACGAAAGGTAAATATTCATTTATCTATAAATGTTTTAACTTTTAGCTTGAGATAAACTAATAGGTTTAATGTATGTGTACCACTTCAGAAATGAAAACTAATTTATTAACTCCTAAAGGAATAATGTCATCCCTCATTCTGTCATCTTTTACTTATATTGTTTAAAACCCATATTAATGTTGACATTTATTTAAAAAAGTGGCAGGTAGAAAGTTGAGGATGGACTGCCTCTGTGACCATGATAAGATAAATGGCTTAAAGTTCAAATGAGACTGGTCCAAGATGCTGGGATACAGTTCATGCTACAACAGACAAGCATTTTCTGAGAATGAATGGATGTAAATAACTGAAGCTCCATAAAATTCTCTGTGTTCTATGAAAGAAACACATCTATATATATATGACTTTGCAACATGAGGGTAAATAAGCTAATAGATGACAGAAAGTTTAATTAGGGCTGAATTATGCCTTTAATCTTGTAAATATCTGTTTAGAGCGTTCTGCTGAATTTCCAAAAAGCAAGATAGATCAGTCAGGTATGTAACAGTTCCCAGACCACAAAATATTACTTGGGAAATGTAGTTGGTGCAGATTTTAAAGGATTTAGGGTGATTTATTTATTTTTGACAATGTTATCAACAGGTTCTGCAAAGGATCACATCATCCTGCTTGGCTGCAGTATTTTTGTATCTGTTTTTGGGTGACAAAATAAGAATTGTCAGAGATGTCACACTGGCAGATTCCATATTTCTCTGTAAAATTACATATTTGATGGCTCATGAGTCATGCCAATTTATACAGTCTTTGTAAAAAAATAAAGATGTGCTATGTGGGAGATAAACTCGCATGCCTGAATTATTTTCACATCCTATTAATATATAGGCTACAAAATAAGCAAATAGAATAATTGTTGTCCTCGTTCATTTCATTACAATACCACTGGGTGGCACTACACTCATAGTATAAATATTGCTCGACAGCTCATTAAACTGTAAGCAACTGTAAACATTTTAAACTAAGATATGAAATTTCAAGTTTGGTCAAATCTTTTCCAAGTATTTAACTAGCCTGACTAAATTGGGTTACAGTAACATTTTTGTTGTTGATGAAAAGTCCTTAATTTTTATCTCTAATATTTATTTCAGTAATCTGTTTTTTAATATGTACAATTTTTTTCTCAGCGTCACTTTTTGGGAGAATGCTTTATATCTTGCAAACCTATCAATTATTACATCTGGACAAATGGCAACAACTATGATTTCAAAACAATTTTTAAGATGAAACATGGGAAATGCTACATTAATGGACTATAAATGGAATTAGAATAATTCAGACGTATGAACATACAGTTCTTACTAGACATATGACATCTGAAATTATATCCGTACAAAAATAATACATTTTGTATGAACAGATTGGTACGAACAGAGTGTTCATTTTGAAAAACAAAATGAATAACATAAGTGTTTTAAAAATACAGACTGACATGTTGTTTACCACTTGCTTTCTTCTTGATTGATGCATCTGTGATCAGGATTAACCTTGGATGCAATGTAATGACACTTCCAGATTGAGCACCAGCAGCACTTATCTCTGCAGAGCCATTGGCTGACACCCATTATAAAAGCATGTTACATCATCTTGCATGATACAGTTTCTGTACATATACGGAGCTGTATGTGGGCCTTAGGGTTTCTGAGCTGACATGGCTGCCCAATCTCACCCTCTCAAAGACAATTCAGCCCTTAAAGCATTTAGTGCTTGACTTACTATTTCAGTCAAAGTCATACATAATACTGTAAGGACGGTAATAGCTGAAAGCAATGACAATTTCTGACACGGGCTACATAAAACAGTGATGATTTCAATGTAAATATGTTTATCCCACCTCTTCTGTGAATACTTGACAGACAAATGAAAAGAAAAAAAGTACACTAACCGTCTCTCTTCTCTCAACAGGCAGCGGTCGAGCTTTTGTTGAAAGTAGTAACTTTGTATTAGCACCTGTGCTATTGCTCTTTTATGACATATTGCTTATTGTTCCCCGAACTCTTTGTAAGTCGCTTTGAATAAAAGCGTCTGCTAAATGACTAAATGTAAATATGTTTTGCCAAAACGAATTACAGTAATACCACGGTATACTGATATGGCGATTAACAACCAAAACAATGATATGTCATGCCAAAACACATTGCACCTGTTGGTACTTTTATGTTAGTGAAATACATAAAAAAGGTCCAGTGGGAAGTATGCAAAGACATGAGAATATTCCCAAGCACACTGTTAAAGGCAATTCTGTTACTTAACATGCACAGGCCCTATGGAAAAGGCCTTATTCTATACATTATTATTCAATCATATATCATAAGACTAATTTCAAAGATAAAACATTGGACATGCATGTTCTGAACATTGTTTTTGCTATCAATAAAATACTCAAAAGGGTTCTAACCCACAGTATGCAGTTATTTATTTATAGATGATGTGACCTTTATGACTCCGAATATAGCCTAATAGATTAAATGAAATAAGCAAAATTAGGTGAAGAATAATATTATATTAGCATACGTATTAAGAACGGGACACACATTTTTATTACAACACTATGATTGATAAAATGATATTTGCCTCCTGTCCTCAACATGCAAACTTGTTGGCACAAGCTTTCAAACGCCTGCCAACGCTTTACCCTGTTTACCATGGTAACGTTTTGAAGGGTAAACGCAATAAAATCGCAATTAAGTTTATTCTGTTCGTTTTGTTTTGTACTTGAGCAACATCGAAACCCCGAAAACGAAGGAAGGTAACGAGCGATAAACGGCACGTTATAGCGTTTGTGTCGCGTTTGCTGATTGGTCCATTCAGTTTCAACGCTCATGAGATACAGAAGGAGCAGATCCAGAGAAGATAGCAGCAGCACACTGAAACACAGAGAGTGAGCATCGCTGGAGATTACATCTTTACTTACTGATTCCTCATAGTTTTATCAGGACGACTAACGTCAAACATTACACATCTGTCATCTCACGTCGCGATGGACTGTCGAAACGTAAGTAGAGTCCGTTTTATTCTCGCACCGCTTCAATAAGAACTTCTGATTTAGTCTATCAACAATTACATGTTTAGCAATTTATGAAAAATTATTTGATATTGTCTTTTTAAGCATTGGTGATGTTGGAGATACATAGAATAGTTATATCGTTGTATATCGATCTAGTTCTAATTTTGACAGAGCAAGAGCTTAAGTAAATTTATACTTAATTGCATGAGCTGTTATGTAATAACCCATCAAGAACTAGTCACACTAGGTTGAATTTATAAGTTAAAGGCTTACTGGATGGCTTTATGTTAAGTACATAAGTAAAAAAATGAAAACCTGAAAATTATGCACTGAAATCAGATTAATCTGATTAAAATAATTCATTAAGGAAGTGACTGTTATGACCTACTTAATAGACATGTTTTAGGAGCATTTGTGCTGCAATAAATAACATGTGTTGTATCAAAACTGTAAATACATATATGTTTATATTTACTTTTTGAAAGTATCGAGAACTGTCATGGCTATTTATTTATATATCTATGTATTCTTTCTTTATGGTATGAAAAAAAGTGCTTACTAGATTAGACTGTTTAGAGTATGAAACATGTTTATGTGACATACATTTTTGTTTGTCGATTTGTGTGTTTCGAGAATGGTCACTGTTGTAAACTTTGGTCTTTCCAACAGTGACAGTGTCTATCAAAAAACAGTCAGGCAGTTGATGGATAAGTGTTCTAAACGTAAGCTCAGGGGATGCCGTATCATCCCGTCCAATTCATTTTCAAGCGAATATAAGCATCTGCCTACCACCCGCCTACCTTTCCCGTTCTTATGGCATTCCACCCCCACCCAGACTCCTCCTATAATCAAATTTACTCTAATTTTATAGTCTGAGGGGGGGTTGGCTCAGAACTCGACTGGAGTCTCAGGACCAGACTGGATGATCAGGTGCATATTAAAATGAAAGCTGCACACACAGGAGACATTTCTAGGTTTCTTGTTCCTTCCCATGTGTCACAGAAGTCAGAGAAGCTACACATTATCGTTTGCGTGGGTTTGGAGTTGTGTGTTATAGCAGCGGGATGCAGAACTTTGTAGAAACAGCAAAAATATGTGAGTGTAATTGTGTAGATGTGGTTGATAAGCAGATGGCCATTTGCATGTTCCAAATTGACAGGACTGACGAGACACTCGCATGAAAAGTTCACACAAGATGTTCCCCGACTGATGATCGGTCATGATCAGCACCTGTCATGCTCGGCAAACGGCTGTTGCTAGGAAAGATGAGATTTGAGAATTTGTATCTTGTTTTCCATTAAAAATATCCAAACATCTTCAGATACAGAAGATATTAGTGCTTAAGAGTATGTGGAGATACATCGTAGCAACGGTGTATCTAGATATCTAGACATGGTCAAGAGGATTGGCTGAAACCAAGCATCAGAATGGGTCAAATTAATATTAGTATTATGGAATCTGCTGATCTTCTGAGATTTTCATACACAGCCATAGGGTTTTGAAGAGAGTGATCTCTGAACATAAATATACTGTAAATAAAATATCAAGTAGTTCGGTAAAAGTGCCACGTTTGACTGGTTCATGCAGATGGAATTGCAAGTCTAATTCAGAAATACAAATTGATAAAATCAAGGTATGCATGACATCATCTGGTAACACACTAAACCATGAAGCAGTTTAACAGTTTTTCATGTTTTACATCTAAATGTTTAGTTACATATTTAATACTTTTTAAAAAAACGTAAGATTGCTCAAATTTGCAAGAAGAAAATGTAATTTTCGTTTTTTTAAGGGATTTTTTTCAGGATAGAAGAAGATTTGAAAAACATTGCCTGGTCTGATATGTCTGATAAACTGGTAGGGATAGAATTTGGCATAAACAAGAATGAACAGATTCATCCTGCCTTACATAAATGGTTCTGACAGGTGGAAGTGGTACACTTGGCACACTGTGGTTTCCTTAGTACCAAGTGAGTTTCGTTTAGTCTACAGTCTACCCGAGTATTGTTGCTGACCACGTCGATCCCCTCTTGAACATAATCTAACAAATTTTGTCTAATTCATGTCACAATCATGTGTTCCTAACACATCTGCAGTATCTATAATCATGTCATGTAAATAATGCAGTCTAGTCAATGCAGAAAAAATCTCTAATGGAGCTATCCAGGACCTTTGAATCTATGTACACAAATATTAAAACAGTTCTGAAGGCAAATGGGTTCCAAGTAAGTTGTATACCTTGAAAAGTTGTAGATATGTAAATTCTAATGTGTGTTTTTTTCATCTCAATTGCAAATTATAAGCATAAGGTTAACAAAATATAATAACATTTATGTTTATTAAAGGAGAAAATCAACATATTGCAAGTGAATCATTTAAAAGTTTACAAGATGTATTCTCAGAAGTCCATTTATTTGAAACGTTCTTGCTTTTCGGGCGAATTTATCTTGTTAAATATTTTCCCTGAAACACAAAAATACTATATAGGAAAATAATGTTTTGCAGTATGGTGATTTTTTTTTGCCTTTGAAGACTTTGTGGGTGAACAAACAGGAAATAGCATACAGATTTAAATACAGGTGGGATGTCAAAGATGTGTTTCTGATCCTTTCAAGGCTTTATGGGTAATAATCACAGTGAACCCCAGCGTCCTTTTTTGTTGTGTAATAGATCACGGTATACCCTTGCAAAATGATGAAACATCAGTGGACTGTCAGGCTTTCACACTGGTGAAGCTTTGAATGCTTTCAGATTCAGTCCCTTGACTGTGACGCACTCCCAGCAGGAAAGAGAAATTAGTTGAGCTGTTGGAAACTTGAGTTTCGTTCTTTCCTCTTTACATGTAGAATTTTCCCTCGTGACAAAAATTGTTAACTGTTGTTTTTTCTTCCTGTGCAGGAAGCATGCAGTCAGCCACAAGACGAGGACATCATGGACATTCCCCTTGATGACCCAGCTGCAAACAAGGCTGCTGCTAAAATTCAAGCTGGCTTTCGAGGTCACATGACCAGGAAGAAAATGAAGGATGACAAGCCAAGGGAAGAGGTTAGCAACACAGGCAGTGCAGCAAAAAAATGTTCCAAAGATGAATTTGAATCTCTAAAATGTCTTACATAAGTTAAGTAATTAGTAAATCAGATGTAATATTCTTTATTATCAATGTTATCATTGTTTGACATTTTAGGGAGTTCAAATATTACAGTTATGTTTATCCCAAGAATGTTCATTTTTTTGTTCTTACGTGTACACTGTAAAACCACTTTCTAATAAAAATATCTCCTGTTTAGAAACATCTTTTACTATGTATTGAAATAGCCAAAAAAAACATGTCCAAGGGGTGTGCAACAGTAACGTTGTAATAAACATTCAGAGTATTCTGCAGTCAAATAAGGAATTAAACAACTCTCTGGCATACAATTCTATTAAAAAACTAATGAGTGCAATTTTTTATTCATTTTATTCATCAGAAAGATGTAAATTGTATTATCATGTAAAGTTTAATGTATTAAAACAGCAGTCACAGTGGCATTAAATCAACTTTTAATAAAGATCCCATGAAGTAGGTGTAATCAAAATGACTACTGCAATCACTTCTTCGTGAATTCAGTGTTTCCCCAGCAGAGTGCTATATGGGAAACGGTATCCTAGCAATACCGCCTTAATTGCTTGTTGCTAAGCAATAATACAGATGGTACCCAGTTGATTTCCTGTGAGCACCCTTCAAAGTTGTAATGCCCATTTATGGTAATGCTCTGAATTTGCTTTTAACTGTGAAATCCTTTTAATAACAGAAAGTGGTTTAGCCTTTTATTAAATGCATTTTGAATAAATGCTAAATCAATATGAATAGAAAAATAATGTTTGTTACATTAAAACATGGCACTAGCAATGCCAAGGTGATGGGTTCTGTTCTCAGGGATTACATAATCTGATGCCTTGAATAAACTAAAAACTTAATGTCGTGGTGTTTGAACCCATGGTTGTGCACATTGTGCACCAACCTTCCTGTTGCTTAAAATGTCCCTAAAATGTTCATAATTGGACCCAACCATGGGTTGCAACAATCCAGCCTTTTTTGTTTTAAGTGTAGTTTGGGATAAAAGTGTCTGCCAAATGCATAAACCGATGTAAATGTAACACAGTCGTTTATGTATGTCAGCTTTCCATATCCATCTTTCAGGAGCTTTTCTATCATCACGCAAATGCGAAATGATGTGTCATCTTTTTCAGAAACAACGAGAGCAGAAGTAGCTAAGAGGAGCACAATCACCACCACCCTGACAGCCCATCACTGCAATAACCAGAGCTCTTTTGTTGAAAAAGAACCCTTCAATGTGTGATAGAAAACATCCAAACCCCAAGCAGAGTTTGCCATACGACTAGCAAACACCTTCACACTTCTCTCTTCCTCCTTAAGCATCTGAGTGGCTGTTTCTGACGTAAAAAAATATCACAGCATGACATTCTATATTAAATTCATATATAAACATGTGTGTGTGATTTGTCAGCTTTCAACTTTCAAGGGTTTACTTGTTGCTTTGAGCAAGGCAAGCCAAATACTCTGTCAGAAGGTTTGTTGATTTGTTTTGTGCTTCTTTGGCTGTACTGGATCTTACTATAATACTTAAGTATGCATTTACTGAAGGTCAGTGTTTTTTCTAGCGTAAATTTTGTTCATGCCTGTTTAATAAAGCAAATTAAGTTGGACATATCGGCTTTCGGTGTTTACTCGACCCTAGTCATTCTTGCATGATTCGGGTAATATAAATGTAATCACAGCTATTAAATATAACTGCTAACACCAATCATCGCTAAAATATGTTATAAAAAGTTCTTCAATACAACGAGCATACAAACAGAGTTTTCAGACTGCGTGTGTCAAATCCACGTGATTCAGTGAGGTATTCCCATAGCTTAATCAATCTTTCAAACAACGAGACTGAAGCCCTCAAATAGCACAGATGCTCATTAAAAATGGATTTGCGCAAATGCATTCCTTGCGTGCTGTCGTGCCTGTGCTAATCTTTTGGTTGTTGGGGTTCCAGTACCTGTCCGTTCTCATCAGATCGCCTTTTGGTGATATTTACGCCAAAATATTTGCCTGACTTGCTGCATCTCACTGTCAAAATACCAGCAAAATGCTGGAATATTCTGGTAAAGTAAAATGACAAATGACATGAAATTACATTAAACTTGCAGTTTATTTCTGTAATTTTACAAAATACGTGAAAACTCTGCCAAATAAAACAGTAAAATTACATTTCTGTATGCAGCAGGTAAAACCTCATGATATTTGCAACATGAAGGTCATGGGTTTGAATCCCAGGAAATGCAAGTGCAGATAGTATAGCATTAATAGCCTCTATAGTTCATGTAAAAATAAGTAAATATCACTGCATCACATATTTACCATTACGTTTACCACTTGTTGGTGAAACACCCCATTTGACCAGCACAACCCCATTCTTTGTATTCTTCGTACAGAGAGCTCTTGGTTGGCAGGTCTTCCAGAACTCATGTTTTAATTACAGTACACAACTCACAATGGATGGGGGAAAGTAGAGCACGCTGTAATTATGTCTTCTTGCCCTGTCTCCTGATGGTTTTTATTGCATCTACTCTGCCTCCTCAATGATATCTGGCATTTAAAACAGAGTAGTGGCAAGCTTTGTGTGTGTACATCATATACGTAGCGAAAAATTAAAGGTGCTAAGGCAATAGGAAGAATACTCATGTTATTTAAACTTTTCATTTTTTCCAGCAAACTCAATCTCTGCAATCTATTTTTTATTTAGTTCAGATAAAAAAATCATCAACACTCCTGCAGCTTGTGTTGGTTCTGAAACGCACAAGATGTACAGACTACTTTTATGAAAGTAGCATATGTTTTGATTCCTTTGGAGCTCGGCATACTTGCTATGAGGTGTCATCGGGTAAAGATAAAAATCTTCAAAAATTCAAGTTCAAATTTTATGTGCCATAGCAAAAACACGAGCGTAAATGACATTTTTGGGTAAATGATCCCGCTAAGGAGCTATTTCTACCTGACCTCAGACAAAATGCCCATAAAACCTCATACAATCTTTGTGTCTACAAAAAAAAAGACAATTTACTCAATTTAGTAAATGCTAACCTAACTTTACTAGTTTAGGCAGACATTAGCCAAGCATACTTTGACAGTATGTACTTTCTACTTTACATATCTTTCGATATTTATTATTTCTGTAATTTTTACGGTATGATGTCCACTGACTAATTTACTAACTGTAATTTTACAGAACTCTACAGTTTATTTACAGATTTGAAATACAGTCAAAAACACTGAAAATGTACATCGAAAAGTAGTTTTACTGGGAAACTTTTATTTTTACATTGTAGAAAACCGTGCAGTGCCATAACGTTTTTTCACAATAGCCTATATAGCATAATATGTCTATAATCCCCTTCCTTAAAGGCGTGTCACTAATATCTAATATTAATAAAAAAATTATGTACCACATGAAACATATTTTAGGCTACTTCACAAAACATTTTCATTGCAACTATGTGTATGTGAAATGATGATAAACCGTCCTGTGGTTCTTCAGGTCTGCTTAAACCAACAATCTCAAACTAAAGTTGTTTCACCAGAAAATATTGTTTTGTTTATCTAAAAAAAATACTATTTTCTGTGCTAAAAATACTCTTTGAGAATCATTCTCAGAAATATGTGCTCAGGCCAAAAAGTTCAAATCGAAAACGAATCACAACACAAGGAATTCAGCTTAGCAACAACACCAACATGTCTGAATCGAAGGGTTGTAGCTGATTACGCACTTGTGCGTGTTTCAGCTCTGCGTTCAGCTTTGCTGTGGGATCATGAGAGCCGTAAGTTGCTTTGGAGCCGCTGAGCCCACTTTACGCCCACGTTGGCTCCCACTCGCACTGACACGTCCAGGGACTCAGCCGGGGGTGGGAGAGTTATGAAATATGAATTTCACTCGAGTTTCCAATGGCAACACAGACAAAATCTGCCTCTGTGTTGCCTCCTGATACTGTAGGCTTAGATGTTTGGCTTTCATCTCAGTTTTGTAATGGTAAATATAATTTATGTACATGTTTGTTAATCCTAGAGGTCATTAATGTACATCTACACTGACTTGCATCATAGAAAATGACGTGTTCACAACTGGCTTGTATCACTCTAAATGCTCTATGTGGTGATTATTGGCAATTGATTGAATTTCCATCTGAAGTGTCTATACATTTATTTAATTTTTCAATAAATACTTTTTTTAGTAAATCCAGTAAATACAAAGTAACTAAAAGAGACTTTTCAATACACTCAAAAAGGTTCTGGGTTGTTTTAAATGGTTGAATATCAATAACCATAACAGTTGTACTTGGAGTGCACTGGGACAGAGGAAGGTCTAATCTGGTGCATTAAATCCAGTGGAGGGCAGCATTGCATAAACATGTCCCATGAAACACACATTATATATGAAATGCAATGTTATTTTATGCCTTTTTAAATACAATGTTTTATTTTATTGATATATTAGTAACTAATATGCCTGTACATTGCATTAAAAGGCCATTGGCTCAAACCCTAGACAATACACATATTGATAAAAACTTGTAAAAATTAAATGCACTGTAGTGACTGTTAACATCTACCAAATTTGAAGGGTTTACAATAAAATCATTGTAGATGCAGTGTTAAATTTTAATTCGGAAAGCTTTTAACTAGGAGCAAAATATAACCGTTCCCTGTAAAATTAAGTTTTTCATGTTTTCCTGTAATTTTACTTTAACTGTATTTCAAAAATCGACTGTATAAAAATCCAGTAAAAAATTTAAAAAATCCCGCAGCTAGTGCGACGTAAAATGTAATGTTTTTTTTTTGTCTTGTGATTTTACATTTTTTTACATTTTTTAAATAAAATATGTGCTTCTGTAAAGACACTACACATTAAAAAATCTGCAAAAATAAGTTGAATAATTTTTTTTTACAGTGTAAGTCATAAATGACTAATCAGCAGAACAGATTGAACCGTTTGTTACACTACTTGCTTCTGAATAAACAAACTGAAAGGTTATATTTGAAAAAGAAAAAACTATTCTGTAAGATCTGGCTGTATGAATAAAAAAATGCCATTGAAAATCAAAACATTTTGTGCAAAACATTTGAATCTTGAGCCCAAAGAAGTTTTTGGTTTTAAAAGGTTTTAAAGTAAAAAAGCACCAGTTCCAGTCAAGTTTTTACTCATTCCAGATCTGTGGGGTAAAATTCCCTCCAGAAAATATAAGAGAGTGAGTGGTCACTTTTATGTTGACCAAATCAGGAACCCGGAATATCACAAATATGAGTTTTTGCTGTTGGTTCTATTAGTTTTGTTTTCTCTCCTGTCCGTTGATGTTTTGAATTATGAGACAAGGGCACAAGTGCATTCAATAACAGCTAGAGATCGGTTATTGAACAACAAAGACCATCTTATTTTTAATATCATTTCATCCAGGCTTATCTAGGCTAGGTGGTGGTTGAAGCATACTGTTATCATTTCTGTTTTATGTTCTGGATATGTTTGGTTAGATTAGAGTGTTTGTATGTTTTCCCTTTATACATATTTTATTGAGATTAGTATATTTTTTATTTACTATATGTGCATTATTAAACAAAATTGAGACGTTTGACTCAGAAAATCATTTTTGGCGAGGCAATGTATTATTTACTCAAGGGAACATTCATTTGTGAAACACAATAAACAGTCAGGCCATGAAGCTAGCCAACAAGCAGCCCAGACCAAGCCCCCCTCCAGACACATACACAGACCCATTCAAAGTCTTACAAACATGCCATCGTGGTGCATTGTGTGAATGTTTGTACACATGCGTGCCTATGTGTGTGAGTGCATGTCTGTGCATGTTTTTGTGTGTATTTTTGTATGTGTGTGTGTCAGCGGCATGGCATAGCCCAACCTCGAGGAACTGCAGAACTGAGTTGGAGGACGTGCTGAGAGTGAACAAATCATGTTAATTGTTCGGGGAAGACTATGAACGTTAGACCCAAGATGAAGGCAGAAAAGGTGGCTTTTTCTTGGGCATCGGCCACTTTTGCAGCATCACTCCTATTGATTCTTGTAGTTCTGATTCACTCAGGTAAGGGGGCAAGTCTAACTTTTTACTGACAGACAGCGCACGTTGACATTTGTTGAGAGCTTATAAGTAAGTGGTGACTATAGAGTAAAGACAGATTTGTTTTAATATTGTGCATTTTGAATATGAAATAATACATTTCAAAGTCATGTCAAGCTTCTTAAGATTTTTGTCATTAATAAAACAGACCGATCAGTTTTAAACACTAGACAGTATAAAGTAAAAACATTTCATTTCAAGTTTAATGGGCTATGTGTGTGACGCTAACCCATAAAAATGACTTTAGGTCTGACATATTTAGTCCTATTGATTGGACATTAATACTTTTGATTTAATAATATTAGCTTATTTCATTAATATGAATCACATGTTAGAGAACAAACCATTTTATACAAATCAGTATTGCTTATTGTCTATTAGTATAAATAAATGTGTATCTTTATTTCCATTGTTTATATATAAACTATTATGCATCAAATATTATAAATAATCTCTTACACACAATCTCTAATTTTCTATTGTCTAGTCCAGTTAAATGCTTTGCCTAGGAAGCACTGAACAGAGTCAGATGTGATGAAAGCACAAACACCACAAGTCACTAGATAGACAAAGCTGGGTGGACTTTTTTCAGTCGACTTTATATTCCTATTTACACCATCATGAAATCCTAGTCCTGTCCTGCATCAAAACTATTCTAGAAGCTGTTTGTGTTGTATAATGTTGTCATCAGCGGTGTCACAGAGCTCCATGTGTCACTTTTCATCTAATCACCCTGATTGTTTGTTGCTCTGTGGGTCCTTTTATGGGATGCTATATAGGGAGGAAATTGGGCCAAACAATCGGAGCTTTTGTGTGCACATCTCCGCAGGCCTTTCACACTGTAAAGCAGTCAAGGAGATTGGCTTTTTCCATACTTGCTCAGTACCTTTGGTTTGCTGGGACAGAGAATTCCAATTTCTTTATATTGCATTATTTTATACCTAATTATTGATAGATATTGTTAACAACCTGTGTCCCAAAATTGACATTAGTGTTGAACTTTTATGGGTTTTTAATGGCTGGTGCCAAAACAGAAAATCTAGACAGCAGGGGGCACTTATTTTGAACAAAATTACTTAATAATAAATAATTTTCCATTCACTAAACTAGGATTTTGAAACTGAAGTAAGAGGGACACAAACCAATGTCACTTAAAGGGACAGTACACCTAAAAATGAAAATTCTGTCATAATTTATTTACCCTTATGTCATTCCAAATCTGTAATACTGTTGTTCTCCTGCAGAGCACAGATATTTTGAAGAACGTAAACAGATTTTAAATACATTTATTTTATTTTTGGGTTAACTATCCCTTTAAAAAGACACAGCTTCACAGGCCTATTTTGATGGTTAATATGACCAAACATCATCTATTAAATGTGTCCATACTTCCCTATTAACAATGCTGTAAAGTGTGATATGACTTTTGATTTGGTGTTAAAGAAAGACGGATTGACCTTGGTATCGTATGTGCATTTTGGTAATAGAAAATGATGGATAATATGGGTTTGGGTTAGAGTTAGGGTTATGGCTGACAGTAATTATACAGTTACACAATAAGTACATATATATGTGCATGTCAAACAGGACTGCAAAAATAAAATGCTACCAAAAGACATCCTACATTTTTCCAAAGTAGTTCTTGGGTATGTACTGCAGGTTATAGTGTTCCCCTCTCTGGCAATGAAATCTGACTGGTGTTATTGTTGCTTTAAAGGATTACAGTGCAGTCAGAAAAGGGGCAGGGGAACACTACTAAATGAAACAGCTTATTTACACAGACAAGATAAATGCAGTATTTATTGTGAGTATGGAAACTAAACGATAAGGGCAAAGCTACACAGACAGCAGTTACACATGATTGGTGAAACATTACCTATCTCAGGTCAATGTAAATGAAAATAAAGCAGTCAATAGTTCAGGTTGATCACCATGAAAAATGTGGATACACCTAAATTAAACTGCTTCTCATGATCTTACAAGCCTCAAGGAAGGCATATAAATGCCGACTTTGCAGACCAATATAAACCGTGCATATGGCTTTCATAGTTTTGGCTTACAAACATCAATTTCACTGAGAGGCTTCAGTATTTCAAAAATATGTTTATGTTTTATAGGATGTGTTCAGGGGGTGAACATTACCACTTTAGAGACTCTGATCAGAGGGACAGTGGGTGGAGAAGCACTGCTTTCTGTCCGTTACTCAAGCACCAGTGTGGATCCTCCTGTAATCAAATGGCAGCTCAAGAGGGACAAACCCATTACAGTGGTCCAGTCCATAGGCACTGAGATCATTGGTAACCTGCGACCAGAATACAGAGATCGTATCCTCGTGTTTGAGAATGGCACGCTGCTGCTCCATAACCTTCGGCTGTCTGATGAGGGCACCTATGAAGTAGAGATCTCCATCACTGATGACACCTTCCCCGGGGAGGGAAGCATCGAGCTGACGGTGGATGGTAAAAAAGCACGCTCAAATTAAATTATATTTAAGCCACGTTTAAAATTCAAAACAATGGCATTAACACAGTACCACAAAAATTTATTACAATGTGATTTATTGCAATCGAATCTTTCCAGAGCCAATCTCTAAGCCACACGTCCACATGGCCTCCTCCACTGTTCTGGAGTTGACTGAGAATTTCACCCTGAACTGCACCCATGACACGGGTACTAAGACCACCTACAGCTGGACAAAAGGTGTGAATCTGTTACAAAACGAGACACGCCTGATCCTGTCACCTGACCAGAAAGTCCTGACCATAACACGCGTTCTGATGGTAGATGATGACGTCTATAGCTGTATGGTGGAAAACCATATAGGTAGCATTAAAAGCCTACCAGTCAAACTTACAGTTTACAGTAAGAATTTTTCCTTCAGTATACGTTTATATTTGCAGTTGCTAACTCGTGAAAAGACTTAAAATGTTGTTTTACTTCCAGAAAGAAGCTCGCTTTATATCATACTGTCTACAGTGGGCATCTTCGTCCTTATCACTCTTGTAACTGTGTGTGCCTGCTGGAAACCATCAAAAAAGTAAAGATGTTTCTTCTCTCTCAATTTTTTACTTGCTTAATGTGAGAATGGGTGTATATAAACTGAAAATATTTTCATTAGGAGATCAAAAAGACAGAGGTCCAAAACTATGATAGCAAGAGCCATTTCACAAAACCACCACATCCAGTATCATGATGCAAAGTCAGAGGGTATGTCATTAAACTATCATCAAACTTAATGTTGTAATGTCTTTTCCTCATGTACTTTGACAGATTCAATTCCGTATAGACTGAATATTTTTTACTGGTATTCCTGTAACTGATATACATTTAGTTACAGCCATAGAAAATTATTTGCAATTTAAAGGAATGTTTTAGGTTTAATACAAGTTAAGCTCTATCAACATCTGTGACACACATTGACTCATAAAACTTAAATCCACTAATATAATTTTGCACAGGGTCATGCGTTCCAGATTATGTGCCGCTCAAGTTACTATATACATTTTTATAAACAAAAATGTGTATTTGTGCTGTAAATGTGTAAACTCTGAATTATCCTTTTAGTGGTACTCTTGGATAAAAATGTCTCCACTTTTCACCCATTATTTAAATTAACTGAATATGTGTTGCTGATATAATTCCAGTGGGCGCAGTTGGGTCTATGTTAAAATTTTTATGTGATTTTGCACAGAAAGGGGTTTGTATCACTCTAATGTTTACATTTAGCCCTATAGGTTGTTTTGACTAAAAGCATATGCCAAAGGCATTAATATGAATGTCAATAAATATAATCTCTTGTATACTTTTATGTTACATTTAACCCTATTGCCCCATAGACTTCAATGGAAGTGCATTACTCCAAATCCAAACTTCAAAAATAGAAGTCACATTTTGTTGTATGATCATTAACAGTATGTGATAGATGTTGCTGACAGAGTTGGTATTGTATTTCTTTTGTATTGTATCAAACCAGAAGTCTAACCTAAAAAACATTACAATATCTTAATATTACAATATATTATGCCATATTCATGCAATATAATTGTTTATTATATATCTAGATGATGCCATCCCAATAATGACTGATCACGAGCGGAGGAATCCTGTATCACTCTACATCTTGAAAGAGGTAGTTTGACGTCATTATCTACACTCACTATTATAAATATCATTTTTTCGAGTGGTCCATTACCTCAACAGAGCTGTCTGTGATTCAGACAGAAAAAGTTGAACTCAACCTAGATGCAATCTCAGAATGCTTCAAAACATTCCTTTGTATTTTACATTTATATTCATGTATTCAGAACATAGTCTAATGTAGAAGAGGTTATTAGATTAGGCTGGATATTTGCACATAATAAGAATGGCAAGAAGTGTGGAGGAAGTATTAAGAGTCATGACCACACGAAAGTGCATAATTCCAATGAAAGCTTGTAGGCGTGTGCAGACTGTAAATGCATGCACTTGACACTCTCAGGATTCTCCAACTGGTGAACCAACGTCAACATGTGAAACATGCACCTCCAACGGTAGCAGCCCCCCAAGCTACAGCAGCTCTGTTCCTCCTCCATCCGAATCTTCCGAGGTACCGGCCCGCTCCTCTCGCAGATACCCCCGCACCCCCACTAAATCCCCGCCAGCACACCGGCACCGGAGGAAGGGACACAGCCAGAGCCCACCAGCCCCCTCTCCTTCTCGCAGAAGAGGGTCGAGTAGCTCTTCACCGGTGACCTCATCTCCAGCGAGAAAGTCTGAGAATCCACCCACCCCTGCACAAGAAACCAGAGGCTCTCCAAAAGCATAGATGCTGATCAAGTCTGCTGAGCCTACATGCTGCAAAGAGACAGATATTGACATTTTAATTTTTTTTCTTTTTTATGTTTAGACATTTTTCATTCAGATGACCTTTGTGAATGTAATCTAACATAGTAGGGTCTTGCTCTTCGAGATGCCTGGGTACCAAAATGTAATTATGCTGGCGTGACAAAGCAAACATGCTGTTATTGCACAAACCCAGGCTAGAGTTAATTTTCTAAATCCGTAATGCAACACCAAAATATTTAAACTTTTATCTCTTCCAAGAGCTTTTAAACTACAACCCATTCACTTCTTGAGTATCAAGCAAGCCTATCAGTCTGCTATTACTAAAATTGGTTAAGGATTGTCTTTTCTAAACAGTAAATTCACCATAGAAACCAAATTATACCCTGGCAACCACCAAGAACACCCTAGCAACATGCCAGAATACCTTAGCAACTACCTAGAAAGGGATCCACCGCTTCAAACTTGAAATATATTTTCAAGTTCTGATATACAAACACTATAGAACTTATATAACCTTCCGACTGTAAACATCCTTTGTCAAGCCAACAAAATGTGTTTTGATGAACTTCCTACTTCTAGTTTCAGTGAATGTAAACAAAAATAGAGCTATTATGTATTGAATGGTAATAAAATAATAAAAAATTCCAAACGGAATCTTATGTGAGTGTCTCTCTTGATGATAATCTAAGTATTATGTAATGTCTCTGTAGCTGAAGTTCATACTGTTCCTAAAAAGGGAGAGAGAATGTGCTTGCTGATTCACACAAAAGACACAGTAGACTCTTTGTTGGGCATGGACACAGCTTATGAAAACAAGCATTGTTAAGGTTAGAAGGCTGTTTTGTGTTGTTTTATAAGAAGAGAAATACGCAAAAGCCACAGGGAACATTATAGGTTATCTTATGGTGCAACAATTGTAAATCACAGTTAAATCACAACGAAAAAATACAACGAGCATACAAATATTACAAAACCGCAAAATGCATTTTAAAATGCATAAAGTGACCCTCTCCTTTATAATGTCCTTTATTTGGTTAATCGGTCGCATTTAACATATGCAGAGATGTGATCATGTAATGTTAAATCTTAGTGTGTCGATAGAAAACTTTGTTGGAACTGGCGCAAATTGTCTACTTTTCAGAGCTTTGTAAAGTAGGCCTAATTAATCTTCTTCTCAGTTTTCTTTATCTTTTAAATACAAAAACGTGGTCGTAAACGAAATTAATTTTCTTAACAAAATAACAGTAAACACGGAACAGAAATAACTGGGTACTCTGTTTCCCACCGAACTAAAATAGTTGAGCACGTTGGGGGCGGGGCTCTGGTGAAACATAACAGTTTTTTAATGACGTTGTTTTAGACGAATAAAATCGTAGCTGTACGAGCGATGGCCAATGAAATATGACATAGGCGGGACTAAAATGGCCGCTAGCGTCATTGGCAACGGGATTTCAGTCGATTTTAGTGAGTTTTGCAGCTATTTAAAAATTAAAACGTGATAAATTGCTTCGGTGAAAACTTAGGTTTTCGTTGATGCAATCGACGTATTTGTCTTTTGGTTTTGTAATGCTGTCTGAACACCGAAATCGACTTGCTAAGAGTAACGTTTACTGTTGCCCCCCATTCAAACAGTTCACGGATGTTCACACAGCGAGTGCTAAACGACAATGAATCAACCACGAACACAAAGGAACTTCGTAAAAGAAAAGAAAAGGTTCAGATGTGGAAACAAGAGAAACGTGACTTCGTTTGTTCCAAACAACGATGTGAAAGTGTTGGCAGAGAGGAACCCGGCAGTGGCACCTGTGGGGGCTTGGGTTGAAAGTGGACATGAGTGTCACGAACGTCCTGAGGTAAAACAATTATTTATTTGCAATGAAATGTAGACAACAAAATCACATTTTAGTCAGCTACATCCTGTAAATAACTCTTTATGTGACAGGTCCGTGCTTTGCTCACCGAGGAACTTTTGAAAGAAACCCGACGAGAAAAAGAGGAGAGTCTGCGCAGATTTCAGGAAGCAGTTCGCAGACGTGTATCTCAACAGGCTCGTCTGCGCAAACACCAGCAGCTACTGAAATCATATGAAACCGTAAGAAATGTGTAACATTGCTTAAGTTTTATATATATGTGTATATATATATATATATATATGTATATATATATGTATATGTATATATATATATATATATATATGTATATGTATATGTATATATATATATAGCTTTAGACAATAGTCTGCATTATTATTACATACATTTTATTCTTTACTCCATTTGTCAATTTTAGGTTGAATGTGAGAGCAGAATATTGCAACAAACCAGCAGAGTAATCCAGCACCTTACACCACAGAAAAATCTAATTTCTTCTTTTGCTCATGGGGAGCTGGCTATTTGTAGTCCCAGCTCTCGCTGTGTCAGTGCTCAGGGGACGGAGGCTGATGCTTCTGATCAACATCATGTATGAGTATTTACCGCATCAGGACATGATTTTTGTACTTCCACGTGAAATATTCTGCATGTCATTCGCTTATTTCCCCGCACTTTTCAGATCAGTAAAGTGATGAAGCGGGTGCGACTTAGGCTAGCTGGCTGTCAGACAGTGCAAGAGGCAGATGAGTTATCACAGCTACCTGGTGGAAAATGGAAAGCATCTCAGACGAAAGATGTGAGTCACAGATGATGCAATTTCTGAGACCTGAAAGTTCAGTGTGTTTAAGGATTAATGTCTTTGCCATTTGTTATAAACAGAAAGCTGAATCACACACTTGGAGAGATAAGGAGGACTGTATAGAAGGTGCAGGAGATGAAGAGAAAAATGAGCAGGAGGTTGAAGTGGAGGAGGAGATACCCTTAGTGAGGCAGCATCTGAATTTACACCAGCACAGAAGAAAGACAGTAACTTTTCAGAATGATACGGTGAGATGTTTGCCCTGACTTTAGTCAAACACTTTATTAGAGCATCTGCACACCCTTCGTAGAGCATTGGATGCGTATGTCATACCAAAATGGCAAGGACAACTATATATTCTATCATGTTTCCAAGTGAGGGGTTCTTATTCATATGACATAAGCTCTCGTCTTTAATTAAATAAGGTCTCATCTTTAAATCTCAAACATTCTAAATGTTGGAGTTTGTTAAACGTACAGCAAATAAAACTCGAGAGTACACAAAACAGATTTTGTAGCAATACTTACAATGAAATAGACCTTCATGTCTATGTGTTGGTGTGTCTTCAGGTCTGCGAGAAGATTCTGAAACAACAAGATCTAAACGGTCCTTCTACAGACTTCAGTACTGACTATAGAACGTCCCAGGTTCTGTGGCCACATGAGAATCAGGAAGAGATGAAGAAGCAGCAGGTAGAGAATCACATTAAATTCTGATCATTCTTTATCAGCTGTACATATTTTTTGAGTGCTGTGGAGAATATTTAGTTTTCAAGTCTTTGAAACGTTGTAAATATATCATGCAACTGACAAGCATAACTGAATTCTATCCAAGTGTATTAATGTGTTTCGAAAATGAATGTGTTTTGCTTTTTTGTAAATGACAGCGTTGTTTTGTTTAAACCGCTTACTCATTTGTTTCAGAGGCAGTCTCAGTTCCTCATGTACCGCCGGCTCTTCATGGATATTGAAAAAGAATGTGTGAAGGAACACCAGAGACACAGGAAACATCTGAAGAGAACGGCTAGGTTAAACGTCACGAGACTTGTTCATGTTTCAAACTTCCTGCTACTTAAGTTGCATGGCTATTTTTGATCTATTTTTCAGTCATTTCCACATGATGATTACTCGCTCCTCTATAGTTTTCTCTTCTGCACTCGTCAGACTATGATCAATAGAAATGATAAATGACTGACTGTTAAAGACTAACTAAAGACTGAAAACAACACCAGGGACTGTTAAATCTGTTTTGTACAGGAAATGCAGAAATGCCTATTACAAATTATAACTAAAGACACATAAATAGCCCAGTGCATTTTCATTGCAATATAGAGGCGAGCATGCAAAGCAGACATACATATTTATTTTTAGTAAAACAGCAGCACGATCCGATTTTCTTCAAGTTTTATAAATGTGGTGACGTCTCCCATCTAAAAAAAAGTGAAGTATGTTCTTCGAGTACAATGAGTGAGGTTAAATGATGTTTATGCAGACTTCCTTCAGAAACTCGAAGAATTTTATACTCTGCGTAGGATTAAGAATGAGAAAGAACAACTCAGGAAAGCAGAGGAGATGAAGATAGAGTTGCAGCGACGACAGGAGGAAAAAAGAAAAGAAATGGAGGAGAGGGAGTGCTTGATTTTGGAGCGATTGAGACTGGATGAGGAGGAGGCAGCAGAGGTGGAGAAGAGAAGAGAAAAAAAAAAGAAAGGCAAAGAGACCAAAAGGTATTTAGTGCCGATATATGAATGACCATGCTATGGGCATGTTTATCATAATATTACATATTGTTAACATCTAAAGAAAAACTCAAACAGAAATGATGAGATATACTTCTGTGACAGGTACATTGAGGCCATGCAGGCTCTAATGAAAGAGAAGTTGGAGAAGGATAAAGTAGATCTGCCACCTCTTTGTTGCTGTGGAGACACTTTCTGGGACACCCACCCGGATACCTGCGCCAACAACTGTGTCTTCTACAACAATCCAAAAGGTTTGTTTGCTCAGTGTGCAAAGAAAAAAATATTTATTTTGATCTTTAAGGATGTGATGTGTAAGAGAGTATACTTCTGCTCTTTAGATGCAAATATCCTGCAGCACTGTTACAAAATTACTACCATGAAAATCCAGCCACGACCCGCAATGAGTGACGGGACTTTTAATCATTCAGTTTGTTTTTTATTTTTGTGGTGTTGAACTCTGTAGCCCCACCGACTGTGTAATCTCATTGATCCAAAATCCTGCTCCACACAACTAAACTAAACAATGTTCTGACTGGCTGTTAAGTTTAGTCACAAAGCATTTTCGACAAACAAATTCAATTCTGGAATCTTCTGACATCGTGCTTGGTATAGCATAGACACTTAATTACTCATAGTGGCATGACTTGACATTCTGTACATGTTAGGCCTATGTCGCACTGTTGCCATCTTTTGTTTTTCCACTTTGCATGATGTCAGAACCTATAAGTATTTTTACAAGACTTTGTGAAGTTTAATTATCTGATTCATGTTTTATCACAGAGTTAACTCTTTCTATAGTAAGAAACAGCTAGTTTAATGTGCTTATTGCCCTACTCGCTGATATATGGGTCTTGAAGTTATAAATGAAGTTATTGATCATTTATTGTTATTGCTGTTTTTCAGTGTATGCCCAGGCTCTGCAGTCTGTCTTGCTAAGCTGTGATCTGAAAGATGGAGGTCTTGGACAATACGCTTCTACTTGGAAGACACAATCCATGTTTTAGGATGTCTGCTGTATATTGTTCTGTGCTTACAGTGTTTATGGTCTTATATTTTATGATTGGAATTTATGATTTTTAGTTGGTTCAAAATAAAATACAGCACCTCAATGTAAAGAGCATTTTATTGTTTTACGTAATAAAGATTTGGTTTGTACAGCATTCGTTTCTGTTGGACCATTATTTTCTTTGATTCAGTTTTTCAGGTACTCCTATTGACCTGATCACACAGTAGACAGAAATACATCATTTACATTATTTTCTGTCTGTGTAAATGAGGAAGCATTACATTTAATTCCAGACAGCACTGTCTTAATTTCCAGGCTAATAGTTGTTATTTTTAGTTTGTTGTCTTTATTTGGCATACAGCTGAACTACATCATTTGTATGAGCGAGTACAGATGGGTATTTTATTCAACACTGTAATAATGATAAATTCAGAATTTATTTAGTTAAACTTGACAGCTCCATCGTCCAAATAAAAGCGCACAAAAATCTACTTTTCTCAATTCGTTTTTTTGTACATTGAGTTATTATTTTGTGTCAAGTTATTACATTGAACGAAAATAGATGACATTAGATATCAGGCGCTAATGAAAAACAAGAAACCCTTTTATAATTCATAAATGATTAACATTTTGCGGCCACCTTGACCTGTACTTGAACTGTAAAATGTGTCTGTAACTGTATAACATTGTAACAATCCTATGCAACCAATAATAACTTTGTTTATTATTATTATCATCATCATCATCATTATCAATAAATGTAAATATGGATTGAACGTTGGTCTCTTCACATACATCGTAGCGTCCATCGTTTCATAAAAGAAGCATTTAAAAGAAGCATTTAAAGTGCTTTCTAACATTTTATAATTTAAAATACGTCGTCTCTGCCAATGAAGAGTTAATCGCGTCGTTCCGTGACGTCACGCGATGTCACGTGCTCACCCCACCGAATCCACTGTGCCTGAGCCCGCCCGGTATGGAAAACAGGAGTATGGCGACAGAATAGCTTTCACACACGGGCTAAAGCACAGGCTAAAGATCAATGAATGCCCATGTGATGTTTTAACACGGGTATTAATAGCAGCAACCGGCTTCAAAACCAGACGGTCCAGGCAAACATGGAAATATTTGGAAATTCGGGGCGCTTTAAGTTCTTTCCACCTCTGGAATTAGGAAATGACAGTACGGCTCAGAGACTTTAAATTGAAAAGCCAGATTTTACGTCTGGTATTGCATCGCCGGTAGCATTAAGGAATATGTGTTTCGGACTCGTCGTTTTAGGTCGCGAGGATTTTACGCGGTTGTAAAAACAAAGCTGATCCGAGTCAGTTCTGTATATTTCAGTTCTTGGTTTTTCTTCGAGGCGGTCTTAATTCGCGTTTTTATAGTTTTTTAATATGGAAATGGTTTTTTTATTTAATTTATAACGTGGGTCATTTTTCTAGTAACGCGACAAACAAAGGTACCTGTCAAAATGGGATCGCTGGCCCCGGGCATCAAACTCATCACCTCTTTCTCCAGAGACAGCTGGTAAGTAGGCCCATGTAAACATGTCATTTTTGTAATACTTGCTAGAAACGTTCGCTGTCAGTTTTAAACGCAGCTGTGTGCTCTTTCATCATGCTTATTGATCTTTGGTAGAGTATTGATTTTTGGCACCTCTGAAAGGTTCGCCATTAATCATCAATGAAGCGAGAGAAATGCTGTAAACGCACTTTGTGTTCCTTCATTTCGTTTATACTCACTTATCACAATCGCAGTGGGAAACCAGGGCTTTCTAGTAATTTAATGGTTTCAAAAAGGGTTCAAGCACAAAACTGTCAACTCAAAGTGGTGCGCTAGTAGGTTTCTGTATAACTGATCCATCCCCCGCAGGAAATGTTTACAAAAAATGACATAGAGCCTTCAGTGTGTCTGTGTGTTTGCTGAAGGTGTTTTTCCTGTAAGTCACGTTATGTGGTTTCATTTCTGTTATTGCTTGACTGTGGTTTTGTTGAATGAATTGAACGTTACTTCTCACCTTAATAATGTTTAATACTTGATCTATGTTCTTTTGACTCAGGTACAGATTCTTCATCCTTTTGCAAACGTTTGTCTTCTACACAAGCTACCACCTCTCTCGAAAGCCCATCAGCATCGTCAAGGTAATACTATTCAGGAAACCCAACATTAACTGGCAATCTGATTACAGCGGTGACCTAAAAAGATTACAAGCAGAAGCATTTTGCAGAAAGAAAAGTGCATGTTAAAATGAATAAGTGGTGCTTTTTAGTGGCTGCTCGATTGTGATCATTCTGTATTTTTGTGTTTACAGAGTCAACTGCATAGAAACTGCTCTAGCGTTATTTATCCGTCTGACCTCAACATCACTGACAATGACACCTGGTGTGATTGGGCCCCTTTTGGTTAGTTTGGACCTTTTCTTTTGCTTGCTCGCCACATTCGACTGTGTACGGGCATGCCATGTATAGTTCCAGTCCTTATTGAGCTCCTCATAAAAATCTAAAGTAGGTTTCAATCACATATTCATTCTCAATCTATTTATTTCAGACCAGAAAAATTACCAGAACCTGTTTGGAGTGCTGGACAACTGCTTTCTTGTTGCATATGCGATCGGCATGTTCTTCAGGTATGTTGGGGTTCCATGGTAAAAATGGGGATCTATAACGTGTCGCTTTGTGCTTGAGACATCACACTTGTATTTTGAATTGCATTGACAGTGGCATTTTTGGAGAGCGTCTGCCCCTCCGGTACTACCTGACCTCGGGGATGCTTCTCAGTGGCCTTTTCACTACTCTGTTTGGTCTTGGTTTTTACTGGAAAATCCATTCTTTGTGGTATTACTGCCTTGTTCAGGTAAGCTACGGCCATATCCATTTTATAACGTACATCAGGTGGACTAAATATTAATTCAGAGAAGAATTGAATTGGAAATGATTATAACAACAGATTTGGTCGTGTACTTTTCTGAACCACACATAAAAAAACTGAAGTGATTCTTCCTTTGGCATGTTTCCTGTCAGTTATGAAGTCAATGAAAAATTCAGCGTGAAATGATATGAAAAGCATTTTTTAAATAAATTAACAGATTATGATTCATCAGAGAATTATTAGAAAAAGGATGCAAGTGTTTGATTTTAAGCAAGGTATTTTATACGGAACCTCGAGTTATGTTTTCATATGTTGAGTCATATGGGGAGCACATGACTGAATCAGGAAGATTACTTCACCTCTTAAAGGAAAGGTTAATCTCAAAAGTATGTTATTTTTTACTCACCGTCGTTCAACATGTTTTAAGACCTTCCGACGTCTTCGGAAAACAAAAAAATATATATATTGATGTTGAAAGTAAATTTTGATTTTGAGAAGAACTTTTCCTTTAAACATTGTCAAGCCAATATGCAAGTCAAGCCTACTTGTTTTTTTTATCCTTTACAGGTTTTAAATGGGCTGGTGCAGACTACGGGTTGGCCAGCTGTGGTTGCATGTGTTGGGAACTGGTTTGGGAAGGGAAAGTAAGTGACTGACATGCCCCGTTCTGCTTACTTGTTAGTTTTAATGTTGACAGTGCAGAATTGTGTTTGCATCGACATTTCCACAAACGCTCTGTGACGAAACTGAAACCAAGTCAAAGTTTTAATTTGTTTGTGGCCGTGTTGAATTGTTCTTACTTCTGAACTGTGACATGTTTCTGAGTGAAACAGAATATCCAAGGCGAGATTTGAGCTCATGTGAATTGTGAAAAGTGGACTATGATGGAACCAGACCTCAATACCAATGCCATGTCAGCTAAAGCCGTTCCTAAATAGCTGTTTGTTAAAATAAGCAGCCTGCATGGTCTAGTTAATGTCAAGTGAAAAAAATATTTTATATTACGTTTGTGCTGTAAATCTGACTTAACCCTCTTTATTCTGTTCGCATGCAGGCGTGGATTTATTATGGGAGTGTGGAATTCTCACACCTCGGTTGGAAACATTCTTGGCTCCCTCATTGCTGGTGTCTACGTGTCGTCTGCATGGGGCCTGTCCTTTATTGTGCCTGGTATCATCATCGCCTCCACTGGAGTCATGTGCTTTTTGTTCCTGGTTGAAAGTAGGTCACACCAGTTGGATATCGTTTTATGAATGTTTGTGTTCGTGTTGTTAGCAAAGTGAAAAATAAAGAGGAATGTAAAACAAAGTAATTAATATGTCAACAAAGATATAAGAACTTCCTCATAGGTTTTTTTTAACTGGGTGATGCTATACAAAGTGATTTTCAGTCCGTTCAAACTATACATTTAATCCATTCCCTAGGGTTAGAAGTCACTTAAAAGCATTTTTTTGATATAGCAGGAAAAACTGTACCGCTTAAAAAGAATGATTTGTCTTTTTCAGAACCCGAAGATGTGAACTGTACTCCTCCACAACATCATGTGAGTTCAAAGTTAATTTTTGTGTTGTATTTTTAACCACATTAAAATACATACAATTGACGGATTTCTGTTTGTGTTTAGGAGAGCGCCGAGAAGGAACCTCTCCTGAGCAACTCTTCCAGCACTGAGGAGATCTTCAGCAGTCCCTCCTCGACGGCCGTGGAGCCGGTGGAGGAGCACACGGAGGCCATAAGCTTCTGCAGTGCACTCAGGATTCCCGTGAGTGATTGTATGATGTTGTAAAGTTAACCTGCAAAGTACAGATTACAGTCCAGACACGCCTACATTCTGTCATCCTGTTCATAATCTTGTTTGGTGTCAGTAACAGTGTTTCCATGCTGATATTTTGTATGCAGTTTGGGGATGTGGCAAAAAAATGCTGTATAGAAACATAACGGGCAGAAAATTTTTAGTTTTATAAAAGCTAGTTTGAGTTAGATACTGTACATAGTTCATTTGGGAAGAAGGCATGTGCATAAACTACGATAGAAACTCATAATTTCTTGAAAATCTTTCTAGAAAAAAAATAAAACAAAGATTTTTCTCTCAAAGTAATATATAATAATAAATAACAACTGAAGCCCATCAAAATAATTGGCTTCAAATGCCTGACATGCTGTCACTCCCACACATAAGGCATCTGCTGCCAATAGCTTACAAAAGTAACAATATTGTTCCCAACATATTGGAAGCGCTGCTTTATTTGCAGATTGCTTCACAATATTTTCTTTGCATAAATTAGATTCGCAGCTTGAATCGACAACCAGCTATTGTTATAATGGTGTCTTTATCTCACAGGGTGTTATGGAGTTTTCCTTATGTTTGCTGTTTGCAAAGTTGGTCAGCTACACTTTCCTTTATTGGCTCCCCTTATACATCGCTAATGTCGGTAAGAATCCTACATCAAATACGCTAGTCAAAAAACTACAATTAAAGAAAGTGAAACTGAAGACCGTTTTCTTTCTCAGCACATTTCGATCCCAAACAAGCTGGGGACTTGTCTACACTGTTCGATGTTGGTGGAATTGTGGGTGAGCACATGATGTTGGTCACCAAATGCTTTCACGTCATAAGGATTTGTCTTTCACATGAAGACAAATGTTTAATAAGGTTGTGTTTTTCTCTGTCAGGTGGCATCCTGGCTGGTCTTATATCTGACTATACCGGGGGCAGAGCTACCACCTGCTGTGCCATGTTGATTATTGCTGCTCCTATGGTAAGCTCCAGTTGTACCTTTGCAACATTCGTGTTTGGGCCGAATATGAAAAATAGAAGTCAAACTGATCCGTTTACTAGGTTCATGTTCGATAAATGTTCGGTTTAAAGTGCTGTGTTCATGCCCACTACCACTGATACGGTTTGTGAAGTGATGCAGACTTCTAGATTCCAATTTGCATAACCAAAGAACGTATAAAATGGCAACGCTTGAAGCAACAAAGCAAATGTGATCTTTTTGAAATCTCTTCGCACACATCGTTCAAGATGTACTGATCTCTTCTCAGTACATCTTGAAGTTTGCTTAGAGTTTTGACGGACATCTGAAATCTTGTTCCCAGAACAGCCACGAGCTCAAGTGTACTTGTGAACCCGTGTAAACGCTCACAGATTTCTCTTTCCTTCGACAACTGCTGCTCATGTTGTTTGTTTTTCTTCCTCAAGCTCTTCTTGTTCAATAAGATCGGGCAGAGCGGCTTGTCGGCGACAATCGGTGAGTGTGGACAGCGGCTAAAGCAGATTTTACAAATCTGCACAAGACGTTATTTAATGCTCATGCCTCAGTAGTGCTTTCTAATGGGCTATACAAATTTTTATTTTTGAAAGCAGCTTTTAATATTTCATTGCTTGCGTAACTAAGACGGTATGGCTCAGATAGGTGGCGGGAGTTGATCTTGTAAATTATTTAAATAGGGAGCCGAGTCGATGTCTGTATCTTTTGTAATGGCTTTCTGTGACCTCTAGGCATGTTGCTGTGGTGTGGCGCTCTCGTGAACGGACCCTACGCTCTTATCACCACCGCTGTATCAGCTGACCTAGTAAGCACCGGACACTTTTACTTCACATGGCCATGTGTAAAAGTAATATACAAACCAAGGCTCAAATGAGACACGCGAACACTGACCTTTAACTCGCGCTCTCAATAAATCGGCGATAAACGTCTTGTGATGTAATAAGCACTATGGGTTGTAAAATATCTTAAAGCTTTTTTATCTTTCAGGGCACCCACGAGTGTCTCAGAGGAAACTCGAGAGCTCTGTCCACTGTTACGGCCATTATTGACGGCACTGGATCAATAGGTATGCAGAGAATGTGATTTAAATGACGTTTTTTCTCTTGAGGTGTGTTATGGATGCCAAAAATGAAATGCTTTTCTATGGTCAGGTTATAATCCGGATGTAATATTTGAATAACAAATAAATATATTTTTTTCATTTCCATTGATGCTTTTAAAAGACTGTTGTCAGACTAAACACAAAAGTGTAACAAGAGAAAGTTTAGAATACAAAGACAGTCAGAGTTGAGGTTTAAATTTTGTTTGTTTTGAAAACACCTGATGTTTCTTGAACTTGATCCACTTTGTTTAATGGTCTGTAGGTGCCGCTGTTGGGCCTCTGTTGGCTGGGTTGATCTCTCCCACCGGTTGGAATAATGTTTTCTACATGCTCATTGCTGCGGACGTACTGGCTTGTCTGGTGAGATTTTATGTGTTAAAATAGCAGATCATTCCAATAGAATAGTATAGAAACGGAATGTATGTTTTACTCGCTCTTTCTCTTGTTTTTGTGTCAATAGCTATTATCAAGGCTGGTCTATAAGGAGGTCAAAGGATGGTGCGGAAACACTACAAGACAGAGAGGGTGAACATCCCAAATTGACACTCATTCTTTATGCATTAATGGTGAAATATGTAAGAAGCTTCCTAAAATATTTGCGGTTGACAAATTTTGCTCTTATATACAGAAACGGCTCTGCTAATAAAGGGGAAACAGTTTTTGTGGGTTATTTAAATCACCCCAGGCTGTGACAATTTGTTTCAATGTAGTCTCCCAGTTAGTATCATGTTACTTTATAATACAATTAAAACATTTTTTAAATTAAGTATAGCATATCGCTGCTGTCCTTCTGAAACCTCGTATCTCCATTTTTTGTGATTTAAATTTTCCGCCATAAATCATCATCATTATTATAAGCCACCCTTCATGTTTGTCAATGGGTTTTGCAAATATCTAACAAATAATAAGTATGAAAAGTGCTTGGCAAAATTGCGAATTTGGACATCCTAGGTTTGGAAAGGGCTGCGACAAAATCATACTTGGCCATTCCAGATTTAAAAAGAAGAAAAACTATTTCATGCAGTGACATTATTTAAAGATTACATATTTTGTTACATTTGGCAGATATTTTTAACTGCTCGGGTTGATTGCCATTGGATATAGTTGATGCTAATGGCAGCCAAAAATATGGACATGACCAAAGACGTGGTACTCTAGTTAATTGGGCCTTCTTGCCATATGATTCGGTTGAGGCCATTTTATATAATTTAGATAATTTTTATCCTCACAATTATGCATAGAGGTTGTGACCTGCATTGGGATTTGATAGCTTTCACCATATTCCCAAAGCACTGAAGGAAATCTGTATGTTGAGGCGGAAAATTATTTCTGCACTACAAGTGCAATATCATTAAGCCTCTGATGTCATCTCAATTATCAGTCCATTTTTGTCTCCAAAACAAGATCTCATGATGACTTGTGATTGTAATTCATGTTCGTTCTTGAAATAAAAAAGGCTTAGTATTATTTTTAGTAGTTTAATAAATTGGCACTTAATGCCTGTTTGTTGTCTTGTTTGTGTTTTTGTCATTGTGAAAATGTAATTATTAATGGGAAGCGTTTAATTTAGCTCATTTGAATGTGTTTGTCGTGGTCTCATCTGCTCTTTTATTTCAGGTTCAAAGAGATCTGAGCAGTGCATGGAGCAAGACAATATCACACCTGTGATGGAAAATTACCTGCAGCAAAACGACAAAAAGGGACCAAGGGCTCCATCTCGCCGAGCCTTTTAATGCCCCAGGGGTTATTTTATATGAAAATTGTAACATGACACTTTCATCTTTCATTTTATACTGACAATAGAACAAAGCTTAGCTGCTGTGGAAGAGGAGAGTCACACGCCCTCATCCACACGTTCGCCTGAGCGGGACAAAAAAGAGAGAATCACTAAGCTCCTTCATTTTAATACAGGATGTTTTGGTGCCTGATGCCTGATTCAAATGTATTGTTTATTATCATTAAAATATGTCCATCAGTGTCCTTTTATCTGAGCTTGTCTCTGTCATTATTCAGAATTCGTTGGTTATGATATAAGATGTGTTTGCCGGTCATGGGGTTGAAGTTTAGCCAGCAGCACGTGCTGTAACTGATATTGAGGTCATAAGAGTAAACACACAATTAAATGCTTCCTCTTAGCGCTTAGCCTGAGAGTCTTAGTATTAAAGTTCCAGGTAACACAGAGCATCACAAGAGAATTTGTGGATCTACAGAAGAACGTTGCAGGTGTTCTAGCTTTAGGGTATAGACACTATCAGCTGCCGTCAAAATGACAAAGTGTGTGAAAGACAAACAGTCACCTGATCTGAATATTAAGTCAAACAGCACAAACGCCCTTTAATCCTTTTCTGAAATCAATAACTGCTCTGAGCTTAACCCCTGCAGGTTTGTCTCAAACGATTTTTCAGCTGTGCTGTAAACATTCCCACATTCAACTTACATGCTCTTAGTTACAGTGCATTTTATTTAAATATAAGTATATATATTTATATGAAGAGCATGGTTCCAAAATTAGATAACTCAGTTTTTAAACCTTTTCAAAAATGTGCATTCCTATTAATATCAATCAAACTGCAGTTTGTTGGTTTTGATTAAAGCCATAATACAGCTAACTAACACAATAAAAACACGATAACATAATAAAAAATAAAATTTAGGAAAATAAATTGGAACGGATTTGTCTCATTTTGGAACCAAACTCTTCATATGTATATAAGGGCTAAAATACACTACAAAACTTTTGTTCATATTTTGCCTATATTTTCAGTCTGGACTTGTTGTAGAGTCTGTGGCAGTCTGCAGATTTGCTCAGTTAGTGTGTTTAACTATGTCTAGTTTAAAAAAATCTGTTCAGATTTTAAAAGTTCTGCAGTGTATTCCAACCCACCTTGGCCATATCCGATTCACAAGAACCTTTGTGGAATCATTCATTACATAAATGTATTTGAATCTCTTCAATTTCAAAATATCAATTGATAGATTTAACAGCAAACCTTTGGTAAACCAATGTATTTAGTATATCAGTGAAAAAGTTAAAAAAATTCTAAAATTGCTCAAAACACAATGTGTAATGTAAGTGGTTTTAACTTTAATGTCCCTAAAATCATCACCAGTAATGTCCCAATTTAATTGACTTGTGGCTGTTTTTTTATCAAGTAAGTTTGGATTGATATTCCATGTGTCACTGTTTTGTAATGCATCTCGCCTCCAAGCAGTAGGTGACATTGAGTACATAGTCAGCTCTCTGCTGTAACAGTTCCTTGGCAACGCTGGAGAGCAGGGGACTGAGTGATGGGCTACTTAAAGAGCGGAGCTGAGGACCCTGCCGACGCTGGCAGCATCCGTCGCCTTCATCAGCATGTTTATTCGCAGACAGAGATTGAATGGCACATGCTGAGGTAAGTCAACAACTACTATTTATTATTTGCTGTTTTATAATCCAGCATTATCCTACAGATATCTGTTTTATAGCCTACCGATCAAATATATTCAAAATAGGTATATAAATGTGCTGGTCCAATGTATCTTTAAACTGAATATAAGTCAATAACATTTTTTTTCATTTTAAAGAATACTTTAATGATCCAGAGCAGTAGCTATAGATTGAGTTTCTGGTGTCAAACCATCATCAACAGCACAGGCCATCATGGGGTCAAGTTCTTCATCTTATGCTCCAAAAACAGTTTATCTGGACGTGGATGGAAAAGTGCAAAAAGTGAGTCTCAACTTTTCAAACATAAATGGCTTGAAGGTTAAGAGCCATAGTGACAATATGCATTTGATTCACTAATTATTGTTAATGGAAGAAAGTTTAATCACACAATTTAATGTATATATTTTGTAAAGTATTTTTTTTATATTTAGGTTTAAGTATCTAAATATTTCTTTAAGCCACTTTATGTCACATCGAAAACTACATAATGTTTGCTACATAAACATATTTATGTTTAGTAATGTCTATTCTGAAAAATGTATTTTGATGAATGAATTCGAATTCAAGTTGTACCATTACTGTAATTACACTAATTGGTTCTTTTACATGACAAAAGGACAACTAAAAAAATACATATTGAGGGTCATTGACGGGTGACAGGTGATTTTGACACAGACAAGTACCTGTAACACCTGCCAAGGGCAATTCATCCCTGCACCAGGGCTGCGATTTTAGGATTAAGTATCAACTCAATGCTTAAAGTGCTGGTGGTGTTTCTTTAGCAAGAGTAGTCCAGAAAACTAAAATGTTCTATATTTTAGATGTCATAAATGAGATCACTTGATGTTGCAAGTTATTACACAGTATTTACCGTATAATCTTTGGTGGTTTTAGGTGGTTTTCAGTCGACATTGCAGCCCATGCGATATCAAGGAGCTTCTCTGTGCATCATCCAATATTGCCAGGTCAGTGTCTTTTTATAAATAAACTAACATATGACTAGATCAGTCAGTGTTCATTTCGTTTTTCGATCTCTCCAGAAATACCGCTATCCTTTTGGTTGACCCAGAAGGAGCATTGATATCTATTGACCCTACCATGCCTGCAAACAATCCAAAGTAAGATATTTATACAATAAGGATCATTTAAAAATGCGTAACTATACTAAAAAGTCTTTTTTTTATAGAATAATAAAAACGGAATCTGCCTACTTTCCTTTCTAGCAATTTGTATAAGGTTGTGCCTCATTCCACAAGCCAGGGAGAAGGTAATTTGCAAAAGTTCAGAAATATGATGACACACCAGTAGACTGTATCAATAAATGCCGTTTTTCTTTTTCAGAGAAAGAAGACATGTTCCAGAATGTTCTGTCACAAGTGGCTGAGCAGTTCAGCAGGTGAGATGCTTGCATATCCTCTCATATATAACTATAAGATCCGTGTGAAAGGCATTCAGTGTGATCTATGCTTCAGAGCCTTCAGAATGAATGAGCTCAAGACTGAAGTGACCAACAGACTGGCCATGCTGGAGAAGAGAGTTGAATGTAAGTGAGATGTGTCTAATGCATCTTCTGACCGCCAGCTGATGTTGTGAGCTGATATTCTGAATATTTGTATTGTCAGTTGAAGGACTGAAAGTGGTGGAAATTGAAAAGTGCAAGAACGATCTGAAGAAACTAAGGGATGAAATGACCTCTAGAGGAGGAGTGAGGTACACGCGAACATTGATTCCTTATATTTCATTTTGTGTAATTTTATTATTGTGCTGCATTTTATATTGTATTATGTTATATTAAAAAAACTTTTTTATATTTTATATAATATAGAAAACATTTTTTATAGTAATTCCTTTAAAATGTGTTTTTGAATGTTTTGTGTGCCTCCGTATGTGTTGTGTGTTGTGTTGTGGTGTGTTGTGTTGTGTTTTGTTGTGTTATTTTCATTGGCTTGTCTTTTAAAACCAGAGTGAACTGCAACTGCAAATACAACTTTACTGAAGATGGAAAAAAACTCTCCCCCAGGAGAGACGTTCCAAGCTACCCAAAGGTAAAAAAGACGGTTTTCTTTTGATTTGTCATATAAAACATATAATCATGTAATATGTTTAGATTTTTGGTGAAAAATATTACATGAATGTGTGTGCTTTATGCAGTACACACTTTCTCATGAGACTATAGAAGCTTTGAAGAAACCCACCTTTGATGTTTGGCATTGGGAACATAATGAGGTTTGTCACAATTCCACAATTTAAATGTTGCGCCTTGTCTTTCATATTTATGTTTTTTTTTATTTTCTAAGATGTTTCCCTTAATTTTATTTCGAGAAATAAAAATAGAAACCTTGATATGTTGATATAACTATAAAGTTATCACATGAACATGGGCAGCATAATAACAGCATAAAGGTGGACAGATTTGCGGCGCACAAAACTAAGACACAATTACTTGTTTTCTTCTCTAAATTATTTAGTTTTTTGTAGACATGCACCAATATATTGGTGAATAATCGGTCTCCACTGATAAAAGCAAATTTCACACACTAAAAACATTAATTTCACATTAAAAACAGCCGTTGATCGAAGCCGATATATCCTATCAATCAAAAGAGTGCTCTGTGAATAGCAAATGTGAAGAATATGGCAGTCAATAGATTCATTTTTTTAATCACGGTTAATCCAATGTATAGTGAAATTAAACATACACAATTTATATTGTTTAACATGTTTATTTTAGTGCCGTCAATCGATACTATCAAACTAATAAAAATCATCTATGATGCGATTCATGTGCTTGTAAACTAAACATTTCTTTTATAGATGCTTAGTTGTTTGGAGTACATGTATCATGACCTTGGACTGGTTAAGGAGTTTAACATGAACCCAATAACTCTTAAAAGATGGCTGGTAAGACAAACATTAGATCAGATTTATTGAAAAACACTAAAGTGAGTCACAGTTCTCGTCACGTCTCTCTATCTGTTTATTAAAAGCTGGCAATTCAAGAAAATTACCGTGAAAACCCTTTCCACAACTTCCGCCATTGCTTTTGTGTGAGTCAGATGATGTACGGAATGATCCATCTGTGTAACCTTCAGGTGAGTTCAGGGTGACAAATGCATGCATGTTGTTAAGGGTGTGCTTGTGTGTCTTATAAACATGTTGCTTGCCTTTGTTCTTAGGAGAGGCTGACTATGACAGACAAGTGTATTCTGATGACTGCAGCAGTGTGTCATGACCTGGACCACCCGGGATACAACAACACGTATGTCTGCTGACATATGCCCCTCTTTCCCCCAAGCCTCCTTTTTACCACTTAAAACATCATTGCTGCTATCAAATACATGCTTGGCCAAAATCGCTTTTGGACATTATATACTTAAAAATGTTGATATTTTAAAACAGTATTTTAAGGAAATGTATTTTCTAATCAGGTATCAGATTAATGCTCGCACTGAGCTGGCTGTGCGCTACAATGACATCTCTCCGCTGGAGAACCATCATTGTGCTGTGACTTTCCAAATCCTCTCCATGCCCGAATGCAACATATTCGCCAACATAGAGGCCGAGTCATTCAAACAGATTCGACAGGTACAGATAAAACACCTACTGGCGATATAAATCAAGACCCTAAACATGTTTTTGATCCTAACCGCAGGCAATCATTACTCTGATTTTGGCGACGGATATGGCCAGACATGGAGAGATACTGGACTCCTTCAAACAGAAAGAGAACAACTTTGACTTTTCCAATGAAGAGCACATCAAATGTGTAAGCATTTCCCAACTCTTCCATTGGTTTACTTTTACGCCTTGGATTGCCTTGCAAAAACATTTCTGTGTCTTTACAGCTGAGGATGGTCTTGATCAAGTGCTGTGACATCTCAAATGAGGTCAGACCCACCGAGGTGGCAGAGCCATGGGTGGACTGTTTGCTGGAGGAATACTTCATGCAGGTACTTCAAAAGAAACAAGGCAGTTTGCGGATTACTATAATGTTATATAATAGCTCCACATCTCTTTGGTCTGTCGTGGCAGAGTGACCGAGAGAAATCAGAAGGTCTTCCTGTGGCTGCGTTTATGGATCGTGACAAAGTCACCAAGCCAACGGCACAAATCGGTTTCATTAAATTTGTTCTCATCCCGATGTTTGAGACTGTCATGAAGGTAACACTCATATTATACAGACTGATGTTTGAGTCGTAAACTGTGGTTGGAATATGAAATTATCACATGAAGGAAATCTTCTATCTTCAGCTCTTTCCTCAGATTGAAGAGATCATGGTTCAACCCTTGAGGGACTCTCGTGATCATTACGAAGAACTGAAGCAGATAGATGATGCCATGTCAGAGGTAAGAAGCAAGTTCTGGGATTTCACATATGCAGAAGTAACCCTCAATATCATCACGTCTCAAGTCTGTCAGCTAAATCATGAGAACTAGTCCAAAAGGCAAATCAGATTATCTGAGATGCTTTTGCATCATTTGTTGGACCATGGGTTAATCGGTGCTTTGCCTTCAGGCACAGAAGAAGAAAAGAGAGAGCATGTCTTTGGGTGGAAAGAAGAAATAGACAAGCTGCTTCCTTTATGGTATGAGGAAACTTTGCTATCAGCTTCTTTAAGTTAAAAATCCTAACCGTGAGCCTCTTTGACTAAAACTTGCTTTTGAAATTGGTTTTAATAAAAGTATGTCCTAACCAAAAAGCATATTACAACGTTTCCGAAGCCATGATTTCCGACACGTTCTTTCCATTGCCTCCCATGATGGCTTTGGTTAATGTTTTTGTCTCTTTCAGGGATCGAAGGCTTGTCCAGCTTCCAGTTTCCTGAAACTGAGGTCTTGAATTGTTTGGGCTCTCCAGGCACCCTATTTCTGAAGGAGTGTGTTGGACCTCCTGCTGTGAAGCATCAGAATGTCCAGAAAAGGAGATCACAGTGAGGAGAGGAGTCTAAATGAATCATTATTTGTTCGTACTGTTTTTATTAAGTGCTTAGCACTCGAATCCTTTTTTTTCAAAGGCTAGAATACAATGCTTTTTAGAACTCATGTTTTATAGCTCAAGGATGTTGTTCAATACATGGCATTACATGTTACATTACGGTGTGGTACGTTTAGAACATTTTGGCATTGAGAGAGTTTTGCATGAGCTGATGACCAAAGTAATGTTTTGTTTTTTGTATTCTAAAAAACATTTGCATAGCAGTTATTGATCGTGTGTACACAATTTATTTATCTCAGGAAAAGGGTTTCCAAATAAAAACCGATTAACCATGAAAGAGGAAATCAATGAAATATTTGGAAATCCTAAGTTATCAATGTTGCATTTCATAATGTTTTAAGGATTTAGGATAACGTGCACTCCAGGTAAGGAGGACATGAACACTATGTTCCTCATTGGATCTGCATGTGACAGTTACTACACAGCCAGGGCTGGACATTATTCACAGTGTAAGGGCTTTATTCTTTCAATGTTCCTGTTATTGCACAGCAGAAGAGGCACTTTTCACAGATTTCATCTCACAAACCATCAGAAATCCACGAATGAGAAAACCTCTCAAAACAAAGATGAACAAATGCGAGCGCATTTTAAGTCCACAATGTTTTGTTATATGTTCTGGCTACAAAAAAAACATTTCCAACAACTCATGATTAAAAACACGCATGTAACACCTTCATTGACTTCAGTACGTAAGTAAAACTTAGTCTATTGGCCAATAAAGGGATCCTGTGTTTTATATGGACCCACTTTGCACAGCCCTCCCCAAATGATTGTATGTCTGAAGCATGGAGTTGCTTTGTATGTCATCGCATGGGGCAGTTATACATTTTACTTTCATTAGAATCACTGGAATAAGGAAATCCATTCATTAGAAGGACGTGTCCGTGTATTACCATTCTACTTTAAAAAAGGATTGCTGCTCTTAAGCACTATACAAGTGACATAAAACATTTCAGGGCACTTGTCTGAATTCCCTGCCAGCGGCTCTGAGGGGGACCGCATTTATTGTGACTCCAGAGAGTCTGCAGCACTCAATGAAAGGTTGTTGTGAAGGTAAATGTCTACTTGAACCTCACAGACGGTCTGATGCAGGGTAACAGTCCATAAGTGGCTCAGTGGGAGTGCTATTTAGACTACAGCATGTGTATAGGTCAAATCATTCACAGTAAGACAAAACTACAAAACTGGACGCAAGAGGAAAGTTATAGCTAAGGGTTCTACTGTCATATTACAAATGAATGGATTATAAGTCATAAGATGGGTTACTAAGTAACTGTAATTCAATTGATTTTCTTTAAAATAAATAAATAAACAAAAGCGATTCATCTTTATTTTTGAGTAATATGATAACAGTTACTTTTTAAGTTGCATTGTATGCTGTCCTGCATAAGACAACATTTCAATATTAACATTCGCATTAAAAGTTTGCAGTTTCATTTAAAATTAAGTTAAAATATGACATATTTTGTATTAAGAAGCATTATTTAATCTATGTTCATTTTGATTTCAGCATTTACTTATATAATTTTAAAATGTTTTTTTAAATAAGATGAATGTGCAAAGTGTTTTCAATTGTGCATATTTATATTACATTTATTTGCACGGATGACTATGTGCTATTTGTATTGAGCAGTGGTTATTTGGAAATAACATTGGAATGTCAAGACTTGCCAATATGAATGAAGTCTTTCAGAGAGGTGTGTAATAACATTAAAGAATAAAATAAATGAAAACAATTGCATTGGCATTCACTAACATTAAAGGTTCATAAACGAGGATGCTTATTGTTAGTTCACAGCAAATGCATTTACTAATGTTAACAAATACAACCTTATTGTAAAGTGGTCCCCACATACACAGATCTTGATTTGAAAAGATTTTTCATTTCTTTTGTCCATGACGTAAAGGTCGGTTTAATAAAATGTAAATACCACATCAGACCAGGCTTGGAAAAGCCTCTGTGTCTTTAAGAAGTGGCCCCCCGTGCGGTGCTGGAACCCGAGGCCAAATTACTAAAGTTCAGAGGAAGTGACGGGCAAAGAGAGGAGCTTTAAGAGCACACAAAACCCCTTTCAAGCGAAGAAGATTCGTTTTCAGTGTTTCCAGAAAACTTTTAGTAAAGATTGAAACTCGACAGGAGCAAGAGGCGATGATCCAAATCATCCAATCCGAGTTTTACTTCGTTGTCCACCGGTTTATCTGTGTGAATAAGTAATTTACTCCGAAGTGATGTCCCATTGTTGTGTTAAATGAGTGTGTTTTGTGATGTACGCGAGGTTTGCTTCACCGGCGGTGGCTTTAGTGCAGGTCGTCTTCGTGCTGTGTTTATTTTCGGCGCGTGTTGGCTCGGGTCTGAAGGTGCTCGTTCGTCTTCATGATGGGAAGATAACGGAGGAGATTTTGGAGGCGGACAGCGAGAAAGACATCATAACACTGGAGTTCAAGCAGGGAGACGGGACTCTCATCACGTTCCTGTCTGATTTCAAGCGGGTGGGTAGACTTTCAAAAGTCGTCTACATTTAATTGCCCGAGATCTTGATAAAAACAAAGACCGTCGAGTGCACTGGGTTTTATGTGTATTTAAGTACAACGTTGATTTCTTTTTAGTATTATGCATACAAAAAAAATGTAGGCTGAATAAGGTAGTAGGCTACCAATGAGTTACTTTAGGGTACCCTGAGCTGCCATTTATGCATCAATGGGCATTTGTAATGCTATCAATTGAGATACTTTGGACTAAAAGTTGCTAAAACTATTTGTGATTGTAGGTTTTAAATAGTAATAATTCTAGTATAAGCTAACCATATTTGTGCCATTTGCATTACAATCATTTTACTACCAATATCATGGATAACCGTTGGTTGATGATAGATTTGAGACAAATTCGTTGTTACTTTGGTTTTATTATGAAACCATATTCAAACGATATGGTTACTGTAGTAAAACCATGGTTAGGGATTTTGATTAAGTACCATTTTTGTAAGGAATGGGAGAGTCTATAGTGTAAGCTCTTTTTGAATGACACATCGCCAAGTATTAATTTTTTATTCATTACAGAATGTTAAAGAAATCAATTTAACAGATGGATCTGTTTATGTTTTGGTCAGTTGTTATTTCAATTGATTTCACGTTGATATAATTCAACTGAGATCGCATTTTAGCCAAGCAGTGTAAACCATTCATGAGAAAATTGCTGTGGTTTTCACTGGAAACATCAGGCATGCCAATAAGAAATAGAGTAAAACTAGCCTGCGTGATACAGCGGGCTTGCTAAACGCCTTTTATACGATACCTCCCTCAACAAGCTAAAGTCCTTTTGCTATTTTTATTTCATTTAATATTTATATTTTATTAATTGCATCACTTTACCCAGACATCAACTTGTTGCATAAACTTGGCACATGACTACCTGTTTGTCTCATTCATGCCAGACTGGGTGTTAAGAAGAAATTTGCAAAGAATATGTAAGTTTTCCAGTTTTGTTAGGTGCCACAGATGTTTCTCATTCACCTTTAAATAGTTTGGTTTATTTAAAATTCAAACAGCTGACCGTCTGGACAATATGAGGCACAATATAAGGATGTGCTTAAGATGTTCTAAAGCAGCAGTTATGACTTACCATCAGTCCCCTGCTGTTCAAAGAAATATTGAGTTTCTGAGTGATTTAAGTCTTTCACTCCTTTTGTCATTTGGCTAGCCAACACACACACACAAACACCTGCAACAAGCCATAAGCTTCTACTGAAGCAGTGCCACATTTACTGTGGCTTCATTTCTCTGTGTAACAGAACCAGACCTTTCAAAAACAGCCTAAAAAATGTTGTCTTCCAACTTTTTGAGGGGGGGAAAGTCTGTTCCAGGCATATTTGTTGTAAATGCTGTGTAGTGCAGTTACAGCTTGATAGGCAAAGAAAAGCAGCTTTGTTGTTGTGAAAGAGAGGCTGTATTCTTGGTTATGTCCATATGGGAGTAGTTAGCCTTCTTTGCGCTGGGTTGGTTTGGGGGGTGGGTGATCAGCTGATGCTCGGGGTCATGGTGGGAGATTAAACAAGTGTGCTCTGTGCTCTTTATAGTCTGTTTATATTGCTTACCCTTTTATTAAAAAAAGTGATTTGCTTTAGGGTCCCTCTTCCAGTCAATATACCATATTAGATGTATTGTATAATTATAATACAATATAACAATTATGAATAATAAAACTATGTAAACTTATAGATTGTTTCAAACCAACAAAATAAACAAATGTAACTGCACATGCATGCACGCTTTTGTGGCCTAAATTTAACTTTAGGTACACATACGCAAAGAAAAGAATCCTGTAGATTATTTTTAATAACAAGCAAAATAAATAACAAGTTAATTACATGTGTGTCTAGCCAGTATTTTTTTGGGTTACCAGTAGAAGAACCATTACTTGGCTAAATTTAAATACGACAAAGTTACACAACCCGTTCAACTATTTTTTTATTTAATAAATATAATATACAATACGATTCAACCAATTGTTTATTTAATACAATTATATTTCATATTATTATACCATAAAATATGAATATTAAAATAATTTTACCAAAAGTTTAATAAAATATAAATAGTTATATTATTAGCCCCTAGCCAGACCGATCAACAAACACAGACTGGTAGTTAACCGTCTGTAGCTTGAATTAGGTTTATCTTTGACTTTTGGCGAACAGCGTTTTCTTGTTTCAAACGTAGATCAAAATCTTTTTATAACATAAGGATTGTTTTTGCAATGGTCTGTAACTGGGATTTTCTAAAGTCAGTTACGCAGCTATATTTGCATTTACTGGTTTTTCATAAAATAAAGAAAACATTCACTCTAGCGTCAGAAAAGTACATGTTCATCGCATTTCATTTAGCAGACGCTTTTACCCAAAGCGACTAACAAATAAGAAAGCCTAAACGTTTTTCTTAAGAGCCAACAATAAGTCTACAAAACTATGTAAACAAGTAGGAAAAGAGCTTAAGCTAGGGAGGTATGAAAAACATGAAAGAGTAACTTTGGGGTGAGTCACGTGAATGGGGAACAGGTGTGTTTTCAAATGTTTCTTACGGGTTGCCATTGTTTGTCCTATGCTTGTGTTTCTAAGCACACGTTATTTGTCTTTCTTTCAAACAGCATGTGAAGATCTTTCGTGCATTGGTCCTCGGGGAGCCAGAGAAGGGTCAGACACAGTATCAAGCCCTGTGTTTCATCTCCCTGTTGGATCACAAAGAGCTCATCCCCAGTGAAGCCATGGCCAGACTCAGACAGGTAACAAGCCAAGAATTTAAAGCACAACAATGCCACTGTACTGACAAACATCATGCATTTTTACCAGTTAGTCCTGGTCAAGCTTGACTATTACAGTCTTTATGGTAAACCTGATCTTGACAAGCGTCAAAAACAGGATTCAGCAGTCCGATTATTATACAAAAACATTTTATTGTGCATTTGTTTAAAGGTTTCCAGCTCTGATAAGAAAATGTCATCCTTAATCCCATTCTAATGAGTACTGTGTTATCCCGACAGAAAAACCCTCATGTGGTGCGGAGTGCAGAAGAGATGCGAGGAGTGGAACGGCTCAGTATGAACGCGGTGGTCAATATGAGTATCTCCTGGCATCTCAGTACTCATATACGTAATGTTTGCAGGGAAGCACAGGACCTTGTGTACACACGACAACAAGATGTCAAGCACTGGCTGGACAGAGGTCATTCTAACATGATACATGTATTCAAATTGACCTGTATTTTGAGCATTTTAAAAAGGGATAAATTACCAGAACATTCAAATTCTGCCATCATACAGTATAAAAATAGTTTTTAAAATGACCAAACAGCCTACCAGAATCTGATTTAGATGCATTGTTACCATTTTCACTCAGTCTGTTTGGTTTTACAGGGGTCGAGGGTTCGATATTCAAGGTGCTTCCCCAGAGTTTGGATGTCACTGGTTTGCAGAGTTGTAACTCCACAGCAGACCCGTGGCAGCCATGCGCCTGCAGTTACAGGATAAATCTGGAGTGGTTCCCCTGCCAGCTTAAGTACTGCCGGGGTCAGGGGTCCAATCCCCACAAGTGTGGCATTAAAAGTTGCAGCAAAGGATACCGGTTTGACTTCTACACGCCCCATAAACAGCTGTGCCTTTGGGATGAGGACTCTCACTAATATCTGTAACGGAAAAAACGTTTTACTTGTTTATTTCAAGTATTTTTGTAGGTACTTTAAAACAAACGTGTGTCATGTGTATAGTATGGAAATTGTACTTAATCACAGATTTGTAAACACAATGGTATTGTGGAAAAAAATATTTTATAAAAGGTTTTCCCCAGAATGACCCTCAGTAATTTGTTATTTTGGGGAACAATTTATATTAAGGATATTAACCTCAAATTGACATGCACTTCAATATTTTGAAAGCTATTTAACAATTTTTAACTAACATACAGAAATTCAACATGACCCATACATTTCTGTGTTTGACAGAAAGCATCATAATGAGAATGAATGGATATTGTGATGTGGGTTTTCAAGCTTTCACTTTTGGGCAAATCTACAGTGGTACCTCAGGGCAGAAAGATGTTGTTATTGTGGTCAGTTGTAGGTTTAGTGCTACTTTAGGGCAGCTAGTTTTTCCTTTGATTCGAAATACTGGGAATTTCACCTAAAAGCTCATCTCATCATATACTCAAAACCTGTACAATGTCTTTGTTCTGTTAAACACAAAGGAAGATATTTGGAAGAATATCAGTAACCAAACAGATTTCGCCCCCCATTTACTCCCATAGTATTTATTATTCCTGCTATGGCAATGAATAGGGGATGAGATATCTTTGGTTGACGATATCTTTCAAATATCTCCCTTTGTGTTCAGCAGAAAAAATAATTTATAAAGATTTGGAACAATTTGAGTGTAAGTAAATGATGAAATAATGTTTATTTTGGGGTGTATTGTCCCTTTAAATTATCACTTTTTCTGTAAACCGTATGTTAGCTTTTCAAATCATCCCTTATCTTAAGGATACAATTTGTTTTATGTAAAAAATGTAAAAAAATCCCATTGTACAAAGGGTTCTGTTGTTTACAATACAATTGTCTTTTCAAGTTGTATTTGTAGCACCCTTAAAAACGTATAAGCTGTTACTTCACATGTACAGAGTAATTCCAGCTTTTATTACTGTTATTGCCAGTTTTACTGTCTTGCCTCCCATTTTCAAACAAATACAAAAAACTGTCTAATTCTTTTTTACTAATTCTGCCTTGAACAGCTGTTTACAGTATTCACTCACACAAAATATTTACATTTGAGATCACATTTGCATTTGTTTTATATTTGTTCATGAGGCTTAGGGCTGTAACAAAGACCTTATATGGCAGCTAAGACAGTGTCTCTGAACAGATTGTGATGTCTATTTATTGAATGCATTAATTTGATGCCACAATTCTTAGTCTCAGCGAAGTTGCAATCTATAGCCATGACTAATTGTAATTTACATTTCAATTGCAATTGTTTCGGTTTTTAATATACAATATGGGGTGCATGAGGTCCTCCAGGCTCATGATCTAGGCCAGTATTCATTTCATGCTTAAGGCTCTGACAAGGCCTTGTTTACTTGGCTGTACATAACATATCTGATTGTGTTAATATTCTGATATATCATTTGCTATTTTATTTCTTTTCATATTCTTTGGACCTTTTATATAAAAAATAAATGTCACGTAGTATGAATACATATTTGTGAGAAGTGTGCGGTTCTAACTTACACAGATATATTTTACATTCAGACAGTGGTGGTTTGAGCTTAACAGGATAGTTCAACCAAAAATGAAAATTCTGTCTTCATTTACACACTCTCAGATTATTCCAAACCTGTAAACAAAGTTGTTCTGCCGAACACAAAGCAAGATATTTGGAAGAATATCAGTAACCGAAGAGATCCCATCCCCCCATTTATTTTCCCTATAAATGGGAGATGAGATCTGTTTGTACTGACATTCTTCAAAATATCTTCCTTTGTGTTCAATCTTACAAATAAATGTATACAGTTGATGACAGAATTAAAATTTTTGGGTGAATTGTCCTTTTAAAGCTTTTAAACATGCACTGCCAAAATGAAACATCTATTTTACTGTCTGTATTTTACAAGACATTTTTTATAAAATAAAAGTTTTCCCCCACAGTGAAACTACTGTTTACTAAATGTTTTTGGTTAGCACACACGCGCAATATTGCTTATACTGCGTACGTTTTGTGCTCGCGCTGGGGAATGACAGCAAAGCTTTAAGGAACGTTATAATTATTAATAAAATGAATATTCGTGAAAGTAAAGTGGATACGCATATCTTCCAGACACGTCTACAAATCACTTTATGTTAAAGGTCTTTCAATTTCAGCTTTTTTATTTTATTTTATTGTCTTTTTTAAGACCCCGGACTTATGTAGGCTACTCTTATTTGTATAATACTGTTCAAATTGTTCTTCATTATTAATAAAAAACGTCTACAAATCACTTTATGTGAAAAGTCTTTCAATTTCAGTTTTTATTTAATTTTATAGTCTTTTTTTGAGACCCCTGACTTGGATAGGTTTATGTACTTTTAATACTGTTCGAATTGTTTTTTTTTTTTTTATTGTCTTTTTTTAGATCCCGGACTTGGATAGGTTTATGTAGGCTACTCTTATTTGTATAATACTGTTCGAATTGTTCTTCATTAATAATAATAAAAAAACGTCCAGAAATCACTTTATGTAAAAATTCTAGGTTTATGTAGTCTCATTTGAATTATACTGTTCAAGTTTTTAATTAAAAAAACGACTACAAATCCCCAAACCGCGCGCTATAAAAGCCGTCACTACTCGAATCTCACTGCATTCACGATCTCTGTCTACACTGTTGGGTGTTAAAAGAGATGTTATAGAGGGAAATTCAATGCACCTTGCACACAGCGCAGCCAAAGACGTTTTCTGCCGTATAAACCTTATAACGGCCACGTGCCAACTCGTAGGCAAAGCAGTGACGACCTCGTGCGGCACGAACAATATCAACAATCTGGGACACTCATGAATTTATATGTATAACGTAATAAAACACTTATGTACACATTTTCTTATACAAAAATAATGAGTTTAACCGTGAAATGTTTAAAACATGTCCAATGTCGCGAGACAACCGCTTTTAAGTGGTTCATTGAAATTGTGTGCCTAAAAGTTGAATGTCTGGATCAATACTATATTCAACACGCTACGGCCGCTCTTTTATTCAAACGATGAGCATTGGGGGACGTACAGACTAAATCTGTTTTAAAGTTTGTTTTTCAGTAGGGTTGGGAATCGAAAATCAATTCCAATTCGGATTCGGAATCGAAAGGCTAGGAATCGGATTGGAAACAAAAGGAATGGGAATCGGATACTTGAGATTAAAGTTTGAAATCTTCTTATCAATTCCTGTGTGCATCTTTTCTGAAAGGTATACTCCTTGCGTGATCTGATATCTCAATAGAAGCCCTTATGAAAATTAACAATATTTGTACTATAGTAAGCATAGATTGTCTATAGTATTTGCATTAAAATGCACAGGGACCACGAATTAACCATAGTTTCAGTATAGTTACAACAGTTTAACCATGATGTAGTTCAACTGTGGTAATATAAATTGTAATCGATCATAAAAAACATGGTTCTATGTGTATACACAAAACGGTGCTCATACATATATATATATATATATATATATATATATATATATATATATATATATATTTATGCAAAGTCAATAATCAGGCTAAATGGCCATACAGGTTGATATCTAAATGTTTTACTTCAACTGTTGAATCGAAACTGGGAATCAATAAGAATCTAAATCGATAAGCAGAACTGTTATTGGAATCAGAATCGATGAAATCCAAACGATTCCCAACCCTATTTTTCAGTGATTTAACATGTCGGTGAGAGTAAACGATCAAATTGTTATTTCAATGTACTCTATACTGCCTTGACAAAAGTTGCTGTTAAGCCTTCATTAACATTTGCAAAATTCCACAGAACATTAGGGAGGCTAATTTGTCAACCCATCTGTTGTGTAATGAACTGTAACAAGTAGCCTAGTGCCAGCATAACACCCCTTTTTCAAGATAAGTTATGACCAATGTCTTCCAAAATGACATTAATCAAAAGTGCATCACATCATTTTGGGACAAAAATAAGATCAGTCCTTTTCTTTTTGTTAGTGGAGGACCTTATGTAGATATAGTGCCATGTATAGTTAAAATTGGGTTTGTCAAAGTTTGCCAATACACACTCGCACACACACAGAGGCAGTGTGTCACGCATGCACTTATTCTCAAGCTTTTCGAAGTTTGCCGTCTGCCTATTGTTGTTTTATGCAAAAAGTCCGACTCTGGATAGGACGCACCAAGGGCCTTATGCAAATGATATGTCTATCGGATGGTGTGGGATAGTGAAGAGTCAACTACTCTTCTGCTTACCCTACTTAGTCACTTAAATGTCTAACTTTCTCTGTACCTTTATGCATCAGGTTTCTGAATCGATTTCTCCTTGAAGACCTGAGAAAAGCAACACAGAACAAGGGATATAACTTTGAAAGCGTATCATTGGCCGTTTTATGACATCAAGGTAAGTGCTGATGAACTTTTCAAAGTTTGAAAATGAGTGCTTTCCTTCCCAGATGCCTGTTCTCTTCTCAAGCAGTGACCGTTTTGTGGAATCATATTGTTTTGCATCATACACTAGCTGTACACGACACTCTATATTGATAGATTTAAATGTTTTTGACTAGAAGAGATTAGGGTGGAGAGACAGAGTGATTGTGGTGAATGGTGAATGGGGATACCCTTGCTCTTATGAATATTACAACGAGCCCTTTACATAAAGGAGACCATTTGAGTGTTGAACACATTAGAATAAACCTCAAGATCATTTTACTGGCTGGGCCATTCCATGAATTGCCCCAGTGTCTGCATAAAGTTGTGATCCTGTAGGAAAATCAGCTGTATTTATCATTACAGATATTAAGATGAGCACTGAGGCTGCAGAACACACAGAATGTCAGCATGAACAAGCTGGTAAGGCGCCTTTTTACTCTGTGGAACTTATTTATTTATCGGAACTGTAATATTATGTTTAACAAATGTGTAGAGGCAGTTAAATGGAAATAGTATGTGGATGTAAACCATGCACGATAAATGATTAGAATGTGATTTACTGTTAAAGCAAAAACATGCAACAGCTCATAACAAGGGTTTGTAATAATGTAACATAGAAAAAAGCCACTGCAGATCAAATGCTTTGTTCTATACATTTGAAAAGTTGTTTTGATTTGTTTTTATATATTTAATATAGTTTTACTGCTTTTAGACCCTAGGATGAATTTAATAAGACTTGCGCCATGCACTTTTTACTTTTTAAATTGTTATTTAACTTATTTGAGTTAAATGTATCATATGTGCTTAAACCTGAATGCTGTCTTTATGACATGGCTTTACATTTATTTGAAATGAGGATCGTGGATTTCATTAACTCCTACCGGGCTTTAGTTTGTGGTTGTGATCATAGATTCAACTCTTTGTGCTAATAGGACTCTTAAGAGTGTTTTTTCTTTACTTTTAAATTATTATTATTTATTTGCTATTCATTTTTAAGCCTAAATATTTAAGACTAGAACAGAAGTTGGAATTTATCTTCATTATACTGTTTATGGGTTTCTGAGCCGAGAAGTTAGGTGTGAGATGCGTGCCGTTTGAGGGATGTGAAGTCTACCAGGATGTATGTGGCGGTTTGTTTGCAGTGAAGCGCTCATAGCCTCAGGCGATACTGAATCATGGTCGCGTTACAATGGCTTTAGAACGGAACAGTCTTGCTGAAATGAGGAACCTGAGCAAAATGAGGATTCAGAGAGAGCCTTGTATTGTCTCTGAATAATAAATATATGTTTCATTTGTGTTCCATTGCCTCTGTGGTGTTGAGTGTTTGTGTTTGGATTAAGATAGGTTGCTATCAGATGTCAGGTCATGTGATTACTACAAATATTTGGATTGTACAAAAAGTGTTGCTTGAGTTCATTAATAGTATTATCATTCTTATACTGAATCATTTTATATTGCATAAACACATAGGAAACAACACAAATTTAATAAATTTAAAGAACTCCTATACTATAAATTATACTGGTTAACAGATGGGCAACACAGCACTTTACATTTTTACTGTAACATTTTGGATAAAAAATACAAAAGAGGTGTTAGCTTATAAATGCATGCCTGTATATACAACATGATAACATTGTCATATTTAAAAGTGTTTGTGAGAGACAGAAAGAGATACAGAGAGTTGAAGATGCACCTGGAGGTCTGTAAGTATTCAAATGTGAAGGCCTCTAAAGGTTGCCATGGAAACCTGCTCATTTGCATGATTTGATGATTTCCATACTGGAAGTTTGGCTCAGGAGAAGGATAGATTTCCATATTGTGGGGTGACTGAATGCTGTTCTAACCACGGCCTCATAGAGCTAGATTTGAATTTCAAATTAAGTGAGATTACCTGGTATTGACGACCTTTGAACCCCCAACGCGTTCTCTTTACTCGTGTACTGGAGCGTTTGGGTGGGTTTTATTATGGTATGTTTTACAATAGGCCTTTCAATTGAAAGACAAGAGGGGAAATACATTTGACTGAATTTTAAATGCGCAACATTAAGTATTGTACTAACCGTGATTACATTTTCCTTTTCTCAGATATCGAACAAAACGGGATTGACTTTACCCGACAAGTGAGTACAAACATTGTTTCATTCTTTAAATATCGAACATATAAAGCCGAACATGTAATGTTTTGGTATTCGGGGCAGTCACTCTTATAAGGAGACCCTGGTCAAGGGTTCGAGGGTAAATAGCTTGAAAAGGCTCTCATGTAATTACAGAAATTTTCTAGCGTTCCATTTCATCCATAATGAATATGAATCATCAGATCAGCCCGTCACATAATATCGTTTTAAGGACAGCGAAAAGTTTCGTGCGCAGGAACTAGCTCCAGGTTTATGAGGACATTTGCATACTGTGTTGCCTGCGGCAAGGGAAGGAATGTTTGTTAAAGGCCCTCTCCTACAGAACAAGTCAAGCAGCCTTACTGGTCTCTGAGTACACACAAAAGCACATGTATGCACGCATTTACAGCAACGTACGCACACCGACAGACTAAAACGCAAAGTGAACAGGTTTAACAAAATACATTTTTCTTAGCATTGGGCTTTTATTTGATTATTTATTTATTCGCTATTTACCTTTAAGCCTGCATGTCTAGACTAGAAGAGAAATTAGAATTGATCTACACTACAGAAAAAGAGACTCTCTGTTCAGTCGAAATATTTCGCATTATCTAACTAAATCGTTTTTTTGTCTGCAGATAAAGACAGAAAATCTGAACGATTCACCTCATTCTGGATCGTCACACAAAACATGCCATCTGATTCAGGGACCAACAGGGCCTGGCGGCCATCTAACTGGGGTATGTTAAACATAAATATAGAGAATGTGAGGCAGCTTGGCTGACTTGGTAATCTCATGTAACTTGTCAAAAACACGTGCTGTCATATTTCATCTCAAACTGAAACGGAAGGATATATATCTACAGTATATAGCTGAAGTTTAAGTAGAAAACATTTCATGGTACAATAATAAAAACTTAAATGGATAGATCACCCGAAAACAAAACGTCATCATTTATACTCCTTCATGACATTCCAAACCTGTATCACTTTCTTCGGTGAAACACAAAAGAAGATATTTTGAATAGAATTTGTAACCAAACAACACTGGCCGCATTTGACTTCAATTGTATGGACATAAAGCCACTGAAACATTTCTCAAACTATCTTCTTGGGTGTAAATAAATGATGACAGGAAATTACGATTATTTTTGAGTGAAGTATCCATAAGTTTCATTCGTTTTGTTGACACAAAGTGGCAATATTAAGGACAAAACATGTATAGGATAATAATTGGTGTGTTTCTAGGAGCTGTCCTCCCTGCACCCTCTGCCCCAGCTTGTTCTAATGCCTGGGTCACATTTGTCCACTCCGTCATCATTTCTCCTCTCTCAGGCCCAATCTGGACACCAAGGTTAGTGAATGTGCCTGACTGATATCAATACGCGTTATTTCTTAATTCTGCCCTTGAAAAAAATAAAGGTGCTTAAAGGGTTCTTCAGTGATACCATAAAAGAAAGATTTTTGGTTCCAAAAATAACCATCCAGTTAAAGGTTCTTTGAAGAACAATCTCTTTCTTACCTTTTTATAATGTGATTTCTTTCGCCACAGAGTAAAACAGAAAGGTTCTTTGCCCGTAAAGGTTCTTTATGGAACCGTTTAGACCAAACATTTTCTTCTAAAGCACCTTTATTTTTAAAGTGGTGCACATATTACAATCAGAAGTTGCCAAAAGTGATGTCCGGGTATACTCGTACAATATTTGCTGTATTGAACAAAACGGACAAACACTAAACTTTTTATGTATTTATCTGCCACCACTGTTTTTTTACAGCACTTCTTCAGCCCAACCTGCTTTCCTTGCCAACACAGTCCCAGGCAGGACTCCTGCCACATCAGCCTGGTCTCGCGCTCACTCCTCAGGTACACCAGATCCTAATGTGGGATCATTCATTTAAAGCTTGCTTTTAAAACATGACTGGGCTGGTACCAGAATTTAGTTATGAGGTCAGATGGTAATAATTCTGCACCAGTAGGTTTACTCTACCAGACTGGACACACTTTTTTATTATTATTATGGATGTGTTTTTACATTTTTTAATAAAATAAAATTAACATTTAGGCAAAATTAGAATTTTGATGCATAAATGTCAAGCGCACCCAACCAGTCGATTGGCCAGTATTCGCCATGTGACTTGGTTTGGTAATTATATGAATCTACCATACATTAAATATAAATAAAAGGGTATTATCGGTATTAAACTCTTGGTTTTACATTTGTTGTAAGAACATGTGAAAAACTAAATGAATGTAATTATAAAATGATAAATAAGTCAAACCTAAGAAAACACATTGAGGTTGTCTCATTGCTTAGATGCTGATACTTTATTTTTCCCACTAGGGAATGGGCAGGACAGGGCTGGCTGGCTCTATGGATGGACATCTAGACATGTCTCACTTACAGGTCCCTAAACGTGTGGGCTCACCTCAAGATGAACCCAACGACCTGGAAGAATTGGAGCAGTTTGCTAAAGCCTTCAAACAGAGGCGCATCAAACTAGGATTTACTCAGGTAAAGGCTTTGGGCAGTATCTGAACTGTTTCCAGGCTGTGTATTTTGTTTTGTGTTTTATTGGAATAGATTGTCTCATACATTTCCTGGGGATCTTATTTATTGAACACTTTGGAAAACGTAAACAACTCCAGAAAAACTTCCTGTTTCAGTTTTTTACAGAATAAAACCAACGGAACACTTATAACCAAATCAAAATGTTAAAACAAACATCTTTAACATTTAATTATATCGTTAAGATATAAACGTATAGATTTAACCGTCTTTGAACATGAATTACCCGTAAACATGCGTATACACTATACAGTACACAGTACTGTTTAAAGGTTTATCTTAATTATTCTTTATTTATATTTTTGTCAACATTTATGAATAATATCAAACTTATACAAAACCATACAATAATACAAATGTAACTGGGAATTATGTTGTGCCTGAAAATGTCAAAACTGTTATATTTTAGTGTCTTCGAAGTGGACACACTTTGCCTAAAATTTGCAATGTACTCAAATACCATTTTATCGCCAGAGTCTTCCTGAGATGCTTTTCAAACAGCATTTAAAGTTGTTAGTTTTGTTCATTTGTTGATGTAAACCTAATCCCCTGCATCATTTCACATGGCTTTACATAAAAAGATTTTAGGTCGTGAAAAACATTTCAGTAAAGTGGCCCTAAACCTTTGAACGGTAGTTAATGTATGAGTGTGGTTATACTTTAATATTCTTTAGAATCACATTTCATGTCAGTATTTGTCGTGACAGACATTTTGTGGTCCTGTGTGTATATTTCTTTGAATGGCCGTTCGGTGATTTCCGTAAAGTTCATGCTAACTGAATTTCATTTCCAACTGAAGATTTGCCAATTATTAGAATCCGGATTTTGCCTAACCCTGATTTGGATATTGTCCAGCATTTAACCTCATCTGTGTTGCTGTTATAGGGTGACGTGGGCCTGGCAATGGGAAAGCTTTATGGAAATGACTTCAGTCAGACTACCATCTCACGCTTTGAGGCTCTCAATCTTAGCTTCAAAAACATGTGCAAACTCAAGCCCTTGCTTGAGAAATGGCTCAGCGATGCAGGTTTGTGCTGTCGATAATCTATGGAAATCTATTTATCCCCTTTGATTCATGTGTGTCACTAAAATATCTCTGCATAATCTTTCCTCAGAGAACTCCCCATCTGACACCATGACCAGCCCAAACACCTTACCGCCCATTTTGGAGGGTTATGGACGTAAGAGGAAAAAGAGAACAAGCATCGAAACGAACATCAAGCTAACACTGGAGAAACGCTTTTTAGATGTGAGTTTGTATTTTATACTTGTTTAATCGCAGGTACTCCAGTTTTCACGTATGCATAGTAGAACTGTATATGAGCGAGTGCCGTTTTCTTTGTTGTGTGAAACTGAAACAGGAAGTTGGGGACATAAAGAAGGCCTCATCCCTTTGTTAAAATTGTGTAAACCGTGACACAGATTTTGTGGTATTTTATGAATTAAATGTATCATATATTTTATGCAATCAAACATCAGAAAAATAAGACCACCAAATGAATTTATGTTCCAGCATTGTTTAATTAAAATTCTGAGTTTAAGATTATAATCTTTATTTAGGGGGCTGCAAAGCAATGCACACTACACAAAGGGGCCTTTCAACAAAAAAGTTTTAGAACCGCTGTTTTAGAGACACGGAAGGACATTTTGACAGAGCATTTAGTTGGGAAACGACTTTAAATACCCGCCCATGAGTGTTTTCTGCTACATGTTAATTAAGGTTGTAAATTAGTTTGATAGTGGTGCCCCCTGTAGGCCATATTACACACTTGCACACTTTCTACCATTAACAGAACCCAAAACCAAATTCTGAAGAGATCACACTCATCTCAGAGCAGCTATCCATGGAGAAGGAAGTGGTGCGGGTGTGGTTCTGTAACCGGCGGCAGAAAGAGAAGAGAATATTCTGCCCATTATCCAACTCACCCATAAAATCTCATAACTACAATCCACGTTTGGTGAGCTTCTGTCTGTCTGTTTCCTTTATTCATCCAATACTTAAATCCATGCAGTCAAGCCCTTTCACAGAATTTGGCCTTTCTAAATGCTAAAAATGATGCATATAATGCATGCGAAATGTATTTACTAACCGTTTCAAACTATTTTTGAGGTCGGCTACTGTTTGTTCAGAATAACAATTGGAGATTTAAATATCAAAGTATTATTATTGTTTTATTATTATTATTGAAATGATCACTTTTAATTCATTCATCTTGACACTCATATCTAATCCCAAAATGAATAGGCTATTCATATAATTAATAAAATATAATTAAAACATTTATTATAAACACATTTGACATTTAATTTTATTTTATTTATTCATGATTTTCTACTTCGTGATACATGATTTTACTTCTCCATGTTTCTAACTCTTTTATCGTCTGTGATTTTACGTTTTGGGTGTGGATGGACGTTTGGGGTTTTCTCTGAAAAGATTCTTTCATCACTAATTTGGTTAATTTCCCTTTTCAGCCTTCAACTTCCCGATCATTCAGTCCACTTGCCTCTGGAGGTGGTAAGAATTCAGCTTTAAGATAAACTATTGCCAATTTAGGAATCATTTTCATAGCGTTTAAATAGCTATGTTTTATAAAGGTCATACTTATTTTTCTACAGTGTCGTCAAGCTCCTCCCCCGGCAGCCCAAATCGAGGTTCCTCCCCCAGCACTCTGACCACTGCATCCAGTCCACTGACATCGCAAGGGGTCAACCAGACATACAACTCCACAGGGTAAAACCTTATTAAATACTGTCCCCAGTTTAGCACATGTATTTGCATAGCCCTTTCGCCTCTTAAGTTATATTTAACTGGTATTATTTATGCGAATATAATAAGAGATAAAATTCAATTTTTATTTACTATTAGGTTATTTTGTAAATATCTGTTATGGGAAACCGTTTTATCAGGGCAGTCCTTAAATCTTTATTTTAAAGCATAACAGATTCTGTAGTGTTTGAAAATGTTTGCGCTCCACTGCATCTCATATATAGAGATATACATCTACTTTTAAAAAAATCGTTCACACGAAAGTGAAAAACATCATAACACAAGGTTAGTTTGCACAATGTCCAGATCTGCTCGGTCCATGATGCTTGATGGTCACTGGTAACCGTTGACTTTCATTGGACACATTCGTGGGTCATTTCTTTTGTGTTCCACAGGGAACAACGTGAGTTTAGAGTGCCAATAAAAGTTGCCTATATATGATTTTTTTCGACCTTAGATCTTGGTATCGCTGGAACACCACATCATACCACCACTGAGACCGTCTGATGAGCTACACACGTCCCGAGGCAACAACCACACGCTTCAGAACTTACCAAACCAGAGAGTTCTCTGTGAAATAGGGGAAAATTTGCACTGGAGGCAGAGAACAAACGTTCTGTTTCTCAAGGTCTAAAGTTCAAAGGGCTTGTGAATACAGCTTACTGCATGGCAAACCGCATTCATATGCAATGGCACGTTGCTTTTAAGACATGCAATCTTACAAAAATAATTTTTAATGCATTTTAGCAGCAAGAAAGTGTAAAACCCTATTTGACTTTCTGCGAAAAACTGCTGGATGATTTTTTTGTTCATGAAGGTTCAGCTCCGACAATTTGCATCTACGATGTCGAAAACTGCACACAAAACCAAAAACATCTTTTTAAAGACCATTGTGTATATTGTTTACGTATCGCTTTATTTGAAACATTTGTCAATGTTATTTTCAATCACGTGTAACGCGATAACTTTACGTTGAAGGTGTACATTGACAATTTTAGACGCTAGACGCATGCAGCAATGTTATCGACAGACATTGGCCCTGGTTTAGGTCAAGAGTCAAACAGCTGCTTCAAATGTGTGCAGTAACTTTTAAGCAACACGTAGGGGGCCTTGTTTGGTAAATATATACACAGCAATACAGTTTACAATTCTTAATATATTTTCAGCATGCACCTAGTTTTGTGTTTCTCACTATTGACATTTCACACTTTTTTTATTTTACATTGTCCAAAGCATTTGAAGTTCTTGAGTTTGAGGTGTTTTTGCCTTTATGTATGATTAATGTTATAAATTTTTTGGTTTTCCTTTCCTTTTTTATGTGAATAACACTTGTATATTTCACTGTTTGAATTTTATTAAAATTGAGCACTTATTCTTGCCCCTTATTACTCTTTGTGGCTTTCAGAAGTAGCGTTTAGTGTACTACTGTACCTTACTGTACTGCTTTGGCCCTTTGAATAATTGGGTGTCCCGTAAAGATTACACAATCCAGAACAATACTGCACGACCGTGTCCGCGTTTTGTCTCAGCTACATATGGCGCATGTTGTGTCCATAGGAAACGATGTTTATCACTCAGTTGCTTTAAGATGAAACTAGAACTACAGTCAATGACGTGGGTCAAATTATCCAAACACTACATCATACATCGACAACCAAAAAGCCTTCAAGCTATATGTATCAAGCTACATCCCCAAATTTGAAAAAGGTTTGAACAAAAATGTGCAACCTTGCAATATTTGCGAAGGAAAAAGGGCAATAGCCTACACCTCAACCTCAACCTCAACCCAACTGTGAAAATGGTGAAATAGCGACAAAGGATTATGGTTCATGGTGTTTTGCCATGAGTTTATGTTTGAAAACATTTGACAGGGGAATGCCAAGGGCTGCATTCTGGGACATCAAGTTTTCAAGAGGTCGGGTGATGCGACAAAGCGCACAAATAAATAACCTGATGCAGTGGTAGGTAATCCTGTCCTGCAGCGCCCCCTTCAGTAGTGCACATTTAGTTTGACTCCCTCACCCGACACACCCAACTCGGAATCAGGTGCGTTAGGTGAGGAAATATCTAAAACGGACGAAAGTAGGCGCTCCAGGATAAGGTTTAGAAACACTGAGCTAAAGAGTTGACTTTTTTGGGGAATTTCGAAGGCAAAATAATGATCTTAAGCCACACGAGATGCTGATGCATGGCTTGAAAAGTACTCTGCTGTCAAAACAACCCAGGGATGTTATTGCATTGAGAGGAATGAAACAACAACACTGTCCCGTTCTTTTATATGCAGCTGGAAATTGTACAAAGTGAAAAGTACAATTGTTTGTTTGTTTAGTCAGGATGTGTTGGTCCATAATTGTGACTGTTATAAACAATTGAAACATTTGAGCTATCAAAGATTAAAACAGCTAATAATATTTTCAAGAATCCATTTTTTTAAGCAAGATAACAAAAACGTGTCCGATGTATGTTTTCAACATTTTTGCAAATGACCTTATAGCCTAGATAATGTACATGTGGTATCTGGTGAGTCTTTTCTATCACACACAGTATCTGTAAATATGAAAATAACTTTCCTTTCTATAATAAATATTTGTACTTTATTTTTTAATATAATTCTGGGTAGTTTTTTCTTTTGTGTATGGTTATATGTCCGGTTAAGTACTCTGATCTCACAACTAATTCCTCACGTTTGCACTCATTTGGAAAGTAAAGCACATTTTGATTACAGATGTTACAGAAGAAGCAGCCTTCAAATGTGTTGATAAAGTACTTAATGACAGGACTGTCTACAATTTTCACAATTTGCTTTCAACGCCTGCAAAAGCCAAACAAATGAGTCATTGTCCTTCATCTACGGGAATCTTGATGTACTGACGGAAACAAATTTGTTGTGTCAGTTAGATTTTGTGTACCAGACATAGGACCACACATTTTAGGGAAGGGCTGTTATTTTTATTCACCCAGTCAAACCAGTTGGCGAAGTCCACTCATTGGTTCAATCAAGTCAATCCAGTTTGCTCACCTGGTTTAAGACGTGGGTTTGTAATCTCCCATCCCGCAGTTTTATCCTTCGCAGTCTCACATACAACTGGACACTTGCAAACAGTATGCTGGCCGTGCTCTTCATCGTGGGGACACTGTGTCCCTTAAGCTTTGCAGGTAAGGGGAGACTTTTGACATAAAATGTATGGCTTAATAGCACAACTGTTGTGTTGGATGTATGTCTTCAGTAAATTATACATCTGTTCTTGTAAATCTTATTTTTGCTTTTTGCTTCTTAGCTTTAGACATCAGCTTGTTGGATCCTCAGTTGGTGCTGACTCCCATATTTCAAGATGGATTTCTACTACGTTTTCCTAACTGTTCTATTTATGGGTCTAAGGAGGCTTATGTGCTGTACAACAATACTGAACAATTCAGTGTGTATAATTTTTATTCTTCCCATTAATCTTCTGCAATGTTTCTCAACAAGACTGCTAAGGCCCATTGGGGGTGCAACCAAACTTCAATTAATAAAGCAAATGTTCCTTATGTTCATAATAATAGGCATAACATTTTTTTAAATGATGATCATAACATTAAATCAGTTAAATGTATGATATTTCAATCAAATTTGAGAATATTAATTGGGTAGAAATTAACATCAAAGCAAAGATATTATTCATGGATTAAGCATTGTGCTTCACGCTTCTTGGCTTGCAGATACAAGTTTTATTGTTCCAGCTTGCAACGAAACAAAGGTTGCGCAGGGTTTTCATCTAGGTAATCTAAAGAGCGGAACACTTTACAGGTGCGTGTCTGTGTTTGGAGGGGGGCAGCACTAAGTCATACGCCAGTGTTTACTCTTATCCTGAAATCAAATTGTTTCTCTTTCAGCCTACAGTACAAGATAGCCCCAGAAACAAGCTCGATCTTGAACACTTCAACTATATCTGGTAGAAACCTTTAATATATTGAAGAATGATATTGTACCATTACGTAATACTCCCTAGTAAAATGATAAATGTCCACCGATTTATCATTTTAGTTTAGTCACGTGTCATTTTTGTCGTCATGTGGTGGCATTTTAATGTATTTGATATTCAGAACTCTAGAACATTTATGACATGCATGAGTGTTTGGTATTCAGTGTTATTTTAACCATCTACATTTTCTTGTGGGTCAAATTACATTATGAACATTATTGTGATATTATTTGGTAATCAGGCATGACTCTCTATTCGTTTTTATTCCAGTGACTAATTTCGATCAAATCAATGATGGGCTGCCGGCCCGCAGTGGAGCCATGGTGGTCATCACGGTCCTCCTGGTTTTGGCTATGGTGGTCCTCCTAACCGGCCTCATATTTCTTCTGTTTTTTTCTGGTTGATCTTGACACAATGCACTTTAACACTACGCTTTCTAATATTATTTTTTAAATACAGATATGTTGAGAACATTGTAGAAGGGCCAATCATTTGCTTTTTAACTCAATTCATATAGCTACTGTAAATGTGATAGCGTGCAGAACTATAGCCTTGATGTAAATGCTTACAAATCATTTCAAATCAAAATATAGTGCGTGTGATCTTTTAAATAAAAGTTGTAAACATCATAATATCAGGTGTTTGTTTTTCAACTGGGTCGGTGAGGACTATTTGAAGGGCTGAATTTGATCCATAAGCAGGTAAACATGCATAGACTTAAAATATCCTGAAAAGGTGTCGATCTTTTGCCGACTCCTGCGTGAATATATACCCCAATTTAAGCTACAGTGCAAATATAGCAAGCAAATTACGCGTAGCCCTACTACAAAATAGCAAGGTGAATGATCCACGAAAACTTTGCAAACCACTCTTGTTAATAATGAAGCAGCCGCTTAATGATGTCCACCTGTCACCACCATCGCGGTCCTAACCATTGAACTCTTTCTTGATATGACTGTCTTTGAATACAAAGGAAACAGGCCTCAACCCGTTGGTTGGTTATACTGTTGGCCTCATACGTGATCGACGAAAATGTATCTGCATCTTCAATCGCGGAGTCGATTGAACGACCTTCATTTACGCACCGCTTTGCACGACTGGGACATGAACGAGGAAATCCAATTAACCACGACAACCGATCAGTATTATCAGGGTAAATTCGCCAAATAACACAAGTTCTAGAATGTTTAAGTTTGCAAACCAACCGGTTTTTCACATCTCCAGAATGTCGTGGTTTTGTAGATGATACGCGGAGTGATCAGTATTTGGCGCAGTGGCACTACGCGAGAATCTCGAGAAGATCATTACCGTCAACAGGGGCGAGTCATCGTTTCCCACCCAACGCCAAAGGTGCGTGTTTTACACACTACTCATCGTCCAACGTGTTTCCACTGGAAGTTGAAAACCAATCCCAAGGGTGACGCATGCTTTCTGATTTCTATCATGTTCTAAAGCTCATATAGGCTCTTTATCAACATAATTAAAAAGACACATAATGTTTAACAGGTTCCTGAAAGGTTCTCTGTCAGACTGCATGGAACGTTTCTTTTAAGAAGTTTTGGGGAATGGATATCTACGGCATTGCTGCGAAGAATCATTTTAGGCAACTTTATTTATGGCTAATGTAGACATTTCGTTAATAGTAGTGCTACAAAAAAAGTGTCTTGTGAATGTGTCCAAGAGCACAGAATGGGCTCCATATACATTCTTGTTATCCTCATTATCTAAAGATTAACATTTGATTAAATTGGGATGCCGTATCCGTTCATTTCATGAAATGTTGCAGCTCATATATATTTTTCTTCTGAAGAGCCTGAAATACAGCCTAATCTCTGGTTGATGGTGAACCCCAGTTTAGCCTGTCCTATAAAGTATCCCAACAGTTACCTTAAAGCACCAACACCCCCAAAACTGACTCCGCTCACAACTATGCCAAGCTCTACCACGCCTGTTCTAGAGCCTGAGGAGACCTGCCTGAACGATTCCGTACACGACACCTCCCTCTCCAGCGAGTATCAGGTATGAGGAAAACAATTATAAAGTTTCTTGGCAATACATTGTTTACCATACCACTTTTATGTATGATACATTACATTACATTTAGTCAATTAGCAGACGCCTTTATCCAAAGCGACTTCTAGAGAGACTTTGACATTTTTCATTTCACTATGAAATCCTCAAACTCAATGTCCATTTGTAATGTAGTTGTCTACACCTTCTCCCAGCTCACAGATGAAGATGACGCTTCTTCTGTGGACGTCCCTGTTTGTCGTAAGGTGAAGGGTGCTCGGCGGGGCAGGGCACCCAAAGCGCCCACTCGAAAGCTTGGTCTAACGCAGAACAGAAGACTTCAGAGAGCCCTGCAGGATAGTATGAATCTGAAAAGCGGGGCGTGGCCGAGACCGCCGGTTAACTACTGCATCCTCATCGCCATGTCGCTCAGCAGCAGTCGTACTGGAAGTCTTAACGTGCAGCAGATCTATAACTTCACCAGGTCCCAATGCTCATAACTCTTCCCCCTTTGTCTTGTGCAAAATGTCACAAGCCATATCAAGATTCCAGACTATCACTGAAACAAAACCTCAATTATTCACCCTTATTTTGTTCACAACCTATGATTCTTTTTTTCTAAGACCCAAAAGAAGATATGTTGAGATGTTGTAGTGGTTTTGTGTTTATGCTGTACAATGGAAGTCAACGACGGACAGAGTTATTTGGTTGCCAACATTCTTTAAAATATCATCATTTGTGATCTGCGTCATACAGGTTTGGAATGACATGAGGGTGAGTAATGGACAAAATATTTCTGATGTTTGAGTGAACCATCCCATTATGCGATAACGTTACTGACTTTCGCCTTCATGCGTTATATATATTTGTCATATTCTGAGTCTCTCTGATTTCTTTTCTCTGTTTCTAGAGAGCACTTCCCATTTTTCCTCACTGCTCCGGACGGGTGGAAAAACACAATCCGCCATAATCTGTGTTTCAGCAACAGTTTCAAGAAGACCCCACAACAGGTATCTGGGGATGGAAAGAGAAAGTCGTGTCTGTGGCATCTAACCCTTGATGGCCGACAGAGACTAAGGGATGAGATTCACACTCTTACAGGTGATTCTTTCAGAATGCTGAAGAGAAGCATGAACTACCCAGGTGAGGCATTGAACGTGGAGTTAAACACTATTCTGTTCAATATACATGAGTGTTAAATCATGAGTTTTTATTTTCAATGATATGCCTTTTTTACAGATATGATCAAAGCGTTGTTTGAGCTGTGATCCAAAGTTTCACATTAAATTTCTTCAGGCTGGAAAAAAAACTGCCGTGTATGTAAATGCACTTTTTTTTCCCTTTTTGTGAAAATGTCATTTTTTTTGTTATCGTGTGTATGTTTTCTTTAATAATAACTCTTTATTTAACATGTAAATAAAAGCATCCTTAAGTACCACTGTAGTTTTTACCACTAGAGGGCAGTTATGCATTTCATTCAGTCACTTGTGAATAACTAGAAAGGTATATTTGTCATAAATAATTACCATAAATTAAGAAATTGTTATACCTGTATAAACTGAGATAAACCCGTCTCAGTCCCCTGGTGGGGAAACGTCTTTGTCTCAGGACAAAGTAATATTCTCAGATTCATGGTCAGGTTTAACAGGTGTATGACTGGTCAGTTTTAAACAAGACGTTGATGTAACAAGATGTTGCTAAGGGATTTACTTTATTGAAGGAATACAAATTGACTGTAAAAATTTAAATAATACATATCTCTGTTCATCTGCTAGTTTCTCTCATGTAAAAAAATACTGTAATATAAAAACACACTTCTAACCATAAGGGGTTTTCAAGGGTTTCAGCAAGAAGATTTCACACAAACTTCCGTGAAATGACCAGAATCAACTCCAAAACTGCTGGAACTACACTGTTAAACAGAAAGACAAGAATCACTATTGTTTAGCATTAATACTCATATTCCTTAACAACTTTTGAATATTTCATCTGCTGAACAGGCAGTTTTAAAGTGTCACCCAAAAATGATTATTCTGTCATCATTGACTCACCTTCTTGTCATTTCAAACCTGTATAACGTTTTTGCTTCGGCAGAACACAAAAGAAGATATTTAAGAGGATGTTTTTAACCGGCACCCCATTCACTTGCATTGGTTTTGTGTCCATGCAATAGAAATTAATGGGTGCCAGTGCTGTTCGGTTACCAACTTTCTTCAAAATATCTTCTTTAGTGTTCTGGAGAAGAAAGTCAGTCATACAAGTGTGAAATGACAAGAGACTCTGTAAATGATGAAAAACCTACCCCTGTAACATTCAAAAACATTAGGCTATACAAAGAGATAATGTTTGATAAAATACTATGAACAAACACAAACCTGCAGAGGCTGAAAATGATCCAGTATGCCCAGCAGGGCCACTGCTGCAACACAAACAGAGACAAACTGACAGACGCGCTGGAATGAGCGATCAGAGCTGATAAAACGTTCAGGGAAACATGTGAAACCGTCAGAAGATTCAGTTCAGATCTTTAAAATAATTCTAAATGACCTCTTTTCTTTAACCGATCAACTGCCAATAAATACAAATCATGCATATTCTTCCTATTAAATATCCCGTTCTGCAAACATTACATAGGATAGATATTCTGTCCGATTTTTTTGGGATATGCTACACTTGATCCAGCATGGACAGCGTGGTGGGCATTGGAGGATACACAGAAGGCCCTGATTACTGTTGAACATCGAGACTCCAGAAAAGAATCCAGCCAATTCAACAGCAAACAAACCCAGAGTTACAGACAGAGCCACAACCAACCTGAAAGAGAACAGAAAAGCCATCATCAATAAATTGACTGCAATCAGAACTAAGGTTGCCCAGAATGAAGCAAAAGACTGAAAATCTAACTAGTCTTATTTTGTTTGTCGGAAAAGAACTCTCGTGAGGGTTTTAGGGGATAAAACGTACATCTTTTACAATATAAACTCATTATGTTTATTGAAAATCCCCATAAAACATAGAGACTCCATCATGTGTTTGTGTGTGTACATTTATTGTAACCCCAAGGGGAAAAAGTCTAATCCACCTATCTGGGACCAGTGGTCCGCATGATAAACATTCATTATTAAACATAATAAATTATGCTTATTTGAAAATGTAAATATACAAAAAGCGAGCTATTGGTTTATTGTCAGGGTGGGTTAGGGGACAGAAAAACCAGTCTGTACAGTTGAAAATCATTGTGTCTGTGGAAAGTCCCACAATGTACAGAAACTTATCGTGCGTTTGTTACCGTGTATCTTCTGCCTTGAACTGTTCTTCGGTAAAATCCAGCGGTAGGCAAGATTGTACATTATTCTCCTGTAAAACAAAGAATCGTGATCAAACACACATTATTCAGAAGAGTTCTCTCAAATGACTGTTGCATTAAAACCCTTAAATTAAGAAACCCGTTAAGCGGGTTGCAAGAAAAAGAGTTCACTTAAGAAACCTGATAGGACTGTCAATAAGTATTTACCCTTAACTGCTAAAGTGTTCCCTTAAGTAAGCGTTGCAACAAAGTTCTTGAGTTACTTTTATATCATAACAATCTCCCTAAACGCGATGAATGATATCATGTTTAATGAAGTGGAGAAAGTAATGACGCCCATTTTCAGAGATCAAATTAGATACATTCCTCTAGGAAAACCCTCACTTAAGGATGAAACCGGGCAATGGTTGTCATATTAAATGAAGGTGTGACACCTCACCCGCGACCAGAATATAGTAATGATGATAACCAGGTGCGCGCTCAGCGTGAGAAACCGCGCGGGTACCAGACTCTTCAATGCAGACATCCCACCTTAACCAAGTCCTGCAGACAAACAGATGTAGCAGATTCAAAACCACGAACAGAGGGAAAACAACACGTCATTATAACACAGATAAACACACGACGCACATCATGGTGTACACAGGTTTCCGACAGATTTGAAATGTACGGCAATGACTTGAGCAACTTTAAACGTGACAGCACAGATTGTCCAACACATTGGCGCTAACAGCCGAACACATCAAGAATGATAGTTATTATAGCCGCGGACGATAACATTATGCTAGCTCGCGCGCAGCAGTTTGTGGCGTAGATTTCTCTCAATGTTGTTCTCTCAATCTCTCAGGTTCATTTTTAAATCGTTATATTTAACAACTTTGTAAGAAGGTGGTAAATTATTACATTCGATTATAATGACCCTCGGCGGATTTATTTACCATCACATGCTCTGAAACAGACGCGCACATCTACGTTACTACAGCAACAGCTTCTTCTCTGAAGTGCAGCACGAGTGGCGCGTCGCTCATATCGCCCCCGCCGGTGTGGAGAGACACGGCACTGGCACTGTGCGGTGTCACTAAACGATTTACATGTCTTCTTCTACTTTTGGTTTTATGGCGGGTTGCGAACCAACTTGTAGCTGCATACCGCCAACTGCTGTCATGGAGTGGTACAATAATTGCCTATATTTCCCTACATGCTATATGTTAGTCTATTGTTCTAATTTTCGCACTAATCGCACTAATTTTTACCTGCATTCGATCCATCACACAAAATATGATTTAAATAAAATTCCATACATTACATTTAAGTTATTTCAGATACATCCTTTTTGTATCATATGGACATACCGAGGAAACATGTTCTACCATCTCATCTATTAAACATCTATCACACAAACCTGTATTATGTTTTCCTAAAACATACAATGTTTGATTAAGATTTGAGTACCCTGTCCCTTAAATTATCTGATCCCTTCTGCTTATGTAAAGGACGACTTCACTTTTTGCCATTTCATTTTGCACTCGTTTAATATTAAATGTTTTGATTTACACGTCAAGTCAAACCATATGATAAGTGATGCATCTACAAATGGCACCCAGTTTGTGCTAGAGGATAAATCACATATTGATAAGTTAATTCATGCATGCAGGAGTTATCTGTACCATTAATAAAAAATGACATTAAAATTGAGTCACATTATTTTTTGGGATAATCGGTAAGACAATGACAAAATATTTCAAGAAAATGTTCGCAAAATAGGGTTCTTTGAGCTGAAGCTATTTTAACGTGCAGGAGCAGTGGAGGCAGGCCTGTTCGCTGTAGCGTTGAACATTTGGAACGATGAACAACACAAGATCTAAGGCAGATGGAAGGCTTCTTATTTTAAATGATAAATAAAGTACGACTTTGGTAGGTTAAAAATGATGGTTTAGTAAAGAAACTACAGGAAAGAGAAATGAAAAATGGAACTAACACTATAACACTTGTTGTGGAAAGTTGTTCTTGTAGTTTCAAAGAATTGCTCAGACGAAGAGGGTCCAGGTGTCAAAAAGTTAACTTTATCATGCCAAACAAAGTGAGATCTTCCCAAAGCATCTAAAGTTACAGTTTTCAAGCCCATAATTATAGTAGTATTTCTGACAGGGGGGCTTCTTTCGAACCAATCAAATACCTTACTGTTATCTTTTTATTACATGACATGACTTTCCACCAATAGATTTCCAGAAGTCAAGTATGTTTTTACTTGTGGTTAGCAAATCGTCGATTCCTTTTTTAAAACACACTGCCCATTGTATACATCGTTTCAATGTTCATAAGACATGTTTGTTAAAAAATGAAACTCATGCTTAAAACTGTACCTCGTGCATACATATGATGTCCCTGCGGCTGTAAAGTCATTAAACTGGTGTACTGATCGTCACATTGGGGATCTTTAATGGTTTTAATGCCTCAGGCCTCCTGTATACGCATACTGCTTCAATTCAAAGTGTGAGTATATAAATAGTGAGAATAAAACAGTGCAGTATATAATAAGTGATATATGTTTGATTAATGTAATTCAATGATACTTGATTTGATTAATGTAATTCAATGATACTTGATTATGGCTAGGTCTAGGTATACTGATCATAGCCCTTAAATCATTGCATAATTAATTTAATAGTCTTAGTCATTCTTCTTTGGTTAAATGTGGTTTCTGATTATATTACTAATACTCCCATAAATTCTAATGTTCCTATGAATACTTCTTAATAACTGTGGTATATAACACTGCACTTTGCATGTGAAAGCATCATCAAATCATCTCAAAACAACCCAGAAATTACACAATACACTGCAAAAGGACATACGAATAGTGCAACAGATCTTGTGAAATCTTAAAGTGAGGGTTTAGTTAACGTCAAGGTACAGTAGCACTGACTGCTTTTTATATACTGACAACAGGCCAAAGGTATTCAAGGCGCCAAAGGTCAATAAACCCAAGGGGAAATTAAAAAATACAGAAGAACAAACTGCCCATGTCTAAAATATTATTGTCATTGCACAAAAAAAGAAACAAAGACATTTTTTTGTGCAAAAGGGGCTATAGAACTTATTTTGACAATTGCCCAAGAATAAATTTCAACGCATTTCAAGAAACCTGATTGAGTCTCAGCCAGCTCTGTTGCATCCATCGATAATTGTCAACAAATTGTTTATTTATTAAATGAACATACAATTACAACAAATCGTTTATTTAGTATAATTTTTATACAAAAAATTATGCTATAAATTAATATTAACATAAATTAAATAAACTATCCCATCATGCATCACGTTCTGGATATTGCATGATACTCAGCATGAGTCTCGCGAGATGTTGCCGAAAACTTTCCGTTGTAGTTATAGCCTACAACTGCTTTTTAAGGTTCTATCATTATTTATTCTATGTTTGGCTAACATGTGTTTCTCTTTTGTTTTTGCCTTTTTGGGTACAGCTGCTTTGATACAATATAAATAAAGCTATTTAAAGTAAAGCTCAAAACTATTATTTTATTTTGTACATGGGACGCTGTCTATGTATTTATTATGTTAATTGCAGTACGTGCGCATCCGATGAAACTCTCTATATACGGACAACAGTCCAACGGAAAGCGTGAAAGGTAAATAAACCTAAGGAAAAGTGGAAAATACAGCATAATAAATGCCCATGTATGAAATCTTAATGTGACTGAAAATAAGCAAACAAAATAAAAGATACAAAGAGATTTTTCATGCCAAAGGCCACATGTAATGTTGCCCGACAATAAGAGGTTTATCAAGCATCAATATCACAATACCGCCGTCCCCAAAGTTGTCGCTTGCAACAGGAAAAAAGATGTCAATCACAACGGGTTTCGTGGCCGGTTAGCTCAGTTGGTTAGAGCGTGGTGCTAATAACGCCAAGGTCGCGGGTTCGATCCCCGTACTGGCCAAATACTTTTCTAATCTTCGACACGAAAGCCCTAAAACATAAAACATGTCCTGGGGTATTCCAGAAAACTGAATATATAAAGATCTGAAGATAACCTGCTCTGGAGCGGTTCATGTTCCATGGTTAGTTCATTTTTAGGTGTCTTTTTTAGAGGTTGTCTGCGCATGCATGGACTATTGATCTTTATTAAACTCTCCAAATATGATTAGATGCATAAATATTATGCACACCTTACAATTCTTGTAACTTCAGAAGAATTTAAGCAGCAATTGGATCTTATTACTCTTCCCACTAACTAGGTAATATTTGATGCATCACAGGGAAGTTGTGGTGTAATGGTTAGAGATTTATTGCCCAAAGGTTATGGTTTCGACTCCCAGTCTGGCAGGCCTGATTTCCAGGATAAGTTTAATTATAGGCTATTAACTATCGCATAGTTTTTTAGATTTAACATCCTTTTATCGCTTTAATTTAGATACGTTATAAATGACATCAAAAGACTCTTCGTACATTTTTTTTTGACAATAAGCAATATAATCAAATACGTGTAAAAAACCCCTGGTAGAAAAATCACACACATGGTAAAACAACAATTACAAACATCCCTATAACAGAGAGCCACGATGAATGTATATTTTAAGTATCCTTCAATAAAAAAAACTAATATAGTACCCTGCATATAACTAAACTATTTAGTAGCGTTTATAGTTTTAGAAATGTATAAATTCAATAACAATTGTTTTTTAATTTAGCACTTTATACACCGATGCCAATTATTAAATCTGTGATCCATTATTATTAATGTCTCGAGTAGTATACATTTTAGCAGTAGATTGTAAGAGTGCAGAAGCCAAAGCACACAAAACCTTTATTTTCCGTTTTAATGTGTACAGCATAAAATACAATCAGAAGTGACAATACAGAACAATTAACAGGAGCCACAAACATCCACTATAATACATAAAAAGTTATTAAATTAACTTGAGTTTGTTAGTAGTGTGGGACAGCCCTCGGGTTACAGACAGGGGGCAGAACTCTGCGGGAGTTTGCCTTGACCCACGGATGCTCGATCACGCTCCTGAGTGGCACACGCATGGAAGGACTGTGACGGAGCAGCTTAGAGATCAGATCTCGAGCGCCATCAGACACCACTTTAGGAAACTTAAGATCCACCTGTTAAAAACATTGACAAAATATCAGAAATCCACAATTCTTAACACAAATGATACATTTAGAAGGATACATCACACAGACCTTCGTAATTCGCTTATACGTTTCAGTGTGGCTGGCGGTCTCAAATGGAGGGTTTCCCACCAAACACTCGTAACACAGCACACCGATGCACCACAGGTCCACCTTCTCATCGTGACTGTGCCCTTCGATCATCTCGGGTGGCAGATAATCCAGCGTTCCACACATGGTGCGACGTCTAAAGCAATACACAAGTTTACAGTGAGCATTTCACTGGAGTTGCCAAAACATCTGACAGATTTAGATGGCGTTTGTTACCTGAGAGAGGGCGCATGGACCGACCAACCGAAGTCTGCGATCTTGAGTTCTCCCCGAAAGCCCAGCAGAAGGTTCTCAGGTTTAATATCTCTGTGAATCACCTTCTTTTCATGACAGTACTGAAGAGCATCTGCCAGTTCCTCCATGTACTGCAGATAACAAATGACAACAACAGCGATCTTATTCCAACACTTTTGCTGTGGTTTAGCTCTGTACACAGAAAGAAAACAACAGAGGTGACGACATTGTTGTCAAGATCACTCACAGTGGCTGTGCGTTGGTCATCAAACCGCCCACAGCGCTGAAGCTCCTTATACATCTCTCCTCGCGGTGCATACTCCAAAATTAAAAACACCCGAGATGAATCTTGGAAATAGTTGTAGAAGCTCAGAATATTCGGATGCCTGTTTACGCACACAGACATTCAAACAAATCAGTTTCAGTTGCTTGAGAACAGGATGATAAACCTGTTCTGATCTTTTTTACATACTTGAGGTGAGACTGGATCTCAATTTCTCTCCTCAGCTGATGTTCTACACCTTCCTTCTCCATCTGAGATTTGAAAAGAACCTTTAGAGCCACGATCACATTCAGTTTCCGCTCTCGTGCCAAGTAAACGTTCCCAAACTTTCCCTTTCCCAGCGGACGGCCGATGTCAAAGTTTTTAATGGTCAATTTTCTGTGTAAGAGAACGGCAACTATTAAACACACAGAGATTCTAAAAACGGCAAAAGAAAAAACATTTTCTCTTCCAATGCATTCACATAGGACATTTTAAACACTCACTTTGAGCTTGGCTTGACTGGAACTCTGCCAGGACCTACAACAAGACCAAATCCTTTAACAACTTGTGTCCAAACTTCAACATCAACTCACAAATTCAAGCATCACGGTTACTATGGAGTGCCTAAGAAATTACATTTTTGTAGGCTAAGCCGGAAGTTAGCACCATGCTGGTTCCCTCGATCGAAACCCTATAAAGTTACCGTAGACTTTTGGAAGATTGCAAAAAATAAGATTTGAGATAAACAAAATGTTCACACGTTTGTCCATCAATATAATCTTTACAGATTAACAATATTTGCTATTTTTGAAGCCGAAATACAATTGGCAGAAGTAAAAAGCCAACACAAAGCTGTTAACACACTTCACCAAGGTTGCTTGACATCAACGTCATCATAGATATCAAAACAAGATTTTCTATGGGCAGCTATACGCAGGTCGTGCACCATATTGAAACTGTGCGAGCCGGTCTGTGTTGCAAAGTCTGACGCTTTCCAGTAGAATTGGTTACCATATGATTACCCTGGTTTGTTTTATCCACAGGTTAGAAGTGGAAGGATTATATTGTATAGCGGTCATTCTCAAAATTGTATTCATGAATGTCAAATTCTGTTATTTGGAATAGAGACGTTAGGCTTGTGATGAAGGATTTTGTTTCAACAGCTCTGCTGATCTGGCAACACTGCAAAGCCGGTTTATCATCACACAAGAGCAAGCTGACAGAAATGCGCCATCTCTGAAGCACTCTGTTGTCCATTATCAGAAGCCAAAACCACTTCAAACTTTAGCGTAGTTTGCAAAGATGAGACATTACTTCTCAACCAATCTGACTTGTGAATCATTCCGCATGTTAAAAAAACGCCGATGTTGTGGTGTCGGGTTTGCATTGGAAAACAACTCGCATTTTAAACGCACCAATCTGATGTTATAATGGCGGGTTTGTTTTACCTGTATGGATGTGCATGTCTGCAGATGAATTAAGGCCGACTCTGAGCGGTCCGACGACGCTTGGTGCCTGAACAACACAACACATCACATAAACAAAATCTCCCTCGCCTCACACACATCAGAAGTCTGACCAGGAACCAGTAACAGTATCTCTTTAAGATGCATTAGATCATTTTCTTAAAGTTTATTACAAATATTAAAAAGGTTAAAAACATCAATTTACCTGCGTGTGAACAGCTCGCGGCTCTCTGTTCTCTTTATTCTGTGATATAAAGTACAAATTATGTTAAACTTAAATACAGAGCTTCATAAAAACAGTACAGTGGCAGTATGGATGAAAACCCGAACACCGCCTCGATTCCGTCGGTGTTCGGTTGAAACCGATGTAATATCGATAAACTTAAATTCATGCGCCTCACACATTCAAAATATTGATAAAAAGTGTTAAATATTGGATTATTTAACCTGCATTGTGATGCTGTTAACTATCCGACTCTAGTATGCGCTTCCGTTTCGCTCGCAACCGCCTGGATTTAAAACGAAAACAGACGCTATTTTATTGGTTCAACCACACGTAGCTGCTCACTGATTGGCCCAATAAAACGAAGACTGATTGGCTCAGCCCCTTGTCAATCACTGCGACCCCGCCTACCTAGATTTGAGCATGGTGAGGTTTAAAGGGATAGCTCACATATTCATTGTTTTGATTTCATACCGGTGTAAGTTACTTTGTTCTGATGAACACTGATAAGTATTCATACTGAGAAAAATACAGACATTTATATACACGTTGCTCACTTTGTTGTGAAAACAGTGATATGGAGAATTAAAGAGTGTTATTTTTATGAAATCGTTATATTTATAGAATGAATGTGCCACCCAGTCCAGCTGGTGGCGATGGAGTGCCACCATCCGACGATTCGGCCGCTATTAAAACAGTAAAAGAAGCGTTCGCTGTCGCAAAAAGTTAAAACGACAGGCAAATGGGAGCGTTTTACTGTTCGATCTGCAGGAAAACCGATTTTACGGGTAAAGGACACATCTATGGGAAAAGCCACCAGAGTAAACTGAAAGTCGTTCTTGTCAAATTCCTGGAGAAGGTAAACGCGCTACATAGATAGCAGTGGCTTCGGAACGCGCATGTATTTGTGCTCCACACAAGCCTACAAATGTGTTACAAATCATCATGGCAAATATTTCTATACCTCTGATTTAGTACATTGCTGTCATCATATCTTCCTGGATGATCGTACCGTAGTGAATTCAATGGTGCTTTCTTTAAGGGTGTATATGATGCCTACATTGCTGTCATCGTTATAATGTTGCCTCACTCCCCCATAGGTTAAAGAAGCGCGGCGTAACATCAAATCCCCTCAAGTGGAGAAATACAGTCCCGAACATGATGTTAAGTTCTGGTGTTACTGTTGCGCGCTGGAGGTGGAGAAACATGTGACGGACTGTAACATCACTGTTCTACACGGCGGACTGCTGGAGCACATGAACACGTAAGAGCACACTTAAAAGCCTCGGAGAAACACATTTACCATTCGGTGATTTTATTGGGTGTGCTTTTCTCTTTTCAGCCCAGAGCACCGGACAAACACGCACAAGTTCTGGTGGGAGAATAAAGCGGACCCCAAACTCAGAGACAAGTTTATTATAGCAGAAGAGGAAACTGAGAGGTAGCGTGCTTCATATGTAAAATGCTGTTTAAAGAAAATAAACATGCTTGTTATTGGGTTTTGTTTGCATAAAAGGTATTCTGTGTATACAATTTATTGTGGTCCCTAATGAAATGCATCTAATAAAAGACATTCTAAATATGTTTATATAATTTCTGAACTATGACATCCTTCCTTATATAATTATGCCTAAATGGTGTTACTTAATTGATGTATAAACAACATTCCACAGAATGTAGACATTTGTCATTTTTTATAATGGAAACATTTGCATCTGTCCTATAGAAAATCTTAAAGAATGCACTTTATTTGTAGATTTAAGTCAGAGGTCGCCAAGTCTCTTCAACAGTTTGAGGAAAAAGAGGATGTGTTGATTCAAGAGGTAAATATGTTTCTACAGATTTTATACCATTGTCCTGTTCGAGAATATTTAACCACACATGAACATATTTTCTGTTTTCATCTCCAGCAAGCCGCCGTGATTCGAGCTCAGGAACGTCACAGACTGGAAGTCCTTCAGTCATTAACAGAGGTTTGTTTTCCTGGGATGGTCCATGTGTATCCATATCTCAGAAGTCATCCGTTCTTTTTTTGCTTCGATAAAACGTTTATTTATTTAAAGATTGTGACTCTCCGGTCTTTGTTTGGAAACACCCTCTGTAAACTAATCCTGTGGGTAAAATGATGCTATGCATAGGCTATTACTGTTGACTTTTCCTGAATCAAACTTAGCCTGATCCAGCACTGGTGCAGCATGTTGAACTGGGCCAAAGCAAAAAAAATGAACACACCGCCAGGTAAAATAAAGTCAAGTAATGCAGTTTTGTGGTATTTTTTTAAGTTTGTGTTAACGTAGCAAGAATTTATGCTCTCACAGTTGTTCGAATGAAATGGAACCACAGCCAGGGCCGAGCCGTGAAGATCTAGCATCACACAGTGAATGGGGTGAAGCAGGACTTGGTTTAACCTTCATTGGTTACCAGGTAACATCAGCCGCTAAACATGAAAAGACTGGATTAATAATCACATGCACACATTTGATTTGCCTTTCTGATTTACAGGATTCTTCCAGCAGTGGAAATGTTCACACAGGTGAGAAAAACTGATCTTGTTTTTTTTTTAGTCTTTGGGGAAATTCTAATCAGGTTTGGCTTGTTGAATTGTAGGAGCTTTACCGCCATGGTTGGTGGAGGAGGCATCTGGCAGCGGCCAGCAGGAAATAGGCCCTTCAATTCAAGGGTTTCTTAAGCACAGTATGTACTTTTCATTTTCATTGTACCTTTTGTTTGCATCACACCCTTACTTCATACTACTGGTGTTATGTATTATGTGCTTATAAAAGAATAATGTACAAGCATTTGAAATAGTGGATGTTATGCATGAAACAAAAGTGTTTCCGCCTAATAAATTGAAACTGTATGCAGTCGTTGTGCTTCAGCTGTAAATATACGTCTCTGAAATTCCACAGAGGAACACGAGAAGCTCAAAAAACTCCCGCCCAACCGTGTCGGGGCAAACTTCGACCACAGCTCACATACAGACGCCAACTGGCTGCCATCTTTTGGAAGCGTGTGGAATAGCGGCAGGCGTTGGCAGTCTAGGTGAGCTTTTCTTTCCAAAATATTTTGTTTTGAATTTGATTCAATGTGACTGACCATTTTCTTCCTCAGGCATCAGTTCAGAGAAGAGGAGACAAACACCAAGAGAAAGAGAAAGAGGAAAGATGATGGAAAAGCAAAGAAACAGAAAGACCTTAGTAATGGAGATGTATGAAACATGTTTCATATATGTACTGGCTGGCGATTCACTGGAACAGTATAGTCCCCCTTATGTTACAAGAGCCATGTGCTCTCTTTGTAGATCGGATTTAAAATGTCTCGTTATACAACCTCACCTACCATCAGCTATGATATATTAACACAAGAAGGTGAGAATTTATGATTGTGTGGCAGTAAGTGTATTTTCTCATATTGAGAATAGTTTGAAAGCAGAAAATGACTACGTACTTTGGCATTTTCTGTCATTTATATGTTAGTTCTAGCATTTTTGTGTTCATTTCAGACAAGAAATGCACTACTTGTGTTTCCAGTTTATTGAATAAATTTGCTACACATGAACTTGTGGATTTTCCTTTTTGGTCACAATCCGAAACAAATCTTCCTCCCCACAATCCTCAAAAAGTAAATGTGATAAAATTGAAGACACAATGTGCAATATCATCTTTCCATTTTTAACAATACATCATTTCAGTAAAATTTTATAGAATCTTGTCTATTAGAGCTATTCGTGTTCTCAACGGAAAGCCAAGACCATATTAATAATGCTCAATAATATAATAAAATACCTCAAACGTCTAGACAGAATAATAAAAATACAGATTACATTAATATTAAAGAATACCTTGCAGTCTTTTTTCTTTTTTTAGTAGTTTCTGTTAAAATAAGAATACATGAACGCTTTAGAAAGCAAAGATGAAAAAATGGGTCTCTCTAAAGAGATGCAGTGTTGGTCATATTACAATACATTACATTTAAAACAGACCGTTGAGGGTCTTGATCAAGTTCCTGCGAAGAAGCATCTTCTGTTCAACTTCATTCTCAAAACTCAAAAATATGATAGATGGGGTGGTGCAGCCGCCAAACGGGGATGGCGTAAGCCCAACCCAACGACATTACAACAGGTCTGGTTTTCAGGCCAAAGCCAGAGAAAACATTTTCAGTAGCTTCATTAAATAGAAATAAGCGAGAGACAATGATCATCAGCACATCCTCATCCATTATGATTTCACAATACTAGCGTTACGGCCATTTCAAATGTCGTGTGCCTTCACCTTTAAAAACGATTTAACTCGCTGTCATATTTAATAGTAAAATGACACGTTTCAGCCGAGCCTTCCGGTGCTTCCCTAAGAAACATCTGATTTTAAGAAAGCTCATGATTAAGTTAGCATTCTCAGCATGTCGTGGAAATTTATTCGGAGAGTTTCAACGCCACTCACTGTTGAAGTCGATAGTTTTAACACCACATACCCTTTTGAAACATGTGTCACTGAGCTTATAGATAATACCTTGATTAATCAACTTAAATCGACATTATCCATTCGCAAGCATTTAGTCTAATCTCACCTGAATCCACGGTTAAGTTTCCTTTTCCATACAATCTTCTACTTTATTTTAAAACAGCATTGAGTAGATGAAACATTTTTGAATGAATCTTCAAAAATTGTACAGGGTTGAGTGAGAGGCGATGAAACTTCTGCACATGGCAATCTTTCAAGTACCATGAAAACATCTCGGATGCAGATGGACAGATAGTTGGAGATTGATTTGAGCCGTCCTGTGTTGTGTGTGAATGGATACCCCAGACCCTTTGTCCATTCCGTCCATCTCTGCAGCGTTAGAGCATGAGGACTACGGTACAGCCCAACCAGTGTCTCTGTATCTCCATACAGTCTCGATAAAAAGAAGAAAGCTCCAATTCACTACCTTTTATCTAAAGGAGGAAGCGAAAAAGAATATTAAAGGAGAAAATTAAACATGGATCATGGACGAAACACGAGAAACACTGTGGACGGAATGTGCACTACCTTTGTTTTCTTCTGTTTCAGTAGCTGCTTCCTTTGATATCCTTTGGCGTACTTGGTTATACTTGATTTCTATATCCTGAAAAAAAAAATGGGAATGACACATTGTCATTTCATGTTTGTCCATGTCGGAAAGTCAAAGTATTATAGGCTGGTTTATTTTTATCTCTTTTTTATGTTTTACAAAAGTTGCGCTTTTGCAATGCTATTAACAAAATCTGTCAACAACAATAATAATAATAATAATAGTATTATTATTATTACTTTAATAATAATAAATAAAAACAATTTTAATATTGATAAATGTATATTATCCCTTTATTTTATTATATACAATAAAATCATTATGTTATTTTCACAAACACAAAAAATTCATACAAATCATAATTTTTGGGGAAAGCTGATACTTTCCATGTTCTTATTTTGTTTTCTAACATTGGCTGTATCTCAATTCCAAGAACGCAAAGAACAGACTTGTGTTCTTGTGGAGGCAGCCTTGCAAGAACGAACTTGGAAGGACGTGCCGCATTGACTTATGGGACTTCAAGCGGATACGATGCATCTTTGATATAGAGAACACATTCGGGTACTTTCATGCGCACTCTGTTCTTGAGTATTGGAACCGGACTTTGACGGTTATTGATGACGTGGCGCGAGTATATGAGGACACAAGACCGCTGAGGAACGCATATTGAACAGCCCTTTTTTCTTTGAAATAGAAAAGAAAGTTCCATATGTGTCATCGTGCCGTGAGACGTTACCTTCAGATGCTGCAGGTTGGCTTGCAGTAGACGTAAGTGAGTCATGATCTGTCTGTTGATGTTTGGTCCTCCGCTGCTCTGCGATGAAGAAGAGAGGAGCTTCTTCAAGTCGATGCCCGAGTCTCCCCCAGCCACTGGCTCCCCGATGCTCCCCTGCACATCATCTTCTGTGCCGCTTTCACCTGAACCTCCATAAACCTCCAGCACCATGTAACTGCCTGTACAGACACAAAGACAGCGAAAGAGTTAAAGCTAAGTTTGGATGTTATGCAGGTCCAAAAGAGTTAAGTGTTCTGAAAGGTCCAGTGTGTGAAATTTAGTGGCATCTAGTGGTGAGGTTTCGAATTGCAACCAACGGCTCACTCCAGCCCTCGCTTTTGAAGCACTTCGGTGGCTGACACAGAACTTCTTTGCCAGAGGAGATGACGCATTAACGAAACACACATATATATTTTGACTTTCCTAATATTATTTAGCTTTTTCTGTACAAAAGGACAAACACATACTGCAATCCTCAGACGTCTCAAAGAAGCCTGTGTCTGCAGATGGCAGTTCTGGAGGGTTCTGTCTTCTGGTTTCGTCTCTCTCTGGCTTCTCTGAGCCGTTCTCGATCGCAGCGCTTTCCTCAGGCCTCCGCCGAGAGTCCGTCCTCTGCTCATGTTCCTGTATCTCTCCTCTCTCTGTATCTCTGTCTGTGTCCCCCTGACTGGAGATGTGTTTGATCAGCAGCTGTCTGAGTGCCGCCACTAAAGAACATACACAAGTGAGGTCAGCATTAAACATTGTTGATAGACGAATCTGATGCATCCAGGAACACATTTATATCCTTTGTTAATATGCATCTCAGGAGTCATGTTAAAGGGATTGTTCACCCAAAAATTCTCATTTATTCATCCTCAAAACTCACATTACCTTCTAAATTTAGAAGAACCCAAACAAATGTATATTTTGAAGGACGTTGGTAACCAAACATTAGGGACTTCCATTATATTGACACAAAACCCCTGAGACGTTCCTCAAAATATCTTCTTTTGCATTTCACTTGAGTCATATACAGGTTTTGAATGAGTGACAGGAGGATGCATGTTTTTAACTCACGTGTTCTGAGAGCTTCGTCTGCTCGGAGCGGCTGAAGGTCGAAGGCCTCGGCCTCGTCCTCATCTATGGCGATGCCCAGCCTACAGCGCTGCTTCAGCAAAGTCAGTCTGTCGGTCAGATCAGCCACCACGAATGCCTCATCATCTTCGCCTTGATCTTGCAATGTGTTTTCTTCCTCCTCTTCATCGGATTTGGTCTCGAATGGGTTGGTGCTTGCTGGTGGGGTTTGCGTGACCTCTGTGTTGTCTTTTTCTATTGAGGAAAATACAGATATTAAATCTTTGTTTTCTAACTACTGAACTACTAGAGATAGACTGCTGTACAAGTCATGGTGAAAATGTGAAAAGTTCACCACAAAAACTCTTAATTTATTCACGCTCATATCATATCAAAGCTGTATGACTTTCTTCTGCAGAACACAAAATAAGATATTTAGAAGTTTCTAACTACATTGGCCTCCATTGACTTCCACTGTATGGACACAAAAACATTTCTTCTTTTGTGAATGAAGGCATTTCATAATAAAAATAACAATGGTAGTCCAAAGTGCCCTAAAGCTGCTTTCCTACATTCTTCAAAATATCTTCTTTTGTGTTCAACAGAACAAGTTGATTAAAGATGGGGTAACACACGCTGTTCCTGCAAATCTCATTTTAACTTGAGTACCTATACATGTATCTTAGAAGAGTATTTAGTTTGATCGAATTGATAAAAGAGAGATAGAGCCGTACGATTATTGCCGGAAAAAGACGTGGTGCTGGAGGAGGGCAGGGGGGACGGAACTACAGCACGAGCACACGATACATCATCGCATTTCCTTCCTGTTGTTTACATTATGCACGTACACGCCGATTGCCAACAAAACACAGACATATGACTCAGTTTGACTTACCGCATGCGGTTCATGTACGGCATCTTTTAGCACTGGGACCGCGCCATCTATTAGTTTCAAACGATCTCCAAATCCAGTGTTATATCCACCGTTTATATAACATTCATCACCCAAATGCAGTGAGCAAACAAAGACAGCTAAACTTCCGGAAGCCGAGTGAAGTGGCATTGATGGGCGTCGTGACGTGAGCCATTTCTCACGTTGGGGCGTGGGCGTGCTCTTTCTCTCACCCTAGCGCAGGCGTGTTATTTTGTTCGGTGGATGACAGGTGGGCATGCTTTTCCGGGAAAAGGCCAATAAAAGGACGAACTTTCCGAAACAAGTTGGAGTATTGAGGGAGTGTATCGAGCAGAGAAATACTACGTCACACGTCCAACTTGTTTTTTTAAGTTGACCATGTTAAGCATGAGAAGGCAGCACGTTTAACGCAGTAAAGAAGTCAGAATGCATGAAATCGCATGTTAGCCCATCTTAAAGCATTTTTCCTACTATGGTGGTCAACGGTGGCCAAGATCGGTTTCGTTACAAGCATTCTTTCAAATGCAAACGAAGACAGAATTTTTATTTCTAGGTGAACTGTTCCTTTAAGTCAGAATATCGCAAATATTCACATCATAGCATGTTACCTTGAGGCTGAATATTCCCCAATGAAACGGACTCAGGGTCTTTGTTGAGTTTCTGAACGCCAGAGTTTATTAACTCAACTTCTTCACGTTCCCCACTGCAAAACACATCACATGTTGTCACATTTGTGCGGCATTTGAAAACACTATTGTGAATGAAATCTTCAACTCACTCAGTCTGAGGTAATGGAATGATGTTGTGTAGTTTGGTCTTCATGCAATCGGCTCTTTGTGTGATCAGACACTGCCACCTAGTGAGGAGGACGACAACCAAAATCAGACTTTACATTGATACATTTGACAAACACGTTTATCCAAAGTGACCTTTGCGCTACTAACTATTCCTCTTGTATCCAGGATCCAAAACACCAAATGCTGAAATGAATTAATTCTGATTTCCTAAACCAGGTATTAATATAGGAAATCAAATGGATTATAGTGGGGGAATAGCAGCACTCACGTCCTCTGCTCAGATACGGTCTGGGCCATCAATTCGTAGATTTGAGCGCCATTATCAGACATAGACAGCACAAAGAACGACCTGTTATCTGAAACGCATCCAGACAAAATTTGTTTAGTAAAAGCACAGTTTCATAAAAATTTATTTTATTTCTATCTACATACACAAGCTGAATATGTTTTTTCGAAAGGACTGATTTGACATAGGTTTGAATGTACAGCTCTTGAAAAAGAAAGAGACACTTCCAAATTTCATTTAATCAAATTCATTCCAGTCCAGTGTTTGTGGTGTGACATAAAATCATCTAACAGCAATCTGAAAGACTGACAGCATGACAAGGCACATGAAAACCTTGTTTGTACAACTATTATTGTTAAAAGTAAACATGAACTTGTCTTTTTTTTGGTTTCGAGGTCTGAATTTTTTTTACCCTGTTTTTCCAATTTTCATTTTCTGCAAATAAATGGAAATAGAAAAATTCTTTTTTTTAATTCAGCAGAAATATTGTTAATAGTTGACTGAATGAAAAACTAAATATCATTTTACCTAAACGCATACCTGGAAATAGTACATTTTAAATTCAGAAAAACTGATTCTGTAGTGGTCTCTTAATTTGTTTTTATGTGGCTATATATCCCCTTTTTATGGCACTGTAAAGGGTAGATAGGAAAGTAGAGAAGAGCGAGGAAAACATAATTGGGACACAACCTAAAGATGGATTTGAACCCACGCTACCAGCCAACACCTCTTGTTCGTGTTAAATCAATAAATCATACCAAAAATCATGGTTTTATAGAATAATGCTTCTTACCGGTGGCGACTGAGCGCACCATTACAGTGTTGAGTTTGATTATGGGGCTGAAGATGTGTTTGGTCTCCGCCGTGCCTGCCAGATTCTTACTGTGGCACTTTAAGATCAGCTTCTCATCTTGTCTTTGAAGTAGCACCAATATATCCTCCAGCAGCAGTGTGTACAGCTCTAAACACACACAGACATACACATATAATAGTTATTTCACATTTTACAATACTAATATCAGCATTGCTTGGAGCTTACTAAAGCAGAACCCCGCTGCACTGGTTGTACCCACCAATAGTTTTGTCTTTGTTGACTTTCCAGGATAGAGGCCCTTCATGCACCATCTTTCTCTTTGTCAAGTCCAGATTCTAAATGGGAAGACGGAAGAGATTTTTGTTACACGTCTGACGTAATGCTTAAAATGAACAAATCTTTCATAAGAAGCAATGCACTTCTGTGGACCTATTGAGACTGGCTAGGAAATTCATCTGACTACAAAATGAGGTCATTTGACACTTTGAAAAAACTAAACAAGTCTCACCTTGAACTCGGCAATCATGGGGTTCTCGCTCTGCTTCAGGGAGGACAGGTCCAGTCGCCTCTGGTAGTCCTCCAACCTCTAGGGGCAGCATAACACCACGGATCGATTCAGAATCAGTTCTTTTAAACTGGCACCACTTACCCACTCCGTTCTTTTATGTTCACATCGTCAAACTCATTTCTATGGCAATGTTTATGATGCCAAAACTAGAGCCCGACCAATATATCGGCCGGCCGATATTATCGGCCAATATGAGCTAATGGCATTTAAATCGGCATCGGCGTTTATAACAGCCAATAAAACATGAGAAACAGAGTCTCATGCTTCACTCATGTTCACTCAAGCTCTCTAACAGGTTCCAAGGCAGAGATGTTGTGCTTCCTGTACTACAACCTGCCACTTCTCAACTGTCAGTACTAAGGAGCACCCTGTTCAAGACATTTTTCAAAACACTGTTCAAATATTAAAGTTCAGAGGTAAACAGAGTAAAAGTCTAAAAGTATAATTTGTAAAAAGTAGTGAAGGAGGAAAACCTCTTGCCTGTGTGCTGTATATATTGAGAACATTCTACATTGTTTTAATTATATTTTGGTATTATTTATTTATTTTATATTTATTTATTGTATGTGTAGCTATACATTTAACTTATTTTAATTTTATTATGGTTTTGTGGAATATTGAATTTGTTTGGTATAGCTCTTTTACTTTAACTTTAACTTATAATTTATTTACAGTACACACTGTTAAAACCAGCTTCAACTGGAAGTAAATAAAAGTGTTAAATGTTTAAAACCAGACTGTTTTGTGATCATTGAAAAATATATACTTTAGATGTGAAATTGTTTAGTCATTGAGACTGTAATCTAAGGCTTTTTTTTAACATCCCTTCTGGAAAATGGTTTATACAGCCCACATACCTAGAACAGGCAGATATTTTGCTATTGAATGTTGTGTAAGTGCAGTTTAAAGGAAATGGGTCTAATATCCAGTTTATTTTCAAAATCAAAATATCGGCTTATAAATCGGCTCTTTTCAAGTTAATATCGGCATCGGCCCCCAAAAATCCATATCGGTCGGGCTCTAGCCAAAACATATTCATTGGCGCCTTAGTTATTGAGGACAACAGTAGATCGCTATATCAAGAAATATTTCAAATTCTCCCATGTTCTCTTGCTAAATTGTCTGAATAAAAAACTGACCAGGTAACAACTGTGTAGAGGAAGCTCTCAGCTGTCATTTTGGTAGTTTTTATATGAAACTATGATTTCTTATGTGATGCAAATGCACAATTGCTGACCTGTTTGTTCTCGGCTTCCTTCACCTCCTGGTTGACATGACTGAGAATATTTCGGCAGCATTCTCCAGCCTGTTTCACTTTACTTTTTTCTTCGGGGTCCTCTGCAGTCAAAAGACGTCAAGCATTCAGTCATCATTTAAAGATTCAAGGAAAACGTTCTCGTATCATTACAATATAATATCAGCATTTAATGCTGAAGGATTGAGGTAACAGCTGAACCTGTGTATTTGGCGATGTTCTCCAGCAGAAGCGGATACTTTGTGAGTCTCTGTGTCTCCACAGGAATAATGTCCTTTAACTGAAGCCTGCGGCAATGTCGGTTACTCTCTGCCTCCTACATTACAAAAAATGTCAGTGACACTTTATATATGAACATAATCTATTTTATTGCCGTATTAATTTGTTCAATGTTTATGTTCATAAAACATACAATACAGACTTTGATGAAATGATCTGGGCTGCGTTTCCCGATACCTTTTAACTCTACGACGTCATTGTGAAGTTATACCTTAAGAGTTGAATCGATATATACGATAATAAGGTTTCGGGAAATGTAACCCTGGTTGAGAGGAGTATCAGCTGACCTGTATGCAGGAGTTGAAGCGCTGGTCTTTCTTCTGTTTGCTCTTTATGAGCTCCAGGGCGAATGGTTGGTTACTACAGTACATGCCTGCTGCTCTCTTGATCTTCTCCTCCTCCTCCCCACTGAACTGTGGGTAATTCAACACACTACAGTAAGTATAAATGTTGCCTGCTAGATGGTTCTCCACGGGTCTGGTCCTTTATTTGTCACACCTGGCCAAAGCTGGTTTGGGTTGTTGATAAGATGAGTACCAGTCAGCAGTAAAGAGGTCAATTCGGTACACAACCAATAAACCAGCTGCCATATTCCAGACATGAAAATGAACAACTCTTTTCATTACAAACCTGTTAGATTTTCAGTCTTCTGCAGAACACAAAAACCAATGCAAGTGAATGGGTTCTGCGGAAGAAAGTCGTAGTACAGACCTAGAATCTCCAGCCAGGATTTCTCTATAATATGTAATGTCTTACCCAGGACAGCAGTTCATCTCCTATCGCATCAACAACCGCTGCCTCGTTCTTCTTTCGAACGGCTGCCATTTGTTCTGTTAAGGACACTGATGTGATGAAGAAAAAGAAGGCGTTTAGAAAAGTTTAAAGATATAATTCGCTCTAAAATGAAGACTCGTGTCATTGCAAATCTGTATGACTTGCTTTCTTTTGCAGAACACCAAGGAAGATATTTGGTCAGAACGCTGGTAACCAAACAACATTGGCTCCTACTGACTACACTTTTCTCAAAATATCTTCTTTTGTTTTCCACAGAGGAAAGGTTCAGAGTGACATAAAGGTGAACTCATTTTTTTATTTTGGGGTGAACTTTGTCTTTAAGGAGTATTTAAAGGGTATATATATATATATATATATATATATAAACGTTCTGTAAATAAAGTAAATAAAGACAGAATTTTCATTGTTTTGTGAACTATCCCTTTAATGATATTTACCGTGCAGCTGAACGATCTCTTCTAGATTGGTAAAGATGTTTTTGATGTCTGCTGGTGGCAGGATGGCATCTCTGGTCAGCGGCTGGTGAAACACGTTATCCAGAACCTTCAGCATCCTGACATGTGCTCTCTCAGTATAGAACAACTCTGTGAAGTCGGTGACAAGCACAGCGTCAAATGAGACAAGACAAACAATACATGAACTTCCGTACAAAACGTTTTACGGCATCCATACTGAATGCGAAATGCACGCGGCTCACCGTTGATGACCTCCTGTCTCTTGATTTCCTGATGGGTGAGAGTGGACAGAACGTCTCTGCTCACCAGCGTCTGCCAGTTGAGATACTCCAGGTCCGCCTCAGCACCCTGATCATCTTCACTCTGCACATCTCCAATGCTCAGCAGCTCCATCCTTCTGCACAAGCACGGGGAACGCATTGAGAACGTCGGGGTAACATCAAATTAACCTTATGTAAACTGCACACATCTCAAACAAGCTCAGTAACTCATTCAAGAGTTTGAGTCTTTTCTCTCTCTAGTTTTCTGGGATTAAACTGGGAAATATAAACAAACATCACTATACAGGCTACGGTCCACCTTGAACAGAGAGCACTCACCTCCTGTCAGGCCTGGGGGTTCCAGCGTCCTGCGTTCTGTAAGAGAAATCACATTTCAATTACCAAACAATCCCATCAATCCCCAACCTGCGTGTCATCAGCATTACCCAAGTCATGAGAAAGCCGCTTCTCACTGCCGACTTTCATTCCCTGTCTCAGTAAGATCATTAATAGAGAAGACTACACAACAAGTCTTTGTTCGAGACGACGCAAGTGTGTCTTCACCACAGAGACAGAGGGAACATAAATAGCTGTGAGGTCTTTGCCGTGGCCACTGACTGATAGACTAAACCACACTGTTCGACAAACTCTAAACTGTGCGACTGTGAAGAAAAATAGCTGCTGGTAACTTTTTTCTGGAGAGAATTCAATAATGTTTTATCTCAATTTTGTTCGGTGCGGTATTAACACCACAAATCCAACCACAACAGTTAGCGTGTCTGAAATACGGTTACAATTCTAATAAAATCTGTATATTTGAGTATATTTAATACCCAATAGGGACCAGGCATGAGAAAGAAGTCTAGACAAGAACTTATAAAACCCTGTGACGCCTCCTATATTAAAACGTTGTTTCAGATCGTTTTGAAAAATAAACAGAATTTGTCAGGAGTGTAAACGAAAACGTTTTCTCGATCCATTTTATGACTAATCTAGTACGTGTGCTAGATGCTGACTGGCTGACTCACTTGTCTATCTCAGGCTCCTCCTCGTGTAGATGTTCTAGGGTACAGGGGCTGAAGTCAAAGTGAGTGTTCCAGTCGTGCAAGTCTCCTGCGTTGGGCAGTGCTGAAGACGGAACTGCACCTATTTCACAGACACGTGTCATGTTACAGCAAGAACATCTAGAAATCGAAGTTGGATATAATCACTGTTAAAATAAAAAGAAAGCTTGCTATTAAACACCAAAGAACAAAGCACCCTCTCTAAGCGTGGCAACAGTTGGACCACATCTAGTAAATTTGATCGAAGACAGGACAACAAGAGTTTTCTGAAAAGGCTTAGTAAGGAGCAGATCTGAGTTCAGAGCAAAGTACAAAATAAACATCTTAAACTAAAGCTGGAATGTGGAAGGAGGATTGGGTGGAAAGATTCAGACCTAATATCAATAAGCAGAACAATTATATCATTTGGTGATAAAAAATAACTAAATGAAGAGAACAACATATGTTTAAGTCTCTCACCGCTCTCAGACTCTCGACTGATGTTGTCTGTCCCATGTGCCGCTGGGGCGCTGTAAGGAGGTGACATGACCGAGGGAATGGTGCCATCTGAACCATCGCTTGACTGACTGCCCCGGACGGAAGGGGACGACGCATCTGCCTGTTCCCCCGCACCGAACGGCAGCTGAGGCTTCTGAAAACGCTGCTTTGGCTCTGAACCCTTGCCCGCTGAAGAATGAGACAGTCATGAGAGTTCTTTAGTTAAATGGTTTCCAACATGGGTCCCTGGTAGCATACATTTCTCAATATTTTTCATAATACTAGCTTACGTAAAACACAATCTATTTTATTATTTATGTAGCAGATTTTGTAATGATTTTCTAACTGAATCACTTACGTAAGAAAGTGTCTGTCCTGCTCGGCCGCCTGGGAAGAAACGTTTTCCGCGGTTTTTTCTCGATTCCGTCTTTCTCCGGTTTTATGCTTTTCTGTTTGGGCTAAACAGAGACACTGTAAATGACTGCAGGAAAACAGTCAAGCAAACCAGAGTATGTGGCTAAAAAACCCAGAAACCCCTTGGGGTAAGAAAACCCCTAGGAACAATTATGTAACAATTAGAATTAAGGGTTTTCTTGCAACTGGATCCATACCTTTATTTTAGGAAAAAGGTTTATTAGCTTAGGCTTGTGCTCCAGCCCTCGCGACTCATTCCAGCACTTCACTTTAACACCCAACTGCTTCATATACGACAGTATCACAAACTGAATTGTGCTACTGCAAGAGAAAAAGAGAGAGAGATGTTTAGTGTCAAACACACAGAAGCTAGTAATAATATTAAATGTAAATCATATTCATATTACAAAAAAATATAATGAAGCATTATGTGTACAACTTCTAATACATTTCTACAGGTAATAATATATTTGTTAAGTCATTTCCTGCAGGGGGAGCAAGCGCTGCCCTCAGTCCGGGCAGCAATTCTTGACAGAATGCAGAAAATGGTACTGACAGCTATTGCCCCAGCTGAAAAATTCACAAAGCTGTTCTCACAAACGTTTACAAGCCAAACAGATGACTTGAGCAATGCGTAACAGCGTTCGGTGCCAGAGCAAAAATAACCCTCGCAAGCTCCTGACAGTGGCTGCATGAGGATCTGCTCTCTAGTGCGCCATCTGGGAACACACACAACGCCCCGGTCCCTGCTGTTCAAGCCCATATGCTCCATTTACACACCACTCGCAAGAATGGGAGTGAAAACTGTAATTGTATGCGATCTGTAATTCCTAATAATACTTTCGTTCACGTTCTCTTTTATTGCTATATGACACAAACACTCCTCGATGGGCTAGTGTACCCTTACAAAAAATATTACAAATTAATAATTACAAAATTGTATATAAAACTGACCCCCAAAAATCTGCCGAGTAGCCAACATCCATAACACTGTCTTATTAAAGTAAAGTAAACCTTATTTTCCAGACTTATGAAATCCTATTTTAAAATAATTGTAATTGAAATGGTACAGAATGTTTATCATATTGTATGAACAGTACTAGGTTACTATTAAACATGGTCTAAAAACCACGGTACAGTTTTGAAAGTATAATCTCGGCTAAATCCAAACAATCCAATGGTTCCTGGCTTTAGGTGCGATTTGATTTAGATACAGTTTCCGGGTTTAATTCGGGGTTGTGGAGCTGAGAAATCCCCTTACCACTTATCTTCCTCCGTGGCCTGCGGTGTCAACCTGAAACGAAACAAGCGCAACTGTCACATGGCAAGATTGTAAATCTTTGGTCAAATTGAATAAAATTAAATTCGCTTCATTCACAAAGGTATTATATTAATCTGTGTTTGCCTGTGTCATACTACAAATGAGCGCCTTTTTTCTCCTTCATTGATGGGTATTGTTGAAAGATTATGGATGGATTACATGTCCACCCTGTTACCATCATAATTTAAAACCCCATAACTATAAGTAATACAATTTTATTAATTTATGATTTCTGTCAAAATGACATCATTCTTCTTTACGGAACTAACAAATATGAATATACATACACAAAGTGAAAGAACCCCTAAGAAACGGGTACTGAGACTAGCGTGCATAACTGTGATGCACTAGAACACAAACTTCCACATAGCAAAAGGGAAACATGGCCAAAAAGTGAACGAGAGAAGTTACACAAGTGGATCTTCACTTTTTAAGCCGCACTTAGTTTACATGATAAAGACGTGAGTGGCACAACATTTCACAAAAAGATTAGAATAAAAATTAAGATTAGCATCAAGATTAGCCATTTGGTTGGATATTTATGTACACTCACAGAACTTGCTCTATCATGGAGATGATGTGTTCTGCACAGGATCGCTCTTTCTCAAGAGCCACCCGGTCTCTCATTCTCTCAGTGTCTAGTCGGGTCAGCTCCGCTTCGGCCAGTGTTAGACCCATACTGCGCTTCTGCCTGAAACAACAACAACACGCATAGAAGAACTAGCTGGAGGAAAGAGTAGATGGCATACATAAGAACCTTGCTCACTGAATGACACGCAGTCGTGTGCAAGTGCAGTTTCTCACCTGAAGTCTTCAAGGTTTTTCTGGATGTCAGGGAGAAGTGTGTCCTGCAGCTGATGGACGTACTTTCTGTGGATGTCCTCTGAGATGGGCTCCGGCCTCTTTCGTTCTGTGTTATTTAAGTGTGCGGTCCGCTCTACATTGATACATAAATGCATAAACGCTCATGAGTAATGAAACTGATTCTTCGTTTGAAAAAAGTACTCTTTGTAATTATTTTGTGAAAATACATTTATTGTCTATTTAAAGGAATACTTGAGCCAAGAAACAAAATGTCCCCATGTTTTGCTAAAGGTATGCTAACTGAATATGACTTTCTTCTTGAAGAATAAGCAGACGGAGTTACAATACCACATATCCTTTTCCTCTCAAGCGATAGAATGGGAGTGATGGGGGGGCAATTTGAGCCGTGTTGAGCCGTTCTTTGATCAATGGATGCACTTTTTGGAGCTTCAAAATATTGCCCCCCCATTCTACCGCTTGGAAGAAAATCCATACGTGGTAATATGACTCCGACTGCATTATTCTTCAAGAAGAAAGTCATATTCAGCTAGGATGCCTTGAGAGTGAGTAAAACATGGTGAAATTCTGTTTCTTGGCTGAAGTATCCCTTTCAGTAAACGAATATTACGTACCGATCAACTAACTAATAGTAGCTTACCTAGGTCTGCTATGATGGATTCAGGCACTGCCACTTTCAAACTCTGTACAAAAATATAAAAAAAGCACATGGAGCTCTTAGAAACCCCACTATTAACAACAGGTTGACCAAGGTGAGATGTTTGTGAGGCTCCTTACAGCGGTTTTGTCTAGAAGGAATGTCTCCATGAGGATGCGCCGTGTCTCTTTGGAGCTGCTCTGCTTGTAAAGTTCAGCGTAGAGGTAGCACAACTACAGGGGAGATCAAACGGGAGATGCTTTATTGATGTGACATAACTATAAGTAGACAAGTAGAAGGTATGTATACAACATGACATTTATTTTTATGAATGATCATCTCACCAGCGGTGCAGGGTCAAACTGAGACACCACGTGATGAATGAAAGCTGCCAGGTGAGCAGGCCTAGACTTCAGCAGCTCTATGCTCTGAAAACAGCTACACTGGCCATTCACCTAAAGAGGGAGCAGAAAGAGTCACAATGAAGAAACTACGGCTTTAAACCACACACAAAGTTAACACTGCTGGGCTAAACATTACAATGAATGGATTTGAAGAATAAGTAAATATATCCTTGTACCATTTTTTCCGATATATGTATGATTTGGAGTGATCTTGAAATGTCAACCCTGTTACCATATGTAGCATGTTGCTATTTAGCAACAAAGTAATAATTTTTAAAATGGACACTTAACCAATAAATTATTTTTCGGATGAGCAGCTATGAATTTAACATTTAGCGCAGAAAATGGTCAACTATGTTTGTGCAATGTTAAAAAACAAATGAACAGAGATGCCCCTACCTGTTCCTGCTCTGTGTCAAAGTCATCATCCTCAGCACCGATGATCTGAGGGGGCAGGCGGATGGGGGGGCTCCCCACGTTCGACTGAGAGTCCTAAACAAGAATTGAACAAATCATGCCTGAAACCTAAAAACTAGAAATGAAGTTGTGACTTAAAGAGGTCACTCACTTCAGGGGTGTCGTCAGCATCTGGTGAAGGGCAGGAGTTGAGGCTGTCTCGTGGTGTGGTCTTTGGGCTGTGGCAGGGGGTCTCTCTTTGGCATGGGCTCTCTTGGACAGGACTAGGAGTGACCTGCATGGATAAAGTACAGTAGGAATAATTATTATACACGGCAAACACACAAGGACGCACAGATCGTAAACCAGGCACACAATTGAAACACAAAGGATGAAGCTGAGGGGGGAGTACTGACGAGGGTCGTTGTGCTGTTAGTCCAGGTTGACTCCATTCCAGCATCGGCCTGCCAGAAAGGGGGGCGATCGGAATCTCCCCCTCTATCCTCAAGCTCTCCTTCACTTGGCCTTGGAGACAAAGAGCCATCCTACGACAGACACACAGTAACGTTTATTATGACATCATTACATATTGAGACAATTTCAAGCATTAGAAGTCTATGATGTCTTGTTGTAAATCTGTATTTAACACAACCATTAAATAAGCAGGAATTATGTCAGTATTAAATATAGTCAATGGGACAAATGGGCAATTTAATGACAGTAAAGACTGGAATACACGATACAACTTTTGCTTGGATTTTTGTCACAATTGAGTTAGTCTACAGATTTTGGCCAGTCGAAGTGTATGATGGGACCGGACCCAATTTTTCAGACTATGATTCCTTCCAGTCAGAGGAATTCAAAACATGCAATATTTTGTGACGATTATAAAAGAAATTCCAAAACTGCGACTAATGCACTTTACTTTTTTCTTTTGTGACTCGACGCATAGACATCTCACTACAACAACAACTGTGGTAATCTACACATCCATGTTTGTTTCATATGTCATTGGTCTCCTAGCAGCAAGCCAAATGTTTCTGTGTAAGTTTGTTGTGTTTGCGAATGATCTGATCCTGTTGCCCCTTATTTTATGTAACCATTTTAGAATTAAAATGAACTATGAATTCTTTCTTTTATACAAAGATAAATCAAAACGAACAAGTTTACGAATACGCTTTTATGTGATTGCAATTTGGGGTAACCTGTTGTCAATGATCCTCTTCAGAAATATTGAATAGTATTAAATAGTATTTTTATGACTGATTTTCTACACAGCGCTCAGGAATACTTGTGTGTGTACTGTATGTACCTGTCCAGCTGCCTTGTTCAGCTGATCCTGGAACTGTGGAATGTGCTTCTTGGCTTCCTGGATTTCCTTCAGTAGTTTAGTTGTAGCGTTCCTGCTGTAATCCTCCGTCATGGTCTGGAATTCACACCACGCAGACATTCAGATCAATCCCCACAGCCGTTCTGAGCATTCACATCATTTTTTTGATATAGAGGATGTGAGATTATCTGTCCCAATGTCACGTGGTTAACACATGTGGGTTTATGTATGAGCTCAATGGTAGTCTTGACCACAAATGAGTAAATCTATATTAATAGAGTCACTTCTGCAAATTAAGATACCGTCCCATGATTCTATGCTGTATGTGTGATTAAGATAGCCTAAAGTATAACAGCATTTTAGTATGTTGGAGGAATTTGTTGCTTAATTTCAGTTTGAGCGCTTTAGGGCAAAATAAATATTTTGGAAAGTTCTCAAAATTGTCCCCGGCAGCAAACTTATTTACAGTAAATACCGTTTTATTGAAAGCTTTGGCAACAAATGTGAAGCTTTTATTATGTTAATTGCTGAAAAAATTGCATAATAAATTGTATTAAGATCTTACCCATACAGGTAGAGGGACGGGTTTGCGCTCGGAGGGGCTGGGGGAAGAAGAGGACCTGTCTGGGCCAATGGGCCCTGGGGAGTGAGGGGAGGTGAGCGGGGAGAGAGACCCGTCCTCCCCCTCACCATCCGACAGGGGGATTTGAGGCAGCCCTGGTGGTCTCCCCAGCACAGTCAGGGCCACATAGGAGCCCGCTGTAAACAAACACAAATACGAATCTATAGGGATATCTGTAGTAAAACAGAACAGCGATGATGTAGCATTTTAGTGTGTTCACACCAAACGCGAATGAAGCGTTAAGCGCGAGTGATTTTGATGTTAAGTCAAAGGAAAGACGCAAAATGAGTTCAAAAATCTGAACTTGGGAGAAAATTCGCACAGCGTTAACCAATCAGGAGCCTGCTCTAGTAGGGCCGTGAACGAGCGGGAGAAGCCCCTCCCATGACGCGAATTCGCGTCTGCAATGAAGCGAATTTCACGTGCGAATGATGCGAGTAAACTCAAAAGGTACAAGCGTCCAACTACATGCGAATAGCGAGATTTACCACTTTTGGTGTGAACACTCTATCACAGTTATAAAAGTTACTTCAGTCAAATGATTAACGTAAAGAACAGGCTACTTACATTTTATAAGCTTTACAACTTCTACATGATTTGAATGTGTTACTAACGTCCCATTGACCTGCATGAAAAAAAGGACCAGAACATTAAAACAGGACCAAGTTTGTGCTGTATCTGATTACAGTGGTCCACATGATACCACTTCAGTAAACACAATACTATCTAAATAAATACAGAATGTGTTTCCTGTGATTGTAAAACTAAATCTTGAATGCTTCAAATAAGCTTGGTGAAAAATCTTTTGTTATTTGGATAAAAAATCAGTTTTTTTATATAATATTAATGACCCTCTCAAAATTTCTCAATGCCATGAAAGTCTAAAACCAACTTGTGGGTGTACCAAAGTGCAACTGAAGGAAATTTGCATTGGTCATAAATTGTTAATAGAATATCGGACTGTGTTGTGCACATTCTGCATACTGATCAAAAGTTTCCAGAAAACACTGTTCATTTAGCTAACAGTAAATAACACTGCTCAATGCGTTCAATTTATTCTGATATCACAACTTCGATTTACATTTATGCATTTTGCAGACGCTTATATCTGTCCTTTTTTGCAATATCAAACCTTCCAATAAAGAAACTCGGCAAACATATTTCTCCCTTTACCCAGCAGGTGGCAGAGCGAGAGAATGGAAATGTCCTGTTGACATCAGGTGAGTGTCTTTGCTTAAAAAATGGTTTCTGGGGTTGGCCAGTCAGGCGGCGCAGCATTTGACCTGAATTTCATTCATTTACATTCAAATCTATTGCGCAGATATAAACATTATGGAGAAAAGTGATGTTTACCTTTATGATACGGTCACCGGTCTGAACACCAGCACGCATGGCAGCTCCATCTACATGCAAGAGAAAAGGATATGAGAAAATGCTGTTTATATTTGACGAAACATATTGGGTAATCACTACGGTATAACCATGGTATGGCAACACAATGTTCCATGCAGTAAAGTAACACCATGGTGTTCTTTAAATGTCATGTTACATGTGTACATGTTACTGTTTTACACCATTGCTGTATTGTGGTACCACTATGGTAAAGTGTAAGGATTGACACATCTAAGGCCACATCGGCTTACCGCAGGAACCCAAAAAACCAACTATGCATTTAGCACATTAGTGTTTTAGTTATACTGTACTGTGATGTTACGTAACCAACTAATTATAGTAAAGTAAGTCAATGTTAATTTATGAGAATGATTTATGCATGTTCAGGAAAAAGAAAAAACAGTAAACAACAGAAAACAGGGTACCACTTACAGTCCTATATCCCATGTACAGCCTATGGTTTTCTTATTACAGTAAATATTATAACTGGGTACTAACCCTGAACCTACCCCTACACCTAAACGTATAACATGTAGTTACCTTATACTAACCAGTACATTCTGCGGTAAGTACAATGTAAGTACACTATAGGTACAAGTAATGTAAAATAAAGAAAACGGTGCTTGTGTGTCTTTCTTACCCTCTTTCACAAGCTGAACAAACACGGGGTTATCGCCGCTCACTGTCAGCCCAAAGCCATTCTCATCTTTCTGGATGATAACACAACGCTGCACAAGCCCTGTGGGGGGAGAGAGAGAGAGAGAGAGAGAGAGAGAGAGAGAGAGAGAGAAGCAGGGATGAAGAAATGGAAGGAGTGCACAAGAGAAAGGAACTCCATAAGCACCACTCAAGAGACTGGATAAAGACGAGTGTGTTGTTATTTCTAGTCCCACAAACTGCGTGTGTATTGTGGAGCCACTAAAACTGATTTCCTAAAAGGCCTTGAGCATGCCATGAATCACAAAAGACATTCTGAAATGAGTTTCTTTTCCTGTTCGAAAGCATGTTTATGACCTTATAGAAAGCTTATGTGAGAAAGCAAAAAGGCTGTTTTAAATGTTCAGCATGAGAGATTTCTCTTAGTATGGAAGTCAATGTGAAACGTTACACAATGTATTATTTATCGGGGAAAGGATTGGATGGTCAAGTCTCTACACAACTTCAACTTGTGGCCAAAGAGGGCTTGTTTCAGATGAGAATAAAGCTATTGTGTTTCAATTATTATATTCCAAGATTATGAAAACAAAATCACAATGATGTGCACCAATCAAAAGCAAGTGATTTCTTTAATGGTATCTATGAGAACCTTCATGCATTACTTCAGTGTAGCTCATCATTAGTCATTCATGTGTGATGGCAACAAAGTTCATCTTACCCATCACTGTTACCATCACAAAAAAGCCATCAAGAACACAATATTTTGAGACCGTTGGCAAATGCCCAAAGGTTAGCGCAAGTTACTAGGTTAGTGTAGACAAAACCACTAAGCAAATAAAAGTAAATGTCTTAGGGATAGTTCTCCCAAGAATGAAAATGCATCATTTGAAAATCATTTACACTGTATCTACACCGGACACGACCAGCGCTGAACCACACATGTCTTGTTCTAACGGGACTGTCGCGCCACATCCACTGTGGACAAACTTTAAAATAATAACAGGTTCTAATGCATTTAACTGTCTTTTGGCGCACCGCGCCGCATCCGGTGTAGACTAGGGGTTGAATGAACTAGTCGACATTAATGCTCTGACGCGAACTTAAAAGCTTGATGTCGACTAGTCGCGGGTCATGTGATTTTGACACTGTACCTTTGAGAAGAGGCTGTTCCAAGAGAGCCGCGCGTGAGACAGATGTCATGCCCAATTCTGTCACAGTCCCAGTAATAATATATGTTATCTTGTCCTGCTTCCGCACGCATCATTCACAATGTGTCCTGTTATCGTCTGCAACATTCACGATTCGATCTGAAGCCACAAAAGCTTGCAGGTAAAGCCTAAGCGTTTGTAAGTCCGCTATGATAAAGCGTCTGCTGCATTAGGCTTGTATATTTATTGACGTTGTTCTAAAGTCATAGGCCGTCACAAACAAACTCGACACATTTTTTTCGGTTGACTTGTTGTAAATGCAAGGGAAGCTTGGTCTGTACAAGACTCCGATCTGAAGTATATGATGTTCTTTTCTTTCTTCGGCAGAACACTGGAAACTAAACAACACTAGCCTCCACTGACTTTCACTGTATGGACACAAAACCACAGAGATATTTTTCAAGATAGAAAGAATCAGGAAGGGAAATCAAAGATTTTCCTGACATGCGAAAGGTCCTCAAATACCCCCATGGTTTAACATTTGGTTGAAAATATGCTATTAAATTATGATTAGAGCGAACCAAAGAGATATCTTTCATTCCCTATTCAAGTAGATAGATAGGACTTGGATGACTGAAATAGCTGCACGGAGGCGCTGCAAACATGGCAGCTGAGTACCACAACTTCCCTTAAAAGGGACTCTTATACAGTTTCATAGCACTAGTATTAGTTTGCTAGATAAACAAAGACACTTCCTTATTCATATACAGATTTTCTTGTACTGCTAAAGTGTATATTCTGTAAAGCTTTAAGTTTGAAGTGAGAAATTCCTGTTCAATTGTGTTCAAAAATGTTTAAATAGAGACATAACATCTCTAATAAGACTAATAACTGAAGCATGAATCCCCTGACAGCCTCAATCCAGATAACAGCCAAACAGCTCACGAAATGTAATGTAATAGAAAGGTAATAACATGTGATGACACAGCACTGCACGCCACTTTAAGCATGCAAAGGGCTCAAGATTAAGTATGTGTCTGAGGCAGGGTACAGCCCATTCGTGTTGAGGTTAATTCTGGAGGACGATAGGAACAGAACAGCACACTCACACGCACCCCACACCAAAACCCCGGGACTCTGTGACTCTTACCACACGACTCTGGTCTTCTGTCCGCTAGAAAATTTTGAACAGGCAGTTCTGACAGCAGAAAACATGTGGCACACACACACAAACAGCAGAAAACAGCAAGAAACATAACATGATTTATGAAAAATCATTGAAATTATGTTCAGTATTAAATGCATTACTATGATCATATAGAGGCATACACATTTCTTTAGGAAATTATGCCACAAGCATTTTTTTATGATTTTATATCAATTTAAAAAAATGCTACCTATCAAGAGAACCCAGCCTCTTAGAAAAAAAACTTAGCTAAGCTTCATTCATTTTTTCCCAAAAAACTATATTTTGAGGAAAAGCAAAGAAAACTGTTTTTGTCGAAGAGCGGATTTTGATTGAAAATATGAATGATAAATAAAATACATAAATATAGTATTATCCTGTTTGTGGATCTGTAGATGGTGTACGCTTTCAGAAGATGAGTGACCGAGTGAAAAGATAGATAAAAAATTGGAGTCCTAAATTACAGAAAATCTCATCAACGGCAGGAAAAAAGATAAAAGCATACAGCTTTCTTACACCGGGATCACTTATGTAACATTCTTTTTAAAAGGTCAGAGATTGCAATCCTGAGGCAACGGTTTTACCAAATTAGACACATTTTATCCATGACCAGACACTGCTACCTCTCCTCCTGAATTAATTTATAACACGATGAGTCAGACACATCTGAGACACACCCTGTATATCCTCCTTCATGACTCAGCTGGATCCCTTTGTAAAATGAACCGCCATTCTCAAACGAAAATTCCCTCTCTGATCGCTGCACAGCTGTGCGTCCCTTAGACAGGAAGACAGAGAGGGATTACAGCCCTGTGACAACATCCGCAGTTTGTGGTGGAATGGGTCCTCCAACATAATGCTATAACCCGGCTGCTGGTTATCACATTAGACCTAAAGCACTGGGAATCAAAGCTTTAAACTGCTGGACTGCATGGCAACATGGGTTCTGCTGATCATTCCAGTTACGATCAAATAATCCTGGGCAAGATTATGGATTATAAAAGAGACTTCCTGGTTTAAAACACAGATTTGGTCAGAGGCTAAAATGCCTATAAAAGAGCATCACGTTTAACACATTGAAATACACTATATGGACAAAAGTATCAGGACGAGTATCGGGAAAAGTATCAGGCCCCCTATCTGTAAAATGGTGATGGTTCGGTTTCCAGAAAAAACATACTAAACAAAGTACCATCACCAGGTGTCCAAGAAGACAATGAAAACAAGCACAATCGATATCTTTCTTCATCTAAAGCTGCATTTATTACAGTTTTTGCATCAAACATTTTAAATGTTTTATCCAAATCATGCTTTTTTGATTATTCTATACTATATTTTAGTTATGTCGACTAGCCCTAGGTCTAAGGTTTGGATGGTTCCATGTTAATTTTACACCATTTGGCTGTAAGAAGCATCTTTCTCCACCAGCGTTCAATATCATCATGACAGATCACATGGAACTTGCGACTCAGAAACCTGGCTGCTGGACTGAATGCTCATGAGCAAAGGCAGCAGCATTCAGGTTTCGTACTTCAAGGGGGGTCCTACGTAAGCGCCGACAATTCAGATAAAAGGAAACAGATCTTGAATAGGCCCTTAAAGGGACAGTTCAATACAAATATTATGTGGGAGTAAACGGTGGTCGAGATCCGTTTGGTTATAAGCACACTTCCAAATATCTTTCTATGTGTTCATCAGAACAAAGAAATGCATACTCATTTGGAACAACTCGAAGGTGAGTAAATGATGAATACATTTTCATTTTTGGGTGAACTGCCCCTTTAAGGGTTGAATTGCAGAGTCTGATTCATGGAGTTGTTATTAAAGTTATTGCCGAAAGCCAAAGTGTGTTAAACAAGGTGCTACTCCAGCATTTAAATGATGATTGACATCACCGCGGCCCTTTCGATGTTACTGGGTTTGACATGTTCCTGGTGCAAATCTTAATACAGACGCAGTCCAACAGCAGATGTTGTTTTAAAGAGGTTAGGTCTGCATTCAATCTTTCTACGAAGAAACATCCAGAGAGCTGCAGTTCACATACACCATATCGCAGCTGTCACCATGCTGATGCATGCACATGCAATTCGCTTTAAATAATCAAAATATATGTTTGTCTATTACTTCAATAACAAACACTTTTTCTCTGGAAAAGTGGATGTGATGAGAGAGCAAAAGAAATAAACGAAAGAGAGAGGTAGAATGCGAGACAGAGAGGTGGATGCATTATTTACAAGATGTCTTTCAAGTGAACACTTGAGTTCTTACCTGTGGGGTCAAATTCATGCGAGGGGGGGACTGATGCATTGTCGCAATTAGGCTTTTTGTCAGGGGGATGGTCCTTACTGAGAATACTTCCTGTCCTGTACACAAACACACACACACAAACGGAAAACGGTCACCATCAGTGCCACATCATGCTATTCTTATCCAAATGCACACAAAAACAAGACAGGAAATGTGGATCCACTTTCAAAAGGTCACACTCGAACCCCGTCCAAAAAAGGTCCGGAGAGAGTAGACAAAACATTTCAGACCAACACAATGCAAACTACCGTTCTCAGGGAAATCAATGATTTATTAAAAACGGTTATCACAACACCAGCCGTGTGAGCAAAAATAAAATAAAAAGCCCGCATCAATGTTTTCAGGAAATGATCAAAATAGTTTGAAACAAAGAAGGGTCAACAAAAGATTCTTACAGCATTATAAAAAAAATATATAAAGATCTTTTCATTTAATATGTCGATGCCTGGTAGCATTAGAATCACAACAATCCAATAAAATGGGCTTAATAGTGAATGATATCTTACAGAAATCACACGCTGTTGACTATTCACCCTTCAATAAATAGACAATAAAATGACACCTTGTGTACAGTTTGATCATGTCTAGTTTCGTAAAAACAAAGGGGGAAATCGCTTACATGTATCCCTTGATGTTTTATGGCTAGTTTGCAGAAAATCTGTCATCATTTACTCACCGTCAAGTTGTTCCGAACCTGTATAAATTTCATTGTTTTGTTTAACACAAAGATATTTGGAAGAGTGTCTGTAACCAGACAGTTCAGGTTCACTGTTACAGTCACAACCATAATAGGAAACACTATGGAAGTCAATGGTGCCCCAGAACTGATTGCTTTCCACATTCTTCAAAATATCTTCTTTTGTGTTCCATTGAACGAAGACATTTAAAGAGGTTTGGACCATCTTGAGGGTGAGTAAATGATAATTTTTGGTTGAACTATCCCTTAATACTGTGAATCGAAGCATTTCATATCAGCGACGGCATCAATGTTGTGTCTACCCTCAACCTGCCCTTATCACTGTCTGCAGAAATCCACTATTAACTGTCTGCACGGCTGCTGTCCTTGTCGCTTGAATGGCTTTGAAAGGAGAGAGCTAAAGGCGGTGTTGCAACTCACCTGCTCGCTTTTTTGGGAAACCTGGAAGAAAAACAATATTTAAGTTAATGATATATTAGTTTATATTTATATATCGGTTTATATGGTAATTATGCATATTCAATATTGTGTTTAATTATTGTTTGTTATTATATTGTTTAATTACTTCCTATTTTCGCAGTGGTGCTAGCACAGAAATTGACTCAACCCGTATTTGCCTCTCCTTTACAAAACAGGGTAAAATTGTTTTATTTGCAATGGTTGTTCTGCATAATGTGTTTTTCAACTTTCCATCTTCATAAACTCTGCCCCATGTGGGGCCTATAATCTGTTTGTTGTTTGGCTTCATGTACTAGGATGAGGTTCTGCTAAATCTCCCCTGTGACCCATAGGCTTGCCTCTGTCAAACTTCAGTTTGCTTTCAAAACACGGGACTAAAGGGTCACATAAATATACAAGATGTGTGTCCTCTATGCAAAAAAAGGAAAGAAACTGGAAATGTTAAACAGCTAAGACTATGTGTTATTTTTATCCGTCTAGGAAAAAATGCTTCAACCTGCTTTCAAAAATGCCTAGTTTTACATGGTTCTTGTAGATTATAGAGAACTGTTCCACAGACAGAAGTATCTTGCTTTTTCATAGCTAATGAGATTCTTAGTTGCATTTTATGACAGTATCAACTAAGTCTCGGATGTTTCTCTTAAAATTGGATAAAGACAAATGTGACAATTGTTAAAATACATTAAGAGTATGGAGATGTTAAAGAAATTGTACAGATTGTACAGTTAAAATAATCTGGATCTGGATGCGTGTCATTTTAATAACTTCATATTGAAATCTATAATAAAATTTATGCTTTATTGCATACTTGGAAAATCTGATCTAAATTAAGAAGCAGGAGCCGGGTACAAAAACTGTACTCACGAAAAAATATATGATTGATAAATGATAGGAAGCTCTTTCTTCGGCAGAAAATTCAGTCGTGACTCAGGAGTTGTTAAATGTGTGGTGTAGTGGTCTGATGCATGTGCTTCCAGTCGCAAGAAAAACTAAGTGTGCTGTGTCGAGTCTTAGTCTCTAATGGTTTCGTGTCCATACAATGAAAGTCAATAGTGTCCAATGTAGTTTGGTTAAAAAACGTTCTTCAAAACATCCACTTTGGTGTCCTGCAGAAAAAAGTCATTTGTATTGGACAGAAATGCAATATAATATGTACAGAGGTGTATAAAGACCTTCTAAAATGAAGCTTTATGTTTTATTATCTTAGAATGAGCCATTTCTATCTACATACACCGTGGGTCCCCTTACATGGAATTCACCATGTTGTTTGTACAGTAGCCCTATACAGACGAACTGCTCTACAGAGCACGTTTCGTTAAAATGTCCTTCGCCAAAGAAGCGAAAACGTGACAACATGTTTGTCCTGTGTCAGCCACCGTAGCGCTTCGATATCGAGATCTTATTTACTGTATGAGCTTTCATATGAGTGTTAAAAACACAAGTTTCCTAATTCTTATCCAGGTTTGGTCGAAAACACTGTAATGCTGGGTTCACACCAAACACGAACAATCGCGTTCCACGCTCTTTATTACTCGCGGGAATAGTTTGTTATTTTCGGGGGAATGATGCGATCTGATCAATATTTTCAACCATCGCGGAAGACGTGTTGACGCACGTTCGCATCGCCTGTGGCGAGTTCCCGTCTATACGCGTCTATGTAAATAACTTACGCAAAACGCTTCATTCGCATGTGGTGTGAACCCAGTGTTAGATGTAAAGATGGTACTTTTTTGTTCCTCTCTTGGCCACACAGTGGAAAGGTTGTCATCTATATTCCATTACACTTCCATCAAACACAAAAGCGCTGGCCTTTCCATGCAGATCAGATTCTCACGAGACGTATATTTTTGAATTTTCGTGTCAGCCTTTACCGTGACAGACAAGCTAGATCATGGGGATAAACTCTGCAGCCCGACACGCAATAACTCCTGTGTCTCATCGGAGAACAGAGCACTCCTGGGGAAGAACTAGAGGAGCCCCTTTACAGAAATAGCTCAGACATCTCGTCCTCCCTCCCTCTCAGCTCCTTCCGCGGGTGGTTTTTGTTTTTGTTGCTGTTCCTTCCCCTCCACAATAGAGCTCCGCACGGGAACAATGGCTTTCACGTCAGAGCTGGCCCATTACACAGCAGCCCTGTAGGCCTGATTCCCGGAAACAGAAAGGGCTTCTGGCAGGGACCCTCGTTTCCTGAATGTGTGAATGGGGGGGGTTTGGTGTATGGGGTGGATCAGAGTGAGGGCAGGGGGAAAATAAGGGGCTTGAATAAAATGTCTCAGGGTTTTGCCTCTTCCCATTTTCTCCCTTTTCCAAGGAAAACTCCCTGTAAGCTTTCAGTGGCAAACAAACACATAACTGCTTCGATGTTCTTAATAGACGCCGAAGCAACAATAAAAGTAGAGATAATTGGAAAACATCACATTTCCAGGAAATCTCCAAGCGTAAGTCTTTCTGTAATAACAGGAATGAGAAAATCGTGCATTCAAATGACATAGAAAAGGGATGTATCCCAATGCATAAGGATATGACAAATACTGTTATCATCTTGTGGGTCTTTGTGGATACGGATTTAATAATCTAGTGCTTTGGGGATCAGACATGAAAACTGGACTCACAATTTATATAACATATATTAATATATATAACAGAAGTTTTTATAAAGATATAAAGAAATCAACAGATCCATTTAACAGCGCATCTTGTATCATGATATGTAACGCATCAATTTATTGTTACACCTCTAATGCAAATGTCAATATTTTCTTATCATTTGGGGTGAAATATAATATGCATCATGTTTGTACAAGATTTACACATTAAATCTTCTGATAAAAAGTCACATTATTTGGCCTAAACCACAAGTGGTCCCGTTCCAGCACTGCAAACATATTAAACATTCCCACAATACATAGATTTACATTAGCCATGAAAGTCCCAGACGCACGTCCAAGCTGACAGAATATGTGCAGTCTGACACAACTTGTTCCACAAGCATTTACCAACAATTACCAAAAGTTGCATTCTATTTGTGCACAAAAATGCACATCAATAACAACATATACACCCAGCGCACTAAACACAAGAACCAAGGGCATTCGGCATCACGCGTGCACAAGCGTAAATATGATTTGAGTGATATGTCAGGTGGCGTTTTATCAAGAATAACGACTTTAATTTCACGCAGCTATGAAGACTTGAAATTTAGCACACCGAGCATAAACTACTTTTATGGGGCTTTTTGACAGTCCCTGGACACGGATCGTGTAAATATATTCTGCAAAGCATCTGTTTTTGTGTTACACGGAAGAAAAGAGTCAGTTTGGAACGTCATGAGCATAAATGACGACGAAATTTATTTTTGGGTAAACAGCTTCCCTTGCACTGGAAGTTACTCATGCCATGCAACAATTGACTCAAACTGATCCCAGGCCAAACCTTCCCAATGATAATGACAATGGCAGTAGATTTGTATTATGAATGATGCTATTGTAACGGAAGAAATAACAATGAAGCCAAGCCGCTCAGAGCATATTTCACACCTTATTTTTGACTGCCAACATCAGTTTGCAGATTAATGAATCATTTGCAGGTTTTTGGGATTATTGGAAATTATTTGAGCGACTTTGCCTCTATGAGCTTTTAAGCTTGTTAGTGCGAGACTTGCACTCCAACTTTCAATGCAGCTGTAAAACTTTCAGATGCCACAATCCTGTCTATCCAAAGAACCATTACCCAAACAATTATACTAATAATATCACAGTGTTTTTTTACAATGAAGCAAACGATTTCCTTTTGACTAACAAGTCTTTAAATAAATATGATCACAGCGGAACATGACTCAAAAGAGTGATGGAAACAGCTTCTGCCCTGTTGCCCTCTTTTCCACTGTCTCTCACCCTCTTGAAATGCTTGAAGGTTTGAGTCTCAACTCTGGAGCAATCTCTCCTTCTGCCCCAATAAACCCGGGGAGAGACTGAGCGAGCGAGCGGACGCACATTTCTTCACGCTACGCTGTCTGTTCACGTTTTATTATCATTGGGATGAGCTGGTGGGGGCAGGGAAGGGGTGTTATAAAAGTACACACATGCATTGAAAATGTATGGAAACCCAATTTAAATACCTTATAAAGGGGTTCAATACATCCTTCTGTCTATATGCTGACACATTTCGCATAGGGTAGAGACATAACCTCTTAACCCTTTACAGTGGGCCAAGAAACAATCCCAGCAAGACTGCAAATGAAAATCATTACCAACCTTCAGGCTACTGCCAACTTTTCAGAACGCCATAGAAGAACTTTCGCGTGAATGGTTTGCAATACAAAGATTGCAATAGACAAGTATTTAGAGATATAGTTCACCCCAAAATGTCAGTTGCTAACATTCTTCTAAATATCTTTCTTTGTGTTCAGCCGAACATAGAAATGTATGCAGGTTTGAAACGACTTAAGGGTGAGTACTTCATGACAGAATTTTCCTTTTTGGCTGAACTATTCCTATTGTATAATTTTCTCGCCATGCATCAATATGAATAGCATTAAAGTCATTTTTAAGCAAACATATTCCAATTATTCTATATAAATTGTAAAACTTTTTAATAACAATGGGTCCTCAAAATATTAGGTACTATAAACGTACAAACTAATGAAATTTGATTTTACGGCCCAAAATAAGTCTGGTTGCAGACTAAAAAGGATTTTTAAATGCAAATAAATGCCATCATTAGATACTGTGACAAAACAGTAGCAAAGACACTAAGGAAATAAGTATTTAAAAAATTAGAAGATTTCAGATATTTGTATGTAATTGTTAATGTCAAACAGATCTCTGATTCAGTTAAATATATGTTGCTTGCACATACAGACTGATTTATAGTAACTAAAATGATGTGATGAAAAACTACATATCCTGTGACTATAGGCCTGTAGGACAAATGTGCACAGCCTCAAGCCGAATTAAAGAATAAAATCTGGTAGCAGAATAAAAACTAACTGGTTGCAGCTACATGCCAGCAAAACGTGAGTAACACCACTAACATTTTAATTTCATTAGTTATGTTTATTCTTCAAGTATAACAAACCTGTTAGCAAAGCCATCTGACTTTACCACTCATATTTTCCAACTGGAAAAACTTACAGCCATTGCTTAAGAGATGTTATTCTGATTCCTTCTGAAGTCTCAACGTCAACTCTGTTTAGAAACGTCATTGATTTCATACATGCCCAGGCTTATATGAACACATCTAATGATTTTTCATGAAATCTTTAAATGTTATTCAAGAGTTTAATTTATGGATGAGACTGAACCAGCTCGGATGAGTTCAGAAAACGTACAATCGCCAAGAGAACTCTTAGTTTCCATTGTCAACAAAGTCGAAATAAACTGTGTTCAGTGATTTATGTAACATTCAATACACATCCGGAGAAACAGCCTCTAATAGATGTTGTAGTTTAACTTACTGAGTAAAATATAAATTATATTTACATTAAGTTTAAATATTCACATCAAAAATTCATCATTAACAGCCAACAACCCTAGTAAGTTAACAAATGTCTTGTGAAGCAAACCTACTGACATGTGCGAAAATGACTAATATTGAGTTTAAGTCAAACTGAAACCAACAAGAGTGCAAAATTTGAATGACGTTGGTAGATATTTGGAAATGACACGTTGGTGACGCGTCGACAGCCTCAAATCTCATTGGTTCTCATGTGCTGTGACGAAACATGACAAGTCACAAAACACTTGTGAGGGCCAGTGATTTGACGTCCTCACTGTGTCGCCATATTTACATTTAGCGCTCTTATGACACCATTGGTTGTTGGCCAGTGCTAACAAAGCAAACATACCACCACAAAATAACAACTGTTTACACTTTCGGGTGAATCTGGAGCCGAATGCCTAAAACGAGAGAAAACATGTCACCTTTAAACCGAGACCAACTGACAATTGGAAACGCACTGCATGAGTCAGAGGTGAAATGTCAAAGACTCCAGAGGAACACAAGCCAAGGCAAACAGCTGATTCACCAGCAGCTGAACGGAGCCGCTCGAACCCGCCGCCATCGGCTGCAAAGCAGTGCAAAAACATGACATTCTCTAACTGATCACGAAACACTGCCACACGCACATTTCTCACATTTCTCATGTTAAAAGTGAGTGGAAAACCGCTCCAGGGGCTCCAAACAAACTCATTTACACTTCAAACGCTTCGGTCCAGCCACGGCAGCGTGAGAATGATTTATAATGTTGCGTGTAAAAAGCTCAGGGTTCGTGACAGATGCGGCAGTTCCCTAAGGTCAATCCATTTAAACAGCAAGCGTACATGAGAGAAGCTTGACAGGAGCTCTATGGACCACTCATTAGACGGCTTTTACGGGGTCTGTAACAGATTATCAATATAATGCTGTGTTAGCCCTGGGACAACTGTAAGTTAACTATAAGAAATTACATGAACCTATGGGCAATCCTGCACTTTCATCTTTAACTTGAATCATCCAAGACAATATAACAATAAAGATCTGAAATCACAATAGAAAAGATTTAAACACTTATTTATACACTTCATGTGATTAAATGTTGATTGATGATATTGTGAGAGCCCCAGCAGAAACTGTCTTTTGAACATTAGATGTTTGGATGTGGATTTGGTTGTGAATCACATTGAAAGTATGCATGTTTTATTACTGTGTGTACTTGCGGCTTGCTGTTAGATGAACATCTTAATAAAAGATGAACAATGCCAAAGCTCCAATTTTCCACAATGGTGAATCAAATCTTTACAATCGTTAAGTTGGTTAGTGGCGCCGAGGTTTATAACAAGAGTGTGGTTTTGACTTATCCACCATCTCTGAAAACTGATTTCAAAAGATATTATAGGTCTTAAAAGGATCACAATACCTTGGCTTTGGATTGACCAAGGGCTAGATGTCAGAATTCCCCAAAACATTCTCTGTTCTTTCCAGAAAGCTCTAAAACCCTTAAAAGCCATGAGTCCAAAACGTCTGGGCGTATCCAGGACCCTTCTCTATTTATAGAAGCTTGATTACGAAAAGAAAAAAAGCACGACAATAATACTCTCATGTCTTGAATGCCAAAAATACCAGACAATTCCTGAGGGGTGATTCAAGCGCTGGCTTTTCACAGCCTGGCGCTGGACTCTTGGAGTTTTATCTATTTGTGCCTAAAACTATCAGATAAAGTGCACCCTTTCACCACTTATGATAGAATACAAGTATGTCCATTTACATATAAATAAACTAAGCTGAAGACACAACCAAGGCTTGCTTTCTTGTTTTTATTAACTTTGATGCAAAAGAGAATTACTTAAGCTTTTTATAATTGCATTGTTGCAAAACAGCTTTAAAGTGAATATATTCACTCGCCTAAAGGATTATTAGGAACACCTGTTCAATTTCTCATTAATGCAATTATCTAATCAACCAATCACATGGCAGTTGCTTCAATGCATTTAGGGGTGTGGTTCTGGTCAAGACAATCTCCTGAACTCCAAACTGAATGTCAGAATGGGAAAGAAAGGTGATTTAAGCAATTTTGAGCGTGGTTGTTGGTGCCGGATAGGAGGCCGGTCTGAGTATTTCACAATCTGCTCAGTAACTGGAATTTTCACGCACAACCACTTCTAGGGTTTAAGCACCTTGTTGATGCTAGAGGTCAGAGGAGAATGGGCAGACTGATTCAAGCTGATAGAAGAGCAACTTTGACTGAAATATCCACTCGTTACAACCGAGGTTTGCAGCAAAGCATTTGTGAAGCCACAACACGCACAACCTTGAGGCGGATGGGCTACAACAGCAGAAGACCCCAATGGGTACCACTCATCTCCACTACAAATAGAAAAAAAATAGGCTACAATTTGCACAAGCTCACCAAAATAGGACAGTTGAAGACTGGAAAAATGTTGCCTGGTCTGATGAGTCTCGATTTCTGTTGAGACATTCAGATGGTAGAGTCACAATTTGACGTAAACAGAATGAGAACATGGATCCATCATGCCTTGTTACCACTGTGCAGGCTGGTGGTGGTGGTGTAATGGTGTGGGGGATGTTATTAATATATATAATATTATATAATATAATATAATATTATTATAGCAAGGTGTTATGCAATATTTTGTATGTTATATTCAAAAATAATTATACTAAAAAAGGGGCTTGCACATAAAAAATGTTAAACTCAACATAAGATTATCGTTCGTTGTTGTCGATGCTATTGTGGTGATCGTAAAAATTATTGTTTATTTAGCATTTTTGGAAGAAAGTTTGTAAATGCAGACACAAAAGTGTATAATTCAGGGAAAACTTTTCTGTGTTTTGGTTCGTTTACATTACAACTCTTTCGGGGACTGAAACGCAAACTTTTGAAAGCCAAGTTTGAAAACTCATATCTGTGCAAACGCTGATGATATGCATATTACGTGTTCGGTCTATGCACATGCGCCAGTATTCCCAAAACATCAATGGCGGGATCCACAGGAGTGTTTGTGTATGCAACAAACTTCCTCTAAAAACTTCTCCAGCTAAAAGCGGATTTAGTGCACAACTACAAAGTAGGTCATACTGTAGTAAACACATGCCTACTTTAAACTTAACATTTCTTTGTCTTAACATTAGTTAACGGTGTTTTTACATCAACGGTGGAGAGAATGTAGCAGGAGAGAGCAAGTCAGTTAATTCAGGTCACATTAGAGACATTAGGAAGCTTAAGCTAAAAGCAACTTTTAAAATTTTAAATTACACAAAGATGAAGGGGTGGAAATCAGCAGATTATTGTTAATGGGGAAAAGCAGCATATCTTCACAGCCTTCTGGGAAAATGGCATGTTATAAAAAATAAGTGGCTTTATTTTTTATATGTGAGATAACATGTTTGTTTTGAGCATTTTAACACTGAGTGTTTTGCAAAATATGTGCAATTTTATGCAGCATTTGCATGTTCGTTGACAGATAAAGCATAATATCTTAAATCATTGCTAGTAGGATAAACAATTTCATGCTGCTTCGTCTTTTAATAATAATTTGATTTTTGTGCCAAAAATCGAAGTACATGTCTCTGCAAAACACAGAAGGGATGTTACTCAATTACTGGGCGTTCCCAAACAGGGATAGGTGTGTTCGTCCAATAGGAGAAATGACCCACTTGAAATTGGCCATCAATTAAAGAGCCTATCCCAGTTTGAAAACACAATAATTGAGAAATGCCACTTTTCTTGCGGATGTCAGAGCAAAAATAAAAACCGCTGCCCTCAGTATTTTTTTCATAAATCCCTTCATCTTTCTCCAACACAGAAAATCTAAAATACTTCCAACAACCAATAAAACAACTGCTGCGCGATCTGAGTGGTTGAAAACGATGGAAAGTATGGACGAGAAAGAGAGAGATTTAAGTCTGCGAGAAAAGAATGCTTTCAAGACCAGATAAGCACTGCCGCAAGAATAAGATGTGCATGCTGAGAGCTACACTAAATACCACAGTCCCTCAGTTCATGTCTTGGCATATAGTTTCCAGGCAACTCCCGGTCGGTCTGTCTCCCTGCACTAGTTGATAGATTTTAGTAGCGTGTAATGCTGGGGGAGGCTGGCTTGTGCACTTTGTTGGGAGAACAAAAACAAAAGGCTGGGCTCAGCAGTTGCTTTTGTCACCGATTACATAGAAAGAGTGTGTTGAAATTTCAACAGCACACTGCAGTTGGGGCCTACTCAGGTACAGTGACATACCACTGTCTCTCTCACGCTCTCAATGCTGTAATGACAAGAAACAATTGTGACTTGATAATATGACATTTGCTAGACGGATGGACGAAGCATATATTATAGTGTGACAGGTCAGATTACTCGTTCACCCACCCCCCAAATGTAATTCTGTCATCATTGATTCACCCTAATGTGGTACAAAACCTATAGAAGACTTACTTCTGTGGAACACAGAAGGAGACATTTTGAGAAATGTCTCAATGGTTGTGTGTCCATACAAAGTCAATGGGATGTGGTGTTGTTTGGTTACCAACTTTCTTTAAAGATGGGGTAACACACACAGTTTTTGCCAATCTCATAATAATCTTGAGTACATATACAGTAGTATTGCTTAAGTCATATCTTCGAACAGTATTAAGTTTGATAAAATGTATAAAAGAGAGATACAGCCGTACGATTATTATATGAGCAGCTGGAGCATGTGCAGGGGTGACGGAACTACAGCACGGGCACACAATACATCATCGCATTGCCCTCACGTTGTTTACATTATGCACGTACACGCTGATTGCCAATAAAACACAGACATATGACTTAGTTTAATTTACCAAGTGCAGTTCATGTCTGGAATCTTTTAGCACTGGGACCACGCCATCTATCAGTTCCAAACAATCTCCAAATCCAGTGTTATATCCACCGTTTATATAACATCCATAACTGAAATGCAGTGAACAAACGAAAACACAACTTCTCTCACTTTCGCAAGAGTTACGAGCTGCAGCTGCAGGCCGACAGCGCAGCCGATCTCGACGCAGCACAGCCAATTTTGATAAGCCGGTCTTCCTATCGCTCACTGGTTGGCACGTGGGCAGGCTATTTCTTTAGCCTTGCCATGCTTTTGCGGGAGAATAGAGGGAATAGGATCCCTGTTACGAAACAGGGATCCAGACTTATAAAAACTTTCTGAAACAAGTTGGAGTGCTGGGGGAGTGTATAAAGCACAGAAATACTACGTCATATGCTTCTTTGATTTTAAATGCATGTACACGACACCGAGCTAACTACGTACGCGGACGAGAGGCATGCAAACACGGAGGACGAGCACGCGGCTATGCGCCACTCACACCACACCAAAGTCAGGAAAGAGAGAAGACGCGGAAGCGCTGTTCATCCACTAGATCGATCACAGATACATCATTATTAGGGATGGACAAAAATGACAAAATGTGATGCTAAATATACTTGGGTTGGCCATTATTATACCTGGGCGGGACCGCCCAAGTAAATGTATTGTAGGGTAAATGCTGATTTATCATTCAACTGTCACTAATAATATCTGACAAAGAAAAAAGTTAAGTACGATGGATGCAACAGTTCATTGTACACTGATCTAGAAAAAGGCTGCTTTTAACAAACCCAGATATTAATAATGACAATTTCCTCTTAGTTATGTCACACTGTACACTCTGATGTCATCACATCCATATGTCTAGTCAGTTCTGAATCCATGAGTCATCTGAGAGAGTCCTACAGAGACAGACCAGGCAGACGTGCCATGCCTGGCTTCTGTGATTCGGTTTGGTAACGGTCTGTTGGAGCAGGAAACAGATGGGCACGGTTGCCGTGTGGAAAGTGGAGCAGGGTGGAGTGGCCAAGCCTGTCTTATCTGGCTCTCAGGAGCAGATGTGGCCAGCTGTGCGGAGCGGAGATAGTGATCGGGGTGCGTCTCCTGTTGAGACTCGCTCCATTGCGCTGGAGAGCGGGGAGGTGGAGGTGAAAGCAGGATTTAGGAATACAGCTTAAGAGGCACAAGTTCAGGTTATGAAAGCAGAAACACTTGGGTTTACTACATCTCAGTCACACTAGGCTTGGGCCGTTGTTTCACAGTGTCCGATTGTGCCATTTGGCCAATGCCCTCGCCATGATTTTGCAATTTTACTTAAATAAAATGAATGCAGTTAATTTGGACAACAAAAGCTACATTTATAAAGTGGGGTGCATCTGCCCCATACAACAAATATCAGCAAGAGTCACAAGATGAACGTGAGACACAATGATTGACAGGATAATGCTGGAGGAAATGTGCAAGAAAGCTTTTAATCGTAGTTTCTTGGATCGGTGTAAATTAGCATCAAACTGTGTGCTCAATACAAACATTGGGTTGATGTAAAAACAATGACCTTATCAATGGCATATATAGGCTACAGATCATATCTTTGTTGATGACATGAGGTTAAAGTAGAACAGGGTCTACTGGAGAAAGAAAAGTCGAGCACAGGCGAACAAGATGAAAGATGTTTAGAGCAGCTTGATAGATCACTGACATCACATTGACTGTGATGACCAACAAGCTAAACCAGTTCTTAACAAGTTTGATCCAGGGTTTTCTTGTGGTTCACCACCCATCCCCCTATTGCCTCTCACCTCCCCGAGACCTTGCACGTCCAACTGCCTTCTGCTTCTTTCAGCTACCTGCAACCACTCAGAATCCTGGAATCCTCTGCCGTTGTCACCATCTGACACCTATTTCTCTAGCACTAGAAATCTTCACATCCCAGTCCAGGTTGCCAATTACAGTAAACAAGGTTGAAAGGGAGTTACAAAGGATTGTTCCATATTCTTTAGGACTTTTCCCCTAATTTTCTAGAACTGTGCCTTTACGTCAGAAAACTGGGTTTTGGGCTGTAGAAAAATCAACTTTCAAAAACCATCTCAGACTATAAACTAGTCAAGTGAGAGGCTAAAGGTGGGGTAATCTCCTCGAAGATCATACACAACTAAATCTCTTCCATTATGATCAAGCTTTCTAAAACTCTAAAAATTGTTTCATTCATTCAATCATTGGGTCAAAAATGGACAAACCCAACTGTTGGGTTATAAATGAACCTATGATGGCCTGTGTAAACCCATAATGCTGCATAGTTGTAACCCATTTCTGGATCAAATATAACCATATTCTGGGTTAATTTAAGCCAACTGTTGGGTTTGTCCATATTAGTGTACACATACAATTGTGATGCAGTCAGCCTTTAGATGGAAATTCCATTCCTATGTATGTTGCATTGCACAGCAACCACTCCAAGGTGTTAAAAACTGTCTATTTAGGTCAAGATAGGTCACGTTAGACTTTGAAAATGTATAGGTGAAAATACTACACGTTATGGCGGGATGACATGCTTAACTTCAAATCTCATTGGTTCTGGCTTGTCTCAGTAGGCACAAGATAATAATCGTAGAGAAAAATAAAGTAAATCATATACAGAACCAGAACAGTCTAATAAATTAACCTATGAAATCACAACACATGCATTCGTACTGACTGTGGGTAAATTCTTTTCCTAACAATCTGAGGAGGATCTTTTTTGCGTCAGGGTCCTGATCACCCTGTCAGGGTTTATTTTGCGGTAATAACTGGCTGGATGTACGTTATCCCACTTATTTACACTTGTTATATTAGTGCATAACTTGACACAAAATATCGATTGGAAATATTATATTAGCTCATTTGAAACAAATTCAAATCTGATATGAGAAAAGAGATGACCGAATCAAGTATTCCAGAGAGCTGTGAAACGATATCAAATAAAATTTGATGGTCTGTCCAAAAGTGGCTATATAGGAAAGGAGCTATAAAGGATGCACAACACAATGAATGGTAGAATGCACGGCTGGCATCAAACAGACTGCCAGGACCTGTTGGGTAACTATACAACTTAGGTTTTGACCTTATCCATAATACATTACAGCTTCAAGAACCACATGTCATCAGTCAGGCACTCAAGTCTCTTGGCACTGATTTTTGTTTCAAACAGCAAGCGTTTGCCTTTGCCAATCCGTAAATCCTCTGGCTCCGAGGCAGATGCTTCTAACGAAAAAAGCGGCAACCCTAAGCTCATTTCTCGTAAGATCAATTTGTTTCATATTCTCGTGCTGCTGCACATTCTTACAGTGTGTGTTACATTAGACAGTTAGTCACCATGTCCTTACTGAATGAAAAACTCTTCAATCAATGCTTTGATTAGGAAAGACTGAAGTAACTAGCCTTTCACAAGTCTGCCATCATAATTCACAAAGTTTAAGCATGACACAAAGATGATCAAAGCCTCATCGTGGACAAAGACCAAACAAAGTCCTCCGAAATTACTGTTCTTAGAATACCAGTAAACTTTAAAAATCACCTAATTCTGTGTGCCAGAGGTTTGGCGAGCTTCAGAATCAGCAGTCATCGTGTCGCGAAGTTCGATCTGTGGAGGTTCATTTCTTTCCTAACTACTCTACTCTTCTGGCAGGGGAAGATGGGAAAGCTGCAATGGCATTACTGGCAGTTTCCAAGGTGACGCAGCTGGAAGAGTCAAAGGGCCCGTCACGTGTGTGTAGCACGAGGACACTGTGTGCTGTTCTGGACCCAATAACTTCAGCCTCCAAAAGCAGGCTGGCTCCCACAGCCACTTCCTACTTTTTACAACACGGGTCTTTAACCCCATCCCTGTCTCTCGCTCGGTCGCTCTCTCTCTCTCCAGCCACACTTCCTGTGGGAACTGTAGGCAGCAAAGCCATTTGAGAGATCAACATCCTATAGTTCTTTCAGCTTATTTAGGCATTACATCAGCCATGTTTAACTCAGTCAGTCTGAACTTTAATGGCCCTTTTAACTGACATTAAAAACCTACAATAACTTCTATAAATAAATAGCCAAAAAAGTATCGAGATAACTTAATGTGTACTGCAAACAGAGAAATAATGTTAAATCACATCAGATTGTTTGACGACAAATAGCTCAACCAACAGTGCGAGTTTGGGGTGAGACTGACTGTTTGTGTAGCCAATGAGAGATGGGTGAGTGTTACACAAACCTTGTTTGAAAAAAATCAACTTAATTAAATTGACATCATTTTTGTGACTCTTAATGATCTTAATGGCTCAGAACTTGCAGGCTTGAGCTTTATTCACACTGGAACTGTAGTTTCTACTGCAAAAACAACAAAGACCACGTAAGACAGTGTTAATGAATCACAACACTGCTATGCTCAGTCTGAAAGAACACAGAAGAGTGCCGATTACATATAAAACACTATAATTCAGCCTAGTTTAAATTACCACTAGTGGTAAACCCATGACATTGTGACATTAGACTCAAGCCCCGCCCCCTTCCCTACTCTTTCTGTTCTATGATTCATAGTAACCAGATGAGATTGAGATCATTTTATTTGTCTATTCTCTTCTATATCCTCCTATTATCTACAGATAAATCTGGCCAACTGCCAGTTCCTTTAAGACGTTTTCTTACCATTTACAGAAAAATATTAATAGTCAATAAACGTTTCTTCTAGCGTCTTGCTTGCTAGTTTGTGCACCACGATTAGTACAGACTACTATCAGTTTAGCAAGTCGGGACACGTCAGAGGCACCAAGGTGTTTTCAGACTAATTTGTGACAATGGCCAAAACTAACTACTGGAATTGCTCATGTATTTCGTTTCATTTTCCATGTTGTTCATATTTACTGTTGATAAAGATGTGATATCACGCTCACCAGGGGCTGTTAAAAATCTGTGTGACATAGTGAATTTTTGCTAACAAACATGCATTGCTCAGTAATAGAAAGAAAGATTACATGTTGTGCATACATATGCTAACAACACTGTAACAATACAATTCAGGCTCAAAATCAATTAAGTTACACTTTAACAGTGTCACCGAGGTTATAAGTTCAATACTTGGTAAATAGTAAAACATAGCAGTTTTGAAACCAAAGCTATGTTTAGCATACCATTAATATTTCTTTAGTATGTTTGCTATGCATAGTATGTGAACATTCTGAATGCATAGAATTAGTGCTGCACGATTAATCATATCGCAATCGCGATGTCAGGCTGTGCGATTACATGACTGCAAAATGTTGCGATTATATTAAAGAAACAAGAGCATTCGTGGACGTGACAAGACATCCATTCTAAGAGATATATGCCCATTTTTATGCGATAATTTGGTGTCAGGACATCAGACACTGAGCAGAGAGAGGTACTGCGCAGAAAATACAATGTTTTAGAAAGATGATTCAACCAGTTGGTTGAGTAACAACCATTTAAAGTAACAACAAAGATTATAGAGATTTAAGTTTTACAGAGTGAGCCACACATTTATATCCAGTTTCTTTATCAAAAGGACATCCTGCCTAAATGTCCATTTGTTGGGATTATTTTCCTAAAAATGTGTACATCCGTATTTATGTTCTATTCATTTTATTTACCTGTACTGTTGAGAATGTATATTTAAGTTAATTGAATTCAGTTAATCAAAGATGTTACTGTTATTTAATTTTATAACCTTTTATTTTAATTTGAAAACTTTGTGCATTTCTAGTTGTTGTTGCTAGTTTGAACTGTATATCTCAGTTGAGAAATACAAATTTCAGCATTTTCAGTTATCTGTGTGTGCATTTTCCTTGATAGCAACCAAGTTGACTCATTATACCCATTTTATCGTATCGCAATCACACATCGCAATTTTTACCTCAATATTTGCAATGTGACATTTTCCTCAAATCGTGCAGCCCTACATGGAATACCTTGAACACGAGAGAGGGAAGATCTTCTCATGGCATTTTTAAAGCTCACCACTTTGACATTATCATGCATTTCTCAATCTCTCAGACAACACAAGCTAGCATGTATTTTCAGCTCAGCTAATGAGAGTGGCACATAAATAGCTGACTAGGGCTGCTGACTGTCAGCTGACCAAACCTTCCACTAACAACAGCAGTCTGGATGGGAAAGTTCAGCCCTTGTCCCTGCAACCCTTTACTGCAAGGTAGGGCTGGGTGTTCTTCTCAAAAAAAGAATATCACAATCTTCATAAAGAATCTCGAGCCACAATCTGAATTGAAAACTTTTTTGCACTGTAGCTACAGAGGTAATGGACAAATTAAACATGGTGTTGCGGTTGTTCAGGCTCAAAATACGTGATGTACGTGATGTATAGTTTTTCTCAAACAGTGAAAACAGTCCAATGCACCTGAAATAAACTCTCAGGGCAACTCTGGACATGATGTTCATGTCCTCAGACAGTGAGACACCAACAAACCAGAAACCAGCAAGATTAGTGTCAATCTGATTCTACAGAGAAGGAGCACCTGTCAACATAACAGAATGATCCTGCTGGTATCGTTCCCACAATCCTGATTCATGTGCTGAAGATCTGACTGCTGTAAGGATCAGATCTCAGGAGGGCATCCCACCAACTGTCTGTCTAGAATGTTGTAATGGTTACAAACCCTATTTTGAGTCTTATCATCTGATAAAGATCGGGACAAGATGGACAGCGAATGGTTGAAGCACAGAGTCAAAAATTGTTGTTTGTGGGGATCATGAAGAATGTTAGGACACAAGACTTTTTTATGATCGACCTGTAACATAAATGGCCCTTTATATATTATATATATCCATGTAGTACAATACTGTATGCTAATATCAGTTTTACAGACAATATGTTGAATGTATTAATATGAATGATTGGTAATCACATAAACGGCTTTAAACATCAATTCCAGGGAGTGAATATAACCCCCTCATAAAAACATTCAAGGAAAAGTTCAGCCAAAAAGTAAAATTCTATCATAATTTGCTCATTCTGTATTCATGCATCACCAAAGATCTAAATATGTTTGCACATAACAAAATATTTGCACTCTTCTCTACGACTACATGTTCTTTCAGTTCCTTCAAGAAACCTCTACAAGGTGTCAGTTTGTGCTAGATTTGATTATTTTCAATAAGGAATTATAGTGGGATGCGGTGTTTACAGAACCTGTTCACACAAAATTCTTAGAGCAAAACTGAATTTACGAAATTGTGTAAATGACCAGGAGGGAAACAAAAATTTGGCACCAAACAACTGATCTTAACTAAATTATATGGCATGTTGTAAATACATTATATGCAAAATTATATATGTTCATTTAATTTTATGACACAAACCTAAAAGAAACATTTTTCTTAAGTGAAAATGACTTAAAATGAGAAGTAATACAGAATGCCAATGTCACAAAGTAACAAAGCAATCCCATGGCTTCCCATCATGCACTGCGAATGGCCAGCAACTCTGTCAGGAAAAGCTTGTGGCCCGCTTGACAGACATTGTTTATTAGTGATGTCACCACTTCCTGAGGGCCCGGGGTTACAGAAAAAAGAAAAAGACCACAGATCAGCTAAATGTAGTGATGAAGAGCAAGCTGTACGATATGTTCAACACATATTTCATTGACGTGATATTGCCTCAGGCAACAAGAATCCAGACACTGCAAAAGAACAGCGCTACAAGGTTCTGAGGATTCATTTCTTAAACATAAACAAAATATTATATAGATAGAGAATGTTAGGTCGTATAGCCAGCTAAAATCCAGCTCAAATACAAGCGTATTTTCCTCAGTTTTTCTTATTCTGTGACTTAGACTAAATTAAAGGTGAGCATGACTAACATGACATGTTACAACACTGTAACCAATGAATCATTAAAAATGAAAGCCATTTACGAGATGTTTGTGTACAGTTATTTTGTTTTTGAAATCACTGCTGTCCCTTCCAAATACTCAAGTCATTCTTAACAGTCAGCATCCTGAAAAACAACACATCCAGTTCAACTGGATACATATGTGAAGGTCTACTGCTCATGAGTATAGAGGTCTGTAACTGCCAAAGTAACTACATGTACAACAGGACCATGCGCTTGCGTAAGCCAAGCATTTGCAATTGCAACTGTGTTTTCGTAGTGAGATTCTAGTATTTTGTCCTTTGACAAGATCACATCCACTTAAAAACCCAACAGAGATTAACTGGACTTGCTTTCTCACACTATTTTTAAACATACATGAAGCCTTTTGTGAAACCTGGGAGATTAAAGAAGGGAATTACAAAATATATTCAGAGACAGACGCAAATCGCACTGCTGTCAGCCAGACAAATGATCCGAGATGATTGCAGCTTTGCTTGGGTGTGGAGTGTTCTCAGAAAAGAGTCTAGCGAAGCCTTAAAACAAAAGCAGCATGTCTTCCAAAAATGCCAACATTTAACATGGCCTCCCATTCAAAACTCACAAGCCCGAGCTTCCAAATTCCCAGGGAGGAAATGTCAATAAAGCACAGAAATCCATTCGCTAAAGCAGTTTGAACATTCCTTGAAAAAGTAAACCTTGGAAAAAAATTTTACCAACGTTTTTTACTACGCTAACAGCAGAGATATCAACATTTGGTCTTCAAGCTTTTAAAGCATTTGTTTTATTTTTAGCGCATCATTTTTCATAGTCAGGTCAGTGCCATTTTCCAGATAGTCACATCCATAAAGGTACATATTCCTCATAAATGGGCACATGAAAATAACTGTTCTATGAAGAGACACCTCTTTTCTTTTTCTTAGATATAATTGCTTCAGATTCAGGTTTGTGCATTTTGATTCACAAGAAATTATACAAAGTTTGTCGTCTCCTTATTTTGTCAAATCCATAACGCATGTTTAATTCCCTTTAATGAAATGGAAAATGTCTTTATAGACTGATGTTTAGATTCCATCAACAAGGCTTTATTAAAATAGCCTAATAGTGTGTTCAAACCAAAGCGAATGAAGCGTTAAGCGCGAGTGATTTACATGTTAAGACGCGATGACCTACTTGCTGTGCGAGTTGAAAAATCAGAACTTTGGCGAAAATTCGCACCATGTTAACCAATCAGGAGCTTGCTCTAGTAGGGCCGTGAGCGAGCAGCAGAAGCCCCTCCCATGACGCGAATTTGCGTCTGTAATGAAGCGAATTTCACACGCGAATGATGCGAGTAAACTCAAAAGGTTCAAGCGTCCAACTACACACGAATAGCACGATTTACCGAGTTTGGTGTGAACACTCTATAACACTGTGTCCTAACCAAACGCGCAGCGACAAGCACTAAAAGGTATATTTTCCATGTTAATCAGAGGTTTTGTCCTAACCCGCCGCGACATGCATGTGATAATTCCCTTACCAGACTATGGAAAACTATGTTTTAAAAAATGTGAGACTTCACATGGGTCCTTAAACCACTGCCCTATCACTAAGGTTAAAAAACTAGGGAAACTTTGTGAAAAACTAGATTTGTCAATCTTAAGGTTGACATTTGCATGCAATACTGTATTTGTGTGTCTGAACATGTATACACAACTTAATGAAAAATATTACGTAAATCTATTAAAGGTTCAGTATCAAGTTGACAGCCGCTGTAAAGACATCAGATCTCCTTAAAATAAGAATCTCATCACAAATAACGGATACTTATCTCAACTTTTATTTTGCAAATAACAAAGAGAACTCTTGTATATTTACACAAACAGATCTCTATTAGAGAAAGCCTAGTGGGAGATAGTGATGTTTAACTGAGAGCAGGTGATCTATGCATGTCTGTATAAGAGGCGACCTGTCTCTCTGGTTAACTATCGCAGCACCATCTCACAAAACCAATCAGTGTTGTTCAGACCCTGAGACAGGAGCTTTACACCCTGCTGGTCGCTACATATGTAGCGTGTGAAGACGCATATAACCAGAATAAGGGAGTGAGACAGGAGCTTTACACCCTGCTGGTCGCTACATATGTAGCGTGTGAAGACGCATATAACCAGAATAAGGGAGTGAGACAGGAGCTTTACACCCTGCTGGTCGCTACATATGTAGCGTGTGAAGACGCATATAACCAGAATAAGGGAGTGAGACAGGAGCTTTACACCCTGCTGGTCGCTACATATGTAGCGTGTGAAGACGCATATAACCAGAATAAGGGAGTGAGACAGGAGCTTTACACCCTGCTGGTCGCTACATATGTAGCGTGTGAAGACGCATATAACCAGAATAAGGGAGTGAGACAGGAGCTTTACACCCTGATGGTCGCTACATATGTAGCGTGTGAAGACGCATATAACCAGAATAAGGGAGTGAGACAGGAGCTTTACACCCTGCTGGTCGCTACATATGTAGCATGTGAAGACGCATATAACCAGAATAAGGGAGTGAGACAGGAGCTTTACACCCTGCTGGTCGCTACATATGTAGCATGTGAAGACGCATATAACCAGAATAAGAGAGTGAGACAGGAGCTTTACAACCTGCTGGTCGCTACATATGTAGCGTGTGAAGACGCATAACCAGAATAAGAGAGTGAGACAGGAGCTTTACACCCTGCTGGTCGCTACATATGTAGCATGTGAAGACGCATATAACCAGAATAAGGGAGTGAGACAGGAGCTTTACACCCTGCTGGTCGCTACATATGTAGCATGTGAAGACGCATATAACCAGAATAAGAGAGTGAGACAGGAGCTTTACACCCTGCTGGTCGCTACATATGTAGCGTGTGAAGACGCATATAACCAGAATAAGGGAGTGAGACAGGAGCTTTACACCCTGCTGGTCGCTACATATGTAGCGTGTGAAGACGCATATAACCAGAATAAGGGAGTGAGACAGGAGCTTTACACCCTGCTGGTCGCTACATATGTAGCGTGTGAAAACGCATAACCAGAATAAGGGAGTGAGACAGGAGCTTTACACCCTGCTGGTCGCTACATATGTAGCATGTGAAGACGCATAACCAGAATAAGGGAGTGAGACAGGAGCTTTACACCCTGCTGGTCGCTACATATGTAGCATGTGAAGACGCATATAACCAGAATAAGGGAGTGAGACAGGAGCTTTACACCCTGATGGTCGCTACATATGTAGCGTGTGAAGACGCATATAACCAGAATAAGGGAGTGAGACAGGAGCTTTACACCCTGCTGGTCGCTACATATGTAGCATGTGAAGACGCATATAACCAGAATAAGAGAGTGAGACAGGAGCTTTACACCCTGCTGGTCGCTACATATGTAGCATGTGAAGACGCATATAACCAGAATAAGGGAGTGAGACAGGAGCTTTACACCCTGATGGTCGCTACATATGTAGCGTGTGAAGACGCATATAACCAGAATAAGGGAGTGAGACAGGAGCTTTACACCCTGCTGGTCGCTACATATGTAGCGTGTGAAGACGCATATAACCAGAATAAGAGAGTGAGACAGGAGCTTTACAACCTGCTGGTCGCTACATATGTAGCGTGTGAAGACGCATATAACCAGAATAAGAGAGTGAGACAGGAGCTTTACACCCTGCTGGTCGCTACATATGTAGCATGTGAAGACGCATAACCAGAATAAGGGAGTGAGACAGGAGCTTTACACCCTGCTGGTCGCTACATATGTAGCATGTGAAGACGCATAACCAGAATAAGGGAGGGTAAAAACACAGAAGTGTCCCTTTTAACACTGTTAACTGACCCAGCACGTCCCTGTGTTTTGTACTTTGAAATGTGTGGCTGATAGAATAACACAGGTAAGAACACAACACATTTCGGCTCACCGGGCCCTGCCAGCTGTGCTCTTGAGAACCGCATTATCAAAACACAGCAAGCTGCGTGACATAGCGTCCGCACATCTAAAGGGCTTCCTGTCTCAAACTGTGCGCTCACAGGTGTGTGCAGTAAACAGCCTATGTTACACATCAGTCAGTATGTTGTGTTCTGGGTGACTAATACATTACCAACAAACAAACAAACAAACGAAAAGCTCTCAGACAAAATAAGATCAAAATCAACAAACTTTCAAAAGTAGTTTTAAGCTTAGATCTCTTTTCAAACGTTTGTTCTGCCAGGTCAGAAAGTCACCAATCGGACGCTTTGTTATTCAACTCTCAGATTTGCCAGACTGTAATAATCAAGGTAAAAGTGAATTTACTCTCAAGACCCTGAGAAAAGACTGTCAGACAAACTTCATCATCACACTTAACCTGATGCCCAGCTGCAACAATATAACCTGACCCCATTCTGACCACTTCAGTGTCCGCAAAAAGCCCTCCGGCACCCCGTTAACCATGATTTTATTATAGTAAAAGTGTATGGCCTAGTAACCATGTTTCTTTACTGGATGGATAGCCATTTTTATTACCATTGCTTTTCTACAAATATCACGGTCAACAACGCCAAGGTCATGGGTACGATCCCAGGGATTGCACATACTGCGAAACAACTGTGTAGTGTAATGCACCGTAAGTCGCTTTGGATAAAAGCGTCTGCAAAGCACGTAAATGAAATGGTTTATGGTCACTGCGTGAGACTATGCCAATTTTGTGGGCACTACCCACATGAAAAGATCTAGTAGTATATTTATGATGTAGTATAGTAGAATATAGCATTTGCAATAGTTAACTGTGGTATATTATAGTATTTTTTTATCCTTCAAGAAGAAAGTCACATTCACTTAGGATGCCTTGAGGGTAGGTCATGGGGACATTTGGATCCCTTTCACTGTAGTAGACGTAAAAACCGAGGTCAATTCTGTAGAACCAATAGCATTTACTCTGATGTTTGAAACCCTTATTTTGGGAATTTAGTACAGTTGAATGTACTAAACGTAAAGATACAAAAGTGTTTCTGCAAAGGTTTGTACTATGATGATATCAGATATTATAGTGGCGTTAGAAAACACAGATGACTAGCCATTTGCCAGTCCCTCCAAAGTACATCTGTGAATACCTGGGTATTACTATCGTACGTGTCAAAATCACGGTAATACCGTGGTACTGGCGACAGTGTCGTGCAAAATAAGAGAGTAAATATGATTTTATCAGTTACCTCTCAGCAAGCGTGGACTGTGTGCCGCTCATTGGGCTTTCCTTTTTGGATTTTCTTCAGCTCTTATCCAGTTAGCATTTTACCATATTAAAACACATTTGTGTTTAAAAACAACAACAACAACAACCGGGTAACGTTAGCACTTGGACATGTTGTCTGTTCGTCTTTATGTTTACAGGAATGTCGTCTTCTCTTGAATGACAGGATATATAGAAACAGACAAGTTTTTGTTCGATGCTTGCGCGGTTTATCGGTCTGTCTGTGTTTGACAGCAGTTCTACGGGCAGACGGTAAATGGTAGGATATCGATGTTGAATGCAAACACACATGCAGAAGTCTGTCGTCTGGCCTTATTGCACATAGAGGATCAATGCAGAACAACTCTTTCTGTCTGTCGGTAGCTTGCAATAAAACGTTTCATCATTTTCCCAGTCAAAATGCCACCGCGGAGACCGTCGGGCTTCCCCTCGCCTCTGTCGCTTTGTAAATCCCAACCAAAGCTCCAAGTCAGCGACGCAAAATAGTATTAATATGTCGCTTTAGGAATGAAACAGATCGTCAGGTTGCATTTCAAGATAGTCCAGATGCTCTTCGCTCATATCGCGGATATGTCCCACATGTTTCTTTGCACGTCCCGGTGGTCGTCTATTATTCCCCCGCTGAAGTACTTCCAATTCGGCATTCCTAGATTTATTCTAATCCCATTCGCGGAATATTCGGTCTTGTTAAAATCGGCATATAAACACTTAAATAAACGGTAGACTATTTAATATATCCTTAAGGCCCCCTACACGCTGAATGAACTTTTTCTCCAAAAGAATGTCTCTTGGCCACTCCAGTCTGCGGAATACAGTGAAAGTCCAATCCACGGAATATTTAAAACATTCACAAGGTCCATCTTTTCATTGTAATCCAGTCCATCTTCCAAGAATGGCACATTTCCACTGAAGCTCCGCATAAAACTTTTAGATCCTTTGATGTTAGGGACAACAAGCGGTATAGCTCCCAGTTCCGTTGCGAATAAAAGCGTCGTTTCAAAGCATCAAAAAAATAAATCCTATCTTGAGCAACACGTTATTTGCCTCCGGAGAACGGTTCCCCTCTTTCCTGGAACGGTTTGCTTGGAAACTTTGGTTTAGTCGGGTCCTTCCCTTGTCGTCTCCATGTTTTCCGAAATTCAGTAGTTTTTAGGCTCTCTTTCTCGCCCAAAATCTGAACGCAAAAAACCGTGTCTCGCTAAAGACGCAAAGACAGAAACGCGCGTACTTGTTGTCATATGTGACAGTTTAACACGATAGGAAGGTTTAAATGCGATTAAAGAAGACCACAAAAGCCAAGATAATTCCTGACTTTCTGTAAAATTACAATTTGGATTCCTACGCTTGCGACGCGTAACCGCCTTTTTTGGTGTATCCGTCCGCAAGCCCTTCGGCTTTCTCGCCTCCCAAGTGTTTGTAGAGTAGACCGCTAACGATCGCCGATCGCCTCGCCGTGGTGTTAAGTATTAAACTAAAACTTAAAAGTGATTTACAGATTTGTTAAAATCTTCAAATAAATATTAAAAAGCCTGAAGAAGAGATAGACCTACGTGCTGATAAGTGTTCCGAAGTGGTATCATTCTTATGTTAATGAGGTGGGGGTAGGAAAACTTACAATAATAGGCTTAATAACCACATAAATAACCACATTTTAGGCTTGTCTTATAATAGACTAGTCATGTGGTGTTCTCATAGGGATCATTAGAAAACAACTTGATTTATCAGTAACGATACATTTATCAGGTATAACAATAATTTTAACATTTAAACTGAAAAGAACTGATACATAAAAATGAATGCAAAGTTTAAGGAGAAATATACACTGACCAACCGGAAACGTATAGCAGTGATTTATTATGTCGTGCATAGAAACATCTAAATCTATTTCGCCACCTAGCGGTTTAATTAACTCAGCGACATAGAGGACACGTGATGTGAAAACTAATGCTCACCCAGAAATTCCATAGGACTATAATAATTATGTCATTGTTCTTATTTGAAAGCGATTGGAAAATCGAGATTGAAAGTCTTTAAATATCAGTTACAATGTTTTAATGACAGTATTTACTAATGTCTAGTATAATATGAGAACATTCATGCTGGTATTGGGTGTGTTTGGAAATATGAGATGAAATCAAATGAAATTACAATAGATTCAATTAGTGTTAAAAACAACGAAAGAAAATAATAACTATTTTTATAGTCATATTTTAATATAATATTACATCTATGCTGAAAAAATAAACATATATTTTGAAACATATGTGCAAATATTTTAAGTTGTAGACCTAAATTTGATGATAATACTTGTTGTGAATATTATATTTAATAATCAAGCCACCAAAATGCCACTTAGTGATAGGTACAAAAATTGGATGAATAAATATAGATATGTTGTTAAGACCTAATGTGTTTTTACAGAAAATAGTAAGCTAAGATTTGTATATTCATATACACTAAACATGGCTCAGCGGATTTAAAGTTTAAGGAAATGAATCATGCAGGAAGTTGGAGGTCTTTTTGTGTGACCAAAAATCCCACCTGCATCTGAATATCTACACGACGAAGAGGATGTTTCTGAATTTCCTTTGTGCCGGAAAACCCCTGAAACCAATTTCTATTGAGAGCCTGCGGGGTGGGTTAATCCAAGTATCACGGAACAGCAGGTCACATATAAAACAAGGTCATGTTATCCTAGATTGACTGACAAAAACCCACTTTATTATTATTGTCAAAAATGTTTGGAACCTATTTTGATATTTACAGTGGCGCGCTAGACCAAAATATATAAATACAAATCTCTTAAAACATTTTTAAGACTTTAGCCCTTTCTCAGCAGTTACATATTTTTCTCCTGTTTGACTTTAACCACATGTCCATCAGCATCATACAGTTTGCTCCTCTCCTTCCATCGACTGTACTTGGTCCGTGTTTTCCGACAGGCGAAGCGTGCAATGTCTATCATGAAGATCCAGGAGAGCATGTAAAAAGCCACCCCGCCTAGTTTCACGACAATTGATGGTTTTGGAGAAGTTAACTCACAGTACAGCATTCTGCCCCCAGCACCAATCCTCACCGATGCAAACAGAACAATAAAAAGCAGGTCCACCACATCTCCAGCTAAACTGTCATAGCGACCCACGCGTTTGAGGAACCAGCGTGCCTGTAGGAGCGGGTTGGTGATCTCGCTGCCGAAGAGCACGCCACAGGTCTCGACGCCTGACTCGCCCAGCTCCAGAGCCAGCAGTATTCCAAGGATGCTGATGATGTGGTGGGCCAGCATCACAAGACCTTCTGTGCGAAAGAACACGCACCAAGCCATGTCAAAGAGAAAGTATCCCAGACTGAGGACTAGAGCCAGTATCTGGAGAGATGTGTTTTCTGTGCCTGGCAACAAGAGGAGTCAGAAGTCAGATTGAAACCTAAAACACAGTTGTAATGCTATAATTATCTGAGTTATAAACAGTTGGGTTAAAATGAACACACGCTGGTTGTTTTAACCCATTGGGTCAAACATAAACATTTATATAAAGATAACCTAACGTTTGTCCATCTTTTAACCGATGTTGGGTTATTGTCAACCCAGCGTTCAGTGTATGATCCAATTCTCAACATGGCGCATTGACTGAGCTTTCATTCATGAGTGCATGGTAATGCTCACTAATAAGCATAATGTGCAAAACCTTTCAAAACAAAACGTAGGTTCTTACCTGGGTGTGTAAAAGGCCATGGCCCAGCAATGAACCCAATATAGGCGGTCAGACAAACTATCAGTATGCCATGCAGCAGAGTAACCAATCTACAGTTCCACTCATTGTCTCTCTCTGTATTCAAGATACACAACAACACATACACAAAGAGCCAGCCAATCAGGCTGCAGATAGTCTCCGAAATGAACAAGGGCATCTTTGCACTGAAATATCAAAATAAACAAAAAAGGTTACACAAACACAGAGGTGGACAGTAGTAAAATATTTGTACTCTTTTTTTAATGGGAACAAAATTGACTTCACCACAGCACATTATTTATTCTGCTACATTTCACACATAGGCTACATGTAGTTTTCGTACCTTTTTGTAGATTTCAGCACTTAAAAAATCTAGTACTTTTTCATATTTTTTGAAGTAAATAATGTTTTAAAGTAAAACGTGCATTTAAAAATACCTTTTAGGTCATATTATCAAGAGACTAATAAAATGCTCAATTGCAAATTATAACAGATCACATTTACAAACCTTATATATTATTCAACAATCCAAACATTGAATCCGAACAATCTTGCATACTTGAAGTTCATGAAAATAGTCCAATCACTGCACTTCTCTTTCTGTTGGCATTGCAGCATTGTGTTTAGACATCCAATCGCAAATGACATCTCAAGACATACTCATCACGCGTCTGCAAAATCTGCAGAAATTCAATTCGCCTTTCAAAAGTGTCTTGGTGTCCTTGTATCAGAAAGTGGCCTGATACAGAAGACCCAATCACAAAACCTACAGCGCTTCTGATCGCTCACTTCCTCTTCATCTTGTGTCCAAGCAGGTTGAGCTTCTTATGAGATTAGTCACTTTACTCCCAATCTACTTCAGTTGAATTCCCGAGAGCATGGATCCAATCCTTTGTCCATCAAGTGTGAGCTAACAGTGTCGTGAGTTGTGCTGCCTTGAACTTCAGATTCTTTTACTGTAAAGGAAGTGAGAAATGGTGCAACAGGAATAACATTATTTATTATTCACAGGATTAGTCTGATACTACGAAGCAGGGATACGTTATTTTTAAACTACTGCAACACATACAGTTTATTGTACACGCAACTCATATTTTTAGTATGTTGAGCTATTTGTTGAGCTTTAAAGACATCATTTTTATAGCTTTTCATGCATACAGACTTTGTTTCTTTCTTTAAAGGATAGAATGTTCTTAAGGAACTTTTAGTCTCACAAGCTGTCAACCTTTAAAAAGCTGTACTGGGGCTCAGATGTAATCTGAAGCTGAAGACGATTATTACATCCCAGCAGACAACAAAATGTAATATATGCAGACAGCGTTGAAGTCTCGAGACTTGGTCTTGGTCTTGTCATGGACTTATGTGCGTCTCGACTCATAATCAAACATGTTCCAATTTGGACTTATTCCCGCGTCCCATCCAAAATATCAAAGACATTGAAGAGACGTCCCTTTATGGGCGAAAGTGAAAGGTTTTTCTGACGTCTCCTGATTGTCTAATATTGATGTTCGGTGGAACTCTGTACAAAGTAAAAACGAATTAAAATTTTGAGTTTATCAGACTAGTTTCAGTTTACACATGGAAATAAATTAAGTGTTCGAATGATTTGAATGCAGAACAGAGAGCAACCGTTGAATCAATGGATAAAATGGATTATTTGTTAATGTTAATTGCATTGAATCAGTATCACGTACAAAAATCACCATTATTTTGACAATTTTTTAGCTTTAAAATACATTAGTTATGGCAAAGAGATGATGACTTCTGAATGGCAAAACATTTTGAAGTTGTATCACTGATAAAAATCAGGTTTGTGTTATTACTGTGCCAGCTCTGTGGATCTGTAGTTAGAGGTTTATGCTGATATACTGTGAATATTTTTAGGAACATATATATACACAAACTGCTAAACTACTTCAACGCACAAACACATCAAGAATCTGCATATGAAACTCAACAATGGTGACAATCAACAAAAGAAATCTTCATGCTGCAATGCATGCTGGTTATCAACATAGTTCAAAACTCATTCATGACTCCCAGCATGCATTGCAGTTGATCTGAATTATTTTGACGATTGTCACCATTGTTGATGCCAGTGAAATGTTTTTGTTTATTTCTCTCAATAGCATTGACTAGCCAGATTGCTCAGACCAGTCATCAATTGATCAATACTGTTTAAAACTACCACATTTTATTGAAGCCTGCACAACCCCAACTTTTGTAAAAGCATCTCTGTCTATATCAGTGCACAAGTGATTTTAAAACACTTTTACACGACTCGAAAATAACAAGTTGAACAAAGGTCAAGGTTCAAGAGGCCAAACAGAGCAAACACTGATTACAATATTACTTGGTTTTTGTGGGTACAAAACTGATTTCAATTTAATCTAAATAACATTGATTTAATGGTTGCTTTGCTATCTTACTGCATTCAAATAATTCAAATACATTTATTTCCACATGAAATGTTTTTACATTGTACAAAGGTCAATGTCAGATGTTCAGAAAACGTCATTTAAGACCTAGAAACATCTTTCAGTTTTGAGCCAATAAAGAGATGTCTTTTCAACATTGTCTATGAAATTATGTCTTTTTGTCATATCTTTGCTAAGTAAATACAACCCAGTTTACATGCCATGGTATATTTAATGCACTCTATGAGCTTGATGCCCGTTTTATTGTTTCCACCAAACATTTAACATATTCTTGAAGATTTCTTAAGGTCTTGTCTCAGACCTAACCTTATGTGGACTCGGACTCGACCATCTCTGGTTATGGTCTTGGAATCGGTCTTGACTCGGACTCGAATGAGCTAGTCTCAACTACAAATCTGTATGCAGAGTTAATGGTAAACATATCCATCATATTGTTTTCAGGCACATGTTATGTTTTATGTTATGTTGTGTTGTCTACTATTTAGTTTTTGGTCTATTTTAATGTTAACACAGATTTTCTATAAAAATATGTCTCATGCTTCTATGATATATTCGTAAACAAAAACGTTTGGTACGTATATCAAACATATAGCATTGTCAAACAATCAGGGGCCGTTTCAGGAGGTTTAATGAAAACTCTCAGTATATTAACCCCGAGATGAAGGAAACTCTGGGTTTTCCGTTTCAGAATGTGAGGAATGTCAAACCCTGAGAAAGCTGGTTAACTTAAGCCCGTTTCTAAAAGAAAGGTAACTTATACTCGGAGTCAGTAACCATAGTAACTTACTCTGTGAACCTAACCTGGTCGGGAGCAGGTTTTCTTTGGTAAACGCAGAGATTATTTCGATCTCCTCCCCCTTTAAAAGAGCAAGTGGTGTACCTCCTTCATTCATGCATTAATACAGTCATTCATGGCACACGTTTTGATGACTCAGAGACCATCTCAGTGACTAATATGTCATATTTTATTTTTATAGAGGATTCAGTTCTTGAAGACGCTGCATTCATTCATATGGATGTACTTTGATTTAGCACCCGAGTGGAATTTTGTCCTTTCCCTGTGCATTTTATTAAAACTGTAACATTCTTTACAGTGAATTAGATATATCAAAACATCTCATCCATCCTTACATCAATAACATCAGCCATAATATGTGTATTACATCAGAGCATCATTGTCTATGGGCGATGGGAAATAAAGTGTATAAATAAAGTGCATGAATAAAGAAATGAACATGTATGCAGAAATGACTATTTTGATGTGCAGTCATACCAACTCAAAGCTGCTCAGAGCAGGGTTCATACTGGTGATGAGTCAAACAATGAACGTGAGACTGAAGGCCTACAGGTGTCCTATACTCCATGACGTCTAATGCGCATGACTACAGCACTCATCGCGACTGGGAACATAATATTCTTTTGTATTTTTGTCTTATTTCTGTTGTTTCATTCATTTAATTATTATATTAATTTATCTATTTATTAATTTAAACTTAAGTCAGCACATTAGTAAATCCACTGTATGCAGAGCGGAAAGTGTGCCTCGCTCTCAATGCACATTCGGCCGCCATTTTGCTTTTTTTGTAATGCACCTAGTTAACTCAAGGTAAGTCGATAGAACTAACTCAAATCAGCTGTTCTGAAACCAAAAACTCAAAGTTTCGCATCTCTGTGTACATCTACTCAGAGTTCACTAAATTCAATGTACTTAAAAGCATACAATAGTCCTGCCGAAGGATTTAATGTCACGAGATATTTAGTCACGAGACAAATTCAAAAAATGTAAATACGTTTAAATAAAACTTTCATCTTTTAATTACGTTAAAAAATGAACAGGGAGCGGGGACAGGGTCCCTCTCGACCCTGCCCCTCTCTTGCCCCATGCCCCACTGAACTCTGACCTCATCCGCAGGTCCTTCCACAGTACTCAACAGTAACACTGTTCAAAAAGTAATTGCATTACTGATAACTACTTCTTAAAAGCCTTTTAACATTAATCACAAATATTTATGAATTTCAACAAAATAAAACTTATGAAAAGTCTTTAACACAAACTTGCCCAAAACGTATCAGACTTAGATACAGTAAGAAGTATGTTTGACAATTTGTCAAACAATTATACACAAGTCATTAAAATACTCAAAAACGAAGAGCAATAACTTTCTACGGTAAAGATATTTTATTACAAAATAATGAATTAAAAAAATACATTTATGTTTAGAATTATATCTCACAGTAGTTGTCTGTAGGTGGCGTTAATACACTAAACATTTCCCCCCTAAATCACACGTTTCCGTTAGCTTATTAAATGAGGGCATTTCATAGTATATTGGTTTTATACACACCTATAAAACACTATAACCTAACCCTAACAAAAAAAACAAAAATAAAATATGAAGGGCCTACTATTTTTAAAGATCTCTTTATAAATATTTACGTTCTTGCACGCACGTATATCGTTTGCATATTATACGTTCTGTATTTAATTCATGTAAGTTTTTATATGAAATATGTATGTACTTTCTTTCTAATAAGAATATTTTAAATGTACTGTTGCGTCTGAGTTTTCAACTACATTTCCCATGAGCCTGTGCGGAACTTGTTGTCGAGAGTAGGCGCGTGTCATTGTGGTAAGTGTGTGAATTTGTCTTTCCGCGTAAGTTGTTGGTATTCACTTTTGCTCTTGTTTGACGTTTATACAGTTAACGTCAGTTTAAACGGTTTATACTCTTGCTGCCTGTTAGTGGATCAAAACTGACACACAGCAAAATTGCGCGTTGCTAGACTGTATTAGCACGTAGCGGCTAAACGTAGCATTTCCTGCAGTAGTTGTTTGATTGCATTGGTGCCGAATACAATCGTGCTAATGTATCTGCAACTAAACTGTGCTGTTGGGTAATCCATATATCTGTACATTAGTTGGATCTGACTGTCTATGGTATTTTAGTTCATAAACTCAACATCAGCATCTGGTAACGGGAGGCGGGTGATGTAAGGATGCTGCGCAGAAAACCCACGCGCCTCGAGCTGAAATTGGATGACACGGAGGAGTTCGAAAGTGTAAAGAAAGAACTAGAGGTACACACAGTTACTTATCAGTATTACATTTGGTATTTTTGTTGTTATATTCTGAAATATATCTTCTGCACATGCAAATATTAAAGTCCCAGTGAAATTAAAAATGAAATATTGCTGTGTTTACAGCAGTGGTTCTTAACCTTGTTGGAGGTACTGAACCCCACCAGTTTCATATGCGCATTCACCGAACCCTTCGTAAATGGAAAAATATAATATGATTTTTTTCAAATTCAAAACATAGGTATATATTTTACTGGTGCACAAAATGAACCGTGCATCAACATCACTGTGTTTTAAAGAACAAAACCATTAAAAAAAAAATCCATTTCCTTGCAGGTTAAGGAAGTGTTCTAGTAGTTTTGCCGGTGCTAGACTAGAATTGCAAATCATGCAGTTAGGACGCTGACTCCCACCACGTTCCGTTATACATGTGAATCCATATTGTACATATTCGTCCGACCAAATTCTTTTTTTGCTCGACATAGTTAGTATGAAGGGATTCAAATATTAAGAACGAAATCACACGACGTACCATCACGACAGTCACAAGTCGACTTCTGAGCGCACCAAATTCCCTGCAGCACAGATAGGCCAAGCGATGTTGCGTGATCACCTGCAGCCAATGATGGCCAATCGGGGCGTGTCATCACGAATCATATGAGTCGGGTGTGTGTCTTGACCTCCACCGAACCCCTGAGACTGACTCACCGAACCCCTGGGGTTCGATCGAACCCAGGTTAAGAACCACTGGTTTACAGTAAATAGCATATCAATGTGGGTCATTTTCTTTTTCACATTCATTTATCCTCATAATATTCAGTTAAAATCTGAAAATGCACTTCAGCCCTGAATTGACTATCCATGATGTGAATTAGACGCTTGGCCAGAGCATCCCTTAACTCCTCCCCTTCAACTGTCAGTCTGTTGCCAGTCATTTTAAAATCAATGCAACAGCTGTTTTTACGCATCCTATCAAATCGCTGTGAAAAATGCAAGCCACACCCACATATTTTATGAAATTCCTTTTCACTCGTAAATGTGTCAGCATACGGAAGTAAAAAACAATCACAACTTCCGTTTCAGGGGGACTTTAATGGCTATGTTGTTACTGACAGTTGAATTACGGTAAAACAAAGGATAGTTTGTCCAACAAAAACATGGTTATTATGCTTTTGCTACAATAAAACCTTTGATACATTTCACTCAGTTTGACTCATCTTGTGTTTAATCTATATGTTTTTTTCTATGCTGATTCAGAGTCGGAAGAAACAGCGGGACGAGGTGGATGTAGTTGGTGTAGCTACATCAAGCGAGATGAGTGGAGCATCAGGTGCAGTCGCAGACGGGAAAACCAGAGAGCAGATGATCCACGAACGAATTGGATACAAACCACACCCGAAGCCCAACACATTACCATCACTTTTTGGGAACCTTCAGTTTTGACAACGGACACTAAGAAAATGTGATCATTGCACGAAAGGGGCCGAAATCACAGGCATTGTTGTTTTGCTATCTGTGTTAAGGAGGCTTCTGACAAACAACTTCCACAAAGGACTATTTTTCTACTTGGTTAATAAAGTAATACAAGTAAAATATGGGAGATGTTTTTACTTTACAACACTAAAATGACAAAAGTTGCCATTTTACAGTTGCTTTTATCTCTTACAAAAGCATTCAAGTTATACATTAGGGCTATATATATTTATACCCGTGTACTCTGGGTTTTGAACCCATGACCAGCTGTAGAAACAATCCTTATTACAAATGAGTTTGACCAAACAAATTCTGCTTCCAATCATACAATATTTATTTCTCATTTACTCTAAATGATTGTACTGTTTGAACTGTAAACAGCCGAGAAAATGTTAACACTGCATCAGTGGGCGTACATGTTTTCCACAATAGAGAAAATCATGATACGCAACTTCAAATCGACTGGCAATTTGTACAAACACATGATGTGGATATTCTAAAATTATAAAACTTTATTTGAACTAAAACTAAACAACTGTAGGAAATTATAAACATCTACAAAGGAAAAAAAGAGGGCCGGCTTTCTTAAAAACCCACATGCTTATTTGAAATAGGTGATCCTGTACAAAAAAAAACATTTTTGGGTTAACCGTTTAAAACTTTGAAATCTGAGGGTGCAAAAGTATCAAAATATTGAGAAAATTACCTTTGAAGTTGTTAATCATAGGCACTGTAGCAGGCCATCCACTCACAAAAATAAAGTTTTTATATATTTAGGGAAATTTACCAAATATCTTCATGGAACATGCTCTTTACTTAATGTCCTAATGATTTTGGCATAAAAAAATCTATAATTTTGACCCATACAATGTACTTTTGGCTTTTACGTAAAATGTTCACGTGCTTCTTTAGATTCAGGATCACATACGTGGTTTTGCTTTTATCACATCAAGAAAGCCTTTGGTTCTAGCCATTTGTTTTAACAATGAACACTTACATTGGAGATAACTGGTCCCAGTTTGCAAAAGGCACACCCCTTTAACATAAGGAGCACAAATTACATGACAAACTAAATCCACATACGGAGATCTGGGAACTGACTGAATGGTGACCTTGATGTTTTTATTATCATGGTTTGCTTTAGATCACCACAATTATGTCATTTTAAAAAAAAAAGGATTAACATAAACAACCAAAAAACACAAGTACAATGTGTCGTTTAAGTAGCGTTACAAATATAAATTATAAAAAGAAATCTTACTGGTGACACTGGCATCAGATATAATTTATTTTCTCACCGACCCCCCCATATATTTACTTAAAATCACTCCAAAAGGGAGCAAGGTTCAACTTACTCTGTAAACTCAAGAGTCCCACAACAGATCGGATCTCGCTATCTCTGTGCAAATATGACAATGAATTAAATTCAGCATTCATGTCTACACAATAGACCCTGATTATTATGGACATTTTAATCATTTCCAGCAGCTGTGATGCTAATATAAAGAAACGCATGGTTAAGAATAATAATCCGTTAACAACCTCATGACACCTTTTTCTGGGTTCGCCAGATTTGGGTTGGCTTTTAGAGTCTAAAGTCGCCCTTTTTTGTGTGTGTGTGTGTGTGTTCCTTCATTTAAGGCAAAGGGTTCAGTAAGGCCCAAAAGCACCTTCATGAACTTGTGAATGGCAGATGTGAACACACTCAACAGGCTGATCCAAAGTGACCGTTCATTCATATAGTGTACTATGACCGTGGAGGTAGACTGTTAGGCTGTGCACACGTATCTTAACATCATGAATGAAAACAAACTGTAGAACAAGTTGGAGTCGAAGTGACCGAGAAGATGGAAACTGGGTCGACATATGGGCCTTTTTGTATAAAACTAAGTGGAACAAAATGGAGCCAGGCTTTAAAATAAACTGGAATTAAGCAGGTGTTTCTTATACAGAGTTGTACTTTTGAATTGAATAGTGGGTTTTCTTAAAGGTTTTATATGTCGGGGATCATCTGTGGGGTTGTTGAGAGATTAATGACAGTGTTCTGTAATGTCCACCACTACTGCTTTTTTCCAGCTGAACAGGAAGTAGCCGAAACCTGCGCCCGCTGCCACGGCGATGCACAGGTAACCGTTGTACGTCATGAACACCAGCATAAGGAAGTAACTGACTACAACTTGGATGATGTGCAGAACCGTCTGGAGTACATGTGAAAGACTTAGCATTCGCTGGCTAGACGACAAACAAGAAAACAGATTCAAACGTATTAGAGGATTGTAATCATCACGTCAACAGTATGATGAAAATGCTGATAATGCTTTATTGCATGTAATGATGATTAATGATGATGTTTGCCTGTTATTCACAGACGTCTTTGTTGAACTATAAAAGAATAACAAAACTTTTAAAGATCATATTTTAAAGATCGTTGATAACCACACCAACATTGGATCCTGTTGATTTCTATTGTACGAACACAAAACATCTTCTCCCGTGTTCCACATACGAAAGAGACGTTTTGAATGACGTAAAGGTGAAAAAAGATAAAGGGACAGTTCACCCAAAAATGCTAATTCCGTCATCATGTACTCATCCTCGAGTATAAAAGTATAAAATCGAGAAAGATATTCAGAAGAATGCTTGTTACCAAACAGTTCTCGGCCACCATTGACTATCATCGTAGGAAAAATGAGAACGGTTGTGCCCCAGAACTGTTTGCTGTTCTACATTCTTCAAAACATCTTCATTTGTGTTCAACAGAACAAATAAATGTATATTGATTTGGAACCACTTGAGGGTGAGTCAATGATGACAGAATTTGCATTTTTGGGGGATCTGTCCCTTTAATGCCCTGGCTTGGGCATGTGTTTGGACCTTGATTCCTGAAAAACATGCATACTATTTTCACTGACCCGACTGTTTTGTGGGTCTCCATGAGTACGGTGCCATCAGATCCAGGGATGGGCATGGAGTTGTAACGGACGTTCACCTGATTTCTTCTCAAGAGGATCTCACGGCTGATCTTAAGCCCCTCGTAGAACATAGCCAGCAAGAAAACGCCAATGCAGACACCTACCATCTCTGCAGACAAAGAATGAAAAAAAGTCAAACAACTGCCTAAACAACATTGTTCCCCAAGTACTAACCGCGATGTGCCAGTTTAATTGAACTAGCTTACAAATCTAGTACAACTAGTTAAACCAGTACACAGGAATCTTGATCTTTACAGTAATTGGGCATCTTATTACAGTAAGTGCGTATCCTGACAGCTGGTGACATTGTTTGCTAATGGGAGTTCATACTCGACTGAGCCAGCACTCTTGTTGATAGTCTCATATTCTGTCATTTTCATAAAGTCTAACTTGTTTGTATCTGCATATGTCAGCAATTTATAAATATGTAACCAACTGAGTAATCTTACCTCCTGGTGTGTTGATAAGAAATCCAGCGAACAGCACCTCGACATTTTTGTAGCCAAAGTAGAAGGTCATTTGCTGCATGAAACAATATCATTTTAGTTTCGTTGAACATTGCTTTACACTTGCTTTAGAGAGGCAAATAGTCAAGTCAAGTCAGCTTTATTTATTTAGCGCTTTTTACAATTTTCATTGTTACAAAGCAGCTGTACAAGAGAACATTGACTATAAGCTAAACATATAAGGTTATGCAAATCAAAACACAAGTCAAATATCAGACACACTCTAAATTTCTATATGCAGTGTTAATTAAATAAGACCATAAATTTCTAGCAGCCCCCCGGCAAGGCAAACAGTGCAAAACAGTATGCAAACGGTGGTGAAGAACCCAAAACTCAATTGGAGGAGAAAAAAACCTCAGAGGGAAACCAGGCCTAACCAGGGGATTCCAGTTCCCCTCTGGCAAAAGCTGCAGCCTCTGAACAAGCTCGACAGTGCTTTGATTTAAGATTATCATTAATAATCTAATAGCGGTTGAAGTTTTGTAGAGTCGCCACATCCTTCGTCCAGCTCTATCATCACAGCATTTACAAATAGTAAGACAACACAACTAAAAGTAAATAGTACACAACGCTTCATCACCAAGGTGGCTTTTTAACTAGGGGTGAATGTCTAAATACTGAGGCACAATATGATCTAAAGGCTTACCATCATCATGTCATGATTTCCATTGCCTGAGTCGGGATGCGTATCATGGCCCCCGTCTGTGATTGGAGTTGACATGGTTGCTTCCACATGGTGGTTGTGACCTGCATGCGACATATCTGTCAAACTGCTATGGGTACACTGGAGGGATTGAAGCAAAAACAAACAAAAATGGTTAGAAACCATGTGAGTTAATAGCTTCAAAATTGGCAGAGTGCATTGAAGATATAAAACATTGGATGACTTAGAATGTAAAAGAAGGACATTACAATAAAACTAAAATATTACTTATCGGACCAAAGACACGTAAACCGAATATTTCGGATTATAACCTGCAAGTTGAAGGATGTACTGTTACTCCAACAATTACAGTAAAAGATCTAGGCGTTATATTAGACAGCAACCTTTTGTTTGGAAATCACATCTCAAAAAGCACAAAAACAGCCTTTTCCACCCTAGAAATGTTGCCAAATTACGAATTATTCTATGTGTTGCTGACGCAGAGAAGCTTATTCAAGCGTTTGTGACCTCAAGATTTGACTACTGTAATGCTCTACTTAGTGGTTGTCCTGCATCATCAGTAAACAAACTACAGTTAGTTCAGAATGCAGCTGCCAGAGTTCTAACCAGGTCCAGAAAAAACCATCACATAACCCCAATTTTATCAACCCTTCACTGGCTACCCATTAAGTATCGTATTGAGTTTTTTTAATTAAAGCCTTAAAGGGTTTAGCCCCTATACCTACCTAACAGAGCTTCTATCACACTACAACCCATCACGCTCTCTAAGATCTCAAAACTCCGGACTTTTGATAACACCTAGAATAACTAAATCCACCAAAGGGTGTAGAGCTTTTTCATACGTAGCACCTAAACTCTGGAATAGCCTTCCCAGTACTATTTGAGGGTCAGACACACTCGCCCAATTTAAATCTAGATTAAAGACGCATCTTTTCAGCCAAGCATTCACTTAATGCAAAATATGCTAAATAAACCACCAGAGACTGCATTTATTAGATATAATAATTGAACTTGTTCTATAAAACACCATGTAGTTTGTTTGACCTTTTTTGTGTTTTTCGGTTTCTATTTTCCGCTGTAAAGCTGCTTTGCAACAATGCACATTGTGAAAAGCGCTATAAAAATAAAATTGAATTGAAAATATCTTCTTTTGTGTTTGGCTGAAGAAAGAAAGAAATGAGGGTGAGTCTACGATTAAATCATTTGTATTTCGGGGGTAAAATAAAAAGATGGATAAAAAAGAACACGATAAAATGAAACTGCCGGGTTACTTTCAAAAAGATTTTACTGTCACAGCCTTGACATTTTTTCTTCCAGGAACTTGGTACTATGAACTCATCAGTCCCACCTGAGGTTACACAATGATCACCACAGACATGACCTCATAAACTTGATGATTACTGTTGGTCATAAATACAGTATTACTCTCCGTTACTGCCAATTCAGGTTTAAAGTGTAAACTCCTATGAACTATCATACTTTATGTCACTGTATGAAAAAAAATCGAGTTCGTACAGATGTCCTAACGGAGTAACCACACTAAAAACAAATATTGTGGTTACTCCGTTTCTAAATCAACCAGGATTCCAATGCATTCTCTTTTCAAATTGTGAATGATATGTATTTATTGTTTTGCTATCTTTAAGGGACAGTTCACCTATAAATTACATTTCTGTCATCGTTTATTCACCCTCATGTTATTCAAAACCTGTACACCTGCTGTTCTTCCGAAACTTTGTATCTCCATATCTCGTGATTTTTATTCTTTTACCATAAATCGTCATTATTAGCCACCCTATGTTCGTCCCTGGGTTTAGCAAATATCAAACCAATAAAAAGTATTAAAAAGTGCGTGTCAACATTGACAACACCATGTCATCACTTAAAAAGTAAGTATTTTTCCATTTCCTGAAAAACAGCGAATTTGGACAAACAAGGTTTCAGAAGGACGGCAACGATGACTCCTCCATCTGTGGAATACAAAAGAAGATATTTGGAGAAATGTGCCAGTGGTAGTTAGTTTGGAATGATATGATGGTGAGTAAATGATGAAAACGTATCATTTTGGGATAAACCCTAAACTTTAAAGATAAACAGCAGCACTTCGGGTTTTAAACATCCATATGAGTATGTGTGGTGTTGTGTAAGCTTTTGGGGCCAGTTTTTGTGATCTTGTGCTCTTAAAAATCTATCAAATGCCCAAAAGGACTAACAATTACACGAGACCTTCTCTAACTGAATGCCCCGACCGCCCCAGGCTGTTCACTTAAAGAACACTGTCCAGCTAATTGAATACATACCCCCATAAAACAATTATTTCCTTCATTTAAGGGGCAAATCTGTTTTCCTAAAGGTCTGGAACAGCCTCAGGGTCAACGTTACATTAGTAATGGCTCTATATGATACACAGAAAGTACTGAAAAAGTCCAGCCACACGAAATAAAGGTGCAATGATGATGCATTTGTATCTGTACTAACCAATGGTCAACTAGTTGTGTTTGACAAACACGAAATAAAATATTCCCTCATGTTCAGCCAAGATTCATAACATCGATCTGGGTCCACTTTGCAGTACACACAGAGAGCAAATGTCCCCCACATAGTGTTCATTTCTGTCAGTCTACACAATGTGTGCACTGTTGTAACAAAGTAAAACGTCACGTGACCGTTCAACAACAGATATTAAACTAATCGCCTCACAAAAGAAAAAAAGCATGTTGAATCGGATGTCTTCTATGACGTATTATTACATTTACGGTTTTCAAGTCTTACATCTTGTCTTGAATCTTGATTGAATTTTAGTTTTAACTATATAATAATATATTTAAAAAATATATATATATATTTTTTTTTATAGCTATAGTTTACCAGATTAACATTTGTATTTGCATATAAATATATGTGACTTTTGATGTTATCGCTTAGACAAAACACAGAAACGTGACACAGTATAGCACTTTGTTATTTTAATGTATTTGAGCTCGAATAGCTCGATTAGAGGATTCAATCCCCAAGGAACACGATTTTAAAAAGATTTTTTTTCCTGAAACCGTCTGCCAAAATGCCTTATTAATGCAAATCATGATATCATGAAAGTAACTAACTTTTTTGAATTACCGTAATCATTATGGTACAACCATAGAACCATTTTCTAGGCATATATCTTTAACCGAAGCTACATTAGCTAAATTCTACATTTTATTCCATCTATAATTAAACAATTTGGTACAAACAACTGGAATCTGTATTCTAAAAACAATAGACTAAAAGCGAAACCAGAATTTATCTGAAAAATCTGTTCCGACTCACCCTTACAAAATCTGTCACCTCTCTTGGTTGGTTTCGCTCCTAAAGGAAGTTGCTTTCTGACTGGTGATCAAGCAACATGCAAGTTTTTCTTGTCAGTCCTATCTTACCATCCTCACCATTCAGGTTAGATCGAAGCGTAATCTAAAAAGAGACAGGAACAGCAGTGTTGGGGAAATACAGCGCGTGGACGGTTACTTAGAAATGGCTTCTCATGTGACCCGGAGCCTGCCTTTTATTTCCCTCTCCTGACATTAATCCCATCACAAGGCTTTAGCCGCACCCACTAGAAAACTTACTGCCTAAAGAAATGTCTTTTGAAACATTTACTCGCTGTACACTATGAATGGAAATAAAAAAAAATATTATTCAATCTTAAACATATAAGTGCTTAAAAGGTTCTTCAGAGCGATGCCATAGATAGAAGAACCATTTTTGGTTCCACAAAGAACCATTCAGTCAAAGGTTCTATAAAGAACTATCTCTTTCTCAGACTTTTGTTCAGATTTTACGCAGATTTTCAGTCTGGATTTGTTGCAGAAAGTCTGTGCAGATTTTATCAGTTAGTGTGTTTCTATCGGAAACGTTAAAAAGTCTGAAATGATATGCTGTATGAAGTCAAGTTTAAAAAAAAAGATTTTAAAAGTCTTTGGTGTATTCCAGCCATTACTTTTTTATAATCTGAAGAACCTTTTTTTCACCACAAAGAACCTTTTGTGGTTTCCTTTTGGAAGAACCTTTTGTTAGTGTTCTTTCTTTAATCTCACACTTCATGTAGTAATGAGGTCAATAGACAATGAAACGTCACAAATGGTTGTATGGAAATTACAACCAAATCTTATTTTATAACCTTGAGCAAAATAAATCTGGTTAGAAAAAATGCTACAGTTCCACAACACTACTTGTTGCACTATTGGCTAGATTAAGGTTTTGAGCTGAAAATGACAAAAAGAAAACTATTATTAATATTAAAAGTTAATTAAACCAATATTCAATTATTAATGATAATATGTATCGTTTAAAAAAGAATAAGGTATTTTTAAATAAATATCAAAGACAATGGACTTGAAATTAAATTGCTTTGCAAATCTAATCACATAACAAAACTTTATATCTCAACATATATGGTTGAATGATGTCTGCACTGCTGTGTAATAACTTTATGACTGCATTTTCAGCTTTTAACAGTTCAGACGGACAAGGAGTGCACGTCACATAGGTAGTATGGAAATTATAATCAAATCTGATTTAATAACCTTAAGAAAAATGTATCTGGTTTCGAAAATAATGGAAAGGTCCTACAACACTTGACTATTGGCTAGAATAAGGTTTTGATCTGAAAAACCAATATTTAACTATTTATAATAATGTTATATATTTTTTTAATAAATATGCAAGACAATGGAGTTGAAATTAAATTGCTTTGCAAATCTATTCACATTAAAAAACTTTACGTATGAACATATATGGGTGACTGATATCTGCTCTGCTGTATAATAACTTTATGACTGCATTTTCAGCATTTAACAGCTCAGACAGACACGGAGTGCACATATGATCATACAAGGACTAAGGTTTTTAGGATTTTGTCAATTATTACTGATTATTATGATGTTCAGACTATGATAAGTTGGTCATAAACAGAATACAAGCAACAGAACGTGGACAAGGTCACGTGCCGTTGTATGAGCCACATTCAACAGAACCAGCGGTGTGATCTGACTTTAGTCAAGTCGAGATCAGGTACAAAGTGCAGCGCTCCAGAAAAATGTCATCCAAAATTTCACAACAGCAAACAAATAATGTTATCCAACCAAATTTTAAAATGAGAACATTTTGAATTGTTCCACATCACAATTATTCAGCCTCATGTCTGGAAACATCTATACTAAACCGTGAATGATCAAACATTATAGCAATTATGGCTTTTTGGTTAAGAACTAACTAAACTAAAAAAAGAAATTTTGGGTATATATTATATATATTGAACAAGTGTATAAAAGATTTGTGTTCGAAGCTGTTTCCTTACCTTACCCGATTCACATCAGTAAGCTTAGGCTACAATGATTTGTTACCGGAGCTGTTAGGTCAGATTTTACAGCAAATGTCAGTTTGACTTCAATGCAATGTCAGTTTGACATTTTAACGCAATTGTATGTTTCATACAGAGATGCTGTGGCAAACATTACGCATTGCAGCTGTAACTAAAGAACATTAAGGCGTTTTAAAGAAAAAGAGCTGCTCTTATACTATGTGCTGAATGTCCAATTTGGCTGAGGCCAAGGACAGTATTTGGGATTTTCAAGTGTTTTTTATAAAGAAAAACATTTGTGAAAAAATTATGAATGACATGTTCCTCAACAGAACAACTCACAGAAATCAAACACCAGTCAGTTTTAGAATTGTTTTGGATGAAATATTCACTGTAACAATTCAAGGAGAGATAATGTAAGTTTCTGGTAGAATGTTGTCTGTGTTTTGTTGGCAATCGGCGCGTATGTGCATAAGGTTCACCACATGAACTTATTGTGAATCTGCAGTTATGAAGGGATAACGCAATGATGTATTGTGTGCTTCTGCACACCTTCAGGAGGTCATCTGTTTTCGTAAATAACCGTACGGCTGTATCTGTCTTTTATAAAGTCTTGTGTCGCCTATCGCTCCCTGAATTCGCTTTGGATAAAAGCGTCTGCTAAATGACGAAATGTAAATGTTAGAAATGTGATCAAACTAAAAACTCTTTGAACATAAGAAGGATGCAATAATACTCTATAGGTCCTCAAGCTTAATGTGAGATTGGCAGAAACTGCGTGTGTTACATCCGCTAACGTTAAAGGAGATGTGTAATGTTGAATTGATATTGTACAATTTAAATGTTATTTCATACTTTTATGACTTTCTCCTATTTAGATTTTCAGTCTAAATAGAACAATTGATCTAACTATGACCCTTTCCTCAGACTTAACTGTGCTCCATATTTTCTACTCATGTTTATTAAACATCGTGTGTGAGATGAAGAGAGAAAACTTAACGCATTGAGAATGACATGATGAACTCTGACCTTTATAAGATTAAACGTTCCATGGTACTGATCATAGTGTGAGATGATTTCATCTTTCTTTCTCAGCACAGTTATCCTCACCACTAGCATGAACCCCTGTTGTTTTGACTAATAATAGCCGGTATGTCTACAGTTTCAGAAGTCGATTTTTGAGACCGATGAACGATCAATCATCAGCTGTTCATCTCAGAAATAAGATATCGTGTGTTAATAATCGTGACCCTTTGTCGTTTTAAACATCTCAAAGATCAAAGCGCCGAAGATTCGAACTGTACAATGTCTTCTCAGAGGTCAAAGGAGAAAAAAATACGTTTAAAAGTAGCATATATGCTTTTGGGACGTATAAACTCTTACCCTTACAGCATGCGGAATGTACGTCCACGGGGTTCTCTTGGGCTCTTGATATTAACTGCAGAACATCAGTTTTAGGAAAAGAGTATCAGTAGCGTCTGATCTTTGCGATGTTCCTACTGACCAGCAGAGAGACGCTACAACGACGTGACGTAACGATTGTGAAGTCATCTGCAAACACAAAAAAGTCCACAATAAAAGACCCCCGTTCAGTCTTTGACTGACGGTATTAACTGTGCTTGTGTAATAAAGAAAAAAACAGAAAATGTGTTTTATTGTTAATCATAGTCATTTCAAAATAATTAAGAAACGCACTCACTTTATTGTAATTTTTTAATGAAAGAAAAATTAAAATAATCACAGAAAACGTTTCATTGCGCATTTTACCACTGTTTCATAGCCCGCATGCAAGACCGACAATTGCATGTTTTAAGGCGTGAATGTGATGGAAGATTGTTCGTTCTGTTTAATTCCGGTATCTGTCGCAGTGGTGAAGAATATAGATTGTGATTCTAATATTACAAAAGACAAACGATTGACGAAACTGCTGTTTTGAAGCAGATTCCAGCTTTCGGCGCTTTTTGTGGCTTATTTCACGTCGCGTGATATGACGCAATTAAAGTCTATTCTGCTTCCTTTGCCACATGGCAGTCAGACGAATCTTATTTTTTATCTTTTGGTGACGTTTAATGTTTCACAAAAAATATATATTTGAAACATATCTAGAACTGTGTCATTTGTTAATTGCAGGATCAATTTAGGCAATCTTTCTGCAGTGTTTAGCGATTGTGCACTTTCATTTTACTAGATCGTTACTAGATTAAGTTATTAAAATACGTTGAGATTAAATGTATTATCTATTTTTGAAATCGCCGTTTAGCAATGTTAGTTAGATTTTGACGGTAAGGGCCAAAGTAGCTAACTTGCGACCTCTAGCGTTGCTCGTCGCTGTTGTCATATTCACTAATTCACTTTAACTTATTTTTTTACTGTCAGTGTTTGAGAAAGATAAGACAGCAAACTATAGTTGGATCTAATATATATATATATATATATATATATATATATATACTGTTTATATTTTCACTTTATTGAGCGCTGCTCTATTAAATAAACAGTGCAATGGAATCATTCGTACACCAAGCCTTTTATTACATTTTCACAGCAGGTTTAAATACAGGAATGTCGTCTACATACACAGAACAAAAGCGCAGGAAGAAATTGAAGCCATTTACTACGTTGTGATGTCAATCATAGGCTGTCACAGAAGAGTCACTGGGGGTAATTCTATATTTGCATCAACTAGATAAAACCATAACATCTGATTACTCATAAATTAACAACACAGCATCAAGATACAGACACTCACACGACATTTAAAGGTATCATTCACAACACAAAAGTAACTCACTTTGATAAACTGGACAACACTACTGCTTACTGAGAGAACAGAGACAAAGACTTGTAGTTGATCAAACCAACGATATATGTTAACAATAATGAAATACTACCGAATTGTGTATGGTAGAATACCAAGACAAGGATTCCTTATCCCAATTGATATCAACTGCATTTTATACCATTAAACCGGAATTACATTTGAATGAATATCTTTGGACACTGTAGGAAATGCGAGATGTGTTTTGTTGACAACCAGATTTGAGAATGTTTTTTAAGCGGCGGGGACTGTAACATATGATATTGTCCATGGGCAGTCTTTGTCTCAGTGATGTGTGGGTCTTTAGGAATTGTAATGGATGTGATGGTTGGACTGGGGTGTTTATCCAGCAAAACGGTAGTTGGCGTGGATCTCTGGCTTAATGTCGCAAACCATCTTCAGCAGGTTGGCAAGCACAGCCTCCCTGTTTTGTTGATAACTCTTCTGGATGTGGCTCATCTTATCCACAGTCTCCTTATCCACCTCTACAGCTGAGTTTCCGTGGGATCCCAGTGCCTAATGGATAATGCCAGGAGACATTAGCTTTAAGGCATAATCTTTTATCTCTCGCCCAAAAGATGCTTAAAAACGGATACTACCGCTGATGTATGTGTACATTACACACATTTTAATGTCTCAAGTTGTTTTGAGAACGATGTTCAGAAGGTTTATAAGATTGCGATAGTTTGTGATAAAATCTTCGAACTTGAAACAGAAACCAGTGATCTCCAACGTTGTGCCCGTGGGCACCTGGTAGCCCGCATGAACTCTGTAAGGTGCCCGCTAAACACAGGGCTCACCAATAATGCTCAAGACAGTTGACAAATCTGCGACAATACCGATTGTCATGAAAGTATTATAAGCTTTAATATATTCAAGTGCAAAAATATCTGAAAGGAAACCGAATTTGGTTCTGTGAGCATAAAAATAGGACATGACATGTTTAAAGTTTGACAGTATGTTAAACTACAGGATTTTAGATATTTTGGTAGCCCTCGCTTACAAAAAGGTTGGAGACCCCTGATTTAAACCATAGCAAAGGCAAAACTCACCGCAGCCTCCTTAGTCTTAAACTCTTTCTCTCGCTGCAGACGGTACTGTTCAATCTCAGCCTGTGCCTCCTCTTTAGCCTGCTTCAGACGTCGGTTCTTCCCTATTCAAAAAGAGAGAAAATGAACCAAACAATGTTTATAGAATACATGATGATATACAGTACAGATAAGCATATTAGCATTGGTTGGAATAAAATAATTCACTCCGTCAAGGAAAACTGTGTCTTGCATACAGGAAATGAAAGCTGGAAGTGTCTTTTTTGAAGAATAAAAGGGAACTGAAGGAATGTATCATGATTCAATGTCACTGGGACATTTAGCAAAATAGCTATTTACACCAATTTTTTTCAACATAAAGAATATGACAACGTTGAAAATATTTCTCGATGTAATCGTTATATATGAAAACAAACAATTACAACCAGTTTTTAAAATAGCATTTTTAACAATATTACTCATCGGTCCTTTTAATGAATTTAGTGAGCCTTGCTAGCAAGCTAATTTTACAAAAACAAAATGGCCATAAATACGTGCATTCAACGACAATAGAAAACACATTAACCGAAATTGTAACAAGCTAACACAGTATTTCATTTGGAAATACACACACATCGCCAGCAGAATGATTTTAAGGATTGACGTTTTCCAGAAAGCCTGCTAGCCGAGTCTGTGGCGGTGACAAGCAAGACGACCACTTACTTTTACGAGCTTCTGCGACCTTTTCTGCGGCTCGTTTCTCAGCCTGCAATAGCTGTTGGATACCCTGAGACTGGCTCGCCATGATCGACTAATGTCTATTCTAAATGACTGTGGATGATGCTGTTTTGATGCCTGTATCTCCCGCAGCGAGAAGGTCGACTGATCGTCAGCTGACCGAGCAGTGACGAAACTGCTGATGACAATCACGTGACTGCACGGGACCGACGCTCACACCACGGACGGAGGGCGTGCCAGTAACAAAAATCTGTCATAATAATAAACTGTTCATAAATAAAGTCTTTAACATACCCTCCATCGAACCATCATTTAAGACACCTTTTGTTGTGACCAGCCGACCCCCCTAATCTCTTTGAACGAATTTGACTTAATACAACAATTATGACATGTTATAACAAAATGTAAATGAATCATTTAAAAATGGCATCCTAAAGTTTTTTTGTTCGCTAAATATAAGTTGTTATTAGTAAGGGGAAAATAGGGACGCCAGACATGCGTGTTGCGCTCACGAAACATCGTCATCTCGAGGCCGTAGTGTATATTTTGATGCCGACAGTCAGACGGACAACCGCCGACTGTCCATTTAATCCGAACACCATGGCGCGTCCATCTCTGTGTAAACCAAAGCGGCTTGCAAGTGTTTAAAAGTGGTCTCTTTCCAGCAGACTCGTTTATATCTCGACCCACAATAAACACCTGTCTGCCTTACAAATAAACATCACATTTCAGGCGAAGCCGTGATATTCGTTGTCGACTACACACACGTCGCACACACAGACTGTTGGAGGGTCGTGCGCTGCGCGTCATAAGCTCTGGCAGCAGCGGAGCTGAGCGGAAACCCCTCCCGAATCCCAACTCAACTCCTCCAGCCCCAGTCAAAGAAAGAGGAATACCGAGGAATCAGGAAACACGGATAAATACCACAATACTCCAGTACAGTAAGTGCACAAGGTCTTCTATCACACAGGCCGTTTTATTTATTCGGAAAACTGCGCGAAGTGTAGCGTATGTCTTAGTCGTGTCCATACGTATTCCAGATTTGTGCTGTTTTTACAAAGGAAAAGGCCAGGCAGCATTAGCAGGGCAGCGCTAGCAGCAGCTAACGTTCTACCGACACAGGAAAGCCAATGTACGTGTTCGGTGTGCTTTTAAAATCCGCTTCGCAGTGTTTCGAGTGTCCGTAAAAGTGATTTCAGGTGGTCTTGGATGTCAGTGTTGGACGTTTTCCTAAAAGCAAAGAGTCGCCCGTTAGTTTCCTAAACTTTTGACAACAGCGGTGTGTGAACAGGGACTGTGAGGTTAACCAGAGAAACTGTTGTTCCCTCACCTTGCTATTAAAAAAAGGAAATCATTCTCGCATTACGCTTTTCGGACAATATTTTGAAGAGATGAGGAATACTGTGAGTTTTTAGTCTTTTATGTGCATGAAGAAACGAGTTGTCATACAGATCTGTCCCGAACTCACGCAATGAAAAGTTATAACCGCAATTCAGTTTTTCTTTTCTACTGTATATGCGCAGTGATGATATCAGAGAATAAGAATATTATGATACTAACATGTTTGTGGTGGCATTGTATTTTGTTTACACGAGTTTGCTTCAAAGAAGACATTGGTGGTGCTTGTCCAAAAGAAAAGACATCAAACTGTATGAATGTCATTGCGTTAAAATAACAAAGAATGTCATTTATGGAGCTAAAATGGTCACTTTTTGAAAGAATTCACCCCACATTCCGTTTTAAATGATGTCAGTTCCTTCAAGTTCACACAGGTGCTTAAGAAGAGGAACCGCTGAACTACCAACTTTGTTTCACTTATGTTTCCCAACTATCACACCTTTTTCATTTTATTGAATTATAATAAAAAAAAAACTAGATATTCTAATTCCAATTTTGGGAACTTTATTCAATATTTCATTAAATGCATTTTTGCATCACTCTTAAAGGAATAGATCACCCTTAAAATGAAAATTCAAACATCATTTACTCACCCTGTTATCATTTCATACCCGTGTGATTTTCTTTCTTCTGCAAAACACGAAAGAAGATATTTTAGAAAAATGTCGGTAACTAAAAACACGTCCACATTGACTTCTATGTGTGGACACAAAACCGGTGCAAGTCAATGGGGACCATTGGTTTGCCGTTACCAACATTTTACAAAATAACTTAGTTTGTGTTCTGCATGTGTAAAGAAATGACATCATTTCCATTTTGATGATTTACTGTTCTTTTAATCGCAAGTCCCAATATTTTTATTGCCGCTAGAAATACGCATTAAATATGGTGGTTTTATTGAATCATTTCCTGTTTTTGCACACTTTGTACTGTGTTTTGGATTGTTATCTGTCAAATTGTAGAAAAGATCTGTCAGAACCACCGGGCTAAGACCCCATCGAGTATTCCATACCGTAAAGCAGAAATTGAGCAACAATCCTTCGGTCTTTTGGATTAGAATAGCACACAGTCTATTTCTTAAAACACCATTACATGTAGCAAATAAACCACCATGCCCCACAAAGCACATAGTGATGGTGGTCACAAGCTGCTCACTCTGTTTACATGTTTTATTTGGTGTCCCATTCCTTAGAAGCCTGTGTGAGACGCGCATTCCTCAGCCAGTGTGTTCAGAAGTGCTATTCAAGCTGTTGTGCCCCCACAGAGCTGTTCTGTAACACACAGCAAATCCTTGTTAAGTTAAACTCCCACTGATATGGGCCCGGCCAATAATTGCGGCATGCTTACAGTGTTTAGTGATCAGATGTTTACGGCTCTGATATTTCATCTAGGGTGACCTGGGCCCCCAACAATTTCTGAAAATGTGAGACGTTTTTCCAATGACAAGGAAACTCTTCAATAAAATGTCACAAAAAGGATATTCATTTTTGACTGACGTCAATGAATGAATGACAGATTAGAAGCGCCCGTGTATTCGTAACAGGTTCCAGGTAGATCGTTTCGTTTAAGATGTCACATGATTTACGTCAACCATCAAACCAGAAATGAACGTTCTTACTGCCACGCAAAGATTTCAGAACGATCAGAACTGTTAAACTGCATCTAACGCTGTTCCTTTACCAGTGTTGTTTCAGCACAGTACATGATATGAGGGAAACCGCATGTGGCCATTTCTCTCATATATAGCAGTCACTGTTTTCTTGTGGCTTTTCGACGTACCCCTCTACAAACACCTTTTGCAGTTCGTAGATAGCGTACAATTGCTGTGAACGATCAGGATTCCAGTTTGTTCTAAAAGTCGATTGGTTGTTTTAAAGCAAATTTTCAGCAAAGCCATTGCATCAAGTACCTGATGTAATGAAAGGTCTTTTTCAGTTACACAATAGTCTTGTAACACGACTGCTGGTGGGAAAATGGATAACGGAGTTGCCTTCCTGTATGAATCAGTGGTCCGGTTCCTTTTGGTGAAACGAGAAGAGCAGAAGGCATGTACTCAAGATAAATAGGTTTTTAGGGGCTTTGGGAAGTATTACACTAAACTACTAATCTCTGTAGTAAGCCTCCGGTAAGTCTAGACTACAAACCATTTCACCATTTTTGTATAACAAAAGCATTTTGAGTTATTTGATATAGTTGTTATTTAAACATAGCAAAATGAATTGTTAATGCAATGGTGTCGCATTTTACTCGCAAGGTGGAAACTGACGTTTTTATCGCATATGGTTGGTCAGCCGTAAGTAACAGTAGGTGTCAAAAATGCAATTGCACAGGTGTTGAAAATGCGTCGCATATCTTTCGGTATATGCGGTTGAAGACTCTTTGGAGAGAACCAGATTTTCTAGTGCGAGTTGTAGTCGTGTTTCTTAAGTTAATGGTGAATTTCTCAGGTGGTTTTAGCCGGTGGTCACACAGGAAGTCTGTTTTCACTTGACTTGCACTTCTCTTTAAACAGTGTTCTTTGTCGCTGTTTAAAGGTCTCTGTTTTATGGCATATTCCTCAGTTTTGCTCGAGTGTGGTGGTTGGGTGAGGCTATAAAGTGGAATGCAGACCTGCTGCTAAGGTAAGAGTGTGTTGTTGTTATTCAGGACAGGTTAGGGTTTTGTGGTGAATATACAGGCTATGCGTCATTTTCTCATGGACGCTTGTCTTTTGCAGACTGTTTATTAGGCAAATATATATATATTTGTCAAGATGGTCACTTGTTTTATGCTCAAATAGGTAGTCCACACTTTTACACTGGTTGAGGATCATTTTTGAGCTCTGGATCTACACCTTAAGTTGGTCAAAGACAAAAATGGGATCAAGGGCAAGTGTAATACTACTTTAAAATGTTGTTGTTAAAACAAAACGTTTTCTGTTTAATTTAATTGTATTTTTGTTTTAGTTTTTCCATGCAAAAAATTAATATAATTCATTTTTCCCTGATTTACAAAAGACGGACACTAAAATGTCATTCAGTGTAACTATCTTGTCAGGCATATTTACAACAAAAATAATTCTACGACATATTAAAAGACCCCAAATGCTTATTAGCTGTAATATATATCTTTTTTAAATTTGCCACTATACTAGGTTTTGCCCATCTTTCAATAAGATTTTCTTGCTAATTTAACGCACAATAAAATGTAGGCATTTTACACCACGGCAGAAGGCATATAACAGCAATGCACGGCTGCTTTAATATGTACAAGCCAGAATAAGCATGTTGTTTGAATTTGTACATAAATGAATGACAATGTAACATTATTTCAACTAAATTTTGACATTTTATTCTCCAATAACTTGATAACATAAAGTAGACATTTTACTTACATTGAACATGCTTTCTATGGACATAACTTTTGTACATTTCTTGTGTTGGGGACATCTAAATGTGTTTGACCCGTGTACAGGTGATATATATAAGTTGGTCATAAATACAGTCTTTAAATCCATTAAACCTTTAACCATTTAAAACAACTAGGGCTGAGCAATATAGCTTAAATGTACCTGCCTAATACATTTAACCTAGATAAAAAATACATTCAATTAAAATACAAACAATTTAACATTTACAAAAATAAATAAAATGATATACAAAATTAAAACTACATTTTGGCCTAGGGATGGTTTGGAGAGATCATTCAGAGAACGAAAATGGTTCAATGTAAATGGTGCTAAAAATGAATAAAATAATAGCGATTGTCTGCTTGCCCACCTTGCAAATGATTGAATTTAGTTTAGTAGCCTGTTTATACCGAACCAGCCCGATATTACACATTGTGCTTGTTTTTGGGAGTCTTTCGACATTCACTTCTGACTTATCCAATTTGACCATTTTGATAATAAGTTAAGTTTTGTGCTAATATAAAGTGCAAGTAAAATTACCTTTAGTGCCAACTTTGGCACATTAATATTAGTTGTCAACAATATTTGAAATTCAAAATATTTTGTCATTTTCTTTCTAAATAAATGTTAGGTCGAAAATCTGAATGGAAAGTTCATGCAGGACCAAACAGAATGTTGTCTTAGGTTCATCTCTAATAATGAGTACATTCTCAAACTATTTATCGGCCAATAATCGGCTAGTTTAAAAAAAAATTAACATCTGACATATGTATTTTCAGATTCTTTTAAGTCTCCAAAATGCCTTTAAAACGCTAAACTGACATATCTCAAAGGTCTCCCCCAGTAACTAACTACTACAGTAACTAACTTTTCTCTCCCACCAGCAGTAACAATGCAGACCTGAGTGACACTCCCCATTGAGTAAGAGAGAGAGAGAGACCGCGTGCCTTGCAAGTAAGATGGGGTTCGGTCTGGACCTGCGGAACTCACATGAGGGTCTGATGAAGCTGCAGGACTGGGAGCTGAAGCTACTGGAGACGGTTAAGCGCTTTATGACCCTGCGGGTAAAGAGCGATAAGGAATATGCCTCGCTCCTGCTCAACATCAGCCAGCAGGTGGACAAACATGACAACTCCTCTCAAATCCACTATGTCAGCAGTGTCTCCAAGGTACCAATTGTTTTGCCCTTTCCTTTTTTTTATATCATGGTATATAAAGATTATTCTCTATCATAATGTATATCAAAATATTATCATGCTGTCACAGAACTGTGGGTCATGTAATCATGCTTGGTTTTGCTTCTCACCACTTCAGTGTCTTTTCTGATCTCTTTAAACATGAATATCTTGACATCTGTGTACATGGGTTTATTATCAGTCGTGGACTCACATGGTGCAGCAGACAGAGCAGTTAAGCAAGATCATGAAGTCCCATGCCGAGGAGCTCAACTCAGGACCTCTGCATCGCCTCACCATGATGATCAAAGACAAGCAGCAGGTGAAGAAGAGTTACCAAAGCCTCCACCAGCAGATAGAGGCTGAGATGAACAAGGTGAGCCGTCGTGCAGACGACTGATGACGATGATGGAGATCAGCTTAACCCATTGGTGCATTCCTCTGACTTTTGTTTCGTCGTCCGCAGGTGACCAAAAGTGATCTGGAAAAGTTGAAATACACCTACAGGCAGTTAACAAAGGACGCTGTTTTCGCACGAGAGAAATACAAAGAGGCTGTGGTTAAAGGTAAGGAGTTTTTTTAATAAGCCAGTATTTTAACAATCAAAAATGTTTATTTGACCATTTTGTTTGATATCTACTCTGGGTTTGTTATACCTAATAGCATTAAACATGGATTATTAATAGCACACATATACTTTTACAGCCCTAATATATTCTTAACCAGCCAACAGATTATTCATTAGTCAACGAATAATAGATTTGCTGACATCGGATAATATTTATTGCTCTCTAAATATTGACAATGGGGGTTTAGCAAACCTCTATGGTGGTTGACCTCTACTTAAAAGCTTTCGTATTGCAACATAATAAATGTGAAACTCTGTGTAACCCGTAAAGAATCCTTAGAACGCTGTGAATAAAGAACAGAGACTCGTCGAATAAAGAAGTCGTTTCATCTCAGCCAACTGCTTTTCTTTGCCCTCCAGGAAAAGAGACAGACAAAGCCCGCGAGCGTTACGACAAAGCCACCATGAAGCTACATAACCTGCACAACCAGTACGTGCTGGCGGTGAGGAGCGCGCAGCTACATCAGGAGCATTACCACGAGACCGCCCTGCCACTGCTGCTGGACTCCCTGCAGAAGATGCAGGAGGAGATGATCAGTGCACTGTGAGTGAAGGAACTTCAGAGAGCATTCTGGGATATTTCTTATGTTCTGCCTGTGATATTCATGTGCGATGTAATCGTTACTTATTTAAAGCATTCTTTCATGAAACTGCCTGCTAGTTCTCTATTGACAGTAAACACATTTCTCAGTTGTTTATACACCAGTCCAGCAGAAGGTTCAGAAGCTTCACTGTTCGGCGCTGTAGCTCAAAGTGTAGCTTTCAGAGGATTAACAGAGAACAGAATTCTGCGTTTTCTTTCTTAAGCTGTTTTTTTAATCACAGGGTTTGCTGTAAACTGAAGTGGAGGTTAATCCACGTAAAGGAAACAACAGCATGAGGCTTATGGGATTGGCACCACAGATTCATATACAATATGACCATTCAGTGCAGGTCAAACAATCCGTGTGGGACAGACAATTGTTATATTAGAGCCAGGCTGTTCATTTGAGAAGGTTTTTATCAGTTTTACACTTTCTGTAGGATGTGGGTGGTGCTTGCTTATAAACACACCATCACATTGTTTTGCGAAAGTATTTTTAGCACATCCCCTCTTAAGGTGTAACAATCTGATGTTGATGGAATTTGTATGACTTGACTTGACGTCCATCATGTGAAAGCCTGACTGCTTACAGAAGAAAAGTAATAGCACCAATTATTTGAGTTTATCCCAAACACAGGGTGGGTTTCATGTCAGAGATAAATACCTGGAATACTTTGGGTTGGAGGTTTGTTTCAAATGTAATATTGTGAGATAAATCAAATATGTGGATTTTCATAACAACAATGAACCCACACACTTCTAATGAAAGCAGTTTCTAAAGAGATGACTAAAGAGTTTTGGTGTGTTTTTATTGCAGTAAGTGGATTCTGGAGGAGTACAGTGATATCACAAGCCTGTTAACAGATGAAATCGTGAAGGTCCACAAGGAAATACACACCTCCATTGACCAAATCGATCCACTGTCGGAGTATGACAACTTTATTGAACTTCATAGGTATGTAAAATTCTCGTGTTTAAAATGATGGTTTCAAATGTTTTAAAAATGGACACGTCTGTAATTGTAACGTTCTTATGTTCAGATCACCAGAAACCAAAGAACCAAATGTAGAATTTGACGTAACACTGTTAGAGGAAACGGAGAATCTTCAAGCACATGAAATTCTGTGGAATAATTTGACAGCGGAGAGTTTACAAGCAATGTGAGTAAATAAGATTAGAGTTTTTTATCAAATAAAGATTTGCATCAATTTTTGAACCTTATATTGTGTCTCTGGGCAACTGGTTTTAAAGGGATATTTCAGAGGCAAAAAAAATGTCCCCATGTTTTACTCACCCTCAAGGCATCCGAACTGAATATGGCTTTCGGCTGCGCGTAAACCAGAGGCTTGTTTTCCGGAAATGACGGTGACAAAAGCTCCCACACAGAGACTGTATCCTATTGGAACGAAGCGAAAAATGCCACGCTCGTCATCGGAACTTGCGACGTGCCTGCGTCATTTTCCAGAAAAACAAGCCTCTGGTTCACGCGCAACCGAGAGATAAAGGAAGTTAGACATTAACGTTATTGGGCTGTCAATATGGATATTTATCTTAACAAAGGTCTTCTAAAGCGAATCGATGAGTTTGTTTACGACCACGGAGCTGTGTCGAGCCATTCTTTGTTCGATAGATACACTTTTTGGAGCTTCAAAAAATCGCCTCCCTTTCACTCCAATTAATCTTCGCTTAATCTGATGATTCTAGTTCTGAATGATCTCTGTTCATGCTGATGTGTTATTTATATTGTATCTACAGTACATTAGTGAAGATGTGTGTTGTTTTGATCTTGGGACAGGCTGAAATCCACCTCCGAGGATCTGCTCCTATACCAGCAAAGTCTACGCAGCAAAGAGGACCTCATGCTGGATTTGGAGGCAAAAATTGAGGAATCTGCCAAAACCTATGACAAGAAATCAGAGTAAGTGATGAGTAACTGTGATAAAATCATTCAACACCGGTGCTTAAACCAGGCCTAAACAACGACTTGTAGTTTTGTCTCAGACGATCTGCAGGGTAATATGATCTTTTTGTGACCCTGGACCACAATACCAGTCATAAGGGTAAATGTTTCGAAATTGAGATTTATACATAATCTAATAGCTGAATAAATAAATTTTCAATTGATGTATAGTTTGATAGAATTTTCTTTTTGGCGGAGATGCAACTATTTGAAACTCTGGAATCTGAGGGTGCTGAAAAATCGAAATATTGAGAAAATCACATTTGAAGTTGTCCATCAGAGGTGCTGTAGCCGGTCGTTTCTAAGAAGAAACAGTCTTGTTTTAACGCTCTTTATGGGATTACTGCTGTAATGGTGTTGTGGCGAGTACATGAACAGGGAAGTTGAAATTCTAAGCTTTATATAGATACCAAACTTGAGTGGGTAATTCCCAAAGAGCAGGCAGCAGCAGGAATGTAGGAATGCATCCCCTCACAAAAATCAGGTTTTGAAATATTTAATTTAGGAAATGTATCAAATATCTTCATGGAACATGATCTTTACTTAATATCCTAATGATTTTTGGCATAAAAGTAAAATCGATCATTTTGATCCATACAATGCACTGTTGGCTTTTGCTACAAATATACCCGTACTACTAATGACTGGTTTTGTGGTCCAGGGTCACATTTATATGATGATTTGTTTACGTTTATCAAACATATTTGCATTGAGTGATGCAGAAACACAAAGCAGTAAACTCTAGACATAAAGTTAACATGTTATTCAGGGATATTGTTTGGAACAACACAACATAAGATTTTATATTCTACAGTTCCCAAGCAACATCACTTCTCAATATAGCATGTTACAGTGCATGAATATTAAACTCAACTTTGGTTTAGTTTGATGGTTTTCACCTTACATTATACATTAAAGCTGCACGAAAACCACCAAGTCGTAAAATTTCCATTTCTGGTCACTGTGTACTGAAAGCAAATGCAGAAATGAAGCGTGGAGAACAGCTTAAGTGTTTCTATAGAGATGTTCAGAAGATTGCGTCTCTGTGAAGATTAAAGGGATCCAACTCATTCACCGAACTGTTATGTGGTGCCGGCCGGATGGAGATTGTCCAGGTTCAGCACATTCTTTAAGGTCTACCGGGTAATCCTGAACAAGCGATGCTGAAATAATCTTCCAATGGCCACAGATGAACTATAGCGCTCCACTACACACCTGAACTCATGTGTTTGTCGGATTAATACATGCTGAATCAGATGCCCTAACTGTTATCTAACTATTTCATTTTTGAGGGAAATCAGCCTACAAATGACTTCTTTTTGACAAATCATTTTTATTGCATCTGAATTCACACGGTTGTCATAATAAATAAATGCAAAATTCATTTGAAATGAAATGATGTTCATTCAATTTTACAATTAAATGTACGAGCCTATTAAATAAAGGCTTTCGACTGTTTTACGAGTAAACTTTTTAAAACAAGGTTAATCCATCGATTGAATGACGTGATCTCAATCTCTGTCTCTATCTCTCTCTGTGCTTTCAGTGTGGTGTTGTTACTGAGTCAGAAACAATCTCTGGAGGAGTTAAGACAGACGGTCCAGCTGCTGCGCTGCTCGGAGGCCAAACTCATGGCGCAGAGAGAGCTGCTGGAAAAGAAGATGGAGGAGAACGAGGGCAAAGAACCTCCACCAGTGGTCAATTACGAGGAGGACGCTCGCTCCGTCAACTCGATGGTAATGCACTGTGTTTTATTGTTTTTTAATTCATCCTCCGTTTAACTAAAGGTCTCTTCTGTTGATCGGACAGAAATGTGCAGATTGAGTCATCCGTAATATTTGGACTGTTTCCATGGAAAAGAGGGACTTGATTTTATAGGGAATTTATTTATTTTCAGATTTGGACATCACAAGCTGTTTTTCACTCCACAGACTCTGTTTAGATTTGAAAGCAGCTCTGTATGTTCATCCACCATCCCATGTAGCTCTGCTGTAGATCAAGAACACTGTGGCATAGAGATTAAATGAGAATGTTGATGGTTTAACTCCTCAGAAACCCATGGAAAGTAAATCATCATGTGTTCTGTGATTTGATTTGGTTGTGTAACATGGATTGGATGCTGACATTTGACACGGTGCCGGTGTTAAAGGCGACTGAAGAGGGCAGTGTGTTCTCACTTATCACAGATTCTTCACACCAGCACATTTATGTGCAGTATGTTCCCGTATAGGAATAGACCACCCAGTGATGCACATGCTCAGGTCCTGGAATCTGATTGGACAAATTTAGCAAACTCAAAACTCCACATAATGTAAAAACTTCCCGTAATTTTATAAATATAACATTAATACTGTATGATGAAATGCTCATAATGTAAATGGGTTATTATATGAGAAATATATTGCACTATGAAGACACTGTGGCAACTTATTGTGTAATCACAGTTCATAAGGTAATACAGCACATCATTTAAAACTATATTTACAATATAATAATATTTTTTTAATATAATTTAGTGTTCGTCGTTGTCTATGTATTTCACAGGTAACAGGATGATGGTATGCACATCTGCTTGCCAATAATAAAGTTCACACAGATGAGTAATGACACTAAAATATGATTGGACAGGCCAGTGTAAACGGGTTGTCCTGTTGGCTGGTTATCCCTCTGTGCCTGCATCCATCCCCTGAGTCCCGAGATTCTAGCTCCGTTCAGTTGAAATTTCTTGTCATTAAAATGTGTTGTTTAAATCATATGCAACATGCGCATTCAATATTTTTAGAAAGTGTTGTTAGATACTAGCAAAGGTTTGAATTAAAATGTTATTTTATTGCTAACATGAGGGCATATATACTATTATTACTATTATTGCATGAATATTTCAGTCTGGTGCATTTCGTAGTTAGTTTAAACCAATGTTTTTATGTTTAAAAAGCCTATTACATGTTTTTAATGTAATATATTGTATAATTGTATAGGAGTATTATATACAATTTTGAGCTCATGATTTTATTACGTTTAGAGAAAATTATTATATTATGAGCATTTTTTATTACAGTAATAATATAACATTATGTGTAGTCTTTACATTAAGTGCAGTTATTACATTATGAGTTGCTACAGACGAAGCATATCAAGAGTGCAGATCCAACACCAAAACAGCACTGGAGGTTTTACTGTTGGTCTTTTTTGTCTTATTGTCATAATTTTGTTTGCAAAACAAATGTACAGTTATTATTGAAATCAATTGACTGCTAGTTTTAGTGCTCGATCACTGTATTCAAAAACGTTTCATTTTGCAGGATAAAAGCAAAGACAGGATATCAAAGTTTGAAACTCTCAGGCACTCCATCGCTGGAATCATCCGCTCACCAAAGTCTGTACTGAGCTCCTCATCTGTGAGTTTTACCGATGCATAAACACCTCTTCGTTTCTGTATCCTGACTTCCGGATTTCTCCTGATCTTGATTTCTCCTCCTCAGTTTTTTGACGTGATCCCCACAAGTGAGAAACCACTGGGCGAGCAGGAGTGGTATCACGGTGCCATTCCCAGGACGGAGGCTCAGGAGCTGCTGAAGCAGCAGGGAGACTTCCTGGTGCGCGAGAGCCACGGCAAACCAGGAGAATATGTGCTGTCTGTGTTCTCAGACGGACAGCGCAGACATTTCATCATTCAGTTTGCTGATGTGAGTGTATGAGGGAGAAATGAGATCATTAAGATTTATATAGCTCACAATTGCAATGTGTTTTTTGATGTTCATTTATATAATGCATTCTCACGACACATATGTATAGTTATAACCTTGTGTGACTGGTTTAAAAAATATTATAGTTTTGCTTGCATTATACATATTTTAAATGAGCTTTTTTTTAGCCATTTTTTTATGCAATTTGTTTAGTCACTTTATTGTTTATTTGAAATATAATATTTATAATTTAGTTCGTTTTTTATTTAGTTTCAATTTAGTTTTTTCTTTGAGCCGATATTTTATTTGAATGTACAAAAATATTTTTTAAATAAAATGGCATATAAGATAACGAAATAACATTTTATTTCATTCTTTATACATTTCATTAATATTATTAAAAGCTTTTTTTTATGTTTGTCGCTGTCTGTGTCCACAGAATCAGTACAGATTTGAAGGCACTGGCTTCCCCACCATCCCACAGCTCATAGATCATCACTACACAACCAAACAAGTCATCACCAAGAAATCTGGGGTTGTGCTTTTGAACCCCGTCATAAAGGTAACACATCTCCGTGTTCATTTTAGCAATTGATTTGTCATACATTTGATGTTTTTTGAATAAGCCTGTCAATACAGAGCCATAAAGTTCCTTATTACAGAGAAGTTCGGACTGAGTGTGGGATGCTCATTTTGACTGATGGATGTGAGGTCTTAAAGTCTTGTGCTGTGAAGTTTGATGTATGAAAAAAGATGTGCCGCTTTAGATGTCAGTTTAGGCCCTTTCCTTGAGGGTGGTCCGCACTGTCTGGATTCCCCGCGGAGTGTGCGTGGCTGTGCGGATCCGTCAGGTCGGATGATTGCCTGTCTCTCCGATGGCTTTTTGATGACGGGGTAAAAAGCACCCGGGCCTGTCTGACATCATAATAGTGCTGATGTTTCTGCTGCAGCTTGCAAGATGAAGAGTAGAAACACTATCAGGGACCAGTGATACTTTTAGCAAAGCTAGGGTCATGTGAAAAGCAGTTCGTTCGGATGTTGAGATGTGTCGAATGTACTGCACAACGGTGCCAGTTAATGACTACTGTGCCAGTCACTTGTCTTCATGATATTTAGCATAATACTTCTATAATCGAGCCATTATCAGTGTCATAGTTAATGTCTCATTGGCACTGTCCCGAATGTATTGAGTGCGTTTCAGTCCTCTAAAATCCTCCCCAACCCCCCCAAAACATAATGGTCACTGGGATGAAAGCAGCTGAATTAGCCATTCATTGAAATAATTGTGATCATGTTGTCATTTCTAGCTGTCTTTAGCTTTCATTTGGTATCCCGACAAGGACTGCAGGACCCGTAGAGGACCTGAGAGCGTAAATTCTGTAAAGCCGATATCTCATGATTCATTGAAACGGTTCGGAGGGAATGAGCTAATGGGCCGAGCTCTCGCTTTCAGAGGTCTTCAATAGATTTGACTGTATATCTCCGTCCATCCGTCACAGAATGAATATTATAATTGCATCATTATCATTTAGCAGACCATTAGCATGCTGACCGACCCACACAGAGCTTAGCCTCACTTTCTGTGTTTGTCTCCGCACGAGTCATTAGTTCATTAATGAACACGTGTCGGAATGCTAATTCGCTTTTGTTTGTTTGTTTGCGCAGGACAAGAAATGGATCCTCAATCACGAAGATGTCATACTTGGAGAGCTCCTTGGCAAAGTAAGCCCTTTTTTGCTTGTGCTCAGGATGTTTATGGGAATATCAGATATAGGTGATGGGATTAAACTGTATTTATATAACATGATAACACATTTAATGTACACCTGTGTTTTTGGGGTGCTTCCTAAAATAAATTTTCGACTTTGTTCCTTTCTAAATTGTTAATACCAAGTGGGGTGAATATCTTAAAATGGCACTTTTTGGTTGGTACTGTGTCCATGAATGCATATTGACTAAACAAATGTCGTTTTAGGGAAACTTTGGTGAGGTTTTCAAAGGAACATTGCGAGATAAAACCCCAGTGGCAGTAAAAACCTGTAAGGAAGATCTACCACAAGACCTTAAGATAAAGTTCCTCTCGGAAGCCAGGTGAGCCACAGGGCATTTATAACTGTACCTACATGTGCATTACATATTGCTTAAAGGGACAGTTCACTAAAACATTTAACAAATAAAGAACGAACACTTAAGTTGTTCCGAACTTGGATGAAGTTAATTGTTCATCTGAACACAAAGAAATAGGTTTGGAAGAATGCTTGTAACCAAACAGTTCTGGGTCACCATTGACTTCCATAGTACAGAAAACAACTACTATAGTAGTCAATAGTGCCCCAGGAATGTTTTGTTACATGCATTCTTCCAAATATCTTCTTTTGTGTACAACAGAACAAAGAAATTTAAACAAGTTTGGAACAAGTCAACGGTGAGTAAATGATGACAGGTTACTATCCCTTTAACTATCCCTTTAAAACTCAAACATCAAGGAATGTTTGGCTTAAAATTAAAGATAAAAGAGTGAAACAGCCAAGCCTATATTCATACATGGTTCCATCGTTTCTAGAATCCTGAAGCAGTATGATCACCCCAACATTGTGAAGTTAATAGGCGTCTGTACCCAACGGCAGCCCATTTACATAGTAATGGAACTCGTACCAGGTCAGTAAACCGGATCTTGTGTCAGTCATTAGCCACCGAATTTCCTCATTAAAAGTTGTCATGCACTTTGTTTTAGATGTCAGTGTCTGTTTTATTGTATGGCACGTTCGTGGCTCATGCTGTTTTGTAAACAGGTGGGGACTTTTTATCATACTTGCGAAAGAAGAAGGAGGATCTCAAGACGAAACAGCTGGTGAAATTCGCATTGGATGCCGCTGCAGGAATGGCATACCTGGAGCTCAAGAACTGCATACACCGGTATGAACTGCAGACACCTCAAACTGTCCCAACATTTTTTACATTGCATTGGATTATTATTATTATATATATTAAAGTGACACAAAAATGAAAAATCTGTCATAATTTACTCATCCTCTTGTCATTTCAAACCTTTATGACTTCTTTTTTCAGCAGAACACAAAAGCACTGGCCCCCATTAACTTTTATTGTATGGACACAAAACCAATGTAAGTGAATGGGGGCCATTTAACCACATTCTTTAAAATGTCCTCTTCTGTGTTCTACAGAGGAAATAGTCATACAGGTCAATGACACGAGAATGAGTTTTCATTTTTGGGTGAACTATTACTTAAATGGGAAAAAAGCAAGTCTCATTGGTTTGGTCTATCCAAAAGCATGATAGCAGCCCATCTTCATTCCGTCTTTATCTAAACAACTCAGCCATCCAATAAAACAACAGGACCCAGTTTCTCTTCCCCACGCCGTTGTTCTTCAGGTGATTTTGAAACTGTGAAATGTGCTTTAGTGCTTTGAGTCCAGTGTCGTCCTGCTGAGAGGGCTGAATAGAGTCTCAGCTCAGAAATGAGCAGTCACCGCTCTTACTGCACCCCGCTAAAATCTTTTTACCATCAGACATGATGATGTTAAGGATTTGAACACCGTTCTGTCAGATCAGCTCTCTCTCTCTCTCTCTCTACCATTATCCCCCACTGTCTTTTCCCATCTCGTGTCAGCAAGGTGTATTTCTGTGGCTCAGGATGTATACATAGCAAGAATGCCATTGCATGACACACGCTGTGTCCGAAATCGCCTACTTCTATACTATATAGTAGAGGAAAATGAGTATGAGTCATGAATAGAAGGTCCGAAACCTCGGTATGCAAAAAAATGTATGCGAGAATTACCCTGATGGTCTACTAGTGTGGATCGGGTGGACACTTATCTATCCCATGATGCCACGGGAGCTGAGCAACGGTGAAATTTCAAAAGTGAATCAAATAAATATAGAGGAAATCTTTAAGGCGGACGTCCGTTTTTAAAGGGGAAAAGTCTGCTATTTAATTACTCACCCTCATGTAGTTAAACATCTGTATGTTTTTTTTTCCCAAAAACGCAAATGTAAGGAAGCTTTCTGACTCCTCCTTAGATTTCAATCTTTTAAGCGCTGAAAGTGCGTCAACACATCGTAAAATTGTCCATGCGGTTCCGGGGCCTCAGTATAAAGTTTTATAATGCGACAAGGATACTTTTTGTGCGCAAACCAATAAGAGTAACAACTTTATTTAAAAGCTTCCTGATTTGTGTGTTAGTTTCAGCGCATGCGTCGAGCGATGCTGACACTGGGTACACTGTCAGGTGGCTCTTGTGTTTGGTTGCGTTGCAATTTAAGGAGGAGTAAGAAAGCTTACAAAACTACCTTACTTTACGCTTTTGGGAAATATGGAGGTCATACAGTTCCCCTAAGTGGAAATAAATTAATTTCTTGTGACTAAACTATATTTTTATTAACGCACGCGTATAGATTGTTGTTAATACGTCATAGGTCAAAGAGCATGCGGGTCACATGACCATAAAACATGGCGGACACAGTATGTCATACTACTCCCACTCACACTATGTAGAACCTACGGTTTTAAAGCGATACTTCACCTAAAAAGAAAATTCTGTCATCGTTTACTCACCTTCGAGTGATTCCAAATCTGTATAAATGTCTTTGTTCTGAAGAACACAGAAAAGGATATTTGGAAGAACGCTTGTAACCAAACAATCTTGCGACCTATTGACTCCCATAGTATGATAAATCAAAATATATATTTTTTGTGTTCAACAGAACTAAACAAAAAGATAAAGTAAAGAATGTAGGAAAGCAAACAGTTTTGGGGAACTTTTGACTACCATTGTATTTTTTTCCTACTATGGTAGTCAATGGGGGCCAAATATTACTGGTTCTAAGCAAATTCAACGCACAGTATGCGAGTTCGGACGCAGCGACAGACTAGAGTCTCAAATCAGCTGTTAGAAATGAAAGCGTTCAGAAAGAATCCTCCTGATTTATACGGAGGAATATAAATCAATATTCCAGAATTCAAGCCTCCTGAAGTCATTATTTTCATGTGAAGTTTTAGGGTGGCTAGGACTGTCAAACAATTACTTGCAAATAATCGCATGCAGAATAAAAGTTTGTGTTTACCTAATATATGTCTCTATAAATACAGAATGAATATGCACAGTACATACACATACATGCATATATTTAAGAAAAATAGTAATATAATAAATAAAGTTTATATGTAATTACATTCACAGATAAATACATCTAAATATTTCCAAAAAAATATATATATTTGTGTTTTTGTGTTTAAAAGTAGAAAATATACATGTATTATGTAAACACAAACTTTTATTCTGGACGCGATTTAATAGCAAATAATCGTTTGACAGCCCTACTACTGACGCTAATGTTAGGCAACAAACATGCAGAAAAGTTGACTATACATTGTCATGTTCACACACAATGCTTCCCCTATTCAAAATGTTCACAAAAGAATAGTTGTCCTGATACTTTTCTAGTGCTGGTCAGGATTGACCAATCGGAAGGCGCTGAGAGTAGCATTATCACAGCAACAACTGTCAAATCTAAGCCAAAGTTTTGCTGTACACCTTACAGAGATCTGGCTGCTCGGAACTGCCTCGTGGGAGAAAACAACGTGCTTAAGATCAGTGATTTTGGGATGTCCCGGCAGGAGGACGACGGCATCTATTCCTCATCCGGCTTGAAACAGATCCCGATCAAGTGGACTGCACCAGAAGCATTGAATTATGGTAAACATTTTTTTTTATTGTAGTTACCTGTTCTAAGTTGTGAAGACAATACAACGAATCAAATAGTTTTGTATGTGTGAGTCTGCATCCGAACAATTTGGTTGGTTGAGCTATCAGGGTATTGATGTTGAATTTTATGGGTGTTTTTTATACAGGGAGATACAGCTCAGAGAGTGATGTGTGGAGCTTTGGGATCCTCCTGTGGGAAACCTTTAGTCTAGGAGTGTGTCCTTACCCGGGCATGACCAACCAGCAGGCTCGAGAACAGGTTGAGAAAGGTAAAACCCACATGGCACCACACAGTTTGACAACAACCAATCAGAAATATCCAGAAATAAACATAATTGAAGTAGCAAGCCAATATTTTCTATCGATACCATTCCAAGTGATCTCGAGCGAGGAACACAAGGAAAACTGTTGTTTGTGTGTCTTTAGTCTACGCATCCATTGTCGATGTCGCTTGAAACCACTTCTGTTTGTTCTAGGCTACAGAATGTCCTGCCCGCAAAAATGCCCAGACGAGGTCTACAGAATCATGCAGAAGTGTTGGGAGTACAAGCCTGAAAATCGACCCAAATTCGCAGACATTCAGAAAGAACTGGCGTCTATCAAGAAAAAATAGCCTTTAATAAAGACGATGGGTCGAGAGGCCAAACCCACGCTTCACATCCAGGTGATCCGTAACCTACAGAGAGAAACACAGCAAATGTTTCGCCCTCTAAATCGCATGCTATTATCGTACTAAAGAGTACTCCGTCACATTATCACTGTGTGAACCGCCTATGCACCAGCTGTTTTGAGCCATTAGCATGGAGAAAGGACTCCAGTGTCAATATTACGCAGAATTCCCATGATTTTTGTCTCGTAACTATCAACACAGCAACAGTTAAGCTATGTAATGATGACATTGTTCGGGATGGGTTGTCAGGATGCTATCCAGTATAAACAAGTGGGGTGAAAGCTAAAAATGTACTTTTATGTCCTAAACCTGTCGATGGTTTTGGCTGTTTTATAGTCATTTTATGTCATTATTTCTGAAGCGATAGGACGTCTTTGGAAGCAAATATGTTGTTTGTAAATGAGAACACGTACATAAGACTATCGCGACCAATTTAAGCACTCATCAAGCAATAAGACCAAATGGATGGGTGTCCCAAAGTGCAATTTACGACGAAACACTGCAGTCAGGTAGCCTTAGCATATAATCCAAACTGTTTCGCCAGGTTGCTTGCTCACGTATTTTTTTAAGGACCGTTTGAATGACGCGAACACGGCATCAGATATACAGTTTACAAGCCTTCAGATTGATTTCAAATCTACACAGTTCAACATTTCACCTCTTCGTGATTCATGCTATAAAAGAAGTCATCTTTCATCATTCACTGGCCTTCATATTGCTCCAAACCCGTATGATTTTTTTCTTGCACAGAACACAAAGAAATGTTTCTAGATGTGTTTTTAAATAAATGGGACTGGTGCTCCAAAATCACCTTCAGCTCGGTCCAAAACTGACTCTTGGATTCTCTTAATGACAGCACGTGTTGGTCACCAGCAACCAAAGCCAGTCGAGTGCACATTTGTATCCATGCGACCGTCTTCGATTCATGTTCTTGTGCTGTGTAACTGCCCTTACTATCAGGTTGCAAACAAACCTTATGTATTTACCTGCGTAAGTATTACAAGGTTGACCACGATTTGTTTTGTATTAGGACTGTTTGTAATTGTCTTTGGCGGGTGCCATTTGTTTTTTCTCTCTCTTTATCTACACAAGCTACTCACCAGCATACTGCAGACTTTCCTCCGAGTCACATAATTTTGTCGTTCCATTTGCATGATAAAAATGGAATAGTGGTTTCTTCAAGGTTTACTCTTTAATAAGCATTCCTTTTTTTGTATTTTGTAAATACTCTTTTGTAGATTCAGTAATGTAATAAGTTTGTAGGTGTTTTTTATTCACTGCAGAAACTAATGATATCAGAATGTGGACGTCTTTCAGGAATACACCTCATCATTGTTTTTGATGACTTTTACAGTAGCGATGAAGACCCAGATCAACACTCCTCTAATAATTGCACATTCGGATGATGTAAAGAGAGTCCTATAGGATCAACTGTGCTACTCCGAGTCTGCAAGGTTTTTCTTTCTGCTCCAAAGATGTTGCCATTACTCTAATGTAGCCAAAAGTGGTGACGCTTTATACAGAAAGCTACTGTATAGTGCAGTTTTGGCTCGTATATTCGCATTATAGATCTTCAGAGTGGGTTCAGATCAAAGTTATTGGTATTTAGTTTGGTTTTTTTGGGTGAAACTGAGCTTACATCAATTAAACTACTGGCGAGTGAGCTCTTATGATTTTCCGCCTTTTAACGTCAAAGCAATTATCCCTAGTGTGTGTTTGTTTCTTTTTTATTTATTTGAAATACTGTAATATTATTCTAGCATTTTAATCTTTTTTTGTACCATTTACCATAACTCCTACTGTTAGTGTATTAAAGCAAACGCCAGTATTTGTCTCCTATATTGAAAGTTGTGTTATTGAGAGCCAAGATTTACGTTTCTCTTGTCTGACTTGCACATAGATCGTTCCATCAGAAAAAAATATATTGTATTGCTAGAACGACCATAAGTAGTTCCTAAATTACGCTTATGTGTAAATTATAAGTAAATTGCCATTAATATTCACATCTTGCCAGAATTCCCAACTCTGCTCTGTTCCGGACTATTTATTTCTGTGATGAAAGTTATATATTAATTGCACTTTTGGCCTTTTTATGCTTAAAAATACCCCCTTATGTAAAACAGCGTAATACTGTTATAATGTTCGTCTTGAATTGGTTAAAGTCATATTGAACAAGAGTAGAAAAGCAACACTGGAATTTGGATTGTCAAACTAATGCGTTTAGTGATTAGTTTCACTCCATCCAACTAAAGAAGAAATATGGAAAGATAAATAGTTGCCATATAGATTTGATGTTTGGTCCTTTGTTCATGTTGTTTTTTGCATCTGTGTCGGTTCTATCGTAGCACCTCTCTGATGGACATTCAGCTATAACAATGTCGGCTCATTGTTTATATTGTACACTTGCAATAAAGTTTTTTTGAAGTTGTATCTTGAAATCAATGAAAGATGATTAATGACTTTCTTAGGAGGTGAAAGGAGATAATGTTGTTCGTGTATTGAAATAAATAACACGGGCTGTTGTTTTCGGTTTTGTATCAGATTAGATAAACAAATTTAGGAAGTTTAAATTTGACTCGTGATTTCATTTTTGTAATAAACATGGGTAAAGATAAAAATAAGCATACAAAATACACAAGATTTCTTATATATATTTTTAGGGATCAACAGGTTGAGTCTGCTACTTTTAACCAAATCATTTATTCAAAAGGGGAAAACGGGATTATGTACTAATGTTGCATTAGTTAACTTAAAAAGTGCTAGTTAATATTATAAATCCAGTTATCAATAACCAGTGTAAAAGAGGCAATAGATTTCTGGAAAATGTTCTCCTGTCATATTATTGGTTAATTTATCCTTTAGGGAGATTCTATTTCCATAATGCTTTAGAATAGTCTATGTGTTGGATGAATTCTAAGTGTCATTTCAACTGGGATTCATGCAAAATGTGGGACACAACTCGATTCATAATGAAACAATTGAATAATCATGAAATGGCTTAATGGGATTCCATGCTGTTATTACTATGTTTGGCTGTGCGATTTGAGCCTTTACTGTAAAAAGTCGCAACCTACCAGTTCGTGGTATTTCAGCACTTTATCTTTGATTACTTATCCAATGAAATCTGCTAAAAGGTGTACACATACAAGTGTGATGGTGTCGATAAGGTGTTGATACCATGTTTCAAAAACATTAAATAATCCATCGTCGTGTGCATCAGAGTCATCTGTGTGGGTCACAGCAACCCCTCAGCCACACATCTGTGCTTTTCTTTGTGTATCCGGGGTGATGCTTTTCTCCACAGATATGAGCTGCAGCCTCTAAATAACATGACATTGAATACATGCCAATTGCCTTTGCAATAAACGGCACAAAGCCATCTCATATTTATAGTCCTCTGCCATCCTATTTTCCACTTTTCCGGCAGTCAGCCACACTAGCACGGTCCTTTAGAAATGATATTGCTCCCGAAGGTGTTTTTGTAAGAACTACCTATTCAGCGCTTGTCATTTTGATGATTTATACAGATGTGAAGCACATTGAAATACATTTCACAGCCATTATCATTCAAATTCAAGATATGTACGCTTAAATCTCAAAGCTTGCAAAAATTTGAAACATCAATGGAGAGTTAAGCCGGGGAACTTTGTCAGCGCATTCATTTCACGGACAGTAGAACTGACTGACAGATGTTTATTTACACCAAGCGTGAGCTTTTATTGAGTAATTGTGTGTGGGTTTTATTTGACATGAACTGTGAAACCTTATACACAGGTAATTATGTTAAGACAGGATGCGCAAAAACAAATTTGAAATGAAACATTAATAAATATGCTTCCTATGAATATATAAGTATTCATATTTTCTCAGAAAATAACTTTTAGTTTGGGCCACTTCTGGGCCGTAAAGTCACTAGGTTAAACAGAATCTGTAATATTTTGAATCGCTGAGATATCAGGTGGAAATATCTTTGTGATTATTTTATAATGGGACTTTTTTCACTGTGGATTCATTGAATTGACGGCGGAGAGGGCTCAGCACGTTCCTCCAGATGCATTGTGACTGGAAGGCGGCGTTTCGTGCTCGGGGTTTAAAGATGAGGGTTCGGTCACCGTTGGGGTCAGAACGTGACGACACACTGGACAAGTACCAGACTGTAAAACAAAATATACCAATATTTCCATAAAAAGGACGAACGTCATTTATTTCATTAGAACGTATTTAAAAACATAGTCATATATACCTTTCTGAGCCAGAGAGTGATGCAGAGTTTATGGAACATGTGGTGGCACGGCAGGTGGGTTGCGATCTCATCGTCGACGTATTCACTGCAGCAGATGGCACAACACTGCTCCTGCTCTGTAAAACCAAAGCGAGTGACAATGTACGTAGAAGACAACCTGCCGGCTCTTCATCAACTTTTACAACCAACCACATCTAACCAAATATTCCCACGCCTCGATTCGGTCACGCACGCATCAAATGATTCATTCCAGTCATGAGAGGTTAAATTGAGGCCATTTGATGTATCCCATGGCAGATTTATCATCCCAAACGCATTTATGCCATAAAGCTGAAGTGGCACATTAGTGCGCCAGCGTGCCGTCGTTCATTTCGTGTCTGCAACATATTGCTCATCTGGTTGTCATATTGGTACCCCCGATCTCGTCGCTTTATAAAGTATTCTGGGCAAAATCTCATTAGAAAATTGTGTGTCAGCATCACGCCTCATACGTTCAGATATTTATGGAATATCCAATATGCAAAACGCTTTACAGTAGGAGCAGGAGTGAGAAAAAAGAATTATACGTCTAGAATCGCAATGAATTGCATCCAGGATAAAAGTTTGTGTTTACATAATATGTGTGTTAGGGTGTACTGTGCATATTCATTTTGAATGTATAAACCCGCACACATGCAGGTGTACATTTAAGATAAACATAAAATCGAAAAATGTACATTTAAATTATACATAAATACTGTATATACATGCTATGGGGATGTTTTTATAAATATAAAAATGATGCGCAGTACACACATACTTTTATTCTTTAGCCCAGGGGTGGCGAACCCGCGTGCGGCTCTTTGACTGCTTTTTTGCGGCTCGGTTCAGTCTCCAGTCCACATGTTCTGTGTAAGCCAGTACTATTCAATTGGCCCAGCCCATGGTCCCGTCAAAACCGCACATTCATACGTAAATTAGAAATTGTGCGCGCAGAAGCTGCATGCGCAAAACCGTTTCGTAAAATGATACATGAATCATTTTTATTTGTATGCGTGTGTGCTCCTGCACGCACTTTTTCAGTCACAACACAGGAGGACGAGCTGAAAACTGTCATTGCTGTTCTCTTCCTTCATATCTCGTACTGAAAAGGTTTGAGTTGCAGAGGAATTTGTGACTGTTTCACATAAAAGTTTCGTAATTATTAAGTTCGTGGTTTTTCCTCTTTTTTTCTTATGTGCTGAGGGGCCGCTGTGCCTTGGTGAAACGGTGTTTGTAGGCTACGTAAAGAGCTCTTTTCCAAAACGCGATAAACCTAAAAAGCTGCCCCAAAGAACCAGCAAAAGTAATGATTATGAATGTGTAAAAAATTGCGATAATTGAAAAATAGCAGCAGCTTCACTGCTGAAATGACTGGCCCTTCTTGGAAATCTGGCCCAGCGGAATTTCACAATTCATTAAACTTTTTTTGAATTTTATTTAAAAATAAATAGGAATTAATTTAAATGTATTTTATTAATGTAATTGTCCTTTTTTTAAATAATATATTATTCGTATAATTGTTTGTAATAATTAACAGAACCTCAACTGTTAATTCTTTGTCCCGAAAATGAAAATGTTAAACGTTCAGTAAAAGACCTTCAGCTGTCACGGCACACAGTTGAAGAGAGAATATCGAACATTAATGACTCAGTTGAAACACATTTATATTCAGATCTTCAGAAGTGCCGGTATTTCAGCATTGCTTTGGATGAGTCTTGCGAGTCTTGCCAATTTCACAATTCATTAAACTATTTTTGAATTTTATTTAAAAATAAATAGGAATTAATTTAAATGTATTTTATTAATGTAATTGTACTTTTATATTATTCGTATAATTGTTTGTAATAATTAACAGAACCTCAACTCTCGCGCAATTTAACGTGGCTAGCCTACTGACAGGAGCTGCCGCTGTCTGTTAAGTGAAGTACGTTAGTAGGAATTATCATGGCAGAATCAAAGAAGCATACAGCTAAGCGCAAATATGAAGATGAGCACAGAACATTTTTATCTGAATGGGAGGATTTATATTTTTTTGTTGAACGAAATGGAAAACCATTCTGCTTGATATGCCAGACGTCGTTGTCGCATTTTAAGGCTTCAAATCTTGAGCGCCATTTCACATCACTCCATTCTACGGTGGCCCGGGAATTTCCCAAAGGCAGTGAACTTCGCAAGCACAAGGTAAACACTTTGAAACGTCAGTCAGAGAAGCAAAGTCAGCTTTTTCGGAAATTTACCAAGCATTCAGAGACAGTAACATTAGCGTCATATCAGCTGGCATGGAACATTGCTCGTGCAAAAAAACCATATCGTGAAGGAGAGTTTCTTAAAAAGTGCCTTAATGATGTTGTTGCTATTCTTTGTCCCGAAAATGAAAATGTTAAACGTTCAGTAAAAGACCTTCAGCTGTCACGGCACACAGTTGAAGAGAGAATATCGAACATTAATGACTCAGTTGAAACACATTTATATTCAGATCTTCAGAAGTGCCGGTATTTCAGCATTGCTTTGGATGAGTCTTGCGATGTTCAAGATAAGCCACAGTTGGCAATATTTGTACGATTTGTGTCAGAAGACTGCACAATTAAGGAAGAGCTGCTTGACATTGTGCCACTAAAAGACAGAACCCGTGGCATCGACCTGAAAGAGACACTGATATCTGTTGTTGAGAAAGCAGATCTGCAGCTATCAAAGCTAACAGCAATAGCCACTGATGGAGCACCAGCAATGTTGGGATCTGGGAAAGGCCTTGTAGGGCTGTGTAAAGCTGATGACCGTTTTCCTGAATTTTGGACATTTCATTGTATTATCCACCAAGAGAACTTGGTGTCTAAAAAGCTGAACTTGGATCACATCATGAAACCTGTGCTGGAAATTGTCAATTTTATACGCACACATGCTCTCAACCACAGGCAGTTCAAAAATCTCATTGCTGAGCTTGATGAAGATCTTCCATCTGATCTGCTTCTTCACTGTTCTGTAAGATGGCTTTCAAGAGGTAATGTGCTTTCTCGTTTTTTTGAGCTTTTAAATCCAGTGAAGCTGTTCCTCGCAGAGAAACATAAGGACTATCCTGAGCTACGTGATCCCCAGTGGATTTCGGACTTGGCTTTTTTGGTCGACATGCTGCATTATCTGAATGGCCTCAATGTGGATCTGCAAGGAAAGTCAAAGATGGTGTCTGACCTGGTGCAGAGTATTTTCACATTTGTCAACAAACTCAAGCTGTTCAAGACTCATCTACAAAAGAGGCAGTTAACACATTTTCCATCCTTGTTGAAGGCAAGTGGACATGCAGCAGATGTTGTAAATGTGAGTACTGCACGGTATGCAACACTGCTTGAAAATCTCGAACAGAGTTTTGAGGAAAGATTCTCTGGCCTACGCCAAAGAAGAGCACAAATTTCATTTCTTATCAACCCATTCACTGCTGAATCAGACTGTTTAAAAGCCCCTTTAGTGGAAGATGAAGCAGCCTCTCAGCTTGAATTGATTGAACTTTCTGAGGATGACAGACTGAAAAGTGTTCTGAGGGAAGGAACCGTGGAGTTTTGGAAGATTGTGCCGAATGAGAAATATCCCAATGTCAAACAGGCTGCAGTCAAACTATTGTCAATGTTTGGGTCTACTTACATGTGTGAATCACTTTTTTCCACACTGAAACAAGTGAAATCAAAGCATCGCTCTGTCCTGACTGACACGCACATAAAAGAGTTACTACGAGTAGCCACAACTGAATACAAGCCAGACTTCACAAAGATTGTGGAAACCAAGGAGTGCCAGGTGTCCCACTGAGTCATGTAACCATTTAGGTAGGCTGATAGCCTGATAATATGACAAACATTGACACACATTAAAATCTATTAAAACCATTGTGTTATGTAATTTGTAAACTGTAATAAGTAATACTTTGTAATTGAAATGTTATTCAATAAATAACAGTTATTGTGAGACACATCTGTTGTGTGGCTCTTTGGAGTGATGAGGTTTTTTTTTTGGCTCATCATGCTGAACAGGTTCGCCACCCCTGCTTTAGCCCTATTAATGACAAAAGCTTCATAGAGTTGGTACCAGTGTTGTCGGCATGGATGGTGATTTGGGGTAGGCAGTCGATGATCTGCTCGGTGGCGGGGGGTTGGGCTTGCTCCACATCTATAGCTAAAGACTCCAGATGAGCCAGTGCCGCCTGCAACCCAACAAAACACATTAGCATATTTCATTTCCCCTGGATAAAGATAGAAGCCAGTTCATTTCTACCGTCTTCTCACATTGGCTGCAATCAATGCAACTTTCACAACATTGAAGATCAAATGAATCCCATTTCAGTATAGCAGAAGTAATCTAGAATTCTCTCTATGTGGTCTAAAAAGATAAAATAAGCCAATTAAGTAAGCCTTATTACAACGGAGGAACGACGCCGAGCTGTTTATACAGGCAGTGTTAAAACATTCTTCGTCATTCATTGAACGACGTCCAATGGTGAAATTAAATCAGAAAGGGTTACATAGGGTACCATCTTCATTTGGACATTTATACACCCCTCTGACCTCATTTTTATTAAACAAGGTGCTTTTCATTAAAAATATTGAATATTACTCTTGAATAAAGATTCTCGGTGAACTTAATGGAGTAGGAATACACAATCATTCAAACAGCACTAATATAGACTCCCTCTGGTTTGGTAAGACTTCAGAAGAACAGAAGTCTCTCACCTCCATAGCCTGAGCGAGACGCTCCTCTAACGCCATGTATGTGAGGAGCTGAGAATGATCCACGTAGGAGATTGCCTGAGCCATCCCGAAACCATCACCAAACTCATCTAGAAACCTGAACGAGAAAAAGGACAGAGACCTCACACGTCCAGTTCACAACAAAAGCAACTATAAAACCAAAAACGTAAAAGTTTATAGTTGCGTATCATTCTAAATTGGGGCAAACAGCCACAACTAATAATACAGAGAAATATTATCAAGGAGATCACTTTCAGAGTGATTTTATTCCTAGATGATAGCCAATCCAAAGCGGTATGAATTGATCTGTATTTGTTTGGTGTGGATGCTAATACAGGTCTTATTATAGTCATATTTATCATCCTTGATGTGAACAGGCTTTTAGTTTTCTCATTTATTCCTCAGCTGACATATAATGAATAATTTGTCATTATGTTTCTACTGTTATGAAATCATAAAGATTACAACATCATAGTTTGGATTCACACTTTGCTGCTGAATCTCACGAAAACGTTCAAAGGTCAAGTTTTACCCTAAAGTTTTTTTTTTTTACATAAATGTGACAATGTATGTGGGTCATTTGTTTCAAATTGAGACGTATACATCACCTGATGGTTGAGTAAATACACTTTCGTTTGATGTATTGTTTGTTATGATACAACGATATTTGGCTGAGGTCAAAAGAGCGTTCAGCAATGAGTCTGTAGGCGTTTGTAGATGTGCCTCAACCGTCCTGAAAAATGAAGCTGCAGTCTCTTTGGTCGCCCCCCCCCGGTGGCAGACGGCAGCATAGGTCATGAACCCCCGCCCTCATCAAATAAATAAATTATACCAGACTAAAAAAATCAATAACAATTCAAATAAATTTGGCCTTAGATGGTTCTTGTCATTTTAGTTAGTTCTTATCACTCTGGTGTATATTCAAGTAGTCGTTTTCCTAATGAGTTTTCTAGGTAGTAAAAATGGGCGGGGTAGTATGATTTCTTTATTTATGATTGAGTCATTGGGGAATGTGGGCGGGACCTTGATAAAGTGGCTCCTGTATCCTAATGATTCGAAAAATCAATAATTTTGACCCATACAATCTATTGTTGGCTATCGCCACGAATTTACCCGTGCTTCTTACGACTGGTTTTGTGGTCCAGGGTCCCAAATGTGATGTAAAAAGCCTTTTAGGTCCATCACGATTCTTTGACTACATACAGATATATATTATATATTAACTTTCGGGTGATATTTCACCAGGGCCTGTTATTGACAAAATCTGAAGGACGATTTAGTTTCATTGCCGTTTATTATCTGATATTGTTCAAAAGATTGTTAACCTCCACTCTGTGTCCAGATCTTCGCTCACGCTGGAATCATCTTCCAGGTTATTGTTGCCGTCCAGGATAAAGAGTCCAGGATGCACGAAGTGACTGACACCATCTGCTTCTTCGTCGCTACTGGTGCCCGAGTCTTCATTATACATGAGCCAGGGGATCTCGCCCTCCTCCAGAGGGGTCTGCTCCCTGACACACACAAACACGAAAATGTTTACATGGTTTTTGGAATACCAAGTTCACTATTTATTTTTATATTTCAATACACTGATATTGAAAGGGTTTCATTGAAGTTGATAAAGACTGAAATAAGAATAACGGCACAGCTGTATGGGTTTAATATACACATTTAAATGCATAACTTTTGATGATTATTTTCATCCGTCGTCAGCCCTGGTAGTTTTACACATACACATCTAATATTATAACACATTTTTTTCGTTTATTCAGTACCCATCAGTTGTTCATTTGAATTTAAAGCATGCATATTGCTAGCATTTATAAAATCTGTCATCCTTATTGGCCTAAATCTACACATTGTGCAATGTTATCTATTGTGATTAAATGTATTACCCCCACATGTATAGAGTTTGTTAGAGTATGTGTGCTTACTCGAGAGCGAGGCTGAGAGAAGGCACTTCCTCCTGACTGCTGTTACTGCTGCCAGGCAGCTCATCCATACAGGGCAGAGTCTCCCAGCTTTCCTCACTGCTGCACCTGTCTTTCTCCAGCCCAGAGTCAGACGTCCACGAGGCCGACCACTCGCCCTCGCTGCATTCTGAGCTGCTGCCGAGAACACACACACATTCACACACGTGAGCCCACTAAATAGACGGCTAACTAATCTTCTTAGCTGAAGCGCATTAGCATGCTGAGAGCACAGAAAGCACCTTTGGCACCCGATCGCTTCCTGCTGGTTGGATACTTCATCAAGCATTCACACAAAATGCACAAATTAATTCACGGCTTGTGCATGCTATATATTTGTTATACACAACCGGTAAAAAGTTTAGTCGCTTGACTGAATCTTTCTTTTGATCTGACCTTTAATTCTTCAAAAATTCAATTATAAATAACGAATTTACTTCAGCATACACATTTAATATAATGCGCATAATACATACTGTACCTTCTTTCGCCCTTAACAGACGGATCACACTTCCTTTCGAAGTCCTCTAGACCTTCACAGACGTTGTCATCGTTCCCACCCGCTGCAGCGTTATCATCCTCTGGTTTCTTTTCTAAAGAGTTGAAGTCACTCAAGGCCATGGGTGGAAAATCAAAGAGGAACTCGCTTTCAGGGTTTATTTGTCCGAGGAAACCCGGCGGTGCAGAGCCGCACTTGTTTCTGACCGTCGTGTCTGACAAAAGACTTGCTTCCTTTTTGTCTGAACGTTTCCTCCTTTTGAGGTGGTTCTCGCTGGTCTGTTTGCGGATCTTCGGCCTCACGACCAAAAGTTCTTCAGGGTTCACATTTCCTGTGCTTTGACAGGAAGCAGAAACAGCACCGGCTGTAACCCCGTGAGCTTGGTCTTCATAGACCAGCAACTGGTCAATGTTTTCTTTGACAGTTCTTTGCGGCTCATCACAATAAAGTTCTGTTGGCGCCGCTTGAGCGAAACATTCTGTATCTTTATTTTTCGATGTAAATACATTGGAATGCAAATCATGGAAAGAATCGGCATTGTCCTCCAGATTGTCAATCATATGGTTGAGTCTCTCATGAATGGCCTGAGATGGATATGAACTTGAGTCCTCTTCTTCAGCACCACTACTGTCAGGCTCGTAGGCGTCTATGTTGATGTAGCTCAGAACCTCAGGTCTCTTAGGCTTTTCTTTTGTAATGGGCCACGCTCTTTCTTGTTCATTCGTTTCTATATGAGAGTGATTATATGGAACAACCTGGTCACTCTTTGGTCTCTTGGAATGGTTTGAGGTGGGGTTCGTGACTCTCCACAATGAAGACGGTTTCCTGCGGCCATCCTGATTTGATGGAGCGTTTAATTCAGGAAGGACTGAATTCGAGGATGCCATTGGAAGAATATTCTGAAGCACTGAAGAAACACTGCTCTTTGAGTCTGGAGGGGAAAATGCTTTGATTATTACTGGCTCTCTATGGATATAAAGTAAAAAAGGTTGCATGAAAGTTTTGAAGTGCGTATGCACCTCAGGATGATCTTTTTAATTTAATATATTTAAATGTCATTTTTCCAAAATGAAAAATCAAAACACATTTTGCATAAAGCAACACAGCAAAAACAGATATTTTTGTTCTTTTCATGAGAACTGAGAGAACCCCTTAAGTCATTATTGTAGTAAGGGGGGAATCATCATGAAAACCCATCATTTAAAAAAAAAAAAGATTTTAACCATTTATAATGTAATGTTAAATAGTTAAGATATGTTAAGTAATAAATATGTATTTCTTGTAGGGCTGCACAATGATAAGTCGTGACTAATCGTTTGAAGAATAAACTATGTGTGCGTGTACTGTGTAAATAATAATTCATAAATAAACACACGGTGCACAAATGTACAAAAATAGGAAAGAAACAAGTTAAATATGAAATATTTATATATATATATATATATAGGGTCAAAGACGTTAAGATAGCCCCATCAAAAGAAATATACAAAAGTGATTTTCTGTCCATAGAAAGCACATTAAATTCTACTACACGGTTTCAACTAAGTTTTGGGAGAAAAATGTCCAAATTTAGTTGAAATAATGTTTGTCATTCAGTGTAACACGATATTTATGGACAAAATCAAACAACGTGCTTATTCTGACTTGTACATATTAAAATATAAAAGAGTATGGGAGCATATTACTTTTTATTTGAGTAAAAAATTCTTATTGACAAATTGCCAAAACCTAGGATAGTGGCAAATAAAAAAAGTAAACTTACAACGAATTAGCATTTGGGGTGAAAGTATTAATAAATCGATTTTTGGTGTAAATATGCATGATTGTTACACAATCTTTTTGTGAGCCTCTGTATGACATTTATTTTTTGCTCAGAAAAACATCAACAATTTAAAGCAGTATTACACTTATAGTTTATATGCTTAAAACCTTTTTCGTATTTGACCCATATATATCATTGCGCGGCCCTAATTTCTTGTTCCTGGTAACATGTAGAAAGAGTGAACATTGTTACAATACAAAGCGGGCTGAAAATCTGCTTCCTCAATACACAAAACCTTAATTCTATTCATATAATGTGGAAAAAATACTAATCAACATTTTGAATGGGGCTTATTTTTTTCATGGTAGTACCATTGTAGTTTTTCTTCGAGTGGCGAGTAATACAGTGAGAACAGAAGGATCTCAGCAGAACGAAACACATAAAAAGAACATCAAAATGAAAGTTTCATTCATTCTATGCAAAGCTTCTTATACAAAACAAGAATGATTAGTTCCATTTTTACATAATGAAAAAACAGCTCTTATTCGTATTTTGACATAAGGTGAAGAAGTCATCCTCAACAGTGGTCCAGGGCTGGGCCGTGGCAGCAGGGGCCGGGGGGCACCGGTACACCGTGAGAGTATTGCGGTATGTATACTGTAGTACTGGGTTTGTCAAGTTCAGTTTGAATATTTTGACACCCCTACAAACACCACAAGTATAACTCGGCTCCACTAAACCCATACTGCACATTACAGAGCTGTTTATTCACCATGTGAATGTCAAAATCAACGGTAACACATCGAGATTGAGCCTCGAAGCGGACCGAAACATTTTCATCATGTTCTATTACCTATTTGTACATACCCATTGCCTGGTCCTTATGATCACTGTTCATCTCCATGTTCTGGCTGTCCACGGTGGGTCTTTGCTTCTCTGTAATAGGTCGAAAGCTGACGTAAGCGTGTCTCCGGCCGTATCTCCTGCCTGAGATGGTTTGATATCCTCCAGCTGTCTTAGGCCACGCAGGCTTCCCTGCCTCCTGACCCATTCCTGTGGGAGACAGATGCTGGAATTCAAGAGAAATACATCCAGGAATAAATCGTGTTTAATCGTTTTTTCATTTGACCCTCATGTCGTTTCAAACCTATGCTGACCTTCTTTCTTCTGAGGAACACAAAAGAACAACACGCCCCCATTGACTTGCATTGGTGGTCACAAGAAGACATTTCTCAAAACATCTACTTTTGCGGCACAACACGAGGGTGACTAAATGAAGGCGGGATTATATATATATGAAGCGTTTCGCTTGACTTATAAATCAGTTGTGTTAATGTACGCAATGTTTTGCTATTGCACAAACAGGACTGCTTTCAAGTTAGCATGTCTGTCAACAATACGCCATGAAGCTGTTTGAAATAAGAGACCCACGTTGGCTGAAAGCAAGCCACGACATACAATAAACATCTTGTCAGAGTGATCGCCATTCAAAGAAAGATACACACTTTGAGATCATTTTAGTCGACTACGGGCCCCGTTGCAAGTTCAACGCAGCTAACGGGCTAATGTATGTTTGTCACAAAGCACCGTGCAACCTACGGCGTATATAACAGCGCGCGTTCTCGCGTTCGTGCCTCCATTTTTCCGCAGAAACCTCACTTTAGTGATTTACTTGATTTAATGTGCTGTATGATGAAACACGGTACCTGTTCCTGGATGCGTCTCGTGTCACAACTTACTCTGCGGACGTCACCGCGAAACTTAGGAGTCATGTGACACGGATCCCCCAATCAGAACGAGCTCTGCGAGGCATCCGTCAGCATCTACAGGCCAACTGCAGCGTCACGTGTGCCATTTAAAGCCCACCTAGAAGGGAATAAGGGATACAGCAGCGTTGTGACCCACCGGCGATGTGAGTTTGAGTCGAATTATTATTATTATTATAAGAATCTGTTATTGTATGGAAGGAATTGATTTCCAATGAAACGGTTGCTAGGTGCGGGCCAGGAACGGGTCGTTTATCCTACAGAAAATAAAACACTGCCAAGAACTTGGAAACGTTCTCTCTTTTAATGGCCCTTCATTCTAAATTATTTTATTCGTGAATCCCCAACCCCAAAATCAAAAGTCTTTCAACATTGACTCACCCTCATGTCACCGATCTTCTTTATTCTGCAGAACATGTTTTGAAAAAAAGGTCTGTAGCCTACACAAAGAAACATTGACTTCATTGAATGGACAGAAAACCAAATTGCTCAAAAAGTCTTCTTTTGTGTGCCACGTTGAACGATATATGGACGATATAACGGAATTTGAGCTATTTGCAGGTGTCATGCATAAGCAGTGCTCGAATTGAATCAAGTCTTATGGTGGGTCCCCCTTTTTTGTGGGGGTGGGGGTTCGTGTCGAAAATATACAATTTATACCAAATACACAATATATTTGATCATAATGTGCATGACTATATATATTCAAAACAGGCTCGCATAAAAGAACAGGCTTTCAATGTGTTTTGGATCAAATCAATATAGGCTTGGTGAACAGAAATGAACATTTTGTTTGGCGTTTCAAATTTAAAGTGACATGACAACTAGCCCATAAACAAAAGTAATATAAATTATTGTAAATAATTAATTCGCAAATGTACCAAATCCATTGCATGAAATGAATCACATTTGTCAATATCATTATAATTTGTATTCAAATTAAAATGACCCCCCTAAGTCTATTTTTTACTTGTTATGGGGGTCCCCGGATCCCCCCAGTCCCCCTTCAATTCGAACACTGTGCATAAGGGCAACTATAAATAAATGCGTTTTATAGATATCACAGATTATATGCATTGGCATTTGCGACGGAGAGAAAAATGCGTTAAAATGGCTATAACAAACATAATCCACACTCACAAATGGCTGCTTATCCTTCGTTCTATCATAAAATAAATGATTTATTTATAACTGAGTGTGATGTAGCATTAACATGCTTATCTTAAAGAATAACACTGTTGAAATGTCGCTGAATGTGATTTTAATTGAGTTTATTTGAGGCATTTGGCTTGCACGCGGGGATAAGCGAATACGCGATGATGTCTATGTCATACGGGACGCACGGGCTCACCTGTGCTTGCATGACGATCTTTCGTTGGGCGGCGCAGCTCCACACGCATTTTATCTTTCCGTGGCACAGCGAGCGCAGAAAGGGGGCAGGTCGACGCTTTCCTTCGCCTGTTTGACCATCACAATTTGCTGAATCACACAAACTCTTCCGCATCGTCAAAACTTTGAAAACACATCGCGGTCGCGTTCAGTCAACGTGCAGACAAAGCGAGCGACGTAAAGGGGGAGAGGTTGTCCCCTTCCGAGAACACTTCATGGCGAAAAGTAGCACTTCCTCGTGCATTTTGGGGCTTACTTTTTCACTTTTGACTTCGCTCGGCGTGTGACCATTGGCAGGATTGAAAAGTTTCACATGTACATTGACCTTCGGCAACACTCGCGTGAAAAATGAAGCTCAGCAGACAGTTCACAATTTTTGGCAGTGCCATATTCTGCGTTGTGGTATTTTCTCTATACCTGATGTTGGATCACATAGACCTCAGCAAAAACCCGAACGGAGAGAGAAATCAAAACGTGAGTATTACTGACACATTTTGACACAAAAAGCAAGACTTGTGGTGGGTTTATCGAGCGAACAGTTCGCCTGTTAATATTAACTTTGCAGTGGTGGTGTGGGGGTACAAGTTTGGAGCGGTAGTTTGATTGTTTATTAAAATACGCGACGGAACTGTTAAGAGACTGGATGCGATAATAGCGGCGATAATTCAACGCACTTCCTGTTTGTCAAGTAAGAATAATGTTAAGAATTAGGCTACTTTGCGCATTCTGATGAAAACCGACGGATGCATTGACGTTTGTAAGAGTTCAGCAGGGGTCAGTGAACTATCAAAGGTCACTTCATCGCAGTTAAAGGATGTATTTCGAAATCCATTGAGCTCCCTAAACGGCGTCTTTTTGGATACATATTTCCAGTGCGTAAAATGCGCAAGAAGACGTTTCACGTGAAATAAAATGATCTGGGTTTTTTTAATACTACGTGTGAAAACGTCCTTTCAGTTGACAGTTATCGCTGTCGTTGACTCGACGGTACACATGGCTCTTCGAGTTAAAGGGACAGTTCACCCAAAAATGAAAATTCTGTCGCCATTCGCTCACCTTCGGGTTGTTCCGAATGTGTATACATTTCTTTGTTGTGATGAACACGGGGGAAGATGTTAGAAAGAACGATCGCCACCATTGACTGCTAGGAAGAATGACGACGGAACGGCTGTTCTACATTCTTCAAAATATCTTCTTTTGCGTCCAACCTAAGACATTTTTCCTAATATGTTGGATCCCATGCCGACTTCATTGATTGGTGGAATAAAATAAATATCTCGCTTATTTTAGAATTCTTTTGTTATTATTATACTAATTATTATAGTAATTAAAATTGGCTCGTTGATGATCATCATTTATATTACCATAGTTTTATATCGTGGTTAATATGGTAACTGTACTGAGACCATGGTAAATTAGTTGTTGCAATGGTTTTACTGTAAATTTGAGTAAAACCATGGTTAATTTTTCTAAAATGGTGGTCATTGTGGACCTGTTAAGTATTAACAGGCAAGTTGTCAGTTTATTTTGTGACAGGCTGTTAACAAACAGAAGCAGGTTCTTCAAAATACTTTGCCCCCTTATATTGACTTGTAATCGGGTTGGACTTTTTCTTGTCAGAATGTAACAGCGTTAAGTTTTCTTTACACACCATGTTGGTGTCGCTTTGTCTTACGGCATATGCAAAAAACGATTAGCCTGGATGCCGTTAAACAAGCACAATTTACCATGAAGGTCATTTTCGGCGCTTACACTTGAAACCTGTTGACCGTATCACGGTTTAAGAACACTTATACGTTTAGACAGAAACACATGTTTTGTAAACCGATACCTTAAATGATGCTGTTTCTACATTTCAATACTTTTTCCGAAGATTGTGTAAAGCAGGTGAAAGTTCTTTGTTATGTCTCACTGCGTGTCTCTCTCTCTTTTGTAGGGCCAGCTTGGTATTCTGCAGGACAAAATAGACCACTTAGAAAGACTGCTCGCAGAGAACAACGAGATCATTGGCAACATCAGGGACTCCGTGATTAACCTGAGGGAAACTGTGAAAGATGGGAATGTGATTCCTGAAAGGAACATCAGTCAGGGGATCTTAGAACGGCTCCCCCCTGCTCCTGTGCTGCTGCCCATCTTCTCGGAGGACTGCCAGTTTGCAGCGCAGACATACTCCAGGGCAGCTGATGGAGTACAGGTAGAAAAAGAAATATATAAAGGCTGCGTTAAAATGAATGAGGCTGAATGATTGTTTTTTCTTCATGTTGTCACACAGGCTGCATTTCGCTATATAAGGTCGATTGTACCATGCTCGCAGCTTTCACTGTTAAGTTTTAGGTGTTTCATTGGTTGTTATGCAGTTTACCATTTTTGAAGATGTCCTCTTTTTTAAACATTTTACGTAGGTCATATACAGTATTTAAAAAGCATTGACGAATCGCATAGTAAGAATGTTATTACTTTGCATTATTCTGATGAAATACAAACATTGTCCTTGAAATTATGTTATCAGCATCATAACATTTAAAAACTTGTTTTGTATAGTTTCGTACAATGCAGGATAAGTTGTTCAATTTCACTACCTTTATTCTATGCAGTTTATTAATGTCAACATTTTGTTTTGAAATTCGGTTTATTTCTGGGTTTAAATTTGCCAGATTTTCCATTTGGTCTTGTGTATACCCATTCAACAATATAAACCTTCATTATGATGTCATTATTTTAATTCACTATACATGTTTATTAATAATAATAATACAATCTTATAAAATGATGTCCTTTTGTGCTTTTAGATGCTGGATGTTTACAATTTGCTCAATTTTGATAACCCTGATGGAGGAGTGTGGAAACAAGGCTTTGATATTTCTTATGAGGAAAATGAATGGGACAATGAGTCGCTTCAGGTCTTTGTTGTGCCTCATTCTCACAATGACCCCGGTGAGTCATAACATTGATCATGTCATTTTATTATCAAGAGATAATCGACATGTTTTGACTACGGTAAAGATGTGACACAGTTTTCAAGCTTTAACAAAAGAAATGTGTTGGATGTTTAATCCGCTTGTATCAGTTTCAGACATGTTGCAATGAAACTGTAAAACATTGCTGTATTGCACTAATGATAATGTGAATCACCATTGCAAATAATTTGGATTACTAAAAAACATTACGTTGAGGAGAAGTATGAGGAAAAATACACTTAATTGTCATAAAAAGGAAAGAAAACAGATTTATAGTGTAATACCAGGGAGAGTCTCAATGTTTTCGAACATTATTTTACAATTGTGGTTTTCAATAACAAGGCCAAACCTGCCTGTGATATATTTCATAAATCCTCATAAATATATTGACAGAATGTCATTTTAATAAACACTCCATTGAAAACTTGCACCTACAATGAAAACTTAGCAGCTGTTTTTTGCAATGTACATTAAAACTTTATTTAGGAACGTTTATGAATAATTTCCTATAGTTATTCAAATGCGAAAGGGAGTAAAAGCATTTTAGATTTGGATCTGTACAAAATAACAGCCATTAAACTTGCATGAAAGACGTTTTAGTCAATTTTCATTACGGGCAAACAATTTTGACATGATTTACTTTAAAAAGGGGCCCTGCTAAGAATAGCTAAGCTTGAATAGTGTTAGGATCACTTAATGCCTTCAGGCTTACATACTGTTTAACTACATTTTAGTGGGGAAACCGGTTCTTCTGACCAGTCCATGATAATGCCCTGTGATGAAGGGGGAAACACTTCCTGTTAGACATGATTTGCAACGACTGTCGCTCAACACTGTCACCTTTATAAGTATAATTCACTGAGAGAGTATTTGATTTAAGATGAAGTGCATGTTTTTGGTACTTTCTCACATCCCTAATATGTATATTGTGTCGTGGGTTTGTAGGTTTAGATATGAACAGTAAAAACACTGTGGCGTTGTCAAAACATGGCTCGGTTTGTTGTATGAGCGGTCCGGCACGTCAGCTTCCTCCTTAACCAATACTGGGACTACCTGTTTGTCTAAACAAAAGAGTTAGTCTGGAAATAGAATTTGCATTTTTGTGCTATGAATTCCTTCAGGAATTTTCTGTGGGTTTTTAGAACGGTGGCTTTATTTTTTATGAGAAAAAGTGTATATTAATTTTCAAATACCTTTTTATTACACAGTCATACCAAACGCTTCAAAAAAGTATAAATGCATATTACATCATCTGTCCAGTCAGTTACAGACTGATATGGAAAACCCCTCTGGGGTTAAGTGTCGTTTCTCTAATAGGAAACCTGTAAAGTGATTACTGCACTGCCAGGAGAGGTCTTACATTATTTCCCAAACCTGTTTGTGGAGACACAGCAGCACGTTTTGTTGGTGTAGAACCTTGTTAATGGAGAACCTCAAGACCTGGAATGGGTTTGTCAGATAAATGAGACAAAATGTGTACTGTGTGATATTTACTATATGTGGGAAACAATTCCACTGTTGTGAAGAGTTACAAACTAAACACCAGATATTACACCAGTCATTACCGGTGAGTAACTGTGGTTTGAGATCAATTAAAAGACGAATTGAGAGATTGATTGAAGTGTAAAATATGAATTGAACCTAAATCTTGTCATCTGCAGACAGGCTCATTACTAGTAATATAGTAAAAACATAACGGGGCGGTTTCTCAGACAGGGAACTGTCTGGGAACCTTAATCCAGGACTAGGCCTTAGTTAAATTAGGACATTTAAGTAGTTTTTAAAAACCTAACCCTTTACATTGTCCTCGTTTCCTGTTAACGCTACTTGTATTTGGGGTCAGTATGACTGGAAATTTAGAAAAGTAACAAAATATTATTCCACTGAGATGAAGGGAACCTTTTTTAAACTAAGGAAAACTTGATTGGGGTCATATTGACCCGATGAAGTGGTTGAGGGTTAAAAAAGAAATGTAAAAAAGAAGTCTTTTCACTTGTGGCAAAATAAGTTTGTGTTTTTCTGTTCAGGTTGGCTTAAGACATTTGATGACTACTATCAAGACCAGACGCAACACATCCTCAACAACATGGTGGTTAAGTTACATGAGAAAAGTCAGATGAAAATGATCTGGTCTGAGATTTCTTACTTTTCAAAATGGTGGGAAAACATTGATGAACAGAAACGTGATGCCGTGAAGAGGTGAGGCTTTATGTTTGTCTGGGTGTGGGTGGTATCTTATGTTCACCAAAATCTTATGTTACAGTATTTCATATCACATTATCTGTGTATGTCATAATATAGTTATTTTTGCTCCGTACTCAAGCCTAAATGGCTTATATTTCACTTATCCCATAATATTGCCTGTTTTTGATCGACCCAGTTTATAAAAGGGTTTAATTCACAATTCATAATCATTTTTATGATTGTTTTAACTGTATTTGAAATTTGATGGATACAAGCCAAGAGCTAATATTAGAACAAAATAAATGAATATTGCATCAGCTCACATTAGGCCACATTTAAGATTATAAAAGACTAGTAGACTTCGTAAAACTAATATTATAAAACAGATAGGTCCGTCTCTCAATTCGGATTGGATGAGACACATTAAAAGAAGAACTTAACTCTGTGTTACACCTCTTAAAGGGACAGTTCACCCAAAAAGGAAAGTTCTGTTATCCTTTACCTGCCACCTAGTTGTTCCAAAACTGTCTGAACGCAGAACGAGATAAAGAAGAATGTTTGTAACCGAACAGTTTTGGGGCACTATTGACTGTCATTTGTTATTTTGACCAGTTTGCCCGTTTCAATATTCGGCAAATAAATGTTCATAAAATTAAAGAAAAATATTCATTTTATTTAAACACACACTTATAAATCGTAAATTAGTTTTGTCTCGTAATTGTTTTTGCAGCTGTATTTATACTGTGGTATAACAGAACTATATAACAGAATCTTAAGTGCTTGATAAATGTCTACTGTCATAACACTGAACCTGATATCATGAATCTTCACGTGTCTTTATAGTGGATTCAATTATGGCACCAATCACACTCAGACCTGATGTAGGCGGGACTGAGAGAATAAAGGACTCTACTGTGCTTTTGTTCCCATTTTAATGAAGCCTGAGGTTTTGTTTTGTTTTACTTTATTGCCTAGTACTCAGGTGACAGTGTATGAAATACTCTGAAAAACAAACAACAACATACAGTCCAGGCCATACAAAAATAGCCTTTTAATAGTTAAAGAGGGCAAGAAATGTACTTTTCATACAACAGTGTTTTATAATAATCACTTCTTGTACGTTTTAAATACATTTTAATGCATGTTTAATTTTCTATGTAATCCATTAAGTTGCAACTCATTGATGTTAGAATTAAAATATGCAAATGTGTATTATGGATGATACGCATTACATACGATCACAAGGTCAGGACTCATTGGAGATGGCTTAATGGCTTGTAAATGCATGTTAAATATGCAGAGTTGGCAACATTCACGATAAGTAATGCCAACATAGCCTTGGGAAAGACACACATGCTATGTGGAAATGCAATAAACATTTCTGCTCTAGGTTTGAATTCCAATTAAATCATCTTTCAGGTAAAGGCTGAAGCCAAATAAAATATCCCACACCAATATTTATTCACCATTTATTGGATACACGTTGGAAGTGTGAAGCAACCAGGTTCTCTTCTTTGTGAGTGTTCACCCCTCCGTTTATTTCCAAGATGGCCTTGGCAGACTCCAAATCTGGATCTTTGGCAGGCACGAACAGGTTTTATTTCATTTTATATCAGCCGAATCAAGGTCTGGCATAATGATTCAATTTCACTGCCACATGCATGTGTATCTTCAGAATAAATCAGGTCGTCTGTGCTCTTAAAGTCTGTTCGCTGCGTTACGGAAAATAGGACCTGGAGATACGTCCATAAATTCTATCGATGCTGGCATACATTTTTTTTAATGTTTGAGCGTCGGGAATGAGACTTTTTATATATTTTCCTGATGTGATTTTCCTTCCTTGAATATTTATGTTAATCGAATAGCGTATGTCAACATGTTTTCTTAAAGGTCGAAGCTTGGCTCAAACTCATTTCGTGTTCTACAGGATGAACACGTTGAGGCACGAGCTGAGAATATCGACACAATGTACAGTTTTGTTTGTGTAGGATTTCAAAAAGAGGGGAGAACGGATCTTGAGGTTAATAAATGGCGTTAAGAACCCTTACCAAACCTCTCCAGTAGCTCATCTTCTTGGTCAGTTAAGTACTACGACTGGGATGAGAGTATCGTAACAATTCTTAGACAGAAAAATAAAGAAGAATTTTGAAAGTTCCTGTCAGCAACATGCTGAGCTGGTGTTCTTTGTTTTGCCGGCGTCTCTGTGTTATTAACGGCCTCCAGAGGGTCTCGCCGTAAGATTCAGCCGTTGAAATATGCGACACTACGGAGGAAAGCTGCTGACTGGCAGTCAGGGCTGAAGAATACTCCTCCTAATAAGAGATGCTATTACCCAAGGTGTCCGTTGTCTATTGAAGAAAATAATTAGTTTCTGCCGGTGCTACCGCTAACCGATTGGCACGGCTCAATAAATCCGAAAAAAACCTATGTAGTTACTTTAAAGCTGTAAATCTGGAGAAAGTGCTTTGCAGTTAAAATCCAGCAAAAAGTTGTCGATGTAAATGCAGTGGTGAAACATTAAAGTTTATGTTTTGTATACAGTGTTGCACAGAGAGGCCTTTACTCATTTGTGTAAAGATGCTTTGGAATTAACAAAACCTGCACAGAATTTGAAATTATTATAATAGATTTATCTGCATATGGTATGTTTTTTCTAAATCAGGCAAACAGATGAGAATATTATTTTGTGAAGATATGGATGCAAATTAGTGCCAAAAGTGTTTCAAGAAAGTTCAGTTAATATGAAAAATAAAATAGTAACTTGAAAATTGAAATTTAGTTTTTGAAAAAAACTTTTTTAATAGAAAATCTATCAATCATAGGACTTTAAACAACAACTAGAAGTTGTTTTCAGATTGATACAATTTTCTAGATTCAAAATCCTGTAGGCCATTATTGACTCCATATAAAGACAGCTATTCATTTGTTCTACTTCTTTCTCTTTTACAAATAAAATGTTTTATTGTGTTTATTAGTTTTAGTTTACAACAATAACCCATATTCTCACAATATGACAAATTCCTGATTCCTGTCCCTTTTCCAATGTAACTCGTGGCTTAAAAAAACCAATGAGTTGTGATGGCAGTTTTGTGGAAACATTTTAATGTTGAATAAAACACATTTCTCATCTGTCTCTTTCTTCTTTTTATGATGCAGACTGCTGGAGAACGGTCAGTTGGAGGTGGCTACAGGAGGCTGGGTGATGCCTGACGAAGCCAACACTCACTACTTTGCTTTGATAGATCAGCTAGTTGAAGGCCACCAGTGGCTGGAAAACAATTTGGGTATGTTTATAGATTGCCTTCTTTTATATACCTGATATCTCTCCGCAATTCTAACGGACACAGAACCATCCAACTTCCTGTTGCCCTCGTAACTCTAGAGAGACTTTTTTGTTTGTTTCTAGGGTTAAATCTCAGGTAATATCTAGTTTAAAATCCAGAAAAAGTAAAGATTTTCGGCCTTGCATGGAAACCACAAATAAAGGCGTTTTTTTTAAATGTCCAAGAAGCTATTTACCATATAATAACCGAGGACCAGATACTTTTATTGTACGCGAAAGAGCAGACTAGATATTTTAATAAACTAGTTTCATGCAAGAAAGCAAGTCATACGAGCTTGGAAAGAAATGAGTGTGGGTCACCAATGACATCATTTATATTCATGAGCGTACTATCCCTTTAAATTCTGAATAAACCACAGCTCAAGTCGTGAGTTGTGAAACCCCTAACTGAATTTTAACTGAGATACTACAAGGAATTCTGGCTCCTTTACATATTAATGATACATGAATTGGCTCAAACGCCTTTGGGAGATTTTTGTTGTGTGTTTATTATTAGTATTTTAAAATATGGAGCGGTACCTTGAGGAGAACTGCGGAGTGAAGGGTTACTCATGGATAGGTGGTCACGAATATAAACGCAAGCATCTTTAGGGGTGTCTGTCCAGTGTATCTGTATTCTAGGCGTCTAATGCTCTATCTAATCTAATTCTAATACTATTTCAAATCCCTACTGAATCCGTGCCCATTTTTTCTCTGCCACACCCAAAAATGTGACCATACAGGAAATCTGGAGTTCACTTTAAGGTAGGGTGGCATCAGCTGTTTGTGAGTTCTTTCATGAGGACCCCATGAAATGGTTTGATGTATTCTTACTTGTATTGTGCAAGATAGGAGGAAGTCATGAATGCGTTGATCCTTTAAATGTGGATAACCTCAAAGTTTACAAATCTAGAGTAAAAGTAAGCAAAGACTGATATTTTGATTTCATTGGGTCTTTAAGTGGTAATGTAATGTATTGTATTAAAGCTTAGAAACTACTGATAAGTTACAAACTTATTCGGTAGCTCCATTTGTTTAGATTGTAATACCCATTAAAATAGCTTTCTGTTATATGAGCAGTCACATTTTTACAGTACTAAGTCTTCAGATTTGTAACAGAAAGTTGGATTGAAGTTGCTTTCTCGTTTAAACTTGTTAAAGTTCATGAGGTTTGAATTTAAGGGAACGTTAACCCCAAAAATCTCCCTCAAGGTTTTCCAAACTTGAATGAATGTATTTGTTCTGTTGAACACAAAATATGATATTTTGGAGAATATGGGGAACAAAACAGTTTTGGGTCAGACAGTAGTGCCCTAGTACTATTTGGTTACAAACGTTTTTCCAAATATCTTTGTCGTGTTCAGCAGAACAACAACATTGAAACAGGTTTGGAACAACTTTAGCAAGAGTAAAGATTTGGCTGAATTATACATTTTATTCTCATTGATCTTCATTCGAGGCTTATGTAAATATTTAGTTAGAAACATTACTCAATAACAGTAGTTCGTAGTGGTTGTGACATGGTACCCATTTAGGCAACAACTTGATACAATTTTTACTTCGTGTTCCAGATGCCCAATGTTGTTTGACAAAAGACAACAAATATTGAATAATTAATAAATATTTGTATATAATCCTAAAATCTATTCTCCCGCTTTTTACCTTTTCTGTAAAGGAGTGAAACCCAAGACGGGATGGGCTGTCGATCCGTTCGGTCACTCTCCTACCCAGGCATACCTGCTCAAACAAGCCGGCCTGTCTAACATGCTGATCCAGAGAGTGCACTACTCGGTGAAGAAACACTTTGCTTCTCAGAAGACGCTAGAGTTCTTCTGGAGACAGAACTGGGGTGAGCCAGTCATTCATCTATAATCTACAGTGACATTCCATATTACTTTGAACTTGTAAATATGATGTATTTGTTTACAAATCGCATATTAAAGGTCGTACTTTGCAACAACGGCTTATAGTAGGCCTACTATTGCAACATGAGAGCGTGGCAAAATCAGTATTTATGTCCTTACCCTGCCTCTATTGTTCACCACCATAATACTATAATATAACCTATAATATAACATCAAGTGTAAGATGTTAAAAGCAATGAATTTCACTCTGTTTTCAAGGCCACTAAAAGAGAACTTCTGCCTTCGAGTTAGAAAATCATAATTGTGATGTGAGGCGTTTAAGTGCTTTGGTACAGAATTTCTGTCGGACAAAATACTTCCAACTTTTTCACCTCTTAGCAGAAACCTTTTAGCGCTGCTACAACAAAAAATTGTAAATTGATTCCCTGTGTATAATTCTCATAGCACCACAGAGTTCGACTCTACCTCATTAACCAGCTAAATGCTACTAAATGGTGTTTTCTGGCCATTTATCTTTATAGCCGTTGCATAGCAACAGGACCAAACCTGTACTGTCAGCATTCACTTCCCATTTCAAACACATTTAAGACCAACATCAGTTTAGTTTGGCTACCTGACAAACCATCAACACGGATGTCATTTCTAAAAGAATATCCTGTGTGTCCAACCGCTAATGGGTGATGAGTCAGCACCGAAACTTGGAATACTGGTATATCCCATGACCCTACGGTACAGAATACCTAGCACAGCCCGCAAAGCAGCCACAGACGACTTTCATTTTATTATATAGTAACATGTTACGAGATGTCAATCCGATCTCACAATATCCTCACGCAATTGGCATAATGTGCTGGGCTCGAAATTGCGACCAATTTAGTCACATATTCTCCTTTTATGTAACCTGTCCGACCTCAAAATATATTTGGGAGCAGATGTGTGAGTGAACATTTTGTTGTGGTGCGACCTGTTTTCATTCCTGTACAGAACACGCTAATAACTGCACAACGTATGTGCGTGCTGTGAGCTACAGTGACCGGCCCGGCCATTCATTAAGAAAACGTAATTTTCCATCCGGCAGCGCTACTTTTCCACCGTTTCCCAAAATGCTTTGAAAACGTTACGACTGCACTTGGGTATTTAAACCACCAAATATTGTCATCCGACCTATCAATATGATAAGTTTGTCTTCTTAAGGTTGCCATTTGCATGGAAATGTGACATTGTGTTGGCATTTATATGAACACATAAGATTTGTCTCATACGCATGATCATCAAGACATGACTGCAAGGCAGCATATGGCATCAGAAGACCTGAAATGTAACAAGTAATCCATCATCGTAAATGATGACAAAATTGCTTTGCCTAAAAAAATCTCTGCTCTCAGAACTGAGTGCTCTGCATCTGAAGGGTTTCGCACTTTCGATTGGAAATCTCTATAGAAGCCAGTTTGGATCACACGAGCTGCTCTGTGCCACTCATTGATTGAATCCATCTTTTATTTAGCGATTATGTTGATTAAACCCTGGGTGCTACATTTTAGCCGCGCGATCTAGAAATGGAGGTCGATGAGAGATAAATCCAATTTTTTATGAACCATCTGCAGCTGCTGGCCCCGAAGCAGTTGTAACAGATTCAACCGCGATCGCGCGGGTGTGTGCGCGCCTAGCAGAAGCTCTCTTCCATTCCAGATATTCATCTCCACAACTGGAAAAACTGCGGAAAACTGAGCCTTTGACAAGGTCAGGTAATGACCTGCCCCAAGAAAAACGCTTGGAGCTCTGTAGCATCATGCGTTATTGTCGGTCCGCGATGCTATTTCTTGTCCAGTTGATTTGCAGTTGATTACATTTCTTATTCATGGAAACATTCTGCTCGGGAGTCCAGCGTTTTCCTCTGCCTGCCTGAGTTTATCAAACTCCTTGACATGGCCAGAGGCTCAGAAAGTTGTTATCGCACAGGAAGCGGGGGAAATTAGAGCCAAATTAAGGATGGCTCACCGGTGCATCACACACCCTGGGCTCTGCCCTCAGTTTCTATCAGATATGGCTGAAACAGTTGCTGTTAGGTATTATTCTGTATGCAGTTGCACGTTGACAGTATTTGAGTAGTTAAAAATAACTGCTACAAAGAGGACATGGGCTGCACACTTTTTTTCGTAGACTTAAAGGCACGGTTCACCCAAAATACAAATTCGCATACATGTTTTTCAAAACCTGTATACTGTATTTCTCTTCCTCTGGAAAAGAAGATACTTTGAGAAAAGTCTCAATGCCTTTGTGTTCATACAATGGAAATCAATGGGGGCCAATGATGTTTGGTTGTCAACATTCTTCAAAATATCTTCTTTTTTGTTCTGCCGAAGAAAGAATACAAGTTTGCAATGAATAGAAGGTGAATAAAAATAATAATAATACGTTTTGCGTTAACTATACCTTAAATTACAATTAAAGGAGTAGTTCACTTCAAGATTGGCCCCCATTTACTATTTAATTTTTGTTCCTACTATGGAGTAGTGAATGGGGCACATTTTGAAATGAACTACTCCTTTAATGTTATTGCATTTTGTCAAACCATTTTAAGCACAAGTGCACAATGTGAACCAAGAAGATTTTCCAAGAGCAGGAAACAAGAGGAGTCATGGGACACGTCCACCCACATACCATTGTTTCCCGTTGTCTAACTGCATCTGTTTGGGAAACACACTTTTGCCCCGGGTCTAGTGTTAAAACACTGGCAAAATGGACTCGTAACTTCTCGTATAGATTTTGGACCGTATACGCTGCCGAACAAATATGATTACAGTTCATTTGGCTGCAAGAGCATACACTCCGTGCCAAGCTGAATTAACTTCCAACTCTATGTAATTCCATATATCACCATTTACCAGACAGCCAGACCGCTTCGTGCTTCACATCTGCTCTCTTGTCTAAAGAAAAATCCTGCATTATTTATTTGCGTGGCTTTTGTGAAGGTCACTCTGGCGCGCAGGCCATGCTGAATGGGTAATTGAATATTTTTTCATGGCAAATAAAATGTGATTTGATTTTTGACGCTAGTGGGTAATTTCATGATTTGCTGCTTTGAAACCGGATGGTTTTCCTTTGATATAAAACGGCTTGCGTTTCTTCACAAGACTGGAAACGGGAATTCTAAAGTGTAAGCCTCGTGTTGCTGCTGCAAATTAAAACAGCTGAATATGTTGTCTAAGAAGATGACGTTATTAGCTGTGGAGTAACGTGTCGGCTACTTGATCTAAAAGTCATCCTATTTTGTTTTCATAACCTCACGTTGTTTCGGAGCAAATCGAACAAAGACGAACAATCTCACACTTGCTTGAATTTGTTACATTTTCCCCTACAGAACAGGATGCATCATCAGACATTTTGTGTCACATGATGCCATTCTACAGCTACGATGTTCCCCATACGTGCGGGCCCGACCCGAAGATCTGCTGCCAGTTTGACTTCAAGCGGCTGCCTGGAGGAAGAGTCAGCTGTCCGTGGAGAATTCCACCTCAAGCCATCACAGATAATAATGTACAGGAGAGGTACAGATAAACATGCCTGCTACTTACACTAAAGACTACATGTTTGAGTGGGACCACATAAAATTATTTTATAATTCAAAGCACTGCATAAGTGAAATTGACTTTTTTAATATTCATGCAAGTCGATTCCTTCAAATCTGATCAGTTTTCTTCACTAAGTTTAATCTTTCTTTGTGTAGAGCTCGGATGCTGCTGGACCAATACAGAAAGAAATCAAAGCTGTTTCGGACCAAGGTGCTGCTGGCTCCGCTTGGAGATGATTTCCGTTACACTGAAGCTGTGGAATGGGATCAACAATATGAGAACTACCAAAAACTCTTTGACTACATGAATTCTCACCCTGAGCTCCACGTCAAGGTCTGGCATAATTGGAATAGGTTCAACGTTTTAAGGTTTAAATATTCGTTATAAAAGAACCGCTTAAAAATGTATTTTTTATCATTATTTACTGGCTGCAATGTCCAAGCCTGTATGTAGGAACAAAAAAGATGATATTGCAGTGCATCCTGGGGCTCATTACTTTAAAACGGGGGCTCGGAGTGTCAATTGAAAAAGCCATGAATGCATTAAATTAACAATTCCACAGTTTCTACATTTTAACAAGATGTATATACATTCTTACACATATTGCTGCGGAAAAATTAGAGATCCATTAAATTTTTGTTTGTTTTCTGAATTTACGATTTATAGGTAGGTGTTTAGGTAAAAGTCAATTTTTGTTTTATTGTGTAAACTACTATACATTTTTCTCCCAAATTTAAATATTATACATTTCTATTATTCTACTATTTTTAGACCTCACATACTACAAAGAAAACAAGTTCATATTCGTGTTTAAGCTGTAGCGGTTTTAGCGGCATGTTAAAATAATGACAAGCTTTGCTCACCAAATAATTTCTTCACCAGATCTGTCAAGATCAAATTAATCAAGTGAGTTATTAAAACATCAGTTAAAGTCAAGGAGTTAGTTTAGCTCAATGTAAAATACGTATAATAATCTTTATTAAATATACATATTTTACAGTCTCTGATTAGTAATGTACAGTATAACAATATTGGTATTCATTCGTCCAGCGAATGCATCAATGATTAATACACTTTACGTTATCTCATGGCCATAAGTTACGTTTCTTCACTAAACAGAGACTGGAGCAAAGGTAGCATAAATCTAACACGGTTTAAGGGATTTTGAAAAGTTCCGGCCTCGTGGCCCTGTGGTAGGCCGCAGTCCATTGTCCCTTCAACCCCCCCACTGGTTTCTTGTTGAGGCAGGTCCAAAGAAAAGAAAAGAAACGAAACAAGGAAAAGAAGAGATGGAAGAGAGTGATCTCTTATTTAAGTTGTTAGGAATTCACACAATATAGCTGTGACTGACCCAATCAGACGATGGCACCTTTGGAGAGAAAGTAATTGTCTTTGTCTTCCAGCACTTACTTTACAGAGAGCTGATTGGGTGACCTATAAGAACACTTATTTAGATGAAAGAACAGTCGTGTCAGATAAGTTCTTGAGATTTGAATGTATTCGACAGACACTGAACTGGAAGGGCCACAATACATCTTGAAATGCTGATGAAATTAACATTTGGAATGGTATAATCATTTTATCCACGGCTATATATGTAGTCTTGAACACAGGAAGGCTATGAACATTTATTTGTTCAGAAATTGTAAGAACATTGTCAATAGAATCTTTTTTGCTGAACAAAGTTTGAGAACTATATGTTTCTGAACATGATGAGGATGAGGAAATGGACAACATTTGTTTTGTTTTTATTAGAAAAGAACAGTCCATTTTAATATTGGGAGTATGAGGACCGTTCAAGTATGCACCTAACCCTGATTTGGTTTAATCGCAGGCCCAATTTGGCACCATCTCTGATTATTTTGAGGCCATGCGTAAAAGCACTGGCTTGGATCCAACTGGCACGAGTGTTGGCACGCCGGCCCTACCAGTAATAAGTGGAGACTTTTTTACTTATGCAGACCGAGATGACCACTACTGGAGCGGCTACTTCACATCACGACCCTTCTATAAACGTCTGGACCGTATGCTGGAATCATACCTCAGGTAATGTGAAGAGGGCTTGGGTTTATCTCCTCAATGATAAATGATCATTATTATTTGACTAATGGATGGCTCTGATAACAGATATTATTGTCTTAATCTTTTAAAACATAAAGCAGAAGATCATATGACTTGGTTGTATTGTCATAGTGAGACTGAAGCCTGTGATGAGGTCACAGCGCATTAAAGGGATATTTCACCCATAAATGATTCTTTGTTCACCATTTACTCACCCCCGTGAGTGACTTTCTTTTGCAGAACACAAAAGATGATATTTTCAAGTATGTTGGTAACTGGCTCTCATTGACTCAATTTCTCAGAATATCGTCTTTTGTGTTCCACAGAAGAAAGAATCATATACAGACGTGCTCAAATTTGTTGGTTGGTACCTTTATGTCTCATTGAAATAATGCTTCATACCTCCTGAAGAGTGATGGAATTGAAAACTATTGTATCATGTATACTTGCATGCCTTTGGTATGTCATAGAATAAAGCAAAGAAGCTTAGGAAAGAAATGAATTATGGCTTATTCTACAAAGATATTCTAAAATGGCCTGGACACATTTGTTGGTACCCCTTAGCAAAGATAATACATAATTGGATTATAGTGATATTTAAAACTTATTTGTTTCTTTAATTAGTATCACACATGTATCCGATCTTGTAATCCGTCATTCAGCTTATTAAAATGGAGAAAAGTTGTCACTGTGCTGTTTGGTATCATTGTGTGGCCTTCACTGAACATTGACCAGAGAAGGCAAAGGATAGAGTTGTCCTAGAAACGCATAAAGAGCATGGTAAAGGTAAAGGATAAGACTACAAGACCATCTCCAAGCAGCTTGATGTTCTTGTGACAACAGTTGCGAATATTATTATGAAGTTCAAGGTCCATGGAATTGTGGCCAACCTCCATGGGTGCGGCTGCAAGAGGAAAATCGACCCCAGATTGAACAGAATGATAGTTTGAATGGTAGAAAAAGATCAAAGGATAACTGCCAAACAGATACAGGCTGAACTCCAAGGTGACGGTACGTCAGTTTCTGATCGCACCATCCGTCGTTTTTTAGCAAAAGTGGGCTCCGTGGAAGAAGATCCAGGAGGACTCCACTTTTGAAAGAAAAACATAAACAGGCCAGATTTGAATGTGCTAGATCTCATATTGACAAGCCACAATCCTTCTGGGAGAATGTGTTTTGGACAGATGAGTCAAACTGGAGATTTTTGGCAAGTCACATCAGCTCTATGTTAAAAAAAATCAAGCTTTCAAAAACGTGAACGCCATACCTACAGTGAAACATGGAGGAGGCTCGTGATGTTTTGGGGCTGCATCTGGCACAGGGTGCCTTGAATCTGTGCAGGGAACAATACAATCTCAAAACTATCAAGGCATTCTGGAGCGAAACGTACTGCCCAGTGTCACAAAGCTCTGTCTCAGTCGCAGGTCATGGGTCCTCCAACAGGATAATGACCCAAAACACACAGCTAAAATCACCCAAGACTGGATAAGAACAAAACATTGGACTATTCTGAAGTGGCTTTCTATAAGTCCTGATCTGAATCCTATCGAACATCGATGGAAAGAGCTGCAACTTGCAGTCTGGAAAAGGCAACCATCAAACCTGAGATGGCTGGAGCAGTTTGTTCAGGAAGAGTGGGCCAAACTACCTGTTAACAGGTGTGGAAGTCTCATTGAGAGCAATAGCTTGCAGCAATTGCCTCTTAAGGTTGTGCAATAAAATATTAGGTTAGTGGTCCCATCATTTTTGTCCATGACATTTTCATTCGTTTTATTATTTACAATATTATGTTGAATAAAAAATCTAAAGCAAAGTCTGATTTCTATTAAATATGGAATAAACAATGGTGGACGCCATTTACTTTTGTCAGTTTCAAGTTACTTCAGAGAAAATTGTACAGTCTTCTTTTTTTGTGGAGTGGTACTAACACATTTGAGCACGTCTGTACATACTGTATACTTTTAAATGACTTAAAGGTCAATAATAGATTATCACAAAATATTATCACTAATATATGACATTTGAAAGAAAAAGTTCTTGCAGCCTTTTTAAAGTTCTGTGTAGCTTTCATGTATTTGCTGGGTTCTGGATAATGACGATTTGTGATAGTGTTACGTATTGATTTTCTAAAATGTGCTTCTGCACAGACTGCAATGAAAGGCATAAAGGCTGTTGGATATCTGACTTGTTCTTTTCTTAATTGCATATAAACGTCAAATCGACGCTGTCAACCCGCTCATAATGATGAAAGTTGTCTATAAAGAGAACTAAGTTGAACTCCTTCACCCTTAAACAGATTTTATGAAAATGTGCCACAGTTGTCCCATGATTTCCATGCTATTATTTTATTGTTATAAATGGTATACGGCACACTACTTTGTTTGAAACATTACATCATGGACGGTTGGCAACCTGTTCGTAGATACGTCAGAACATTGTTTACTGTCGGAACATGATAGGGATGTGAATTTTCAGGATGTATTGTACACCCTCGCCCTGCTCTCTCAAAGGTGGCCGTACACAAACATGTGAATAGATCGGTTACACCATCAGCAAACACACAGAGAACTCTCTTTAATACAGTATTTGCATTTTGATGGGTGTGTAAATGTCGGCGTTCATCAGTATGCAGCCATTAAACGTTTCGCCGTTCTACACCGTGACTTCTTTCACGCTGCAAATAGGACTTTTTGTTAAGCTCTGTTCAATTTCACACAAACGCAAATGTATTCCGAGACACAAACACTCACGTACTGGATATTGCGTCAGAGGTCATTTAACGTTTAATTCATTATTAAAGCCTGGGTTCGGTTCACAACGGAACGGATGGCAGACGTTTGTTTGATGTGTGGTATGTAGGTCGCACACACTGTGCATTTTTTTGTGTTATTACTGTGCGCTGCTTACAGAGCTGCCTGCGAACGAGAGACAGAAAAGTTTTTTTAAACTGCTGGCTTTAACTTCGGATTTGAAAAGGCTGTTTGGAAACCAAACCAATTTAAGCAGCGAGTCACTTTGAAACGTCGTTCCAGATTGGCGACGTTCTCGCTCCGGAGATTTGCTTGTAAAGCTGACAAAGAAGTGTCAATAAAACCTTTCGCACAACCGAATGCTTAAGGTCATATTTCAACCCAACAAGATCAAATAAAATCGATATGTATGATAAAAGGAGTTCTGTTTTATAAATCATTATGATTGTATTGTACATTTTTTTTAATCGTTGACCTTAACCCAAAAATTCTTAAGAATGGTTTAATTAATTAATTATTTTAATATTGAATGGGTGTAAGATAGAAAGAAAAAAATACAGTGTTAATTTAATAAATATTTTCATTCATATTTGACCAATGTGTGACATTAAGTCTTTCCACATCAAATATAATGATATAATAATAATAATATCAATAAATATACAACAACAGCATAATACAAATACACATAATAATCGATCATTCCACGGACCTGTTTCAGAAGTATATTAACCCTGAAATGAGGGAAACTCCAGCCGTTTCTACAAGAGGTAACTTCTACTAGGAGTCAGTAACCATAGTAACTTACTCTGCGAACCTAACCTGGTCGGGATCAGGTTTTCTTCGTTAAACCCAAAGTTTCTTTCCATCTCCTCCCCTTTTTGAAGGGTGACGCTTTCTCAGTGACTACAATGTCATGTGCTTTTATAGAGGATCCTGTATGTGAAGAGGCTGTATTAATTCATAGGGATGTACTTTGATTTCAGCAGAGCAATTTAATAATTTCTTTACAGTGTATTAGACAAAATGCAACAATGATATCAGCCATCGTGGTTGTGTATAACAATAGAGCATATGGATTGATCATGGATTGTGGTAGTCAATGTAAGTCTACCCAGAGTTAATAGAACTAACTCAAATCAAAAAAGTTCACATTTTAACTCCGTGTTGGTTTAACCTCCTTATTGAAACTGCCCCAGGTGTATTATTATTGTTGTTTGTGTTATAATAATATACAACAACATTATATTTAACTTGGAAGGCCTTAATGTCACACATTTAATGTCAAATATTAATGATAATATTAAATAAATTAATAATATTTAATTATTTAATAAACATACTATAATAAAATACAGCAACAACAACAGTTGTTTATTATTATTCTTGTTATAATTATTATACATTTACTAATATTATCCTTAATGTCACATTTTAATGTCAAATAAAAAAGCCTTCCAAGAGAAATATAAGTGTTATAATAATTAATATGTAGTAATAATAATAATACTAGAGTAAATTATGGTTTGGACATATTCTTGTTTGGGTGAACCCAAATTCATCACAAGTGGAATACTTTTCACATTTCTTTGTGAAACGACAATCTAAAAAGCTGTCACATTAAGGAAACGTTTTGATGCCCTAAGGACATTTGTATCCGACTGTCACAGACCTCTCAAAGCTGCAACAAAGAGGGAGACCAGAAATGCCAATCTTTGCAAAAACATTTATTAAATAATATAAGAAAATATAAATCAAAGTAACAGGCAGGTTAGGAAGAGGTTTATTGCCAAGTCTGCTTGCACACACAAGGAATTTTCTTTGGTGTTGGAAGCTTCTAGTACAGACATTCAACACAATGACAATAGAAATATAATAAGATTTACGGTTTAAAAGATTCTAAGATCATTAAATAAGAATTTTATTAAATGATAACAAAATAAAGATCAAAACAAAGCAACTCGTAATCCACATGGCAAACTGAGAATTAGAAACATAACAAAAGATCTAACAGGACAAGAACCAGATTAACCCAATACAACAACTGACCAAGGACAAATGAGACACTAGGGATATATATATATATATATACATGGGATAACAAGCAGCAAACAAGGAACACCGAACCAGTACTCAAAGAAACGACGAAGAACTACAAAATGTCACAGGGGAACAGGAATCTTCAAATAATCGCAATAATAGATTTATTTCACAGTCCATCAGTTTGGTTTGAGAGAACATCTCTTGATATTTGTTTGCAGGGCAGCTGAGATCATCTACTCTTTGACAAGGGCCAACATTCAGAAGTATGACAAGCCCAGCGATTTCCCAGCCAGTGATAATTACAAATTGCTGACAGAGGCAAGACGCAACCTGGGTCTCTTTCAGCACCACGATGCCATCACAGGCACAGGCAAAGACTGGGTGGTTGCGGACTATGGAACCAGGTACAGTACAGCACATTACTTAAAACAATCGAAATAGTTAGTATATCACCCCTTCTGTTGTTTAAATGTCCATCTTTTGGATCACCAGCCTAGAAACGAAACCATGAAGTTAGGTATTGAACCATGGACACACATTAAATGGATAATGTGAAAAACAAATGATTTTTGTCACAATTTTCAACAGAATAAATGATGATATGTTTGTATTCAGGTTAAAGGCCACCAAACCACCCAAAAGATTGGTGTAAAACTGCTAGTAGTGATATTTGTTCATCTGTAAATGTTGAGAATGCTTGAACATGGATTAAAGTCAGGCCTTGTAAAAGTGTTTCTGTTTATAGGAGGTACTCATTTATTCATCGTCATAACTGTTCTTTATTTTTAAAAGGTTGTTTCACTCCATTATGAATGTGAAGCGAGTTATTGTGACCTCAGCCCATTGGTTAGTGCTTAAGGACAAACAAACATATAGCCACGATCCATCAAATCCATTTCTTCAAATGGTGAGTGTTCTTCACCTTATATCCACAAAGTGCTGATACTAGACCAAAGTCTGGTGGTTCACATCTGAACAGAACCAATGTTTCTTTACCATTATAGGATGATGCTCAACAAGCTCAAGATGCCTTACCTCATAAAACCGTTCTTAAGCTTCACGATAGGCCAAGGTAACTTTTGTTTCTTTAAAGCTGTCTTGTTTTTCAAAACATCAGCTGTCTCTGTTTTTGATAATGGCTTCCTGGGACTGGATTCACGAAACTGTTCTTACACCCTGTCTACTAAAAACGCATTAGCACTCATTATAATTAGATAATATATGTTAGAAATGTTGTCCACACTGGATGGGGCGCGGCCTGTCACGTCTGGTGTAGACACGGTCTTAAGACAAAATATAAGATTGTTCTTAAGATTAATTATAGGAAGTTTGTAAGAATGTTCGTAAGTGCGATTCTCAAACATTTCTTAAAACGTTTTTTAAACGTTTCTTAAGAACATCAACATTTTTGTCGTAAGAATAAAATTATATTATTTGTTAAAGATTAGCTTGCTCGTGTAGTAACTGTACATGTTTATCTATAAAATAAATGTTATGTGTGTAACAAGCACCTTACATTCTTATATAGCCTGTATATACTGTATAAGCATGTGATGTTTGAAACAGCATTTACAAGCATATGACGCATGTTAGCTAAAATGTTAGCAAGCGTTAAAAAAATATACTTCTTATTATTCCTTTTGTCTTTCACTACGCCATAATTCTTGTGACCCTCTCCGTTAAGAGTCACTTTGTCCCAGAATAAATGTAAAGACCACTCCATATTTAATAATTCAAGCTAAAGTAGGCGAGCTAGACCTTATCATTATTATATCAATATAAATATTCCTTAATGGCAAGAAAACGTCAAAATTATGACACTGTCTCAATAAAATACACGTCACATGTGAAACAGCAAATACAGTACATGTATTTTACATGTTACCTTTTGAGATTTAAGACAACCGTGAGGCTGTCTTAATTTTAAGATGATATTTATTTTTTATTTCGAGTATTTGGATTTCCTAGGATCAATCTTGAGAAAATGTTTAAGTTTTTCTGGGGAATACATAACATTACTAACTTTTTTTCTTAAATAAGAATTTTAGAAAAATAGGGCATTTACCCCCCGTTTTGTGAATCCGAGCCCTGGTGCTTATGTTAGTAGAATAACTAATAAAAATGATTTTTTTGTGGTTGCCAGGTTTGTTGTGGTTTATAACCCCACAGAACAGGCCAGGACATCTATGGTTACGCTGTATGTGAACACCCTTCATGTACGTGTGCTTGATGCGCTTGGTCATGTAGTTCACGCTCAGGTCTGTGCAGTATGGAACGATGCCACCAATGCTGCTACTGACGTCTTCCAGGTGAGATATTGATATATTGCATTGATGCACTCATTGATCAAATCATCAGTGGTAGAAAAATATACAGATCGGACCGTGAAAATATCTATTAGTACTTTTATTTTTGTACATTTTAATTATTCAATTAGTATTCATATAATAGTTCCCCATGTATTCTGCCCTACAAAGGCAAAGTGGGTCAGTTGTGGCCTGGGGGTTAGAGAGTTGGGCCTGTGATCAGAAGGTTGCTCGTTCAAATCTCAGTGCCAGCAGGTCATGACTGAAGTGCCCTTGACCAAGACGCCTTACCCCTGATTGCTCTGCAGTAATGTGTCACTGTAAAAATACTACTTGTAAGTCGCTTTGGATAAAAGCGTCTGCCAAATGAATAAATGTAAATGTAAAGTGCAGTAACTACACTCACACTGAAACGAATTTTTCACTCCAGCCAGTTATTGCAGCAAGTAACTGCAATTTCGACACTCTTGTTTCTCTGAAACTGGACAAAATTGAAACAGGAGACAGATGTTGCAAAGCCCATTTCAAACCTTATTTTAATTTTGACCAAATGTGTAGTTACTCCACTTTGCCTTTGTAGGGCAAAATTACTTCTTGAAAATATGTCGAAATATATAAAAAAACAGGTGTATAGTTTTCGTTTATGGGAATTCAATAAAAAAGAATAAAAACAAAAAATGGTTTTAGTTGTTGGCTGCAACAGTTTAGCATTTCCTTGCCCGTCACCTTATGTTTTTTTGCATGACCTTGACATCCTCAATGTGTTGTTTTCTGCAGTTGTCATTTGTAGCTCACGCTGCTCCGCTGGGTCTCAGTGTGTACCAGCTTTCAGAAGGAATGGAGCAGAGGACTGAAGCTTCCAAATACACGTTTCCTCAGGAAGGCAGGCACATTTCAATCAGCGGATTGGAACATTTCAGACAGTCCTACCACCAGTATGCCTCTTCTGTTCGAATAGAAAATTCTCACCTGGAACTGTCCATCTCTACGGTCACAGGTCTTTTAGAGGTTAGACCGTTGCCACTGTTCGCAGGTATTGTGGGGTAATACTTTATGAATGACTCTCTAACAACCAGAACATGTCTGTAACATACAGAGAGTGAGGCTGAAGGACAGTGGGTCAGAACACCAGGCCAAGGTGGAGTTTCTTTGGTACAGCACCACCAGCAACAAAGACAAAAGTGGAGCTTACCTGTTTCTGCCTGACGGAGATGCAACGGTAAGATGTTGTAAATGAATCCAGGTGTGTAGAGCTGTGCATTTTAGTTGCCTTGCTATCAAGTGGCCACTGTACTACTAACACTCTTATGCAGCTCATACATACAAAAAACAAATGTAATCAATAGTACATTTCTGTGACTACTTAACTGTGTAAAGCCGCAGTCAGACTTTGCTTTGAGCATGAGAAGATCGTTTGGACGGTGGTACGAAAATAGGCGGGCATGATACCTCCATTTTTCACATTTCTGTACAGACGTTTTGATCTTCTATTGGTCTCACGCACTCACGTGATGCTGCGAATTCGCACGTCAGAGTTCATCAAACTTTATATTTGCTATGCAGCGAAATGCGAAAAATCATTTGACGGGCTTTGCGTTTCCGGTCTGTCGCATGCGTATGAATGGATGTCATTGGAGGGAAATGTCAAGTATGACCGCAGCATTACTTGGCTGGCAATGAACAGGTCTTTCCAACTGAGCCCTGCCCACCTATGGGGTCTTCTTCATCACTGGCAAACAAAATAGAATGCACGATTCAATGTGGCAGCGACCTGAAATCTTTCAAACTGATTGGTGAACCAATTCAGACCCTTCTGCCCATAGTAGAATCAATTCTTTGAAAAGGATTGACTTAATAGAGAGATTCATTTGCAAATAAAAAAAAGAGACTCATTACATTTTGCGTAATGTTAAAATGAAGTAACCTTAGGAGCATTGTCCATAGTAATATGCAGTTTTTAATTTGAAGTACCGATCTTTACACTTACTCTTTAAAGTACATATTTCTATGTAACTTAAAGGGACAGTTCTCCCAAAAAGGAACCTTTAGCTATCATTCACTGTATTTAATCTGTATAGCAGACAAAAGATACACCACTCACAAAATATTAGTGATATGCTGTTCACAAGTTAGCTGAGGCATGGTATTCATCTCTTCTTGAAGGGCTGCCCTCAGGTCATTGAGGTTCTAGGGTGCAGGGTTACAACCCTCTACATGGTGACTCAGCTGATCCCATAGGTTTTCTTTGGGGTTCAGGTCTGGAGTTCAGGTCTCTACTCCATTTGAGGTACTCAGATCACTGCGGTCTGCAAAGGAACAACGAATAGTGGTACCATCCCAAAAAGGAAAAAAGTCACTCTCCCGTACCTTCTCTGGATCTGTTCCACATTGGTGGAATGATCTACCTGATGCTACAAGATCAGCAGACTCTGTTGCCATCTTTAAAAAACGCCTAAAAACGCACCTCTTCCGTCAACATGTCTCTGATTGATTTATCCTAATTCTTTTCCCTTTCCTTCTTAAAAAAAAAATATATATATATATACTAACCTCACTATTCTTAGCTTTGTATGCTAGGCTTTAATGGACTAGTTTGATGCACTTATGTATTTGGTTGCTTATGTTGTTATAATTGCTTCCAATGTTTCCTCATCTGTAAGTCGCTTTGGATAAAAGCGTCTGCTAAATGACTAAATGTAAATGTACCCCATTCTCCAGAAGTCATTCCCTGATGATGCGACCTCAATGAGCTGGGACACCGCTTCCTTCTCTTAGCTCTACCACCTGCATCCTGCTCGCTGCGTTAGCCTCGGAACAATGAGAAAAGACAGCTGAGAGTATGCTTCTAAAACCTTTGATGCAGTGTCTGCCTCCTGGAAAAACTAAAAAGATAGACTGTTCCAAAGTTTAGGAGCTAGATAGGAAAAGGATCTACCACCTGCACTTGACTGGAGCCTTGAGAACGTAGTGAACGTGCAGGACTGTAATACAAGAAAAGGTCACTCAGGTACTGAGGCGCTAAACTGTATTGAATAAAACACCAAGATTCTTTGCTGACGACAAGGTTTTTATGGACCATCCGTCAAAAGTTAAACCGTATTCTTATTTGTTACAAACATTGGAATATTTTGGTCCAATAAGTAACACTTTTGTTTTGTCAGAGTTAAGTAATAAAAAGTTGTTACTCATCCAGTTTGTTATATCGTATGTACATTCCATTATTCTGTTGACCTCATGAGGCTTAGAGGAAATATAAAGTTCATTATCATCAGCATGACCGTGAAAGCTTATTCTTTGTCGCTTTATTATCTCCTAGAGGTAGCATGTATAGTACGAAGAGCGTAGGCCCTAAAACTGAGCCCTGTGGTACACCGTACAGGACTTGTGATTTGCCTGACGGCTCATTGTTTATTGCTACAAATTGAAAACAGGCGGATAAGTAACATTTAATCCATTTCAAAGCTATTCCATTAATGCCAACGTAATTTAGCAGCACTAAGGTCTAGCAGCATCAATAAGGAGATACAGCCTTGGTCAGACACTAAAAGCAGATCATTTGTAACTCTGATCAAAGCAGTCTCTGTACTGTGATGTGCTCTAAATCCGGACTGGAATTCTTCATTGATGGCATTCCTATGGAGGATGGAACAAAATTGAGTTGAAACTACATTTTCAAGTACTTAAGAAAGGAAAGGTAGATTCAATATAGGTCTGTAGTTAACTTGTTGAATGTAATGGTTATAACTACATATATTGGTAATAACTACATTCTCTGAGAATTCAAATTTCAAGTTTTGACTGAAAATGTCACATCCATAACCCTGGTATGTCCCTATTGTATTATGCTACATGTAAATAAATCAATAGCTGTTTACGGTTCATGATTGAGCTGTCAAAAATGTAGAAGTCGAGTAGCAGAACATTCACTTTAACTCACAAGTTCAAAGTTTGTCACTCCGTGCTGCTCACTGACTGCACTTATGAATGTATAACTGCAGTTTGGTCAATGCTCATAACTTTGTGTTATCCACTAGAAAACCTATGAAACCTCATAAGAGGCAGACTCGCTCGTTCATCATAACATTAGGCAGTTTTGTCATGGAATCTATTTCTTTCTCTTTCTTTGCTAGCGATGCTCTGAGGGGATTTCGTTGAGCGTGATTGGATTTACATTGATTTTCTCTCCTTCTCTTGCACAGATTTACTCTTCCCCTCAGCCGGCTGTGATTCGAGTCACCAAAGGGCCAATTTTTTCTGAAGTCACCACTACTTTTCCGCACATCACACACACACTCAGACTCTTCGACATTCAAGGTAAGAACGGAGGGTTGAGCAATCAGCCCCCTTTACTTCTATTCGTTTTGTCAGCTGGTTACTGGCTGCCTGTATGACCATTCCATTGTTAATGACACATGGTAAAATTCACCCATCCCCAATCGGAAAATTCTTGAAGGCCTTCGTGTGTAATGCGTTCTGGTGTTTAAAAAGCTTGACAGACAGTGCAACAGAATGAAACAGATTGCAGACAATCTGGAGGTATATTTTTAACTAGTCCCACTGCCTGTTAAACACAGCTGTATGTTATATATTTATGTGCTTGCTACAGTAAGAAGAGTGTTTCAACAGAATATTGAATCAATAAAATTAGATTTAATTAAAACCTAATTAATACGCAGCTGAAGGAAGAAAACATTCAAAGACGCATAGACTCTTGGATCAGCTATTATTACAAATCACAATCAGCCTTTGTGAGACGTGGATATGCGTTTGCTGAATTCAAATTGAATCCCGAAGTTCAGATGACATCCGGGCAGGACAATGTTTTGTAAGTTCTTCAGTGTAAGAGACTCTAACTTTGTTGATGAAGCGTATGACTGAGCATCATCTGAGAAATTGGCCTGTCAGACACTATACGAAAAAGTTGGCGTCACGTAATATAAAGTGCGACTCCAAGATGCTGTTTTATACTCTGCTGGTGTTCTTCTGTTATGATGAGCTTCATGTTGATTTGTTGCCTAAATGAAGCTGTAAAATGTGTGACAGGAAATCGGTGGGAAATGTCAGAGACGTTGTCTAATTGATAACTTCCCTTCTATTTACACACGGTGAATGTGACAGGCCCACAAATGAGATTCTTGAGGTAATTGTGACATCCCCTGCTGTCACAAATGTGTCATTTCTAACCCGTATAACTTTATTCCTTCTGCAGAACACAAAAGAAGCTGTTTTATAGAATGTTGGTTACTGAACAACGGTGGCATTGGTTTTGTGTCCATACAATAGAAGTGAATATGTACTGTCTTTGTTTGGTTAACAACATTTTTCTAATATCTTCTTTTGTGTTCTGCGGAAGAAAGAAAGTCAAGTTTGAAATGACAAGAGGGTGAGTAAATGTTGACAGAATTAAACATTTTGTAAATCCCTCACAATTTCTACAACTTTGCATTAAATGTGGATGGATGTGCATTCATATAAAAAAATCAAACAAATGCTTATTTCGTCTTAAATCATTATACGTAACCTTGCCCCCCCCTCCTTAGAAGTTTGTTGAGCCCCCTGGTTGAGAAACACTGATCCACTGTTGTAATATCATGAGTTTCAGATTTACCCACCCCATACCATAACAGTGGTTGTTGCATTTACATATCACTCAGACAGATGCGTCCTGACTAAGCAGATGGTTTCATTTATCCAAAGCGACTTACATTGCATGATACGACACATTTGTATTTAAGTATGTGCAATCCCTGGGATCGAATTCATGACATTGGCACTGCTAGCGCCATGCTCTAACCATCGAGCTACAGGAAATCAAACTAGAAAGTTGCAAAATGCCCCACACCTTTGTAATTAATATTTGTTTCTTCTAGAAACAAATGTGTGTCTTGCTTAAAGACCCAGTGGAGGAATGGCAGTATTATAACCCCAGGAAACTGCTAGTTGATGGACCCCTGGTGTAAAACCATCAGCATTCTTAGTTTTCAAGGAAGTTTTTCCGCATCGTTTCTATATGACTTTATCTTTTAAAGAACCGAGTGGTTTTTATTGGAATGAGTTTTTTTATTCAAGCAATTTAAGGAATTAATCTTTGTTACGAAAGAAAAGCTCTAATGGAATGTTAAAAGTAGAGCTATCTGATGAAGTAAATAGAGATAAGCTAAATGAAAACAGTGTCATGTCTTTATCGAGAGCACCAGGGGGTTGAACGGTCTGTTTGGGACCCCTTCTGGGTTGGTTTGATAATGTGCATGAATGTTTTTGAAAGAGTCACACAAAGGAATTTTGGGATTTTAGCATGTAGCTAGGTGGTCGCCTACCCTAGATATGGATACGAGTTTTTTTTTCAACCATTTTATTGTTTTCTAAGCAGAAATCTCCTGAAAACAATACAGCTGACATCTCACAAATGATGCCTACGGTTACCATTCCTCTATGTTCTCACTTAGCACATTAAAAATGTTAAACCTGTTATACTTCATTAAACAACCTTGTTTTTTCTGGTTGTTGGTTAACAGTTTCCTTCATTTAATGACAAGACTAAGAACGACTTATTCCCAAACGTTTAATTAGTCAAAGTAGAAATGTACATTTTGTGTCTGAATAACCGTTCAGATGTTTTCACTGCAATTTGGTCAATCTTAATTGCTTACATCCTCGCAAGGATTCCTTCACAGAATGCCATTGAGAATAAAACTCACAAACAACTTCCGAAAGTAACACGAAAAACAAATGAAGCGCTGTTTGCAAATGTGCAGTTTGTATGGGATTATGCATGCTTAATGCCAAACTGTGAATAAGCTGCTGTTTCGTGAATCATCAGCCTAATGTTTCTTATTCGTCTATGAGGATGTCTTTATAAGTGTCAACACAGGAGTTGGAGGAAACAGATGTTTTGAATTCTCTTCCTGTTCTTGCTCTTTCGGAATGTTTTGAACCTCTCTGTTTCCCTTCTCGTAGGTGTGGAGGGCCAGTCTGTGGAGATCTGTAACACTGTAGATATACGGGGAGAAAACAACCGTGAGATTGCAATGAGGATAACATCAGATCTGAACAGCAAGGATCGATTCTATACTGACCTAAATGGCTACCAGGTAGAGGCTCAATATGTTTTTCCTCTTTAACAGTTACACCCATTAAAGTTCAAACTTTCAAACGATTCGCTCATGATTTTGAATGACAAATTAAAAATAATTCATTAAGGATTTTTAACAATTACCATGGGTAAATGATAGTGGTTACTTTCTTTTTGTTTTACTTCAAATGTAAAAGTTAAACTTGACACCTGCAATTAAAGGTCTTTAGAAAGATTTCCTGACATCTACAGATTGCTTGAAGACGTCTTTAAAGAATGATACAACTGATTAACACCAACATAATATTTACCCATAAACAATTTTAAAATAACCTGAAAACATGGAATGCAGAGCAGTTTGATGAAAAACAATGAAAACTTATGACTTAAGTCTGAGGTTGAATAAACGCAGGACAATCGTTCATTTTCATTAATGAGATTGTGTGCGGGTTTGAATCGAGATTGTGATCTTTTATCGATTAATGATGCAGCTCTAGTACATGACGTCACTGCGCAAAGTGCCGATGAAGGGCAGGAAGGGATTTTCTCCATAGGAATTCACCATAAAAAAACTCAAAATCCCTGTGTTTTGCGTCGTTTTAGACCGTTCAAATCGATCAAACCATGAAAGGGGGTTTATTGTGTAGCAAAAGTTGATGTTCATTAAGGAGGAAAATGCGAGTATTGACTGAGAAACTGAGATAAAAGTGGGTTGTAAACCTGAATCTGCGTTTGGGAGGAGCTGAGCCGGATGACTTTCTAAAATGCTTCACGAGGTTTAACGTACCTAAACAACAACCAGGTGAGCTCAAATTTACTGCTCAAGAACCTTGTCATGGCGCTAAAACAAAGATCGAGTCCTAAATAAATGGATAAAATGAAAAATCTCGCCCATATAAGTCCATAATAATGAAACGGCTTAACGTACCGAAACAACGACCACTTAAAAACTAATTTCTATGAAACCTTAATTGTAATAAACACTAGCTACTGTTAAAAGAACAAGCACTTATTCCAGGAATAAGAATAGTCTTGCGTCAAGCTTGTTACCGATTAACGTAAATTATAAAGAAATCACATAAAACTTTTCTGTTATCATGTTTATGTTTGATATCAGTGATTAACAAATATATTTATTTTGGTTTTCCATTGTTGTTTTTTCTTATTATAATGGACTTCTATGGGGAAGAAATGCTTAACGCAAGATTTTTCACTTCCGGCATTAAATAAGGGTTCGTTCTTTAAACAGAAGGTAGTATTTATAACAAGTAACGGAAGTTAGCGCCGAGTTAAAAAATGTTTTATAATACTTAATTTACTTAATAATCTTTACAAATTATCACAACATTTGTTACTTTTAAAGCCTAAATATAATCGTCAACAGACTACACTATGGCTGTTCGACACCAAGCCTCCCACGGCGACAACTCTTTCATACTTTATTACGAATGTGTTCATTGATAAGTAATTACTGAATGAGTGAATACCCATCCACGTATTTTGAGATTTGTGCCCATGTTTAATTACTTTATGCGTGATGATGTTTAACATTCATGACAGTGACTGTAGTCGCTTTTAGCAACTTGTTTGCATCCACTGTTTTTAAGTTGCGTGACGTTTTAATAAAAAATGAAAATATTTCGAGGTTTTGTTAACTCCAGACTTCATTTCAAGCATTTAACCAAAACCCCTTTCCAAAACCCATGGGGTGATGGAACCGGGAGTACTAAAATCCAAACTTCCTACCATGTTTTGCTTAAAATAAAATGTAGGCTGCGACCGAAAGCTTGGGCAGCTGACCTCATATTCGGTTTGAAATATAAACAGAGGGCACCTTTGTGATAACTAATCAAATATGTTTAAAGTACAATACAAATTTCTCGCTAGAAATGCAATCCAAAGTTGTAAAAATAGAAAATATTACTTTTTTTACACAAAACATGTGATCCAGCCGCTTTTTGGCCACCATTTTATTTTTTCGAACTCGAATCTGCTCAACCAATCACAATCCGCGCATGAGCATAGAATTGTAGGATTTTGAAGGCAGCGAAGGATACATCCATGCTGCCTTAAAAAATCAACCTGATGGAGGTATCTCAGGAGACAGGAAGTAAAGAAAACACTGGATTCGGATGTGCCTTTTTGCCTTGCTACCTTGAATTAAAAAATGTTTAGCTTTAAAACCCAGCCGTAATCTCTGCAGAACTCTATTCGTAACTTTTGACTCGATGCCGCCATCTCAGTTTGAAACATTAAATTGCAGTTGACTACTTTGTTCAAAACTTTACTCATGTAAAGATAACTGTGACGGCCGGTGATGTGCTCAACAAAAACATTGTGTCGCAGTTTTAAATTCTGCGAAACCATTAATTGCTTATTACAGGCAATTTTTGCACACTACTCCTATCCAAGTCATACCCACATAAAGCGGAACAAATTGCTGCTGTCTATTTAAGATAAATGTGATAGATATGAGTATCTGGGCTAATTCTGTTTACTGACATGTAATATTAGCAAAGAAGCAGTTTATTTAATTTATTTTAAGTAGTCTTGTCTGAGATTGGTTGATATGCACTCAAAAGCCTAGTTGTTGTTTTTTGGAAATTATAATGTAAATGTCAGTTTGTCATTTTTTTGACAAATAATTAATTATAGAAAGATTATAGTGTGCGCTGCAGGGCTGACCAAAACAAATAAGTGTCAATTCATATCATTAACTGTCACTTTTCTCTGACATGTTGTTATGTTAATGTAGCATTTCATTAGCCGGTGATGTCTCGCTGGCCTTAACCAGGATTTAGTGCTTTTCTTCGATCCAAACTAATTAACTGACTTCACAAAACGAATGCCTCATGAATAAAAACATTGGAATATCTGTTGGGGCCTTAATACACACACACACACACACACCCTAAGAAGCTCACTATTTTGCAGTGCTTTTACCTCGGCTGTGTCTCCACACTCAGTGTTATCAGGGCAACAAACGGGGGGAGTTTTGAGGTTTTTCACCCTGCAGTGCTAAACATGCCTTGGGCTGTTTTTACAGGTGCAGCCGAGGAAAACCATGGCTAAGCTCCCCCTGCAGGCAAACTTCTACCCCATGACCAGCATGGCCTACCTGCAGGACTCCAGCTTCAGACTCTCTCTTCTCACCGCACAGTCACTGGGAGCGGCCAGCCTCAAGAGCGGTCAGAATTTGCATTCACATTCAACTTTTCTTTAATGACGCCATGAAATCAAGATTCACTTTAGCCACATGTGATTTTTAGATTAGATTAGATTCAACTTTATTGTCATTACACATATACAAGTACAGTGTAACGAAATGTAGTTTAGGTCTAACCAGAAGTGCAATTTGGGTTTGAGGCCATGTTTGGGGCAGGGTCAACAAGTCTGAGATTGAAATTGAACTTGTGGGATTCATATGTCAAATACACTAGAAAATGGGTTCAAGGAATTGAAAATGCCGCAAAAAATGTAAGATGTCACACTGTTTCAAGGTCAACAATGTAAGCTAATATAAGCAAATTTGCAGCCTTTGTACAAAAGGTCATTTGTTGAAGCACGTGCAGTCCTCTGCATACCCAGTCCGTTGGAGAGAATGTGTTTGGAGATGCCATTACATAATATAGCCCTGTAACTGTCTGTTGCCACGTTTTTCTTGAGCAAAGTTTTAAAAGCGAACTTATCTGAACTATTTGATGTAAAGTATGGTAAATGTCAAATACTTTTTGGCATAAAATACATTCAAGGTACCTGTTTGGCAACACTCAGGAGTATTTGGAGTATTTAACACTCAGCATAACCGATTAAAGCTCGCCGCTGGCTCTTTGGAACATTTTCCCAGATCATGCTTGATTTACAAATTCCATGCCAGCTTTTACTCTAAAAACAGTTTACACAAGACCGTTTAAAAAAAACGCAAACAAAAATGATGCGTTTTGGCTGCCGTTTAGACAGAAAATGTGCTTTGGGGGACTGAACACTCAAACTTTAGAAAACGGGTCTTCAAATGCAACTTTTGTAAAATGCCGCCATTTTCGTTTCCATGTAAACTGCAAGACGGAACTTTCTGATAACGATGACGTCATGCGTATTGCGCGCCCAGTCTTCGGAGTATGGCGGCTTCCTGTACTGTGAGTTCTTCCTGCTCGTCTACGTCTTAACGTTTCCCCAGCAAAATGTGGATTTGCTGCACCAATAAGACCAACAGAGACACACTTTTTACATTCGCCAGACTTTAAACACACTTATACAACGACCAAAGGTATTAAATAGCACTTTTGGCTTATAACCATGCATATGTATGTGCCAAGGCACTTCCTGTCTCTTCACACATCAACATCGCCATCCACTGGCCTGGCGTGCATAATACAGCCTTTTTATCCATTTTCCTGGATCCGTGTAAATGCAGACCGCTTTGATAGCGCTGTCATGTGTACGTGAAACACCTCAAAAGCTATTCAGTTATTCATCGTGTAAACGTGGCCTTAAATTGTTCAATATTGTTTCATATCATAGCTTATATATCATACCATACCTCTGCTAGTGTTCTTCAAAAAGTTAAAATTGCCTTTTGTTTCTGAAAAATGAGCCAAAAAGATACATGCATGCCCATGGAATTACTTAAGAACAATAACATCTACTCCCTGTTTGTTTTTCTTTTATACATAAGTGTGACCCAGTCTGTGAAACCCAGCTAATGTTGTTTTTTGTGTTTTCTACATAAAGTCATCCTAGACAATGTCAAGAAGGTTGTGGGAAAATATAAGACCACGTCAAGGAAATGGAAATCTAATTTTGAGGTTTTAAGACAAATGGGTCACAAATGAAAGCTCTGTGTATTAATAAAGAAATAAATTGATGTAAACACTATTTTCAAGCCTGTCCGTTTAAAATATTTGGGAAAGTGTATTTAAAATGCTTCTGAAACTCCTGGATGTTTTTTGAACAGGTCAGCTGGAGGTGATTCTGGACCGCAGGCTGAATCAGGATGATAATCGAGGTTTAGGTCAAGGAGTGATGGACAATAAGATCACTGCCAACTCCTTCCGCCTACTGCTGGAAAAGAGAAACTCCGAGGAGGAGGTGAGCAGGATGGAGAAAGCATTAAACTACAGAACAATTCAACGAACTATGACTTTTGTGTTAATACACAAATAAACTTATTGGTTGTGTCATTTTGGTAGTGCACTGTATTTTAGCACCAAACGTGCATAGTTTGCATTAATCACCAAGACAATTTTACTGCAAAAACGCCTCCTTGTGAATCTCCTTAACATGCATTGAAGATCCTGTAGGGAGTTACCTTCAGCTGTCTGCGCCATTACATCAGATGTTTTTTTTCAGATAACTGGCTAAAACATATTGACAGTTTAACTTTAACTCACTTAAGAACATTTGCCTTCATCCTCTGGTTTGATGAAAGAAAACGGATCGATTCACGTTTCCCAGTAAAGCACCTCGTGCGGAATGCAACTCCACATTGCATAGCTAGACATATTTTCATCCGTGAGCTTCTTCAAAGAACAGTGTGTGACTAGAAAGAAAAATGAGCTCAGCGTGCACCGCTGGTATCTAATACCCATTCTATGTCTGTCTTGGGCCCAGAAAGAGGAGACCGCGCCGTACAGCTATCCATCTCTACTGAGCCACATGTCTTACATGTATCTCAACCATCCCCTCATCTCCATGGCATCCAGTCTCGACACGGTCGACGTGCCCTTGACCGTCTACAACCCTCTGAGCGCCTCATTTCCCTGTGACGTTCATCTGGTGAACCTGCGTGCAATCCAGTCGAAGGTATATTTCTCGGTCATGTTTGAAAGAGGAAGCAGAAAGCTCATCATTAGGAAGCAGTGGACTGCTGGTTCAGTTCTTATGAGGGCCTTCCGGTATATTGACCTTTTAATTGATGTGTCTGGGACTGTTTTCCCAGAGCTGAGCAGTCATTTTTTAATACAAGCTTAAACAGGGACTAAGGGAGCCAGTTGTCCTCACTGCTATAGATTGTAGGAGTATAGACCACTTTGCAAGATGTAAACAGAAACACTTCTGGTTTCAGTTTTTGTTCATTTATTTTTGAAGTGAAATCTTAAAGATATTTGTTGAACATTTTTAATTCTTTTGGTTGTATTTGGTTCAAACCTTTGTGTAGTGTTAAAAAACTGAAACAGGAAGTTCTTCTAGACCAGCGTTATCCGAAGTGGAAGTCTTTTAGGACAGATTCTGAAATACTAGAGAATGACTCTTTAACATGACTCATTAGCAATTTGATCCATTTTTATCTATATTGTGCAACTTTTATGAATCTTTGTTATTTTATAACCAATTTTATATTTGACTGCAGTGACCAGTGATGCCACTTTTTTGTACACATGATACAGTATTCGGTACATGATTCAGTATGTTGCAAGGCAATGTTTTTTTTGCTGCCTTCCAGTTGTATAGACAGTTCACCTAAAGTGCTATCTAGATAGACAGCTTACTAGAGTTTGGAACTGAGCCATTGAAACATCGTCCTTCTGGATAAACAATAGCATTAAATAAACAAAGTTTACGTGATATGTCACATTTTATTAACGTTTACATATCTAGGGAATCTAATAATTTTCGTTTTTTTTTCTTGGTCAAATTGTAATATGAACGTCAGTGTCCCTTGTCATAGGTATGATTGACAGGTCATCAGAAAACTGAGACGACAGGATGAATTCAATCTTGAATGTATAGAATTATTTGATTTATGAATTCACAGGATAGTTTGACCGCGGACGTGCATGCGATTCCCTTAGTAGTCTAAAAGTGTATAATGGTATGGAGTTATTATACAATACCTGAGAGTTTTTCAGTTCTATGCCTTTGAGCAATATCAATTCAAGGACGCCAATTAGCAATTGGCAAAGAAAAGTGTTTCTCAAACATAAATTACATTGATTTACAATTTTGCACGATAAGAAATGTGGAGAATTTGAGTGTTGAGCGCTTTATTGAGCGTTCCGATTGATTTACTGTTTCTGTTAATGTAGGGCTCCAAGTTTCATTGAGGTGAGAAAGAGATTCTGCTGGGCTTGAGATGCGTGTTTGACTATATTCTCCTGTTTTACAGTTGATCGTGATATATGGGTGTATCTCACGAAAACTATGGGTTTAAATGATTTCTCCTGTCGGAGAAAACTTCTGGTATTGAGATTTAGTTCAAAAAACAGGGTTTTTGTTACAGTATTGTTTTGAATTGTTCTAAAAAGTACCTTAAATGTATTAATGCATAATATAAAATCTCATTCTTGTGGTTACATAAGAACTCAATGATTTTTCATGAGATTCACCCATATACTTCCAAGTGGTGACCACACTAACAGTATTGCGACTGGCAAAAGTGACGTTTGAAAGTGTTGTGGAGGAGAGTATTGCTCCGTGATGGGAAACCTCACTGTGCGGTGCTGGGCTGCAGCTGATGGGTGAAAGGCAGCGCTCTATAATTGGCCCAGTGTGCGAGTGTTGAGAAGAAACAGTGTTGTGTTTATGTGGCCTGAGGCTCTGTCTCATTTCTCTCACAGGAGGAAGGGGGAGGTCCATCCGAGCAGGCCGCTTTGATACTGCACAGAAAAGGCTTTGACTGTGGCTTCTCCAATCGGAACACTGGCCTACTGTGTGCCACCACACGTGGCAAGGTAAAGCAGATCACTCAATGGCCCACACAGACACGCACAGTAACAATTCACGTGTGCCTTTTCACCACGACTTAGTTTCGGAATAACTCCGGGGTTATATTTAGACATTTATACGTTTACGAATCATTACATTTCATCATGCATTTTTATCACAGGGTTGACTTACATGGTGGAAAGAGAGAATTTACCAGGAAGCCAATTGTTCTTTTTAATATCTTCGATGCTCTTATAAAACAGTGACGCCATCACGTCTATATAACACGCAAGCTAGTGTGTGTACTCAAAACACTTCAATGAATATTAGCAGACTGAGTGTACAAAACAGATAAACGCACAGATATACATTTTTATGTTTAATATACATTAAAGTCACAAAAAAAAACATAAACTTCAGTAGATTTAGATGACACAAGTGCATTCTATCACAATGGGATTTCATCTGTAGGGGACGTGGTTTCCGAGGCTGCAGGCAAGTGTCTGTGAATTCATTTTTCAACTTGTTTATGTTACAAAGAGTACACGCTATTCGCATAGAATTTTAACCCTTATGTGATGTTTCTATAGTTCACCATTTTTTCAACATTTATGTTTATTCAAAGTATTTTAAGTTCATCCTTCATGTTTTTGGCTAAAATGAATGGCACTTTTTTTACAGTGATATATCGGAGGCAATAAACAAATATTAACCATACTGTATACAGTAGTTGCTGGGCTAAAGTAAACATCTGTAAAGTTTTTTTACACGAGACTGTATTGATTAAAAACCAAACATTCGCTGAGTTACAACAACATGAACACCCTACAAGGGTCAAGATGTTTACATACTGTTGAATTACATGTCCAAACAAACGCCAATAAACCTTTCAAAGTGTCGTTGTTTACACATGAAATATCAAATTCAAAAAGCCATTACTGTGGCTCATGTTTGAACATGCTGTCGCGTTGGATACGCTCTAATAAACATCTTGTTTTGATGTGTGTAGGTTCATTTCGAGAAGCTCCTGACAGACCTGAAGGTGAAAAGCATTACGCCCGCCTCGCTGTCTTTGATGCACACGCACAATAGCGAAGTAGACCCACAGGAGATCCATCTTAAACCTATGGAAATCAGGACTTACCGCCTGGAGCTTAGCTGAGACACTTCACATTCTCTTTTGACTCGGCTCGCACGAGAGCCTCTAGGAGTTGTTGCCTTCAGACCCGGGGAATGATCGTTAACAAAATCCTTAAGCTTCACAACAAAGTGCAATATCAAATCTTCACGAATCGCCAACCAGCTCTCTCAGGTTATCTGAAAATAACAGACCGTGAAAATTGTTGAGAGTTGACATCTTTTACACTGGGAATTTATGAATCGTAGAGTTTCCTCCTTTTGTTACTTGAGTATGAAAAAGACTCGGCCCGTTTGATCATAAAGTGACATTTTCATTCCTGGATGAAAGGTGTTTTAAACAACTCTGTTTTAAGATTGATTGGAATCTTGCCTGGATTTTTATTTCAATTCTTTGCCATTCCAAAGTTTTTACTCAGAATTGTGCCTTAAGTCTCACAGGGTGGTGACTGTCTTAATGGATGCGGTATAATTAGAAACGCTTTTGTTTTCAAACAGAAATAGCCAAACATGCTTTACATATCTATAAAGAAACATTTGTGACATTATCTGTTACACTTTTTTGGCATTACGTTTTTTTAAGTGTACCTTGAAAGCAACGCAATTGACTGCAAGTTTCATGCTTTTATTATCATTTTGATTGGTTGGATAGTTCAACTTTTAATTTGAAAAATTAAGATTTGATTTGATTTGAAATATCTTTAAAAAGAGCCTGAAGGACTGTAAATAGGTTCGGTAAAAACATAAATTCACCAAAGCTGGGTGGATGATCTTGCAACTACGTCTGCTGTAGATTGTGTGCTGAAGTTTTATTTGAGTTTTATCCCAGTGAAGATAAATATCAGAGCAGAGATTACATTTATATTGTAATATATTAGGCCATCCAAAATATAATTATTTATTTATATCGAAATGAATATAACTAACAAGTTAAAAATGGTGGGTTCTTCATCAGAAAATAGCTTTTAAACTTCATTTGATTGTGTTGAAGTTTAAGAACTAAAAAGCTTAACGTGTTGTGTACATTTACACAGTCAATCTATGCAAATCTATATTTTTGTCTTATGCAACAATGATCTATTTTTTAGCCTGCGTTTTTGAAGGATAATGACATATGCGGGATGTAAACCTTAAATGTTAAGATGTATTCATGTGCAAAAGATTCTGATTTACTTTCCAACGTTCTTAGAACTTCTCTTGGATCAGATATTTAGGATATGAGGCGAAAACGTGCGACACGTCTGCTATTATGTTGTGTGTCGTTCATTTTTACTTTCTGTGATCTTGTTTTTGAACCGAGACCAATACTTTGTTATTTTCTGGGTGTCCTTTGTATATTTTTATTGTCTTTTAATTGGTCAGTCGGATTGTGCGCTTGTCTTGTGGAAATGAAGGATGTTTATTGGTTGATTTGCTACTGTGATTTTTAGTATGTTTACGGCATGTTTTTTCCTTATTAAATTTGACTGGTTGACCAGTCAAAAGTGATCACTGTATTCCAACTTATCTTTATAATAAGCTGCTTAATTCACACTTTTTTTAAGACCAAATTGGTCTGCGACTGTATCAGGACTTTGAATGCTTTTCTACCCTGTGAAACATTCCTTTATTTCTTGAAGTGTTGCAGAAAAATCTTAGCCAATGAATGTTTGTTGAATCTTTTAATGGACTGTTATGGGAAAAATAAACATTGTTTAAAAACTTATTTTTTGACTGATCAATATCCAAGCATAATGGTCAATATATATATATATATATATATATAGTTTTGTTTCCTTTTTGACTTTATCCATACATTTACTGTATGTAAAATATTTTCTTAACTCTTTCTTTTCCTCCACGTCCATCTTCTCTATTTCTGCCTCTTTTTCGATCACTGTTTTGAATTTTTACCACAAAGAGTTATAATAGAATGAGATTAATATTCTTAAATATTCTGAATATTCTGCAGTTCTTAATATTGATCTCTAATTTGTTTGCGATGCGTAGAAAATCTGTCATCTCTGATAGATTGGATGTCAATGCAAAGAAATCTCAAAGTGACAAAAACAGGCTGTATGATCATTATGAATTCGAACACCGCATTTTTACCATGCTGCACTGGAGCTGGGGGAAGCAAATGCTGGAAAAGAGTTTATGCAACAGATCCTCTGACACTGTGCATGCACGCACCCATCAGCAGGGTTGCGTGATCCTCTGATCTCCTCTGTGGTTCCCCAGAACACTTTTATTGCCGTGAAAGGAAGATAATAACAGGGTGATGCAGCAGGTCCTATTGATCATGTAGAGACTTGAATTAAGATTCCGTTCCTGACACCTGGAATTCAGAGTGTACCAGTTAATGCCGTATTCCACCAGATGAATGTTTAGAGGGACGCTTCAGCGTTGTGTTTATAGTGAAATGCATTTTCCCTTGAGATGCCTTGTGAACTCATCATTACCGTATTACATCAATGTTCGCCTCAACATAACTTTGAATATTTGCCTTGATTTCTGATAACCATTATGCGTTATTTAGCTAGATGAGTGAAATCATCATGTTTCAACACATATCACCAACAGCGTTCTTTCTTTGTAAATGCCACTTTAAAGACCTTGTCTACTTGAAATATTTCCTTTTGAAGGAGAAGTTATTGGGGTAAGACATAAATAGTGCTTGGCCTAAAGCCAATAGCTTTTATTTCACAACACAGCTTTGCAAAATTACAATTGTGTTACGAAAACCACAGAACAGAACTATTACTAAATACTGCATGTAAAACAGAAAGCTCACCAGCCTGAAACTCCACTACAATAATGATTTTTCAATGTTGACCACACATGGATATTAAAATTCATTTCACTTCAGTGAGCCCGCAAAGCAAGTCACAATGTATAAAAGCACTATAGGCTGGCTTACCGGGAGGGCAGTCAGATATTCTGGTTGGGCAAAAATATCATAATATGCTTCAATTAGGTTGAACTATTGTAATTTAAGTTCAATTGACTCATAAAGCTATTTTGATTTACTTTTAAAATGTATTGCAGTTTTTTAATCTACGTTTTTAAGTTGTATTTGGCATAGTTTTCCATTTCGTTAAATTGACGGATCATTAGTTAATGGATAGCACAATGAAGTATTTAATATGAATCTTTTTTAATTGTTAGCTGAACATTTTTAGAGGGGCCCAAAAAACATCTGGGACCCCTGGACTCCGCAAACTAAATGAGATTTCAGAGGATTTGTGTGAGGCCAGCTTCCCTCAGTTTCGCAGCACAAGTGTCCTAAAAATATGTGGTTTAATCCAATTTATACTTTAACAACCTTATGGGTCTGGTGTGATCATACTAGAACTATTTTACATACATTTTAAGCGTGATTTAAGAATATTTCTGTAGCTAAATTGTCGGAGCGTTGAGTATAGAGTACACAGCATCATGAGTTTGATCTCAGGGAACATATACCGATATCTTGAATTGAAGGTAACCCGTTTGGAAGGTATGCTGTATGAATAATATCTGAATGTTTTGAGGTCCCTGTATTTATGTCGCTACAGTAATTTAGTAAAGATATTAAAGCTTTATTCCTAATTCAAGGATATTGGCTGAATTAGGAAAAGTTAACCAAAACAAAAGGTTCATATGGGCTCCAACTACCATTGTGATGGAATTTCCTGTCAAACAATATGGGCAATTCTATGCAAACGTAAACCTTAAGATGAAAAAATGGTTTACCAAAAGTTTTCACCATGCATACTGATCAGGTCAGTGAATTGTCACTTCCATTATGAAATTGTCGCCCCCCAAAGCTGTTTACATATTCCTCATAAATGAGCATATGAAAGTTTTAATATAATAACTATTTTATGTTGCATAAAGAGCCATCCCTTATCTATTTGTTGGGTATTCTTTTTTTGTCACATACATAATACGTAAATGTTTCCCTCTTTTAAACTATAAAATGCATGTGTTGTAGACGGATATTTTTCTGATGTCTGGACATTTAAACAGATGGTTCACTATATTGGTAATGAATAAATTCTCTGAGAATATATATTTCATAGTTTGAAAATCTAACATTCATTGATTTATTTGTGCAGGTCCAGCCATATGGATGAGCATCGCATAAGATCAACAAATTGATTCATTCAGGTTTTTAGCCTGTCACCTACAACTAAAACATTATTACATCAAATCAGTGTATTTCACATTTGAACCTTCTTATGCAACTGCTATCTTTCTTGTTTTTCGGTCATGTGAAGGTTTAGAGGGTCCGCAGACACAGCATGCTAGATTTGGCAACCTCTCCAAGAATCATCAATCCTAATCCACCATCTGGCTTGAGAAAACATCTGCAGAGGACCGAAAAAGGAAAAGTAGGCTGGTTAGGCTGATGTTTCTTCAGCATCATTTTACATCACATAAGAACCTTGCAAAATACATCCAACAGAGGATTTACGCTCCAGTTGTCTGATTGAAGTCTATCCCTCAGGCAACACGAGTTGTTTGATCACTTAAGGGAGTTGAGTGGCTTTGTTTAGCTGAGTGATAGTTGAGTAGGCAGTGCCACAGTACCTGGATAACTTCATGGTCCTGTGCTTCTGCATCAATCTGTCAATCAAACCCATGATGTGAAAGTCCGCTGCGCATTCGATTCAGTGAAGTGTTCATCACTTTCAATCCTGTGCTAAATTGTCCTCTGAAAGTTTGAGATCACACAGAACCTCCCCACGGCGCAGCATAAACTGAACAACAAATATCATGTTTAGGAGCTCTTGCAGCGTGCCTCATGGTTCCACAACCCACAGTCAACAGAAAGAGCTGAAAATGCAATACATCCTGCTGAGAAGACCGGCTGAATTTCCAGTGGATCAGACTGTTTAGTGCTGGTTTGGACCAATGGCTGATGGATGTAGTAACCTTTTAAAAGATTGTGGGGCACACTGGTGTCTCACAAACAAAAAGAAAAACATCTTTGCATTGAGAAATATAGAAATTAGGAAATTATACAAAATTTGGATATTTTTATTATTATCAATGAGCTAAATAAGTGTAATGTGGAAAATAACAAGGGAATACAATCAAAATGTATGGCATTGTTGTACAGCAGTCAGTGTTTCAAAATATTTATGGGTGTTTCTGCACATTCGGGCAGTTTTGATAGTCCAAAATAAAAATTAACCCCTGTGAATTTGAATCATCAGAGTCTGAAAAACATTTTTACATTTAGTCATTTAGCAGACGCTTTTATCCAAAGCGACTTACAAAGAGTTCGGGGAGCAAAAAGCGATATGTCATAAAAGAGGAATAGCACATTAGGTGCTAATACAAAGTTCATACATAGTATAAAGTCAAGAAAATGTCATGGGCTCATTAAGATCTCAATCTGGAGCCTTATTTTTATATTTGTGATTTAATTTACTGGAAATCTTGAAAATATGCTCGAAATGACATCATTCGAATATACAAAACATTTAAGATGCTGTAAATTATTATGCATATTAAACAATTCCATTTGAAATAATGTCAAATTGTAATTCAATTATATTATTTTACATATCTTCATTGGGACCAGAGTTGTGGGACACGTGGGACCTATAAATGGCTATATGATTTTATATTAAATCACATTAATCTTTGTTTTCAAGGTGTGTGATGACACTGTGAATATATTTATAAAGCGCCATATGACACATTTTGACAAATCTCAAATGTCACTGCTGGGACTTGAAAGTGCCGGCAGTTGGCCCTCATTTATACCCAAATCATCTTCATCTTTCAGGAATTCGACAGAGTTTGGAAAATGTGAACATTTTAAAGTGAACCTGCGCAGAGACTTGGTGACGTGTGCACGGCGCGGGGGATCATGACACAATCCAGCACAACGCCGAGGACTAAAAAAAGAGTTCAGTCGAGGTCAGCTGTCATCGATTGACATTTGTCTCCATCTTGTGGTAGAAAGAGCAATCAGCTAGTCTTTTGCAGCTGCAGTGTAAACTACTGGAGGAATTTACACATATTAAAACATCCGCATTGACATCCTATCAATAAAGTCGTTTAATCGAGGAAGACATCAGAGTTGTCATAACCTTCACGCTGAATTTTTAGATATCACTGAATGTGTTTAGTACTAATCTATTAATACTAACGCCACTGATAATGCGCCGCTGGTGTAGTGGTATCATGCAAGATTCCCATTCTTGCGACCCGGGTTCGATTCCCGGGCGGCGCACTCCTCTTTTGCCCATCGACGTGTTTCTGAATATGTTTTATTGTGTTTGATCCCAATAACCGATAACAAGTATTCAACCAACACAGTGTCCACCGAAATCAAATGAAACCTCTTAAGAAATCTTGAATTCTGGTGCGCTGTGTGGTTCTTATACGCATGCGCAAAGGCATTTCCGGTCCGGTTCCTCCGCCATCTTATGTCGCCTTTCCATTGTTCATAACTGGAGTGAGCCGAGGCGGCATTTCACATTTGCTCTCATTGTAACCCGTTTGGTGGAGAAATAAGGAGGCAACGACACTGGAAAGACGGAAACACCGGCGGAACTCGAGATTATCTCAGAAAACACACGAGCGGATTTTCTCTCAGGGTTCGGTGTCTTAATTAGATCGGGGAAATATGATGGACGACGAGCAGCCCAAGACCCTGTACGTAAATATGTCTGTGACAAGAAAAGATACAGATCACGTAACGTTAACTATAGTCGTTCGCCACGGGTGCTTTCCATCATGATATCCTTTGTGGTTACTCTGTGTTCAAAATAACCTGGAGTGTGGCGATAGGGAACTAACGTTACCTCCACAAAGCAGACGTGTACCTTTAACAAAAACTCTGCCGATTGAAATAAAATATTCACGTCGTGGTGTGTTTTAGCTAAAGAACGTCGTAGATCGATCACAATCGAAATGATTTCAAAGCATCGCGTATTTGCTTGTGTTAAGCAACGTTTCGGGGTTATTGTAAGAAATTCAGCAGGCCCGAGCAAGGCCGCTCTCGCGCGCACTGCCTTTAACGTTAGTGCGAGTGTGTGAAGTTGCCTTGTACTTATTGAAAGCTCATTGTCGTAAGACAAAGAGCCAGACCACTTCATTCATTGTCGTATTCGTAACGCGTTACTTTTACACATGAGATGGACGCGTTGGATTGACACCGCCAGCGTGTCACTATTCAAACATGTGTAACGTTACGTGGTAAAAACAAAGACCGCAAAATGGATTGTGTCACTGTTCGTATATGAACGTGAAGGGGCTTTTGTCGCTGGTTAACTCCGTGTTTTGCGCGTGTGCGAGGGCTATGTCATCCCTTTGTTTGAAACTTACGTACATGATTCTAGTACACAATTATATGTATATTATACGTATTTTCTTTTTGACTTGAATCCCGTTACGTTAGTCTTGGGTAGACAACAGATCCTTTGTAAGGTTTGTTTGCTTGCCAACGCAAGTGGATGGCACAGTCAGCACGTGTACATCATTACAACCTAGAAGCAAATTATTGGTTTGAATGCGTTTATTTTGTATTCAACGGTTCTCTTACTTTGTCATGAAACTCTCTTTTTGTAGGTATGTTGGAAACTTGTCACGCGATGTGACGGAAGCTCTTATTGTGCAGCTCTTTGGTCAGATTGGCCCCTGCAAGAGCTGTAAAATGATTGTGGATGTGAGTACATTGTTTGATTTCTGTCCCACGACCATTTCTTTTTAAAGTGTTTACTCTTCCCCCAATACCATCACAAATGTATACGACTTTACCTCCTTTAAAGAAATAAACTCTTCGTTTTGATTTAGACTGCAGGTAATGATCCATACTGCTTCGTGGAGTTCTTTGAGCACAGACACGCTGCCGCCTCCCTTGCAGCCATGAATGGACGTAAAATAATGGGTAAGGTAAGCTATCGTATCTACAGGGTGAGTTGGGCTGGGACGGGAGGGTGGGACAGTTAACATATTTCATGTAAAGTGTGTTAAACCATTTCATTTGCATCGCTTTAAACTGTTATCCTGAGGTCAGCGTCGGCCTCTTTCCTGGATGTGCAATATGAACTGATGAGGGTGATTTTCATGGTGTTATGAATGACGTCCATTCTAAACTCTATGCTCAGTTCATATGCATATCACGGTTGATGTTTTGTATGACCTCGTCCACTTGAAGATTCATCTCATAGGCGAGACACAAATTTTCCATAGATGCTGTGAAATAGGCAGGGAATTCCGTATCACCGTACCCCACCAAATATCATTATGGCGTATAGAATAAGATGGCGCAGAATGGTAGTTGCACTTTTTTTCCTCCGCGTTTTCATAAATGTTCCACATTCCCGCCTCAAATATAATATGAGTCCTTTTTTTAAAGATGCGTTAGAGGCAGTCTTTCTAGGTTTTTACGTCCCATTCGGTTTCAAATATTTTATCCTCAACAGGTAAGGAAGGACCATTTGAGGAGTAGTACATGTTGGTAGTGTCAATTGATTTGGAAGTCCCTTGTTATTTGGACCTTTTTGCTACAAAGATTTTTTCCTGTTCAAATAAGTTCTCAGCAGGACGATAAAGTGTGAATTATTAGTGTTGTCAGGTCTCCCTTCCCTCAATTGTACAATCAGACACCCATTGTGTGTAAGGAGTGATGTATTGACAGTTAAGCGGAAAAAGCAGCAAGTTAAGTGGATCTATATGTGTTCTAACCTTCGTTTCAATGTTTCTGTCCTGCCTTCCTCATGTTATTCTGTATAGGAGGTAAAGGTGAACTGGGCTACCTCACCAAGCAGCCAGAAAAAAGACACAAGCAGTAAGTTGGTTTTCTTCCATATTTTCCACTTAGAAATATGACATGGCAGACATCTCTTGGTCAATTAAGTGGGCGTGGTTTTTTGAAATCGATCAAAACATGGCAAAGAATGATTGAAGTGCCTCTTAGGGTGAGCAATATTCAGTTATTCACAATAGTCACAATGTGTTATTGTTTTTTTAGATCACTTCCACGTCTTTGTCGGAGACCTCAGCCCAGAAATCACCACTGATGACATCAGAGCCGCCTTTGCACCTTTTGGGCGGATATCGTAAGTCCAAGAGCGAATGCAAAATACATTTGATTTGTTTTGCGAACCTTTGTTTTCAACTCGAACATTTCTTCAGGGACGCTCGTGTTGTGAAAGACATGGCAACAGGGAAATCTAAAGGCTATGGATTTGTCTCATTCTTTAACAAATGGGTGAGTACTAATCCCAATCAAGACATGCAGGTTTTATATGGCCTTTAAAATACCAAAAGCTGTTCGTTGATCTGTGCTGATGTTCTTGTTGTGCTGGTTTTTGGCAGGATGCTGAAAATGCCATTCAACAGATGGGAGGCCAGTGGTTGGGCGGCAGGCAGATCAGGACTAACTGGGCCACAAGAAAACCCCCAGCACCAAAATCCACCTATGAAAGTGAGTTTTTATTCATAGTGTCAAATGTACGCTTGTGTTCAGATGCATGATCGTGTAATCTCACGCAAGGAGACTTACTAAAACAAACAATTTTTCACCCTGGTGGATGTTGCTAAATGAGCACCACATTTTTATTAATAAGCTGGTTTTTGTGATTTTTATTTTAGCGACAAACACCAAGCACTTGTCATTTGATGAGGTAGTGAATCAGTCCAGCCCTAGCAACTGCACTGTTTACTGTGGTGGGGTCAGTATAGGTCTTACAGGTGAGCTTTTTACATAATTTTTGCGACATTCAAATTCAGGCAAATTCTAATGGAAAAGTAACAATAAGATGCTCCTCCCTCTTCTTGTCTGTTAAAGAACAACTCATGAGACAGACCTTCTCTCCCTTTGGCCAAATAATGGAGGTTCGAGTGTTTCCAGACAAAGGCTACTCATTTGTGAGGTACGCCAACATAGTGTCATTATCGCATGATTCACATCGTTATGGTTACATGAGTGACTGCAGAGGCTTATTGTGAAACTCTTTATTTCTGCAGGTTCAGCTCGCATGAAAGTGCAGCTCATGCAATAGTATCTGTTAATGGCACATCTGTAGAGGGTCACCTGGTGAAATGTTACTGGGGTAAAGAGACCACCGACATGATGAACCCCATACAGCAGGTGCAGGTACCCCAGGTGAGCAGGAGTATTTTTGTGATGGTCCCTTTTCTGTGGTAGGACTAAAAATTACTATGGTCAAGTCAATGGGGACCATTTTTGGGTGAACTATTCCTTTAAAAATATTACAGACCTTGACTGTTACTTGTAATAAAGGTATGGTGTGTGTTTGTTAGCAAGCCTATTAATTTGACTTGATTTTATTTATTTGACTTTTAAAGCAGAACAAAGTCGGCTTTGCTGCACAGCCGTATGGTCAGTGGGGACAGTGGTACGGCAACGCACAACAAATTAGCCAGTATGTCCCGAACGGCTGGCAGGTACCTACTTACGGTGTGTATGGGCAAGCCTGGAACCAGCAGGGCTTCAAGTAAGTTTTCTGTGTAAATTACTAGAATTTGTTTAAAAGTCAAAGTAATTTTGAAAAAATAGAGAAGGAATTGGGAATTTAAATATTTTGGAAAGTGGTTTATTATTTAGCATTTTATGTGACCCCCATTTTGTGTAAAATGGTAAAATCATTCCACATAATGTAAATAACATTTTTTAAACTTAATATCTTTAGCATTGGTGTTTCTCCATTCCTAAGTGACATTTGCGTTGTGTTTAGTCATTTACAGGCCGGCGCTGGGTGGACTGGTGTTGGCGCAGTGAGTAACGGAGGTGTGGTGGAGCCGGCACAGGGAGTCAATGGAACCATGCTAGCCAACCAGTCCAGCATGGGCACTGCAGGATACCACACACACTGATGCGGCAATGGACCACTCCAGTCCTCCACTGCAGCTTCAGCAGGGATTTACACACAACCTCCCCCACTAAGCCTGGTCTGGGGAGGGCGTGTGCCATATTTGACCCTCTCCACATGTAAACTTGCTCATATTTGGGTGGACTACGAGGCTAATCTTGTCATTGTGGGGCCTTGAGTTGGATTAAACACACCCTGATACACAAACACACATTCGGACACATTTAACGCGCACCCACGTAAATCCATAAGTCTTCGGCCTGGTCTCCGACTGACTTAATTGGAAAGGACTATGCCATTTTTAACTCAAAGTACTATAATCGAATAAAATCAACAATAACTGCAACTTTTCCATAATGCTTTTTTTTTGGTTTTGTTAGAGCGATTTCAGCTGCTGATTTTGTAATATACGAAGCTTTGCCTTTTCTTTTTTGGACTTGCCATTTTAAAAGCAACATTGTTTTCTTGAGAGGAGCGATGACACCATTGAGTTGTGTGAAATGTCAACCTTTTTTTTGTTTGTTTATAAAATTAATAAAATGGATGTCAACTGTTGTATTTTTTAATTAGACATTCAATTTCTCAAACTAAACCAATTGCAGGGATGACTGCCACATTTTTTTAAAAGGCAGATAAATATTGCACAATATTAATATGTTTTCACAACAAATTTGATGTTACGCAAATTTTAGGTATTTTATTGTTTTGCATTCCACTTTTTTTGAGGGCTTATAAGTACAATATACCTTTCTGTATGTAAATAACCAGACAACTGTGTTCAACTGTTGGGACGCTATATAAACTCAGATGTTGATTATGGTTGCTTGCTTGCTTGCTTCTTTTGTAGGTAGGTTGGTGGGAGGGTGGGCACAGGGGTTTGGCCTTCATCTGAATTATACTTTTGACGTTACATGTGGTTCTTAAAGATTCTTCCAGGGAATTATTGTGGAAGAACTTGCCTCATTGCAATATAGTGCGAAGATCCAGAACATTTTGCTAGACTTATAATTCTGTGTATAAAATCTAAATATCCACTTTTTAATTATTTAGTATAAGCCGGAATGGATCAGAATTTTGCACTGTTGCTCATTGGAGTGTCAGTAGATGAGACTGGTTGTGTTGCCTTATTTGAGTTGATTTCTTATGAAACATAGGCAGTGCCTAGTAATAAGTTGAGAGGTTTTGTTTTGAGGATTTTTTAAAATAATGTTCATCATACTATGTGTTTTTGCTTTGACTCATTAAAATGCAGATGCGAAACAGCATTCCTGTCTGTCCTGTTGTGTATGGCCTATTATCTTGTGGACTTTACTTCTCGCAAAAAAAAGAGAAACAATTTGTGCTATAGGGCCTTTGAGACATCTTGCCCCAGTTTCATTTTTATATTGCTTTATTACAATTACATATAAAGAAGTACAATTACACTTCACATTTCATAAATATATAAGCACTAAAATAATTTCAATTTTCACACGTAATTAATTCGTATCACATGATTATCCTTAAGAAAAACGTAACAGCGAAATCAGAAAATAATTGACCAAAATATTAATGACCAGTGTGAGGAAGTCCACTCACTAGTGACTTCAAATCCCAGAATGCATTTGATCGGTGCGCGTGTGTCCAATCAGGAGGCTCGTTACAGTTGCAGCAGGGTGTCTGTATGTAAGGAGCAATGGCGACGGCTACTGAAGATCTGCATTGAATCTGACCACTGAGCGCCCCAGAGGTTGGCGCGTATCTCATCATCACGCATTTACACCATTCATTCATTTATGATCATACCGTGAACGCATATGCGACAGTGATTCTGATGTTCTGTTAAGCTTATACTGTATTACTGTAAAACAGCAGCGACATTTTACATCAGCCAAAAAACAGTTTTACAGCTGTACACAGCCTGAAGTGTTCTGGCAAGGATTTGAAGATGTGTGTATTGACTTTTTCGTCTTTGTTATTAAGGTCTACATGTTTGAATTGCTATAAACTATTCCAATAACTCATTTATTCTGGAGTTGAGATGAGAGTTTTGTACAATACATATTTATTTATTCGTTTATTAATTAATTCACAATATTCATAAGGTTTTACACTAACAAAGAGAGTACCGTGGTGCTACCAATGTTTTTTTTGGGGGGGGGTCAATTTCGGATCTTCCAAGCCAATTCCAGGCTTGTTTGTGCACGACTATGGTAAAGGCCTTTCTATATATAAAAATGTCATGGTTTTACCAATGGTTTAATTGTAAGAAAAGGGAACCAACCATGCTTTAACTTTTTTGCGGACATTTTTTATTTGTATTACCACTTCACATATCATGGTTAACTAATGGCACAATTACATTTAGTACATTTACATTAAGTTTTATCCAAAGCGACTTACAAAGAGATCAGGGAGCAATAAGCGATATGTCATACAGGAGCAATAATAGAATAGGTGCTAATACAAAGTAACTAGTTTCAACAAAAGCTAAGACCAATACCTGTTGAGAGAAGAAAGAGAGAGGTTACTAATGAGATCAAAACTTTATAGTTAAATATAGTTCAGTTCCGTAAAGACTACCAGTACTTCATTGTGAAAGTAAATACTTTAAATCTTTGTTTAAGGTTTCCTTTAGTTCACATGTGTTTCTTTCCATCGTAGTGTGATGGACAGCCCTCTAGTAAACTCCGGAGTACCTCTGGTGACTCAGACCGTGGTCTCTCCTGTTACTCGAATCTCCAGTAACTCTTCTGGGAAACCTCGGGACAAACCAAAGACACCCGCTTTCCTGTCTAATCTGGGCAAGGCTACCCTAAGAGGCATCCGCAAGTGCCCTCAGTGCGGCGTTTACAACGGCACCCGTGGCCTCAGCTGCAAGAACAAAGCTTGCGGAACCATCTTGAGGGATGGAGTTCATGGGACGGGCCGTTTAAAGAAAGGGGCATCTGAAGTGGTTCAGGTCGTGATGGACGGTGGGGGCGGCAGAGCCGGGGGGGCTCAGGTGTTCTCGGTACGTCAGCGGGGGCGTGGTTCTGAGCAGCGAGGCTTTGTGGAGTTAGTCCCAACAGACACAGCCATCACTACAGCCGACGGGACCCTGCTAACCCGGGTCAACCTCGGACGCTGTAACATGCCATCGTGCCAGCAGAACGAAAGCGAGTCGTTGGTTGAAAGCATCCAGAAGGCACCCAAAAGTCCCTGCACCCATGTTAAGCAAGCGATGGAGTGTCAGACACAAGCCACACCGCTGCCGCTCAAGAGCTCTGTGCTGGAGGCCCTAGTTGCCACGTCCCAGGCCAAAGAGGAGTTGTGGAGGCTGGCGACAGAGACACCTGGACCTCTAGTGCAGCGGGTCTCCAAAGGTACCCTGATAGTGAAATGCCAGCCGGATGACACCCATCCTCTGGGACTGCTGCATCTGACGGTGGACTTATCTGGAGCACATGAGAAGAGCGAGGGTTCGGTTCCCTTTTGCTGTGCATGTCACGTTCCCACTGGCAAAGGGGCATTAGGGCCGAGGAGTTTGGGTCAGCCAAACCTCAAGGACAAACAGCACAGTTTACCTGAACACTGCCTGCACTTCTACGCATGCGTTTGTGCCTTTACAAGTGATGAGAAGCTGGCCTTTGAGTTTTCAGCTTTTCTGAACTACAACTTAAATGGTAAGATCATCTTTAAGGCTGTGTGCACCTGGACATAAGCTCTGTTCCTCAATATCTATGGTGATTGTCAACATTACTTGTGTGTATGTTCAGGAATGCAGGAGGGGACAGATGCCACAGTGCTCAATATATCTGAATCTAAGCAGCACATTGAGCCCTCCATCTCCCATCGTTCCAAGAGAGTCAAACTCACGGAGTCCTTTACTGGTAAGCCTAAGATAATGGTTAGGACCACTTTTATGCACTTTAAGGTTATACATGTATATATTCATGTCATAAAAAAACTGTATGCTTCTGTGGAACACAAAATATCTTTGTGGTTTTGTGTCCATACAATGGAAGTCAATGGGGGCCAGTGATGTTTTGTTATACCAACATTCTGCGAAACATATTTTGTGTTCTGCGGAAGAAAGAAAGTGATACAGGTTTGGAATGACATGAGGTTGAGTTAGTGATGAAAGAAGTTTCATTTTTGGGTGAACGGACCCTTTAAATACGTTGAGCAATATTTAACATTGTTTCCTGCAGGGAGTGTTGAATATGTTGTAAGTGACAGTGTTTAGAAATGAAGGTCTAAGAATGTTGATTCTACAGTATGTGGTCCTGCACGGTTCCAATCTGTTTTCCTCTTTTATTCTTAATCTTTCCGGACCTCCCACAGCTTCTTCTGTCTCGTCTCCATCTCCTTTGGCTGTCAGAGACCCTTCTGCACCCACTCTAAACCAACGCAAGCCCACTCACAAAAAGCACTACAGTTCAGCTGGGCTTAAAAACCCAGGTGCTGCCAGATACTTTCTTTCTTACTTTCTTTTTCTTTGACTGTATTTCTGCATTATTCCATATATTCAAGCTCTTTCCTTCCCTTGTGGTTCTTGGCCTTTCATTTTCCTGTGGCCTAATTACATAAGCACATTTCACCGGGTTTTGAGATATTTATGATGATTTTACCCTTTTAAGTTTGAAAATATATTAGATGGCTTCAATTAGTTTTTTCAGAGTTTGCCAGTTGTGGGTTTTTAATGTCTTTTATGTGATCTGGTGCAGGAAGCAGCCAACCAGTGGATGAGACTCATGTGTCACTGGGTTTCCAGCAGTGGTTGGTCAGCGTCACTGAGAGGATCCATCAAACGATGCACTTCCAGTTTGATGGTAAGACCATATTAGAGGAAATCTTGATAAGATTGTGTTTGGAAAATTAAGAAATTGCTAAACGTGCTATGAATTAAACCCAGACGGATAAATGTCAATCAGAAATATATCTTTTTATTTTGTTTTATAACCTACGTGGTGCAAAAAGTGTAGTGAATTTAAAGCAGGACCTAAGAATGTGTGCAGGCCACACTTAACCATAAAAACAAAAAAATATTTTCAATGAAGAAACAACAGTGTATTTTCAGGACCATTTTTTGTATTGTAACTTTTTGACAGTACCCCCCCTCCCTTCATGTATGACAGAAATAGTATTAAATGTACATAAATAAAAGGCACCAATTACATTACAATACATTATTACATTATATAAACAAATATAACTTTTATAAATGTAATGCAATTGATAATGTATCTATTTTTGCATTTGTGTAAGAATTGTATAAATATAAAGAGAATATGAACAGGCTGTTATGTACATGATGTTTATATCACATGAACAGGAAAGCCAGAGCCACTGGTCTTCCACGTCCCGCAAGCTTTCTTTAACACCCTACAGCAGCGTTTGTCATTGGGCTCAAAGAAGAGAAGACTGCCCAACTACACCACCAGTGAGTCAGTTCTTCATGTAAACCTATATCTCAGCGCTGTCCTTCTGAAACCTTGTATCTCCATATTTCGGGATTTTTATTTTATGCCTTTTAACTAGGGGTGTAATGGTATGTGTATTCGTACGGAACTGTCAAGGGCAACATTCCAAATATAGTCATCATTCCTATGCCCTACTCCTTCGAAGGGCGGGGCCCATCGAGTGTAATCCATGGAGCAAACAGGGCATTTCCTTGCCATTTTGTAGACGTTTGGAAGGCACTTTTATGCTTAAGTTATGCCATTAAAACAGTGACATTTGCCGACAGACACAAAGCTTAGTTTCCACAGGAACATGCCAGCTGAAGATAATGAGGTGATTACGTCGGTTCCTTTGCCAAGTGCATTCCCAACGTCTACATAAAGGCATGTAAATGCCCTGCACTCCTAAGTCTAAACTCCAAGGGCTTCATTTGGAATTTTCCCTGTGACAAGCTTATGACGGTTCATTACACCCCTAGTGTTTTTTCATTTCCTGAAAAACAGTGATTTGAACATACAAGGTTTCCGAAGGAAAGCAATGATATGAAATAATGGTTATATAACAAGTGGTTCTTGTTCTGGATGCTGATCAATGCAGATTAAAAGTAAAAGTATTATATGTTTCAAATTAAAATATTTTTTTTTAGCATTTGTGCGCAGTGATGCTTTGCCTCTTGGCTCTTTCTCTAAATACACCTGGCACATCACCAACTTGCTACACGTCAAACGCATCTTTGATACACCAGAGGTGTGTTCTTCTTTTCTACTCGATTCTTTCTCACCTCTCTCAGTAATATCCAAATCATCTATATCATGACAGTCTCTAAATGATGACATTCTGTTCGATCAGTTACCCCTGGAACTCACTCAGAGTTTTGTGAAGAACAGCGATGGCTCCTATTCACCATACCGGTGTCGGGATAACCCCTCTGATTCTGGATCAGATGCCTGCAGTCAGTTACTCTCTAACAAACCTTTGCCCATCCGACCACTGGAGCACTGCACCTTCCTCAGAGTGGGTGAGTCTTGCACATATACGTTCACTTAAAATACTTACAGATCATTAATCATACTAATGAAGGTTTATGAGTCTGTAATATAGAGATGTTGGTTGAGATCTTAGTGAAGAGAAATGCATCATTCTGCATATTAAACCACAAAAACAAATGGCTATATTAAACATTTCCATCAAACAGATGGAAGACTGAGACATAAAGGCATAGTTCACCCCAAAATAAAAATCCCGTCATTATTTATCCACCATCACTTTTTTCGGTGGAACACAAAAGACGATATTTTGAGAATTTGATAAGGGCTTTGAGAAGTGCTTTTGTGTCCATACAATTAAAGTCAATGGGGGCTAATGTTGTGTGGTTACCAGCAGCATTCTTCGAAATATCTTCTTTTGTGTTCCGTGGAAGAAAAAGGGAGGTTTGAAATGACATGGTTAAGTAAATTATGAAAGAATGTTCCTTTTTGGGTGAACAAACCTTTCAACTTACCTACACTATATCTCAGGTACGTGTTCTGCAGAGAAAACAGCCCCTGTGCCCTTTGTAATCGAGTGGATCCCAGACATCCTTCCACACTCTCAAGTGGGAGAACTGCGAATCCGGTTCGAGTACGGCCATCAGGTGGGTGGAAATCCAGAAGGCAGCAAGAGCTCTGGGATGGAGAAAACCGAACAAACAGTGACAGATACCAACCCAAATGCAGTGAAGATGAATTTATCCCCAGTTACAACATAGAATGCCCTCGTTTCAAACTCAATTTCATACAAACATTTAAATGCAATTATTTGATGTGTTTTAATATTTTCATGGAAAGGGGAAGGAGCTACTCAGGAAAACCTGCATTGTCATTTTACAGTGTTGTGAAAATGAAGATGTACATTGAACTGTTGTTTCTAAGGTTTTTATCCAAACCATATGGTTACAATCACTAAACACGTAAATTGCATCACAAGAAACCTTGTACTGTGTGTATGTAAATATACAACAAAATAATAATAATGTAATAGCAATGCTGTACAATAATGATAAGTTCTATATTCCATATCACAATCAACTATTTCTTTATTGCAATACAATTTTTGCAATACCTCATTCTCACCTTTTCCAGATTTGTTTTACTTTCAAAACTATTTTTGGGGTGAACTTGAACCAGCTGGTTTCAAGGTGAAGTTCACCACATTTACCATGAACATGTTTCCATACATTTAAAAGCAAATATTTTGTCACAGTACATCTGTTATTTTATCATTTAAAACCTTAATAATATATTTGGTCTGATTTTGCTTGTGCTGTCTTTCAAATAAGTGTATGTTATTTATGTGTTTAACTAAAGCAGTGGTCTAACATTCATCTTTAGGTGTGTACAACTTAATGTTAAATGTCATGCAACAATGTATTATAGCTGCACAATGTTTGATGTTACATTTTTTGCTTAGAATTATTCATCGTGAAGGTATTATGACTCACGATTCAGAATAAAAAGGATTATTTCAGTGATTAAAAAACCTGAATATTATGGCCAGTAAAAGTCTTGCTGAAATGTTATTTACTTTAAATAGGAAAGGAACTAAAATGCGACATTGGATCACAAAACCAGTCTTAAGTCAAGTCAAGTCAAGTCAGCTTTATTTATATAGCGCTTTTTACAATTTTCATTGTTACAAAGCAGCTGTACAAGAAAACATTGACTATAAGCAAAACATATAAGGTAACAAAGGAACACTTTTAGTAAAAGCCAAAAATACATTGCATGGATGAAAATTATATTTTTTTCTTTTACGATTTATGCTTAAGGTATAATGATATGAAAGATTATGTTCCATGAAATTTTGAAAACATATGACTAATAGATTCTTGTTTTAAGAATTGAAGGACAGCTGATCCCCTAACAAAGGCACTTCCAGTAGTCATCATAAATACAACCTTTACAGTTTTGTTGAACTATTTTACAATATCTAACTTGTTGTCTACTTCTAGGTTTTTTTATCTTTCCTCTTATTGCAACAAATAAAAGATATAGCTCACACATAATAAGTACAAACTCACACCTTCAAGAACAACCACAAGGAATTATTTCAGTCACACCGGAAGAAAACCAACCTGTTATATGGTTAAGACTAGATTGTTTTTAACCTACCTGACAAAAAAACTGGGTCAGAGGTGTTAAGAAGTCACACCACAAACTAAGGATGAACCACCACGAGAAAGTCTTCTGCATTGTTTCTGAAGAACCTCCCGAAGTTGTCAGGTGCTCCGTGGTTTACATAAGACTTCACTATACTTAGCATCCCAGAATAAAAGTTATATCAAGCAAATAAATAAAATGCATAAGCTAAAAGGATAGTCGACTGTGGTGAGGAAGGCGGGACGAGAGCCGTGACGCGGGGCCGGTGGCGTGAGTGATAAGTGGAAGCAGCTGTGCGCGCACCGGTCCCTCATCTTATCACGGAGGAGATTGGGAGCTTAAAAGGATGTTCGGCAGGACTGTTGACGAGAGAGGACCGGGCCCGGACATATGTTTAGTGTGTGTATGTTTTATGGCCGGCAGTCTACCGTGAGGTGGCTGTCGGTCAGTTACGTTATTGTTTATTTAATTAAATACATCATATTTGTATAATTTAAGTTATAACCTGTGTATACATACAGTACATATACACTACTAAAAAAGGGTTCTACACTGACAATTTATTTTCCAAATGTTTCAGGCGATGCTGGCTCTTTCCTCCTGCGTCTCTCTAAAGCCCTCAAGGGACACAGATGCCCAGAGGAATGGCCTCAAAGTCTGAAAGAAGGAGATTACGTCAAAGAGAAAACTAACAGGTGAACTTTCCCCACCTTTTCTATTCTTGCTTGCATGTCAGCTTTGTCTCAGGAGACTGAATGTGTAAACCTATGACCTATAACTCCCTTTAGTTTCATCTCGCTGCCTATTTGTTTATCTCAGAGCCAAAGCAGATGAGAAGACAGAGATGCATCTGAATCCTCTGAATGTTCTGCACCGGGTGGATGAGCTTTTGAATGAGGACAGCATCATAGTGGCCGCCGGGGGAGATTTTGTCGGCAGTGCTGCTTATATCATGAGGCGGCGCGGCCCGCTGCGCTGGCTAGACCCAGATTAGCAGGACTATGGATATTTTTTGACCTGTTTGTGAACATCTAAAGCACCGTTTTGAAGGAATTGATGATTCTGTTTTCTGCTATTCACTCCAGGAGCTTTTGGGACTCTGGGTGTTGGAGGAGGTTTTGCTCTGGGGGCCAAGCTCTGTCGACCTGACTCTGAGGGAAGACTGTAAAGAAGTTAAATTGTATTGAATGCTTTGATATTGATCTCTGTTTGACCAGAGGACCTAGCTGACCTGACTGTAGTGACATTTGCCCCAGTTATTGAAACAGCTTTTCCCACGTGGTGCGATGTGTGTGTTACAGGTTTGGATCATTTACGGTGATGGTTCCCTTGGATACAGTGTAGCTGAATTTGATACCTTTACACGCCACAAGGTGGGGAAAACACGGCCAAACCTCACATATAAATAGTTTGCATATCTATTTAAAAGACAGGACAGGGCGTAATAGGGTTTTGGATTACATTTGATTTATTTACAAATGAATTAAAAAATCATAACATTTTTAACCCTTTCCATATGCGATCAACAGCAGATGAAGCATGTTATGTGATTGTCCCCATAGACTTATATTGTAAGTGCATAATGCATAAATGCAGTATATAAGCCAGAACGATTGTAAATGAGCTGTTTTTTCACGTCATGTCAGACACCAGTGATCGCTCTGGTCGGAAATGATGCCTGCTGGAGTCAGATCTCCAGAGAACAAGTGCCTTTGCTCGGGAGCAATGTAGCCTGTGGTCTCGCCTTCACAGGTGAGATGGTTTACTCTAATAATATTTTCAAAATGTTGTCATAAATGTAGGATTTAGCACGAGTTTGAAGTTTACAGTACACCTCCCGAGTCTTCAAAAAAATATGTGGATCAAGATGTTTTTCAGAAAAAGGATATTGTTGCATGTATGTTCTTTGACCTGTGATGTCATATTACTAACCAGGGAAATTATTTACTTGAATGTTGTTGTACCGTACAGTTCAACTACGTGTAAAATCGCTTTAAAAGAGAAGTCTGGGTCACAGTTATTTACCATTTTTGTTATTTAGTAATTTATTGTTGAGTCTTCCGTAGCACCTGTGACATTATAGGATTGCATAGTGTCCAGCAGTTGTACACTCAAGGAATACAGCAGCACTGACATTTGACTTTCTTCTATACTGTATTTGGATACAAAAGTATGAATTCGTTTTTTTCTTGTTTTCTGCTTGCAGATTATCACATCGTAGCTGATGGCTATGGGGGCAAGGGTTACCTGGTTGGGCGACAGGATGAGTCACAACTTGATGACATCATTAAAAAGGCACAGAAGGAAAGTAGAGAGGGAAAAGCCATTCTGTTAAACGTTCTGATTGGGAAAACCAACTTCAGGGAGGGCTCTATCTCCGTCTAAACAGCGACACTGTGCACGATCCTGCCTAGAAACCCAAAGTTCTCTTTTATGTTTTACATTTCGATTTTATGTTTTAATTTTAAAGCCTAATTAATTTATATGCGGTGCACATTTCAGTACATTTACAGACTGACTTGTTAAAACAAAAAGAAGTTAAGTTATTGGAATGGAAGCAGAGTATCAAATGTGTGCAACAACATACCAGATTGCAGCGGTGTTGTAACTAGGACAGTTTTTAAAGTTAAATTGGGTGAAACTCAGAAAAAGGACAGGTTGTGGTCATCTTTCTCTCCACCAGAAATAAGACAATATTTCGCTCAAAGAGAGCTGATGTTTAATACATTTTTACATTGTGACATTATTTTATAAGTAAGCACATACATTTACCCAATGTCTCAGTGTTGTATTGGGGAAATAAGGCTTATTTTTTTCTCGTAATACTTAATTTGACAAGTACCATGTTGTAGAATTTGTTGTACTGGCTTTAATTTATGCTTATTTTATTTATATTACGTACTGTATTACAGTATGAGAATCACCATTTAGAATAATGAGAATTATTGAAACCTCCTATACAGGACCCATAACAATGAACTTTTTTTATTAATGTACTTAAAGTAGGTCACAATCGCAAAAATTATTTATTTAAGAAAAATATAAGTTGTATACGGTGGCCTGGACATGTTTTTTTTCTTGAAGTTCACCCATTTCCTTAAGGAGCAGCAGTGCCTTAGTGTGTCGCTTTGGAAGATCAGAAATGTTGTGGTCCTTTCAATATTTATTTCATGTTTTCCAAGCACATTAATATATGACAATGAAGGACTGATCTGTGTGTTAGTGTGGCTGCTTGTGTGATATATGCAATAGTGTTGAATCTTTTTCATTCAACGGTGTGCCTGAAACTGAAGACCATGACTTTGCAGTTACAGTTATTGTGCATGCTTACTGTATGACGGAATCAGTGGATCATCAAATTGAAGTTTAGAAACATGTTAGTTTTAATCTAAGTATTACCGTAAAATATATTTATAAGAACCTCTGGAAATAAGTAGTCTGTATTTTTTCAATCTGAGACCTTTCTATATCACAGTTCTTTTCCTCAGGTTTGTGATTCACAGAATCATTTAGGTATTGTTATATAATTCATCAAGATGTTTTGATTGCAATAAAATCACGAAAGACTCATAAACATCATTGAGAACAGCATCTTATTTCACGCCTTCTGATATTCAGAAGCTTCTGGGGCTTGTGAGTGGGCTCCCAGTGGAGAAGATGATTCTGGTAAAGGTTGCTGGACAACCTGGTCTCCTTGGTCCGGCCTCAAGCTGAGTCTCTGGAGCATTTGAAGAAGCCGCTTTAGGACCAAAGGCCTTAACCAGGATCGCTTTAAAGCTGATTTAGGTCATAACCACCAAATGTGGATTTATAATCCCGCTTACTTTCTCCTTCCTCCATAGCATTACACTACTGCAAAGGTATTTTCATCTTCAAATAATGTCAAATTAAAAGATAAGATGGCCAAAACTGTGACTTGAGCACTAAAGGGCAAACCACTAAATGTTTCCATATGTTAACACTAGTATTGACAAGAACCAACGAAGCCCAAAAAATCAGAGACAAGTGTGTGAACGTTTCTTAGTTTTAATTAATAAGCACTCCATCTTCTTCACACTTGATCTTCATTTTCATCCTCCGCAGCACCTTCTGTAAAGCACACAAACAAAACACTTTAGCAGAGAGTTAATGCATACATAATACACCAACATAAGCTGAACTTCTGAGCTTTGTTTTGAGCATTGCTAAATGGACTGTAACGTCACTCGCATTGTTTTTTCAGCATAAAGACTTTTTTTAAAGCCACTACACCCAGTCTGACTGCTTTGAAAAGGCTTCGTACGCTCGATATCTGAAAGGTGCTGATGAGCCGCTTCCCGCAGATCAGCGATCACATCAGGAAAGCTCTTCTCAAGTTCCTGCAGCTTGTCCACAGACAAGGAAAAAAGTGTGCAGGAACTTAAGGCACGAAGTTGAGCAGGCTGCTGTCCTCCCAAGAGCAAACTGATCTCTGCAAAGACATAACAGAGAAATCCAAATAGAAAAAACATTCAATATATAAGCAAGAAACTTAACTACAAGCCAAATACGTCATAACACTTTAATAGAGTACAGCATTTCTCCATCAAATGATCAAAACAAGTAGATCTACAGTAAGTCAACATAAAAAGTAGACTGGCGGTACAGTATATACTGTATGTATATTTTCTTTTAAATATACCAATGGCACACTTAAAGGTTTTTCGGTCGTTTTCCAAGTTGTCCGAATTATGTCTGAATTCTTTCACACATACTACCAGCTTCCTGTCAAAAGTAGGAAGTTCTTGGTAAAAATGATATGATGTGTGTCTCTGTAAAGTTCAAACTGAATTAAAGCAAGTTTCTCATACACCACCTCCAAAGTACTCTCCAGACAAGAGCTCCTGCTGGAAAGACTTGATCTCCTCGTGTACCCGTCCACGCTCGATGAAGAACATCCTGTCAGCAGGACCGTTCCGTTGGATGATGATGTCGCCTGTCTGGAAGATTTCGCACTCCAGCTTCATCAGAACGGCCTCGATCAGCGTGACATCGCCACTAGCAAACAGCCATCCCTTCATCAAGTTTGGGCACATGACTTTCATAACATCCTACAGTACGAAACATGAATGTCTTTTAGCTTTGAGCTCATGAATATGCTAATTTGCTCCTACACATGAACAAAATCAACTTTTAGAAGGTATACACATTTACACTCTTTTGATCGGTCAGTGACAACATTTGACAAAATGGTATAACTGCACACATCAGTTCATATTTTAAAAAATCTAACTTTCTCAATTTGACAAACCTTTTTTAGCGATTCTTGCAGGAGGCCAAGACAGCTCCTTTTCTGTTGCCATCTGTAGCCTGCAATGGCACGCTTGCGCAATGCCTTGGGCAGATGTTCGAAGTTTTTCAGCTACAGATGTAACATATCAAATATGCCATTATATTATCTGACGTACCTTCAGTTCATTTAATAAAAATGAGCAAATGTTACAAAAGAGCACCTCTTTTACGTTCGCATTGCTAGCTGCAAATGTTGCTATCTGCAAAGCAACAAGTGCAATAAACATCGATCGGCCGATCACAATACTTATGATGGCGGCCCATTGTTCTTCAATACCTACAAATCAGAGAAACACATCCATGCAAACGCCATTATTGCATCTTTTTACATCCTTTTTGAGTGCTGCTTGCTTTTACTAGGTTGTGGTAAGTTTTATTGTTAAGGATTTGGTCAAAGCCCTGAGTTCGTCTAAATGCAAGCATCGCTGAATTTAAGTATTTCGAATGCATGTTGGAAGTGTGACGTACGTGTCGGAGGGTCAGAAGCTCCACATAGTGTCCCGGTCATTTGGCAGAATGCACGAAAGAAAGAAGATGAGTACTTCTCTCCAATTGAGGCATTCTACGTAATGTGTCAAAAAAAGAATTAAACAGGCATTCAATTCACGTGACTTCTCACCATATTAAAAAACATGTACCATTTACCAGGAGGTGTTCTTGTGTGACCCAGCTATCAGGTGGAAATTCACCCAGCCCGGAGAGGAAAAACTGGATGCAGGCGTTCCAGTGCATAATAAGAAACAGCACCACTGCAACAAACAAGGTTCTAAAGAGTCTTCTCACTGCTACAAGCTGGATGTGTAAATCCTACAAGCACGTACGAAAACACCATGCAACCATTACAATCACTCTCCATACAACGACAAAAATGTCTACTTTTGTATGCAAGAAACTGGCTATTCCTTACTTCTTCAAGTTCCAAGAAAAACCTGGTGAGTTTCGGGACACGGAGCAGACGTATCATGCTCAGAATCCTCACAAACATGAGGATCCTCATGATCTTTGAGGCCATCAGCGAGCTCGTGTCAACGTGATAGTTTTCCTGAAACAAATCAAATATGGTTTTATAGTAAGACGTCGAATAGTTGATATCATCAATGTGACTGATATTAATAAGGCCGAATAAGCAAACTCACCAAAATTATGATGAAGACATCCGCCGGAAACGCAGCCAGCAGGTCTGGAACAAACCACGAGCTTAGATAGTCTTTCTTTATCAGCTGAGGATCAAGAACGGGCACCTAGACGGAACAAAAAAGTGCGGACTGAAAATCTGTTTTGAATATAAAAACATAGACAGGTGCAGCTAAGTAAGATAATCACATTTACGTTGTTGTCATCAGTTAAACTGGACTATTTCTAAAAATGTGTGATTGGCATTATTAAGGCGTTCATCAGTAATCTGGCTAATGCAAAGGTTTAGTTTTCATTTCGTTTCTTGTTTTTCACCCAGAACGCTGTTACGGCTGGTTTCCTACCTGACCATGTTCCTTGAAGAATCCCATTCGAAAGTTTATCAAGATGTCAAAACAGAACACTATGTCTGAGATGACATTTAAAGATAACCAAATCTTGTGTGAGCTTTTGTGGATATCCTCAGAAAAGGCCATGTCCAAAGGGATGGCAAACAAGTTGAAAGATGTAAGGATGATCATGAACAGCAGGTATACATTTCTGCGAAAAAAATAAAAAAGGCTTTGAAACACAAAATCTATTGTATGTTGCTTGGTTAGCTAATTCACTCAAAGTCCCACCGCATTCAATAATGTGTCGTTGTGTCACTCATCTTTTAGCACTGAAATAGCATCTGTAAAAGGTTTTTTCCTGTGATTATGATTTATTCATGCCTTAAAAAGGCTGAAATGTAACATTTGTACTGTATACATAGATGCTTCATTTGACGTGTGAGCAGCGTGTGCTGGTGTTGCAGAAGCAGAGCTGAAACATCAGTGATGGTTATATACTGTATGTAGTATATGCACCATCCACATCTATGCCTCACATGAAGTTGTAAACAGAGGCAGTTTCAAACAGCATTTTTTTAAACCGTCTTTGGTAAATATATGGAGAAAATACTCTACAATGGATTCAAGTATTGAAATTGCACACGGTTTATCTTAAAGCGTATATAAAAACACGATTATCGATTAATCGATTGTTCAAAAGAGGGAGTTTAACTCAAATTAAATTCCTTTATGATTTTGTTTTCACATTTTCCTTCATATGCAAAGATATTTCTAGTAACAAAAAGTCCAGGGCCCTTTTCCAGTGGAAGGAATGAATGCCTTTCATGATTTAACCTCCTCAAATAAGCATTAATACAAATGATTTGTACCCCGACCCCCAAAAACACAAGATTTTGGTTAAATGTGGTGGTGCATTATTAATAAAATGAGATTTTTCCGGTTACCTGGCCCGACTCCGCGGATGTATTATACAAGTCTCTTTGTCAGACGGTTCTTTGCATTCCAATGGCATCCTTCCTGTAAACAAGTTTCAGCGAAAGGTGAAAGACGAACTCTTCTGATGCTGGTCGTGAAGCGAAGTGTACAGTTGACCGTTGCTTCCGTTGTTTTTTAAATTGCATCGAGTGAATTTGAATGATGCAGATCATCGTCATATTCATGCCGCTCCACCAGCAGCGGCTCGCCCATAGAGGGCGCTGGGGTGCCGACCTCCCTGCCAGTTTTTTATTTGTATTTTAAAAAAAAAATCTTTTAATAATCTCTCATTTTGAAAAATAATCTGTGTTAATTACATGATATTAATGGTTTTACTCTAGAATGTGTTTAGAACTCTCCAGAATGATATTTGGATGTTGGTGTAGTAGTAGTAGCCAATAGGCTGTCTTCCCTGGGCTCCAGTTCGCTCAGCCCTACAGTGCTGGAATTTAAGCCAATGGTTCCCCGGTTGCTACGCAAAAAAGTTTATATTTCGCCAATCATCGTCGTGTAATTTTAAGGTTTAGGGGCTCTGAAAATATCGCCTGTAGTACCAAGATTAGTGATGGGCGATACCACATTTTTTTGATGCGATACGATACCGATATTTTTTCTTTAAATTTAAGCGATACTGATACCGATACCGATACTGCTATCATTTTTAAAGTGTATGAGAATTTTTCATTTTTATAATAGAATATAATTACAATTAAAGACAAATTACGACTTGTACTGGCCATTAATAACATATTTATTATAAAAGGTTAATTTAACAAAAAATTTAAATGTTTAAACCACATTCTTCCAAAAATTATGATGAAATAACGTAAATCCTAAAAACATTAACTGTGCATTTTTTCACTGTCATTTTAAACAGGCCATTTTTCTTGAACTGTGTAACGGTCACCAGCTGGAGTGCCCTTGAAAACCACCAGAGGGCACTCCACATCAAACTTATCATTCACTCACAGACTACATTTCCCATAACGCACTACCCGGACTCATCAGCACTGATTTCACACACACCTGCATATCATTCACATTCACTCTATATATACCATGTGCACTTATTCACTCACTGCGAAGTCTTGTTAGCCTGTCTGCATTTCTGAGCGTTACCTGTGTCTATTCCCTGTCTTCTGGATTTGTGCCTTGTTCCCTGATTACCCTTTTGCCTCTGGTCCCTGCTTGTTTTGGTTTGTCTCTTTGTTTGGTTTGTTGCTTTGTTTGAACTGCCTGCCTGTGTATGACCCCTGCCCGTTATTTGGATTACGCCTTCGGATTACCCCCTAATAAAGCTGCAAGTGGATCTCACCTCTAAGTCTCGGAGCAGTTTCATGACAAACTGTTACACTTACTGTACAGAACTATTACTGAACTGTACTGAAGTTTCCTATCGCAAACTTTCATTTGTGTGCGCGCACAAACACACTTATTTTTATTTGCCTATTTGTACCAAGTGACAAGGGATTACACGTAATAGGTTAACTAATGACCAGCTCTTTGTACCTGGATACTTTTTGCCTCCCTGGAAAGTCTCCTGTAACGTCTTTTGTCGGACAGATGAAGACTGGGCAGAGGAAGACTGGGCACGGGCAGCTTGGTTTCGTTCAACCTCTTTATAAGTTTCAGGGTGTGTCGTTTGTAAATGTTTAAAAAGGTTGCTAGTATTATTGCTGTGTGCCACTTTTTTATCACATATATTGCATCGTGCAATATTGTAGAAAAATAGCACCACACCACGCTACTTTTCCTCTCTGCCATCGTGCCGCTCTGTTTAAAATGAATGCGTCGTCCACGTGACCACACAACTCGCGCTGCACCATCAAAATACACCCGCAGTGCATGCGGGTATGACATCAATTACGTATGGGTAAAGTCCACTACGTCATCGCGCTACAGACTGCACGCACGCACGCACGCACAGCCGGCTGGAAAGTTTTAACATTATAAACACCGTCACCGATTGACATAAACACTGCACAGCTTTGATAACATTTAGTCATGCCTTAATTAAGATATCGATACTTTATATGAAATATCGATACCTAAACAGTAGCTTTCGAGTATCGATATATCGATACTATAGCATCGATGTGCACATCCCTAACCAAGATTAGAGCAGTGCACCACTTTTTACCTTTTACCTCAGAGCGGAGTGCGAGTGCAGTATGGCGGCGCCGGCGACGTTGAATATCAATAATGTAGTCGTGGGAGTTAATCTTGCCCCAAATTCAGTAAAATCTCCACACCTGTATCCATTCGAAAGAAGAACATTAGCGGAAAAACTAATTGTAAAAGAACTCGGATCAGACAAGCCAGAAGTGAATATAACGCAAAAGGCGCGAGAAAAGGAGAAAACCTACAAGAGAACCTTTTCCCGAGGTTGGTTCGATCGAAAGGTTTGGCTTACTAGCTGTGGTTACGCCAATGCAATCTTTTGCTTCCCTTGCTTACTGTTTAAAACAAGTGCTTGTGATAGCTCGTGGACACAGACAGGGGTGACAGACCTGAAACATATGTCAGAACGCATTAAGAAACATGAACGGGCAAGAGTGCATATGGACAACTCTGTGAAGCTAGCCATGCTAGGCCGAATTAGTATAGCCACACAGCTAGATGAGGGACACCGCATTGCCATAAGAAGGCACAACGAGGAGGTGGACAGGAATCGGCATATTTTGTCAAAGATCATTGATGCCGTGAAATTTTGTGGTGCCTTTGAACTTGCTTTGCGTGGTCACGATGAGAGTGACGCATCAGAAAACCCTGGCATTTTCCTGGGTCTAATTGATCTTATGGCCTCAATCGACCGTGAGTTGGAGGTGCACCTGGAGAACGCCACTGTTTTTAAAGGCACTTCGAAGACCGTGCAAAATGAACTGTTAGACTGCGCATGTTGTCAGTTCTCAGAGACCGCATTCTGGAAGAGGTGAAACAGTCGGACTATATTGCCATTCAGGCAGACGAGACAACCGACATCTGCACTCATTGTCAGCTTGTGCTTGTGCTACGGTACATAGATGGCCACAACAACATTCAAGAACGTTTTTTTGAGTTTATCGCGCTTCCAAATGCGATCGCTGATACGATTGCCACTGCATTATTGGAAAGGCTGAGCACCATCCTTCCTGCGGGACAAGAGAGAAAATTAATTGCCCAGGCCTATGATGGTGCCGCAGTGATGAGGGGTGCTACAGGTGGAGTGCAGCGTATAGTGCAAGACGTCTACGGGAGTGCATACTACGTTCACTGTTATGCGCATCAGTTGAACCTCATTATGCAGCAGGCAACATCCCAAAGATCGGGCAGTTTTTTTCAGACATTGGGGGGTTTTCTACATTTTTTTCCAAGTCATTCAAACGAACGGCAGTGCTGGATGAAGTGGTGGCACACAGACTTCCAGGTGCTTCAACAACGCGATGGAACTTCCACAGTCGTGCTGTTAACACAGTTTACGAGCACAAAGATGAACTGGTTAAGTGCTTCCAAACCATTCGAGACAGAGGAGACTTTGATGCCATATCGAAGAGAGAGGCCGGGGGTTGTATGAGAATGTTGGAAGATGAGGTTTTCTGTTTCATCCTGGCGTTATTCCACAAAATCATGCCACATGTAGACATGCTGTTTAACCATCTGCAGAAGAGGAACATAGACTCTGTCTTCATCGCAGGGATCACCCAGAGGTTCACTCACAGCATACAGGTGATCAGGTAGGCTATGATTTTGCATATTGGCTAAAAACATGCTTATGCAGCCTAAACAATAAAAACATAAATCCACATGGCTTAGCACAACAGAACCTATCATAAATATTACAATTTCGCCACCATGTTAGACTAGTGAATTTATTTGTGATGAATCTAGATAACATTGACTAGGCCCAACACAACAATAGCACATATTTTAATACAGATTTATTAAAATTATGTTTATATCTCCAGCAAGTTGGTTTCTGATACAGTAATTTCAGGGTGGACAGTGACTTGTGAAACTTATTTTGGATCAGGGACTCCGTTCCTTCTCTAGTTGAGGATGAGGAGTATAGGGGACCCGTACAGGAACCACCCCCGAAGAGAAGGAGGGCAATGGGAGAAGAAACACAACAGCAACAGAGGTAAGCAGTAATAGAAATTCTGTTTCTGTATTCTATAGCCTATATGTATTTGTGTTTGTTTGCACATTTTTGTATTCTGAATTGTCAAATCTATCTACTTTTTTTTCACATTTGTGATTTTATTAATTAGTGCTATATGGTGTGTATGTGTGAGTGAGCGAGAGAGAGAGTGATAGAGACCGCCAATAAAGCGAGTGAGTGAGTGAGTGATAGAGACCGCCAATAGAGCGAGCGAGCGAGCGAGTGAGTGAAAGCTAGTGTCTGTATTGTAATTAATAAAACTTACTTGCTCATAACAAAATTGTAACTGCTATGAATATGCTGATTTTATTGTATTGTTGAACTGAGAAATGTGAAAACTTAATGTTTTCTGTGCTTACTCTTCTACAATTATGTATAATTTCATAGGTGTGTGATACCATTATGAGCCATGCCAAGGAGAGGTTTTCTTTCACCAATCATCTCATCAGTGCCACTCTGTTGCAAGGAGACTTGTTCCCACAACACAGCAGAAAGTTCCCAGATTCAGCACTAGGAACCACGGTGGAAGCCTATCCCATGTTGGACAAAGCCAGACTTAAAACAGAACTGTCCCTTATCTATGAAAATGAGGACTTCCAGGGTTGCAGTGGTGCACTGGCTCTCTTTCAGGTTGTAATGGAAAATAACCTTCAAGACACATTCACTGAAACTGTAAGTCTTCTCAAGATCCTCATCACCACACCAATGACAACAGCAGAATCAGAGAGGTGCTTCTCTACTTTAAAGAGGATCAAAACGTTCCTTAGGAACACTATGGCACAAGATCGCCTCAACGCTCTGGCTATACTCTCTATAGAGAAGAAACTCACACGGGACATTCCAGATTTCAACACAAGGGTCATTGAGAGATTTGCCACTCAGAAAGATAGACGAGCAAAGTTCCTGTACAAATAAGAGTTCTCCATCCCCTTCACTCACTCACCCCCCCCGCATTCACTCAATCTACCTCTCTCTCTCACACACACACACACACACCCCCCCCGCATTCACTCCATCTACCTCTCTCTCTCACACACACACACACACACACCCTCCCGCATTCACTCCATCTACCTCTCTCTCTCTCTCACACACACACACACACCCTCCCGCATTCACTCCATCTACCTCTCTCTCTCTCACACACACACACACACACCCCCCGCATTCACTCCATCTACCTCTCTCTCTCACACACACACCCCCCCCCCCCCCCCCCGCATTCACTCCATCTACCTCTCTCTCTCACACACACACACACACCCCCCCCCCCCCCGCATTCACTCCATCTACCTCTCTCTCTCACACACACACACACACCCGCCCCCCCCCCCCCCCGCATTCACTCCATCTACCTCTCTCTCTCTCTCACACACACACACACACCCTCCCGCATTCACTCCATCTACCTCTCTCTCTCACACACACACACACACCCTCCCGCATTCACTCCATCTACCTCTCTCTCTCACACACACACACACACACACCCTCCCGCATTCACTCCATCTACCTCTCTCATACACAAGTCTGTCACAGACACCATATCTTAGTCTCTCTCTACTCTTTACTCTCTCTTTTTCTCTCTCTCTCTCTCACACACACACACACACACACACACACACACACACACACACACACACACTCACCCTCCATCTATCTCTCCAACTCACTCACTTTGAAAGACACACACACACGCTGTCATTCTCTTACTCACTCAGTCTCTCTCTCACTCACCACACCACATTTCACACACATTTGCCATTAAAATATTGATCTTAATAGTAATGTAAATATGCTTGCTTTGTTTTTTTTTGTTCACTTTTTCCTATCTGGACACTGAGCGATGTAACTTGTTCATTATCATTACCTGTGAGACTTGATTTCTACATGGCAGTTCAATTAATATTGTCTTTTTAGACCATTGGTATTGACTGGTTTGAGTTCTTTTATTGGTATAGGCAAGGGACATGGACTAAAATGCACCAGAATGCAGGAAATCACATCTATGAAATAAAAAAATTTCTGGGGGAGGATCCCCCCAGATGCCCACACACACACACAAACAGCCCCACCTAAAATATTTTTCACCAGCCGCCACTGGTGACAGGTGTGCACGCGCAGCTCACTGCATCACAAGCCTTGCTGTCTTTGATCTCATGCGCCTATTTGACACTTAAGCATTCTTGTTGTATTGCCAACACTGCAAGTTTTTACTGCAACATTGCATGTAAACACGTTCGTGCAGAACACCTGTTTTGGCAGATATCCATAAATCAGGACAGGGAAACACCACTCCCACAATCCGACAATGTGTCTATTATTCTATTCTCTTGAGGCGTATTCTCCTCCCCTCGCAGTGACAAAGATTGTTGCATTAAACACCAGGGAATGTTATTCTAACTGACAACGTCTGTGACACCCAGACAGAAAGTAAGAGTTCCCGGCATGGAGGAGAGAGCGTGGCGGAGGTCCTGCGGGCTCACGGGGTCAAATTCGTCTTTACGTTGGTGGGAGGACACATCTCGCCCATCCTGGTGGCCTGTGAGAAACTGGGCATCCGCATCGTCGACACGCGGCACGAGGCCACGGCTGTGTTTGCAGCCGATGCCGTGGCGAGACTTTCCGGTAAGAACAAATCTAAGAAAGCAAGAGGGTCCTTCGTGTTGCATAAGGATGTTAGATGGTGATAATCTAGTGTTTTGCCCCTGTAGGCACAGTGGGTGTGGCTGCAGTCACGGCCGGACCTGGACTGACCAACACTGTCACTGCGGTGAAGAACGCTCAGATGGCCGAATCTCCTCTGCTTCTTATCGGTGGTGCAGCTGCTACTCTACTGCAGGTCAGAAAGTTACTTCAAGGTGCACTTTACATACTCTCTGCTCAGCCTGGCGTGCTGGAACACCTCTGCCTTATCTGTTCCTCATATCGCTATTGGTGTGAGATTATATCAGGTAACTGTCCGTCACAGAGCTAACCCCCTGACCGCAACAGTGAGGCTCTGAAAGTAGAAATCATTTTTTGAATTTAATTCTAAAACTTGAATATAACATTTCATGCGCAAGTTGTGAGTTTAATATTGAGTCTGTCAACAACTGTGTGTATAAGAATGCTTAACATGCTTTCTCTGCACTCATGAGATTGTGGTAGTGATGAAATTACAGGGTTTTATCTCCATGTATCTCTGACACAGTAAACTGGATGTGTATTCATCACCTCACCTCAAGGCTTATCTTAACTCTCCTGGTTCCTCCCGCCCAGTACAAGTGTACACACAGAGAGCAAATAAGTCAGCAATTACTTTTATATTATTATTGAACCGCTCTACCCGGGATCTTACGAAGCATGTTGAAGAGAAGAAACGCACTAGAAAGAAAATAACAAAGCAAATGATCTCATTTCAGTATGAACAGAAGAACAGGTGTACAGGGATGAAGCTTAAGGAACGGAGCTAAAGAAGAAACTTCAATGTTTGCTTCATTTTTTCTTAAGAATAAAATGACATGCTTTGTTTCTACTTGCCCGGTCAAGAGCTTACAGTATACTTATCTATCAAACCTTTCAGTGTAACAAGCACATCGCATTCTCATGTATATATTAACACGATGTGTTGAGTGACATTAATGATCAATTATTGTGGAGGGATTCTTTCGCTCATAATTTAATATAGAGGAGTCTCTGACACCATTGTTTGCGCATAATATTTCCTTCTGGAAGACGTATGATGCCAAACAATAAGCTATTAAAAGTAAACTGTTAGCTAGCATTATGATGTTGTGAACACTTATTCTTGTATTATAAAGTCGTTACTTTATATTTGTCGGAATACTTGTGACATTCAATGTTTCGACTTGCTCTGAACAAGAATGTCATTATATCATCATCATTATATTCAAATGAAATTCCGCACTGCTAAAATAATTTTTATTTTTGACGAAAAAGGGTTTAAGCATAAAATAAATAAGTCTATTTATCACAAAAATCTATTTATCACATATAAAAAGAGAATAGTTACTTTCACACTAAATGCTAATGATTTGTAAAAAAAAAAAAAATTCGGCCAATGGTCAATAATCTTTTTTACATATTTAAAGCACAATAAAATGTAAATGCTCCCCTAATTATTTTATATATTTTAATAAGTAAAATTCTGAATTTGTACATATTGTGTTACGCTGAATGACAATGTAACAGTATTTCAACCAAATTGTGACTTTATTGTCCAAGAAACTTTACGTTGTAAGTAAAAAGACATTTTACTTGCATTTAATGTGCTTTCTATGGACACAAAATCACTTTATCAATTTATTTCGACCCATGTATAAAACATCTGTGAAGCTATTCTAACTTCTGATGATCTTTATGGCAAGAACATAAAACTCCTTTTTTTAAATAAAATTAGGATGTGGATATAAATATGTGAGTATTGTCCTCCTAAGAATGTTTTGTCAATCTGATCCCATAAATTCTCATTGGTGCTGAAAAGTTGCAGACATAGTATATCTTACTGTAAAATACATTTGATATGAACATTCTGTTGAGTCGTGTGTGTAACGTAGAAGAGATCCTAGCTTAAGACATTAATTGTTTATGTTAATACAGCGAACATTAATATTTTAAGTGTGTGTCATATGTGATGGTTTTGTGATCTGTTATAAATATGAAAATCTACAATTTGTACAAGAATAACCCACCACTCTTCCTCTTGACATTCGATTTTTGTGTTTTTTAGGGTAGAGGAGCCCTGCAGGATATTGACCAGATGTCTCTCTTTAAACCCCTCTGTAAGTTCTGTGCTTCAGTGAGAACAGTGAGAGAAATCGTTCCTACTGTGAGAAAAGCATTGGCCGTGGCACAGTCTGGCACACCAGGTAATGCTGCGAATGACCATTTTTTCATTTAATCATTTATCATTTTTGTGAGTGATTGAAACATGTCACTTTTCAGACAAGTTAAGATATAGTGAATCACACTTTTTAGAGAGTACATGACCTGACTCTGTGTGCATAAGTACAGTTTGATGTGTATAACAATTTCACAGGCCCAGTGTTTATCGAGCTTCCCATAGACACGCTGTACCCTTTCCATGTGGTGGAAAAAGAGTTTGCCCCTAAAAACACTCCCAAAGGTCTTATGGGCAAAATCACTGCACGGTAAAACATTTCTCACTTTTTATTTCCTCCAATTTTCTTACGCTTTATTTCATTATTAAAGGAAAGGCAATCACTTTTACGTTGAAAGTGTTTTTGTTTGTTATCCGCCAGGTATCTTAAAAATCACTTATCTAACTTATTTGCTGGAGCTTGGGAAAACCGTGATCCCTCCCCACTTCCCGTTCACATCCCGCAGGCCACAGAGGATGAGGTGAGACCTGTCAATCGTTTAATGGCCATTTGAGATGTATTATTAATTGCTTTTATGGTTGCGTCACATTAGATCTCATTTGATTCTCATCATCTTTAACATGAACCATAACAGGGCAGAATGAAATGATCTAGAAAGCTGTGACTTTTACTTCAGACACGGCAGATTAGATCTTATTTACATGACTCGGTATTCAAGTTGTTTCATTCATTTCCAGATTCAAAGATGCGTGGAACTGGTGAGCCGAGCCAAGAAACCCGTCATACTGTTGGGCAGCCAAGCAACCTTGCCGCCTACACCTGCAGATGATGTCAGGTCATTTAGCCATTCTGTCTTTACCCAGTTTGTGTCATACTCGTTCATGGAGTAGTTCATCAATCCCCTTCTGGATATTAAACCTATTGTCTTTGTGGTGCCAGTCTAGATATTTAAAGACACCCCTCCTTCATTAAACAGTAAACATTAAACATTTAATATTGACATATACTGGTTGACACCTTTACATTTTTTTAAATCATATCGTGAAAAAACCCGTTCTGCTACTTTAGACCTGCTTACTATTTATTTTTCTTTGCAATAAAGGGCATTAGAAGTATAAAATAACACTCAAAAAAAATTCTCTCAAAAAATTATATTCTCATGTGGTTCAAAACTTCTGGTTCATTTTTATGTGGAAAAGAAAATATGTTGAGAAATCATTTTGGGGCCAAGTCAATGGGGCGGTGTTGTTTGGCTACCAACAAATATCTTCTTTTGTATTCTGCAGAACAAATATTTATTTTTCTTACAAAAAAAGAGTTTAAATCTTGGTGTGAACTATCCCTTTAGGTCCGTAGTTCTCAAACGTTTTCCTTGTTGTACAGTGCATTTTCGACCCTCCCCAAAATAAAGTCGCATAATCCTAAACTAGAATTTTAAGAAACCAAAAACATATTCAGTTATACAATGCTGAAACATAAATAATTTTGGTTATTTTTCTAGTGTTTGATTGCGTGAAAAGTATGATACAAATTCCGTGTCCCCCTGGATCAATCTTGGGCCCCCCAGTTCGAGAACCACTGCTTTAGGTCCAAAGGGGTTTTATGCTCCATATGCAACCAACACAGTTACTGTATGTATTGAATAAATTGATCATATAGAATAATGCTTTAGTTGTGTAAGCATGAGCCAAAAACGGCAACAATTATTGATTTATAGCACCCGGACATGTAACTCATGGTTGAAGTTTGAACTCTCTTTTTGGATGTGTGTCTTACAGAAAGGCCCTAGAGTCTTTAGGCATTCCTTGCTTCCTGGGTGGGATGTCTCGGGGCATGCTGGGAAAGAACAGTCTACTGCACATCAGACAGAACAGGAGAGATGCCTTGAAAGATGCTGATCTTGTGCTGCTGGCAGGTGAGTAACAGCGCCATCTAGTGTCTTTTTATTTTCTATGGTTTTATACTGTTCGGAATGCTTAGAAAACTAAGCTATTCTTTTTCTAGATGTCAATACATGATTTGTTTTGGTTTGTAGGCACAGTGTGTGACTTCAGATTGGGTTATGGAAGGGTGCTGAACGGACGGAGTAAAATCATTGCAGTTAACAGAGACAGAAGTCAGCTATTGAAGAACTCGGACATGTTCTGCAAACCAACAGTGGCCATTCAAGGTGAAGAAGTGCAGTTTAATTTCTTTCCTGAATACATAATGTATAATACATTAATGAAAATAAAATTCTCTGTACTATAGTATTAACTATAGTATCTAACTAGTTTTAATTCATTAACTGTAATAGGCCTATACTGAATTGAACACCCTATACCGGAGTATCTTGACATTTTACTACAGTTTACTATAGTAAATATTATAGTATACTCTACTACAGTATTTTATCATTTGGGCACATCATTTACATTACACACTTACAATCTTGTGATCAATGTTTTGTAAAGAGACTGTACTTTATTGTGTATATTATATGTATATAAAATATGTATATCTTTTGGGACCTTTTGAAGTTTAAAAAGCTCTGCACTAAATAAACTAGAATCAAAATCCATCTGTAGTGGACATGAAATGGTAAATGCGTCACATGATTTGGGAGGGGTCGTGAGATATGTAGGAAGTGGTTATCGGGCACCTGCTCACCTGTTGTGGGTCAGGAGGGGGTGAATGGGGAGTACGTGTACTCTTTGTTGACCAGCAATTTATTTTTGCAACATGTTTGTGGAGTAATAATTGGAGTATTGGAAAGCTTTCTGTTTTTTGTATGTATGATGTCCTTTTTGATGCGTCACAAATACAGCACTCCCAGTTTAGCCGCTCAGCGGATTACAGCTACATCATATTTGTATAATTTAAGTTATAACCTGTGTATACATACAGTACATATACACTACTAAAAAAGGGTTCTACACTGACAATTTATTTTCCAAATGTTTCAGGCGATGCTGGCTCTTTCCTCCTGCGTCTCTCTAAAGCCCTCAAGGGACACAGATGCCCAGAGGAATGGCCTCAAAGTCTGAAAGAAGGAGATTACGTCAAAGAGAAAACTAACAGGTGAACTTTCCCCACCTTTTCTATTCTTGCTTGCATGTCAGCTTTGTCTCAGGAGACTGAATGTGTAAACCTATGACCTATAACTCCCTTTAGTTTCATCTCGCTGCCTATTTGTTTATCTCAGAGCCAAAGCAGATGAGAAGACAGAGATGCATCTGAATCCTCTGAATGTTCTGCACCGGGTGGATGAGCTTTTGAATGAGGACAGCATCATAGTGGCCGCCGGGGGAGATTTTGTCGGCAGTGCTGCTTATATCATGAGGCGGCGCGGCCCGCTGCGCTGGCTAGACCCAGATTAGCAGGACTATCGATATTTTTTGACCTGTTTGTGAACATCTAAAGCACCGTTTTGAAGGAATTGATGATTCTGTTTTCTGCTATTCACTCCAGGAGCTTTTGGGACTCTGGGTGTTGGAGGAGGTTTTGCTCTGGGGGCCAAGCTCTGTCGACCTGACTCTGAGGGAAGACTGTAAAGAAGTTAAATTGTATTGAATGCTTTGATATTGATCTCTGTTTGACCAGAGGACCTAGCTGACCTGACTGTAGTGACATTTGCCCCAGTTATTGAAACAGCTTTTCCCACGTGGTGCGATGTGTGTGTTACAGGTTTGGATCATTTACGGTGATGGTTCCCTTGGATACAGTGTAGCTGAATTTGATACCTTTACACGCCACAAGGTGGGGAAAACACGGCCAAACCTCACATATAAATAGTTTACATATCTATTTAAAAGACAGGACAGGGCGTAATAGGGTTTTGGATTACATTTGATTTATTTACAAATGAATTAAAAAATCATAACATTTTTAACCCTTTCCATATGCGATCAACAGCAGATGAAGCATGTTATGTGATTGTCCCCATAGACTTATATTGTAAGTGCATAATGCATAAATGCAGTATATAAGCCAGAACGATTGTAAATGAGCTGTTTTTTCACGTCATGTCAGACACCAGTGATCGCTCTGGTCGGAAATGATGCCTGCTGGAGTCAGATCTCCAGAGAACAAGTGCCTTTGCTCGGGAGCAATGTAGCCTGTGGTCTCGCCTTCACAGGTGAGATGGTTTACTCTAATAATATTTTCAAAATGTTGTCATAAATGTAGGATTTAGCACGAGTTTGAAGTTTACAGTACACCTCCCGAGTCTTCAAAAAAATATGTGGATCAAGATGTTTTTCAGAAAAAGGATATTGTTGCATGTATGTTCTTTGACCTGTGATGTCATATTACTAACCAGGGAAATTATTTACTTGAATGTTGTTGTACCGTACAGTTCAACTACGTGTAAAATCGCTTTAAAAGAGAAGTCTGGGTCACAGTTATTTACCATTTTTGTTATTTAGTAATTTATTGTTGAGTCTTCCGTAGCACCTGTGACATTATAGGATTGCATAGTGTCCAGCAGTTGTACACTCAAGGAATACAGCAGCACTGACATTTGACTTTCTTCTATACTGTATTTGGATACAAAAGTATGAATTCGTTTTTTTCTTGTTTTCTGCTTGCAGATTATCACATCGTAGCTGATGGCTATGGGGGCAAGGGTTACCTGGTTGGGCGACAGGATGAGTCACAACTTGATGACATCATTAAAAAGGCACAGAAGGAAAGTAGAGAGGGAAAAGCCATTCTGTTAAACGTTCTGATTGGGAAAACCAACTTCAGGGAGGGCTCTATCTCCGTCTAAACAGCGACACTGTGCACGATCCTGCCTAGAAACCCAAAGTTCTCTTTTATGTTTTACATTTCGATTTTATGTTTTAATTTTAAAGCCTAATTAATTTATATGCGGTGCACATTTCAGTACATTTACAGACTGACTTGTTAAAACAAAAAGAAGTTAAGTTATTGGAATGGAAGCAGAGTATCAAATGTGTGCAACAACATACCAGATTGCAGCGGTGTTGTAACTAGGACAGTTTTTAAAGTTAAATTGGGTGAAACTCAGAAAAAGGACAGGTTGTGGTCATCTTTCTCTCCACCAGAAATAAGACAATATTTCGCTCAAAGAGAGCTGATGTTTAATACATTTTTACATTGTGACATTATTTTATAAGTAAGCACATACATTTACCCAATGTCTCAGTGTTGTATTGGGGAAATAAGGCTTATTTTTTTCTCGTAATACTTAATTTGACAAGTACCATGTTGTAGAATTTGTTGTACTGGCTTTAATTTATGCTTATTTTATTTATATTACGTACTGTATTACAGTATGAGAATCACCATTTAGAATAATGAGAATTATTGAAACCTCCTATACAGGACCCATAACAATGAACTTTTTTTATTAATGTACTTAAAGTAGGTCACAATCGCAAAAATTATTTATTTAAGAAAAATATAAGTTGTATACGGTGGCCTGGACATGTTTTTTTTCTTGAAGTTCACCCATTTCCTTAAGGAGCAGCAGTGCCTTAGTGTGTCGCTTTGGAAGATCAGAAATGTTGTGGTCCTTTCAATATTTATTTCATGTTTTCCAAGCACATTAATATATGACAATGAAGGACTGATCTGTGTGTTAGTGTGGCTGCTTGTGTGATATATGCAATAGTGTTGAATCTTTTTCATTCAACGGTGTGCCTGAAACTGAAGACCATGACTTTGCAGTTACAGTTATTGTGCATGCTTACTGTATGACGGAATCAGTGGATCATCAAATTGAAGTTTAGAAACATGTTAGTTTTAATCTAAGTATTACCGTAAAATATATTTATAAGAACCTCTGGAAATAAGTAGTCTGTATTTTTTCAATCTGAGACCTTTCTATATCACAGTTCTTTTCCTCAGGTTTGTGATTCACAGAATCATTTAGGTATTGTTATATAATTCATCAAGATGTTTTGATTGCAATAAAATCACGAAAGACTCATAAACATCATTGAGAACAGCATCTTATTTCACGCCTTCTGATATTCAGAAGCTTCTGGGGCTTGTGAGTGGGCTCCCAGTGGAGAAGATGATTCTGGTAAAGGTTGCTGGACAACCTGGTCTCCTTGGTCCGGCCTCAAGCTGAGTCTCTGGAGCATTTGAAGAAGCCGCTTTAGGACCAAAGGCCTTAACCAGGATCGCTTTAAAGCTGATTTAGGTCATAACCACCAAATGTGGATTTATAATCCCGCTTACTTTCTCCTTCCTCCATAGCATTACACTACTGCAAAGGTATTTTCATCTTCAAATAATGTCAAATTAAAAGATAAGATGGCCAAAACTGTGACTTGAGCACTAAAGGGCAAACCACTAAATGTTTCCATATGTTAACACTAGTATTGACAAGAACCAACGAAGCCCAAAAAATCAGAGACAAGTGTGTGAACGTTTCTTAGTTTTAATTAATAAGCACTCCATCTTCTTCACACTTGATCTTCATTTTCATCCTCCGCAGCACCTTCTGTAAAGCACACAAACAAAACACTTTAGCAGAGAGTTAATGCATACATAATACACCAACATAAGCTGAACTTCTGAGCTTTGTTTTGAGCATTGCTAAATGGACTGTAACGTCACTCGCATTGTTTTTTCAGCATAAAGACTTTTTTTAAAGCCACTACACCCAGTCTGACTGCTTTGAAAAGGCTTCGTACGCTCGATATCTGAAAGGTGCTGATGAGCCGCTTCCCGCAGATCAGCGATCACATCAGGAAAGCTCTTCTCAAGTTCCTGCAGCTTGTCCACAGACAAGGAAAAAAGTGTGCAGGAACTTAAGGCACGAAGTTGAGCAGGCTGCTGTCCTCCCAAGAGCAAACTGATCTCTGCAAAGACATAACAGAGAAATCCAAATAGAAAAAACATTCAATATATAAGCAAGAAACTTAACTACAAGCCAAATACGTCATAACACTTTAATAGAGTACGGCATTTCTCCATCAAATGATCAAAACAAGTAGATCTACAGTAAGTCAACATAAAAAGTAGACTGGCGGTACAGTATATACTGTATGTATATTTTCTTTTAAATATACCAATGGCACACTTAAAGGTTTTTCGGTCGTTTTCCAAGTTGTCCGAATTATGTCTGAATTCTTTCACACATACTACCAGCTTCCTGTCAAAAGTAGGAAGTTCTTGGTAAAAATGATATGATGTGTGTCTCTGTAAAGTTCAAACTGAATTAAAGCAAGTTTCTCATACACCACCTCCAAAGTACTCTCCAGACAAGAGCTCCTGCTGGAAAGACTTGATCTCCTCGTGTACCCGTCCACGCTCGATGAAGAACATCCTGTCAGCAGGACCGTTCCGTTGGATGATGATGTCGCCTGTCTGGAAGATTTCGCACTCCAGCTTCATCAGAACGGCCTCGATCAGCGTGACATCGCCACTAGCAAACAGCCATCCCTTCATCAAGTTTGGGCACATGACTTTCATAACATCCTACAGTACGAAACATGAATGTCTTTTAGCTTTGAGCTCATGAATATGCTAATTTGCTCCTACACATGAACAAAATCAACTTTTAGAAGGTATACACATTTACACTCTTTTGATCGGTCAGTGACAACATTTGACAAAATGGTATAACTGCACACATCAGTTCATATTTTAAAAAATCTAACTTTCTCAATTTGACAAACCTTTTTTAGCGATTCTTGCAGGAGGCCAAGACAGCTCCTTTTCTGTTGCCATCTGTAGCCTGCAATGGCACGCTTGCGCAATGCCTTGGGCAGATGTTCGAAGTTTTTCAGCTACAGATGTAACATATCAAATATGCCATTATATTATCTGACGTACCTTCAGTTCATTTAATAAAAATGAGCAAATGTTACAAAAGAGCACCTCTTTTACGTTCGCATTGCTAGCTGCAAATGTTGCTATCTGCAAAGCAACAAGTGCAATAAACATCGATCGGCCGATCACAATACTTATGATGGCGGCCCATTGTTCTTCAATACCTACAAATCAGAGAAACACATCCATGCAAACGCCATTATTGCATCTTTTTACATCCTTTTTGAGTGCTGCTTGCTTTTACTAGGTTGTGGTAAGTTTTATTGTTAAGGATTTGGTCAAAGCCCTGAGTTCGTCTAAATGCAAGCATCGCTGAATTTAAGTATTTCGAATGCATGTTGGAAGTGTGACGTACGTGTCGGAGGGTCAGAAGCTCCACATAGTGTCCCGGTCATTTGGCAGAATGCACGAAAGAAAGAAGATGAGTACTTCTCTCCAATTGAGGCATTCTACGTAATGTGTCAAAAAAAGAATTAAACAGGCATTCAATTCACGTGACTTCTCACCATATTAAAAAACATGTACCATTTACCAGGAGGTGTTCTTGTGTGACCCAGCTATCAGGTGGAAATTCACCCAGCCCGGAGAGGAAAAACTGGATGCAGGCGTTCCAGTGCATAATAAGAAACAGCACCACTGCAACAAACAAGGTTCTAAAGAGTCTTCTCACTGCTACAAGCTGGATGTGTAAATCCTACAAGCACGTACGAAAACACCATGCAACCATTACAATCACTCTCCATACAACAACAAAAATGTCTACTTTTGTATGCAAGAAACTGGCTATTCCTTACTTCTTCAAGTTCCAAGAAAAACCTGGTGAGTTTCGGGACACGGAGCAGACGTATCATGCTCAGAATCCTCACAAACATGAGGATCCTCATGATCTTTGAGGCCATCAGCGAGCTCGTGTCAACGTGATAGTTTTCCTGAAACAAATCAAATATGGTTTTATAGTAAGACGTCGAATAGTTGATATCATCAATGTGACTGATATTAATAAGGCCGAATAAGCAAACTCACCAAAATTATGATGAAGACATCCGCCGGAAACGCAGCCAGCAGGTCTGGAACAAACCACGAGCTTAGATAGTCTTTCTTTATCAGCTGAGGATCAAGAACGGGCACCTAGACGGAACAAAAAAGTGCGGACTGAAAATCTGTTTTGAATATAAAAACATAGACAGGTGCAGCTAAGTAAGATAATCATATTTACGTTGTTGTCATCAGTTAAACTGGACTATTTCTAAAAATGTGTGATTGGCATTATTAAGGCGTTCATCAGTAATCTGGCTAATGCAAAGGTTTAGTTTTCATTTCGTTTCTTGTTTTTCACCCAGAACGCTGTTACGGCTGGTTTCCTACCTGACCATGTTCCTTGAAGAATCCCATTCGAAAGTTTATCAAGATGTCAAAACAGAACACTATGTCTGAGATGACATTTAAAGATAACCAAATCTTGTGTGAGCTTTTGTGGATATCCTCAGAAAAGGCCATGTCCAAAGGGATGGCAAACAAGTTGAAAGATGTAAGGATGATCATGAACAGCAGGTATACATTTCTGCGGAAAAAAAAAGGCTTTGAATCACAAAATCTATTGTATGTTGCTTGGTTAGCTAATTCACTCAAAGTCCCACCGCATTCAATAATGTGTCGTTGTGTCACTCATCTTTTAGCACTGAAATAGCATCTGTAAAAGGTTTTTTCCTGTGATTATGATTTATTCATGCCTTAAAAAGGCTGAAATGTAACATTTGTACTGTATACATAGATGCTTCATTTGACGTGTGAGCAGCGTGTGCTGGTGTTGCAGAAGCAGAGCTGAAACATCAGTGATGGTTATATACTGTATGTAGTATATGCACCATCCACATCTATGCCTCACATGAAGTTGTAAACAGAGGCAGTTTCAAACAGCATTTTTTTAAACCGTCTTTGGTAAATATATGGAGAAAATACTCTACAATGGATTCAAGTATTGAAATTGCACACGGTTTATCTTAAAGCGTATATAAAAACACGATTATCGATTAATCGATTGTTCAAAAGAGGGAGTTTAACTCAAATTAAATTCCTTTATGATTTTGTTTTCACATTTTCCTTCATATGCAAAGATATTTCTAGTAACAAAAAGTCCAGGGCCCTTTTCCAGTGGAAGGAATGAATGCCTTTCATGATTTAACCTCCTCAAATAAGCATTAATACAAATGATTTGTACCCCGACCCCCAAAAACACAAGATTTTGGTTAAATGTGGTGGTGCATTATTAATAAAATGAGATTTTTCCGGTTACCTGGCCCGACTCCGCGGATGTATTATACAAGTCTCTTTGTCAGACGGTTCTTTGCATTCCAATGGCATCCTTCCTGTAAGCAAGTTTCAGCGAAAGGTGAAAGACGAACTCTTCTGATGCTGGTCGTGAAGCGAAGTGTACAGTTGACCGTTGCTTCCGTTGTTTTTTAAATTGCATCGAGTGAATTTGAATGATGCAGATCATCGTCATATTCATGCCGCTCCACCAGCAGCGGCTCGCCCATAGAGGGCGCTGGGGTGCCGACCTCCCTGCCAGTTTTTTATTTGTATTTAAAAAAAAAAATCTTTTAATAATCTCTCATTTTGAAAAATAATCTGTGTTAATTACATGATATTAATGGTTTTACTCTAGAATGTGTTTAGAACTCTCCAGAATGATATTTGGATGTTGGTGTAGTAGTAGTAGCCAATAGGCTGTCTTCCCTGGGCTCCAGTTCGCTCAGCCCTACAGTGCTGGAATTTAAGCCAATGGTTCCCCGGTTGCTACGCAAAAAAGTTTATATTTCGCCAATCATCGTCGTGTAATTTTAAGGTTTAGGGGCTCTGAAAATATCGCCTGTAGTACCAAGATTAGTGATGGGCGATACCACATTTTTTTGATGCGATACGATACCGATATTTTTTCTTTAAATTTAAGCGATACTGATACCGATACCGATACTGCTATCATTTTTAAAGTGTATGAGAATTTTTCATTTTTATAATAGAATATAATTACAATTAAAGACAAATTACGACTTGTACTGGCCATTAATAACATATTTATTATAAAAGGTTAATTTAACAAAAAATTTAAATGTTTAAACCACATTCTTCCAAAAATTATGATGAAATAACGTAAATCCTAAAAACATTAACTGTGCATTTTTTCACTGTCATTTTAAACAGGCCATTTTTCTTGAACTGTGTAACGGTCACCAGCTGGAGTGCCCTTGAAAACCACCAGAGGGCACTCCACATCAAACTTATCATTCACTCACAGACTACATTTCCCATAACGCACTACCCGGACTCATCAGCACTGATTTCACACACACCTGCATATCATTCACATTCACTCTATATATACCATGTGCACTTATTCACTCACTGCGAAGTCTTGTTAGCCTGTCTGCATTTCTGAGCGTTACCTGTGTCTATTCCCTGTCTTCTGGATTTGTGCCTTGTTCCCTGATTACCCTTTTGCCTCTGGTCCCTGCTTGTTTTGGTTTGTCTCTTTGTTTGGTTTGTTGCTTTGTTTGAACTGCCTGCCTGTGTATGACCCCTGCCCGTTATTTGGATTACGCCTTCGGATTACCCCCTAATAAAGCTGCAAGTGGATCTCACCTCTAAGTCTCGGAGCAGTTTCATGACAAACTGTTACACTTACTGTACAGAACTATTACTGAACTGTACTGAAGTTTCCTATCGCAAACTTTCATTTGTGTGCGCGCACAAACACACTTATTTTTATTTGCCTATTTGTACCAAGTGACAAGGGATTACACGTAATAGGTTAACTAATGACCAGCTCTTTGTACCTGGATACTTTTTGCCTCCCTGGAAAGTCTCCTGTAACGTCTTTTGTCGGACAGATGAAGACTGGGCAGAGGAAGACTGGGCACGGGCAGCTTGGTTTCGTTCAACCTCTTTATAAGTTTCAGGGTGTGTCGTTTGTAAATGTTTAAAAAGGTTGCTAGTATTATTGCTGTGTGCCACTTTTTTATCACATATATTGCATCGTGCAATATTGTAGAAAAATAGCACCACACCACGCTACTTTTCCTCTCTGCCATCGTGCCGCTCTGTTTAAAATGAATGCGTCGTCCACGTGACCACACAACTCGCGCTGCACCATCAAAATACACCCGCAGTGCATGCGGGTATGACATCAATTACGTATGGGTAAAGTCCACTACGTCATCGCGCTACAGACTGCACGCACGCACGCACGCACAGCCGGCTGGAAAGTTTTAACATTATAAACACCGTCACCGATTGACATAAACACTGCACAGCTTTGATAACATTTAGTCATGCCTTAATTAAGATATCGATACTTTATATGAAATATCGATACCTAAACAGTAGCTTTCGAGTATCGATATATCGATACTATAGCATCGATGTGCACATCCCTAACCAAGATTAGAGCAGTGCACCACTTTTTACCTTTTACCTCAGAGCGGAGTGCGAGTGCAGTATGGCGGCGCCGGCGACGTTGAATATCAATAATGTAGTCGTGGGAGTTAATCTTGCCCCAAATTCAGTAAAATCTCCACACCTGTATCCATTCGAAAGAAGAACATTAGCGGAAAAAACTAATTGTAAAAGAACTCGGATCAGACAAGCCAGAAGTGAATATAACGCAAAAGGCGCGAGAAAAGGAGAAAACCTACAAGAGAACCTTTTCCCGAGGTTGGTTCGATCGAAAGGTTTGGCTTACTAGCTGTGGTTACGCCAATGCAATCTTTTGCTTCCCTTGCTTACTGTTTAAAACAAGTGCTTGTGATAGCTCGTGGACACAGACAGGGGTGACAGACCTGAAACATATGTCAGAACGCATTAAGAAACATGAACGGGCAAGAGTGCATATGGACAACTCTGTGAAGCTAGCCATGCTAGGCCGAATTAGTATAGCCACACAGCTAGATGAGGGACACCGCATTCCCATAAGAAGGCACAACGAGGAGGTGGACAGGAATCGGCATATTTTGTCAAAGATCATTGATGCCGTGAAATTTTGTGGTGCCTTTGAACTTGCTTTGCGTGGTCACGATGAGAGTGACGCATCAGAAAACCCTGGCATTTTCCTGGGTCTAATTGATCTTATGGCCTCAATCGACCGTGAGTTGGAGGTGCACCTGGAGAACGCCACTGTTTTTAAAGGCACTTCGAAGACCGTGCAAAATGAACTGTTAGACTGCGCATGTTGTCAGTTCTCAGAGACCGCATTCTGGAAGAGGTGAAACAGTCGGACTATATTGCCATTCAGGCAGACGAGACAACCGACATCTGCACTCATTGTCAGCTTGTGCTTGTGCTACGGTACATAGATGGCCACAACAACATTCAAGAACGTTTTTTTGAGTTTATCGCGCTTCCAAATGCGATCGCTGATACGATTGCCACTGCATTATTGGAAAGGCTGAGCACCATCCTTCCTGCGGGACAAGAGAGAAAATTAATTGCCCAGGCCTATGATGGTGCCGCAGTGATGAGGGGTGCTACAGGTGGAGTGCAGCGTATAGTGCAAGACGTCTACGGGAGTGCATACTACGTTCACTGTTATGCGCATCAGTTGAACCTCATTATGCAGCAGGCAACATCCCAAAGATCGGGCAGTTTTTTTCAGACATTGGGGGGTTTTCTACATTTTTTTCCAAGTCATTCAAACGAACGGCAGTGCTGGATGAAGTGGTGGCACACAGACTTCCAGGTGCTTCAACAACGCGATGGAACTTCCACAGTCGTGCTGTTAACACAGTTTACGAGCACAAAGATGAACTGGTTAAGTGCTTCCAAACCATTCGAGACAGAGGAGACTTTGATGCCATATCGAAGAGAGAGGCCGGGGGTTGTATGAGAATGTTGGAAGATGAGGTTTTCTGTTTCATCCTGGCGTTATTCCACAAAATCATGCCACATGTAGACATGCTGTTTAACCATCTGCAGAAGAGGAACATAGACTCTGTCTTCATCGCAGGGATCACCCAGAGGTTCACTCACAGCATACAGGTGATCAGGTAGGCTATGATTTTGCATATTGGCTAAAAACATGCTTATGCAGCCTAAACAATAAAAACATAAATCCACATGGCTTAGCACAACAGAACCTATCATAAATATTACAATTTCGCCACCATGTTAGACTAGTGAATTTATTTGTGATGAATCTAGATAACATTGACTAGGCCCAACACAACAATAGCACATATTTTAATACAGATTTATTAAAATTATGTTTATATCTCCAGCAAGTTGGTTTCTGATACAGTAATTTCAGGGTGGACAGTGACTTGTGAAACTTATTTTGGATCAGGGACTCCGTTCCTTCTCTAGTTGAGGATGAGGAGTATAGGGGACCCGTACAGGAACCACCCCCGAAGAGAAGGAGGGCAATGGGAGAAGAAACACAACAGCAACAGAGGTAAGCAGTAATAGAAATTCTGTTTCTGTATTCTATAGCCTATATGTATTTGTGTTTGTTTGCACATTTTTGTATTCTGAATTGTCAAATCTATCTACTTTTTTTTCACATTTGTGATTTTATTAATTAGTGCTATATGGTGTGTATGTGTGAGTGAGCGAGAGAGAGAGTGATAGAGACCGCCAATAAAGCGAGTGAGTGAGTGAGTGATAGAGACCGCCAATAGAGCGAGCGAGCGAGCGAGTGAGTGAAAGCTAGTGTCTGTATTGTAATTAATAAAACTTACTTGCTCATAACAAAATTGTAACTGCTATGAATATGCTGATTTTATTGTATTGTTGAACTGAGAAATGTGAAAACTTAATGTTTTCTGTGCTTACTCTTCTACAATTATGTATAATTTCATAGGTGTGTGATACCATTATGAGCCATGCCAAGGAGAGGTTTTCTTTCACCAATCATCTCATCAGTGCCACTCTGTTGCAAGGAGACTTGTTCCCACAACACAGCAGAAAGTTCCCAGATTCAGCACTAGGAACCACGGTGGAAGCCTATCCCATGTTGGACAAACCCAGACTTAAAACAGAACTGTCCCTTATCTATGAAAATGAGGACTTCCAGGGTTGCAGTGGTGCACTGGCTCTCTTTCAGGTTGTAATGGAAAATAACCTTCAAGACACATTCACTGAAACTGTAAGTCTTCTCAAGATCCTCATCACCACACCAATGACAACAGCAGAATCAGAGAGGTGCTTCTCTACTTTAAAGAGGATCAAAACGTTCCTTAGGAACACTATGGCACAAGATCGCCTCAACGCTCTGGCTATACTCTCTATAGAGAAGAAACTCACACGGGACATTCCAGATTTCAACACAAGGGTCATTGAGAGATTTGCCACTCAGAAAGATAGACGAGCAAAGTTCCTGTACAAATAAGAGTTCTCCATCCCCTTCACTCACTCACCCCCCCCGCATTCACTCAATCTACCTCTCTCTCTCACACACACACACACACCCCCCCCCCCCGCATTCACTCCATCTACCTCTCTCTCTCACACACACACACACACACACCCTCCCGCATTCACTCCATCTACCTCTCTCTCTCTCTCTCTCTCTCACACACACACACACACCCTCCCGCATTCACTCCATCTACCTCTCTCTCTCTCTCTCGCACACACACACACACACCCCCCGCATTCACTCCATCTACCTCTCTCTCTCACACACACACCCCCCCACCCCCCCCCCCCCCCGCATTCACTCCATCTACCTCTCTCTCTCACACACACACACACACCCGCCCCCCCCCCCCCCGCATTCACTCCATCTACCTCTCTCTCTCTCTCACACACACACACACACCCTCCCGCATTCACTCCATCTACCTCTCTCTCTCACACACACACACACACCCTCCCGCATTCACTCCATCTACCTCTCTCTCTCACACACACACACACACACACCCTCCCGCATTCACTCCATCTACCTCTCTCATACACAAGTCTGTCACAGACACCATATCTTAGTCTCTCTCTACTCTTTACTCTCTCTTTTTCTCTCTCTCTCTCTCACACACACACACACACACACACACACACACACACTCACCCTCCATCTATCTCTCCAACTCACTCACTTTGAAAGACACACACACACGCTGTCATTCTCTTACTCACTCAGTCTCTCTCTCACTCACCACACCACATTTCACACACATTTGCCATTAAAATATTGATCTTAATAGTAATGTAACTATGCTTGCTTTGTTTTTTTTTTGTTCACTTTTTCCTATCTGGACACTGAGCGATGTAACTTGTTCATTATCATTACCTGTGAGACTTGATTTCTACATGGCAGTTCAATTAATATTGTCTTTTTAGACCATTGGTATTGACTGGTTTGAGTTCTTTTATTGGTATAGGCAAGGGACATGGACTAAAATGCACCAGAATGCAGGAAATCACATCTATGAAATAAAAAAATTTCTGGGGGAGGATCCCCCCAGATGCCCACACACACACACAAACAGCCCCACCTAAAATATTTTTCACCAGCCGCCACTGGTGACAGGTGTGCACGCGCAGCTCACTGCATCACAAGCCTTGCTGTCTTTGATCTCATGCGCCTATTTGACACTTAAGCATTCTTGTTGTATTGCCAACACTGCAAGTTTTTACTGCAACATTGCATGTAAACACGTTCGTGCAGAACACCTGTTTTGGCAGATATCCATAAATCAGGACAGGGAAACACCACTCCCACAATCCGACAATGTGTCTATTATTCTATTCTCTTGAGGCGTATTCTCCTCCCCTCGCAGTGACAAAGATTGTTGCATTATACACCAGGGAATGTTATTCTAACTGACAACGTCTGTGACACCCAGACAGAAAGTAAGAGTTCCCGGCATGGAGGAGAGAGCGTGGCGGAGGTCCTGCGGGCTCACGGGGTCAAATTCGTCTTTACGTTGGTGGGAGGACACATCTCGCCCATCCTGGTGGCCTGTGAGAAACTGGGCATCCGCATCGTCGACACGCGGCACGAGGCCACGGCTGTGTTTGCAGCCGATGCCGTGGCGAGACTTTCCGGTAAGAACAAATCTAAGAAAGCAAGAGGGTCCTTCGTGTTGCATAAGGATGTTAGATGGTGATAATCTAGTGTTTTGCCCCTGTAGGCACAGTGGGTGTGGCTGCAGTCACGGCCGGACCTGGACTGACCAACACTGTCACTGCGGTGAAGAACGCTCAGATGGCCGAATCTCCTCTGCTTCTTATCGGTGGTGCAGCTGCTACTCTACTGCAGGTCAGAAAGTTACTTCAAGGTGCACTTTACATACTCTCTGCTCAGCCTGGCGTGCTGGAACACCTCTGCCTTATCTGTTCCTCATATCGCTATTGGTGTGAGATTATATCAGGTAACTGTCCGTCACAGAGCTAACCCCCTGACCGCAACAGTGAGGCTCTGAAAGTAGAAATCATTTTTTGAATTTAATTCTAAAACTTGAATATAACATTTCATGCGCAAGTTGTGAGTTTAATACTGAGTCTGTCAACAACTGTGTGTATAAGAATGCTTAACATGCTTTCTCTGCACTCATGAGATTGTGGTAGTGATGAAATTACAGGGTTTTATCTCCATGTATCTCTGACACAGTAAACTGGATGTGTATTCATCACCTCACCTCAAGGCTTATCTTAACTCTCCTGGTTCCTCCCGCCCAGTACAAGTGTACACACAGAGAGCAAATAAGTCAGCAATTACTTTTATATTATTATTGAACCGCTCTACCCGGGATCTTACGAAGCATGTTGAAGAGAAGAAACGCACTAGAAAGAAAATAACAAAGCAAATGATCTCATTTCAGTATGAACAGAAGAACAGGTGTACAGGGATGAAGCTTAAGGAACGGAGCTAAAGAAGAAACTTCAATGTTTGCTTCATTTTTTCTTAAGAATAAAATGACATGCTTTGTTTCTACTTGCCCGGTCAAGAGCTTACAGTATACTTATCTATCAAACCTTTCAGTGTAACAAGCACATCGCATTCTCATGTATATATTAACACGATGTGTTGAGTGACATTAATGATCAATTATTGTGGAGGGATTCTTTCGCTCATAATTTAATATAGAGGAGTCTCTGACACCATTGTTTGCGCATAATATTTCCTTCTGGAAGACGTATGATGCCAAACAATAAGCTATTAAAAGTAAACTGTTAGCTAGCATTATGATGTTGTGAACACTTATTCTTGTATTATAAAGTCGTTACTTTATATTTGTCGGAATACTTGTGACATTCAATGTTTCGACTTGCTCTGAACAAGAATGTCATTATATCATCATCATTATATTCAAATGAAATTCCGCACTGCTAAAATAATTTTTATTTTTGACGAAAAAGGGTTTAAGCATAAAATAAATAAGTCTATTTATCACAAAAATCTATTTATCACATATAAAAAGAGAATAGTTACTTTCACACTAAATGCTAATGATTTGTAAAAAAAAAAAAAATTCGGCCAATGGTCAATAATCTTTTTTACATATTTAAAGCACAATAAAATGTAAATGCTCCCCTAATTATTTTATATATTTTAATAAGTAAAATTCTGAATTTGTACATATTGTGTTACGCTGAATGACAATGTAACAGTATTTCAACCAAATTGTGACTTTATTGTCCAAGAAACTTTACGTTGTAAGTAAAAAGACATTTTACTTGCATTTAATGTGCTTTCTATGGACACAAAATCACTTTATCAATTTATTTCGACCCATGTATAAAACATCTGTGAAGCTATTCTAACTTCTGATGATCTTTATGGCAAGAACATAAAACTCCTTTTTTTAAATAAAATTAGGATGTGGATATAAATATGTGAGTATTGTCCTCCTAAGAATGTTTTGTCAATCTGATCCCATAAATTCTCATTGGTGCTGAAAAGTTGCAGACATAGTATATCTTACTGTAAAATACATTTGATATGAACATTCTGTTGAGTCGTGTGTGTAACGTAGAAGAGATCCTAGCTTAAGACATTAATTGTTTATGTTAATACAGCGAACAGTAATATTTTAAGTGTGTGTCATATGTGATGGTTTTGTGATCTGTTATAAATATGAAAATCTACAATTTGTACAAGAATAACCCACCACTCTTCCTCTTGACATTCGATTTTTGTGTTTTTTAGGGTAGAGGAGCCCTGCAGGATATTGACCAGATGTCTCTCTTTAAACCCCTCTGTAAGTTCTGTGCTTCAGTGAGAACAGTGAGAGAAATCGTTCCTACTGTGAGAAAAGCATTGGCCGTGGCACAGTCTGGCACACCAGGTAATGCTGCGAATGACCATTTTTTCATTTAATCATTTATCATTTTTGTGAGTGATTGAAACATGTCACTTTTCAGACAAGTTAAGATATAGTGAATCACACTTTTTAGAGAGTACATGACCTGACTCTGTGTGCATAAGTACAGTTTGATGTGTATAACAATTTCACAGGCCCAGTGTTTATCGAGCTTCCCATAGACACGCTGTACCCTTTCCATGTGGTGGAAAAAGAGTTTGCCCCTAAAAACACTCCCAAAGGTCTTATGGGCAAAATCACTGCACGGTAAAACATTTCTCACTTTTTATTTCCTCCAATTTTCTTACGCTTTATTTCATTATTAAAGGAAAGGCAATCACTTTTACGTTGAAAGTGTTTTTGTTTGTTATCCGCCAGGTATCTTAAAAATCACTTATCTAACTTATTTGCTGGAGCTTGGGAAAACCGTGATCCCTCCCCACTTCCCGTTCACATCCCGCAGGCCACAGAGGATGAGGTGAGACCTGTCAATCGTTTAATGGCCATTTGAGATGTATTATTAATTGCTTTTATGGTTGCGTCACATTAGATCTCATTTGATTCTCATCATCTTTAACATGAACCATAACAGGGCAGAATGAAATGATCTAGAAAGCTGTGACTTTTACTTCAGACACGGCAGATTAGATCTTATTTACATGACTCGGTATTCAAGTTGTTTCATTCATTTCCAGATTCAAAGATGCGTGGAACTGGTGAGCCGAGCCAAGAAACCCGTCATACTGTTGGGCAGCCAAGCAACCTTGCCGCCTACACCTGCAGATGATGTCAGGTCATTTAGCCATTCTGTCTTTACCCAGTTTGTGTCATACTCGTTCATGGAGTAGTTCATCAATCCCCTTCTGGATATTAAACCTATTGTCTTTGTGGTGCCAGTCATTTAAAGACACCCCTCCTTCATTAAACAGTAAACATTAAACATTTAATATTGACATATACTGGTTGACACCTTTACATTTTTTTAAATCATATCGTGAAAAAACCCGTTCTGCTACTTTAGACCTGCTTACTATTTATTTTTCTTTGCAATAAAGGGCATTAGAAGTATAAAATAACACTCAAAAAAAATTCTCTCAAAAAATTATATTCTCATGTGGTTCAAAACTTCTGGTTCATTTTTATGTGGAAAAGAAAATATGTTGAGAAATCATTTTGGGGCCAAGTCAATGGGGCGGTGTTGTTTGGCTACCAACAAATATCTTCTTTTGTATTCTGCAGAACAAATATTTATTTTTCTTACAAAAAAAGAGTTTAAATCTTGGTGTGAACTATCCCTTTAGGTCCGTAGTTCTCAAACGTTTTCCCTGTTGTACAGTGCATTTTCGACCCTCCCCAAAATAAAGTCGCATAATCCTAAACTAGAATTTTAAGAAACCAAAAACATATTCAGTTATACAATGCTGAAACATAAATAATTTTGGTTATTTTTCTAGTGTTTGATTGCGTGAAAAGTATGATACAAATTCCGTGTCCCCCTGGATCAATCTTGGGCCCCCCAGTTCGAGAACCACTGCTTTAGGTCCAAAGGGGTTTTATGCTCCATATGCAACCAACACAGTTACTGTATGTATTGAATAAATTGATCATATAGAATAATGCTTTAGTTGTGTAAGCATGAGCCAAAAACGGCAACAATTATTGATTTATAGCACCCGGACATGTAACTCATGGTTAAAGTTTGAACTCTCTTTTTGGATGTGTGTCTTACAGAAAGGCCCTAGAGTCTTTAGGCATTCCTTGCTTCCTGGGTGGGATGTCTCGGGGCATGCTGGGAAAGAACAGTCTACTGCACATCAGACAGAACAGGAGAGATGCCTTGAAAGATGCTGATCTTGTGCTGCTGGCAGGTGAGTAACAGCGCCATCTAGTGTCTTTTTATTTTCTATGGTTTTATACTGTTCGGAATGCTTAGAAAACTAAGCTATTCTTTTTCTAGATGTCAATACATGATTTGTTTTGGTTTGTAGGCACAGTGTGTGACTTCAGATTGGGTTATGGAAGGGTGCTGAACCGACGGAGTAAAATCATTGCAGTTAACAGAGACAGAAGTCAGCTATTGAAGAACTCGGACATGTTCTGCAAACCAACAGTGGCCATTCAAGGTGAAGAAGTGCAGTTTAATTTCTTTCCTGAATACATAATGTATAATACATTAATGAAAATAAAATTCTCTGTACTATAGTATTAACTATAGTATCTAACTAGTTTTAATTCATTAACTGTAATAGGCCTATACTGAATTGAACACCCTATACCGGAGTATCTTGACATTTTACTACAGTTTACTATAGTAAATATTATAGTATACTCTACTACAGTATTTTATCATTTGGGCACATCATTTACATTACACACTTACAATCTTGTGATCAATGTTTTGTAAAGAGACTGTACTTTATTGTGTATATTATATGTATATAAAATATGTATATCTTTTGGGACCTTTTGAAGTTTAAAAAGCTCTGCACTAAATAAACTAGAATCAAAATCCATCTGTAGTGGACATGAAATGGTAAATGCGTCACATGATTTGGGAGGGGTCGTGAGATATGTAGGAAGTGGTTATCGGGCACCTGCTCACCTGTTGTGGGTCAGGAGGGGGTGAATGGGGAGTACGTGTACTCTTTGTTGACCAGCAATTTATTTTTGCAACATGTTTGTGGAGTAATAATTGGAGTATTGGAAAGCTTTCTGTTTTTTGTATGTATGATGTCCTTTTTGATGCGTCACAAATACAGCACTCCCAGTTTAGCCGCTCAGCGGATTACAGCTACATCATATTTGTATAATTTAAGTTATAACCTGTGTATACATACAGTACATATACACTACTAAAAAAGGGTTCTACACTGACAATTTATTTTCCAAATGTTTCAGGCGATGCTGGCTCTTTCCTCCTGCGTCTCTCTAAAGCCCTCAAGGGACACAGATGCCCAGAGGAATGGCCTCAAAGTCTGAAAGAAGGAGATTACGTCAAAGAGAAAACTAACAGGTGAACTTTCCCCACCTTTTCTATTCTTGCTTGCATGTCAGCTTTGTCTCAGGAGACTGAATGTGTAAACCTATGACCTATAACTCCCTTTAGTTTCATCTCGCTGCCTATTTGTTTATCTCAGAGCCAAAGCAGATGAGAAGACAGAGATGCATCTGAATCCTCTGAATGTTCTGCACCGGGTGGATGAGCTTTTGAATGAGGACAGCATCATAGTGGCCGCCGGGGGAGATTTTGTCGGCAGTGCTGCTTATATCATGAGGCGGCGCGGCCCGCTGCGCTGGCTAGACCCAGATTAGCAGGACTATCGATATTTTTTGACCTGTTTGTGAACATCTAAAGCACCGTTTTGAAGGAATTGATGATTCTGTTTTCTGCTATTCACTCCAGGAGCTTTTGGGACTCTGGGTGTTGGAGGAGGTTTTGCTCTGGGGGCCAAGCTCTGTCGACCTGACTCTGAGGGAAGACTGTAAAGAAGTTAAATTGTATTGAATGCTTTGATATTGATCTCTGTTTGACCAGAGGACCTAGCTGACCTGACTGTAGTGACATTTGCCCCAGTTATTGAAACAGCTTTTCCCACGTGGTGCGATGTGTGTGTTACAGGTTTGGATCATTTACGGTGATGGTTCCCTTGGATACAGTGTAGCTGAATTTGATACCTTTACACGCCACAAGGTGGGGAAAACACGGCCAAACCTCACATATAAATAGTTTACATATCTATTTAAAAGACAGGACAGGGCGTAATAGGGTTTTGGATTACATTTGATTTATTTACAAATGAATTAAAAAATCATAACATTTTTAACCCTTTCCATATGCGATCAACAGCAGATGAAGCATGTTATGTGATTGTCCCCATAGACTTATATTGTAAGTGCATAATGCATAAATGCAGTATATAAGCCAGAACGATTGTAAATGAGCTGTTTTTTCACGTCATGTCAGACACCAGTGATCGCTCTGGTCGGAAATGATGCCTGCTGGAGTCAGATCTCCAGAGAACAAGTGCCTTTGCTCGGGAGCAATGTAGCCTGTGGTCTCGCCTTCACAGGTGAGATGGTTTACTCTAATAATATTTTCAAAATGTTGTCATAAATGTAGGATTTAGCACGAGTTTGAAGTTTACAGTACACCTCCCGAGTCTTCAAAAAAATATGTGGATCAAGATGTTTTTCAGAAAAAGGATATTGTTGCATGTATGTTCTTTGACCTGTGATGTCATATTACTAACCAGGGAAATTATTTACTTGAATGTTGTTGTACCGTACAGTTCAACTACGTGTAAAATCGCTTTAAAAGAGAAGTCTGGGTCACAGTTATTTACCATTTTTGTTATTTAGTAATTTATTGTTGAGTCTTCCGTAGCACCTGTGACATTATAGGATTGCATAGTGTCCAGCAGTTGTACACTCAAGGAATACAGCAGCACTGACATTTGACTTTCTTCTATACTGTATTTGGATACAAAAGTATGAATTCGTTTTTTTCTTGTTTTCTGCTTGCAGATTATCACATCGTAGCTGATGGCTATGGGGGCAAGGGTTACCTGGTTGGGCGACAGGATGAGTCACAACTTGATGACATCATTAAAAAGGCACAGAAGGAAAGTAGAGAGGGAAAAGCCATTCTGTTAAACGTTCTGATTGGGAAAACCAACTTCAGGGAGGGCTCTATCTCCGTCTAAACAGCGACACTGTGCACGATCCTGCCTAGAAACCCAAAGTTCTCTTTTATGTTTTACATTTCGATTTTATGTTTTAATTTTAAAGCCTAATTAATTTATATGCGGTGCACATTTCAGTACATTTACAGACTGACTTGTTAAAACAAAAAGAAGTTAAGTTATTGGAATGGAAGCAGAGTATCAAATGTGTGCAACAACATACCAGATTGCAGCGGTGTTGTAACTAGGACAGTTTTTAAAGTTAAATTGGGTGAAACTCAGAAAAAGGACAGGTTGTGGTCATCTTTCTCTCCACCAGAAATAAGACAATATTTCGCTCAAAGAGAGCTGATGTTTAATACATTTTTACATTGTGACATTATTTTATAAGTAAGCACATACATTTACCCAATGTCTCAGTGTTGTATTGGGGAAATAAGGCTTATTTTTTTCTCGTAATACTTAATTTGACAAGTACCATGTTGTAGAATTTGTTGTACTGGCTTTAATTTATGCTTATTTTATTTATATTACGTACTGTATTACAGTATGAGAATCACCATTTAGAATAATGAGAATTATTGAAACCTCCTATACAGGACCCATAACAATGAACTTTTTTTATTAATGTACTTAAAGTAGGTCACAATCGCAAAAATTATTTATTTAAGAAAAATATAAGTTGTATACGGTGGCCTGGACATGTTTTTTTTCTTGAAGTTCACCCATTTCCTTAAGGAGCAGCAGTGCCTTAGTGTGTCGCTTTGGAAGATCAGAAATGTTGTGGTCCTTTCAATATTTATTTCATGTTTTCCAAGCACATTAATATATGACAATGAAGGACTGATCTGTGTGTTAGTGTGGCTGCTTGTGTGATATATGCAATAGTGTTGAATCTTTTTCATTCAACGGTGTGCCTGAAACTGAAGACCATGACTTTGCAGTTACAGTTATTGTGCATGCTTACTGTATGACGGAATCAGTGGATCATCAAATTGAAGTTTAGAAACATGTTAGTTTTAATCTAAGTATTACCGTAAAATATATTTATAAGAACCTCTGGAAATAAGTAGTCTGTATTTTTTCAATCTGAGACCTTTCTATATCACAGTTCTTTTCCTCAGGTTTGTGATTCACAGAATCATTTAGGTATTGTTATATAATTCATCAAGATGTTTTGATTGCAATAAAATCACGAAAGACTCATAAACATCATTGAGAACAGCATCTTATTTCACGCCTTCTGATATTCAGAAGCTTCTGGGGCTTGTGAGTGGGCTCCCAGTGGAGAAGATGATTCTGGTAAAGGTTGCTGGACAACCTGGTCTCCTTGGTCCGGCCTCAAGCTGAGTCTCTGGAGCATTTGAAGAAGCCGCTTTAGGACCAAAGGCCTTAACCAGGATCGCTTTAAAGCTGATTTAGGTCATAACCACCAAATGTGGATTTATAATCCCGCTTACTTTCTCCTTCCTCCATAGCATTACACTACTGCAAAGGTATTTTCATCTTCAAATAATGTCAAATTAAAAGATAAGATGGCCAAAACTGTGACTTGAGCACTAAAGGGCAAACCACTAAATGTTTCCATATGTTAACACTAGTATTGACAAGAACCAACGAAGCCCAAAAAATCAGAGACAAGTGTGTGAACGTTTCTTAGTTTTAATTAATAAGCACTCCATCTTCTTCACACTTGATCTTCATTTTCATCCTCCGCAGCACCTTCTGTAAAGCACACAAACAAAACACTTTAGCAGAGAGTTAATGCATACATAATACACCAACATAAGCTGAACTTCTGAGCTTTGTTTTGAGCATTGCTAAATGGACTGTAACGTCACTCGCATTGTTTTTTCAGCATAAAGACTTTTTTTAAAGCCACTACACCCAGTCTGACTGCTTTGAAAAGGCTTCGTACGCTCGATATCTGAAAGGTGCTGATGAGCCGCTTCCCGCAGATCAGCGATCACATCAGGAAAGCTCTTCTCAAGTTCCTGCAGCTTGTCCACAGACAAGGAAAAAAGTGTGCAGGAACTTAAGGCACGAAGTTGAGCAGGCTGCTGTCCTCCCAAGAGCAAACTGATCTCTGCAAAGACATAACAGAGAAATCCAAATAGAAAAAACATTCAATATATAAGCAAGAAACTTAACTACAAGCCAAATACGTCATAACACTTTAATAGAGTACGGCATTTCTCCATCAAATGATCAAAACAAGTAGATCTACAGTAAGTCAACATAAAAAGTAGACTGGCGGTACAGTATATACTGTATGTATATTTTCTTTTAAATATACCAATGGCACACTTAAAGGTTTTTCGGTCGTTTTCCAAGTTGTCCGAATTATGTCTGAATTCTTTCACACATACTACCAGCTTCCTGTCAAAAGTAGGAAGTTCTTGGTAAAAATGATATGATGTGTGTCTCTGTAAAGTTCAAACTGAATTAAAGCAAGTTTCTCATACACCACCTCCAAAGTACTCTCCAGACAAGAGCTCCTGCTGGAAAGACTTGATCTCCTCGTGTACCCGTCCACGCTCGATGAAGAACATCCTGTCAGCAGGACCGTTCCGTTGGATGATGATGTCGCCTGTCTGGAAGATTTCGCACTCCAGCTTCATCAGAACGGCCTCGATCAGCGTGACATCGCCACTAGCAAACAGCCATCCCTTCATCAAGTTTGGGCACATGACTTTCATAACATCCTACAGTACGAAACATGAATGTCTTTTAGCTTTGAGCTCATGAATATGCTAATTTGCTCCTACACATGAACAAAATCAACTTTTAGAAGGTATACACATTTACACTCTTTTGATCGGTCAGTGACAACATTTGACAAAATGGTATAACTGCACACATCAGTTCATATTTTAAAAAATCTAACTTTCTCAATTTGACAAACCTTTTTTAGCGATTCTTGCAGGAGGCCAAGACAGCTCCTTTTCTGTTGCCATCTGTAGCCTGCAATGGCACGCTTGCGCAATGCCTTGGGCAGATGTTCGAAGTTTTTCAGCTACAGATGTAACATATCAAATATGCCATTATATTATCTGACGTACCTTCAGTTCATTTAATAAAAATGAGCAAATGTTACAAAAGAGCACCTCTTTTACGTTCGCATTGCTAGCTGCAAATGTTGCTATCTGCAAAGCAACAAGTGCAATAAACATCGATCGGCCGATCACAATACTTATGATGGCGGCCCATTGTTCTTCAATACCTACAAATCAGAGAAACACATCCATGCAAACGCCATTATTGCATCTTTTTACATCCTTTTTGAGTGCTGCTTGCTTTTACTAGGTTGTGGTAAGTTTTATTGTTAAGGATTTGGTCAAAGCCCTGAGTTCGTCTAAATGCAAGCATCGCTGAATTTAAGTATTTCGAATGCATGTTGGAAGTGTGACGTACGTGTCGGAGGGTCAGAAGCTCCACATAGTGTCCCGGTCATTTGGCAGAATGCACGAAAGAAAGAAGATGAGTACTTCTCTCCAATTGAGGCATTCTACGTAATGTGTCAAAAAAAGAATTAAACAGGCATTCAATTCACGTGACTTCTCACCATATTAAAAAACATGTACCATTTACCAGGAGGTGTTCTTGTGTGACCCAGCTATCAGGTGGAAATTCACCCAGCCCGGAGAGGAAAAACTGGATGCAGGCGTTCCAGTGCATAATAAGAAACAGCACCACTGCAACAAACAAGGTTCTAAAGAGTCTTCTCACTGCTACAAGCTGGATGTGTAAATCCTACAAGCACGTACGAAAACACCATGCAACCATTACAATCACTCTCCATACAACAACAAAAATGTCTACTTTTGTATGCAAGAAACTGGCTATTCCTTACTTCTTCAAGTTCCAAGAAAAACCTGGTGAGTTTCGGGACACGGAGCAGACGTATCATGCTCAGAATCCTCACAAACATGAGGATCCTCATGATCTTTGAGGCCATCAGCGAGCTCGTGTCAACGTGATAGTTTTCCTGAAACAAATCAAATATGGTTTTATAGTAAGACGTCGAATAGTTGATATCATCAATGTGACTGATATTAATAAGGCCGAATAAGCAAACTCACCAAAATTATGATGAAGACATCCGCCGGAAACGCAGCCAGCAGGTCTGGAACAAACCACGAGCTTAGATAGTCTTTCTTTATCAGCTGAGGATCAAGAACGGGCACCTAGACGGAACAAAAAAGTGCGGACTGAAAATCTGTTTTGAATATAAAAACATAGACAGGTGCAGCTAAGTAAGATAATCACATTTACGTTGTTGTCATCAGTTAAACTGGACTATTTCTAAAAATGTGTGATTGGCATTATTAAGGCGTTCATCAGTAATCTGGCTAATGCAAAGGTTTAGTTTTCATTTCGTTTCTTGTTTTTCACCCAGAACGCTGTTACGGCTGGTTTCCTACCTGACCATGTTCCTTGAAGAATCCCATTCGAAAGTTTATCAAGATGTCAAAACAGAACACTATGTCTGAGATGACATTTAAAGATAACCAAATCTTGTGTGAGCTTTTGTGGATATCCTCAGAAAAGGCCATGTCCAAAGGGATGGCAAACAAGTTGAAAGATGTAAGGATGATCATGAACAGCAGGTATACATTTCTGCGAAAAAAATAAAAAAGGCTTTGAAACACAAAATCTATTGTATGTTGCTTGGTTAGCTAATTCACTCAAAGTCCCACCGCATTCAATAATGTGTCGTTGTGTCACTCATCTTTTAGCACTGAAATAGCATCTGTAAAAGGTTTTTTCCTGTGATTATGATTTATTCATGCCTTAAAAAGGCTGAAATGTAACATTTGTACTGTATACATAGATGCTTCATTTGACGTGTGAGCAGCGTGTGCTGGTGTTGCAGAAGCAGAGCTGAAACATCAGTGATGGTTATATACTGTATGTAGTATATGCACCATCCACATCTATGCCTCACATGAAGTTGTAAACAGAGGCAGTTTCAAACAGCATTTTTTTAAACCGTCTTTGGTAAATATATGGAGAAAATACTCTACAATGGATTCAAGTATTGAAATTGCACACGGTTTATCTTAAAGCGTATATAAAAACACGATTATCGATTAATCGATTGTTCAAAAGAGGGAGTTTAACTCAAATTAAATTCCTTTATGATTTTGTTTTCACATTTTCCTTCATATGCAAAGATATTTCTAGTAACAAAAATTCCAGGGCCCTTTTCCAGTGGAAGGAATTGTTAGGACTCTGTCCTTCCTGTCTCGAGCTTTCTAGCTCCCTGGGCAGAGTCATGACATTGCCACGTTTTTCGTGTTTCTGTTGTGTTATGTGTGGAGACATGTGGCTTTATGTTGTTACTTAATGCCACGTGTCTTCCTGTTATGTCTCTCAGCCCCACCCTCCTATCTCCTGTTAGGGTTTCATTCCCATCGTCTGTTTTGTAATTCACCTCGTTAGGGTTTCATTCCCATCAGCTGTCACCACTCTCCCCATGTAATCACTCCTCGTTAGTGTCTCCCTTTATATGGTCTCAGTTTCTCTCTGTTCAGTGTTGGTGCATTGTCTTTATCTTTTGTCTGATGTTGGTATCTGTATCAACGCTCACGGTAGTATCCCCTGTTTCTCGTCTTGTTGGACTACCCTGTTTCCTGTTTCGGTTTTGTGAAGTGTTTTGTTTCTAGTGTTTGTTTTCGTTCTTGTTTTTCCCCATTGCGGGTGTTTTATTTAATAAAGTTTTTTGTTATACCTTCGTCTGCCTGCATCTGGGTTCTGTCCAAAACCATTTCGTGACAGAATGCACCAACCCATAAGAACCCAGCAGGCGGCGATTTTCCCTGCAAGGCCTCGCCAGCCTGGTCCCCTCTCCAGCATTCGCCAGGGGAACTTGGACCGGGACGAGTACCTGGACAGGTTCCTGGAAGCCGCAGTGGAGGAGCTCTTCGGGGAGGAAGAGGTGACGGCGGCGTTCAACAGCGGACTGAGGGTCCCCCTATCGCCTGCGGAGATGATGAGGCTGAGACCGCTTGGTTTCGAGGGTGTGCTCCAGTTCGCCATGAGCCGACCGGAGCCCAGTGTCTCCGTCTGTCCGAGGTTGTCTTCTCCGTTGGGCCCCATCCCCGAGGATCACACCCTGGAGCTTGGGGTGGTGACCACCACCGCACCATCAGCCTCGGACCCTGCAACCTCTTCACCACCTACCAGTCTTCAGGGCAAGCGTGGAAGGAGAGAGTCCTGGGGGTCCTCTTCGGAGGCCTCCAACGCGGAGCCAGCCCCGTCCTTCACCTCATTCCTCCAGCCGACTACCAGGAGATTGGCTCGGCAGAAGAGGAAGAGGCAACGGAGGGGGGCACGTAACCCAGCCCAGCCGGCGCTCCTGCCGGTTCTCCAGCCGGGGTCACAGCCAGCGATCCAGCAGGCGTCAGGACCTGCCTCTCCGCAGGCGTCAGGACCTGCCTCTCAGCAGGCGTCAGGACCTGCCTCTCAGCAGGCGTCAGGACCTGCCTCTCCGCAGGCGGCCAGACCTGCCCTTCCGCAGGCTTCAGGACCTGCCCTTCCGCAGGCTTCAGGACCTGCCTTTCCGCAGGCTTCAGGACCTGCCTTTCCGCAGGCTTCAGGACCTGCCTTTCCGCAGGCTTCAGGACCTGCCTTTCCGCAGGCTTCAGGACCTGCCTCTCCGCAGGCGTCAGGACCTGCCTCTCCGCAGGCGTCAGGACCTGCCCTTCCGCAGGCGTCAGGACCTGCCCTTCCGCAGGCGTCAGGACCTGCCCTTCCGCAGGCGTCAGGACCTGCCCTTCCGCAGGCGTCAGGACCTGCCCTTCCGCAGGCATCAGGACCTGCCCTTCCGCAGGCATCAGGACCTGCCCTTCCGCAGGCTTCAGGACCTGCCCATCAGCAGGCGTCCAGACCTGCCCATCAGCAGGCGTCCAGGCCTGCCCTTCCGCAGGCGGACTTCCAGCCGGTGCCTCAGCCGGACTTCCAGCCGGTGCCTCAGCCAGTTCTCCGGCCGGCATCACCTCAAGCTTTTTCCCCCCTTGGACACACACCTCTCCCTAGCCCCTTCAAGTCCCCGCCGGTCTCGTCCGGTTGCTTCAGGTCCCCGCCGGTCTCGTCCGGTTGCTTCAAGTCCCCGCCGGTCTCGTCCGGTTGCTTCAAGTCCCCGCCGGTCTCGTCCGGTTGCTTCAAGTCCCCGCCGGTCTCATCCGGTTGCTTCAAGTCCCCGCCGGTCTCGTCCGGTTGCTTCAAGTCCCCGCCGGTCTCGTCCGGTTGTTTCAAGTCTCCTCAACCTGTCCCACCCTTTTCTGGTGTCCCCAAGGTTTGGCCTCCCATTCCCCCACCCCCCCTCCCATGTTTGTTGTTTTTGTTGACCCACCCGAACCCCTTCATAGCCTCCCTTATGTTCCCTTTAGTTTGTTCTGTGTTGTGCTTGTGGTGTTTGTCCTTGTGCTTTTGTGTTTTGGCCCGCTGAAGTTTCTCCCTTGAGACGCCATGGGACGTTTCTGGGGGCGGGGGTAATGTTAGGACTCTGTCCTTCCTGTCTCGAGCTTTCTAGCTCCCTGGGCAGAGTCATGACATTGCCACGTTTTTCGTGTTTCTGTTGTGTTATGTGTGGAGACATGTGGCTTTATGTTGTTACTTAATGCCACGTGTCTTCCTGTTATGTCTCTCAGCCCCACCCTCCTATCTCCTGTTAGGGTTTCATTCCCATCGTCTGTTTTGTAATTCACCTCGTTAGGGTTTCATTCCCATCAGCTGTCACCACTCTCCCCATGTAATCACTCCTCGTTAGTGTCTCCCTTTATATGGTCTCAGTTTCTCTCTGTTCAGTGTTGGTGCATTGTCTTTATCTTTTGTCTGATGTTGGTATCTGTATCAACGCTCACGGTAGTATCCCCTGTTTCTCGTCTTGTTGGACTACCCTGTTTCCTGTTTCGGTTTTGTGAAGTGTTTTGTTTCTAGTGTTTGTTTTCGTTCTTGTTTTTCCCCATTGCGGGTGTTTTATTTAATAAAGTTTTTTGTTATACCTTCGTCTGCCTGCATCTGGGTTCTGTCCAAAACCATTTCGTGACAGGAATGAATGCCTTTCATGATTTAACCTCCTCAAATAAGCATTAATACAAATGATTTGTACCCCGACCCCCAAAAACACAAGATTTTGGTTAAATGTGGTGGTGCATTATTAATAAAATGAGATTTTTCCGGTTACCTGGCCCGACTCCGCGGATGTATTATACAAGTCTCTTTGTCAGACGGTTCTTTGCATTTCAATGGCATCCTTCCTGTAAACAAGTTTCAGCGAAAGGTGAAAGACGAACTCTTCTGATGCTGGTCGTGAAGCGAAGTGTACAGTTGACCGTTGCTTCCGTTGTTTTTTAAATTGCATCGAGTGAATTTGAATGATGCAGATCATCGTCATATTCATGCCGCTCCACCAGCAGCGGCTCGCCCATAGAGGGCGCTGGGGTGCCGACCTCCCTGCCAGTTTTTTATTTGTATTTAAAAAAAAAAATCTTTTAATAATCTCTCATTTTGAAAAATAATCTGTGTTAATTACATGATATTAATGGTTTTACTCTAGAATGTGTTTAGAACTCTCCAGAATGATATTTGGATGTTGGTGTAGTAGTAGTAGCCAATAGGCTGTCTTCCCTGGGCTCCAGTTTGCTCAGCCCTACAGTGCTGGAATTTAAGCCAATGGTTCCCCGGTTGCTACGCAAAAAAGTTTATATTTCGCCAATCATCGTCGTGTAATTTTAAGGTTTAGGGGCTCTGAAAATATCGCCTGTAGTACCAAGATTAGTGATGGGCGATACCACATTTTTTTGATGCGATACGATACCGATATTTTTTCTTTAAATTTAAGCGATACTGATACCGATACCGATACTGCTATCATTTTTAAAGTGTATGAGAATTTTTCATTTTTATAATAGAATATAATTACAATTAAAGACAAATTACGACTTGTACTGGCCATTAATAACATATTTATTATAAAAGGTTAATTTAACAAAAAATTTAAATGTTTAAACCACATTCTTCCAAAAATTATGATGAAATAACGTAAATCCTAAAAACATTAACTGTGCATTTTTTCACTGTCATTTTAAACAGGCCATTTTTCTTGAACTGTGTAACGGTCACCAGCTGGAGTGCCCTTGAAAACCACCAGAGGGCACTCCACATCAAACTTATCATTCACTCACAGACTACATTTCCCATAACGCACTACCCGGACTCATCAGCACTGATTTCACACACACCTGCATATCATTCACATTCACTCTATATATACCATGTGCACTTATTCACTCACTGCGAAGTCTTGTTAGCCTGTCTGCATTTCTGAGCGTTACCTGTGTCTATTCCCTGTCTTCTGGATTTGTGCCTTGTTCCCTGATTACCCTTTTGCCTCTGGTCCCTGCTTGTTTTGGTTTGTCTCTTTGTTTGGTTTGTTGCTTTGTTTGAACTGCCTGCCTGTGTATGACCCCTGCCCGTTATTTGGATTACGCCTTCGGATTACCCCCTAATAAAGCTGCAAGTGGATCTCACCTCTAAGTCTCGGAGCAGTTTCATGACAAACTGTTACACTTACTGTACAGAACTATTACTGAACTGTACTGAAGTTTCCTATCGCAAACTTTCATTTGTGTGCGCGCACAAACACACTTATTTTTATTTGCCTATTTGTACCAAGTGACAAGGGATTACACGTAATAGGTTAACTAATGACCAGCTCTTTGTACCTGGATACTTTTTGCCTCCCTGGAAAGTCTCCTGTAACGTCTTTTGTCGGACAGATGAAGACTGGGCAGAGGAAGACTGGGCACGGGCAGCTTGGTTTCGTTCAACCTCTTTATAAGTTTCAGGGTGTGTCGTTTGTAAATGTTTAAAAAGGTTGCTAGTATTATTGCTGTGTGCCACTTTTTTATCACATATATTGCATCGTGCAATATTGTAGAAAAATAGCACCACACCACGCTACTTTTCCTCTCTGCCATCGTGCCGCTCTGTTTAAAATGAATGCGTCGTCCACGTGACCACACAACTCGCGCTGCACCATCAAAATACACCCGCAGTGCATGCGGGTATGACATCAATTACGTATGGGTAAAGTCCACTACGTCATCGCGCTACAGACTGCACGCACGCACGCACGCACAGCCGGCTGGAAAGTTTTAACATTATAAACACCGTCACCGATTGACATAAACACTGCACAGCTTTGATAACATTTAGTCATGCCTTAATTAAGATATCGATACTTTATATGAAATATCGATACCTAAACAGTAGCTTTCGAGTATCGATATATCGATACTATAGCATCGATGTGCACATCCCTAACCAAGATTAGAGCAGTGCACCACTTTTTACCTTTTACCTCAGAGCGGAGTGCGAGTGCAGTATGGCGGCGCCGGCGACGTTGAATATCAATAATGTAGTCGTGGGAGTTAATCTTGCCCCAAATTCAGTAAAATCTCCACACCTGTATCCATTCGAAAGAAGAACATTAGCGGAAAAAACTAATTGTAAAAGAACTCGGATCAGACAAGCCAGAAGTGAATATAACGCAAAAGGCGCGAGAAAAGGAGAAAACCTACAAGAGAACCTTTTCCCGAGGTTGGTTCGATCGAAAGGTTTGGCTTACTAGCTGTGGTTACGCCAATGCAATCTTTTGCTTCCCTTGCTTACTGTTTAAAACAAGTGCTTGTGATAGCTCGTGGACACAGACAGGGGTGACAGACCTTAAACATATGTCAGAACGCATTAAGAAACATGAACGGGCAAGAGTGCATATGGACAACTCTGTGAAGCTAGCCATGCTAGGCCGAATTAGTATAGCCACACAGCTAGATGAGGGACACCGCATTGCCATAAGAAGGCACAACGAGGAGGTGGACAGGAATCGGCATATTTTGTCAAAGATCATTGATGCCGTGAAATTTTGTGGTGCCTTTGAACTTGCTTTGCGTGGTCACGATGAGAGTGACGCATCAGAAAACCCTGGCATTTTCCTGGGTCTAATTGATCTTATGGCCTCAATCGACCGTGAGTTGGAGGTGCACCTGGAGAACGCCACTGTTTTTAAAGGCACTTCGAAGACCGTGCAAAATGAACTGTTAGACTGCGCATGTTGTCAGTTCTCAGAGACCGCATTCTGGAAGAGGTGAAACAGTCGGACTATATTGCCATTCAGGCAGACGAGACAACCGACATCTGCACTCATTGTCAGCTTGTGCTTGTGCTACGGTACATAGATGGCCACAACAACATTCAAGAACGTTTTTTTGAGTTTATCGCGCTTCCAAATGCGATCGCTGATACGATTGCCACTGCATTATTGGAAAGGCTGAGCACCATCCTTCCTGCGGGACAAGAGAGAAAATTAATTGCCCAGGCCTATGATGGTGCCGCAGTGATGAGGGGTGCTACAGGTGGAGTGCAGCGTATAGTGCAAGACGTCTACGGGAGTGCATACTACGTTCACTGTTATGCGCATCAGTTGAACCTCATTATGCAGCAGGCAACATCCCAAAGATCGGGCAGTTTTTTTCAGACATTGGGGGGTTTTCTACATTTTTTTCCAAGTCATTCAAACGAACGGCAGTGCTGGATGAAGTGGTGGCACACAGACTTCCAGGTGCTTCAACAACGCGATGGAACTTCCACAGTCGTGCTGTTAACACAGTTTACGAGCACAAAGATGAACTGGTTAAGTGCTTCCAAACCATTCGAGACAGAGGAGACTTTGATGCCATATCGAAGAGAGAGGCCGGGGGTTGTATGAGAATGTTGGAAGATGAGGTTTTCTGTTTCATCCTGGCGTTATTCCACAAAATCATGCCACATGTAGACATGCTGTTTAACCATCTGCAGAAGAGGAACATAGACTCTGTCTTCATCGCAGGGATCACCCAGAGGTTCACTCACAGCATACAGGTGATCAGGTAGGCTATGATTTTGCATATTGGCTAAAAACATGCTTATGCAGCCTAAACAATAAAAACATAAATCCACATGGCTTAGCACAACAGAACCTATCATAAATATTACAATTTCGCCACCATGTTAGACTAGTGAATTTATTTGTGATGAATCTAGATAACATTGACTAGGCCCAACACAACAATAGCACATATTTTAATACAGATTTATTAAAATTATGTTTATATCTCCAGCAAGTTGGTTTCTGATACAGTAATTTCAGGGTGGACAGTGACTTGTGAAACTTATTTTGGATCAGGGACTCCGTTCCTTCTCTAGTTGAGGATGAGGAGTATAGGGGACCCGTACAGGAACCACCCCCGAAGAGAAGGAGGGCAATGGGAGAAGAAACACAACAGCAACAGAGGTAAGCAGTAATAGAAATTCTGTTTCTGTATTCTATAGCCTATATGTATTTGTGTTTGTTTGCACATTTTTGTATTCTGAATTGTCAAATCTATCTACTTTTTTTTCACATTTGTGATTTTATTAATTAGTGCTATATGGTGTGTATGTGTGAGTGAGCGAGAGAGAGAGTGATAGAGACCGCCAATAAAGCGAGTGAGTGAGTGAGTGATAGAGACCGCCAATAGAGCGAGCGAGCGAGCGAGTGAGTGAAAGCTAGTGTCTGTATTGTAATTAATAAAACTTACTTGCTCATAACAAAATTGTAACTGCTATGAATATGCTGATTTTATTGTATTGTTGAACTGAGAAATGTGAAAACTTAATGTTTTCTGTGCTTACTCTTCTACAATTATGTATAATTTCATAGGTGTGTGATACCATTATGAGCCATGCCAAGGAGAGGTTTTCTTTCACCAATCATCTCATCAGTGCCACTCTGTTGCAAGGAGACTTGTTCCCACAACACAGCAGAAAGTTCCCAGATTCAGCACTAGGAACCACGGTGGAAGCCTATCCCATGTTGGACAAACCCAGACTTAAAACAGAACTGTCCCTTATCTATGAAAATGAGGACTTCCAGGGTTGCAGTGGTGCACTGGCTCTCTTTCAGGTTGTAATGGAAAATAACCTTCAAGACACATTCACTGAAACTGTAAGTCTTCTCAAGATCCTCATCACCACACCAATGACAACAGCAGAATCAGAGAGGTGCTTCTCTACTTTAAAGAGGATCAAAACGTTCCTTAGGAACACTATGGCACAAGATCGCCTCAACGCTCTGGCTATACTCTCTATAGAGAAGAAACTCACACGGGACATTCCAGATTTCAACACAAGGGTCATTGAGAGATTTGCCACTCAGAAAGATAGACGAGCAAAGTTCCTGTACAAATAAGAGTTCTCCATCCCCTTCACTCACTCACCCCCCCCGCATTCACTCAATCTACCTCTCTCTCTCACACACACACACACACACCCCCCCCCCCCGCATTCACTCCATCTACCTCTCTCTCTCACACACACACACACACACACACACCCTCCCGCATTCACTCCATCTACCTCTCTCTCTCTCACACACACACACACACACACACACACCCTCCCGCATTCACTCCATCTACCTCTCTCTCTCTCTCTCTCACACACACACACACACCCTCCCGCATTCACTCCATCTACCTCTCTCTCTCACACACACACCCCCCCCCCCCCCCCCCGCATTCACTCCATCTACCTCTCTCTCTCACACACACACACACACCCCCCCCCCCCCGCATTCACTCCATCTACCTCTCTCTCTCTCTCACACACACACACACACCCTCCCGCATTCACTCCATCTACCTCTCTCTCTCACACACACACACACACCCTCCCGCATTCACTCCATCTACCTCTCTCTCTCACACACACACACACACACACCCTCCCGCATTCACTCCATCTACCTCTCTCATACACAAGTCTGTCACAGACACCATATCTTAGTCTCTCTCTACTCTTTACTCTCTCTTTTTCTCTCTCTCTCTCTCACACACACACACACACACACACACACACACACTCACCCTCCATCTATCTCTCCAACTCACTCACTTTGAAAGACACACACACACGCTGTCATTCTCTTACTCACTCAGTCTCTCTCTCACTCACCACACCACATTTCACACACATTTGCCATTAAAATATTGATCTTAATAGTAATGTAACTATGCTTGCTTTGTTTTTTTTTTGTTCACTTTTTCCTATCTGGACACTGAGCGATGTAACTTGTTCATTATCATTACCTGTGAGACTTGATTTCTACATGGCAGTTCAATTAATATTGTCTTTTTAGACCATTGGTATTGACTGGTTTGAGTTCTTTTATTGGTATAGGCAAGGGACATGGACTAAAATGCACCAGAATGCAGGAAATCACATCTATGAAATAAAAAAATTTCTGGGGGAGGATCCCCCCAGATGCCCACACACACACACAAACAGCCCCACCTAAAATATTTTTCACCAGCCGCCACTGGTGACAGGTGTGCACGCGCAGCTCACTGCATCACAAGCCTTGCTGTCTTTGATCTCATGCGCCTATTTGACACTTAAGCATTCTTGTTGTATTGCCAACACTGCAAGTTTTTACTGCAACATTGCATGTAAACACGTTCGTGCAGAACACCTGTTTTGGCAGATATCCATAAATCAGGACAGGGAAACACCACTCCCACAATCCGACAATGTGTCTATTATTCTATTCTCTTGAGGCGTATTCTCCTCCCCTCGCAGTGACAAAGATTGTTGCATTATACACCAGGGAATGTTATTCTAACTGACAACGTCTGTGACACCCAGACAGAAAGTAAGAGTTCCCGGCATGGAGGAGAGAGCGTGGCGGAGGTCCTGCGGGCTCACGGGGTCAAATTCGTCTTTACGTTGGTGGGAGGACACATCTCGCCCATCCTGGTGGCCTGTGAGAAACTGGGCATCCGCATCGTCGACACGCGGCACGAGGCCACGGCTGTGTTTGCAGCCGATGCCGTGGCGAGACTTTCCGGTAAGAACAAATCTAAGAAAGCAAGAGGGTCCTTCGTGTTGCATAAGGATGTTAGATGGTGATAATCTAGTGTTTTGCCCCTGTAGGCACAGTGGGTGTGGCTGCAGTCACGGCCGGACCTGGACTGACCAACACTGTCACTGCGGTGAAGAACGCTCAGATGGCCGAATCTCCTCTGCTTCTTATCGGTGGTGCAGCTGCTACTCTACTGCAGGTCAGAAAGTTACTTCAAGGTGCACTTTACATACTCTCTGCTCAGCCTGGCGTGCTGGAACACCTCTGCCTTATCTGTTCCTCATATCGCTATTGGTGTGAGATTATATCAGGTAACTGTCCGTCACAGAGCTAACCCCCTGACCGCAACAGTGAGGCTCTGAAAGTAGAAATCATTTTTTGAATTTAATTCTAAAACTTGAATATAACATTTCATGCGCAAGTTGTGAGTTTAATATTGAGTCTGTCAACAACTGTGTGTATAAGAATGCTTAACATGCTTTCTCTGCACTCATGAGATTGTGGTAGTGATGAAATTACAGGGTTTTATCTCCATGTATCTCTGACACAGTAAACTGGATGTGTATTCATCACCTCACCTCAAGGCTTATCTTAACTCTCCTGGTTCCTCCCGCCCAGTACAAGTGTACACACAGAAAGCAAATAAGTCAGCAATTACTTTTATATTATTATTGAACCGCTCTACCCGGGATCTTACGAAGCATGTTGAAGAGAAGAAACGCACTAGAAAGAAAATAACAAAGCAAATGATCTCATTTCAGTATGAACAGAAGAACAGGTGTACAGGGATGAAGCTTAAGGAACGGAGCTAAAGAAGAAACTTCAATGTTTGCTTCATTTTTTCTTAAGAATAAAATGACATGCTTTGTTTCTACTTGCCCGGTCAAGAGCTTACAGTATACTTATCTATCAAACCTTTCAGTGTAACAAGCACATCGCATTCTCATGTATATATTAACACGATGTGTTGAGTGACATTAATGATCAATTATTGTGGAGGGATTCTTTCGCTCATAATTTAATATAGAGGAGTCTCTGACACCATTGTTTGCGCATAATATTTCCTTCTGGAAGACGTATGATGCCAAACAATAAGCTATTAAAAGTAAACTGTTAGCTAGCATTATGATGTTGTGAACACTTATTCTTGTATTATAAAGTCGTTACTTTATATTTGTCGGAATACTTGTGACATTCAATGTTTCGACTTGCTCTGAACAAGAATGTCATTATATCATCATCATTATATTCAAATGAAATTCCGCACTGCTAAAATAATTTTTATTTTTGACGAAAAAGGGTTTAAGCATAAAATAAATAAGTCTATTTATCACAAAAATCTATTTATCACATATAAAAAGAGAATAGTTACTTTCACACTAAATGCTAATGATTTGTAAAAAAAAAAAAAATTCGGCCAATGGTCAATAATCTTTTTTACATATTTAAAGCACAATAAAATGTAAATGCTCCCCTAATTATTTTATATATTTTAATAAGTAAAATTCTGAATTTGTACATATTGTGTTACGCTGAATGACAATGTAACAGTATTTCAACCAAATTGTGACTTTATTGTCCAAGAAACTTTACGTTGTAAGTAAAAAGACATTTTACTTGCATTTAATGTGCTTTCTATGGACACAAAATCACTTTATCAATTTATTTCGACCCATGTATAAAACATCTGTGAAGCTATTCTAACTTCTGATGATCTTTATGGCAAGAACATAAAACTCCTTTTTTTAAATAAAATTAGGATGTGGATATAAATATGTGAGTATTGTCCTCCTAAGAATGTTTTGTCAATCTGATCCCATAAATTCTCATTGGTGCTGAAAAGTTGCAGACATAGTATATCTTACTGTAAAATACATTTGATATGAACATTCTGTTGAGTCGTGTGTGTAACGTAGAAGAGATCCTAGCTTAAGACATTAATTGTTTATGTTAATACAGCGAACAGTAATATTTTAAGTGTGTGTCATATGTGATGGTTTTGTGATCTGTTATAAATATGAAAATCTACAATTTGTACAAGAATAACCCACCACTCTTCCTCTTGACATTCGATTTTTGTGTTTTTTAGGGTAGAGGAGCCCTGCAGGATATTGACCAGATGTCTCTCTTTAAACCCCTCTGTAAGTTCTGTGCTTCAGTGAGAACAGTGAGAGAAATCGTTCCTACTGTGAGAAAAGCATTGGCCGTGGCACAGTCTGGCACACCAGGTAATGCTGCGAATGACCATTTTTTCATTTAATCATTTATCATTTTTGTGAGTGATTGAAACATGTCACTTTTCAGACAAGTTAAGATATAGTGAATCACACTTTTTAGAGAGTACATGACCTGACTCTGTGTGCATAAGTACAGTTTGATGTGTATAACAATTTCACAGGCCCAGTGTTTATCGAGCTTCCCATAGACACGCTGTACCCTTTCCATGTGGTGGAAAAAGAGTTTGCCCCTAAAAACACTCCCAAAGGTCTTATGGGCAAAATCACTGCACGGTAAAACATTTCTCACTTTTTATTTCCTCCAATTTTCTTACGCTTTATTTCATTATTAAAGGAAAGGCAATCACTTTTACGTTGAAAGTGTTTTTGTTTGTTATCCGCCAGGTATCTTAAAAATCACTTATCTAACTTATTTGCTGGAGCTTGGGAAAACCGTGATCCCTCCCCACTTCCCGTTCACATCCCGCAGGCCACAGAGGATGAGGTGAGACCTGTCAATCGTTTAATGGCCATTTGAGATGTATTATTAATTGCTTTTATGGTTGCGTCACATTAGATCTCATTTGATTCTCATCATCTTTAACATGAACCATAACAGGGCAGAATGAAATGATCTAGAAAGCTGTGACTTTTACTTCAGACACGGCAGATTAGATCTTATTTACATGACTCGGTATTCAAGTTGTTTCATTCATTTCCAGATTCAAAGATGTGTGGAACTGGTGAGCCGAGCCAAGAAACCCGTCATACTGTTGGGCAGCCAAGCAACCTTGCCGCCTACACCTGCAGATGATGTCAGGTCATTTAGCCATTCTGTCTTTACCCAGTTTGTGTCATACTCGTTCATGGAGTAGTTCATCAATCCCCTTCTGGATATTAAACCTATTGTCTTTGTGGTGCCAGTCTAGATATTTAAAGACACCCCTCCTTCATTAAACAGTAAACATTAAACATTTAATATTGACATATACTGGTTGACACCTTTACATTTTTTTAAATCATATCGTGAAAAAACCCGTTCTGCTACTTTAGACCTGCTTACTATTTATTTTTCTTTGCAATAAAGGGCATTAGAAGTATAAAATAACACTCAAAAAAAATTCTCTCAAAAAATTATATTCTCATGTGGTTCAAAACTTCTGGTTCATTTTTATGTGGAAAAGAAAATATGTTGAGAAATCATTTTGGGGCCAAGTCAATGGGGCGGTGTTGTTTGGCTACCAACAAATATCTTCTTTTGTATTCTGCAAGCAAATATTTATTTTTCTTACAAAAAAAGAGTTTAAATCTTGGTGTGAACTATCCCTTTAGGTCCGTAGTTCTCAAACGTTTTCCTTGTTGTACAGTGCATTTTCGACCCTCCCCAAAATAAAGTCGCATAATCCTAAACTAGAATTTTAAGAAACCAAAAACATATTCAGTTATACAATGCTGAAACATAAATAATTTTGGTTATTTTTCTAGTGTTTGATTGCGTGAAAAGTATGATACAAATTCCGTGTCCCCCTGGATCAATCTTGGGCCCCCCAGTTCGAGAACCACTGCTTTAGGTCCAAAGGGGTTTTATGCTCCATATGCAACCAACACAGTTACTGTATGTATTGAATAAATTGATCATATAGAATAATGCTTTAGTTGTGTAAGCATGAGCCAAAAACGGCAACAATTATTGATTTATAGCACCCGGACATGTAACTCATGGTTGAAGTTTGAACTCTCTTTTTGGATGTGTGTCTTACAGAAAGGCCCTAGAGTCTTTAGGCATTCCTTGCTTCCTGGGTGGGATGTCTCGGGGCATGCTGGGAAAGAACAGTCTACTGCACATCAGACAGAACAGGAGAGATGCCTTGAAAGATGCTGATCTTGTGCTGCTGGCAGGTGAGTAACAGCGCCATCTAGTGTCTTTTTATTTTCTATGGTTTTATACTGTTCGGAATGCTTAGAAAACTAAGCTATTCTTTTTCTAGATGTCAATACATGATTTGTTTTGGTTTGTAGGCACAGTGTGTGACTTCAGATTGGGTTATGGAAGGGTGCTGAACCGACGGAGTAAAATCATTGCAGTTAACAGAGACAGAAGTCAGCTATTGAAGAACTCGGACATGTTCTGCAAACCAACAGTGGCCATTCAAGGTGAAGAAGTGCAGTTTAATTTCTTTCCTGAATACATAATGTATAATACATTAATGAAAATAAAATTCTCTGTACTATAGTATTAACTATAGTATCTAACTAGTTTTAATTCATTAACTGTAATAGGCCTATACTGAATTGAACACCCTATACCGGAGTATCTTGACATTTTACTACAGTTTACTATAGTAAATATTATAGTATACTCTACTACAGTATTTTATCATTTGGGCACATCATTTACATTACACACTTACAATCTTGTGATCAATGTTTTGTAAAGAGACTGTACTTTATTGTGTATATTATATGTATATAAAATATGTATATCTTTTGGGACCTTTTGAAGTTTAAAAAGCTCTGCACTAAATAAACTAGAATCAAAATCCATCTGTAGTGGACATGAAATGGTAAATGCGTCACATGATTTGGGAGGGGTCGTGAGATATGTAGGAAGTGGTTATCGGGCACCTGCTCACCTGTTGTGGGTCAGGAGGGGGTGAATGGGGAGTACGTGTACTCTTTGTTGACCAGCAATTTATTTTTGCAACATGTTTGTGGAGTAATAATTGGAGTATTGGAAAGCTTTCTGTTTTTTGTATGTATGATGTCCTTTTTGATGCGTCACAAATACAGCACTCCCAGTTTAGCCGCTCAGCGGATTACAGCTACATCATATTTGTATAATTTAAGTTATAACCTGTGTATACATACAGTACATATACACTACTAAAAAAGGGTTCTACACTGACAATTTATTTTCCAAATGTTTCAGGCGATGCTGGCTCTTTCCTCCTGCGTCTCTCTAAAGCCCTCAAGGGACACAGATGCCCAGAGGAATGGCCTCAAAGTCTGAAAGAAGGAGATTACGTCAAAGAGAAAACTAACAGGTGAACTTTCCCCACCTTTTCTATTCTTGCTTGCATGTCAGCTTTGTCTCAGGAGACTGAATGTGTAAACCTATGACCTATAACTCCCTTTAGTTTCATCTCGCTGCCTATTTGTTTATCTCAGAGCCAAAGCAGATGAGAAGACAGAGATGCATCTGAATCCTCTGAATGTTCTGCACCGGGTGGATGAGCTTTTGAATGAGGACAGCATCATAGTGGCCGCCGGGGGAGATTTTGTCGGCAGTGCTGCTTATATCATGAGGCGGCGCGGCCCGCTGCGCTGGCTAGACCCAGATTAGCAGGACTATCGATATTTTTTGACCTGTTTGTGAACATCTAAAGCACCGTTTTGAAGGAATTGATGATTCTGTTTTCTGCTATTCACTCCAGGAGCTTTTGGGACTCTGGGTGTTGGAGGAGGTTTTGCTCTGGGGGCCAAGCTCTGTCGACCTGACTCTGAGGGAAGACTGTAAAGAAGTTAAATTGTATTGAATGCTTTGATATTGATCTCTGTTTGACCAGAGGACCTAGCTGACCTGACTGTAGTGACATTTGCCCCAGTTATTGAAACAGCTTTTCCCACGTGGTGCGATGTGTGTGTTACAGGTTTGGATCATTTACGGTGATGGTTCCCTTGGATACAGTGTAGCTGAATTTGATACCTTTACACGCCACAAGGTGGGGAAAACACGGCCAAACCTCACATATAAATAGTTTACATATCTATTTAAAAGACAGGACAGGGCGTAATAGGGTTTTGGATTACATTTGATTTATTTACAAATGAATTAAAAAATCATAACATTTTTAACCCTTTCCATATGCGATCAACAGCAGATGAAGCATGTTATGTGATTGTCCCCATAGACTTATATTGTAAGTGCATAATGCATAAATGCAGTATATAAGCCAGAACGATTGTAAATGAGCTGTTTTTTCACGTCATGTCAGACACCAGTGATCGCTCTGGTCGGAAATGATGCCTGCTGGAGTCAGATCTCCAGAGAACAAGTGCCTTTGCTCGGGAGCAATGTAGCCTGTGGTCTCGCCTTCACAGGTGAGATGGTTTACTCTAATAATATTTTCAAAATGTTGTCATAAATGTAGGATTTAGCACGAGTTTGAAGTTTACAGTACACCTCCCGAGTCTTCAAAAAAATATGTGGATCAAGATGTTTTTCAGAAAAAGGATATTGTTGCATGTATGTTCTTTGACCTGTGATGTCATATTACTAACCAGGGAAATTATTTACTTGAATGTTGTTGTACCGTACAGTTCAACTACGTGTAAAATCGCTTTAAAAGAGAAGTCTGGGTCACAGTTATTTACCATTTTTGTTATTTAGTAATTTATTGTTGAGTCTTCCGTAGCACCTGTGACATTATAGGATTGCATAGTGTCCAGCAGTTGTACACTCAAGGAATACAGCAGCACTGACATTTGACTTTCTTCTATACTGTATTTGGATACAAAAGTATGAATTCGTTTTTTTCTTGTTTTCTGCTTGCAGATTATCACATCGTAGCTGATGGCTATGGGGGCAAGGGTTACCTGGTTGGGCGACAGGATGAGTCACAACTTGATGACATCATTAAAAAGGCACAGAAGGAAAGTAGAGAGGGAAAAGCCATTCTGTTAAACGTTCTGATTGGGAAAACCAACTTCAGGGAGGGCTCTATCTCCGTCTAAACAGCGACACTGTGCACGATCCTGCCTAGAAACCCAAAGTTCTCTTTTATGTTTTACATTTCGATTTTATGTTTTAATTTTAAAGCCTAATTAATTTATATGCGGTGCACATTTCAGTACATTTACAGACTGACTTGTTAAAACAAAAAGAAGTTAAGTTATTGGAATGGAAGCAGAGTATCAAATGTGTGCAACAACATACCAGATTGCAGCGGTGTTGTAACTAGGACAGTTTTTAAAGTTAAATTGGGTGAAACTCAGAAAAAGGACAGGTTGTGGTCATCTTTCTCTCCACCAGAAATAAGACAATATTTCGCTCAAAGAGAGCTGATGTTTAATACATTTTTACATTGTGACATTATTTTATAAGTAAGCACATACATTTACCCAATGTCTCAGTGTTGTATTGGGGAAATAAGGCTTATTTTTTTCTCGTAATACTTAATTTGACAAGTACCATGTTGTAGAATTTGTTGTACTGGCTTTAATTTATGCTTATTTTATTTATATTACGTACTGTATTACAGTATGAGAATCACCATTTAGAATAATGAGAATTATTGAAACCTCCTATACAGGACCCATAACAATGAACTTTTTTTATTAATGTACTTAAAGTAGGTCACAATCGCAAAAATTATTTATTTAAGAAAAATATAAGTTGTATACGGTGGCCTGGACATGTTTTTTTTCTTGAAGTTCACCCATTTCCTTAAGGAGCAGCAGTGCCTTAGTGTGTCGCTTTGGAAGATCAGAAATGTTGTGGTCCTTTCAATATTTATTTCATGTTTTCCAAGCACATTAATATATGACAATGAAGGACTGATCTGTGTGTTAGTGTGGCTGCTTGTGTGATATATGCAATAGTGTTGAATCTTTTTCATTCAACGGTGTGCCTGAAACTGAAGACCATGACTTTGCAGTTACAGTTATTGTGCATGCTTACTGTATGACGGAATCAGTGGATCATCAAATTGAAGTTTAGAAACATGTTAGTTTTAATCTAAGTATTACCGTAAAATATATTTATAAGAACCTCTGGAAATAAGTAGTCTGTATTTTTTCAATCTGAGACCTTTCTATATCACAGTTCTTTTCCTCAGGTTTGTGATTCACAGAATCATTTAGGTATTGTTATATAATTCATCAAGATGTTTTGATTGCAATAAAATCACGAAAGACTCATAAACATCATTGAGAACAGCATCTTATTTCACGCCTTCTGATATTCAGAAGCTTCTGGGGCTTGTGAGTGGGCTCCCAGTGGAGAAGATGATTCTGGTAAAGGTTGCTGGACAACCTGGTCTCCTTGGTCCGGCCTCAAGCTGAGTCTCTGGAGCATTTGAAGAAGCCGCTTTAGGACCAAAGGCCTTAACCAGGATCGCTTTAAAGCTGATTTAGGTCATAACCACCAAATGTGGATTTATAATCCCGCTTACTTTCTCCTTCCTCCATAGCATTACACTACTGCAAAGGTATTTTCATCTTCAAATAATGTCAAATTAAAAGATAAGATGGCCAAAACTGTGACTTGAGCACTAAAGGGCAAACCACTAAATGTTTCCATATGTTAACACTAGTATTGACAAGAACCAACGAAGCCCAAAAAATCAGAGACAAGTGTGTGAACGTTTCTTAGTTTTAATTAATAAGCACTCCATCTTCTTCACACTTGATCTTCATTTTCATCCTCCGCAGCACCTTCTGTAAAGCACACAAACAAAACACTTTAGCAGAGAGTTAATGCATACATAATACACCAACATAAGCTGAACTTCTGAGCTTTGTTTTGAGCATTGCTAAATGGACTGTAACGTCACTCGCATTGTTTTTTCAGCATAAAGACTTTTTTTAAAGCCACTACACCCAGTCTGACTGCTTTGAAAAGGCTTCGTACGCTCGATATCTGAAAGGTGCTGATGAGCCGCTTCCCGCAGATCAGCGATCACATCAGGAAAGCTCTTCTCAAGTTCCTGCAGCTTGTCCACAGACAAGGAAAAAAGTGTGCAGGAACTTAAGGCACGAAGTTGAGCAGGCTGCTGTCCTCCCAAGAGCAAACTGATCTCTGCAAAGACATAACAGAGAAATCCAAATAGAAAAAACATTCAATATATAAGCAAGAAACTTAACTACAAGCCAAATACGTCATAACACTTTAATAGAGTACGGCATTTCTCCATCAAATGATCAAAACAAGTAGATCTACAGTAAGTCAACATAAAAAGTAGACTGGCGGTACAGTATATACTGTATGTATATTTTCTTTTAAATATACCAATGGCACACTTAAAGGTTTTTCGGTCGTTTTCCAAGTTGTCCGAATTATGTCTGAATTCTTTCACACATACTACCAGCTTCCTGTCAAAAGTAGGAAGTTCTTGGTAAAAATGATATGATGTGTGTCTCTGTAAAGTTCAAACTGAATTAAAGCAAGTTTCTCATACACCACCTCCAAAGTACTCTCCAGACAAGAGCTCCTGCTGGAAAGACTTGATCTCCTCGTGTACCCGTCCACGCTCGATGAAGAACATCCTGTCAGCAGGACCGTTCCGTTGGATGATGATGTCGCCTGTCTGGAAGATTTCGCACTCCAGCTTCATCAGAACGGCCTCGATCAGCGTGACATCGCCACTAGCAAACAGCCATCCCTTCATCAAGTTTGGGCACATGACTTTCATAACATCCTACAGTACGAAACATGAATGTCTTTTAGCTTTGAGCTCATGAATATGCTAATTTGCTCCTACACATGAACAAAATCAACTTTTAGAAGGTATACACATTTACACTCTTTTGATCGGTCAGTGACAACATTTGACAAAATGGTATAACTGCACACATCAGTTCATATTTTAAAAAATCTAACTTTCTCAATTTGACAAACCTTTTTTAGCGATTCTTGCAGGAGGCCAAGACAGCTCCTTTTCTGTTGCCATCTGTAGCCTGCAATGGCACGCTTGCGCAATGCCTTGGGCAGATGTTCGAAGTTTTTCAGCTACAGATGTAACATATCAAATATGCCATTATATTATCTGACGTACCTTCAGTTCATTTAATAAAAATGAGCAAATGTTACAAAAGAGCACCTCTTTTACGTTCGCATTGCTAGCTGCAAATGTTGCTATCTGCAAAGCAACAAGTGCAATAAACATCGATCGGCCGATCACAATACTTATGATGGCGGCCCATTGTTCTTCAATACCTACAAATCAGAGAAACACATCCATGCAAACGCCATTATTGCATCTTTTTACATCCTTTTTGAGTGCTGCTTGCTTTTACTAGGTTGTGGTAAGTTTTATTGTTAAGGATTTGGTCAAAGCCCTGAGTTCGTCTAAATGCAAGCATCGCTGAATTTAAGTATTTCGAATGCATGTTGGAAGTGTGACGTACGTGTCGGAGGGTCAGAAGCTCCACATAGTGTCCCGGTCATTTGGCAGAATGCACGAAAGAAAGAAGATGAGTACTTCTCTCCAATTGAGGCATTCTACGTAATGTGTCAAAAAAAGAATTAAACAGGCATTCAATTCACGTGACTTCTCACCATATTAAAAAACATGTACCATTTACCAGGAGGTGTTCTTGTGTGACCCAGCTATCAGGTGGAAATTCACCCAGCCCGGAGAGGAAAAACTGGATGCAGGCGTTCCAGTGCATAATAAGAAACAGCACCACTGCAACAAACAAGGTTCTAAAGAGTCTTCTCACTGCTACAAGCTGGATGTGTAAATCCTACAAGCACGTACGAAAACACCATGCAACCATTACAATCACTCTCCATACAACAACAAAAATGTCTACTTTTGTATGCAAGAAACTGGCTATTCCTTACTTCTTCAAGTTCCAAGAAAAACCTGGTGAGTTTCGGGACACGGAGCAGACGTATCATGCTCAGAATCCTCACAAACATGAGGATCCTCATGATCTTTGAGGCCATCAGCGAGCTCGTGTCAACGTGATAGTTTTCCTGAAACAAATCAAATATGGTTTTATAGTAAGACGTCGAATAGTTGATATCATCAATGTGACTGATATTAATAAGGCCGAATAAGCAAACTCACCAAAATTATGATGAAGACATCCGCCGGAAACGCAGCCAGCAGGTCTGGAACAAACCACGAGCTTAGATAGTCTTTCTTTATCAGCTGAGGATCAAGAACGGGCACCTAGACGGAACAAAAAAGTGCGGACTGAAAATCTGTTTTGAATATAAAAACATAGACAGGTGCAGCTAAGTAAGATAATCACATTTACGTTGTTGTCATCAGTTAAACTGGACTATTTCTAAAAATGTGTGATTGGCATTATTAAGGCGTTCATCAGTAATCTGGCTAATGCAAAGGTTTAGTTTTCATTTCGTTTCTTGTTTTTCACCCAGAACGCTGTTACGGCTGGTTTCCTACCTGACCATGTTCCTTGAAGAATCCCATTCGAAAGTTTATCAAGATGTCAAAACAGAACACTATGTCTGAGATGACATTTAAAGATAACCAAATCTTGTGTGAGCTTTTGTGGATATCCTCAGAAAAGGCCATGTCCAAAGGGATGGCAAACAAGTTGAAAGATGTAAGGATGATCATGAACAGCAGGTATACATTTCTGCGAAAAAAATAAAAAAGGCTTTGAAACACAAAATCTATTGTATGTTGCTTGGTTAGCTAATTCACTCAAAGTCCCACCGCATTCAATAATGTGTCGTTGTGTCACTCATCTTTTAGCACTGAAATAGCATCTGTAAAAGGTTTTTTCCTGTGATTATGATTTATTCATGCCTTAAAAAGGCTGAAATGTAACATTTGTACTGTATACATAGATGCTTCATTTGACGTGTGAGCAGCGTGTGCTGGTGTTGCAGAAGCAGAGCTGAAACATCAGTGATGGTTATATACTGTATGTAGTATATGCACCATCCACATCTATGCCTCACATGAAGTTGTAAACAGAGGCAGTTTCAAACAGCATTTTTTTAAACCGTCTTTGGTAAATATATGGAGAAAATACTCTACAATGGATTCAAGTATTGAAATTGCACACGGTTTATCTTAAAGCGTATATAAAAACACGATTATCGATTAATCGATTGTTCAAAAGAGGGAGTTTAACTCAAATTAAATTCCTTTATGATTTTGTTTTCACATTTTCCTTCATATGCAAAGATATTTCTAGTAACAAAAAGTCCAGGGCCCTTTTCCAGTGGAAGGAATGAATGCCTTTCATGATTTAACCTCCTCAAATAAGCATTAATACAAATGATTTGTACCCCGACCCCCAAAAACACAAGATTTTGGTTAAATGTGGTGGTGCATTATTAATAAAATGAGATTTTTCCGGTTACCTGGCCCGACTCCGCGGATGTATTATACAAGTCTCTTTGTCAGACGGTTCTTTGCATTTCAATGGCATCCTTCCTGTAAACAAGTTTCAGCGAAAGGTGAAAGACGAACTCTTCTGATGCTGGTCGTGAAGCGAAGTGTACAGTTGACCGTTGCTTCCGTTGTTTTTTAAATTGCATCGAGTGAATTTGAATGATGCAGATCATCGTCATATTCATGCCGCTCCACCAGCAGCGGCTCGCCCATAGAGGGCGCTGGGGTGCCGACCTCCCTGCCAGTTTTTTATTTGTATTTAAAAAAAAAAATCTTTTAATAATCTCTCATTTTGAAAAATAATCTGTGTTAATTACATGATATTAATGGTTTTACTCTAGAATGTGTTTAGAACTCTCCAGAATGATATTTGGATGTTGGTGTAGTAGTAGTAGCCAATAGGCTGTCTTCCCTGGGCTCCAGTTCGCTCAGCCCTACAGTGCTGGAATTTAAGCCAATGGTTCCCCGGTTGCTACGCAAAAAAGTTTATATTTCGCCAATCATCGTCGTGTAATTTTAAGGTTTAGGGGCTCTGAAAATATCGCCTGTAGTACCAAGATTAGTGATGGGCGATACCACATTTTTTTGATGCGATACGATACCGATATTTTTTCTTTAAATTTAAGCGATACTGATACCGATACCGATACTGCTATCATTTTTAAAGTGTATGAGAATTTTTCATTTTTATAATAGAATATAATTACAATTAAAGACAAATTACGACTTGTACTGGCCATTAATAACATATTTATTATAAAAGGTTAATTTAACAAAAAATTTAAATGTTTAAACCACATTCTTCCAAAAATTATGATGAAATAACGTAAATCCTAAAAACATTAACTGTGCATTTTTTCACTGTCATTTTAAACAGGCCATTTTTCTTGAACTGTGTAACGGTCACCAGCTGGAGTGCCCTTGAAAACCACCAGAGGGCACTCCACATCAAACTTATCATTCACTCACAGACTACATTTCCCATAACGCACTACCCGGACTCATCAGCACTGATTTCACACACACCTGCATATCATTCACATTCACTCTATATATACCATGTGCACTTATTCACTCACTGCGAAGTCTTGTTAGCCTGTCTGCATTTCTGAGCGTTACCTGTGTCTATTCCCTGTCTTCTGGATTTGTGCCTTGTTCCCTGATTACCCTTTTGCCTCTGGTCCCTGCTTGTTTTGGTTTGTCTCTTTGTTTGGTTTGTTGCTTTGTTTGAACTGCCTGCCTGTGTATGACCCCTGCCCGTTATTTGGATTACGCCTTCGGATTACCCCCTAATAAAGCTGCAAGTGGATCTCACCTCTAAGTCTCGGAGCAGTTTCATGACAAACTGTTACACTTACTGTACAGAACTATTACTGAACTGTACTGAAGTTTCCTATCGCAAACTTTCATTTGTGTGCGCGCACAAACACACTTATTTTTATTTGCCTATTTGTACCAAGTGACAAGGGATTACACGTAATAGGTTAACTAATGACCAGCTCTTTGTACCTGGATACTTTTTGCCTCCCTGGAAAGTCTCCTGTAACGTCTTTTGTCGGACAGATGAAGACTGGGCAGAGGAAGACTGGGCACGGGCAGCTTGGTTTCGTTCAACCTCTTTATAAGTTTCAGGGTGTGTCGTTTGTAAATGTTTAAAAAGGTTGCTAGTATTATTGCTGTGTGCCACTTTTTTATCACATATATTGCATCGTGCAATATTGTAGAAAAATAGCACCACACCACGCTACTTTTCCTCTCTGCCATCGTGCCGCTCTGTTTAAAATGAATGCGTCGTCCACGTGACCACACAACTCGCGCTGCACCATCAAAATACACCCGCAGTGCATGCGGGTATGACATCAATTACGTATGGGTAAAGTCCACTACGTCATCGCGCTACAGACTGCACGCACGCACGCACGCACAGCCGGCTGGAAAGTTTTAACATTATAAACACCGTCACCGATTGACATAAACACTGCACAGCTTTGATAACATTTAGTCATGCCTTAATTAAGATATCGATACTTTATATGAAATATCGATACCTAAACAGTAGCTTTCGAGTATCGATATATCGATACTATAGCATCGATGTGCACATCCCTAACCAAGATTAGAGCAGTGCACCACTTTTTACCTTTTACCTCAGAGCGGAGTGCGAGTGCAGTATGGCGGCGCCGGCGACGTTGAATATCAATAATGTAGTCGTGGGAGTTAATCTTGCCCCAAATTCAGTAAAATCTCCACACCTGTATCCATTCGAAAGAAGAACATTAGCGGAAAAACTAATTGTAAAAGAACTCGGATCAGACAAGCCAGAAGTGAATATAACGCAAAAGGCGCGAGAAAAGGAGAAAACCTACAAGAGAACCTTTTCCCGAGGTTGGTTCGATCGAAAGGTTTGGCTTACTAGCTGTGGTTACGCCAATGCAATCTTTTGCTTCCCTTGCTTACTGTTTAAAACAAGTGCTTGTGATAGCTCGTGGACACAGACAGGGGTGACAGACCTGAAACATATGTCAGAACGCATTAAGAAACATGAACGGGCAAGAGTGCATATGGACAACTCTGTGAAGCTAGCCATGCTAGGCCGAATTAGTATAGCCACACAGCTAGATGAGGGACACCGCATTGCCATAAGAAGGCACAACAAGGAGGTGGACAGGAATCGGCATATTTTGTCAAAGATCATTGATGCCGTGAAATTTTGTGGTGCCTTTGAACTTGCTTTGCGTGGTCACGATGAGAGTGACGCATCAGAAAACCCTGGCATTTTCCTGGGTCTAATTGATCTTATGGCCTCAATCGACCGTGAGTTGGAGGTGCACCTGGAGAACGCCACTGTTTTTAAAGGCACTTCGAAGACCGTGCAAAATGAACTGTTAGACTGCGCATGTTGTCAGTTCTCAGAGACCGCATTCTGGAAGAGGTGAAACAGTCGGACTATATTGCCATTCAGGCAGACGAGACAACCGACATCTGCACTCATTGTCAGCTTGTGCTTGTGCTACGGTACATAGATGGCCACAACAACATTCAAGAACGTTTTTTTGAGTTTATCGCGCTTCCAAATGCGATCGCTGATACGATTGCCACTGCATTATTGGAAAGGCTGAGCACCATCCTTCCTGCGGGACAAGAGAGAAAATTAATTGCCAGGCCTATGATGGTGCCGCAGTGATGAGGGGTGCTACAGGTGGAGTGCAGCGTATAGTGCAAGACGTCTACGGGAGTGCATACTACGTTCACTGTTATGCGCATCAGTTGAACCTCATTATGCAGCAGGCAACATCCCAAAGATCGGGCAGTTTTTTTCAGACATTGGGGGGTTTTCTACATTTTTTTCCAAGTCATTCAAACGAACGGCAGTGCTGGATGAAGTGGTGGCACACAGACTTCCAGGTGCTTCAACAACGCGATGGAACTTCCACAGTCGTGCTGTTAACACAGTTTACGAGCACAAAGATGAACTGGTTAAGTGCTTCCAAACCATTCGAGACAGAGGAGACTTTGATGCCATATCGAAGAGAGAGGCCGGGGGTTGTATGAGAATGTTGGAAGATGAGGTTTTCTGTTTCATCCTGGCGTTATTCCACAAAATCATGCCACATGTAGACATGCTGTTTAACCATCTGCAGAAGAGGAACATAGACTCTGTCTTCATCGCAGGGATCACCCAGAGGTTCACTCACAGCATACAGGTGATCAGGTAGGCTATGATTTTGCATATTGGCTAAAAACATGCTTATGCAGCCTAAACAATAAAAACATAAATCCACATGGCTTAGCACAACAGAACCTATCATAAATATTACAATTTCGCCACCATGTTAGACTAGTGAATTTATTTGTGATGAATCTAGATAACATTGACTAGGCCCAACACAACAATAGCACATATTTTAATACAGATTTATTAAAATTATGTTTATATCTCCAGCAAGTTGGTTTCTGATACAGTAATTTCAGGGTGGACAGTGACTTGTGAAACTTATTTTGGATCAGGGACTCCGTTCCTTCTCTAGTTGAGGATGAGGAGTATAGGGGACCCGTACAGGAACCACCCCCGAAGAGAAGGAGGGCAATGGGAGAAGAAACACAACAGCAACAGAGGTAAGCAGTAATAGAAATTCTGTTTCTGTATTCTATAGCCTATATGTATTTGTGTTTGTTTGCACATTTTTGTATTCTGAATTGTCAAATCTATCTACTTTTTTTTCACATTTGTGATTTTATTAATTAGTGCTATATGGTGTGTATGTGTGAGTGAGCGAGAGAGAGAGTGATAGAGACCGCCAATAAAGCGAGTGAGTGAGTGAGTGATAGAGACCGCCAATAGAGCGAGCGAGCGAGCGAGTGAGTGAAAGCTAGTGTCTGTATTGTAATTAATAAAACTTACTTGCTCATAACAAAATTGTAACTGCTATGAATATGCTGATTTTATTGTATTGTTGAACTGAGAAATGTGAAAACTTAATGTTTTCTGTGCTTACTCTTCTACAATTATGTATAATTTCATAGGTGTGTGATACCATTATGAGCCATGCCAAGGAGAGGTTTTCTTTCACCAATCATCTCATCAGTGCCACTCTGTTGCAAGGAGACTTGTTCCCACAACACAGCAGAAAGTTCCCAGATTCAGCACTAGGAACCACGGTGGAAGCCTATCCCATGTTGGACAAAGCCAGACTTAAAACAGAACTGTCCCTTATCTATGAAAATGAGGACTTCCAGGGTTGCAGTGGTGCACTGGCTCTCTTTCAGGTTGTAATGGAAAATAACCTTCAAGACACATTCACTGAAACTGTAAGTCTTCTCAAGATCCTCATCACCACACCAATGACAACAGCAGAATCAGAGAGGTGCTTCTCTACTTTAAAGAGGATCAAAACGTTCCTTAGGAACACTATGGCACAAGATCGCCTCAACGCTCTGGCTATACTCTCTATAGAGAAGAAACTCACACGGGACATTCCAGATTTCAACACAAGGGTCATTGAGAGATTTGCCACTCAGAAAGATAGACGAGCAAAGTTCCTGTACAAATAAGAGTTCTCCATCCCCTTCACTCACTCACCCCCCCCGCATTCACTCAATCTACCTCTCTCTCTCACACACACACACACACCCCCCCCCCCCGCATTCACTCCATCTACCTCTCTCTCTCACACACACACACACACACACCCTCCCGCATTCACTCCATCTACCTCTCTCTCTCTCACACACACACACACACACCCCCCGCATTCACTCCATCTACCTCTCTCTCTCACACACACACACACACACACCCTCCCGCATTCACTCCATCTACCTCTCTCTCTCTCTCACACACACACACACACCCTCCCGCATTCACTCCATCTACCTCTCTCTCTCTCACTATTGGGATTATGATGTTTTATGTATTATAAATTCATGTTTACTGTTCTTTTACTGTTAAATATAATGATATGAGTATGTCCATGCTGTGCTGGGTTCTTTGTCTTGAAAGCTAGCTGGCAGAAGTGTGTAACATGAGCTCTGAGGAATGCAGAAGCAGGGTCTCAGATAACAAGTGTGTGAGTGTATGTGTGTGTGCGTCAATCGCATCTCTCGGCAGGACCGGCTATTTTCAAAATGTTTTGCAGGAGCCAATGGTTGGGGGAGAATGGAGTCAGATTTACATGTCCCGAGGTGATTGGTTCCGGAGGATTCAACGCCCGCCCGATGAAGGGGAGGAGCCCGAAGATAGAATCGACGTCACATACTTTATAAATACTTGTAACCCAGAAGTGTGGGTTCTGTTGTTTTGTCTCATATGTATGTTGAGAGAACAGCCCCAGCTGGAAGAAGCTTTTACATCTGATAATAAATTCTACTTAAACTTATTGGGAAAAACGATCTCTTTGACTTTTCTTCAAATTTTGAACACGCAGGACTCGAGATTCAAAAGTCCGATAGTTGGTGACCCCGACGACGTGATTTGAAGGACAAAGAGAAGTTTTGGCGCCACATTTCGGCGGACCCCGTGGGGGAGGAAAAAAAGATATCGAGACGATTCAGATTTAACACAAAAGGCCGGCTAAAATACAAAGGTAAGCAGAAAACCTGTTATTTCGAATTCTGCTATTGGATATACTAAATTTCTGTGTTAAATTTGATGAACATCTCGATGAATAGACGAGTAAAATTGAAATAAGGAAAATCAGATTTAAAAGATTCTTTTAAAACAAGTTAGAGTCTTGTTTTAAAACAGATTAAACTGTTTACGGGTTAGAGTCCCTTGGCTAAGGAAGCCATAAATTAAATACAGATTAAAGTTCTGTATAATTGTTGGGAAAGAAATCCCGTGATCGGCGTATCACAAATTCATTTAGGTTAAAGTCCTTCGGACAAGAGATCCGTAAATTATTTACTTTGTATGAATGGTATTGGGGATGAAAGTATTTAGACGTGGTGTTTAGTTGAATGCATAAGTGAACGGAAAATTCAGCACGTGGTGTGTGTAGGCCTTGTGTATGTGTATAATCTAAGTTGGTGTAAGGAGACGATCGTAAAGGAACTAGTAGGAAAGTTATATTGAATACATATATATATAAGTAAATAAATAAATAGAATGGCAGAGTTTCAAAAGGAGTGTGATGAATACGAATGTCCGACCGTATTAGCGCAATGGCAGAGTATCGCTGAGATGATGATAGCACAGGCTGAACCAAGAGAGAAAAAAGGGAGACAAAGAGAAGCTCAGGAATGTTGGTTAGAATTGTGTGATAATTATGCATGGACGAAAGAGGCAGAGACATTCAAAGTGCCCCTGGCCCCGAAAATAAGAAATATGGAGAAAAAGGCTCATTGTAGGTTAGTCAGACATAAAGGTGATGAAAAAACGATTAAATGGTATAATGCAAGTAGATATAAAAGTAAAGGGTGTGACTTAGAAAAACATTTAAGAAAATGGGGTCGTCTTGCCCTCGTGGCGACAGCTATATCACCTATTGGACATAGGAAAGAAGGGAAAGCTACAGACGATGATGTTAGACTGAAAGTGAAGGATGGAAACAGAGAGACCCAGTCACTAGCACCGCCCCCTGAACAGTACCGCCCATTGTATCCGCCTCTTGCCCCGCCTATTGCTCAGCCCCCCCCCTACATCTCACCAAATACGACTCACAGCAAACAACAGGTCGTGCTTGAGGTACGAGAGGGAGTTTTAGACTGTAATTTAAAAGAATTAGAAGAACTTCGACAGGAAGTACAACATCTGGGCAAGGTAGTGACAGAACAGGTACATGCGGCACGAGCTCAGGTGAATGAGACAATGCGCCACATGGCTGAGAATATGGAACTTCCAGAGGGAAGTGATGGTAGTGAGAACGGAGTAGGAAGTGAAGATGAAAGGGGAAGTTGTAGAGCAGCTGGCCCTATAGAAACAACAGGTCAGGCCCAGGGCACGATGCATACAGTATGTATTAAGGGAACGATGGTGATGGATCAGGAGCCAATAGCAAAACGTACTAGGGGAAGGGAAAAAGAGCAGCAGCTGTCTAATTTTTCAATTGATCATTGCCCCCCTAACGTACCAGAGCAGAGAGAGCAGGCAATGAGTCATCATAGTAATCAATTATATCCAGGCGTACAAGCCCCATTGTTAGCAAAGAGCACTGGGGTGCAGTACCAGCCCTGGTCACACAGTGACATGACTGCTATTTCCAGTAAACTTCCTCCAATTACATCAGGGGGCTCTAAGTGGTTAAGTAAATTAACGGCCTTGAGTCATGGTACCGTTTTGGCTTTGGGTGACATAAGGTGTCTGTTGGGTCAGATTTTGACAGCCTCTCAGATGGGGAGTTTTGAACTCGAAGCCCAAACATTACAATATCCAAATGATCTTGATTTTTCAAAAGTAATCACAATGGTGGGCAGGGCACTCGGTCGATTGTACCCATTGCCACCCACCGTATACCAAAACATAAAGTTTCGCATAAAACCAGGTGAGACAGGTGCAGCATATTATTTCAGGTGCGCTGCTGAGTGGGAACAGATGGTGGAAGAAAATAGTTTAACCAACCCAATTACACGAGACATATTCAGAGCAGCGGTTATGGCAGGTGCCCCTAGTGGTGTTAAGCAAATAATGGAAAATAACCCTGACATTCCAATTGCTAGTAACGAAATATGGGAAAGGCATTTAGTCCACCACACAGATAGGGCTGTAGAGAAAACAGGAAAAGAGGAAGAACAATTAGAAAAGATAAAAATAGAGTTGCTAAAACTACAGTTAGAACAAGCAAAAAATGAGGGAGGGACAAAAAAGAGTAAGCAAATGCCACAACAACCCTATCAGCCACCCCCTTACCAATATAACGGCCCACCCTATGGTACAGACGCCCATGCAGCAGGTGGGAGGGGAAATAGACAAAGGAGCAATTGGAGGGGTAGTAATAGAGGGAGGGGGTCTTATGGAGGGAGGCAGCAGGGCGAGGGAAATTGTTACGTGTGTGGTGAGGCAGGCCACTGGATGAGAGAGTGTCCACAGCTTTCAGGTCAGTTTAACGGACCACCTGCGGAGGGATGGGGTCCTCGAAGAGGTGGTGCCGGTGGTCGCGGCAGGGAACCACAAACCCCATACAACCCGGGGCAATACCCTCCACCACCCTCCAACCTACAGGTGCCGATGTTCCCGCCATCGGGCCCGGAGGATGGCGCGAGCAGTTATTGAAGGGGCCCCCAGAGAACCGAAATGAGGGCTAGGGCCGAACCTCTCATTTCGTTAATGGTAAACAACAAACCATTAAAAGCTCTGGTGGACACCGGAGCCACCTATTCGACTGTCACAGGCGGCATAAAACAATCTGATCTGAGTGACAAAATTGTGACAGTCACCGGGTTCTCTGGGGGAAGTGAAAGCTTAAAAATGACACAACCATTTAAAGTAGAAGTGGCAAATCAATGCTTATCACACTCGTTCCTTTTCTCCAGCAATGCTCCCATTCCTCTTTTGGGTAGAGATTTATTAATAAAATTAGGGGCTAGCATTCTGTGCTCAGCAGAAGGGGTAATAGTTACATTTCCAGATGGTACAACCATTAACTGTTCCCTATCAGGTAATACGACAGACAGCCAGTGGATGCTGACCTCGTGTGGGGAGGAGGAGGCAGCTGATCTATACTGGGTAAAATTAGATGATGATACACAGTGGGGCACAGCAATGGAACTGTATAACAAATACCGTTCATGGATTTCAAATTTAGATATCTATTTACCCCCCATAGACCCATTGCATTGTACATTGTTTTATGACAGAAATGACATAACCATTTATGAAGACATGTTTCAGGAAGTGGAGGGAGACAGATGGGTGTTGGAGGGAGCTGGAATTTTTGTGAGTAAAGAAGGAGTGATGGCTCCAGTGAAGCTGACAGAAGAGCAGTTGAAGTGGTATGAGATGGCAGACACAGCAGCACCTCACATATCGTTAGCCTTACACCCAAGCCATGAAGCCAGGGAGCTAGGTAAGATTACAAAAACACTGTTAGCCACCCAGGATTGGGAGCCCACGGAAAAATCAGATGTTAAATATTCACCTAAACACAAAGCCTATTGGATAGAAGGTGCCACACGAGACACTGGAGCTCTAGAGCATGTGCAGGTTTCTAGATTCCATGGCAGGGAGCTGTCAGATAGTGTGGGAGCACCAGACATCATAAAAAATTTACCTGAGGATCTTTGGTCTCAGGGCCCAACAGATGTAGGTTTTTGTAACATGTCTCCAGTTTACTTTCAGTTAAGCACACCTGACCCAATCTGGATTCCACAATACCGCAACAAACCTGAGGCGGACGAGGGTGTGGCCGCAACAGTAAAAGGTCTCCTAGAGAGGGGTGTTATTACACCATACAAATCTAGGTGGAACACACCTATTTTTCCGGTGCCAAAACCAGGCACGAATAAGTACAGGTTGGTACATGATTTGAGAGCAATCAATGCTGTTGTGGCTACACCATCGTTAACAGTGCCTAATCCGTATACTGCACTCTCTGTGATAACACCTGAGCACAATTGGTTTACATGTATTGATCTGGCTAACGCATTTTTCTGTATCCCTTTAGCAGAGGAATGCAAGGCGTGTGTGGCTTTTACATACAAAGGTTGTCAATATTCTTACAACAGATTACCCCAGGGGTTTGTTTTATCACCAGGAATTTTTAACCATGCATTAAAACAACAATTACAGGACTGTAGTTTGCCTGGAGACTGTGTGTTGATCATGTATGTTGATGACCTCCTTTTGGCAGCCAAAACAGAGCAAGGATGCCTGGAGGGGAGCGAAGCTGTGTTAAGACAATTACACAAAAGTGGCTTCAAGGTAAGCAAGGAAAAGCTGCAATTTTGCAGACCTTGTGTTACATTTCTAGGTCGCATGATCACCCCAGAGGGCTCCACGCTAACTGTAGCCCATAGACGAGGAATTTTGAGTCATCCAAAACCAACCACGGTTAAAGAGATGTTGTCATTTCTAGGCCTAACAGGGTATAGTAGACATTATATTCCAATGTATGTTTCATTAACAGCCCCTTTGAGAGATCTTGTAAAACAACAGGGTATGAAGAATTTGAGAGCAGACATTGAGTGGACACAGGAAGCTGAACGGACGTTCATTAACCTGAAACAACAGATGGCACATGCAGCTAATCTCAGTAGTGCCGATTACAGATCACCATTTCACTTAGACGTCTCTGAGACAGGGTCAAGTGCACATGGGGTACTTTATCAAAAAGACCAGGGGGGCAGAAAAGTGTTGATGTATGTTAGCATGTTGTTGGACAGTGTAGAACAAAGACAGCCACCATGCAGCAGGTTTGTCGCAGGCCTGGCAAAGATAGTGAAGAAAACGTCTCACATTGTTATGGGCCACCACCTAATTGTTTTAACCACGCATTCAATCGCATCTTTTGTTAATTCTGAATCATTCACATTTTCCCCTTTACGACAGCGACGCATTGCAGCAATTTTGCTCGCCGACCATATCATATACACGCATGAGGGCATTAACATGGCAGATTTGGTGGAGGAGGGAGAACCACACGACTGTGCACCGATCACAGAGAGGGCATCAGTGGTCAGACCAGGTTTGTTTGCAAAACCATTGACTGGCCCTGAGCCAGTCATGATTTTGTTCACTGACGGGTGCTGTTTCAGGGCGGAGGACGGAAGTTTGAAAGCGGCTTATGCAGTGGTAGAGCAGGTAGGACATGAGATGATTACGAGGGATGCAGCAAGGTTAGAGGGGAAGCAGTCAGCACAGAGGGCAGAAATGATAGCAGTGATCAAAGCCTTGCGACATACTGGTGGACACCGTGTAAACATCTATACTGACTCTGCTTATGTTGTTACAGCTGTACACGTAGAAATGCCGTTGTGGAAACGTTGTGGCTTTATCACTTCGTCAGGTCGACCAATAACACATGCATGTGAAGCCAGAGACCTTTTAGAGGCTCTGATGATCCCCTCAGAGGTGGCAGTGATTAAATGCGCTGGTCACTCTAAGGTGGATAGCTCTTTGAGCAGAGGCAATGACGCAGCAGACTTGGCGGCAAAAGCTGCTGCTGGTTATGTGTCCTCGCAGATGATGTGCACATCAGAAAGAACATCTAATGATTTATTGCCGAGATTCACAAGGGAATACCTTTGTAAAGAGCATCAGCGCTGTACCCCCGAAGAAGTCTCTGTGTGGGCACAACATGGAGCTGTTCGTGCCTCTGACGGACTGTGGCAAGCTCCGGATGGACGTCCGGCGCTCCCAGCGAGTCTGTGTCATTCCATCATGGTAGAGGTTCATGGAGTGAGCCATGTCGGGGACAAACAGATGATGAGAGCGCTTGAATATTGGTGGCATCCTTTTTTAAAAGCTATGGTCTCAGCACATGTGAGCACGTGTGAAGTTTGTCAGGGATATAACGTTAAACCCACGATTAAACCAACAAGGGGTTCGTTTCCTTTGACCGGTGGTCCGGGGGACGAAATCGTGATTGATTTCACAGATATGATCACGAGGATACAGGGTAAGCGTTATCTTCTGGTAATCGTAGACTATTTCACTGGATGGCCTGAAGCTTATCCTGTAGGCAGAGAAGACAGTACGGCGGTGATAAAATGTTTAATTAACCATTATATTCCGCGCTATGGTTTCGCCCGGCGTTTACGATCAGATAATGGCAGTCATTTCAAGAATGAACATTTGCGAGTCGTCGAAAAGGCCCTAGGCCTCAAACATGCATTTGGTGCAGTCTGGCATCCTGCCAGCCAAGGTAAGGTTGAACGAATGAATCTCACACTAAAACTCAAATTGGCTAAAATCTGTGCACAGACAAAACTAAATTGGTTGTCAGCTTTGCCATTGGCCTTAATGTCAGTAAGATCATCTGTTAACCGAATCACAGGATTCACCCCTTTTGAATTGTTTACAGGTCGGCAGTTTCCAGGGCCACGGAATGCACTGTCGGATGCCATTGTGACACCATTATCTCACGCTGTCTATTTTGATAAACTGACTGCTCTCATTAAGACTTTTTCATGCCAGGTCAATCCATCTCCAGCAGCAGACCCCCCTCCTACGACGGTACAGTGGGTGAGGCTGAGGACGTTCAGGAGAAAGTGGAATGAGCCGAGGTGGTCGAAACCCTATAGGGTGACAGCGAGGACATCACACTGTGTTCGATTGCAGGGCAAGGGTGACACTTGGTTTCATTTAACCTCATGTGTAGCTTGTGACCCCCCCTCAAGGGATCTTGCAGAGACACGGGTGGACCTGCGTAGACAGGTCCAAGAGAGGGAAGGAGAATCGGAGGCTGAAGAAGCCACAGGTGAAATCACAACACCACCAGTACAATAACAATTGCAAATCATTCACAAGACAGGTGTTCCAGGTGAATGTGCTGTGACCAAAGAGAAGGACAGTAGAATCATTTTCCAGTGCAATAAATTTTGAGTGAATACTCACGGAGGTGGAAATACGTATTACCATATATTTTTTATAACCATATTATATATTGTTCTTATTGTGATTCTCATATTTATTATTTTCATATATCTATTGTTTTTCATATTTTTTAATATTTACTATTTTTTATACCTTTATATTGCTATTGTGATTTTTATATTGTCATTCTTTATCTTCTTTACCATTTTATTTTGTGTGATTTTAACCATATATATTTTTCCTTAATTGCATATTCCCATTAAGTATACTGTGTGTTTAACCATTTTAATTTCCAAGAGTGTGTTTATTATTCCTTTAAAGTCCAAGAGAGGGCAACAAAATGAAGCTGTGGGAAAACTGTAAGCTGTCGGGGATCCTATTAATAATTTCAGGAGTTATAGTAGGAATAATTTTTAGCCTAACTAAGGGTCAGGAAGGCAACAACACCATATCAAAATCGAGACACAAAAAAGCCATAGCCGATACGAGGTTACCGTGTGAACAACTCGTAATTAATTATGTTTGGGGTAAGACTACATCATTTACTTTCGACCTATGCGCTGTCATAAATTGTGGGGGAAAAAATAGTTCATGGAGGGGGTACAATATATATATATGCATGGATGGGAATATGGATAGTGTTTGTAAGGTGTCCCAGTCTAGGCAAACCTATAGGGGTGAATGGTGTCCATCATGGAATAAGGTAATCGCATATACAGGTGCTTGGACTCCGGAACAACCTAGCCTTTGGACCCGTACCTCGGCAAAATTTGATTTAAAAATGCAGAGAGATTACAGTGCAAGTCAAAATCCACTCACCCTTTCAATATCCACCAGAACGGGATCAGCCAATTATACAGGGGAGTTTTTCCTTATAATGGGGGTGCACAGCCCAGGAACAGATAAAAAAGCAGTAATAAAATTTGTTATAGACAGTTCACCTGAGGAGGAAAGAAATGAGACAATAGCTGAGCCATTATCGGTAGGACAAAAGAATGTAGTGGTGGAAATAGATTACACCATGTTAAAACCAGAAGATATGATAGAGAGAGCTACAGGATATGGGGAAAATAATTTGTGGCTGGAATGGATAATTACCACAGCCAGAGAACAGAGGTTAGATGATTGTGTTGGATGTGCTAATGCAAGACCTCATTTATATATTGAACCAGCCCCGTTGTACCAAAATGATACGTGGGGCTATGAGTGTATGCTGGCATTGACACGGATGGCCAGTCCAAAAAATTGTACCACATTGGCAGCAATATTCCCACCAATAACTAACCTTTCACGGGCAGGTCCATTTACACCAAAGAAAGCAAATTATACCTGTTTTGATATTAAACGTCTATCACCAACCAGCAACCTGGGGGAGATAAATAAGGAGTGGTGTGATCGGATCATAGTAGATAATGGGACTGAAATAGGTACGTGGGCTAGAGCAGGTTTATATTATTATTGTGGAGATCGAAGATTGTTTACTAGGATACCTGAGAAGGCAAAGGGAGTGTGTGCTTTGGTAAGACTGGGAGCCCCAATAACTCTGATAGGTGACAGAGCAGTCAGAACGGAAACTATAAATTCAGCAACATTGACAAGAAAACGTAGGAGACACATCATAAAACGGAGAGCAATAGGTTCAAGTGTAGATTTATCATTAAATAGCCCGACATACATTGATGCGATAGGCATTCCACGAGGTGTGCCGGATGAGTATAAACTAGCAAACCAAGTGGCAGCAGGTTTTGAGAATATACCCATAATAGCTGCCCTTTTTCCAGTCACCCCAAACAAGAATGTAGATAGGATTAATTATGTGCATTATAATGTGATGAGGTTAGCGAATATGACAAGGGATGCCGTAGATGGTTTAGCGGAGCAGCTAGCACCAACTTCACTGATGGCTATACAGAACCGTATGGCTCTGGACATGCTGTTGGCAGAGAAGGGAGGAGTATGTGTAATGTTTGGTGATCTTTGTTGTACGTACATTCCCAATAATACTGCCCCAGATGGATCAGTGACGAGGGCATTGGAAGGTTTGAAAACTTTGTCTATAGAGATGAAGGAACATTCAGGAGTAAATAATCCTATTGGAGATTGGCTAGACAAAACATTGGGAAGATGGCAAGCAATAGTAATGTCTGTTGTGATGTCCATAGGGGTATTTGTAGCGATTTTGATTACGTGTGGTTGTTGTTGCATTCCTTGCCTTAGATCACTGTGTAATCGTTTAATAGTTTCAGCTATTGAGAGACCGGAAAGCCCCAAACCATTTAATATGCCATTGTTATCCAGCTATACTGACGACACGGAGGACCAAGAATTTTGACCTCTGTCGAGGTCAAGAGAGGGATTATTGGGATTATGATGTTTTATGTATTATAAATTCATGTTTACTGTTCTTTTACTGTTAAATATAATGATATGAGTATGTCCATGCTGTGCTGGGTTCTTTGTCTTGAAAGCTAGCTGGCAGAAGTGTGTAACATGAGCTCTGAGGAATGCAGAAGCAGGGTCTCAGATAACAAGTGTGTGAGTGTATGTGTGTGTGCGTCAATCGCATCTCTCGGCAGGACCGGCTATTTTCAAAATGTTTTGCAGGAGCCAATGGTTGGGGGAGAATGGAGTCAGATTTACATGTCCCGAGGTGATTGGTTCCGGAGGATTCAACGCCCGCCCGATGAAGGGGAGGAGCCCGAAGATAGAATCGACGTCACATACTTTATAAATACTTGTAACCCAGAAGTGTGGGTTCTGTTGTTTTGTCTCATATGTATGTTGAGAGAACAGCCCCAGCTGGAAGAAGCTTTTACATCTGATAATAAATTCTACTTAAACTTATTGGGAAAAACGATCTCTTTGACTTTTCTTCAAATTTTGAACACGCAGGACTCGAGATTCAAAAGTCCGATATCACACACACACACACACACCCCCCGCATTCACTCCATCTACCTCTCTCTCTCACACACACACACACAGCCGCCCCCCCCCCCCCCCGCATTCACTCCATCTACCTCTCTCTCTCTCTCACACACACACACACACCCTCCCGCATTCACTCCATCTACCTCTCTCTCTCACACACACACACACACCCTCCCGCATTCACTCCATCTACCTCTCTCTCTCACACACACACACACACACACCCTCCCGCATTCACTCCATCTACCTCTCTCATACACAAGTCTGTCACAGACACCATATCTTAGTCTCTCTCTACTCTTTACTCTCTCTTTTTCTCTCTCTCTCTCTCACACACACACACACACACACACACACACACACACACACTCACCCTCCATCTATCTCTCCAACTCACTCACTTTGAAAGACACACACACACGCTGTCATTCTCTTACTCACTCAGTCTCTCTCTCACTCACCACACCACATTTCACACACATTTGCCATTAAAATATTGATCTTAATAGTAATGTAAATATGCTTGCTTTGTTTTTTTTTTGTTCACTTTTTCCTATCTGGACACTGAGCGATGTAACTTGTTCATTATCATTACCTGTGAGACTTGATTTCTACATGGCAGTTCAATTAATATTGTCTTTTTAGACCATTGGTATTGACTGGTTTGAGTTCTTTTATTGGTATAGGCAAGGGACATGGACTAAAATGCACCAGAATGCAGGAAATCACATCTATGAAATAAAAAAATTTCTGGGGGAGGATCCCCCCAGATGCCCACACACACACACAAACAGCCCCACCTAAAATATTTTTCACCAGCCGCCACTGGTGACAGGTGTGCACGCGCAGCTCACTGCATCACAAGCCTTGCTGTCTTTGATCTCATGCGCCTATTTGACACTTAAGCATTCTTGTTGTATTGCCAACACTGCAAGTTTTTACTGCAACATTGCATGTAAACACGTTCGTGCAGAACACCTGTTTTGGCAGATATCCATAAATCAGGACAGGGAAACACCACTCCCACAATCCGACAATGTGTCTATTATTCTATTCTCTTGAGGCGTATTCTCCTCCCCTCGCAGTGACAAAGATTGTTGCATTATACACCAGGGAATGTTATTCTAACTGACAACGTCTGTGACACCCAGACAGAAAGTAAGAGTTCCCGGCATGGAGGAGAGAGCGTGGCGGAGGTCCTGCGGGCTCACGGGGTCAAATTCGTCTTTACGTTGGTGGGAGGACACATCTCGCCCATCCTGGTGGCCTGTGAGAAACTGGGCATCCGCATCGTCGACACGCGGCACGAGGCCACGGCTGTGTTTGCAGCCGATGCCGTGGCGAGACTTTCCGGTAAGAACAAATCTAAGAAAGCAAGAGGGTCCTTCGTGTTGCATAAGGATGTTAGATGGTGATAATCTAGTGTTTTGCCCCTGTAGGCACAGTGGGTGTGGCTGCAGTCACGGCCGGACCTGGACTGACCAACACTGTCACTGCGGTGAAGAACGCTCAGATGGCCGAATCTCCTCTGCTTCTTATCGGTGGTGCAGCTGCTACTCTACTGCAGGTCAGAAAGTTACTTCAAGGTGCACTTTACATACTCTCTGCTCAGCCTGGCGTGCTGGAACACCTCTGCCTTATCTGTTCCTCATATCGCTATTGGTGTGAGATTATATCAGGTAACTGTCCGTCACAGAGCTAACCCCCTGACCGCAACAGTGAGGCTCTGAAAGTAGAAATCATTTTTTGAATTTAATTCTAAAACTTGAATATAACATTTCATGCGCAAGTTGTGAGTTTAATATTGAGTCTGTCAACAACTGTGTGTATAAGAATGCTTAACATGCTTTCTCTGCACTCATGAGATTGTGGTAGTGATGAAATTACAGGGTTTTATCTCCATGTATCTCTGACACAGTAAACTGGATGTGTATTCATCACCTCACCTCAAGGCTTATCTTAACTCTCCTGGTTCCTCCCGCCCAGTACAAGTGTACACACAGAGAGCAAATAAGTCAGCAATTACTTTTATATTATTATTGAACCGCTCTACCCGGGATCTTACGAAGCATGTTGAAGAGAAGAAACGCACTAGAAAGAAAATAACAAAGCAAATGATCTCATTTCAGTATGAACAGAAGAACAGGTGTACAGGGATGAAGCTTAAGGAACGGAGCTAAAGAAGAAACTTCAATGTTTGCTTCATTTTTTCTTAAGAATAAAATGACATGCTTTGTTTCTACTTGCCCGGTCAAGAGCTTACAGTATACTTATCTATCAAACCTTTCAGTGTAACAAGCACATCGCATTCTCATGTATATATTAACACGATGTGTTGAGTGACATTAATGATCAATTATTGTGGAGGGATTCTTTCGCTCATAATTTAATATAGAGGAGTCTCTGACACCATTGTTTGCGCATAATATTTCCTTCTGGAAGACGTATGATGCCAAACAATAAGCTATTAAAAGTAAACTGTTAGCTAGCATTATGATGTTGTGAACACTTATTCTTGTATTATAAAGTCGTTACTTTATATTTGTCGGAATACTTGTGACATTCAATGTTTCGACTTGCTCTGAACAAGAATGTCATTATATCATCATCATTATATTCAAATGAAATTCCGCACTGCTAAAATAATTTTTATTTTTGACGAAAAAGGGTTTAAGCATAAAATAAATAAGTCTATTTATCACAAAAATCTATTTATCACATATAAAAAGAGAATAGTTACTTTCACACTAAATGCTAATGATTTGTAAAAAAAAAAAAAATTCGGCCAATGGTCAATAATCTTTTTTACATATTTAAAGCACAATAAAATGTAAATGCTCCCCTAATTATTTTATATATTTTAATAAGTAAAATTCTGAATTTGTACATATTGTGTTACGCTGAATGACAATGTAACAGTATTTCAACCAAATTGTGACTTTATTGTCCAAGAAACTTTACGTTGTAAGTAAAAAGACATTTTACTTGCATTTAATGTGCTTTCTATGGACACAAAATCACTTTATCAATTTATTTCGACCCATGTATAAAACATCTGTGAAGCTATTCTAACTTCTGATGATCTTTATGGCAAGAACATAAAACTCCTTTTTTTAAATAAAATTAGGATGTGGATATAAATATGTGAGTATTGTCCTCCTAAGAATGTTTTGTCAATCTGATCCCATAAATTCTCATTGGTGCTGAAAAGTTGCAGACATAGTATATCTTACTGTAAAATACATTTGATATGAACATTCTGTTGAGTCGTGTGTGTAACGTAGAAGAGATCCTAGCTTAAGACATTAATTGTTTATGTTAATACAGCGAACAGTAATATTTTAAGTGTGTGTCATATGTGATGGTTTTGTGATCTGTTATAAATATGAAAATCTACAATTTGTACAAGAATAACCCACCACTCTTCCTCTTGACATTCGATTTTTGTGTTTTTTAGGGTAGAGGAGCCCTGCAGGATATTGACCAGATGTCTCTCTTTAAACCCCTCTGTAAGTTCTGTGCTTCAGTGAGAACAGTGAGAGAAATCGTTCCTACTGTGAGAAAAGCATTGGCCGTGGCACAGTCTGGCACACCAGGTAATGCTGCGAATGACCATTTTTTCATTTAATCATTTATCATTTTTGTGAGTGATTGAAACATGTCACTTTTCAGACAAGTTAAGATATAGTGAATCACACTTTTTAGAGAGTACATGACCTGACTCTGTGTGCATAAGTACAGTTTGATGTGTATAACAATTTCACAGGCCCAGTGTTTATCGAGCTTCCCATAGACACGCTGTACCCTTTCCATGTGGTGGAAAAAGAGTTTGCCCCTAAAAACACTCCCAAAGGTCTTATGGGCAAAATCACTGCACGGTAAAACATTTCTCACTTTTTATTTCCTCCAATTTTCTTACGCTTTATTTCATTATTAAAGGAAAGGCAATCACTTTTACGTTGAAAGTGTTTTTGTTTGTTATCCGCCAGGTATCTTAAAAATCACTTATCTAACTTATTTGCTGGAGCTTGGGAAAACCGTGATCCCTCCCCACTTCCCGTTCACATCCCGCAGGCCACAGAGGATGAGGTGAGACCTGTCAATCGTTTAATGGCCATTTGAGATGTATTATTAATTGCTTTTATGGTTGCGTCACATTAGATCTCATTTGATTCTCATCATCTTTAACATGAACCATAACAGGGCAGAATGAAATGATCTAGAAAGCTGTGACTTTTACTTCAGACACGGCAGATTAGATCTTATTTACATGACTCGGTATTCAAGTTGTTTCATTCATTTCCAGATTCAAAGATGCGTGGAACTGGTGAGCCGAGCCAAGAAACCCGTCATACTGTTGGGCAGCCAAGCAACCTTGCCGCCTACACCTGCAGATGATGTCAGGTCATTTAGCCATTCTGTCTTTACCCAGTTTGTGTCATACTCGTTCATGGAGTAGTTCATCAATCCCCTTCTGGATATTAAACCTATTGTCTTTGTGGTGCCAGTCTAGATATTTAAAGACACCCCTCCTTCATTAAACAGTAAACATTAAACATTTAATATTGACATATACTGGTTGACACCTTTACATTTTTTTAAATCATATCGTGAAAAAACCCGTTCTGCTACTTTAGACCTGCTTACTATTTATTTTTCTTTGCAATAAAGGGCATTAGAAGTATAAAATAACACTCAAAAAAAATTCTCTCAAAAAATTATATTCTCATGTGGTTCAAAACTTCTGGTTCATTTTTATGTGGAAAAGAAAATATGTTGAGAAATCATTTTGGGGCCAAGTCAATGGGGCGGTGTTGTTTGGCTACCAACAAATATCTTCTTTTGTATTCTGCAGAACAAATATTTATTTTTCTTACAAAAAAAGAGTTTAAATCTTGGTGTGAACTATCCCTTTAGGTCCGTAGTTCTCAAACGTTTTCCTTGTTGTACAGTGCATTTTCGACCCTCCCCAAAATAAAGTCGCATAATCCTAAACTAGAATTTTAAGAAACCAAAAACATATTCAGTTATACAATGCTGAAACATAAATAATTTTGGTTATTTTTCTAGTGTTTGATTGCGTGAAAAGTATGATACAAATTCCGTGTCCCCCTGGATCAATCTTGGGCCCCCCAGTTCGAGAACCACTGCTTTAGGTCCAAAGGGGTTTTATGCTCCATATGCAACCAACACAGTTACTGTATGTATTGAATAAATTGATCATATAGAATAATGCTTTAGTTGTGTAAGCATGAGCCAAAAACGGCAACAATTATTGATTTATAGCACCCGGACATGTAACTCATGGTTGAAGTTTGAACTCTCTTTTTGGATGTGTGTCTTACAGAAAGGCCCTAGAGTCTTTAGGCATTCCTTGCTTCCTGGGTGGGATGTCTCGGGGCATGCTGGGAAAGAACAGTCTACTGCACATCAGACAGAACAGGAGAGATGCCTTGAAAGATGCTGATCTTGTGCTGCTGGCAGGTGAGTAACAGCGCCATCTAGTGTCTTTTTATTTTCTATGGTTTTATACTGTTCGGAATGCTTAGAAAACTAAGCTATTCTTTTTCTAGATGTCAATACATGATTTGTTTTGGTTTGTAGGCACAGTGTGTGACTTCAGATTGGGTTATGGAAGGGTGCTGAACGGACGGAGTAAAATCATTGCAGTTAACAGAGACAGAAGTCAGCTATTGAAGAACTCGGACATGTTCTGCAAACCAACAGTGGCCATTCAAGGTGAAGAAGTGCAGTTTAATTTCTTTCCTGAATACATAATGTATAATACATTAATGAAAATAAAATTCTCTGTACTATAGTATTAACTATAGTATCTAACTAGTTTTAATTCATTAACTGTAATAGGCCTATACTGAATTGAACACCCTATACCGGAGTATCTTGACATTTTACTACAGTTTACTATAGTAAATATTATAGTATACTCTACTACAGTATTTTATCATTTGGGCACATCATTTACATTACACACTTACAATCTTGTGATCAATGTTTTGTAAAGAGACTGTACTTTATTGTGTATATTATATGTATATAAAATATGTATATCTTTTGGGACCTTTTGAAGTTTAAAAAGCTCTGCACTAAATAAACTAGAATCAAAATCCATCTGTAGTGGACATGAAATGGTAAATGCGTCACATGATTTGGGAGGGGTCGTGAGATATGTAGGAAGTGGTTATCGGGCACCTGCTCACCTGTTGTGGGTCAGGAGGGGGTGAATGGGGAGTACGTGTACTCTTTGTTGACCAGCAATTTATTTTTGCAACATGTTTGTGGAGTAATAATTGGAGTATTGGAAAGCTTTCTGTTTTTTGTATGTATGATGTCCTTTTTGATGCGTCACAAATACAGCACTCCCAGTTTAGCCGCTCAGCGGATTACAGCTACATCATATTTGTATAATTTAAGTTATAACCTGTGTATACATACAGTACATATACACTACTAAAAAAGGGTTCTACACTGACAATTTATTTTCCAAATGTTTCAGGCGATGCTGGCTCTTTCCTCCTGCGTCTCTCTAAAGCCCTCAAGGGACACAGATGCCCAGAGGAATGGCCTCAAAGTCTGAAAGAAGGAGATTACGTCAAAGAGAAAACTAACAGGTGAACTTTCCCCACCTTTTCTATTCTTGCTTGCATGTCAGCTTTGTCTCAGGAGACTGAATGTGTAAACCTATGACCTATAACTCCCTTTAGTTTCATCTCGCTGCCTATTTGTTTATCTCAGAGCCAAAGCAGATGAGAAGACAGAGATGCATCTGAATCCTCTGAATGTTCTGCACCGGGTGGATGAGCTTTTGAATGAGGACAGCATCATAGTGGCCGCCGGGGGAGATTTTGTCGGCAGTGCTGCTTATATCATGAGGCGGCGCGGCCCGCTGCGCTGGCTAGACCCAGATTAGCAGGACTATCGATATTTTTTGACCTGTTTGTGAACATCTAAAGCACCGTTTTGAAGGAATTGATGATTCTGTTTTCTGCTATTCACTCCAGGAGCTTTTGGGACTCTGGGTGTTGGAGGAGGTTTTGCTCTGGGGGCCAAGCTCTGTCGACCTGACTCTGAGGGAAGACTGTAAAGAAGTTAAATTGTATTGAATGCTTTGATATTGATCTCTGTTTGACCAGAGGACCTAGCTGACCTGACTGTAGTGACATTTGCCCCAGTTATTGAAACAGCTTTTCCCACGTGGTGCGATGTGTGTGTTACAGGTTTGGATCATTTACGGTGATGGTTCCCTTGGATACAGTGTAGCTGAATTTGATACCTTTACACGCCACAAGGTGGGGAAAACACGGCCAAACCTCACATATAAATAGTTTACATATCTATTTAAAAGACAGGACAGGGCGTAATAGGGTTTTGGATTACATTTGATTTATTTACAAATGAATTAAAAAATCATAACATTTTTAACCCTTTCCATATGCGATCAACAGCAGATGAAGCATGTTATGTGATTGTCCCCATAGACTTATATTGTAAGTGCATAATGCATAAATGCAGTATATAAGCCAGAACGATTGTAAATGAGCTTTTTTTTCACGTCATGTCAGACACCAGTGATCGCTCTGGTCGGAAATGATGCCTGCTGGAGTCAGATCTCCAGAGAACAAGTGCCTTTGCTCGGGAGCAATGTAGCCTGTGGTCTCGCCTTCACAGGTGAGATGGTTTACTCTAATAATATTTTCAAAATGTTGTCATAAATGTAGGATTTAGCACGAGTTTGAAGTTTACAGTACACCTCCCGAGTCTTCAAAAAAATATGTGGATCAAGATGTTTTTCAGAAAAAGGATATTGTTGCATGTATGTTCTTTGACCTGTGATGTCATATTACTAACCAGGGAAATTATTTACTTGAATGTTGTTGTACCGTACAGTTCAACTACGTGTAAAATCGCTTTAAAAGAGAAGTCTGGGTCACAGTTATTTACCATTTTTGTTATTTAGTAATTTATTGTTGAGTCTTCCGTAGCACCTGTGACATTATAGGATTGCATAGTGTCCAGCAGTTGTACACTCAAGGAATACAGCAGCACTGACATTTGACTTTCTTCTATACTGTATTTGGATACAAAAGTATGAATTCGTTTTTTTCTTGTTTTCTGCTTGCAGATTATCACATCGTAGCTGATGGCTATGGGGGCAAGGGTTACCTGGTTGGGCGACAGGATGAGTCACAACTTGATGACATCATTAAAAAGGCACAGAAGGAAAGTAGAGAGGGAAAAGCCATTCTGTTAAACGTTCTGATTGGGAAAACCAACTTCAGGGAGGGCTCTATCTCCGTCTAAACAGCGACACTGTGCACGATCCTGCCTAGAAACCCAAAGTTCTCTTTTATGTTTTACATTTCGATTTTATGTTTTAATTTTAAAGCCTAATTAATTTATATGCGGTGCACATTTCAGTACATTTACAGACTGACTTGTTAAAACAAAAAGAAGTTAAGTTATTGGAATGGAAGCAGAGTATCAAATGTGTGCAACAACATACCAGATTGCAGCGGTGTTGTAACTAGGACAGTTTTTAAAGTTAAATTGGGTGAAACTCAGAAAAAGGACAGGTTGTGGTCATCTTTCTCTCCACCAGAAATAAGACAATATTTCGCTCAAAGAGAGCTGATGTTTAATACATTTTTACATTGTGACATTATTTTATAAGTAAGCACATACATTTACCCAATGTCTCAGTGTTGTATTGGGGAAATAAGGCTTATTTTTTTCTCGTAATACTTAATTTGACAAGTACCATGTTGTAGAATTTGTTGTACTGGCTTTAATTTATGCTTATTTTATTTATATTACGTACTGTATTACAGTATGAGAATCACCATTTAGAATAATGAGAATTATTGAAACCTCCTATACAGGACCCATAACAATGAACTTTTTTTATTAATGTACTTAAAGTAGGTCACAATCGCAAAAATTATTTATTTAAGAAAAATATAAGTTGTATACGGTGGCCTGGACATGTTTTTTTTCTTGAAGTTCACCCATTTCCTTAAGGAGCAGCAGTGCCTTAGTGTGTCGCTTTGGAAGATCAGAAATGTTGTGGTCCTTTCAATATTTATTTCATGTTTTCCAAGCACATTAATATATGACAATGAAGGACTGATCTGTGTGTTAGTGTGGCTGCTTGTGTGATATATGCAATAGTGTTGAATCTTTTTCATTCAACGGTGTGCCTGAAACTGAAGACCATGACTTTGCAGTTACAGTTATTGTGCATGCTTACTGTATGACGGAATCAGTGGATCATCAAATTGAAGTTTAGAAACATGTTAGTTTTAATCTAAGTATTACCGTAAAATATATTTATAAGAACCTCTGGAAATAAGTAGTCTGTATTTTTTCAATCTGAGACCTTTCTATATCACAGTTCTTTTCCTCAGGTTTGTGATTCACAGAATCATTTAGGTATTGTTATATAATTCATCAAGATGTTTTGATTGCAATAAAATCACGAAAGACTCATAAACATCATTGAGAACAGCATCTTATTTCACGCCTTCTGATATTCAGAAGCTTCTGGGGCTTGTGAGTGGGCTCCCAGTGGAGAAGATGATTCTGGTAAAGGTTGCTGGACAACCTGGTCTCCTTGGTCCGGCCTCAAGCTGAGTCTCTGGAGCATTTGAAGAAGCCGCTTTAGGACCAAAGGCCTTAACCAGGATCGCTTTAAAGCTGATTTAGGTCATAACCACCAAATGTGGATTTATAATCCCGCTTACTTTCTCCTTCCTCCATAGCATTACACTACTGCAAAGGTATTTTCATCTTCAAATAATGTCAAATTAAAAGATAAGATGGCCAAAACTGTGACTTGAGCACTAAAGGGCAAACCACTAAATGTTTCCATATGTTAACACTAGTATTGACAAGAACCAACGAAGCCCAAAAAATCAGAGACAAGTGTGTGAACGTTTCTTAGTTTTAATTAATAAGCACTCCATCTTCTTCACACTTGATCTTCATTTTCATCCTCCGCAGCACCTTCTGTAAAGCACACAAACAAAACACTTTAGCAGAGAGTTAATGCATACATAATACACCAACATAAGCTGAACTTCTGAGCTTTGTTTTGAGCATTGCTAAATGGACTGTAACGTCACTCGCATTGTTTTTTCAGCATAAAGACTTTTTTTAAAGCCACTACACCCAGTCTGACTGCTTTGAAAAGGCTTCGTACGCTCGATATCTGAAAGGTGCTGATGAGCCGCTTCCCGCAGATCAGCGATCACATCAGGAAAGCTCTTCTCAAGTTCCTGCAGCTTGTCCACAGACAAGGAAAAAAGTGTGCAGGAACTTAAGGCACGAAGTTGAGCAGGCTGCTGTCCTCCCAAGAGCAAACTGATCTCTGCAAAGACATAACAGAGAAATCCAAATAGAAAAAACATTCAATATATAAGCAAGAAACTTAACTACAAGCCAAATACGTCATAACACTTTAATAGAGTACGGCATTTCTCCATCAAATGATCAAAACAAGTAGATCTACAGTAAGTCAACATAAAAAGTAGACTGGCGGTACAGTATATACTGTATGTATATTTTCTTTTAAATATACCAATGGCACACTTAAAGGTTTTTCGGTCGTTTTCCAAGTTGTCCGAATTATGTCTGAATTCTTTCACACATACTACCAGCTTCCTGTCAAAAGTAGGAAGTTCTTGGTAAAAATGATATGATGTGTGTCTCTGTAAAGTTCAAACTGAATTAAAGCAAGTTTCTCATACACCACCTCCAAAGTACTCTCCAGACAAGAGCTCCTGCTGGAAAGACTTGATCTCCTCGTGTACCCGTCCACGCTCGATGAAGAACATCCTGTCAGCAGGACCGTTCCGTTGGATGATGATGTCGCCTGTCTGGAAGATTTCGCACTCCAGCTTCATCAGAACGGCCTCGATCAGCGTGACATCGCCACTAGCAAACAGCCATCCCTTCATCAAGTTTGGGCACATGACTTTCATAACATCCTACAGTACGAAACATGAATGTCTTTTAGCTTTGAGCTCATGAATATGCTAATTTGCTCCTACACATGAACAAAATCAACTTTTAGAAGGTATACACATTTACACTCTTTTGATCGGTCAGTGACAACATTTGACAAAATGGTATAACTGCACACATCAGTTCATATTTTAAAAAATCTAACTTTCTCAATTTGACAAACCTTTTTTAGCGATTCTTGCAGGAGGCCAAGACAGCTCCTTTTCTGTTGCCATCTGTAGCCTGCAATGGCACGCTTGCGCAATGCCTTGGGCAGATGTTCGAAGTTTTTCAGCTACAGATGTAACATATCAAATATGCCATTATATTATCTGACGTACCTTCAGTTCATTTAATAAAAATGAGCAAATGTTACAAAAGAGCACCTCTTTTACGTTCGCATTGCTAGCTGCAAATGTTGCTATCTGCAAAGCAACAAGTGCAATAAACATCGATCGGCCGATCACAATACTTATGATGGCGGCCCATTGTTCTTCAATACCTACAAATCAGAGAAACACATCCATGCAAACGCCATTATTGCATCTTTTTACATCCTTTTTGAGTGCTGCTTGCTTTTACTAGGTTGTGGTAAGTTTTATTGTTAAGGATTTGGTCAAAGCCCTGAGTTCGTCTAAATGCAAGCATCGCTGAATTTAAGTATTTCGAATGCATGTTGGAAGTGTGACGTACGTGTCGGAGGGTCAGAAGCTCCACATAGTGTCCCGGTCATTTGGCAGAATGCACGAAAGAAAGAAGATGAGTACTTCTCTCCAATTGAGGCATTCTACGTAATGTGTCAAAAAAAGAATTAAACAGGCATTCAATTCACGTGACTTCTCACCATATTAAAAAACATGTACCATTTACCAGGAGGTGTTCTTGTGTGACCCAGCTATCAGGTGGAAATTCACCCAGCCCGGAGAGGAAAAACTGGATGCAGGCGTTCCAGTGCATAATAAGAAACAGCACCACTGCAACAAACAAGGTTCTAAAGAGTCTTCTCACTGCTACAAGCTGGATGTGTAAATCCTACAAGCACGTACGAAAACACCATGCAACCATTACAATCACTCTCCATACAACAACAAAAATGTCTACTTTTGTATGCAAGAAACTGGCTATTCCTTACTTCTTCAAGTTCCAAGAAAAACCTGGTGAGTTTCGGGACACGGAGCAGACGTATCATGCTCAGAATCCTCACAAACATGAGGATCCTCATGATCTTTGAGGCCATCAGCGAGCTCGTGTCAACGTGATAGTTTTCCTGAAACAAATCAAATATGGTTTTATAGTAAGACGTCGAATAGTTGATATCATCAATGTGACTGATATTAATAAGGCCGAATAAGCAAACTCACCAAAATTATGATGAAGACATCCGCCGGAAACGCAGCCAGCAGGTCTGGAACAAACCACGAGCTTAGATAGTCTTTCTTTATCAGCTGAGGATCAAGAACGGGCACCTAGACGGAACAAAAAAGTGCGGACTGAAAATCTGTTTTGAATATAAAAACATAGACAGGTGCAGCTAAGTAAGATAATCACATTTACGTTGTTGTCATCAGTTAAACTGGACTATTTCTAAAAATGTGTGATTGGCATTATTAAGGCGTTCATCAGTAATCTGGCTAATGCAAAGGTTTAGTTTTCATTTCGTTTCTTGTTTTTCACCCAGAACGCTGTTACGGCTGGTTTCCTACCTGACCATGTTCCTTGAAGAATCCCATTCGAAAGTTTATCAAGATGTCAAAACAGAACACTATGTCTGAGATGACATTTAAAGATAACCAAATCTTGTGTGAGCTTTTGTGGATATCCTCAGAAAAGGCCATGTCCAAAGGGATGGCAAACAAGTTGAAAGATGTAAGGATGATCATGAACAGCAGGTATACATTTCTGCGAAAAAAATAAAAAAGGCTTTGAAACACAAAATCTATTGTATGTTGCTTGGTTAGCTAATTCACTCAAAGTCCCACCGCATTCAATAATGTGTCGTTGTGTCACTCATCTTTTAGCACTGAAATAGCATCTGTAAAAGGTTTTTTCCTGTGATTATGATTTATTCATGCCTTAAAAAGGCTGAAATGTAACATTTGTACTGTATACATAGATGCTTCATTTGACGTGTGAGCAGCGTGTGCTGGTGTTGCAGAAGCAGAGCTGAAACATCAGTGATGGTTATATACTGTATGTAGTATATGCACCATCCACATCTATGCCTCACATGAAGTTGTAAACAGAGGCAGTTTCAAACAGCATTTTTTTAAACCGTCTTTGGTAAATATATGGAGAAAATACTCTACAATGGATTCAAGTATTGAAATTGCACACGGTTTATCTTAAAGCGTATATAAAAACACGATTATCGATTAATCGATTGTTCAAAAGAGGGAGTTTAACTCAAATTAAATTCCTTTATGATTTTGTTTTCACATTTTCCTTCATATGCAAAGATATTTCTAGTAACAAAAAGTCCAGGGCCCTTTTCCAGTGGAAGGAATGAATGCCTTTCATGATTTAACCTCCTCAAATAAGCATTAATACAAATGATTTGTACCCCGACCCCCAAAAACACAAGATTTTGGTTAAATGTGGTGGTGCATTATTAATAAAATGAGATTTTTCCGGTTACCTGGCCCGACTCCGCGGATGTATTATACAAGTCTCTTTGTCAGACGGTTCTTTGCATTTCAATGGCATCCTTCCTGTAAACAAGTTTCAGCGAAAGGTGAAAGACGAACTCTTCTGATGCTGGTCGTGAAGCGAAGTGTACAGTTGACCGTTGCTTCCGTTGTTTTTTAAATTGCATCGAGTGAATTTGAATGATGCAGATCATCGTCATATTCATGCCGCTCCACCAGCAGCGGCTCGCCCATAGAGGGCGCTGGGGTGCCGACCTCCCTGCCAGTTTTTTATTTGTATTTAAAAAAAAAAATCTTTTAATAATCTCTCATTTTGAAAAATAATCTGTGTTAATTACATGATATTAATGGTTTTACTCTAGAATGTGTTTAGAACTCTCCAGAATGATATTTGGATGTTGGTGTAGTAGTAGTAGCCAATAGGCTGTCTTCCCTGGGCTCCAGTTCGCTCAGCCCTACAGTGCTGGAATTTAAGCCAATGGTTCCCCGGTTGCTACGCAAAAAAGTTTATATTTCGCCAATCATCGTCGTGTAATTTTAAGGTTTAGGGGCTCTGAAAATATCGCCTGTAGTACCAAGATTAGTGATGGGCGATACCACATTTTTTTGATGCGATACGATACCGATATTTTTTCTTTAAATTTAAGCGATACTGATACCGATACCGATACTGCTATCATTTTTAAAGTGTATGAGAATTTTTCATTTTTATAATAGAATATAATTACAATTAAAGACAAATTACGACTTGTACTGGCCATTAATAACATATTTATTATAAAAGGTTAATTTAACAAAAAATTTAAATGTTTAAACCACATTCTTCCAAAAATTATGATGAAATAACGTAAATCCTAAAAACATTAACTGTGCATTTTTTCACTGTCATTTTAAACAGGCCATTTTTCTTGAACTGTGTAACGGTCACCAGCTGGAGTGCCCTTGAAAACCACCAGAGGGCACTCCACATCAAACTTATCATTCACTCACAGACTACATTTCCCATAACGCACTACCCGGACTCATCAGCACTGATTTCACACACACCTGCATATCATTCACATTCACTCTATATATACCATGTGCACTTATTCACTCACTGCGAAGTCTTGTTAGCCTGTCTGCATTTCTGAGCGTTACCTGTGTCTATTCCCTGTCTTCTGGATTTGTGCCTTGTTCCCTGATTACCCTTTTGCCTCTGGTCCCTGCTTGTTTTGGTTTGTCTCTTTGTTTGGTTTGTTGCTTTGTTTGAACTGCCTGCCTGTGTATGACCCCTGCCCGTTATTTGGATTACGCCTTCGGATTACCCCCTAATAAAGCTGCAAGTGGATCTCACCTCTAAGTCTCGGAGCAGTTTCATGACAAACTGTTACACTTACTGTACAGAACTATTACTGAACTGTACTGAAGTTTCCTATCGCAAACTTTCATTTGTGTGCGCGCACAAACACACTTATTTTTATTTGCCTATTTGTACCAAGTGACAAGGGATTACACGTAATAGGTTAACTAATGACCAGCTCTTTGTACCTGGATACTTTTTGCCTCCCTGGAAAGTCTCCTGTAACGTCTTTTGTCGGACAGATGAAGACTGGGCAGAGGAAGACTGGGCACGGGCAGCTTGGTTTCGTTCAACCTCTTTATAAGTTTCAGGGTGTGTCGTTTGTAAATGTTTAAAAAGGTTGCTAGTATTATTGCTGTGTGCCACTTTTTTATCACATATATTGCATCGTGCAATATTGTAGAAAAATAGCACCACACCACGCTACTTTTCCTCTCTGCCATCGTGCCGCTCTGTTTAAAATGAATGCGTCGTCCACGTGACCACACAACTCGCGCTGCACCATCAAAATACACCCGCAGTGCATGCGGGTATGACATCAATTACGTATGGGTAAAGTCCACTACGTCATCGCGCTACAGACTGCACGCACGCACGCACGCACAGCCGGCTGGAAAGTTTTAACATTATAAACACCGTCACCGATTGACATAAACACTGCACAGCTTTGATAACATTTAGTCATGCCTTAATTAAGATATCGATACTTTATATGAAATATCGATACCTAAACAGTAGCTTTCGAGTATCGATATATCGATACTATAGCATCGATGTGCACATCCCTAACCAAGATTAGAGCAGTGCACCACTTTTTACCTTTTACCTCAGAGCGGAGTGCGAGTGCAGTATGGCGGCGCCGGCGACGTTGAATATCAATAATGTAGTCGTGGGAGTTAATCTTGCCCCAAATTCAGTAAAATCTCCACACCTGTATCCATTCGAAAGAAGAACATTAGCGGAAAAACTAATTGTAAAAGAACTCGGATCAGACAAGCCAGAAGTGAATATAACGCAAAAGGCGCGAGAAAAGGAGAAAACCTACAAGAGAACCTTTTCCCGAGGTTGGTTCGATCGAAAGGTTTGGCTTACTAGCTGTGGTTACGCCAATGCAATCTTTTGCTTCCCTTGCTTACTGTTTAAAACAAGTGCTTGTGATAGCTCGTGGACACAGACAGGGGTGACAGACCTGAAACATATGTCAGAACGCATTAAGAAACATGAACGGGCAAGAGTGCATATGGACAACTCTGTGAAGCTAGCCATGCTAGGCCGAATTAGTATAGCCACACAGCTAGATGAGGGACACCGCATTGCCATAAGAAGGCACAACAAGGAGGTGGACAGGAATCGGCATATTTTGTCAAAGATCATTGATGCCGTGAAATTTTGTGGTGCCTTTGAACTTGCTTTGCGTGGTCACGATGAGAGTGACGCATCAGAAAACCCTGGCATTTTCCTGGGTCTAATTGATCTTATGGCCTCAATCGACCGTGAGTTGGAGGTGCACCTGGAGAACGCCACTGTTTTTAAAGGCACTTCGAAGACCGTGCAAAATGAACTGTTAGACTGCGCATGTTGTCAGTTCTCAGAGACCGCATTCTGGAAGAGGTGAAACAGTCGGACTATATTGCCATTCAGGCAGACGAGACAACCGACATCTGCACTCATTGTCAGCTTGTGCTTGTGCTACGGTACATAGATGGCCACAACAACATTCAAGAACGTTTTTTTGAGTTTATCGCGCTTCCAAATGCGATCGCTGATACGATTGCCACTGCATTATTGGAAAGGCTGAGCACCATCCTTCCTGCGGGACAAGAGAGAAAATTAATTGCCAGGCCTATGATGGTGCCGCAGTGATGAGGGGTGCTACAGGTGGAGTGCAGCGTATAGTGCAAGACGTCTACGGGAGTGCATACTACGTTCACTGTTATGCGCATCAGTTGAACCTCATTATGCAGCAGGCAACATCCCAAAGATCGGGCAGTTTTTTTCAGACATTGGGGGGTTTTCTACATTTTTTTCCAAGTCATTCAAACGAACGGCAGTGCTGGATGAAGTGGTGGCACACAGACTTCCAGGTGCTTCAACAACGCGATGGAACTTCCACAGTCGTGCTGTTAACACAGTTTACGAGCACAAAGATGAACTGGTTAAGTGCTTCCAAACCATTCGAGACAGAGGAGACTTTGATGCCATATCGAAGAGAGAGGCCGGGGGTTGTATGAGAATGTTGGAAGATGAGGTTTTCTGTTTCATCCTGGCGTTATTCCACAAAATCATGCCACATGTAGACATGCTGTTTAACCATCTGCAGAAGAGGAACATAGACTCTGTCTTCATCGCAGGGATCACCCAGAGGTTCACTCACAGCATACAGGTGATCAGGTAGGCTATGATTTTGCATATTGGCTAAAAACATGCTTATGCAGCCTAAACAATAAAAACATAAATCCACATGGCTTAGCACAACAGAACCTATCATAAATATTACAATTTCGCCACCATGTTAGACTAGTGAATTTATTTGTGATGAATCTAGATAACATTGACTAGGCCCAACACAACAATAGCACATATTTTAATACAGATTTATTAAAATTATGTTTATATCTCCAGCAAGTTGGTTTCTGATACAGTAATTTCAGGGTGGACAGTGACTTGTGAAACTTATTTTGGATCAGGGACTCCGTTCCTTCTCTAGTTGAGGATGAGGAGTATAGGGGACCCGTACAGGAACCACCCCCGAAGAGAAGGAGGGCAATGGGAGAAGAAACACAACAGCAACAGAGGTAAGCAGTAATAGAAATTCTGTTTCTGTATTCTATAGCCTATATGTATTTGTGTTTGTTTGCACATTTTTGTATTCTGAATTGTCAAATCTATCTACTTTTTTTTCACATTTGTGATTTTATTAATTAGTGCTATATGGTGTGTATGTGTGAGTGAGCGAGAGAGAGAGTGATAGAGACCGCCAATAAAGCGAGTGAGTGAGTGAGTGATAGAGACCGCCAATAGAGCGAGCGAGCGAGCGAGTGAGTGAAAGCTAGTGTCTGTATTGTAATTAATAAAACTTACTTGCTCATAACAAAATTGTAACTGCTATGAATATGCTGATTTTATTGTATTGTTGAACTGAGAAATGTGAAAACTTAATGTTTTCTGTGCTTACTCTTCTACAATTATGTATAATTTCATAGGTGTGTGATACCATTATGAGCCATGCCAAGGAGAGGTTTTCTTTCACCAATCATCTCATCAGTGCCACTCTGTTGCAAGGAGACTTGTTCCCACAACACAGCAGAAAGTTCCCAGATTCAGCACTAGGAACCACGGTGGAAGCCTATCCCATGTTGGACAAAGCCAGACTTAAAACAGAACTGTCCCTTATCTATGAAAATGAGGACTTCCAGGGTTGCAGTGGTGCACTGGCTCTCTTTCAGGTTGTAATGGAAAATAACCTTCAAGACACATTCACTGAAACTGTAAGTCTTCTCAAGATCCTCATCACCACACCAATGACAACAGCAGAATCAGAGAGGTGCTTCTCTACTTTAAAGAGGATCAAAACGTTCCTTAGGAACACTATGGCACAAGATCGCCTCAACGCTCTGGCTATACTCTCTATAGAGAAGAAACTCACACGGGACATTCCAGATTTCAACACAAGGGTCATTGAGAGATTTGCCACTCAGAAAGATAGACGAGCAAAGTTCCTGTACAAATAAGAGTTCTCCATCCCCTTCACTCACTCACCCCCCCCGCATTCACTCAATCTACCTCTCTCTCTCACACACACACACACACCCCCCCCCCCCGCATTCACTCCATCTACCTCTCTCTCTCACACACACACACACACACACCCTCCCGCATTCACTCCATCTACCTCTCTCTCTCTCACACACACACACACACACCCCCCGCATTCACTCCATCTACCTCTCTCTCTCACACACACACACACACACACCCTCCCGCATTCACTCCATCTACCTCTCTCTCTCTCTCACACACACACACACACCCTCCCGCATTCACTCCATCTACCTCTCTCTCTCTCACACACACACACACACACCCCCCGCATTCACTCCATCTACCTCTCTCTCTCACACACACACACACAGCCGCCCCCCCCCCCCCCGCATTCACTCCATCTACCTCTCTCTCTCTCTCACACACACACACACACCCTCCCGCATTCACTCCATCTACCTCTCTCTCTCACACACACACACACACCCTCCCGCATTCACTCCATCTACCTCTCTCTCTCACACACACACACACACACACCCTCCCGCATTCACTCCATCTACCTCTCTCATACACAAGTCTGTCACAGACACCATATCTTAGTCTCTCTCTACTCTTTACTCTCTCTTTTTCTCTCTCTCTCTCTCACACACACACACACACACACACACACACACACACACACTCACCCTCCATCTATCTCTCCAACTCACTCACTTTGAAAGACACACACACACGCTGTCATTCTCTTACTCACTCAGTCTCTCTCTCACTCACCACACCACATTTCACACACATTTGCCATTAAAATATTGATCTTAATAGTAATGTAAATATGCTTGCTTTGTTTTTTTTTTGTTCACTTTTTCCTATCTGGACACTGAGCGATGTAACTTGTTCATTATCATTACCTGTGAGACTTGATTTCTACATGGCAGTTCAATTAATATTGTCTTTTTAGACCATTGGTATTGACTGGTTTGAGTTCTTTTATTGGTATAGGCAAGGGACATGGACTAAAATGCACCAGAATGCAGGAAATCACATCTATGAAATAAAAAAATTTCTGGGGGAGGATCCCCCCAGATGCCCACACACACACACAAACAGCCCCACCTAAAATATTTTTCACCAGCCGCCACTGGTGACAGGTGTGCACGCGCAGCTCACTGCATCACAAGCCTTGCTGTCTTTGATCTCATGCGCCTATTTGACACTTAAGCATTCTTGTTGTATTGCCAACACTGCAAGTTTTTACTGCAACATTGCATGTAAACACGTTCGTGCAGAACACCTGTTTTGGCAGATATCCATAAATCAGGACAGGGAAACACCACTCCCACAATCCGACAATGTGTCTATTATTCTATTCTCTTGAGGCGTATTCTCCTCCCCTCGCAGTGACAAAGATTGTTGCATTATACACCAGGGAATGTTATTCTAACTGACAACGTCTGTGACACCCAGACAGAAAGTAAGAGTTCCCGGCATGGAGGAGAGAGCGTGGCGGAGGTCCTGCGGGCTCACGGGGTCAAATTCGTCTTTACGTTGGTGGGAGGACACATCTCGCCCATCCTGGTGGCCTGTGAGAAACTGGGCATCCGCATCGTCGACACGCGGCACGAGGCCACGGCTGTGTTTGCAGCCGATGCCGTGGCGAGACTTTCCGGTAAGAACAAATCTAAGAAAGCAAGAGGGTCCTTCGTGTTGCATAAGGATGTTAGATGGTGATAATCTAGTGTTTTGCCCCTGTAGGCACAGTGGGTGTGGCTGCAGTCACGGCCGGACCTGGACTGACCAACACTGTCACTGCGGTGAAGAACGCTCAGATGGCCGAATCTCCTCTGCTTCTTATCGGTGGTGCAGCTGCTACTCTACTGCAGGTCAGAAAGTTACTTCAAGGTGCACTTTACATACTCTCTGCTCAGCCTGGCGTGCTGGAACACCTCTGCCTTATCTGTTCCTCATATCGCTATTGGTGTGAGATTATATCAGGTAACTGTCCGTCACAGAGCTAACCCCCTGACCGCAACAGTGAGGCTCTGAAAGTAGAAATCATTTTTTGAATTTAATTCTAAAACTTGAATATAACATTTCATGCGCAAGTTGTGAGTTTAATATTGAGTCTGTCAACAACTGTGTGTATAAGAATGCTTAACATGCTTTCTCTGCACTCATGAGATTGTGGTAGTGATGAAATTACAGGGTTTTATCTCCATGTATCTCTGACACAGTAAACTGGATGTGTATTCATCACCTCACCTCAAGGCTTATCTTAACTCTCCTGGTTCCTCCCGCCCAGTACAAGTGTACACACAGAGAGCAAATAAGTCAGCAATTACTTTTATATTATTATTGAACCGCTCTACCCGGGATCTTACGAAGCATGTTGAAGAGAAGAAACGCACTAGAAAGAAAATAACAAAGCAAATGATCTCATTTCAGTATGAACAGAAGAACAGGTGTACAGGGATGAAGCTTAAGGAACGGAGCTAAAGAAGAAACTTCAATGTTTGCTTCATTTTTTCTTAAGAATAAAATGACATGCTTTGTTTCTACTTGCCCGGTCAAGAGCTTACAGTATACTTATCTATCAAACCTTTCAGTGTAACAAGCACATCGCATTCTCATGTATATATTAACACGATGTGTTGAGTGACATTAATGATCAATTATTGTGGAGGGATTCTTTCGCTCATAATTTAATATAGAGGAGTCTCTGACACCATTGTTTGCGCATAATATTTCCTTCTGGAAGACGTATGATGCCAAACAATAAGCTATTAAAAGTAAACTGTTAGCTAGCATTATGATGTTGTGAACACTTATTCTTGTATTATAAAGTCGTTACTTTATATTTGTCGGAATACTTGTGACATTCAATGTTTCGACTTGCTCTGAACAAGAATGTCATTATATCATCATCATTATATTCAAATGAAATTCCGCACTGCTAAAATAATTTTTATTTTTGACGAAAAAGGGTTTAAGCATAAAATAAATAAGTCTATTTATCACAAAAATCTATTTATCACATATAAAAAGAGAATAGTTACTTTCACACTAAATGCTAATGATTTGTAAAAAAAAAAAAAATTCGGCCAATGGTCAATAATCTTTTTTACATATTTAAAGCACAATAAAATGTAAATGCTCCCCTAATTATTTTATATATTTTAATAAGTAAAATTCTGAATTTGTACATATTGTGTTACGCTGAATGACAATGTAACAGTATTTCAACCAAATTGTGACTTTATTGTCCAAGAAACTTTACGTTGTAAGTAAAAAGACATTTTACTTGCATTTAATGTGCTTTCTATGGACACAAAATCACTTTATCAATTTATTTCGACCCATGTATAAAACATCTGTGAAGCTATTCTAACTTCTGATGATCTTTATGGCAAGAACATAAAACTCCTTTTTTTAAATAAAATTAGGATGTGGATATAAATATGTGAGTATTGTCCTCCTAAGAATGTTTTGTCAATCTGATCCCATAAATTCTCATTGGTGCTGAAAAGTTGCAGACATAGTATATCTTACTGTAAAATACATTTGATATGAACATTCTGTTGAGTCGTGTGTGTAACGTAGAAGAGATCCTAGCTTAAGACATTAATTGTTTATGTTAATACAGCGAACAGTAATATTTTAAGTGTGTGTCATATGTGATGGTTTTGTGATCTGTTATAAATATGAAAATCTACAATTTGTACAAGAATAACCCACCACTCTTCCTCTTGACATTCGATTTTTGTGTTTTTTAGGGTAGAGGAGCCCTGCAGGATATTGACCAGATGTCTCTCTTTAAACCCCTCTGTAAGTTCTGTGCTTCAGTGAGAACAGTGAGAGAAATCGTTCCTACTGTGAGAAAAGCATTGGCCGTGGCACAGTCTGGCACACCAGGTAATGCTGCGAATGACCATTTTTTCATTTAATCATTTATCATTTTTGTGAGTGATTGAAACATGTCACTTTTCAGACAAGTTAAGATATAGTGAATCACACTTTTTAGAGAGTACATGACCTGACTCTGTGTGCATAAGTACAGTTTGATGTGTATAACAATTTCACAGGCCCAGTGTTTATCGAGCTTCCCATAGACACGCTGTACCCTTTCCATGTGGTGGAAAAAGAGTTTGCCCCTAAAAACACTCCCAAAGGTCTTATGGGCAAAATCACTGCACGGTAAAACATTTCTCACTTTTTATTTCCTCCAATTTTCTTACGCTTTATTTCATTATTAAAGGAAAGGCAATCACTTTTACGTTGAAAGTGTTTTTGTTTGTTATCCGCCAGGTATCTTAAAAATCACTTATCTAACTTATTTGCTGGAGCTTGGGAAAACCGTGATCCCTCCCCACTTCCCGTTCACATCCCGCAGGCCACAGAGGATGAGGTGAGACCTGTCAATCGTTTAATGGCCATTTGAGATGTATTATTAATTGCTTTTATGGTTGCGTCACATTAGATCTCATTTGATTCTCATCATCTTTAACATGAACCATAACAGGGCAGAATGAAATGATCTAGAAAGCTGTGACTTTTACTTCAGACACGGCAGATTAGATCTTATTTACATGACTCGGTATTCAAGTTGTTTCATTCATTTCCAGATTCAAAGATGCGTGGAACTGGTGAGCCGAGCCAAGAAACCCGTCATACTGTTGGGCAGCCAAGCAACCTTGCCGCCTACACCTGCAGATGATGTCAGGTCATTTAGCCATTCTGTCTTTACCCAGTTTGTGTCATACTCGTTCATGGAGTAGTTCATCAATCCCCTTCTGGATATTAAACCTATTGTCTTTGTGGTGCCAGTCTAGATATTTAAAGACACCCCTCCTTCATTAAACAGTAAACATTAAACATTTAATATTGACATATACTGGTTGACACCTTTACATTTTTTTAAATCATATCGTGAAAAAACCCGTTCTGCTACTTTAGACCTGCTTACTATTTATTTTTCTTTGCAATAAAGGGCATTAGAAGTATAAAATAACACTCAAAAAAAATTCTCTCAAAAAATTATATTCTCATGTGGTTCAAAACTTCTGGTTCATTTTTATGTGGAAAAGAAAATATGTTGAGAAATCATTTTGGGGCCAAGTCAATGGGGCGGTGTTGTTTGGCTACCAACAAATATCTTCTTTTGTATTCTGCAGAACAAATATTTATTTTTCTTACAAAAAAAGAGTTTAAATCTTGGTGTGAACTATCCCTTTAGGTCCGTAGTTCTCAAACGTTTTCCTTGTTGTACAGTGCATTTTCGACCCTCCCCAAAATAAAGTCGCATAATCCTAAACTAGAATTTTAAGAAACCAAAAACATATTCAGTTATACAATGCTGAAACATAAATAATTTTGGTTATTTTTCTAGTGTTTGATTGCGTGAAAAGTATGATACAAATTCCGTGTCCCCCTGGATCAATCTTGGGCCCCCCAGTTCGAGAACCACTGCTTTAGGTCCAAAGGGGTTTTATGCTCCATATGCAACCAACACAGTTACTGTATGTATTGAATAAATTGATCATATAGAATAATGCTTTAGTTGTGTAAGCATGAGCCAAAAACGGCAACAATTATTGATTTATAGCACCCGGACATGTAACTCATGGTTGAAGTTTGAACTCTCTTTTTGGATGTGTGTCTTACAGAAAGGCCCTAGAGTCTTTAGGCATTCCTTGCTTCCTGGGTGGGATGTCTCGGGGCATGCTGGGAAAGAACAGTCTACTGCACATCAGACAGAACAGGAGAGATGCCTTGAAAGATGCTGATCTTGTGCTGCTGGCAGGTGAGTAACAGCGCCATCTAGTGTCTTTTTATTTTCTATGGTTTTATACTGTTCGGAATGCTTAGAAAACTAAGCTATTCTTTTTCTAGATGTCAATACATGATTTGTTTTGGTTTGTAGGCACAGTGTGTGACTTCAGATTGGGTTATGGAAGGGTGCTGAACGGACGGAGTAAAATCATTGCAGTTAACAGAGACAGAAGTCAGCTATTGAAGAACTCGGACATGTTCTGCAAACCAACAGTGGCCATTCAAGGTGAAGAAGTGCAGTTTAATTTCTTTCCTGAATACATAATGTATAATACATTAATGAAAATAAAATTCTCTGTACTATAGTATTAACTATAGTATCTAACTAGTTTTAATTCATTAACTGTAATAGGCCTATACTGAATTGAACACCCTATACCGGAGTATCTTGACATTTTACTACAGTTTACTATAGTAAATATTATAGTATACTCTACTACAGTATTTTATCATTTGGGCACATCATTTACATTACACACTTACAATCTTGTGATCAATGTTTTGTAAAGAGACTGTACTTTATTGTGTATATTATATGTATATAAAATATGTATATCTTTTGGGACCTTTTGAAGTTTAAAAAGCTCTGCACTAAATAAACTAGAATCAAAATCCATCTGTAGTGGACATGAAATGGTAAATGCGTCACATGATTTGGGAGGGGTCGTGAGATATGTAGGAAGTGGTTATCGGGCACCTGCTCACCTGTTGTGGGTCAGGAGGGGGTGAATGGGGAGTACGTGTACTCTTTGTTGACCAGCAATTTATTTTTGCAACATGTTTGTGGAGTAATAATTGGAGTATTGGAAAGCTTTCTGTTTTTTGTATGTATGATGTCCTTTTTGATGCGTCACAAATACAGCACTCCCAGTTTAGCCGCTCAGCGGATTACAGCTACATCATATTTGTATAATTTAAGTTATAACCTGTGTATACATACAGTACATATACACTACTAAAAAAGGGTTCTACACTGACAATTTATTTTCCAAATGTTTCAGGCGATGCTGGCTCTTTCCTCCTGCGTCTCTCTAAAGCCCTCAAGGGACACAGATGCCCAGAGGAATGGCCTCAAAGTCTGAAAGAAGGAGATTACGTCAAAGAGAAAACTAACAGGTGAACTTTCCCCACCTTTTCTATTCTTGCTTGCATGTCAGCTTTGTCTCAGGAGACTGAATGTGTAAACCTATGACCTATAACTCCCTTTAGTTTCATCTCGCTGCCTATTTGTTTATCTCAGAGCCAAAGCAGATGAGAAGACAGAGATGCATCTGAATCCTCTGAATGTTCTGCACCGGGTGGATGAGCTTTTGAATGAGGACAGCATCATAGTGGCCGCCGGGGGAGATTTTGTCGGCAGTGCTGCTTATATCATGAGGCGGCGCGGCCCGCTGCGCTGGCTAGACCCAGATTAGCAGGACTATCGATATTTTTTGACCTGTTTGTGAACATCTAAAGCACCGTTTTGAAGGAATTGATGATTCTGTTTTCTGCTATTCACTCCAGGAGCTTTTGGGACTCTGGGTGTTGGAGGAGGTTTTGCTCTGGGGGCCAAGCTCTGTCGACCTGACTCTGAGGGAAGACTGTAAAGAAGTTAAATTGTATTGAATGCTTTGATATTGATCTCTGTTTGACCAGAGGACCTAGCTGACCTGACTGTAGTGACATTTGCCCCAGTTATTGAAACAGCTTTTCCCACGTGGTGCGATGTGTGTGTTACAGGTTTGGATCATTTACGGTGATGGTTCCCTTGGATACAGTGTAGCTGAATTTGATACCTTTACACGCCACAAGGTGGGGAAAACACGGCCAAACCTCACATATAAATAGTTTACATATCTATTTAAAAGACAGGACAGGGCGTAATAGGGTTTTGGATTACATTTGATTTATTTACAAATGAATTAAAAAATCATAACATTTTTAACCCTTTCCATATGCGATCAACAGCAGATGAAGCATGTTATGTGATTGTCCCCATAGACTTATATTGTAAGTGCATAATGCATAAATGCAGTATATAAGCCAGAACGATTGTAAATGAGCTTTTTTTTCACGTCATGTCAGACACCAGTGATCGCTCTGGTCGGAAATGATGCCTGCTGGAGTCAGATCTCCAGAGAACAAGTGCCTTTGCTCGGGAGCAATGTAGCCTGTGGTCTCGCCTTCACAGGTGAGATGGTTTACTCTAATAATATTTTCAAAATGTTGTCATAAATGTAGGATTTAGCACGAGTTTGAAGTTTACAGTACACCTCCCGAGTCTTCAAAAAAATATGTGGATCAAGATGTTTTTCAGAAAAAGGATATTGTTGCATGTATGTTCTTTGACCTGTGATGTCATATTACTAACCAGGGAAATTATTTACTTGAATGTTGTTGTACCGTACAGTTCAACTACGTGTAAAATCGCTTTAAAAGAGAAGTCTGGGTCACAGTTATTTACCATTTTTGTTATTTAGTAATTTATTGTTGAGTCTTCCGTAGCACCTGTGACATTATAGGATTGCATAGTGTCCAGCAGTTGTACACTCAAGGAATACAGCAGCACTGACATTTGACTTTCTTCTATACTGTATTTGGATACAAAAGTATGAATTCGTTTTTTTCTTGTTTTCTGCTTGCAGATTATCACATCGTAGCTGATGGCTATGGGGGCAAGGGTTACCTGGTTGGGCGACAGGATGAGTCACAACTTGATGACATCATTAAAAAGGCACAGAAGGAAAGTAGAGAGGGAAAAGCCATTCTGTTAAACGTTCTGATTGGGAAAACCAACTTCAGGGAGGGCTCTATCTCCGTCTAAACAGCGACACTGTGCACGATCCTGCCTAGAAACCCAAAGTTCTCTTTTATGTTTTACATTTCGATTTTATGTTTTAATTTTAAAGCCTAATTAATTTATATGCGGTGCACATTTCAGTACATTTACAGACTGACTTGTTAAAACAAAAAGAAGTTAAGTTATTGGAATGGAAGCAGAGTATCAAATGTGTGCAACAACATACCAGATTGCAGCGGTGTTGTAACTAGGACAGTTTTTAAAGTTAAATTGGGTGAAACTCAGAAAAAGGACAGGTTGTGGTCATCTTTCTCTCCACCAGAAATAAGACAATATTTCGCTCAAAGAGAGCTGATGTTTAATACATTTTTACATTGTGACATTATTTTATAAGTAAGCACATACATTTACCCAATGTCTCAGTGTTGTATTGGGGAAATAAGGCTTATTTTTTTCTCGTAATACTTAATTTGACAAGTACCATGTTGTAGAATTTGTTGTACTGGCTTTAATTTATGCTTATTTTATTTATATTACGTACTGTATTACAGTATGAGAATCACCATTTAGAATAATGAGAATTATTGAAACCTCCTATACAGGACCCATAACAATGAACTTTTTTTATTAATGTACTTAAAGTAGGTCACAATCGCAAAAATTATTTATTTAAGAAAAATATAAGTTGTATACGGTGGCCTGGACATGTTTTTTTTCTTGAAGTTCACCCATTTCCTTAAGGAGCAGCAGTGCCTTAGTGTGTCGCTTTGGAAGATCAGAAATGTTGTGGTCCTTTCAATATTTATTTCATGTTTTCCAAGCACATTAATATATGACAATGAAGGACTGATCTGTGTGTTAGTGTGGCTGCTTGTGTGATATATGCAATAGTGTTGAATCTTTTTCATTCAACGGTGTGCCTGAAACTGAAGACCATGACTTTGCAGTTACAGTTATTGTGCATGCTTACTGTATGACGGAATCAGTGGATCATCAAATTGAAGTTTAGAAACATGTTAGTTTTAATCTAAGTATTACCGTAAAATATATTTATAAGAACCTCTGGAAATAAGTAGTCTGTATTTTTTCAATCTGAGACCTTTCTATATCACAGTTCTTTTCCTCAGGTTTGTGATTCACAGAATCATTTAGGTATTGTTATATAATTCATCAAGATGTTTTGATTGCAATAAAATCACGAAAGACTCATAAACATCATTGAGAACAGCATCTTATTTCACGCCTTCTGATATTCAGAAGCTTCTGGGGCTTGTGAGTGGGCTCCCAGTGGAGAAGATGATTCTGGTAAAGGTTGCTGGACAACCTGGTCTCCTTGGTCCGGCCTCAAGCTGAGTCTCTGGAGCATTTGAAGAAGCCGCTTTAGGACCAAAGGCCTTAACCAGGATCGCTTTAAAGCTGATTTAGGTCATAACCACCAAATGTGGATTTATAATCCCGCTTACTTTCTCCTTCCTCCATAGCATTACACTACTGCAAAGGTATTTTCATCTTCAAATAATGTCAAATTAAAAGATAAGATGGCCAAAACTGTGACTTGAGCACTAAAGGGCAAACCACTAAATGTTTCCATATGTTAACACTAGTATTGACAAGAACCAACGAAGCCCAAAAAATCAGAGACAAGTGTGTGAACGTTTCTTAGTTTTAATTAATAAGCACTCCATCTTCTTCACACTTGATCTTCATTTTCATCCTCCGCAGCACCTTCTGTAAAGCACACAAACAAAACACTTTAGCAGAGAGTTAATGCATACATAATACACCAACATAAGCTGAACTTCTGAGCTTTGTTTTGAGCATTGCTAAATGGACTGTAACGTCACTCGCATTGTTTTTTCAGCATAAAGACTTTTTTTAAAGCCACTACACCCAGTCTGACTGCTTTGAAAAGGCTTCGTACGCTCGATATCTGAAAGGTGCTGATGAGCCGCTTCCCGCAGATCAGCGATCACATCAGGAAAGCTCTTCTCAAGTTCCTGCAGCTTGTCCACAGACAAGGAAAAAAGTGTGCAGGAACTTAAGGCACGAAGTTGAGCAGGCTGCTGTCCTCCCAAGAGCAAACTGATCTCTGCAAAGACATAACAGAGAAATCCAAATAGAAAAAACATTCAATATATAAGCAAGAAACTTAACTACAAGCCAAATACGTCATAACACTTTAATAGAGTACGGCATTTCTCCATCAAATGATCAAAACAAGTAGATCTACAGTAAGTCAACATAAAAAGTAGACTGGCGGTACAGTATATACTGTATGTATATTTTCTTTTAAATATACCAATGGCACACTTAAAGGTTTTTCGGTCGTTTTCCAAGTTGTCCGAATTATGTCTGAATTCTTTCACACATACTACCAGCTTCCTGTCAAAAGTAGGAAGTTCTTGGTAAAAATGATATGATGTGTGTCTCTGTAAAGTTCAAACTGAATTAAAGCAAGTTTCTCATACACCACCTCCAAAGTACTCTCCAGACAAGAGCTCCTGCTGGAAAGACTTGATCTCCTCGTGTACCCGTCCACGCTCGATGAAGAACATCCTGTCAGCAGGACCGTTCCGTTGGATGATGATGTCGCCTGTCTGGAAGATTTCGCACTCCAGCTTCATCAGAACGGCCTCGATCAGCGTGACATCGCCACTAGCAAACAGCCATCCCTTCATCAAGTTTGGGCACATGACTTTCATAACATCCTACAGTACGAAACATGAATGTCTTTTAGCTTTGAGCTCATGAATATGCTAATTTGCTCCTACACATGAACAAAATCAACTTTTAGAAGGTATACACATTTACACTCTTTTGATCGGTCAGTGACAACATTTGACAAAATGGTATAACTGCACACATCAGTTCATATTTTAAAAAATCTAACTTTCTCAATTTGACAAACCTTTTTTAGCGATTCTTGCAGGAGGCCAAGACAGCTCCTTTTCTGTTGCCATCTGTAGCCTGCAATGGCACGCTTGCGCAATGCCTTGGGCAGATGTTCGAAGTTTTTCAGCTACAGATGTAACATATCAAATATGCCATTATATTATCTGACGTACCTTCAGTTCATTTAATAAAAATGAGCAAATGTTACAAAAGAGCACCTCTTTTACGTTCGCATTGCTAGCTGCAAATGTTGCTATCTGCAAAGCAACAAGTGCAATAAACATCGATCGGCCGATCACAATACTTATGATGGCGGCCCATTGTTCTTCAATACCTACAAATCAGAGAAACACATCCATGCAAACGCCATTATTGCATCTTTTTACATCCTTTTTGAGTGCTGCTTGCTTTTACTAGGTTGTGGTAAGTTTTATTGTTAAGGATTTGGTCAAAGCCCTGAGTTCGTCTAAATGCAAGCATCGCTGAATTTAAGTATTTCGAATGCATGTTGGAAGTGTGACGTACGTGTCGGAGGGTCAGAAGCTCCACATAGTGTCCCGGTCATTTGGCAGAATGCACGAAAGAAAGAAGATGAGTACTTCTCTCCAATTGAGGCATTCTACGTAATGTGTCAAAAAAAGAATTAAACAGGCATTCAATTCACGTGACTTCTCACCATATTAAAAAACATGTACCATTTACCAGGAGGTGTTCTTGTGTGACCCAGCTATCAGGTGGAAATTCACCCAGCCCGGAGAGGAAAAACTGGATGCAGGCGTTCCAGTGCATAATAAGAAACAGCACCACTGCAACAAACAAGGTTCTAAAGAGTCTTCTCACTGCTACAAGCTGGATGTGTAAATCCTACAAGCACGTACGAAAACACCATGCAACCATTACAATCACTCTCCATACAACAACAAAAATGTCTACTTTTGTATGCAAGAAACTGGCTATTCCTTACTTCTTCAAGTTCCAAGAAAAACCTGGTGAGTTTCGGGACACGGAGCAGACGTATCATGCTCAGAATCCTCACAAACATGAGGATCCTCATGATCTTTGAGGCCATCAGCGAGCTCGTGTCAACGTGATAGTTTTCCTGAAACAAATCAAATATGGTTTTATAGTAAGACGTCGAATAGTTGATATCATCAATGTGACTGATATTAATAAGGCCGAATAAGCAAACTCACCAAAATTATGATGAAGACATCCGCCGGAAACGCAGCCAGCAGGTCTGGAACAAACCACGAGCTTAGATAGTCTTTCTTTATCAGCTGAGGATCAAGAACGGGCACCTAGACGGAACAAAAAAGTGCGGACTGAAAATCTGTTTTGAATATAAAAACATAGACAGGTGCAGCTAAGTAAGATAATCACATTTACGTTGTTGTCATCAGTTAAACTGGACTATTTCTAAAAATGTGTGATTGGCATTATTAAGGCGTTCATCAGTAATCTGGCTAATGCAAAGGTTTAGTTTTCATTTCGTTTCTTGTTTTTCACCCAGAACGCTGTTACGGCTGGTTTCCTACCTGACCATGTTCCTTGAAGAATCCCATTCGAAAGTTTATCAAGATGTCAAAACAGAACACTATGTCTGAGATGACATTTAAAGATAACCAAATCTTGTGTGAGCTTTTGTGGATATCCTCAGAAAAGGCCATGTCCAAAGGGATGGCAAACAAGTTGAAAGATGTAAGGATGATCATGAACAGCAGGTATACATTTCTGCGAAAAAAATAAAAAAGGCTTTGAAACACAAAATCTATTGTATGTTGCTTGGTTAGCTAATTCACTCAAAGTCCCACCGCATTCAATAATGTGTCGTTGTGTCACTCATCTTTTAGCACTGAAATAGCATCTGTAAAAGGTTTTTTCCTGTGATTATGATTTATTCATGCCTTAAAAAGGCTGAAATGTAACATTTGTACTGTATACATAGATGCTTCATTTGACGTGTGAGCAGCGTGTGCTGGTGTTGCAGAAGCAGAGCTGAAACATCAGTGATGGTTATATACTGTATGTAGTATATGCACCATCCACATCTATGCCTCACATGAAGTTGTAAACAGAGGCAGTTTCAAACAGCATTTTTTTAAACCGTCTTTGGTAAATATATGGAGAAAATACTCTACAATGGATTCAAGTATTGAAATTGCACACGGTTTATCTTAAAGCGTATATAAAAACACGATTATCGATTAATCGATTGTTCAAAAGAGGGAGTTTAACTCAAATTAAATTCCTTTATGATTTTGTTTTCACATTTTCCTTCATATGCAAAGATATTTCTAGTAACAAAAAGTCCAGGGCCCTTTTCCAGTGGAAGGAATGAATGCCTTTCATGATTTAACCTCCTCAAATAAGCATTAATACAAATGATTTGTACCCCGACCCCCAAAAACACAAGATTTTGGTTAAATGTGGTGGTGCATTATTAATAAAATGAGATTTTTCCGGTTACCTGGCCCGACTCCGCGGATGTATTATACAAGTCTCTTTGTCAGACGGTTCTTTGCATTTCAATGGCATCCTTCCTGTAAACAAGTTTCAGCGAAAGGTGAAAGACGAACTCTTCTGATGCTGGTCGTGAAGCGAAGTGTACAGTTGACCGTTGCTTCCGTTGTTTTTTAAATTGCATCGAGTGAATTTGAATGATGCAGATCATCGTCATATTCATGCCGCTCCACCAGCAGCGGCTCGCCCATAGAGGGCGCTGGGGTGCCGACCTCCCTGCCAGTTTTTTATTTGTATTTAAAAAAAAAAATCTTTTAATAATCTCTCATTTTGAAAAATAATCTGTGTTAATTACATGATATTAATGGTTTTACTCTAGAATGTGTTTAGAACTCTCCAGAATGATATTTGGATGTTGGTGTAGTAGTAGTAGCCAATAGGCTGTCTTCCCTGGGCTCCAGTTCGCTCAGCCCTACAGTGCTGGAATTTAAGCCAATGGTTCCCCGGTTGCTACGCAAAAAAGTTTATATTTCGCCAATCATCGTCGTGTAATTTTAAGGTTTAGGGGCTCTGAAAATATCGCCTGTAGTACCAAGATTAGTGATGGGCGATACCACATTTTTTTGATGCGATACGATACCGATATTTTTTCTTTAAATTTAAGCGATACTGATACCGATACCGATACTGCTATCATTTTTAAAGTGTATGAGAATTTTTCATTTTTATAATAGAATATAATTACAATTAAAGACAAATTACGACTTGTACTGGCCATTAATAACATATTTATTATAAAAGGTTAATTTAACAAAAAATTTAAATGTTTAAACCACATTCTTCCAAAAATTATGATGAAATAACGTAAATCCTAAAAACATTAACTGTGCATTTTTTCACTGTCATTTTAAACAGGCCATTTTTCTTGAACTGTGTAACGGTCACCAGCTGGAGTGCCCTTGAAAACCACCAGAGGGCACTCCACATCAAACTTATCATTCACTCACAGACTACATTTCCCATAACGCACTACCCGGACTCATCAGCACTGATTTCACACACACCTGCATATCATTCACATTCACTCTATATATACCATGTGCACTTATTCACTCACTGCGAAGTCTTGTTAGCCTGTCTGCATTTCTGAGCGTTACCTGTGTCTATTCCCTGTCTTCTGGATTTGTGCCTTGTTCCCTGATTACCCTTTTGCCTCTGGTCCCTGCTTGTTTTGGTTTGTCTCTTTGTTTGGTTTGTTGCTTTGTTTGAACTGCCTGCCTGTGTATGACCCCTGCCCGTTATTTGGATTACGCCTTCGGATTACCCCCTAATAAAGCTGCAAGTGGATCTCACCTCTAAGTCTCGGAGCAGTTTCATGACAAACTGTTACACTTACTGTACAGAACTATTACTGAACTGTACTGAAGTTTCCTATCGCAAACTTTCATTTGTGTGCGCGCACAAACACACTTATTTTTATTTGCCTATTTGTACCAAGTGACAAGGGATTACACGTAATAGGTTAACTAATGACCAGCTCTTTGTACCTGGATACTTTTTGCCTCCCTGGAAAGTCTCCTGTAACGTCTTTTGTCGGACAGATGAAGACTGGGCAGAGGAAGACTGGGCACGGGCAGCTTGGTTTCGTTCAACCTCTTTATAAGTTTCAGGGTGTGTCGTTTGTAAATGTTTAAAAAGGTTGCTAGTATTATTGCTGTGTGCCACTTTTTTATCACATATATTGCATCGTGCAATATTGTAGAAAAATAGCACCACACCACGCTACTTTTCCTCTCTGCCATCGTGCCGCTCTGTTTAAAATGAATGCGTCGTCCACGTGACCACACAACTCGCGCTGCACCATCAAAATACACCCGCAGTGCATGCGGGTATGACATCAATTACGTATGGGTAAAGTCCACTACGTCATCGCGCTACAGACTGCACGCACGCACGCACGCACAGCCGGCTGGAAAGTTTTAACATTATAAACACCGTCACCGATTGACATAAACACTGCACAGCTTTGATAACATTTAGTCATGCCTTAATTAAGATATCGATACTTTATATGAAATATCGATACCTAAACAGTAGCTTTCGAGTATCGATATATCGATACTATAGCATCGATGTGCACATCCCTAACCAAGATTAGAGCAGTGCACCACTTTTTACCTTTTACCTCAGAGCGGAGTGCGAGTGCAGTATGGCGGCGCCGGCGACGTTGAATATCAATAATGTAGTCGTGGGAGTTAATCTTGCCCCAAATTCAGTAAAATCTCCACACCTGTATCCATTCGAAAGAAGAACATTAGCGGAAAAACTAATTGTAAAAGAACTCGGATCAGACAAGCCAGAAGTGAATATAACGCAAAAGGCGCGAGAAAAGGAGAAAACCTACAAGAGAACCTTTTCCCGAGGTTGGTTCGATCGAAAGGTTTGGCTTACTAGCTGTGGTTACGCCAATGCAATCTTTTGCTTCCCTTGCTTACTGTTTAAAACAAGTGCTTGTGATAGCTCGTGGACACAGACAGGGGTGACAGACCTGAAACATATGTCAGAACGCATTAAGAAACATGAACGGGCAAGAGTGCATATGGACAACTCTGTGAAGCTAGCCATGCTAGGCCGAATTAGTATAGCCACACAGCTAGATGAGGGACACCGCATTGCCATAAGAAGGCACAACGAGGAGGTGGACAGGAATCGGCATATTTTGTCAAAGATCATTGATGCCGTGAAATTTTGTGGTGCCTTTGAACTTGCTTTGCGTGGTCACGATGAGAGTGACGCATCAGAAAACCCTGGCATTTTCCTGGGTCTAATTGATCTTATGGCCTCAATCGACCGTGAGTTGGAGGTGCACCTGGAGAACGCCACTGTTTTTAAAGGCACTTCGAAGACCGTGCAAAATGAACTGTTAGACTGCGCATGTTGTCAGTTCTCAGAGACCGCATTCTGGAAGAGGTGAAACAGTCGGACTATATTGCCATTCAGGCAGACGAGACAACCGACATCTGCACTCATTGTCAGCTTGTGCTTGTGCTACGGTACATAGATGGCCACAACAACATTCAAGAACGTTTTTTTGAGTTTATCGCGCTTCCAAATGCGATCGCTGATACGATTGCCACTGCATTATTGGAAAGGCTGAGCACCATCCTTCCTGCGGGACAAGAGAGAAAATTAATTGCCCAGGCCTATGATGGTGCCGCAGTGATGAGGGGTGCTACAGGTGGAGTGCAGCGTATAGTGCAAGACGTCTACGGGAGTGCATACTACGTTCACTGTTATGCGCATCAGTTGAACCTCATTATGCAGCAGGCAACATCCCAAAGATCGGGCAGTTTTTTTCAGACATTGGGGGGTTTTCTACATTTTTTTCCAAGTCATTCAAACGAACGGCAGTGCTGGATGAAGTGGTGGCACACAGACTTCCAGGTGCTTCAACAACGCGATGGAACTTCCACAGTCGTGCTGTTAACACAGTTTACGAGCACAAAGATGAACTGGTTAAGTGCTTCCAAACCATTCGAGACAGAGGAGACTTTGATGCCATATCGAAGAGAGAGGCCGGGGGTTGTATGAGAATGTTGGAAGATGAGGTTTTCTGTTTCATCCTGGCGTTATTCCACAAAATCATGCCACATGTAGACATGCTGTTTAACCATCTGCAGAAGAGGAACATAGACTCTGTCTTCATCGCAGGGATCACCCAGAGGTTCACTCACAGCATACAGGTGATCAGGTAGGCTATGATTTTGCATATTGGCTAAAAACATGCTTATGCAGCCTAAACAATAAAAACATAAATCCACATGGCTTAGCACAACAGAACCTATCATAAATATTACAATTTCGCCACCATGTTAGACTAGTGAATTTATTTGTGATGAATCTAGATAACATTGACTAGGCCCAACACAACAATAGCACATATTTTAATACAGATTTATTAAAATTATGTTTATATCTCCAGCAAGTTGGTTTCTGATACAGTAATTTCAGGGTGGACAGTGACTTGTGAAACTTATTTTGGATCAGGGACTCCGTTCCTTCTCTAGTTGAGGATGAGGAGTATAGGGGACCCGTACAGGAACCACCCCCGAAGAGAAGGAGGGCAATGGGAGAAGAAACACAACAGCAACAGAGGTAAGCAGTAATAGAAATTCTGTTTCTGTATTCTATAGCCTATATGTATTTGTGTTTGTTTGCACATTTTTGTATTCTGAATTGTCAAATCTATCTACTTTTTTTTCACATTTGTGATTTTATTAATTAGTGCTATATGGTGTGTATGTGTGAGTGAGCGAGAGAGAGAGAGTGATAGAGACCGCCAATAAAGCGAGTGAGTGAGTGAGTGAGTGATAGAGACCGCCAATAGAGCGAGCGAGCGAGCGAGTGAGTGAAAGCTAGTGTCTGTATTGTAATTAATAAAACTTACTTGCTCATAACAAAATTGTAACTGCTATGAATATGCTGATTTTATTGTATTGTTGAACTGAGAAATGTGAAAACTTAATGTTTTCTGTGCTTACTCTTCTACAATTATGTATAATTTCATAGGTGTGTGATACCATTATGAGCCATGCCAAGGAGAGGTTTTCTTTCACCAATCATCTCATCAGTGCCACTCTGTTGCAAGGAGACTTGTTCCCACAACACAGCAGAAAGTTCCCAGATTCAGCACTAGGAACCACGGTGGAAGCCTATCCCATGTTGGACAAAGCCAGACTTAAAACAGAACTGTCCCTTATCTATGAAAATGAGGACTTCCAGGGTTGCAGTGGTGCACTGGCTCTCTTTCAGGTTGTAATGGAAAATAACCTTCAAGACACATTCACTGAAACTGTAAGTCTTCTCAAGATCCTCATCACCACACCAATGACAACAGCAGAATCAGAGAGGTGCTTCTCTACTTTAAAGAGGATCAAAACGTTCCTTAGGAACACTATGGCACAAGATCGCCTCAACGCTCTGGCTATACTCTCTATAGAGAAGAAACTCACACGGGACATTCCAGATTTCAACACAAGGGTCATTGAGAGATTTGCCACTCAGAAAGATAGACGAGCAAAGTTCCTGTACAAATAAGAGTTCTCCATCCCCTTCACTCACTCACCCCCCCCGCATTCACTCAATCTACCTCTCTCTCTCACACACACACACACACCCTCCCGCATTCACTCCATCTACCTCTCTCTCTCTCACACACACACACACACACCCCCCGCATTCACTCCATCTACCTCTCTCTCTCTCACACACACACACACACACACCCCCCGCATTCACTCCATCTACCTCTCTCTCTCACACACACACACACCCTCCCGCATTCACTCCATCTACCTCTCTCTCTCACACACACACCCTCCCGCATTCACTCCATCCACCTCTCTCTCTCTCTCACACACACACACACACACCCTCCCGCATTCACTCCATCCACCTCTCTCTCTCACACACACACACACACCCTCCCGCATTCACTCCATCTACCTCTCTCTCTCACACACACACACACCCCCCCCCGCATTCACTCCATCTACCTCTCTCTCTCACACACACACACACACCCTCCCGCATTCACTCCATCTACCTCTCTCTCTCACACACACACACACACCCTCCCGCATTCACTCCATCTACCTCTCTCTCTCACACACACACACACACACACCCCCCGCATTCACTCCATCTACCTCTCTCTCTCTCACACACACACACACACACACCCCCCGCATTCACTCCATCTACCTCTCTCTCTCACACACACACACACACCCTCCCGCATTCACTCCATCTACCTCTCTCTCTCACACACACACACACACCCTCCCGCATTCACTCCATCTACCTCTCTCTCTCACACACACACACACACCCTCCCGCATTCACTCCATCTACCTCTCTCTCTCACACACACACACACACCCTCCCGCATTCACTCCATCTACCTCTCTCATACACAAGCCTGTCACAGACACCATATCTTAGTCTCTCTCTACTCTTTACTCTCTCTTTTTCTCTCTCTCTCTCTCACACACACACACACACACTCACCCTCCATCTATCTCTCCAACTCACTCACTTTGAAAGACACACACACACGCTATCATTCTCTTACTCACTCAGTCTCTCTCTCACTCACCACACCACATTTCACACACATTTGCCATTAAAATATTGATCTTAATAGTAATGTAACTATGCTTGCTTTGTTTTTTTTTTTGTTCACTTTTTCCTATCTGGACACTGAGCGATGTAACTTGTTCATTATCATTACCTGTGAGACTTGATTTCTACATGGCAGTTCAATTAATATTGTCTTTTTAGACCATTGGTATTGACTGGTTTGAGTTCTTTTATTGGTATAGGCAAAGGACATGGACAAAAATGCACCAGAATGCAGGAAATCACATCTATGAAATTAAAAAATTTCTGGGGGAGGATCCCCCCAGATGCCCACACACACACACAAACAGCCCCACCTAAAATATTTTTCACCAGCCGCCACTGGTGACAGGTGTGCACGCGCAGCTCACTGCATCACAAGCCTTGCTGTCTTTGATCTCATGCGCCTATTTGACACTTAAGCATTCTTGTTGTATTGCCAACACTGCAAGTTTTTACTGTAACATTGCATGTAAACACGTTCGTGCAGAACACCTGTTTTGGCAGATATCCATAAATCAGGACAGGGAAACACCACTCCCACAATCCGACAATGTGTCTATTATGCTATTCTCTTGAGGCGTATTCTCCTCCCCTCGCAGTGACAAAGATTGTTGCATTATACACCAGGGAATGTTATTCTAACTGTCAACGTCTGTGACACCCAGACAGAAAGTAAGAGTCCCCGGCATGGAGGAGAGAGCGTGGCGGAGGTCCTGCGGGCTCACGGGGTCAAATCTAAGAAAGCAAGAGGGTCCTTCGTGTTGCATGAGGATGTTAGATGGTGATAATCTAGTGTTTTGCCCCTGTAGGCACAGTGGGTGTGGCTGCAGTCACGGCCGGACCTGGACTGACCAACACTGTCACTGCGGTGAAGAACGCTCAGATGGCCGAATCTCCTCTGCTTCTTATCGGTGGTGCAGCTGCTACTCTACTGCAGGTCAGAAAGTTACTTCAAGGTGCACTTTACATACTCTCTGCTCAGCCTGGCGTGCTGGAACACCTCTGCCTTATCTGTTCCTCATATCGCTATTGGTGTGAGATTATATCAGGTAACTGTCCGTCACAGAGGTAACCCCCTGACCGCAACAGTGAGGCTCTGAAAGTAGAAATCATTTTATGAATTTAATTCTAAAACTTGAATATAACATTTCATGCGCAAGTTGTGAGTTTAATATTGAGTCTGTCAACAACTGTGTGTATAAGAATGCTTAACATGCTTTCTCTGCACTCATGAGATTGTGGTAGTGATGAAATTACAGGGTTTTATCTCCATGTATCTCTGACACAGTAAACTGGATGTGTATTCATCACCTCACCTCAAGGCTTATCTTAACTCTCCTGGTTCCTCCCGCCCAGTACAAGTGTACACACAGAGAGCAAATAAGTCAGCAATTACTTTTATATTATTATTGAACCGCTCTACCCGGGATCTTACGAAGCATGTTGAAGAGAAGAAACGCACTAGAAAGAAAATAACAAAGCAAATGATCTCATTTCAGTATGAACAGAAGAACAGGTGTACAGGAATGAAGCTTAAGGAACGGAGCTAAAGAAGAAACTTCAATGTTTGCTTCATTTTTTCTTAAGAATAAAATGACATGCTTTGTTTCTACTTGCCCGGTCAAGAGCTTACAGTATACTTATCTATCAAACCTTTCAGTGTAACAAGCACATCGCATTCTCATGTATATATTAACACGATGTGTTGAGTGACATTAATGATCAATTATTGTGGAGGGATTCTTTCGCTCATAATTTAATATAGAGGAGTCTCTGACACCATTGTTTGCGCATAATATTTCCTTCTGGAAGACGTATGATGCCAAACAATAAGCTATTAAAAGTAAACTGTTAGCTAGCATTATGATGTTGTGAACACTTATTCTTGTATTATAAAGTCGTTACTTTATATTTGTCGGAATACTTGTGACATTCAATGTTTCGACTTGCTCTGAACAAGAATGTCATTATATCATCATCATTATATTCAAATGAAATTCCGCACTGCTAAAATAATTTTTATTTTTGACGAAAAAGGGTTTAAGCATAAAATAAATAAGTCTATTTATCACAAAAATCTATTTATCACATATAAAAAGAGAATAGTTACTTTCACACTAAATGCTAATGATTTGTAAAAAAAAAAAATTCGGCCAATGGTCAATAATCTTTTTTACATATTTAAAGCACAATAAAATGTAAATGCTCCCCTAATTATTTTATATATTTTAATAAGTAAAATTCTGAATTTGTACATATTGTGTTACGCTGAATGACAATGTAACAGTATTTCAACCAAATTGTGACTTTATTGTCCAAGAAACTTTACGTTGTAAGTAAAAAGACATTTTACTTGCATTTAATGTGCTTTCTATGGACACAAAATCACTTTATCAATTTATTTCGACCCATGTATAAAACATCTGTGAAGCTATTCTAACTTCTGATGATCTTTATGGCAAGAACATAAAACTCCTTTTTTTAAATAAAATTAGGATGTGGATATAAATATGTGAGTATTGTCCTCCTAAGAATGTTTTGTCAATCTGATCCCATAAATTCTCATTGGTGCTGAAAAGTTGCAGACATAGTATATCTTACTGTAAAATACATTTGATATGAACATTCTGTTGAGTCGTGTGTGTAACGTAGAAGAGATCCTAGCTTAAGACATTAATTGTTTATGTTAATACAGCGAACAGTAATATTTTAAGTGTGTGTCATATGTGATGGTTTTGTGATCTGTTATAAATATGAAAATCTACAATTTGTACAAGAATAACCCACCACTCTTCCTCTTGACATTCGATTTTTGTGTTTTTTAGGGTAGAGGAGCCCTGCAGGATATTGACCAGATGTCTCTCTTTAAACCCCTCTGTAAGTTCTGTGCTTCAGTGAGAACAGTGAGAGAAATCGTTCCTACTGTGAGAAAAGCATTGGCCGTGGCACAGTCTGGCACACCAGGTAATGCTGCGAATGACCATTTTTTCATTTAATCATTTATCATTTTTGTGAGTGATTGAAACATGTCACTTTTCAGACAAGTTAAGATATAGTGAATCACACTTTTTAGAGAGTACATGACCTGACTCTGTGTGCATAAGTACAGTTTGATGTGTATAACAATTTCACAGGCCCAGTGTTTATCGAGCTTCCCATAGACACGCTGTACCCTTTCCATGTGGTGGAAAAAGAGTTTGCCCCTAAAAACACTCCCAAAGGTCTTATGGGCAAAATCACTGCACGGTAAAACATTTCTCACTTTTTATTTCCTCCAATTTTCTTACGCTTTATTTCATTATTAAAGGAAAGGCAATCACTTTTACGTTGAAAGTGTTTTTGTTTGTTATCCGCCAGGTATCTTAAAAATCACTTATCTAACTTATTTGCTGGAGCTTGGGAAAACCGTGATCCCTCCCCACTTCCCGTTCACATCCCGCAGGCCACAGAGGATGAGGTGAGACCTGTCAATCGTTTAATGGCCATTTGAGATGTATTATTAATTGCTTTTATGGTTGCGTCACATTAGATCTCATTTGATTCTCATCATCTTTAACATGAACCATAACAGGGCAGAATGAAATGATCTAGAAAGCTGTGACTTTTACTTCAGACACGGCAGATTAGATCTTATTTACATGACTCGGTATTCAAGTTGTTTCATTCATTTCCAGATTCAAAGATGTGTGGAACTGGTGAGCCGAGCCAAGAAACCCGTCATACTGTTGGGCAGCCAAGCAACCTTGCCGCCTACACCTGCAGATGATGTCAGGTCATTTAGCCATTCTGTCTTAACCCAGTTTGTGTCATACTCGTTCATGGAGTAGTTCATCAATCCCCTTCTGGATATTAAACCTATTGTCTTTGTGGTGCCAGTCTAGATATTTAAAGACACCCCTCCTTCATTAAACAGTAAACATTAAACATTTAATATTGACATATACTGGTTGACACCTTTACATTTTTTTAAATCATATCGTGAAAAAACCTGTTCTGCTACTTTAGACCTGCTTACTATTTATTTTTCTTTGCAATAAAGGGCATTAGTAGTATAAAATAACACTCAAAAAAAATTCTCTCAAAAAATTATATTCTCATGTGGTTCAAAACTTCTGGTTCATTTTTATGTGGAAAAGAAAATATGTTGAGAAATCATTTTGGGGCCAAGTCAATGGGGCGGTGTTGTTTGGCTACCAACAAATATCTTCTTTTGTATTCTGCAGAACAAATATTTATTTTTCTTACAAAAAAAGAGTTTAAATCTTGGTGTGAACTATCCCTTTAGGTCCGTAGTTCTCAAACGTTTTCCTTGTTGTACAGTGCATTTTCGACCCTCCCCAAAATAAAGTCGCATAATCCTAAACTAGAATTTTAAGAAACCAAAAACATATTCAGTTATACAATGCTGAAACATAAATAATTTTGGTTATTTTTCTAGTGTTTGATTGCGTGAAAAGTATGATACAAATTCCGTGTCCCCCTGGATCAATCTTGGGCCCCCCAGTTCGAGAACCACTGCTTTAGGTCCAAAGGGTTTTTATGCTCCATATGCAACCAACACAGTTACTGTATGTATTGAATAAATTGATCATATAGAATAATGCTTTAGTTGTGTAAGCATGAGCCAAAAACGGCAACAATTATTGATTTATAGCACCCGGACATGTAACTCATGGTTGAAGTTTGAACTCTCTTTTTGGATGTGTGTCTTACAGAAAGGCCCTAGAGTCTTTAGGCATTCCTTGCTTCCTGGGTGGGATGTCTCGGGGCATGCTGGGAAAGAACAGTCTACTGCACATCAGACAGAACAGGAGAGATGCCTTGAAAGATGCTGATCTTGTGCTGCTGGCAGGTGAGTAACAGCGCCATCTAGTGTCTTTTTATTTTCTATGGTTTTATACTGTTCGGAATGCTTAGAAAACTAAGCTATTCTTTTTCTAGATGTCAATACATGATTTGTTTTGGTTTGTAGGCACAGTGTGTGACTTCAGATTGGGTTATGGAAGGGTGCTGAACCGACGGAGTAAAATCATTGCAGTTAACAGAGACAGAAGTCAGCTATTGAAGAACTCGGACATGTTCTGCAAACCAACAGTGGCCATTCAAGGTGAAGAAGTGCAGTTTAATTTCTTTCCTGAATACATAATGTATAATACATTAATGAAAATAAAATTCTCTGTACTTTAGTATTAACTATAGTATCTAACTAGTTTTAATTCATTAACTGTAATAGGCCTATACTTAATTGAACACCCTATACCGGAGTATCTTGACATTTTACTACAGTTTACTATAGTAAATATTATAGTATACTCTACTACAGTATTTTATCATTTGGGCACATCATTTACATTACACACTTACAATCTTGTGATCAATGTTTTGTAAAGAGACTGTACTTTATTGTGTATATTATATGTATATAAAATATGTATATCTTTTGGGACCTTTTGAAGTTTAAAAAGCTCTGCACTAAATAAACTAGAATCAAAATCCATCTGTAGTGGACATGAAATGGTAAATGCGTCACATGATTTGGGAGGGGTCGTGAGATATGTAGGAAGTGGTTATCGGGCACCTGCTCACCTGTTGTGGGTCAGGAGGGGGTGAATGGGGAGTAAGTGTACTCTTTGTTGACCAGCAATTTATTTTTGCAACATGTTTGTGGAGTAATAATTGGAGAATTGGAAAGCTTTCTGTTTTTTGTATGTATGATGTCCTTTTTGATGCGTCACAAATACAGCACTCCCAGTTTAGCCGCTCAGCGGATTACAGCTACATCATATTTGTATAATTTAAGTTATAACCTGTGTATACATACAGTACATATACACTACTAAAAAAGGGTTCTACACTGACAATTTATTTTCCAAATGTTTCAGGCGATGCTGGCTCTTTCCTCCTGCGTCTCTCTAAAGCCCTCAAGGGACACAGATGCCCAGAGGAATGGCCTCAAAGTCTGAAAGAAGGAGATTACGTCAAAGAGAAAACTAACAGGTGAACTTTCCCCACCTTTTCTATTCTTGCTTGCATGTCAGCTTTGTCTCAGGAGACTGAATGTGTAAACCTATGACCTATAACTCCCTTTAGTTTCATCTCGCTGCCTATTTGTTTATCTCAGAGCCAAAGCAGATGAGAAGACAGAGATGCATCTGAATCCTCTGAATGTTCTGCACCGGGTGGATGAGCTTTTGAATGAGGACAGCATCATAGTGGCCGCCGGGGGAGATTTTGTCGGCAGTGCTGCTTATATCATGAGGCGGCGCGGCCCGCTGCGCTGGCTAGACCCAGATTAGCAGGACTATCGATATTTTTTGACCTGTTTGTGAACATCTAAAGCACCGTTTTGAAGGAATTGATGATTCTGTTTTCTGCTATTCACTCCAGGAGCTTTTGGGACTCTGGGTGTTGGAGGAGGTTTTGCTCTGGGGGCCAAGCTCTGTCGACCTGACTCTGAGGGAAGACTGTAAAGAAGTTAAATTGTATTGAATGCTTTGATATTGATCTCTGTTTGACCAGAGGACCTAGCTGACCTGACTGTAGTGACATTTGCCCCAGTTATTGAAACAGCTTTTCCCACGTGGTGCGATGTGTGTGTTACAGGTTTGGATCATTTACGGTGATGGTTCCCTTGGATACAGTGTAGCTGAATTTGATACCTTTACACGCCACAAGGTGGGGAAAACACGGCCAAACCTCACATATAAATAGTTTACATATCTATTTAAAAGACAGGACAGGGCGTAATAGGGTTTTGGATTACATTTGATTTATTTACAAATGAATTAAAAAATCATAACATTTTTAACCCTTTCCATATGCGATCAACAGCAGATGAAGCATGTTATGTGATTGTCCCCATAGACTTATATTGTAAGTGCATAATGCATAAATGCAGTATATAAGCCAGAACGATTGTAAATGAGCTGTTTTTTCACGTCATGTCAGACACCAGTGATCGCTCTGGTCGGAAATGATGCCTGCTGGAGTCAGATCTCCAGAGAACAAGTGCCTTTGCTCGGGAGCAATGTAGCCTGTGGTCTCGCCTTCACAGGTGAGATGGTTTACTCTAATAATATTTTCAAAATGTTGTCATAAATGTAGGATTTAGCACGAGTTTGAAGTTTACAGTACACCTCCCGAGTCTTCAAAAAAATATGTGGATCAAGATGTTTTTCAGAAAAAGGATATTGTTGCATGTATGTTCTTTGACCTGTGATGTCATATTACTAACCAGGGAAATTATTTACTTGAATGTTGTTGTACCGTACAGTTCAACTACGTGTAAAATCGCTTTAAAAGAGAAGTCTGGGTCACAGTTATTTACCATTTTTGTGATTTAGTAATTTATTGTTGAGTCTTCCGTAGCACCTGTGACATTATAGGATTGCATAGTGTCCAGCAGTTGTACACTCAAGGAATACAGCAGCACTGACATTTGACTTTCTTCTATACTGTATTTGGATACAAAAGTATGAATTCGTTTTTTTCTTGTTTTCTGCTTGCAGATTATCACATCGTAGCTGATGGCTATGGGGGCAAGGGTTACCTGGTTGGGCGACAGGATGAGTCACAACTTGATGACATCATTAAAAAGGCACAGAAGGAAAGTAGAGAGGGAAAAGCCATTCTGTTAAACGTTCTGATTGGGAAAACCAACTTCAGGGAGGGCTCTATCTCCGTCTAAACAGCGACACTGTGCACGATCCTGCCTAGAAACCCAAAGTTCTCTTTTATGTTTTACATTTCGATTTTATGTTTTAATTTTAAAGCCTAATTAATTTATATGCGGTTGCCATTTCAGTACATTTACAGACTGACTTGTTAAAACAAAAAGAAGTTAAGTTATTGGAATGGAAGCAGAGTATCAAATGTGTGCAACAACATACCAGATTGCAGCGGTGTTGTAACTAGGACAGTTTTTAAAGTTAAATTGGGTGAAACTCAGAAAAAGGACAGGTTGTGGTCATCTTTCTCTCCACCAGAAATAAGACAAAATATTTCGCTCAAAGAGAGGTGATGATTAATACATTTTTACATTGTGACATTATTTTATAAGTAAGCACATACATTTACCCAATGTCTCAGTGTTGTATTGGGGAAATAAGGCTTATTTTTTTCTCGTAATACTTAATTTGACAAGTACCATGTTGTAGAATTTGTTGTACTGGCTTTAATTTATGCTTATTTTATTTATATTACGTACTGTATTACAGTATGAGAATCACCATTTAGAATAATGAGAATTATTGAAACCTCCTATACAGGACCCATAACAATGAATTTTTTTTATTAATGTACTTAAAGTAGGTCACAATGTCACAATCGCAAAAATTATTTATTTAAGAAAAATATAAGTTGTATACGGTGGCCTGGACATGTTTTTTTTCTTGAAGTTCACCCATTTCCTTAAGGAGCAGCAGTGCCTTAGTGTGTCGCTTTGGAAGATCAGAAATGTTGTGGTCCTTTCAATATTTATTTCATGTTTTCCAAGCACATTAATATATGACAATGAAGGACTGATCTGTGTGTTAGTGTGGCTGCTTGTGTGATATATGCAATAGTGTTGAATCTTTTTCATTCAACGGTGTGCCTGAAACTGAAGACCATGACTTTGCAGTTACAGTTATTGTGCATGCTTACTGTATGACGGAATCAGTGGATCATCAAATTGAAGTTTAGAAACATGTTAGTTTTAATCTAAGTATTACCGTAAAATATATTTATAAGAACCTCTGGAAATAAGTAGTCTGTATTTTTTCAATCTGAGACCTTTCTATATCACAGTTCTTTTCCTCAGGTTTGTGATTCACAGAATCACATCATTCATCAAGAGAACAGCATCTTATTTCACGCCTTCTGATATTCAGAAGCTTCTGGGGCTTGTGAGTGGGCTCCCAGTGGAGAAGATGATTCTGGTAAAGGTTGCTGGACAACCTGGTCTCCTTGGTCCGGCCTCAAGCTGAGTCTCTGGAGCATTTGAAGAAGCCGCTTTAGGACCAAAGGCCTTAACCAGGATCGCTTTAAAGCTGATTTAGGTCATAACCACCAAATGTGGATTTATAATCCCGCTTACTTTCTCCTTCCTCCATAGCATTACACTACTGCAAAGGTATTTTCATCTTCAAATAATGTCAAATTAAAAGATAAGATGGCCAAAACTGTGACTTGAGCACTAAAGGGCAAACCACTAAATGTTTCCATATGTTAACACTAGTATTGACAAGAACCAACGAAGCCCAAAAAATCAGAGACAAGTGTGTGAACGTTTCTTAGTTTTAATTAATAAGCACTCCATCTTCTTCACACTTGATCTTCATTTTCATCCTCCGCAACACCTTCTGTAAAGCACACAAACAAAACACTTTAGCAGAGAGTTAATGCATACATAATACACCAACATAAGCTGAACTTCTGAGCTTTGTTTTGAGCATTGCTAAATGGACTGTAACGTCACTCGCATTGTTTTTTCAGCATAAAGACTTTTTTTAAAGCCACTACACCCAGTCTGACTGCTTTGAAAAGGCTTCGTACGCTCGATATCTGAAAGGTGCTGATGAGCCGCTTCCCGCAGATCAGCGATCACATCAGGAAAGCTCTTCTCAAGTTCCTGCAGCTTGTCCACAGACAAGGAAAAAAGTGTGCAGGAACTTAAGGCACGAAGTTGAGCAGGCTGCTGTCCTCCCAAGAGCAAACTGATCTCTGCAAAGACATAACAGAGAAATCCAAATAGAAAAAACATTCAATATATAAGCAAGAAACTTAACTACAAGCCAAATACGTCATAACACTTTTATAGAGTACGGCATTTCTCCATCAAATGATGAAAACAAGTAGATCTACAGTAAGTCCCTGTCTGCCCCCTGGTTATCGGATGTACCACGTGAGCATCGCACCAGCCTCCGGTCAGCTGAGAGAAAATGGCACAAGTCAAAAGACCATACTGACCTCTCTCTCTCTACTTTCTCCGTTGACGTCACCTCTGCAAAAACTGATTATAACCACTCGAAGATCAGCAACTCTCCTGACTCTCGCACACTCTTAAAAACCTTCTCTGCTCTCCTCTGTCCGCCTGCTCCCACACCTTCATCGGAGTTAACGGCTGATGATTTTGCATCGTTCTTCGTAAAGAAAACTACCGCCATCAACAGCCAATTTTCTACGCCACCATCACCCGCCTTTTCTCCTATGTCTGAAGATGATGTTTCCAAGGTCATTGGTTCCAACCACCCTACCACCTGCCCACTGGATCCCATCCCCACCCATCTCCTCCATGCCATCTCTCCAGCAGTTGTGCCTGGTCTGACCCGCATCATCAACTCTTTGCTCACCACTGGGACATTTCCCACTGCTTTCAAAGAGGCCTGCATCACACCGCTACTGAAGAAACTCACTCTCAACCTTACACTGCTAGAACACTACAGGCCGGTGTAGTGTGTGAAAATGCATATCTTCCGTCAAAATGTAGATGACTGATTTTAACCTCTTATTATTTTCTGTCTTCTTAAAAAATTTTTTTTTTACTTACCTCACTATTCTTAGCTTTGTATACTGTGCTAGGCTTTAATGGACTGGATTTAATTAACTTATGCATTTTGTTGCCTATATTGTTATAATTGCTTCCAATGATTCCTCGTCTGTAAGTCGCTTTGGATAAAAACGTCTGCTAAATGACTAAATTTAATTTTTATGAAATGTGTAATGTCATGTGTAATGTGTAATGTGTAGTGTGTGGCCTTGAAATTTTAGCATGTCTACGTAATCATGAATAAATGCTTCTTGAGACACACAGTGTTGCTTCTTTGCATGCATCAAATGAATTGTTTCTGGCTATATGCATCCATGCATTAGTTTGAGAGGGGTGGAAATGGGACACTTGGGTGAAACAAAACTGCCCCAAAAGTACCCCCCCCACTTTAAATACAGTTTTTTCTAAGTCAATTTGGTACATTTCTCTGATCCGATTTGAAATTCTCAAAACTTCTTGTTCAATCCTTACATCCTTGTGTCACGTGTGCACATCAAACAAGCATTTTCTAATTTCTTTGAACAAGTTGCAAATGCTTTGGTACATCCATGCAAATGATTATGTCAAAATTCTGTGCAGATTCCTACATTATCAATTGCTTATGTCATGTTGATCAAAATGCATTATAATGGGTCTCTGTAGAATAGTATAATCCCCACGACATTTAAGCACTAGTTTTACAATATACAGTAAGTATACTTTAAGTAAACGGTGGCATTTTATTTTACTCAATTTAGTGTTTTGCATTGCTATATTCTTTCCACATAGGACTGCAAGACAACTTCACTGTGTTGCAGACGGCCCCTTTTCACACCTAAACAGTCTTTTGACACTCTCTACAGGGATCTCATCCCTGAACAAGAGAGGGGGCAGATTGGAGATGACCTGCCAAAGTACGTGTTAGTTTGGGACAGTGTCAGTTTCCATCGCTCCAACATCATCAGGCAATGGTTTGCGGCCCACAACAGGATGTTGGTTGAGTTCCTCTCACCCAACTCAACCACGTTGAGGAATTTTTCTCAGCATGAAGATTAAAAGTATATGATCGCCAGCCGCATACACAGATGACCCTTCTGGCTGCCATGGATGTAACGTGTGATGACATCACAGCTGATGCCTGCAGAGGCTGGATTAGACACTCTGAAAGATGATTTTCACGCTGTATCGCAAGAGAAGATATTTGTTGTGATGTGGATGAGAATCCGTTGCCCAAAAGACAGGAACGTCAGGAGGTGTAGGAAGACTGCACTGTAATTCCACTGCACTGCATGTACAGTTTTCCCTAAGGAGATTGTCTTATGTTCAGATTTCTACATTTGTTTGTGCTATGCAGTGCTGTCTTTTCCTGTCTGCATCACAATGACACTGTCTGTCAATAAATTATTGTACAAACAGTAAAAGCGTTAACGTGAATCATGTGCCGTCTCTTGCAATCAAACAATCAAAACCAGAAATGCACTTACTGTTCTGCAAATGACAAGGATGATTCGAGAAATGCTCCACTCATCACTCTCAGGTCACTCCGCTGCACAAGTCTGATCACTTCTTTGTCACCCCCGACCTCACCGCTCCAGACAACGCAGATGTCTTACCGCTGGTCACTTTCCGGCTCTACCTACGGTCCCTCCCTCCTGCTTTTCGTCTGCTGTCTTGTCTGCACTCCCCTACTCTGAGGAGCTCTCTCTTTTGAATACCAACAGTGCCACAGACACTCTGTGTTCCACGCTTACATCCTGCTTGGACAACATATGCCCTCTTACATCTGGACCAGCCCGTGCATCCCTGTCTGCCCCCTGGTTATCGGATGTACCACGTGAGCATCGCACCAGCCTCCGGTCAGCTGAGAGAAAATGGCACAATTCAAAAGACCATACTGACCTCTCTCTCTCTACCAGTCTCTTCTCTCTACTTTCTCCGTTGACGTCACCTCTGCAAAAACTGATTATAACCACTCGAAGATCAGCAACTCTCCTGACTCTCGCACACTCTTAAAAACCTTCTCTGCTCTCCTCTGTCCGCCTGCTCCCACACCTTCATCGGAGTTAACGGCTGATGATTTTGCATCGTTCTTCGTAAAGAAAACTACCGCCATCAACAGCCAATTTTCTACGCCACCATCACCCGCCTTTTCTCCTATGTCTGAAGATGATGTTTCCAAGGTCATTGGTTCCAACCACCCTACCACCTGCCCACTGGATCCCATCCCCACCCATCTCCTCCATGCCATCTCTCCAGCAGTTGTGCCTGGTCTGACCCGCATCATCAACTCTTTGCTCACCACTGGGACATTTCCCACTGCTTTCAAAGAGGCCTGCATCACACCGCTACTGAAGAAACTCACTCTCAACCTTACACTGCTAGAACACTACAGGCCGGTGTAGTGTGTGAAAATGCATATCTTCCGTCAAAATGTAGATGACTGATTTTAACCTCTTATTATTTTCTGTCTTCTTAAAAAAATATTTTTTTTACTTACCTCACTATTCTTAGCTTTGTATACTGTGCTAGGCTTTAATGGACTGGATTTAATTAACTTATGCATTTTGTTGCCTATATTGTTATAATTGCTTCCAATGTTTCCTCGTCTGTAAGTCGCTTTGGATAAAAACGTCTGCTAAATGACTATATGTAATTTTTATGAAATGTGTAATGTCATGTGTAATGTGTAATGTCTAGTGTGTGGCCTTGAAATTTTAGCATGTCTACGTAATCATGAATAAATGCTTCTTGAGACACACAGTGTTGCTTCTTTGCATGCATCAAATGAATTGTTTCTGGCTATATGCATCCATGCATTAGTTTGAGAGGGGTGGAAATGGGACACTTGGGTGAAACAAAACTGCCCCAAAAGTACCCCCCACTTTAAATACAGTTTTTTCTAAGTCAATTTGGTACATTTCTCTGATCCGATTTGAAATTCTCAAAACTTCTTGTTCAATCCTTACATCCTTGTGTCACGTGTGCACATCAAACAAGCATTTTCTTATTTCTTTGAACAAGTTGCAAATGCTTTGGTACATCCATGCAAATGATTATGACAAAATTCTGTGCAGATTCCTACATTATCAATTGCTTATGTCATGTTGATCAAAATGAATTATAATGGGTCTCTGTAGAATAGTATAATCCCCACTACATTTAAGCACTAGTTTTACAATATACAGTAAGTATACTTTAAGTAAACGGTGGCATTTTATTTTACTCAATTTAGTGTTTTGCATTGCTATATTCTTTCCACATAGGACTGCAAGACAACTTCACTGTGTTGCAGACGGCCCCTTTTCACACCTAAACAGTCTTTTGACACTCTCTACAGGGATCTCATCCCTGAACAAGAGAGGGGGCAGATTGGAGATGACCTGCCAAAGTACGTGTTAGTTTGGGACAATGTCAGTTTCCATCGCTCCAACATCATCAGGCAATGGTTTGCGGCCCACAACAGGATGCTGGTGGAGTTCCTCTCACCCTACTCAACCCCGTTGAGGAATTTTTCTCAGCATGAAGATTAAAAGTATATGATGGCCAGCCGCATACACAGATGACCCTTCTGGCTGCCTTGGATGTAACGTGTGATGACATCACAGCTGATGCCTGCAGAGGCTGGATTAGACACTCTGAAAGATGATTTTCACGCTGTATCGCAAGAGAAGATATTTGTTGTGATGTGGATGAGAATCCGTTGCCCAAAAGACAGGAACGTCAGGAGGTGTAGGAAGACTGCACTGTAATTCCACTGCACTGCATGTACAGTTTTCCCTAAGGAGATTGTCTTATGTTCAGATTTCTACATTTGTTTGTGCTATGCAGTGCTGTCTTTTCCTGTCTGCATCACAATGACACTGTCTGTCAATAAATTATTGTACAAACAGTAAAAGCGTTAACGTGAATCATGTGCCGTCTCTTGCAATCAAACAATCAAAACCAGAAATGCACTTACTGTTTTGCAAATGACAAGGATGATTCGAGAAATGCTCCACTCATCACTCTCAGGTCACTCCGCTGCACACGTCTGATCACTTCTTTGTCACCCCCGACCTCACCGCTCCAGACAACGCAGATGTCTTACCGCTGGTCACTTTCCGGCGCTACCTACGGTCCCTCCCTCCTGCTTTTCCTCTGCTGTCTTGTCTGCACTCCCCCCCTCTGAGGAGCTCTCTCTTTTGAATACCAACAGTGCCACAGACATTCTGTGTTCCACGCTTACATCCTGCTTGGACAACATATGCCCTCTTACATCTGGACCAGCCCGTGCATTCCTGTCTGCCCCCTGGTTATCGGATGTACCACGTGAGCATCGCACCAGCCTCCGGTCAGCTGAGAGAAAATGGCACAAGTCAAAAGACCATACTGACCTCTCTCTCTCTACTTTCTCCGTTGACGTTACCTCTGCAAAAACTGATTATAACCACTCGAAGATCAGCAACTCTCCTGACTCTCGCACACTCTTAAAAACCTTCTCTGCTCTCCTCTGTCCGCCTGCTCCCACACCTTCATCGGAGTTAACGGCTGATGATTTTGCATCGTTCTTCGTAAAGAAAACTACCGCCATCAACAGCCAATTTTCTACGCCACCATCACCCGCCTTTTCTCCTATGTCTGAAGATGATGTTTCCAAGGTCATTGGTTCCAACCACCCTACCACCTGCCCACTGGATCCCATCCCCACCCATCTCCTCCATGCCATCTCTCCAGCAGTTGTGCCTGGTCTGACCCGCATCATCAACTCTTTGCTCAACACTGGGACATTTCCCACTGCTTTCAAAGAGGCCTGCATCACACCGCTACTGAAGAAACTCACTCTCAACCTTACACTGCAAGAACACTACAGGCCGGTGTAGTGTGTGAAAATGCATATCTTCCGTCAAAATGTAGATGACTGATTTTAACCTCTTATTATTTTCTGTCATCTTAAAAAATTATTTTTTTACTTACCTCACTATTCTTAGCTTTGTATACTGTGCTAGGCTTTAATGGACTGGATTTAATTAACTTATGCATTTTGTTGCCTATATTGTTATAATTGCTTCCAATGTTTCCTCGTCTGTAAGTCGCTTTGGATAAAAACGTCTGCTAAATGACTAAATGTAAATTTTATGAAATGTGTAATGTAACACTAATGAGGATGGTAGGCCATCTGGCAGGCACGTTGTCAGATCGCGCTAAACACAGCCTTTTGTTCACACCAGCATACCAACATAAGTTAGCCTGAAGACGCCACCATGTCTGGGACAAAACGATTGATTAAGTCAGTTTTACGATCCCCTCAGGAGATAGCTGCTCCGCGTGACTCCTATGGCCCCCAAATGGCCCAAGTCATAAGATCTGCGCACACACATGACCCCCCAAACACACGCGGACTGCAGTTACGCACACACCAAAGAATTCACGATATAAGGACTTCATTGATAACAACTAGCGGAAACTGTATTAAATGTATATGTGTATGATTCAATGTTTTCAAATGCTATACATAAGACAGCCATGACGTTAATTGTATGTTCAATGAACCCTGTATGCCGGTAACGGTAATAATTGTACATCTATGCATTCCTGAGGCACAGAATCATAGTGTTTGGTACCTCTGTAACCACAAAAATGTGAATATATCGAATTTCGTTTAGAGATTACCACACGATGCAATATTACAGGAGTACCAACTATCAAAGGGTAAATGGTTTTTTTTTCGCTACCCCCATTAGATTAGCCAGGAGGAGGGAGTCCGCGAAACAAAGAGAATTCTTCCCGCCTCGATCTCTTATATCCGATTGGGCCATCGTACAAGAGAGGTATAGCCGATCTTATCTATAAAATCAGATGCCCAACGTTAATCGTGGCATTCCGCCAAAAGAGAAACAACGCCAACTTCGGAGAACATCTCCGGAGACCTCCGACCAAACCTTTCTGCAAGAAGTTTTCGCTGCTTTCCTGTAACTTTCGTTTCATTGATAACTTCTTTTATTTGGTCATCTGAGTTTGACTAAGTTCTGTATAACCGCGAGCAAGAACGGACTTCCATCGCTTAGCAACCGCAACCTTGTTGGACGCAGCCTGGAGCCACACCCCACAGGCCCCGGAAAGGACTAGTGAACGCAACATTTGAACCCGATACACACACACGCACGAAGCAGAACAAAGCAAGTATTTTCCTATTTCAATCAAACTGCATTTAAGGGTCGTCTAAGAGCTCCCTTTTAGGGATAATTTAAATTGCTTGAGGTCTCTTGTAAGGAACGAAGTGAAACGTTGTTACTCTCTCTCTGTTGTTCTTCTCTCTCTCTCTTTCCTGTTATTCTTACTGAAAAATTGTGTTTAGTGCCTTATTTGTTTCGTTTTGTTATACGTATGTCTGTGCATATTTACTCTGTGTGAAACCGTAGTGTTATACTCTCTAGTTTGTGTTTATTAAAATCCCAAAAGGTACATGTGAACGGAATATGTTATTTGCACCCCATGCTCGAAGTCAATGAAACTAAGATATTAACGTTACCTACGCTTTAGTGTATTACTATTTCAGTGATATAAACAGTACGAACCTAGGAAGTATTAATTTGTCCTGATCAGAAAATTAAGACTATTTTAGACGTTCGTAAGGCAGTAATTCCTTATTGAGAATTGAATGAGAAGTTATGACCATAGTTTGCAGGACAAACGAAATAATCATATAACTTAAACAATTCTATAAGAGGTTACTTGTACTAAATTAAACATTTTTCCTTATCGGGAAAATTGATATTTAATATGAACGACCAGCAGATTATATTCATAAATCAATGAATATTCAATCCATTTGAGTTAATCTTTCCCCAAGACTCATTGTCGCTACATATTAATGGTGGAGAATCCTTAGGCAAGTTTCAAACGTTTGTGTATGTGAGCAATATTCATATTCAGATGCATGTGTATTTTTGGGTATTGATAACACGCACGCGCGTTTTCGAATTGTGAGACCAATCGCGCAAAGCGAACTCACTAAAAAGCTCAGCTCAGGCATCTTGAACGAATACTGATACATATGTAAGCCTATATTAATGAAAGTATAGAATAACTTACACGTATGTTGCCATCGAATAATGTATTGATATGTAAGCCTATATTAATGAAAGTATAGAATAACTTACACGTATGTTGCATGTCGAATAATGTATGGATACGTAAGCCTATATTAATGAAAGTATAGAATAACTTACACGTATGTTGGAATATTAAATGTCCTGCAGGGATAACGAAATCTCTGAACAGCACATGTCGAATAATGTATGGATACGTAAGCCTATATTAATGAAAGTATAGAATAACTTACACGTATGTTGGAATATTAAATGTCCTGCAGGGATAACGAAATCTCTGAACAGCACATGTCGAATAATGTATTGATACGTAAGCCTATATTAATGAAAGTATAGAATAACTTACACGTATGTTGGAATATTAAATGTCCTGCAGGGATAACGAAATCTCTGAACAGCACATGCTTAATATTGTTTTACCCGGTTGATTCAAACGAGTCTCTTTGATCTTCGCGGATGATTGGAATAAAGCGAGATTCCTTTATTTCAATAAGAGGCCTCCTACGATATCGTTGAGATAAACGATAAACTCCTGGTTAAGCGGTGAATTTGCTACTCATTTGTGAAACCTAAAACATTGGACTCGAAAGCTGAAAAAACGGTCAGCTAGTTAATGTCTATGGGAGCTCTTTTAAATGTGTGATAGACAGAAGGAAATTCCTGTACCCACCACATTTCTGTCCGTGCCAATACAGCACGAGGAGGCCTGCCGTGGCCTGAAGAAATAATTGTGATTTGTGTATCATAATTTCTCAATGCTGAATAAACGATCAGCTAGTTGATGCCCATTGAAGTTCTTTTAAATGTGTGATAGACAGAAGAAAATTCCTGTACCCACCACATTGCGTTCCGTGCCCATACAGCACGAAGAGACTCACGTGGTCTGAAAAGAATTGTGATTTTTGCAAAAAATTGATTTTTGTTCCAAAATCACGAGAAGGTGTTGCAACGCCGCTTGCTAGACACCAGAGGGCGACTCTAAAATTAGACACGCCGCCATACCTTCCCCCGCGAACGCAACAGCGTCATCTCGGGGATAATTTCGGAGAGTGCCACTCCCCGCTATTAATTGTGCCTTAAACAAAATAAGTAGAGCAGGTAAATTGTTTACTGATTATAGTTTTGAACATTTTTATTTATACAATCGTACTAGCATATAGGCAATAACCAAGTCCCCTGTCTCGCTGATCGAACACACTTATTTGAATTTGAAGTTTAAAAGGAAAAATATTTTTCTCTAGCTTAGATTAAAATTAGGTTAAAGTTACAGACAGTCCACTTGGAAGGAAGTACGCCACCGTGTGGTCGTAACCTGCTAAATCAGCTTCCCGATTCTCTATCCTTTGACCTCTCTCAATGCTGGGTGAAGTGCATTAAACTTTTTTTTCCCTTTTTCAGACAATGCTATGGCTATTGATGATCCCTAAAACTTATCGTTGATTGCTCTGATATATCATTTCTGACTTATTCTCCTTATTGTGTCCTTACAGACTTATTTAAATTTGGTTTCAAACGTGTTTTGAAATTAATTTTAATTATTCCATCGCTCGAGGATATCATTATTATTATTATTTTCGTTTTTGTTTTTTTTGTTTGTTTTCCTCATTCCCCTGTCATGCTTATTCAAATGCAATTTAACTTGCGTTGAATTTAAGTTGAATTAAGCGGGCTTTCTCAAAAGGAATTAATTGATAAGAACATTATTTAACAAATTTTATTTTTGTTAAATATTTTCTCTCATTTTTATTTTAAATTTTTTCTTTTTTTTTCTCTCTCTCTCTTTCCCCCATACCAACAGTTATCACAGTTACCTTTGTTGTATCATTAGTTGATACAAACTTTAATTTTTTTTTTTGTTCTTCCCTTTGTTTGTTTGTTGTTTTCATTTTACCTACTCCCAATTGAGCTTTATATCTAATTTGTCACTTCTCTTACGCCTACAACCATAAATTACTCAATCCAGTAAGCCAGAAAGCCCGAATTGATTTTAGACTTTCACCTGTTTACCCTCTTTGTGTATTTATTGCAGGACTCACAAGAAAGGTGATAGAGTATAGACTATAGGCCAAACGTCAGGTATTCCCTCAGGTATGTCCAAAAGTTTTGACCAGCCTTTCCTCCCTAAAGCCACACCCTCTGCTTAGGTCCCCTACCCCGACAGACAAACGTGCTGTAGGCCCTATCAGAGACTGTTACGACAGGTAGTAGGTTTAGCCCTCCAAATTTCTCCTTTTTCTAACACTCCCAGCCTTCACACTGATTTTTCATCTCGTGACAGACCTGATTAATTTTGTGTTCTGTTATAACTGTGCTCTTGCCAATCTTCACTGTTCGGACTGTCGTAATTGTGTTTCTTTCAGTTCACCAAGAGACCCCAAGGAGACCTAAGTAATTAAGTGACGACCAAGCAGCGGGTCACCACGTGACCCACAGGGCTACCGCCCGCCTGATTGCCTAAATTGTCTAATTTGTCTAACTGCCTAACTGTCTACATCAGTTAGCCAAAATTCCTATCAACGGCATAGCCGTGCGATAGTTCGTTAGCCATAGATCAAGCTTGCATTGGCCTCTTTGTGTGTGTGTTGTGTTTCTCTCGTCCACAGTGAGCCAGCATGTCCCGGTCATCCAGTCCCGCTGTCCCGTGGGATCGTCTAGCGATCTGGCTGGAAGCGATAACGGACACTGGTCGAGGGGACCTGGAGCAGCTGAGCCAGGAGCAATTGGACACCGAGCTAGACAAGCTGATGGCGCATGATCCAACGCAGAGCTACGCTCACAAAGACCTGGTCAAGATCCTCGGAAGCCTCGCCCACAACCTCATCGCTCAGGCACGGCTAAGCGAAAAGAGCTACACCGATCTGGAACGGGAAGCCGCAACGCTAAAGCTTCAAGCCAAGGAGGCCCAGAGAGAGGATGAAATGGACACAGAACAGGAAAAGGAAGTAGAAAGACTTCAAAAGACCCTGGAGGATCTCCGTCTGGACGCCGCCCACAGAGAAAAGACAGAGAAAGACGCCAGGAAAGACCTCAACGAAAAGCTTCGGCGTGGCGAATCCCTCCTGGAGAGAGCCAACACAGAACTAAAAGAAAGAGACGCTAAAACCAAAGCTTATGAAAAACATTTGCAGTCAGCGCAAGCCGAGATCAATGAGCTTGTCCAGCAAAGACACGAGCTCCAAGATGAACTTGACACGGTGCGCAGAGAACTGAGACATTCATATAAACTGCAACGTGATCGGCAGGGGGAAACACACAACACAGAGTTTCCCCTGACCAACTATTCTGCACCTTTTAGCCAAGAACCAAGAGCTACGAAGGGGGGTGACAACCCACTGTTTAAAATGTCACCTGCTAGTCTCCACGAATTCCCGTCAGCAGCAGAGGAAGGGGAGCCCTCCCAGGAAGCCAGAGTCAACAGCCACGTAGCCTCAAAAGGCCTTGACAAGCTGGCCAGGAACGTTCCCACCTTCAGCCCTGATCCTGCAGGAGGACACGACGTCCACGCATATTTAAAAGACATAGACTTTCACCTGCAAACTGTCGCTAACGCGAACAACTGGGACAGATTGTACCTACTCAGAATCACGTCTAATCGTGAGGTACGCAGCTTCCTAGATCGCCAACCAGAAACTGTCAAAGCGGACTACAGGCAGCTACGACAAGCTCTAATTCGTGAGTACTCTGACCCTGAGTCAGACCAGGGTCTCATCGCGGCCGTGGACCTCAGGCAAGGTCGACTTGAAACACCACAGAACTTTTATAACCGACTGCGACGTGCTTACTTTGGGGCACGTAATGAACCAGGCATGGAGGAAGACGTCAATTTTAGAACTCTGTTCCTTCGAAACCTTCACTCCACGATAAGTCACCACCTGGGAGTGTTGGCGTGCCCGCGCAGCATGAATACCCAGCAGTTAAGAGATTTAGCTCACAAAGCTTACCTCAAACAGAAAACCATTTCTGAAAAGACTGTAAAACACCCGACCATTTGCCCTGTCTCTGAGCATCGTCCAGAGCTAGCTCTAGAGGGCGCCCAACAGAACCACAGTTACAGACCCGCCAACGGAGAGTCCAAACCACTCCCAGCCAGCAGAGGACAGCGTGGTCGTGGTGGGGGCCGTCCGAGGCACCAGAACGATCGCTCTGAAAGATCCTGGGACCAGCCTCGCCCCTTCTACAACCAAAAGGGGGTGAGCGCCTGGGAAGCCAGCCAGCAACCCAGAAGGATCCGAACAGAATCTCCAAGATCACCAAGCCCAGAAAGCCGGCGAAGGGGCCACTCACGACGTGATACCGGTAAGCTCAGACCTGAGCCCGTATCTAACAAAGACACTGCAGCCGCTTCTGAAGCTGCAGAGCTCCTCAAGGCCCTGAAAGAGTTTCTCCAAAAGAACCCTCGCAAGGAAGACAAGAAGGATGAACCGGACACAGCATGACTGAACCTGATGCCTGAAACCAACCTTCCCAACTTTCCGGAAACTGCACCAAGCACTCTTAACACTGTTTCACATCCACGGAATATTGAACTACCTGTTGCATCCCCACACGTCAGCAGCACGCACTCACTACAGCTGACAGCAACAGCCCCTGACCAAGGCAGCATCATTCGTCACCCCAAGGTACCAGAAAGTGCTGTTTTGGTTATCTGCACTCACAATGAGCCACCCGAGACATATCCCGACGGCTTACCAATCAACGCACAGGCCCCAACACCAAGACTCTTGGGAAACCTGATCGAGAAGGGAATGGCTCGAAAACTCTATCTAACCATCACCGTGGAAAGAGAATTGAAGCTCGAAGCCCTCGTTGACACCGGCTCCGACCTCACGTTGATATCTGCCCAACTGTTTGACAAACTCAAATTTGAAGCACAGAGACAGAATCGTACCCTTAACCTTCACACTTGTGAGCTAAACGTGCAGTCGTATAGCCAAGACGACATCCAGCTCAAACACGTAGCTTCCATTTACCTGACAATTGGACCTATGAGCCTCATTCACCCCATCTATGTTTCCCCTATGAACACTTATCCATTCCTCATCGGCAAAGACCTGCTGGACCGTTTTGAACCCTTACTGGATTTAAAACAGCTGAAATTTTGGGCTCAAGTGCGCGAACCTCTTCCCTTCCAGACGCATACGTCGTCTGAGCAAGACTGTCAAGTCACAGAGGTCACAGAAATTCCCACAGAGCCAGACTGCCAGGTCACAAAGGTCACGGGAACTCCTGCAGCACACTGTGAGAACACAGCCTCAGCCCCAAAGCCAGGTTCAAGTTCGCTACTCTGCACATTTCAGCTCACCAAAGACAATGATAACTTCTGCCCCAAGGTCATGAACGACCTACAGCTGAATGATATCACCACAACGAACATTATTCTAGCACTATGGGCCGATAACTCAGCCATTAGTCTCTCACTGTTCAATGCAATCAGTGAAAAGGCACCCCACCCTCCGTATGCCAACAAGCGCACCCGTTTCCCTTTGAACTCACACCCCTCCTCTATGGTATCTGCCAGAGGGATTTGTGCGCTGCGCCTGACATGGAATCAACGGTGCCTTACCCATTATTTTCTGGTCCTGCCGGACCCGCCCCACGATCTGTACATTGGAGCAGACATTTTAATTCGCCTCAAGGCTCATGTGGACATGTTGAATGAAGTGGTATGGGCCCCGCTGACTTTACAGCCACACGTTTCCATCAGTCAGGACAACCTCAGGTCAGGACAGACCATCCCGGAAGTTTGCACACTTGTCAACGAACAGGGAACGGTGATACCAGCATACACCAAAGGGGTCGCTGTCAGGCTCAACATAAGATGTGGTCAAACCTTGAACCACACGCTGGGTTTCTTCCAACCCTCACCTGAATGTGTGGAATTCGGACTCACACTTGAAGCCACACCCCTCACTGAAGTATCATCTCGTGTAGTCTACATCCTGTTCAACAACTGCACTGCAACCGACATCAATATTCCCAAGGCCTTCCGGCTGGGATGGCTAGTGAGCCATGATTTTCATGATTTTGAACTTGTATTACCCATCATTGGGCCCATTCCACCTGCACTGATACCCGAAGGGAGTACAGACGACACACTGTTCACTGCACCCTTCAAATGCATCACCATCACCTCTGTCATGCCTGTAACCAAAGACCAGGTGTGCAGGACGGAGCTGACCGAAGACAGTCATCTCGCCATATACACAGTCTCTCATCATCCTGTCAGTGAGACTGATGCACCTGCAACACCCCTCAATACCAACCTGTCTGATGACACACAGACAGAGGAACCGTACCCAGGTTTCGAGTCTCAAGTGCGGCAAATTCTACAAGAAGCTAACGCACTCCAGAGTGAGACAGACCGCCAAAGACTCAGACAAGTCCTTTATAAGTTCAAAGAATCCTTTGCCAAAGACTCTTTAGACTGCGGTCTCACCAACCTCCACACGGTGCGCATTCCAACGCCCCCGGATGCGCCTCCCACGTTCGTCAAGCAGTACAAGATTCCAATCGCCTCACACGAACCAGTGCAGGAGATCATCGAATCTATGCTTGAGAAAGGTGTCATTCGGCCATGCAACAGCACCTACTCCGCCCCCATCTGGCCAGTCCTCAAACCTAATGGCAAGTGGCGTCCTACCATCGATTACAGAAAACTGAACAAACAGGTGCCACTGTCAAGATGGCCAATGACCCAGCTAGAACAAGAAATACCCCGAATCAGGGGAGCCACAATCTTCTCTACACTTGATGTGGCCTCTGGATTCTGGACCATTCCTGTGCATCCAGAAGACCAACACAAGCTAGCATTCACATTCGGCAACCGGCAGTTCACCTTCAACAGGTGTCCATTCGGCTATGCCAACTCACCAGCTGAGTTCAACATCTTCCTGAACAAAGCCTGCCCAGACGCCAGAGTAAGAGGCAACCTTATCTATGTCGACGACGTTCTCATGAAGAGCACAACGGTGGCCGACCACCTGAAAGAGATAGACTATGTTTTGAACCAACTATCCGCCGCAGGCGCCAAGATCGCCCTCCACAAAGGACAGTGGTGCCGGACCAAGGTCAACTACGTGGGCCTGCTCATCGGATCCCAAGGCATTGAACCACAGTCAAACCGTATTCATGCCATTCAAAACATAAAGCCTCCCACTAACGTCTCTGAGCTGCGCAGCTTTCTAGGGGTATGTAATTACTCCCGACAGTTCATAGAAAATTACTCAGACATTGCTAGACCACTAACAGCCTTGCTGAAGAAAGACTGCCCTTTCGTCTGGTCAGACGCTCAGGAACACGCCATGACGGCGCTAAAAAGACATTTATGCACAGCTCCATGCCTTGCTTACCCCGATCCACAACAGGAATTCTACCTGGAAGCCGGGTTTTCCGACCAATGTCTCAGCGCTGGCCTATATCAACGACACGACCAGGACAAGAAGGTGGTGGCCTATGCCAGTAAGACACTTCTCCCTCCAGAGTGCAAGTTCTCAGACTGTGAAAAAGCTCTGTTCTGCACAGTGTGGGCCATTCAGCGATTCTCCAACTACATCGGGGCACAAAAAGTTATCATAGAGACTCGCCACCAGCCCGTAATGTTCCTCAACAGCCAACGCATCAGAGATGGCGTGGTCACTAATTCACGGATAGCCACGTGGTTAATGGCTCTCCAGGGGCGCAACGTTGAGGCAAGATATGCACAGAATCACAAGTCTGCGCTGGGCGATGGCCTGGCGGCATGCCAAAACTGCTCTGATAACATGCCTGCTGCTGCTGCTGATGTACAAGAACCCCAACAACAACAACTCACCTGTCACAGATACTTTGAACCGAATGCGTGCCAAGACATGCCCACGGCCTACGTCGATGGATGCTCCTACAACCACGACGGCATACTCAAAGCAGGTGCAGGTGTTCTGTGGGTGAACAACCAGCCGTGCCCACCACAACATTTCAAGTTGGGACCCCAGTCATCGCAATATGCAGAGATAGCAGCCATTCTCATAGCCCTACAGATCGCATCAGCCCATGACATCAGAGAACTGCTCATCTGCTCAGACTCTAACTATGCCAGACTCAGTTTCGTGTGCCACCTTCAAAGCTGGAAACAGAATGGTTTCAAGACCGCTAACAACAAGCCAGTCAAACACCAACACCTGTTCCAGGAATGTGACAACATCACAGAGACACACAACCTCATCGTGTACTGGAAGAAAGTGAAAGGACACTCAAGGTTACCAGGTCTAGACAAAGATTTGAATGACCAAACTGACGCCCTCGCCAAAACGGGCGCACTACACGGCGACACGTGGGAACCCCCAAACCCCACACCTGGCCCTGACGTTGCAGTGCTAACCCGCAGCAAGCGACCGGCACCGGCCACGATGCCCGCCCCGCAGCCGCTATCGCTAACTCCGCAGATTTCCAACAACGACATTGCGGACATGCAAGCCTCTGACACTGCAATAAAGACAATTCTTGACCACCTCTCTGACCCCTCCAACCACCCTATCACGGACACTGAGCTCGCTGATGACTCGGGCCTCAGACATCTACATAATTCCAGACACATGCTGCGAATACGAGACGACATTCTGTGGTTTGCACCCGATGACAGCACTTCACCACGGCTTGTGATACCTCGGTCGCACAGGGGGGTAATGTTAATGTACGCCCACGACACACCATGTGCTGGACACCATGGCACCAGAGCCACGTATGACACACTGAAACAGGTGGCATACTGGCCCGGGATGCAGCAAGATGTGGCAGAATATGTCAGAGAGTGTCTGGTTTGCTGCCAGTTTCAACCAGCGAACCCGCACCACAGAGCACCCACTTCACTGCCGAGATCATGCAACAGATCTGGAAATGTCTAGGGATACAGGCTAAACTGCACATCAGCCACCACCCCATCTCTTCCGGACAGGTCGAGAGATCGAATCGAACGGTGGTCGCCATGCTGAAAAAGTACGTGTCTGCTAACCAGAAAGACTGGGATATGAAACTCCCCCTCGTTCTGATGGCCCTCAGAGCCACCCCGCAGGAATCGACGCGGGTGTCCCCTTTTGAACTCATGACTGGGCGGCAGATGACTCTGCCACTTCACTTGCTGTACCAACCTGGAGACTCCAACCTTGTCACAGCGTACACCACGTTCCAGTACCTCGATGAGCTCCATAGACACTTAAAAACAACTTTTGCGTTTGCCCAGCAACACCTGCAAAAGAGTGCTGAAGGTCAGAAAGCATATTACGACCGTAAAGCCTCACACCAGGAATTGGAGGTGGGCGACAAAGTCTTGTATTACAGCTTCAACCCGCCACCTGTGACAGGCCCCCGACGGCTGTCAAAGAAATTTCTGGCCCACTGGACGGGTCCTCATGAGATTATGAACAAACTCTCTCCAGTCGCGTACCAGATCCAGAGAGAACCAGTTCTCAAATGGGTTCACCGGAACCAGATTAAGAGACATGTGGCCATTAACAGAGAAAGACAGTTAGGGGCCAATGCAAGCTAAACTCAACCGCCGTCTCCGAAACGAAAAGACTGTCCCATCCACCTGGGACAAACCCCGGTGACCCTTCTCTCTCTCTTTTTCCCCTTTTCATCCCTACCTATCTCTCTCTTGCCTGTAACAGGATGCGACTGTGGATCATGCTCCTGTGCCTCCAGACAATCCGAGGCCAGCCGCCACCAGACATCATCACACCAGGTCCGGCCTCGGGCATCGTATTGAGAGAGCAACCCGGACTCCTGATCACAAATTGTCGAACACACACCCAGAAGGTGTACGTCCGACTCGACCCCCCGCAACGTCTACAGAGCACACTACCCCCGCGCAATGGCCCAGTACAGCTGGGCGGGTGCTCACTGGACAGAGGAATCTCTCCTCCACGCAGAGGCCGATGTCAAGCACATGCTCAGCCAACTAGAGAAGATGACCGTCACCCAAGCTGAGTTAGGTGGACACAACCGCCGCTCCAAACGGTTCCTTGGAGCATTGCTCGGAGCCGCCGCCGCCGTCGGAACTCTGTTCAACATTGGCATGTCCAGTATCAACGCGGTAAATATCGCCACGGTAAAGCGACATATGGCCGAAATCCAAACCGAGCTTCCACAGCTTAAAGAGCAACTCACCACACAGAGTGCAGCTTTACAAACCATTGGCAAGACGTTGAGAGGAACGGTGGTAATTCTGAACACCCACAGTGTCCTGTTGAACCAGACCATGAACTCCATGAAACAGCTGGTCACTGTCTTCCAGAATGACTTTGCCCAAACTCAGCTGGTCACCGCCTTAATGACTGACATGCTACGGGAAGTAAGCTCCTCCATTGATAGCTTAGCCATGGGTAGAATCCCACCATACCTGATACCCCTAAGCCTCGTACAAAACGTGCTGGCATCCGCTATCAACGGACCCACAGACCCTCTGCAACTACACCTGGCCTACTCTCTGGGAAGCGCCATTCCCCTTTACGTGGACCCCGAGCAGAAGGAGATGGGTTTCCTCCTTAACCTACCCATCATCGAGTCAAGCCGAATCTACCGACTCAAAGACATTATCAATGTGGGTTTTTGGAAAGGTAACACTCACCTCAAAGTGCGTACTCCCCAGGTGGTCGCGTACCATGACAGCGATACACAGCTGTACCTAGCCCCGAACCTGCACATGTGCACCCTGACTAAAGACATTCATCATCTCTGCCCAAGCAAACCTTTCCTCAGAGACAACACCGAGGGAATCTGCGGTTTGCAACCTATGATCAGTGATACCCGCTGCCCTACCGACGCCACGCCTCGTACCCAAGTCACCGAGACGCAAGCAGAAATCGTAGGTGACAGGTGGCTCGTCAACACTCCAGTGCGTACCGCTATGCTGATTTATGACCAGCACGACACTGCGACCCGTATCAACCTGCTGGACCAAAGCATGTGGGTCCAGGTCCCGCGAGGGGCCATCCTCCACCTGGACGATTTGGCCCTGTACCACCTTCCGAGCGAAGAGTATCAGTCAGAAATAGAAATCCCTGCCTTTTTCAAAGACTACAATTTCACCCTCGCTCCGGAATTAGAACTGTGGATTGAGAAAGGGGGGCCTCAACTCATTGACATTGCTCCCCTCGACACAGCCCTCCAAGCAGTGTCTCGAATGCCGATCCTGAACCCCTCGCCTGTTGTCCAAACCTGGACCGCAGCTGACACTGCGCTATGTATCTCCATGATCTTCGGCAACGCCCTAACCCTGGGCCTAGCTTTTGTCCTGTACAGGAAATACAACGACATAAGAATCTCCACCGCCAAGCTCACAACGGCCGTGTCTGGGGGTCTCCGATGGAAACCTCGGAGGGAGGATACCACCCCCGAAGCAGATGCGAATCTCATCGAGCTGGCTCCTCAGGTGTAACAACCACCTGCTGCCCTACCGCCCGACTCACCTACCATCCAATCATTGTGGGAGGGGGTTGTCCGATAATGTCCCCAGGACATCATCGAACAAAAAGGGGGACTGTAACACTAATGAGGATGGTAGGCCATCTGGCAGGCACGTTGTCAGATCGCGCTAAACACAGCCTTTTGTTCACACCAGCATACCAACATAAGTTAGCCTGAAGACGCCACCATGTCTGGGACAAAACGATTGATTAAGTCAGTTTTACGATCCCCTCAGGAGATAGCTGCTCCGCGTGACTCCTATGGCCCCCAAATGGCCCAAGTCATAAGATCTGCGCACACACATGACCCCCCAAACACACGCGGACTGCAGTTACGCACACACCAAAGAATTCACGATATAAGGACTTCATTGATAACAACTAGCGGAAACTGTATTAAATGTATATGTGTATGATTCAATGTTTTCAAATGCTATACATAAGACAGCCATGACGTTAATTGTATGTTCAATGAACCCTGTATGCCGGTAACGGTAATAATTGTACATCTATGCATTCCTGAGGCACAGAATCATAGTGTTTGGTACCTCTGTAACCACAAAAATGTGAATATATCGAATTTCGTTTAGAGATTACCACACGATGCAATATTACAGGAGTACCAACTATCAAAGGGTAAATGGTTTTTTTTTCGCTACCCCCATTAGATTAGCCAGGAGGAGGGAGTCCGCGAAACAAAGAGAATTCTTCCCGCCTCGATCTCTTATATCCGATTGGGCCATCGTACAAGAGAGGTATAGCCGATCTTATCTATAAAATCAGATGCCCAACGTTAATCGTGGCATTCCGCCAAAAGAGAAACAACGCCAACTTCGGAGAACATCTCCGGAGACCTCCGACCAAACCTTTCTGCAAGAAGTTTTCGCTGCTTTCCTGTAACTTTCGTTTCATTGATAACTTCTTTTATTTGGTCATCTGAGTTTGACTAAGTTCTGTATAACCGCGAGCAAGAACGGACTTCCATCGCTTAGCAACCGCAACCTTGTTGGACGCAGCCTGGAGCCACACCCCACAGGCCCCGGAAAGGACTAGTGAACGCAACATTTGAACCCGATACACACACACGCACGAAGCAGAACAAAGCAAGTATTTTCCTATTTCAATCAAACTGCATTTAAGGGTCGTCTAAGAGCTCCCTTTTAGGGATAATTTAAATTGCTTGAGGTCTCTTGTAAGGAACGAAGTGAAACGTTGTTACTCTCTCTCTGTTGTTCTTCTCTCTCTCTCTTTCCTGTTATTCTTACTGAAAAATTGTGTTTAGTGCCTTATTTGTTTCGTTTTGTTATACGTATGTCTGTGCATATTTACTCTGTGTGAAACCGTAGTGTTATACTCTCTAGTTTGTGTTTATTAAAATCCCAAAAGGTACATGTGAACGGAATATGTTATTTGCACCCCATGCTCGAAGTCAATGAAACTAAGATATTAACGTTACCTACGCTTTAGTGTATTACTATTTCAGTGATATAAACAGTACGAACCTAGGAAGTATTAATTTGTCCTGATCAGAAAATTAAGACTATTTTAGACGTTCGTAAGGCAGTAATTCCTTATTGAGAATTGAATGAGAAGTTATGACCATAGTTTGCAGGACAAACGAAATAATCATATAACTTAAACAATTCTATAAGAGGTTACTTGTACTAAATTAAACATTTTTCCTTATCGGGAAAATTGATATTTAATATGAACGACCAGCAGATTATATTCATAAATCAATGAATATTCAATCCATTTGAGTTAATCTTTCCCCAAGACTCATTGTCGCTACAGTAATGTCATGTGTAATGTGTAATGTGTAGTGTGTGGCCTTGAAATTTTAGCATGTCTACGTAATCATGAATAAATGCTTCTTCAGACACACAGTGTTGCTTCTTTGCATGCATCAAATGAATTGTTTCTGGCTATATGCATCCATGCATTAGTTTGAGAGGGGTGGAAATGGGACACTTGGGTGAAACAAAACTGCCCCAAAAGTACCCCCCCCCCACTTTAAATACAGTTTTTTCTAAGTCAATTTGGTACATTTCTCTGATCCGATTTGAAATTCTCAAAACTTCTTGTTCAATCCTTACATCCTTGTGTCACGTGTGCACATCAAACAAGCATTTTCTCATTTCTTTGAACAAGTTGCAAATGCTTTGGTACATCCATGCAAATGATTATGACAAAATTCTGTGCAGATTCCTACATTATCAATTGCTTATGTCAAGTTGATCAAAATGCATTATAATGGGTCTCTGTAGAATAGTATAATCCCCACGACATTTAAGCACTAGTTTTACAATATACAGTAAGTATACTTTAAGTAAACGGTGGCATTTTATTTTACTCAATTTAGTGTTTTGCATTGCTATATTCTTTCCACATAGGACTGCAAGACAACTTCACTGTGTTGCAGACGGCCCCTTTTCACACCTAAACAGTCTTTTGACACTCTCTACAAGGATCTCATCCCTGAACAAGAGAGGGGGCAGATTGGAGATGACCTGCCAAAGTACGTGTTAGTTTGGGACAATGTCAGTTTCCATCGCTCCAACATCATCAGGCAATGGTTTGCGGCCCACAACAGGATGCTGGTGGAGTTCCTCTCACCCTACTCAACCCCGTTGAGGAATTTTTCTCAGCATGAAGATTAAAAGTATATGATGGCCAGCCGCATACACAGATGACCCTTCTGGCTGCCTTGGATGTAACGTGTGATGACATCACAGCTGATGCCTGCAGAGGCTGGATTAGACACTCTGAAAGATGATTTTCACGCTGTATCGCAAGAGAAGATATTTGTTGTGATGTGGATGAGAATCCGTTGCCCAAAAGACAGGAACGTCAGGAGGTGTAGGAAGACTGCACTGTAATTCCACTGCACTGCATGTACAGTTTTCCCTAAGGAGATTGTCTTATGTTCAGATTTCTACATTTGTTTGTGCTATGCAGTGCTGTCTTTTCCTGTCTGCATCACAATGACACTGTCTGTCAATAAATTATTGTACAAACAGTAAAAGCGTAAATGTGACTCATGTGCCGTCTCTTGCAATCAAACAATCAAAACCAGAAATGCACTTACTGTTTTGCAAATGACAAGGATGATTCGAGAAATGCTCCACTCATCACTCTCAGTTCACTCCGCTGCACACGTCTGATCACTTCTTTGTCACCCACGACCTCACCGCTCCAGACAACGCAGATGTCTTACCGCTGGTCACTTTCCGGCGCTACCTACGGTCCCTCCCTCCTGCTTTTCCTCTGCTGTCTTGTCTGCACTCCCCCCCACTGAGGAGCTCTCTCTTTTGAATACCAACAGTGCCACAGACACTCTGTGTTCCACGCTTACATCCTGCTTGGACAACATATGCCCTCTTACATCTGGACCAGCCCGTGCATCCCTGTCTGCCCCCTGGTTATAGGATGTACCACGTGAGCATCGCACCAGCCTCCGGTCAGCTGAGAGAAAATGGCACAATTCAAAAGACCATACTGACCTCTCTCTCTCTACTTTCTCCGTTGACGTCACCTCTGCAAAAACTGATTATAACCACTCGAAGATCATCAACTCTCCTGACTCTCGCACACTCTTTAAAACCTTCTCTGCTCTCCTCTGTCCGCCTGCTCCCACACCTTCATCGGAGTTGACGGCTGATGATTTTGCATCGTTCTTCGTAAAGAAAACTACCGCCATCAACAGCCAATTTTCTAAACCACCATCACCCGCCTTTTCTCCTATGTCTGAAGATGATGTTTCCAAGGTCATTGGTTCCAACCACCCTACCACCTGCCCACTGGATCCCATCCCCACCCATCTCCTCCATGCCATCTCTCCAGCAGTTGTGCCTGGTCTGACCCGCATCATCAACTCTTTGCTCACCACTGGGACATTTCCCACTGCTTTCAAAGAGGCCTGCATCACACCGCTACTGAAGAAACTCACTCTCAACCTTACACTGCTAGAACACTACAGGCCGGTGTAGTTTGTGAAAATGCATATCTTCCGTCAAAATGTAGATGACTGATTTTAACCTCTTATTATTTTCTGTCTTCTTAAAAAATTATTTTTTTACTTACCTCACTATTCTTAGCTTTGTATACTGTGCTAGGCTTTAATGGACTGGATTTAATTAACTTATGCATTTTGTTGCCTATGTTGTTATAATTGCTTCCAATGTTTCCTCGTCTGTAAGTCGCTTTGGATAAAAACGTCTGCTAAATGACTAAATGTAAATTTTATGAAATGTGTAATGTCATGTGTAATGTGTAGTGTGTGGCCTTGAAATTTTAGCATGTCTACGTAATCATGAATAAATGTTTCTTGAGACACACAGTGTTGCTTCTTTGCATGCATCAAATGAATTGTTTCTGGCTATATGCATCCATGCATTAGTTTGAGAGGGGTGGAAATGGGACACTTGGGTGAAACAAAACTGCCCCAAAAGTACCCCCCCACTTTAAATACAGTTTTTTCTAAGTCAATTTGGTACATTTCTCAGATCCGATTTGAAATTCTCAAAACTTCTTGTTCAATCCTTACATCCTTGTGTCACGTGTGCACATCAAACAAGCATTTTCTCATTTCTTTGAACAAGTTGCAAATGCTTTGGTACATCCATGCAAATGATTATGTCAAAATTCTGTGCAGATTCCTACATTATCAATTGCTTATGTCATGTTGATCAAAATGCATTATAATGGGTCTCTGTAGAATAGTATAATCCCCACGACATTTAAGCACTAGTTTTACAATATACAGTAAGTATACTTTAAGTAAACGGTGGCATTTTATTTTACTCAATTTAGTGTTTTGCATTGCTATATTCTTTCCACATAGGACTGCAAGACAACTTCACTGTGTTGCAGACGGCCCCTTTTCACACCTAAACAGTCTTTTGACACTCTCTACAGGGATCTCATCCCTGAACAAGAGAGGGGGCAGATTGGAGATGACCTGCCAAAGTACGTGTTAGTTTGGGACAGTGTCAGTTTCCATCGCTCCAACATCATCAGGCAATGGTTTGCGGCCCACAACAGGATGTTGGTTGAGTTCCTCTCACCCAACTCAACCACGTTGAGGAATTTTTCTCAGCATGAAGATTAAAAGTATATGATCGCCAGCCGCATACACAGATGACCCTTCTGGCTGCCATGGATGTAACGTGTGATGACATCACAGCTGATGCCTGCAGAGGCTGGATTAGACACTCTGAAAGATGATTTTCACGCTGTATCGCAAGAGAAGATATTTGTTGTGATGTGGATGAGAATCCGTTGCCCAAAAGACAGGAACGTCAGGAGGTGTAGGAAGACTGCACTGTAATTCCACTGCACTGCATGTACAGTTTTCCCTAAGGAGATTGTCTTATGTTCAGATTTCTACATTTGTTTGTGCTATGCAGTGCTGTCTTTTCCTGTCTGCATCACAATGACACTGTCTGTCAATAAATTATTGTACAAACAGTAAAAGCGTTAACGTGAATCATGTGCCGTCTCTTGCAATCAAACAATCAAAACCAGAAATGCACTTACTGTTCTGCAAATGACAAGGATGATTCGAGAAATGCTCCACTCATCACTCTCAGGTCACTCCGCTGCACAAGTCTGATCACTTCTTTGTCACCCCCGACCTCACCGCTCCAGACAACGCAGATGTCTTACCGCTGGTCACTTTCCGGCTCTACCTACGGTCCCTCCCTCCTGCTTTTCGTCTGCTGTCTTGTCTGCACTCCCCTACTCTGAGGAGCTCTCTCTTTTGAATACCAACAGTGCCACAGACACTCTGTGTTCCACGCTTACATCCTGCTTGGACAACATATGCCCTCTTACATCTGGACCAGCCCGTGCATCCCTGTCTGCCCCCTGGTTATCGGATGTACCACGTGAGCATCGCACCAGCCTCCGGTCAGCTGAGAGAAAATGGCACAATTCAAAAGACCATACTGACCTCTCTCTCTCTACCAGTCTCTTCTCTCTACTTTCTCCGTTGACGTCACCTCTGCAAAAACTGATTATAACCACTCGAAGATCAGCAACTCTCCTGACTCTCGCACACTCTTAAAAACCTTCTCTGCTCTCCTCTGTCCGCCTGCTCCCACACCTTCATCGCAGTTAACGGCTGATGATTTTGCATTGTTCTTCGTAAAGAAAACTACCGCCATCAACAGCCAATTTTCTACACCACCATCACCCGCCTTTTCTCCTATGTCTGAAGATGATGTTTCCAAGGTCATTGGTTCCAACCACCCTACCACCTGCCCACTGGATCCCATCCCCACCCATCTCTCCAGCAGTTGTGCCTGGTCTGACCCGCATCATCAACTCTTTGCTCACCACTGGGACATTTCCCACTGCTTTCAAAGAGGCCTGCATCACACCGCTACTGAAGAAACTCACTCTCAACCTTACACTGCTAGAACACTACAGGCCGGTGTAGTGTATGAAAATGCATATCTTCCGTCAAAATGTAGATGACTGATTTTAACCTCTTATTATTTTCTGTCTTCTTAAAAAATTATTTTTTTACTTACCTCACTATTCTTAGCTTTGTATACTGTGCTAGGCTTTAATGGACTGGATTTAATTAACTTATGCATTTTGTTGCCTATATTGTTATAATTGCTTCCAATGTTTCCTCGTAAGTAAGTCGCTTTGGATAAAAACGTCTGCTAAATTACTAAATGTAAATTTTATGAAATGTGTAATGTCATGTGTAATGTGTAGTGTGTGGCCTTGAAATTTTAGCATGTCTACGTAATCATGAATAAATGCTTCTTGAGACACACAGTGTTGCTTCTTTGCATGCATCAAATGAATTGTTTCTGGCTATATGCATCCATGCATTAGTTTGAGAGGGGTGGAAATGGGACACTTGGGTGAAACAAAACTGCCCCAAAAGTACCCCCCCCACTTTAAATACAGTTTTTTCTAAGTCAATTTGGTACATTTCTCTGATCCGATTTGAAAATCTCAAAACTTCTTGTTCAATCCTTACATCCTTGTGTCACGTGTGCACATCAAACAAGCATTTTCTCATTTCTTTGAACAAGTTGCAAATGCTTTGGTACATCCATGCAAATGATTATGACAAAATTCTGTGCAGATTCCTACATTATCAATTGCTTATGTCATGTTGATCAAAATGCATTATAATGGGTCTCTGTAGAATAGTATAATCCCCACGACATTTAAGCACTAGTTTTACAATATACAGTAAGTATACTTTAAGTAAACGGTGGCATTTTATTTTACTCAATTTAGTGTTTTGCATTGCTATATTCTTTCCACATAGGACTGCAAGACAACTTCACTGTGTTGCAGACGGCCCCTTTTCACACCTAAACAGTCTTTTGACACTCTCTATAGGGATCTCATCCCTGAACAAGAGAGGGGGCAGATTGGAGATGACCTGCCAAAGTACGTGTTAGTTTGGGACAATGTCAGTTTCCATCGCTCCAACATCATCAGGCAATGGTTTGCGGCCCACAACAGGATGCTGGTGGAGTTCCTCTCACCCTACTCAACCCCGTTGAGGAATTTTTCTCAGCATGAAGATTAAAAGTATATGATGGCCAGCCGCATACACAGATGACCCTTCTGGCTGCCTTGGATGTAACGTGTGATGACATCACAGCTGATGCCTGCAGAGGCTGGATTAGACACTCTGAAAGATGATTTTCACGCTGTATCGCAAGAGAAGATATTTGTTGTGATGTGGATGAGAATCCGTTGCCCAAAAGACTGGAACGTCAGGAGGTGTAGGAAGACTGCACTGTAATTCCACTGCACTGCATGTACAGTTTTCCCTAAGGAGATTGTCTTATGTTCAGATTTCTACATTTGTTTGTGCTATGCAGTGCTGTCTTTTCCTGTCTGCATCACAATGACACTGTCTGTCAATAAATTATTGTACAAACAGTAAAAGCGTTAACGTGAATCATGTGCCGTCTCTTGCAATCAAACAATCAAAACCAGAAATGCACTTACTGTTTTGCAAATGACAAGGATGATTCGAGAAATGCTCCACTCATCACTCTCAGGTCACTCTGCTGCACAAGTCTGATCACTTCTTTGTCACCCCCGACCTCACCGCTCCAGACAACGCAGGTGTCTTACCGCTGGTCACTTTCCGGCTCTACCTACGGTCCCTCCCTCCTGCTTTTCGTCTGCTGTCTTGTCTGCACTCCCCCCCTCTGAGGAGCTCTCTCTTTTGAATACCAACAGTGCCACAGACACTCTGTGTTCCACGCTTACATCCTGCTTGGACAACATATGCCCTCTTACATCTAGACCAGCCCGTGCATCCCTGTCTGCCCCCTGGTTATCGGATGTACCACGTGAGCATCGCACCAGCCTCCGGTCAGCTGAGAGAAAATGGCACAAGTCAAAAGACCATACTGACCTCTCTCTCTCTCTACTTTCTCCGTTGACGTCACCTCTGCAAAAACTGATTTTAACCACTCGAAGATCAGCAACTCTCCTGACTCTCGCACACTCTTAAAAACCTTCTCTGCTCTCCTCTGTCCGCCTGCTCCCACACCTTCATCGCAGTTAACGGCTGATGATTTTGCATCGTTCTTCGTAAAGAAAACTACCGCCATCAACAGCCAATTTTCTACGCCACCATCACTAGCCTTTTCTCCTATGTCTGAAGATGATGTTTCCAAGGTCATTGGTTCCAACCACCCTACCACCTGCCCACTGGATCCCATCCCCACCCATCTCCTCCATGCCATCTCTCCAGCAGTTGTGCCTGGTCTGACCCGCATCATCAACTCTTTGCTCACCACTGGGACATTTCCCACTGCTTTCAAAGAGGCCTGCATCACACCGCAACTGAAGAAACTCACTCTCAACCTTACACTGCTAGAACACTACAGGCCGGTGTAGTGTGTGAAAATGCATATCTTCCGTCAAAATGTAGATGACTGATTTTAACCTCTTATTATTTTCTGTCTTCTTAAAAAATTATTTTTTTACTTACCTCACTATTCTTAGCTTTGTATACTGTGCTAGGCTTTAATGGACTGGATTTAATTAACTTATGCATTTTGTTGCCAATATTGTTATAATTGCTTCCAATGTTTCCTCGTCTGTATGTCGCTTTGGATAAAAACGTCTGCTAAATGACTAAATTTAATTTTTATGAAATGTGTAATGTCATGTGTAATGTGTAATGTGTAGTGTGTGGCCTTGAAATTTTAGCATGTCTACGTAATCATGAATAAATGCTTCTTGAGACACACAGTGTTGCTTCTTTGCATGCATCAAATGAATTGTTTCTGGCTATATGCATCCATGCATTAGTTTGAGAGGGGTGGAAATGGGACACTTGGGTGAAACAAAACTGCCCCAAAAGTAACCCCCCCACTTTAAATAGAGTTTTTTCTAAGTCAATTTGGTACATTTCTCTGATCCGATTTGAAATTCTCAAAACTTCTTGTTCAATCCTTACATCCTTGTGTCACGTGTGCACATCAAACAAGCATTTTCTTATTTCTTTGAACAAGTTGCAAATGCTTTGGTACATCCATGCAAATGATTATGACAAAATTCTGTGCAGATTCCTACATTATCAATTGCTTATGTCATGTTGATCAAAATGAATTATAATGGGTCTCTGTAGAATAGTATAATCCCCACTACATTTAAGCACTAGTTTTACAATATACAGTAAGTATACTTTAAGTAAACGGTGGCATTTTATTTTACTCAATTTAGTGTTTTGCATTGCTATATTCTTTCCACATAGGACTGCAAGACAACTTCACTGTGTTGCAGACGGCCCCTTTTCACACCTAAACAGTCTTTTGACACTCTCTACAGGGATCTCATCCCTGAACAAGAGAGGGGGCAGATTGGAGATGACCTGCCAAAGTACGTGTTAGTTTGGGACAATGTCAGTTTCCATCGCTCCAACATCATCAGGCAATGGTTTGCGGCCCACAACAGGATGCTGGTGGAGTTCCTCTCACCCTACTCAACCCCGTTGAGGAATTTTTCTCAGCATGAAGATTAAAAGTATATGATGGCCAGCCGCATACACAGATGACCCTTCTGGCTGCCTTGGATGTAACGTGTGATGACATCACAGCTGATGCCTGCAGAGGCTGGATTAGACACTCTGAAAGATGATTTTCACGCTGTATCGCAAGAGAAGATATTTGTTGTGATGTGGATGAGAATCCGTTGCCCAAAAGACAGGAACGTCAGGAGGTGTAGGAAGACTGCACTGTAATTCCACTGCACTGCATGTACAGTTTTCCCTAAGGAGATTGTCTTATGTTCAGATTTCTACATTTGTTTGTGCTATGCAGTGCTGTCTTTTCCTGTCTGCATCACAATGACACTGTCTGTCAATAAATTATTGTACAAACAGTAAAAGCGTTAACGTGAATCATGTGCCGTCTCTTGCAATCAAACAATCAAAACCAGAAATGCACTTACTGTTTTGCAAATGACAAGGATGATTCGAGAAATGCTCCACTCATCACTCTCAGGTCACTCCGCTGCACACGTCTGATCACTTCTTTGTCACCCCCGACCTCACCGCTCCAGACAACGCAGATGTCTTACCGCTGGTCACTTTCCGGCGCTACCTACGGTCCCTCCCTCCTGCTTTTCCTCTGCTGTCTTGTCTGCACTCCCCCCCTCTGAGGAGCTCTCTCTTTTGAATACCAACAGTGCCACAGACATTCTGTGTTCCACGCTTACATCCTGCTTGGACAACATATGCCCTCTTACATCTGGACCAGCCCGTGCATTCCTGTCTGCCCCCTGGTTATCGGATGTACCACGTGAGCATCGCACCAGCCTCCGGTCAGCTGAGAGAAAATGGCACAAGTCAAAAGACCATACTGACCTCTCTCTCTCTACTTTCTCCGTTGACGTTACCTCTGCAAAAACTGATTATAACCACTCGAAGATCAGCAACTCTCCTGACTCTCGCACACTCTTAAAAACCTTCTCTGCTCTCCTCTGTCCGCCTGCTCCCACACCTTCATCGGAGTTAACGGCTGATGATTTTGCATCGTTCTTCGTAAAGAAAACTACCGCCATCAACAGCCAATTTTCTACGCCACCATCACCCGCCTTTTCTCCTATGTCTGAAGATGATGTTTCCAAGGTCATTGGTTCCAACCACCCTACCACCTGCCCACTGGATCCCATCCCCACCCATCTCCTCCATGCCATCTCTCCAGCAGTTGTGCCTGGTCTGACCCGCATCATCAACTCTTTGCTCAACACTGGGACATTTCCCACTGCTTTCAAAGAGGCCTGCATCACACCGCTACTGAAGAAACTCACTCTCAACCTTACACTGCAAGAACACTACAGGCCGGTGTAGTGTGTGAAAATGCATATCTTCCGTCAAAATGTAGATGACTGATTTTAACCTCTTATTATTTTCTGTCATCTTAAAAAATTATTTTTTTACTTACCTCACTATTCTTAGCTTTGTATACTGTGCTAGGCTTTAATGGACTGGATTTAATTAACTTATGCATTTTGTTGCCTATATTGTTATAATTGCTTCCAATGTTTCCTCGTCTGTAAGTCGCTTTGGATAAAAACGTCTGCTAAATGACTAAATGTAAATTTTATGAAATGTGTAATGTCATGTGTAATGTGTAATGTGTAGTGTGTGGCCTTGAAATTTTAGCATGTCTACGTAATCATGAATAAATGCTTCTTCAGACACACAGTGTTGCTTCTTTGCATGCATCAAATGAATTGTTTCTGGCTATATGCATCCATGCATTAGTTTGAGAGGGGTGGAAATGGGACACTTGGGTGAAACAAAACTGCCCCAAAAGTACCCCCCCCCCACTTTAAATACAGTTTTTTCTAAGTCAATTTGGTACATTTCTCTGATCCGATTTGAAATTCTCAAAACTTCTTGTTCAATCCTTACATCCTTGTGTCACGTGTGCACATCAAACAAGCATTTTCTCATTTCTTTGAACAAGTTGCAAATGCTTTGGTACATCCATGCAAATGATTATGACAAAATTCTGTGCAGATTCCTACATTATCAATTGCTTATGTCAAGTTGATCAAAATGCATTATAATGGGTCTCTGTAGAATAGTATAATCCCCACGACATTTAAGCACTAGTTTTACAATATACAGTAAGTATACTTTAAGTAAACGGTGGCATTTTATTTTACTCAATTTAGTGTTTTGCATTGCTATATTCTTTCCACATAGGACTGCAAGACAACTTCACTGTGTTGCAGACGGCCCCTTTTCACACCTAAACAGTCTTTTGACACTCTCTACAAGGATCTCATCCCTGAACAAGAGAGGGGGCAGATTGGAGATGACCTGCCAAAGTACGTGTTAGTTTGGGACAATGTCAGTTTCCATCGCTCCAACATCATCAGGCAATGGTTTGCGGCCCACAACAGGATGCTGGTGGAGTTCCTCTCACCCTACTCAACCCCGTTGAGGAATTTTTCTCAGCATGAAGATTAAAAGTATATGATGGCCAGCCGCATACACAGATGACCCTTCTGGCTGCCTTGGATGTAACGTGTGATGACATCACAGCTGATGCCTGCAGAGGCTGGATTAGACACTCTGAAAGATGATTTTCACGCTGTATCGCAAGAGAAGATATTTGTTGTGATGTGGATGAGAATCCGTTGCCCAAAAGACAGGAACGTCAGGAGGTGTAGGAAGACTGCACTGTAATTCCACTGCACTGCATGTACAGTTTTCCCTAAGGAGATTGTCTTATGTTCAGATTTCTACATTTGTTTGTGCTATGCAGTGCTGTCTTTTCCTGTCTGCATCACAATGACACTGTCTGTCAATAAATTATTGTACAAACAGTAAAAGCGTAAATTTGACTCATGTGCCGTCTCTTGCAATCAAACAATCAAAACCAGAAATGCACTTACTGTTTTGCAAATGACAAGGATGATTCGAGAAATGCTCCACTCATCACTCTCAGTTCACTCCGCTGCACACGTCTGATCACTTCTTTGTCACCCACGACCTCACCGCTCCAGACAACGCAGATGTCTTACCGCTGGTCACTTTCCGGCGCTACCTACGGTCCCTCCCTCCTGCTTTTCCTCTGCTGTCTTGTCTGCACTCCCCCCCACTGAGGAGCTCTCTCTTTTGAATACCAACAGTGCCACAGACACTCTGTGTTCCACGCTTACATCCTGCTTGGACAACATATGCCCTCTTACATCTGGACCAGCCCGTGCATCCCTGTCTGCCCCCTGGTTATAGGATGTACCACGTGAGCATCGCACCAGCCTCCGGTCAGCTGAGAGAAAATGGCACAATTCAAAAGACCATACTGACCTCTCTCTCTCTACTTTCTCCGTTGACGTCACCTCTGCAAAAACTGATTATAACCACTCGAAGATCATCAACTCTCCTGACTCTCGCACACTCTTTAAAACCTTCTCTGCTCTCCTCTGTCCGCCTGCTCCCACACCTTCATCGGAGTTGACGGCTGATGATTTTGCATCGTTCTTCGTAAAGAAAACTACCGCCATCAACAGCCAATTTTCTAAACCACCATCACCCGCCTTTTCTCCTATGTCTGAAGATGATGTTTCCAAGGTCATTGGTTCCAACCACCGTACCACCTGCCCACTGGATCCCATCCCCACCCATCTCCTCCATGCCATCTCTCCAGCAGTTGTGCCTGGTCTGACCCGCATCATCAACTCTTTGCTCACCACTGGGACATTTCCCACTGCTTTCAAAGAGGCCTGCATCACACCGCTACTGAAGAAACTCACTCTCAACCTTACACTGCTAGAACACTACAGGCCGGTGTAGTTTGTGAAAATGCATATCTTCCGTCAAAATGTAGATGACTGATTTTAACCTCTTATTATTTTCTGTCTTCTTAAAAAATTATTTTTTTACTTAACTCACTATTCTTAGCTTTGTATACTGTGCTAGGCTTTAATGGACTGGATTTAATTAACTTATGCATTTTGTTGCCTATGTTGTTATAATTGCTTCCAATGTTTCCTCGTCTGTAAGTCGCTTTGGATAAAAACGTCTGCTAAATGACTAAATGTAAATTTTATGAAATGTGTAATGTCATGTGTAATGTGTAGTGTGTGGCCTTGAAATTTTAGCATGTCTACGTAATCATGAATAAATGCTTCTTGAGACACACAGTGTTGCTTCTTTGCATGCATCAAATGAATTGTTTCTGGCTATATGCATCCATGCATTAGTTTGAGAGGGGTGGAAATGGGACACTTGGGTGAAACAAAACTGCCCCAAAAGTACCCCCCCACTTTAAATACAGTTTTTTCTAAGTCAATTTGGTACATTTCTCAGATCCGATTTGAAATTCTCAAAACTTCTTGTTCAATCCTTACATCCTTGTGTCACGTGTGCACATCAAACAAGCATTTTCTCATTTCTTTGAACAAGTTGCAAATGCTTTGGTACATCCATGCAAATGATTATGACAAAATTCTGTGCAGATTCCTACATTATCAATTGCTTATGTCATGTTGATCAAAATGCATTATAATGGGTCTCTGTAGAATAGTATAATCCCCACGACATTTAAGCACTAGTTTTACAATATACAGTAAGTATACTTTAAGTAAACGGTGGCATTTTATTTTACTGAATTTAGTGTTTTGCATTGCTATATTCTTTCCACATAGGACTGCAAGACAACTTCACTGTGTTGCAGACGGCCCCTTTTCACACCTAAACAGTCTTTTGACACTCTCTACAGGGATCTCATCCCTGAACAAGAGAGGGGGCAGATTGGAGATGACCTGCCAAAGTACGTGTTAGTTTGGGACAATGTCAGTTTCCATCGCTCCAACATCATCAGGCAATGGTTTGCTGCCCACAACAGGATGCTGGTGGAGTTCCTCTCACCCTACTCAACCCCGTTGAGGAATTTTTCTCAGCATGAAGATTAAAAGTATATGATGGCCAGCCGCATACACAGATGACCCTTCTGGCTGCCATGGATGTAACGTGTGATGACATCACAGCTGATGCCTGCAGAGGCTGGATTAGACACTCTGAAAGATGATTTTCACGCTGTATCGCAAGAGAAGATATTTGTTGTGATGTGGATGAGAATCCGTTGCCCAAAAGACAGGAACGTCAGGAGGTGTAGGACGACTGCACTGTAATTCCACTGCACTGCATGTACAGTTTTCCCAAAGGAGATGGTCTTATGTTCAGATTTCTACAGTTGTTTGTGCTATGCAGTGCTGTCTTTTCCTGTCTGCATCACAATGACACTGTCTGTCAATAAATTATTGTACAAACAGTAAAAGCGTTAACGTGAATCATGTGCCGTCTCTTGCAATCTAACATTCAAAACCAGAAATGCACTTACTGTTTTGCAAATGACAAGGATGATTCGAGAAATGCTCCACTCATCACTCTCAGGTCACTCCGCTGCACACGTCTGATCACTTCTTTGTCACCCCCGACCTCACCGCTCCAGACAACGCAGATGTCTTACCGCTGGTCACTTTCCGGCGCTACCTACGGTCCCTCCCTCCTGCTTTTCATCTGCTGTCTTGTCTACACTCCCCCCCTCTGAGGAGCTCTCTCTTTTGAATACCAACAGTGCCACAGACACTCTGTGTTCCACGCTTACATCCTGCTTGGACAACATATGCCCTCTTACATCTGGACCAGCCCGTGCATCCCTGTCTGCCCCCTGGTTATCGGATGTACCACGTGAGCATCGCACCAGCCTCCGGTCAGCTGAGAGAAAATGGCACAAGTCAAAAGACCATACTGACCTCTCTCTCTCTACTTTCTCCGTTGACGTTACCTCTGCAAAAACTGATATAACCACTCGAAGATCAGCAACTCTCCTGACTCTCGCACACTCTTAAAAACCTTCTCTGCTCTCCTCTGTCCGCCTGCTCCCACACCTTCATCGGAGTTAACGGCTGATGATTTTGCATCGTTCTTCGTAAAGAAAACTACCCCCATCAACAGCCAATTTTCTACGCCACCATCACCCGCCTTTTATCCTATGTCTGAAGATGATGTTTCCAAGGTCATTGGTTCCAACCACCCTACCACCTGCCCACTGGATCCCATCCCCACCCATCTCCTCCATGCCATCTCTCCAGCAGTTGTGCCTGGTCTGACCCGCATCATCAACTCTTTGCTCACCACTGGGACATTTCCCACTGCTTTCAAAGAGGCCTGCATCACACCGCTACTGAAGAAACTCACTCTCAACCTTACACTGCTAGAACACTACAGGCCGATGTAGTGTGTGAAAATGCATATCTTCCGTCAAAATGTAGATGACTGATTTTAACCTCTTATTATTTTCTGTCTTCTTAAAAAATTATTTTTTTACTTACCTGACTATTCTTAGCTTTGTATACTGTGCTAGGCTTTAATGGACTGGATTTAATTAACTTATGCATTTTGTTGCCTATATTGTTATAATTGCTTCCAATGTTTCCTCGTCTGTAAGTCGCTTTGGATAAAAAAGTCTGCTAAATGACTAAATGTAAATTTTATGAAATGTGTAATGTCATGTGTAATGTGTAATGTGTAGTGTGTGGCCTTGAAATTTTTGCATGTCTACGTAATCATGAATAAATGCTTCTTCAGACACACAGTGTTGCTTCTTTGCATGCATCAAATGAATTGTTTCTGGCTATATGCATCCATGCATTAGTTTGAGAGGGGTGGAAATGGGACACTTGGGTGAAACAAAACTGCCCCAAAAGTACCCCCCCCCACTGTAAATACAGTTTTTTCTAAGTCAATTTGGTACATTTCTCTGATCCGATTTGAAATTCTCAAAACTTCTTGTTCAATCCTTACATCCTTGTGTCACGTGTGCACATCAAACAAGCATTTTCTAATTTCTTTGAAAAAGTTGCAAATGCTTTGGTACATCCATGCAAATGATTATGACAAAATTCTGTGCAGATTCCTACATTATCAATTGCTTATGTCATGTTGATCAAAATGAATTATAATGGGTCTCTGTAGAATAGTATAATCCCCACGACATTTAAGCACTAGTTTTACAATATACAGTAAGTATACTTTAAGTAAACGGTGGCATTTTATTTTACTCAATTTAGTGTTTTGCATTGCTATATTCTTTCCACATAGGACTGCAAGACAACTTCACTGTGTTGCAGACGGCCCCTTTTCACACCTAAACAGTCTTTTGACACTCTCTACAGGGATCTCATCCCTGAACAAGAGAGGGGGCAGATTGGAGATGACCTGCCAAAGTACGTGTTAGTTTGGGACAATGTCAGTTTCCATCGCTCCAACATCATCAGGCAATGGTTTGCGGCCCACAACAGGATGCTGGTGGAGTTCCTCTCACCCTACTCAACCACGTTGAGGAATTTTTCTCAGCATGAAGATTAAAAGTATATGATGGCCAGCCGCATACACAGATGACCCTTCTGGCTGCCATGGATGTAACGTGTGATGACATCACAGCTGATGCCTGCAGAGGCTGGATTAGACACTCTGAAAGATGATTTTCACGCTGTATCGCAAGAGAAGATATTTTTTGTGATGTGGATGAGAATCCGCTGCCCAAAAGACAGGAACGTCAGGAGGTGTAGGAAGACTGCACTGTAATTCCACTGCACTGCATGTACAGTTTTCCCAAAGGAGATTGTCTTATGTTCAGATTTCTACATTTGTTTGTGCTATGCAGTGCTGTCTTTTCCTGTCTGCATCACAATGACACTGTCTGTCAATAAATTATTGTACAAACAGTAAAAGTGTTAACGTGACTCATGTGCCGTCTCTTGCAATCAAACAATCAAAACCAGAAATGCACTTACTGTTTTGCAAATGACAAGGATGATTCGAGAAATGCTCCACTCATCACTCTCAGTTCACTCCGCTGCACACGTCTGATCACTTCTTTGTCACCCCCGAACTCACCGCTCCAGACAACGCAGATGTCTTACCGCTGGTCACTTTCCGGCGGCGCTACCTACGGTCCCTCCCTCCTGCTTTTCCTCTGCTGTCTTGTCTGCACTCCCCCCCTCTGAGGAGCTCTCTCTTTTGAATACCAACAGTGCCACAGACATTCTGTGTTCCACGCTTACATCCTGCTTGGACAACATATGCCCTCTTACATCTGGACCAGCCCGTGCATTCCTGTCTGCCCCCTGGTTATCGGATGTATCACGTGAGCATCGCACCAGCCTCCGGTCAGCTGAGAGAAAATGGCACAAGTCAAAAGACCATACTGACCTCTCTCTCTCTACTTTCTCCGTTGACGTTACCTCTGCAAAAACTGATTATAACCACTCGAAGATCAGCAACTCTCCTGACTCTCGCACACTCTTAAAAACCTTCTCTGCTCTCCTCTGTCCGCCTGCTCCCACACCTTCATCGGAGTTAACGGCTGATGATTTTGCATCGTTCTTCGTAAAGAAAACTACCGCCATCAACAGCCAATTTTCTACGCCACCATCACCCGCCTTTTCTCCTATGTCTGAAGATGATGTTTCCAAGGTCATTGGTTCCAACCACCCTACCACCTGCCCACTGGATCCCATCCCCACCCATCTCCTCCATGCCATCTCTCCAGCAGTTGTGCCTGGTCTGACCCGCATCATCAACTCTTTGCTCAACACTGGGACATTTCCCACTGCTTTCAAAGAGGCCTGCATCACACCGCTACTGAAGAAACTCACTCTCAACCTTACACTGCAAGAACACTACAGGCCGGTGTAGTGTGTGAAAATGCATATCTTCCGTCAAAATGTAGATGACTGATTTTAACCTCTTATTATTTTCTGTCATCTTAAAAAATTATTTTTTTACTTACCTCACTATTCTTAGCTTTGTATACTGTGCTAGGCTTTAATGGACTGGATTTAATTAACTTATGCATTTTGTTGCCTATATTGTTATAATTGCTTCCAATGTTTCCTCGTCTGTAAGTCGCTTTGGATAAAAACGTCTGCTAAATGACTAAATGTAAATTTTATGAAATGTGTAATGTCATGTGTAATGTGTAATGTGTAGTGTGTGGCCTTGAAATTTTAGCATGTCTACGTAATCATGAATAAATGCTTCTTCAGACACACAGTGTTGCTTCTTTGCATGCATCAAATGAATTGTTTCTGGCTATATGCATCCATGCATTAGTTTGAGAGGGGTGGAAATGGGACACTTGGGTGAAACAAAACTGCCCCAAAAGTACCCCCCCCCCACTTTAAATACAGTTTTTTCTAAGTCAATTTGGTACATTTCTCTGATCCGATTTGAAATTCTCAAAACTTCTTGTTCAATCCTTACATCCTTGTGTCACGTGTGCACATCAAACAAGCATTTTCTCATTTCTTTGAACAAGTTGCAAATGCTTTGGTACATCCATGCAAATGATTATGACAAAATTCTGTGCAGATTCCTACATTATCAATTGCTTATGTCAAGTTGATCAAAATGCATTATAATGGGTCTCTGTAGAATAGTATAATCCCCACGACATTTAAGCACTAGTTTTACAATATACAGTAAGTATACTTTAAGTAAACGGTGGCATTTTATTTTACTCAATTTAGTGTTTTGCATTGCTATATTCTTTCCACATAGGACTGCAAGACAACTTCACTGTGTTGCAGACGGCCCCTTTTCACACCTAAACAGTCTTTTGACACTCTCTACAAGGATCTCATCCCTGAACAAGAGAGGGGGCAGATTGGAGATGACCTGCCAAAGTACGTGTTAGTTTGGGACAATGTCAGTTTCCATCGCTCCAACATCATCAGGCAATGGTTTGCGGCCCACAACAGGATGCTGGTGGAGTTCCTCTCACCCTACTCAACCCCGTTGAGGAATTTTTCTCAGCATGAAGATTAAAAGTATATGATGGCCAGCCGCATACACAGATGACCCTTCTGGCTGCCTTGGATGTAACGTGTGATGACATCACAGCTGATGCCTGCAGAGGCTGGATTAGACACTCTGAAAGATGATTTTCACGCTGTATCGCAAGAGAAGATATTTGTTGTGATGTGGATGAGAATCCGTTGCCCAAAAGACAGGAACGTCAGGAGGTGTAGGAAGACTGCACTGTAATTCCACTGCACTGCATGTACAGTTTTCCCTAAGGAGATTGTCTTATGTTCAGATTTCTACATTTGTTTGTGCTATGCAGTGCTGTCTTTTCCTGTCTGCATCACAATGACACTGTCTGTCAATAAATTATTGTACAAACAGTAAAAGCGTTAACGTGAATCATGTGCCGTCTCTTGCAATCAAACAATCAAAACCAGAAATGCACTTACTGTTTTGCAAATGACAAGGATGATTCGAGAAATGCTCCACTCATCACTCTCAGGTCACTCCGCTGCACACGTATGATCACTTCTTTTACACCCCCGACCTCACCGCTCCAGACAACGCAGATGTCTTACCGCTGGTCACTTTCCGGCGCTACCTACGGTCCCTCCCTCCTGCTTTTCCTCTGCTGTCTTGTCTGCACTCCCCCCCTCTGAGGAGCTCTCTCTTTTGAATACCAACAGTGCCACAGACACTCTGTGTTCCATGCTTACATCCTGCTTGGACAACATATGCCCTCTTGCATCTGGACCAGCCCGTGCATCCCTGTCTGCCCCCTGGTTATCGGATGTACCACGTGAGCATCGCACCAGCCTCCGGTCAGCTGAGAGAAAATGGCACAAGTCAAAAGACCATACTGACCTCTCTCTCTCTACTTTCTCCGTTGACGTCACCTCTGCAAAAACTGATTATAACCACTCGAAGATCAGCAACTCTCCTGACTCTCGCACACTCTTAAAAACCTTCTCTGCTCTCCTCTGTCCGCCTGCTCCCACACCTTCATCCGAGTTAACGGCTGATGATTTTGCATCGTTCTTCGTAAAGAAAACTACCGCCATCAACAGCCAATTTTCTACGCCACCATCACCCGCCTTTTCTCCTATGTCTGAAGATGATGTTTCCAAGGTCATTGGTTCCAACCACCCTACCACCTGCCCACTGGATCCCATCCCCACCCATCACCTCCATGCCATCTCTCCAGCAGTTGTGCCTGGTCTGACCCGCATCATCAACTCTTTGCTCACCACTGGGACATTTCCCACTGCTTTCAAAGAGGCCTGCATCACACCGCTACTGAAGAAACTCACTCTCAACCTTACACTGCTAGAACACTACAGGCCGGTGTAGTGTGTGAAAATGCATATCTTCCGTCAAAATGTAGATGACTGATTTTAACCTCTTATTATTTTCTGTCTTCTTAAAAAATTATTTTTTTACTTACCTCACTATTCTTTGCTTTGTATACTGTGCTAGGCTTTAATGGACTGGATTTAATTAACTTATGCATTTTGTTGCCTATATTGTTATAATTGCTTCCAATGTTTCCTCGTCTGTAAGTCGCTTTGGATAAAAACGTCTGCTAAATGACTAAATGTAAATTTTATGAAATGTGTAATGTCATGTGTAATGTGTAATGTGTAGTGTGTGCCCTTGAAATTTTAGCATGTCTACGTAATCATGAATAAATGCTTCTTGAGACACACAGTGTTGCTTCTTTGCATGCATCAAATGAATTGTTTCTGGCTATATGCATCCATGCATTAGTTTGAGAGGGGTGGAAATGGGACACTTGGGTGAAACAAAACTGCCCCTAAAGTACCCCCCCCACTTTAAATACAGTTTTTTCTAAGTCAATTTGGTACATTTCTCTGATCCGATTTGAAATTCTCAAAACTTCTTGTTCAATCCCTACATCCTTGTGTCACGTGTGCACATCAAACAAGCATTTTCTCATTTCTTTGAACAAGTTGCAAATGCTTTGGTACATCCATGCAAATGATTATGACTAAATTCTGTGCAGATTCCTACATTATCAATTGCTTATGTCATGTTGATCAAAATGCATTATAATGGGTCTCTGTAGAATAGTATAATCCCCACGACATTTAAGCACTAGTTTTACAATATACAGTAAGTATACTTTAAGTAAACGGTGGCATTTTATTTTACTGAATTTAGTGTTTTGCATTGCTATATTCTTTCCACATAGGACTGCAAGACAACTTCACTGTGTTGCAGACGGCCCCTTTTCACACCTAAACAGTCTTTTGACACTCTCTACAGGGATCTCATCCCTGAACAAGAGAGGGGGCAGATTGGAGATGACCTGCCAAAGTACGTGTTAGTTTGGGACAATGTCAGTTTCCATCGCTCCAACATCATCAGGCAATGGTTTGCTGCCCACAACAGGATGCTGGTGGAGTTCCTCTCACCCTACTCAACCCCGTTGAGGAATTTTTCTCAGCATGAAGATTAAAAGTATATGATGGCCAGCCGCATACACAGATGACCCTTCTGGCTGCCATGGATGTAACGTGTGATGACATCACAGCTGATGCCTGCAGAGGCTGGATTAGACACTCTGAAAGATGATTTTCACGCTGTATCGCAAGAGAAGATATTTTTTGTGATGTGGATGAGAATCCGTTGCCCAAAAGACAGGAACGTCAGGAGGTGTAGGACGACTGCACTGTAATTCCACTGCACTGCATGTACAGTTTTCCCAAAGGAGATGGTCTTATGTTCAGATTTCTACAGTTGTTTGTGCTATGCAGTGCTGTCTTTTCCTGTCTGCATCACAATGACACTGTCTGTCAATAAATTATTGTACAAACAGTAAAAGCGTTAACGTGAATCATGTGCCGTCTCTTGCAATCTAACATTCAAAACCAGAAATGCACTTACTGTTTTGCAAATGACAAGGATGATTCGAGAAATGCTCCACTCATCACTCTCAGGTCACTCCGCTGCACACGTCTGATCACTTCTTTGTCACCCCCGACCTCACCGCTCCAGACAACGCAGATGTCTTACCGCTGGTCACTTTCCGGCGGCGCTACCTACGGTCCCTCCCTCCTGCTTTTCATCTGCTGTCTTTTCTACACTCCCCCCCTCTGAGGAGCTCTCTCTTTTGAATACCAACAGTGCCACAGACACTCTGTGTTCCACGCTTACATCCTGCTTGGACAACATATGCCCTCTTACATCTGGACCAGCCCGTGCATCCCTGTCTGCCCCCTGGTTATCGGATGTACCACGTGAGCATCGCACCAGCCTCCGGTCAGCTGAGAGAAAATGGCACAAGTCAAAAGACCATACTGACCTCTCTCTCTCTACTTTCTCCGTTGACGTTACCTCTGCAAAAACTGATATAACCACTCGAAGATCAGCAACTCTCCTGACTCTCGCACACTCTTAAAAACCTTCTCTGCTCTCCTCTGTCCGCCTGCTCCCACACCTTCATCGGAGTTAACGGCTGATGATTTTGCATCGTTCTTCGTAAAGAAAACTACCCCCATCAACAGCCAATTTTCTACGCCACCATCACCCGCCTTTTATCCTATGTCTGAAGATGATGTTTCCAAGGTCATTGGTTCCAACCACCCTACCACCTGCCCACTGGATCCCATCCCCACCCATCTCCTCCATGCCATCTCTCCAGCAGTTGTGCCTGGTCTGACCCGCATCATCAACTCTTTGCTCACCACTGGGACATTTCCCACTGCTTTCAAAGAGGCCTGCATCACACCGCTACTGAAGAAACTCACTCTCAACCTTACACTGCTAGAACACTACAGGCCGATGTAGTGTGTGAAAATGCATATCTTCCGTCAAAATGTAGATGACTGATTTTAACCTCTTATTATTTTCTGTCTTCTTAAAAAATTATTTTTTTACTTACCTGACTATTCTTAGCTTTGTATACTGTGCTAGGCTTTAATGGACTGGATTTAATTAACTTATGCATTTTGTTGCCTATATTGTTATAATTGCTTCCAATGTTTCCTCGTCTGTAAGTCGCTTTGGATAAAAAAGTCTGCTAAATGACTAAATGTAAATTTTATGAAATGTGTAATGTCATGTGTAATGTGTAATGTGTAGTGTGTGGCCTTGAAATTTTTGCATGTCTACGTAATCATGAATAAATGCTTCTTCAGACACACAGTGTTGCTTCTTTGCATGCATCAAATGAATTGTTTCTGGCTATATGCATCCATGCATTAGTTTGAGAGGGGTGGAAATGGGACACTTGGGTGAAACAAAACTGCCCCAAAAGTACCCCCCCCCACTTTAAATACAGTTTTTTCTAAGTCAATTTGGTACATTTCTCTGATCCGATTTGAAATTCTCAAAACTTCTTGTTCAATCCTTACATCCTTGTGTCACGTGTGAACATCAAACAAGCATTTTCTAATTTCTTTGAACAAGTTGCAAATGCTTTGGTACATCCATGCAAATGATTATGACAAAATTCTGTGCAGATTCCTACATTATCAATTGCTTATGTCATGTTGATCAAAATGCATTATAATGGGTCTCTGTAGAATAGTATAATCCCCACGACATTTAAGCACTAGTTTTACAATATACAGTAAGTATACTTTAAGTAAACAGTGGCATTTTATTTTACTCAATTTAGTGTTTTGCATTGCTATATTCTTTCCACATAGGACTGCAAGACAACTTCACTGTGTTGCAGACGGCCCCTTTTCAAACCTAAACAGTCTTTTGACACTCTCTACAGAGATCTCATCCCTGAACAAGAGAGGGGGCAGATTGGAGATGACCTGCCAAAGTACGTGTAAGTTTGGGATAATGTCAGTTTCCATTGCTCCAACATCATCAGGCAATGGTTTGCGGCCCACAACAGGATGCTGGTGGAGTTCCTCTCACCCTACTCAACCCCATTGAGGAATTTTTATCAGCATGAAGATTAAAAGTATATGATGGCCAGCCGCATACACAGATGACCCTTCTGGCTGCCATGGATGTAACGTGTGATGACATCACAGCTGATGCCTGCAGAGGCTGGTTTAGACACTCTGAAAGATGATTTTCATGCTGCATCGCAAGAGAAGATATTTGTTGTGATGTGGATGAGAATCCGTTGCCCAAAAGACAGGAACGTCAGGAGGTGTAGGAAGACTGCACTGTAATTCCACTGCACTGCATGTACAGTTTTCCCTAAGGAGATTGTCTTATGTTCAGATTTCTACATTTGTTTGTGCTATGCAGTGCTGTCTTTTCCTGTCTGCATCACAATGACACTGTCTGTCAATAAATTATTGTACAAACAGTAAAAGCGTTAACGTGAATCATGTGCCGTCTCTTGCAATCAAACAATCAAAACCAGAAATGCACTTACTGTTTTGCAAATGACAAGGATGATTCGAGAAATGCTCCACTCATCACTCTCAGGTCACTCCGCTGCACACGTCTGATCACTTCTTTGTCACCCCCGACCTCACCGCTCCAGACAACGCAGATGTCTTACCGCTGGTCACTTTCCGGCGCTACCTACGGTCCCTCCCTCCTGCTTTTCCTCTGCTGTCTTGTCTGCACTCCCCCCCTCTGAGGAGCTCTCTCTTTTGAATACCAACAGTGCCAAAGACAATCTGTGTTCCAAGCTTACATCCTGCTTGGACAACATATGCCCTCTTACATCTGGACCAGCCCGTGCATCCCTGTCTGCCCCCTGGTTATCGGATGTACCACGTGAGCATCGCACCAGCCTCCGGTCAGCTGAGAGAAAATGACACAAGTCAAAAGACCATACTGACCTCTCTCTCTCTACTTTCTCCGTTGAAGTCACCTCTGCAAAAACTGATTATAACCACTCGAAGATCAGCAACTCTCCTGACTCTCGCACACTCTTAAAAACCTTCTCTGCTCTCCTCTGTCCGCCTGCTCCCACACCTTCATCGGAGTTAACGGCTGATGATTTTGCATCGTTCTTCGTAAAGAAAACTACCGACATCAACAGCCAATTTTCTACACCACCATCACCCGCCTTTTCTCCTATGTCTGAAGATGATGTTTCCAAGGTCATTGGTTCCAACCACCCTACCACCTGCCCACTGGATCCCATCCCCACCCATCTCCTCCATGCCATCTCTCCAGCAGTTGTGCCTGGTCTGACCCGCATCATCAACTCTTTGCTCACCACTGGGACATTTCCCACTGCTTTCAAAGAGGCCTGCATCACACCGCTACTGAAGAAACTCACTCTCAACCTTATACTGCTAGAACACTACAGGCCGGTGTAGTGTGTGAAAATGCATATCTTCCGTCAAAATGTAGATGACTGATTTTAACCTCTTATTATTTTCTGTCTTCTTAAAAAATTATTTTTTTACTTACCTCACTATTCTTAGCTTTGTATACTGTGCTAGGCTTTAATGGACTGGATTTAATTAACTTATGCCTTTTGTTGCCTATATTGTTATAATTGCTTCCAATGTTTCCTTGTCTGTAAGTCGCTTTGGATAAAAACGTCTGCTAAATGATGTTGTGGAATTTTCTTATTCCTTAATCAAGGTGAGTCAATTTTGACAAACGCAATATACAGAGACATCAAGTACTTTGCAAAGTATTTTATTGTCGTTTAATCTGCATCATGAGCAATGAGCATGGTGCAGAGCAAAGGCGCTCTTTCCTCCTGCACCCAGAGTATATATATGATTAAAAACGTGACACCCCCTCCCTTTGCCCCTAACAAGAATCCTGAGCTGGTTTACGGGAAGTTCCGTTATTCCAAACAGAACATCTTGGCCTCTGCTCGAGGGCAAAGGCAGAGTGGTATGACGTGTTTAGAGAAAAACATGATAACATTAGAAAAGAAAACATAGATAAACACTTCGTAAACATATAGACAGACACATCAAGAAGCTAGACTAGAAAATTTCCATTACATTCCCCCCTTTTATCATATATGATAACCAAAATCTTTATACTTTGACCATGTAAGATGAGCAACGCCCTTTCTCTTACAGGTTTCATTCTTCTATCTAAACAGTTCTTAAAATCCCACTAGAATTGGTAACACCACCTGCTTCAGCCCCACTCCCCAACTTTAGCTATTCCACCTTTTCAACAGACTGTTAGTCATATCATCCGGTTCCCTGATAATTTAAATTTTTCTGAGTTAGAGCTAGTCTTTTTCCTTTTTATTTGGCCGTTCCAGGGGACATAATTGCCCACATTTTCAAATTTTGTTGCCTTATCCAGAACATCAACTGAGGTACACGTACCTCTACACAAATACATATTTGTTCCCCAGTACCTAGCAGAATTAGGGTAACACTGTCCCTCCCCATACCATTTTATTAAACTTGGAATATAGTGTTAGACGGAAACAAAATTCTATAATCTCTAATTTCTCAGGGTTCGATGTGTCCCCGACTCGAACAGTTGATTCCCTTTGCGAGCACCAATAGTGCCCCTCCTGTCGCTTCAGTCAGCACGACCATTGCGAAGAGCCATACGGTTGGAGTTGCCCCTCCTTGGACACCTTTTTGCTGTGGGAGGTGTGTCTTTCCCACGACTTCCTCCTGAAATCTTTGACTACTTGGAAGTCTCCTGGCTGGAAGCTGTGGAATGATTTGTCAGCTCCGTTTGCTACTGCTCCTTTGACCTGCACAAATATTTTGAGAGCAAAAACACAAAAACACATTGCTTGTAACATCCCCCCTTTTGACGCGTGGTCTAGGCCATGCGTCAAAATCGCAAAAGCAGGGAAAGAATGTTTTGGCAAACAGGTGAGGCCATTTGGGCCTCCCCAAACATTGTCAGTGTATTTACATGAGCACTCCTTCCAGAGTGCACGCTCAGCTGGTTCTGCAAAATGTTTGCATCTCTGCAAGAGAAAGAGTTTTGTTAGTGATTTCTGGAGAAAATCTGTCTGTCTCTGATGTTGCTTGCTTTGCTGCAAGGTCAGCCGTCGTCTTCCTGCAAAAAAATTTTTTCAGATACAAAAGTGTGTGCGTCACAGTTACACACAACAATGGCTGATGGGAGAAGAAGGGCAGATAGCATATCAGCAACCTATGTGTGATTAAGAATGTTTTTACCATCATCTTTTACAAAGTTTCTGTGTTTCCACAGTGTGCCAAAATCATGAGTTATACCAAATGTATATCTACTATCTGTGTGAATGTCTACATTTTTATTCTTTGCTAATTCCCATGCGCGTGTGAGTGCAATGAGCTCTGCTGTCTGAGCAGAGAAATGGTCCCTAAAAATGATATCAATTGCTTCTTTGCTTTTGGACTTGCGATGTCTGTAATTGCAGACACGCTTTGCGGACAGCTGTCTGCCGCGGTCAGTATTTTCGTGACCCAAAAAACAAACAACTTGTTTTGCCAGCTGGACTTTGGAGACATTTACTTTGTGTTTTTTTTTTCTCTTATCTTTTAAACTGGAAACAAAGGCCTGCGCACCGGTAAATTTGGACATGGCACAACTATGCCTCTTTTTTCTTTTTTTATCTTTTTAAACTCATTAAATATTGGCCTAATGCCATTGAGGTCTTCTGATTTGAGGCTTCTGTTTTGAGGGGGAATTGCTGTTTGCGTGGATGGAAATTACCCTTGGGCGTTATCACAACAGGTTCACAGTTCCTAATCAACCCAACATAATATTTTCCTGTTCCCCAAAGTTGTACGGGCACCTTCCCAAAATTTCTTCATTAATCTTTTTGTGTGTGAAAACACTTCAAGTCCCCTTGTTGCTGACAGACAGGCATGATTCTCACGATGGGCGTGCAACAAATTTGAATATTGCATGTCGTCCCTTTTAACCCATTCTATGGCGTGCGCATATTTGGCAGCAAAACACCCACAGCTCCCCACACCATTGCAATCAACGTCATGAGGCTCTGTGAGGCAATACATTCTACATCATACTTACGTAATTCAATATTACATCGTACAGCTGTACGAGCGCTGCACACGGGTCGTGTTGGTATCATGCTCAATCTGTCATCATACACATTATGACTCTGCACAGCAAATCAATCGGGCAGCAGTCAGACATGAGAAACCTGTGTTGAAATTTGACACTCCCCAACTCGCATTGCACCCTTTTGACATAAATTATTCTACATTAGAGCCACTAGCATTTAGGGAAAACACAGCTAGTTTAGACTCTGGCAAATTTAAACACTTCTTGTGAATCACAGTAGGCTATTTGTTGCCCCTGAATCTATCAAAAAATCAAGCAGTTTGTTGCACACGAGCATTGTGCATTTTAGCAAAGTTCAGAAAGCGTTTTCATTCATCATGGAATGTGAGCTAAGCAGATCTTCATTGCATACAGTAGGAAAAAGCATTTCTTCATTGCATATTATTGAGATTATGATGTTTTATGTATTATAAATTCATGTTTACTGTCAAATATATGTCCATGCTGTGCTGGGTTTTTTGTCTTGAAAACTAGTTGGCAGAAGTGTGTAACACGAGCTCTGAGGTATGCAGAAGCAGGGTCTCAGATAACAAGTGTGTGTGTGCGTCAATCGCATCTCTCGGCAGGACCGGCTATTTTCAAAATGTTTTGCAGGGGCCAATAGTTGGGGGAGAATGGAGTCAGATTAACATGTCCCGAGGTGATTGGTTCCGGAGGATTGAACGCCCGCCCGATGAAGGGGAGGAGCCCGAAGAGAGAATCGACGTCACATATTTTATAAATACTTGTAACCTGGAAGTGTGTATTCAGTTGTTCGGCTCATGTATATGTTTGAGAGACAACCCCAGCTGGAAGAAGCTTTTACATCTGATAATAAATTCTACTTAAACTTATTGGGAAAAACGATCTCTTTGACTTTTCTTCAAATTTTTGAACACGCAGGACTCGAGTTTCGAAAGGGAAATCATACTCACCCCCCTCGGAATGATGCCTCACCTCCTCACTTCCATCTACCTTTTCTCTTGACCTCCGCGATCTCAGAGGCTCAGGACAATCATTTCGCCAGTGCCCCGTCTTTCCGCAATTGAAACATTTCTCTGGATCATAGGTGCTAGAGGGTTTAAAACCTCCTCTTCCACGTCCACGCCACTGACCTCTTCTCTTCCCGTTTCCTCTTCCTCCATGCTCTACTCCGATATTCATTAGAGCCATGTGGAGTTCTTTATCTTGTGTGTTTTTCTTCTGAAGCTCTTTCTTGCCTGTTTGTCTTTCGGCGTGTACAGCATGACGGACGATCTCGCTTATTCTCGCACGATCTGGCTCGATGCACGATTTTTCCACTTCTCGTCTCAGCTCTTCTCTGAGATTCGCAGAAAAGTGGATCTGAGATGTCCTATGAACGGACCAATGTCCGGTCCGTCTGAATCAGGTTGAAGTCCAGAATGTTCTTTAAATACTTCCTCCACAGGCCATTTACCCTGTAACTTTCTTAGGTCAGATGGTTTCAGTTTGACTTTCAACAGTCTCTCTAATTTTTTCATTGAGGGTGAGAATTCTTTGCAAAATGTCAAAAGTTCTTTATACGTCGGTGCTGGTTGCGCTCTTTCCTGCTTTTGACACACCACGGGCTGTGGCATGTGTGGCACTGGTGCTGGTGGAGACACTGGTGGGGGCACTGGAGCTGCCTCAATCGGGTTCAGATGTCGGTGAGGAGGGACACAATCTTCCTCCGGTTGGTGTTTGTAACAAGTCATAGATGGGGGTAAAGAAGACAGAGGGGTTAAATCATTATATTCAAGCAAAACAGGGTACAATGGAGTTTTCGGTGGTGGCAGTTCTTCCAATGCCTTTTCTTTAAAAACATAGTCACGTCTATTTGCTTCCCTCTCCCATAACTCTAAACATTTACACGCTTCATCATATTTTTCCCTTTCTTTTTTGGACATTTTAAATATGTCTTTTTTCCCCATATGTTCTCTTATTTTCTCTAATTTTGTGGTACTAAATGTACCGTTTTCTGGAAAGTTAGCTTTTTCTATTAAATAGGGTACACCTTGTAAACTTCCCGTTCCCCAATTTTTCCTCATTTCTCTGTATGTTGGTTTATCCATATCATTTCTTAGTAGTCCCCCAGACTGTTTAGAATCTCTCTCGATTCTGAGTAGTCTCCCCTCTTTAACCAGACTGTTTTAAGCAGTCCCCCAGACTGTTTAGAATCTCTCGATTCTGAGTAGTCTCCCCTCTTTAACCAGACTGTTTTAAGCAGTCCCCCAGACTGTTTAGCGCTAAGTAGTCTCCCCTTTTGTTCCAGACTGTTCAGAAATCTATCTGACTCACCACTTTTCCTTTTTGTGCCTTGCACTGAGTTCTTTTGGGATCACGTCAGCTTGGGGTCCGGAGTAGAGTTCTCTCGTCCCTGTATGGGGTTAGAGCTGGATTTGCTATGTCCAGGATGATCAGTCAACTCTAGTCCGTTCTCCGTCAGCCTTGTGATCCCATACTTCGTCGCCAAATTGTTGTGGAATTTTCTTATTCCTTAATCAAGGTGAGTCAATTTTGACAAACGCAATATACAGAGACATCAAAAACTTTGCAAAGTATTTTATTGTCGTTTAATCTGCATCATGAGCAATGAGCATGGTGCAGAGCAAAGGCGCTCTTTCCTCCTGCACCCAGAGTATATATATGATTAAAAACGTGACACCCCCTCCCTTTGCCCCCTAACAAGAATCCCGAGCTGGTTTACGGGAAGTTCCGTTATTCCAAACAGAACATCTTGGCCTCTGCTCGAGGGCAAAGGCAGAGTGGTATGACGTATTTAGAGAAAAACATGATAACATTAGAAAAGAAAACATAGATAAACACTTCGTAAACATATAGACAAACACATCAAGAAGCTAGACTAGAAAATTTCCATTACAATGACTAAATGTAAATTTTATGAAATGTGTAATGTCATGTGTAATGTGTAATGTGTAGTGTGTGGCCTTGAAATTTTAGCATGTCTACGTAATCATGAATAAATGCTTCTTGAGACACACAGTGTTGCTTCTTTGCATGCATCAAATGAATTGTTTCTGGCTATATGCATCCATGCATTAGTTTGAGAGGGGTGGAAATGGGACACTTGGGTGAAACAAAACTGCCCGATCTCTGATCCGATTTGAAATTCTCAAAACTTCTTGTTCAATCCTTACATCCTTGTGTCACGTGTGCACATCAAACAAGCATTTTCTAATTTCTTTGAACAAGTTGCAAATGCTTTGGTACATCCATGCAAATGATTATGACAAAATTCTGTGCAGATTCCTACATTATCAATTGCTTATGTCATGTTGATCAAAAATGCATTATAATGGGTCGCTGTAGAATAGTATAATCCCCACGACATTTAAGCACTAGTTTTACAATATACAGTAAGTATACTTTAAGTAAACGGTGGCATTTTATTTTACTCAATTTAGTGTTTTGCATTGCTATATTCTTTCCACATAGGACTGCAAGACAACTTCACTGTGTTGCAGACGGCCCCTTTTCACACCTAAACAGTCTTTTGACACTCTCTACAAAGTACGTGTTAGTTTGGGACAATGTCAGTTTCCATCGCTCCAACATCATCAGGCAATGGTTTGCGGCCCACAACAGGATGCTGGTGGAGTTCCTCTCACCCTACTCAACCCCGTTGAGGAATTTTTCTCAGCATGAAGATTAAAAGTATATGATCGCCAGCCGCATACACAGATGACCCTTCTGGCTGCCATGGATGTAACGTGTGATGACATCACAGCTGATGCCTGCAGAGGCTGGATTAGACACTCTGAAAGATGATTTTCACGCTGTATCGCAAGAGAAGATATTTGTTGTGATGTGGATGAGAATCCGCTGCCCAAAAGACAGGAACGTCAGGAGGTGTAGGAAGACTGCACTGTAATTCCACTGCACTGCATGTACAGTTTTCCCAAAGGAGATTGTCTTATGTTCAGATTTCTACATTTGTTTGTGCTATGCAGTGCTGTCTTTTCCTGTCTGCATCACATTGACACTGTCTGTCAATAAATTATTGTACAAACAGTAAAAGCGTTAACGTGAATCATGTGCCGTCTCTTGCAATCAAACAATCAAAACCAGAAATGCACTTACCTTTTTGCAAATGACAAGGATGATTCGAGAAATGCTCCACTCATCACTCTCAGGTCACTCCGCTGCACACGTCTGATCACTTCTTTGTCACCCCCGACCTCACTGCTCCAGACAACGCAGCTGTCTTACCGCTGGTCACTTTCCGGCGCTACCTACGGTCCCTCCCTCCTGCTTTTCCTCTGCTGTCTTGTCTGCACTCCCCCCCTCTGAGGAGCTCTCTCTTTTGAAAACCAACAGTGCCACAGACACTCTGTGTTCCACGCTTACATCCTGCTTGGACAACATATCCCCTCTTACATCTGGACCAGCCCGTGCATCCCTGTCTGCCCCCTGGTTATCGGATGTACCACGTGAGCATCGCACCAGCCTCCGGTCAGCTGAGAGAAAATGGCACAAGTCAAAAGACCATACTGACCTCTCTCTACCAGTCTCTTCTCTCTACTTTCTCCGTTGACATCACCTCTGGAAAAACTGATTATAACCACTCCAAGATCAGCAACTCTCCTGACTCTCGCACACTCTTAAAAACCTTCTCTGCTCTCCTCTGTCCGCCTGCTCCCACACCTTCATCGGAGTTAACGGCTGATGATTTTGCATCGTTCTTCGTAAAGAAAACTACCGCCATCAACAGCCAATTTTCTACGCCACCATCACCCGCCTTTTCTCCTATGTCTGAAGATGATGTTTCCAAGGTCATTGGTTCCAACCACCCTACCACCTGCCCACTGGATCCCATCCCCACCCATCTCCTCCATGCCATCTCTCCAGCAGTTGTGCCTGGTCTGACCCGCATCATCAACTCTTTGCTCACCACTGGGACATTTCCCACTGCTTTCAAAGAGGCCTGCATCACACCGCTACTGAAGAAACTCACTCTCAACCTTACACTGCTAGAACACTACAGGCCGGTGTACTGTGTGAAAATGCATATCTTCCGTCAAAATGTAGATGACTGATTTTAACCTCTTATTATTTTCTGTCTTCTTAAAAAAATATTTTTTTTACTTACCTCACTATTCTTAGCTTAGTATACTGTGCTAGGCTTTAATGTACTGGATTTAATTAACTTATGCATTTTGTTGCCTATATTGTTATAATTGCTTCCAATGTTTCCTCGTCTGTAAGTCGCTTTGGATAAAAACGTCTGCTAAATGACTAAATGTAAATTTTATGAAATGTATAATGTCATGTGTAATGTGTAATGTGTACTGTGTGGCCTTGAAATTTTAGCATGTCTACGTAATCATGAATAAATGCTTCTTGAGACACACAGTGTTGCTTCTTTGCATGCATCAAATTAATTGTTTCTGGCTATATGCATCCATGCATTAGTTTGAGAGGGGTGGAAATGGGACACTTGGGTGAAACAAAACTGCCCCAAAAGTACCCCCCCACTTTAAATACAGTTTTTTCTAAGTCAATTTGGTACATTTCTCTGATCCGATTTGAAATTCTCAAAACTTCTTGTTCAATCCTTACATCCTTGTGTCACGTGTGCACATCAAACAAGCATTTTCTCATTTCTTTGAACAAGTTGCAAATGCTTTGGTACATCCATGCAAATGATTATGACAAAATTCTGTGCAGATTCCTACATTATCAATTGCTTATGTCATGTTGATCAAAATGCATTATAATGGGTCTCTCTAGAATAGTATAATCCCCACGACATTTAAGCACTAGTTTTACAATATACAGTAAGTATACTTTAAGTAAACGGTGGCATTTTATTTTACTCAATTTAGTGTTTTGCATTGCTATATTCTTTCCACATAGGACTGCAAGACAACTTCACTGTGTTGCAGACGGCCCCTTTTCACACCTAAACAGTCCTTTGACACTCTCTACAAGGATCTCATCCCTGAACAAGAGAGGGGGCAGATTGGAGATGACCTGCCAAAGTACGTGTTAGTTTGGGACAATGTCAGTTTCCATCGCTCCAACATCATCAGGCAATGGTTTGCGGACCACAACAGGATGCTGGTGGAGTTCCTCTCACCCTACTCAACCCCGTTGAGGAATTTTTCTCAGCATGAAGATTAAAAGTATATGATGGCCAGCCGCATACACAGATGACCCTTCTGGCTGCCTTGGATGTAACGTGTGATGACATCACAGCTGATGCCTGCAGAGGCTGGATTAGACACTCTGAAAGATGATTTTCACGCTGTATCGCAAGAGAAGATATTTGTTGTGATGTGGATGAGAATCCGTTGCCCAAAAGACAGGAACGTCAGGAGGTGTAGGAAGACTGCACTGTAATTCCACTGCACTGCATGTACAGTTTTCCCTAAGGGGATTGTCTTATGTTCAGATTTCTACATTTGTTTGTGCTATGCAGTGCTGTCTTTTCCTGTCTGCATCACAATGACACTGTCTGTCAATAAATTATTGTACAAACAGTAAAAGCGTTAACGTGAATCATGTGCCTTCTCTTGCAATCAAACAATCAAAACCAGAAATGCACTTACTGTTTTGCAAATGACAAGGATGATTCGAGAAATGCTCCACTCATCACTCTCAGGTCACTCCGCTGCACACGTCTGATCACTTCTTTGTCACCCCCGACCTCACCGCTCCAGACAACGCAGATGTCTTACCGCTGGTCACTTTCCGGCGCTACCTACGGTCCCTCCCTCCTGCTTTTCCTCTGCTGTCTTGTCTGCACTCCCCCCCTCTGAGGAGCTCTCACTTTTGAATACCAACAGTGCCACAGACACTCTGTGTTCCACGCTTACATCCTGCTTGGACAACATATGCCCTCTTGCATCTGGACCAGCCCGTGCATCCCTGTCTGCCCCCTGGTTATCGGATGTACGAAGTGAGCATCGCATCAGCCTCCGGTCAGCTGAGAGAAAATGGCACAAGTCAAAAGACCATACTGACCTCTCTCTCTCTACTTTCTCCGTTGACGTCACATATGCAAAAACTTATTATAACCACTCGAAGATCAGCAACTCTCCTGACTCTCGCACACTCTTAAAAACCTTCTCTGCTCTCCTCTGTCCGCCTGCTCCCACACCTTCATCGGAGTTAACGGCTGATGATTTTGCATCGTTCTTCGTAAAGAAAACTACCGCCATCAACAGCCAATTTTCTACGCCACCATCACCCGCCTTTTCTCCTATGTCTGAAGATGATGTTTCCAAGGTCATTGGTTCCAACCACCCTACCACCTGCCCACTGGATCCCATCTCCTCCATGCCATCTCTCCAGCAGTTGTGCCTGGTCTGACCCGCATCATCAACTCTTTGCTCACCACTGGGACATTTCCCACTGCTTTCAAAGAGGCCTGCATCACACCGCTACTGAAGAAACTCACTCTCAACCTTACACTGCTAGAACACTACAGGCCGGTGTAGTGTGTGAAAATGCATATCTTCCGTCAAAATGTACATGACTGATTTTAACCTCTTATTATTTTCTGTCTTCTTAAAAAATTATTTTTTTACTTACCTCACTATTCTTAGCTTTGTATACTGTGCTAGGCTTTAATGGACTGGATTTAATTAACTTATGCATTTTGTTGCCTATATTGTTATAATTGCTTCCAATGATTCCTCGTCTGTAAGTCGCTTTGGATAAAAACGTCTGCTAAATGACTAAATTTAATTTTTATGAAATGTGTAATGTCATGTGTAATGTGTAATGTGTAGTGTGTGGCCTTGAAATTTTAGCATGTCTACGTAATCATGAATAAATGCTTCTTGAGACACACAGTGTTGCTTCTTTGCATGCATCAAATGAATTGTTTCTGGCTATATGCATCCATGCATTAGTTTGAGAGGGGTGGAAATGGGACACTTGGGTGAAACAAAACTGCCCCAAAAGTACCCCCCCCACTTTAAATACAGTTTTTTCTAAGTCAATTTGGTACATTTCTCTGATCCGATTTGAAATTCTCAAAACATCTTGTTCAATCCTTACATCCTTGTGTCACGTGTGCACATCAAACAAGCATTTTCTCATTTCTTTGAACAAGTTGCAAATGCTTTGGTACATCCATGCAAATGATTATGACAAAATTCTGTGCAGATTCCTACATTATCAATTGCTTATGTCATGTTGATCAAAATGCATTATAATGGGTCTCTGTAGAATAGTATAATCCCCACGACATTTAAGCACTAGTTTTACAATATAGAGTAAGTATACTTTTAGTAAACGGTGGCATTTTATTTTACTCAATTTAGTGTTTTGCATTGCTATATTCTTTCCACATAGGACTGCAAGACAACTTCACTGTGTTGCAGACGGCCCCTTTTCACACCTAAACAGTCTTTTGACACTCTCTACAGGGATCTCATCCCTGAACAAGAGAGGGGGCAGATTGGAGATGACCTGCCAAAGTACGTGTTAGTTTGGGACAATGTCAGTTTCCATCGCTCCAACATCATCAGGCAATGGTTTGCGGCCCACAACAGGATGCTGGTGGAGTTCCTCTCACCCTACTCAACCCCGTTGAGGAATTTTTCTCAGCATGAAGATTAAAAGTATATGATGACCAGCCACATACACAGATGACCCTTCTGGCTGCCATGGATGTAACGTGTGATGACATCACAGCTGATGCCTGCAGAGGCTGGATTAGACACTCTGAAAGATGATTTTCACGCTGTATCGCAAGAGAAGAAATTTGTTGTGATGTGGATGAGAATCCGTTGCCCAAAAGACAGGAACGTCAGGAGGTGTAGGAAGACTGCACTGTAATTCCACTGCACTGCATGTACAGTTTTCCCTAAGGAGATTGTCTTATGTTCAGATTTCTACATTTGTTTGTGCTATGCAGTGCTGTCTTTTCCTGTCTGCATCACAATGACACTGTCTGTCAATAAATTATTGTACAAACAGTAAAAGCGTTAACGTGAATCATGTGCCGTCTCTTGCAATCAAACAATCAAAACCAGAAATGCACTTACTGTTTTGCAAATGACAAGGATGATTCGAGAAATGCTCCACTCATCACTCTCAGGTCACTCTGCTGCACAAGTCTGATCACTTCTTTGTCACCCCCGACCTCACCGCTCCAGACAACGCAGATGTCTTACCGCTGGTCACTTTCCGGCTCTACCTACGGTTCCTCCCTCCTGCTTTTCGTCTGCTGTCTTGTCTGTACTCCCCCCCTCTGAGGAGCTCTCTCTTTTGAATACCAACAGTGCCACAGACACTCTGTGTTCCACACTTACATCCTGCTTGGACAACATATGCCCTCTTACATCTAGACCAGCCCGTGCATCCCTGTCTGCCCCCTGGTTATCGGATGTGCCACGTGAGCATCGCACCAGCCTCCGGTCAGCTGAGAGAAAATGGCACAAGTCAAAAGACCATACTGACCTCTCTCTCTCTACTTTCTCCGTTGACGTCATCTCTGCAAAAACTGATTATAACCACTCGAAGATCAGCAACTCTCCTGACTCTCGCACACTCTTAAAAACCTTCTCTGCTCTCCTCTGTCCGCCTGCTCCCACACCTTCATCGGAGTTAACGGCTGATGATTTTGCATCGTTCTTCGTAAAGAAAACTACCGCCATCAACAGCCAATTTTCTACGCCACCATCACCCGCCTTTTCACCTATGTCTGAAGATGATGTTTCCAAGGTCATTGGTTCCAACCACCCTACCACCTGCCCACTGGATCCCATCCCCACCCATCTCCTCCATGCCATCTCTCCAGCAGTTGTGCCTGGTCTGACCCGCATCATCAACTCTTTGCTCACCACTGGGACATTTCCCACTGCTTTCAAAGAGGCCTGCATCACACCGCAACTGAAGAAACTCACTCTCAACCTTACACTGCTAGAACACTACAGGCCGGTGTAGTGTGTGAAAATGCATATCTTCCGTCAAAATGTAGATGACTGATTTTAACCTCTTATTATTTTCTGTCTTCTTAAAAAATTATTTTTTTACTTACCTCACTATTCTTAGCTTTGTATACTGTGCTAGGCTTTAATGGACTGGATTTAATTAACTTATGCATTTAGTTGCCTATATTGTTATAATTGCTTCCAATGTTTCCTTGTCTGTAAGTCGCTTTGGATAAAAACGTCTGCTAAATGACTAAATGTAAATTTTATGAAATGTGTAATGTCATGTGTAATGTGTAATGTGTAGTGTGTGGCCTTGAAATTTTAGCATGTCTACGTAATCATGAATAAATGCTTCTTGAGACACACAGTGTTGCTTCTTTGCATGCATCAAATGAATTGTTTCTGGCTATATGCTTCCATGCATTAGTTTGAGAGGGGTGGAAATGGGACACTTGGGTGAAACAAAACTGCCCCAAAAGTAACCCCCCCACTTTAAATAGAGTATTTTCTAAGTCAATTTGGTACATTTCTCTGATCCGATTTGAAATTCTCAAAACTTCTTGTTCAATCCTTACATCATTGTGTCACGTGTGCACATCAAACAAGCATTTTCTCATTTCTTTGAACAAGTTGCAAATGCTTTGGTACATCCATGCAAATGATTATGTCAAAATTCTGTGCAGATTCCTACATTATCAATTGATTATGTCATGTTGATCAAAATGCATTATAATGGGTCTCTGTAGAATAGTATAATCCCCACGACATTTAAGCACTAGTTTTACAATATACAGTAAGTATACTTTAAGTAAACAGTGGCATTTTATTTTACTCAATTTAGTGTTTTGCATTGCTATATTCTTTCCACATAGGACTGCAAGACAACTTCACTGTGTTGCAGACGGCCCCTTTTCACACCTAAACAGTCTTTTGACACTCCCTACAGGGATCTCATCCCTGAACAAGAGAGGGGGCAGATTGGAGATGACCTGCCAAAGTACGTGTTAGTTTGGGACAATGTCAGTTTCCATCGCTCCAACATCATCAGGCAATGGTTTGCGGCCCACAACAGGATGCTGGTGGAGTTCCTCTCACCCTACTCAACCCCGTTGAGGAATTTTTCTCAGCATGAAGATTAAAAGTATATGATCGCCAGCCGCATACACAGATGACCCTTCTGGCTGCCATGGATGTAACGTGTGATGACATCACAGCTGATGCCTGCAGAGGCTGGATTAGACACTCTGAAAGATGATTTTCACGCTGTATCGCAAGAGACGATATTTGTTGTGATGTGGATGAGAATCCGTTGCCCAAAAGACAGGAACGTCAGGAGGTGTAGGAAGACTGCACTGTAATTCCACTGCACTGCATGTACAGTTTTCCCTAAGGAGATTGTCTTATGTTTAGATTTCTACATTTGTTTGTGCTATGCAGTGCTGTCTTTTCCTGTCTGCATCACAATGACACTGTCTGTCAATAAATTATTGTACAAACAGTAAAAGCGTTAACGTGAATCATGTGCCTTCTCTTGCAATCAAACAATCAAAACCAGAAATGCACTTACTGTTTTGCAAATGACAAGGATGATTTGAGAAATGCTCCACTCATCACTCTCAGGTCACTCCGCTGCACACGTCTGATCACTTCTTTGTCACCCCCGACCTCACCGCTCCAGACAACGCAGATGTCTTACCGCTGGTCACTTTCCGGCGCTACCTACGGTCCCTCCCTCCTGCTTTTCCTCTGCTGTCTTGTCTGCACTCCCCCCCTCTGTGGAGCTCTCTCTTTTGAATACCAACAGTGCCAAAGACACTCTGTGTTCCACGCTTACATCCTGCTTGGACAACATATGCCCTCTTACATCTGGACCAGCCCGTGCATCCCTGTCTGCCCCCTGGTTATCGGATGTACCAAGTGAGCATCGCACCAGCCTCCGGTCAGCTGAGAGAAAATGGCACAAGTCAAAAGACCATACTGACCTCTCTCTCTCTACTTTCTCCGTTGACGTCACCTCTGCAAAAACTGATTATAACCACTCGAAGATCAGCAACTCTCCTGACTCTCGCACACTCTTAAAAACCTTCTCTGCTCTCCTCTGTCCGCCTGCTCCCACACCTTCATCGGAGTTAACGGCTGATGATTTTGCATCGTTCTTCGTAAAGAAAACTACCGCCTTCAACAGCCAATTTTCTACGCCACCATCACCCGCCTTTTCTCCTATGTCTGAAGATGATGTTTCCAAGGTCATTGGTTCCAACCACCCTACCACCTGCCCACTGGATCCCATCTCCTCCATGCCATCTCTCCAGCAGTTGTGCCTGGTCTGACCCGCATCATCAACTCTTTGCTCACCACTGGGACATTTCCCACTGCTTTCAAAGAGGCCTGCATCACACCGCTACTGAAGAAACTCACTCTCAACCTTACACTGCTAGAACACTACAGGCCGGTGTAGTGTGTGAAAATGCATATCTTCCGTCAAAATGTAGATGACTGATTTTAACCTCTTATTATTTTCTGTCTTCTTAAAAAAATATTTTTTTACTTACCTCACTATTCTTAGCTTTGTATACTGTGCTAGGCTTTAATGGACTGGATTTAATTAGCTTATGCATTTTGTTGCCTATATTGTTATAATTGCTTCCAATGTTTCCTCGTCTGTAAGTCGCTTTGGATAAAAACGTCTGCTAAATGACTAAATGTAAATTTTATGAAATGTGTAATGTCATGTGTAATGTGTAATGTGTAGTGTGTGGCCTTGAAATTTTAGCATGTCTACGTAATCATGAATAAATGCTTCTTCAGACACACAGTGTTGCTTCTTTGCATGCATCAAATGAATTGTTTCTGGCTATATGCATCCATGCATTAGTTTGAGAGGGGTGGAAATGGGACACTTGGGTGAAACAAAACTGCCCCAAAAGTACCCCCCCCACTGTAAATACAGTTTTTTCTAAGTCAATTTGGTACATTTCTCTGATCCGATTTGAAATTCTCAAAACTTCTTGTTCAATCCTTACATCCTTGTGTCACGTGTGCACATCAAACAAGCATTTTCTAATTTCTTTGAACAAGTTGCAAATGCTTTGGTACATCCATGCAAATGATTATGACAAAATTCTGTGCAGATTCCTACATTATCAATTGCTTATGTCATGTTGATCAAAATGAATTATAATGGGTCTCTGTAGAATAGTATAATCCCCACGACATTTAAGCACTAGTTTTACAATATACAGTAAGTATACTTTAAGTAAACGGTGGCATTTTATTTTACTCAATTTAGTGTTTTGCATTGCTATATTCTTTCCACATAGGACTGCAAGACAACTTCACTGTGTTGCAGACGGCCCCTTTTCACACCTAAACAGTCTTTTGACACTCTCTACAGGGATCTCATCCCTGAACAAGAGAGGGGGCAGATTGGAGATGACCTGCCAAAGTACGTGTTAGTTTGGGACAATGTCAGTTTCCATCGCTCCAACATCATCAGGCAATGGTTTGCGGCCCACAACAGGATGCTGGTGGAGTTCCTCTCACCCTACTCAACCACGTTGAGGAATTTTTCTCAGCATGAAGATTAAAAGTATATGATCGCCAGCCGCATACACAGATGACCCTTCTGGCTGCCATGGATGTAACGTGTGATGACATCACAGCTGATGCCTGCAGAGGCTGGATTAGACACTCTGAAAGATGATTTTCACGCTGTATCGCAAGAGAAGATATTTGTTGTGATGTGGATGAGAATCCGCTGCCCAAAAGACAGGAACGTCAGGAGGTGTAGGAAGACTGCACTGTAATTCCACTGCACTGCATGTACAGTTTTCCCAAAGGAGATTGTCTTATGTTCAGATTTCTACATTTGTTTGTGCTATGCAGTGCTGTCTTTTCCTGTCTGCATCACATTGACACTGTGTCATGATCCTGCCTCTCCTTGTCTTGGTTTTCGAGTCTTGTGGCAGGATCATGTCAGTCCCATGTGTTTTGTGTGGAGAAAGAGCATTGTTTTGGTTTGAGAAGCCATGCTCTCTCTCCGGTGTCACGTCCTTTAGCCCCGCCCCCTTGTTTCCCTGTTAGCAGTCCATTAGTGTTAGTCTTGTCTCCAGCCCTGATCCATCTTTCCCTTAGTGTTTCAGTCCCCTCACCTGCCTCGTGCAATCCTCCTGTTAGCTTTCCCTTAGTGTTTCATCCATGTCACCTGTGGCCATTCTCCCTGTGTCATCTGTCCTTGTTAGTGTTTCCCTTTATCAAGCCCCAGTTTCCCTCTGTCCCTTGTCGGTTCATTGTCACTTCGTCATTATCGTACCTCCTCACGTCACCTTGTTGGATTATTCCTGTCTATGGATTATCGTGTTTGTTCCTGTTCTAAGTTTGTGGATTTTGTTGATTTATTATTCAAAGGACTTTGTTTGTTTTGTTCCCCATGTGGGAAGTTTTAGTTTACACTTTTGTCTTGTTTTAGTTCATGTTCTCCCCATCGAGGGTCTTTTGTTTAAATAAAGTTTTTGTTATTTAACTCTGCTGCCAGCGTTTGGGTTCTGTCCACACACCGTGACACACTGTCTGTCAATAAATTATTGTACAAACAGTAAAAGCGTTAACGTGAATCATGTGCCGTCTCTTGCAATCAAACAATCAAAACCAGAAATGCACTTACTGTTTTGCAAATGACAAGGATGATTCGAGAAATGCTCCACTCATCACTCTCAGGTCACTCCGCTGCACACGTCTGATCACTTCTTTGTCACCCCCGACCTCACCGCTCCAGACAACGCAGATGTCTTACCGCTGGTCACTTTCCGGCGCTACCTACGGTCCCTCCCTCCTGCTTTTCCTCTGCTGTCTTGTCTGCACTCCCCCCCTCTGAGGAGCTCTCACTTTTGAATACCAACAGTGCCACAGACACTCTGTGTTCCACGCTTACATCCTGCTTGGACAACATATGCCCTCTTGCATCTGGACCAGCCCGTGCATCCCTGTCTGCCCCCTGGTTATCGGATGTACCACGTGAGCATCGCACCAGCCTCCGGTCAGCTGAGAGAAAATGGCACAAGTCAAAAGACCATACTGACCTCTCTCTCTCTACTTTCTCCGTTGACGTCACCTCTGCAAAAACTGATTATAACCACTCGAAGATCAGCAACTCTCCTGACTCTCGCACACTCTTAAAAACCTTCTCTGCTCTCCTCTGTCCGCCTGCTCCCACACCTTCATCGGAGTTAACGGCTGATGATTTTGCATCGTTCTTCGTAAAGAAAACTACCGCCATCAACAGCCAATTTTCTACGCCACCATCACCTGCCTTTTCTCCTATGTCTGAAGATGATGTTTCCAAGGTCATTGGTTCCAACCACCCTACCACCTGCCCACTGGATTCCATCCCCACCCATCTCTCCAGCAGTTGTGCCTGGTCTGACCCGCATCATCAACTCTTTGCTCACCACTGGGACATTTCCCACTGCTTTCAAAGAGGCCTGCATCACACCGCTACTGAAGAAACTCACTCTCAACCTTACACTGCTAGAACACTACAGGCCGGTGTAGTGTGTGAAAATGCATATCTTCCGTCAAAATGTAGATGACTGATTTTAACCTCTTATTATTTTCTGTCTTCTTAAAAAATTATTTTTTTACTTACCTCACTATTCTTAGCTTTGTATACTGTGCTAGGCTTTAATGGACTGGATTTAATTAACTTATGCATTTTGTTGCCTATATTGTTATAATTGCTTCCAATGTTTCCTCGTAAGTAAGTCGCTTTGGATAAAAACGTCTGCTAAATTACTAAATGTAAATTTTATGAAATGTGTAATGTCATGTGTAATGTGTAGTGTGTTACCTTGAAATTGTAGCATGTCTACGTAATCATGAATAAATGCTTCTTGAGACACACAGTGTTGCTTCTTTGCATGCATCAAATGAATTGTTTCTGGCTATATGCATCCATGCATTAGTTTGAGAGGGGTGGAAATGGGACACTTGGGTGAAACAAAACTGCCCCAAAAGTACCCCCCCCCACTTTAAATACAGTTTTTTCTAAGTCAATTTGGTACATTTCTCTGATCCGATTTGAAAATCTCAAAACTTCTTGTTCAATCCTTACATCCTTGTGTCACGTGTGCACATCAAACAAGCATTTTCTCATTTCTTTGAACAAGTTGCAAATGCTTTGGTACATCCATGCAAATGATTATGACAAAATTCTGTGCAGATTCCTACATTATCAATTGCTTATGTCATGTTGATCAAAATGCATTATAATGGGTCTCTGTAGAATAGTATAATCCCCACGACATTTAAGCACTAGTTTTACAATATACAGTAAGTATACTTTAAGTAAACAGTGGCATTTTATTTTACTCAATTTAGTGTTTTGCATTGCTATATTCTTTCCACATAGGACTGCAAGACAACTTCACTGTGTTGCAGACGGCCCCTTTTCACACCTAAACAGTCTTTTGACACTCTCTACAGGGATCTCATCCCTGAACAAGAGAGGGGGCAGATTGGAGATGACCTGCCAAAGTACGTGTTAGTTTGGGACAATGTCAGTTTCCATCGCTCCAACATCATCAGGCAATGGTTTGCGGCCCACAACAGGATGCTGGTGGAGTTCCTCTCACCCTACTCAACCACGTTGAGGAATTTTTCTCAGCATGAAGATTAAAAGTATATGATTGCCAGTCGCATACACAGATGACCCTTCTGGCTGCCATGGATGTAACGTGTGATGACATCACAGCTGATGCCTGCAGAGGCTGGATTAGACACTCTGAAAGATGATTTTCACGCTGTATCGCAAGAGAAGATATTTGTTGTGATGTGGATGAGAATCCGTTGCCCAAAAGACAGGAACGTCAGGAGGTGTAGGAAGACTGCACTGTAATTCCACTGCACTGCATGTACAGTTTTCCCTAAGGAGATTGTCTTATGTTCAGATTTCTACATTTGTTTGTGCTATGCAGTGCTGTCTTTTCCTGTCTGCATCACAATGACACTGTCTGTCAATAAATTATTGTACAAACAGTAAAAGCGTTAACGTGAATCATGTGCCGTCTCTTGCAATCAAACAATCAAAACCAGAAATGCACTTACTGTTTTGCAAATGACAAGGATGATTCGAGAAATGCTCCACTCATCACTCTCAGGTCACTCCGCTGCACACGTCTGATCACTTCTTTGTCACTCCCGACCTCACCGTTCCAGACAACGCAGATGTCTTACCGCTGGTCACTTTCCGGCGCTACCTACGGTCCCTCCCTCCTGCTTTTCCTCTGCTGTCTTGTCTGCACTCCCCCCCTCTGAGGAGCTCTCTCTTTTGAATACCAACAGTGCCACAGACACTCTGTGTTCCACGCTTACATCCTGCTTGGACAACATATGCCCTCTTACATCTGGACCAGCCCGTGCATCCCTGTCTGCCCCCTGGTTATCGGATGTACCACGTGAGCATCGCACCAGCCTCCGGTCAGCTGAGAGAAAATGGCACAAGTCAAAAGACCATACTGACCTCTCTCTCTCTACTTTCTCCGTTGACGTCACCTCTGCAAAAACTGATTCACGAGTTCGCCCTCGCTAATAAACAGCTCCTTGTTGGGATTGATGGTAAAGCATGGGAATGAAGGTTATGCGTATTTGGCGTGTTGTGCAGGGAGTGGGCTCCGAGCCCGCCGGATCTATCCGAACCCGGAGCACTCTACCCTGCTCAGAGCAAGTGCTCCGGGCTCGGAACCGGCTCGAGCCCAGAACACACCCCCCCGGGGGTCCTGCGGGACTTTAGAAAAATGAGAGGAGCTGGGGTGGAGGAGGGATGCTTATCTGACAAGATGCAACAGGTAAGATTGTTTGTCTATTTATGATAGAGCTTGCAGGAGCTGATAGGGTAGATACGGTGATTGCTGATGGTGAACCAGCCTAGATCATTAAGTAGAGATTACGTGCTCGGCTGATAGGTGATTGCTGATGGTGAACCAGCCTAGATAATTAAGTAGAGATAGCGTGCTCGGCTGATAGGTGATTACTGCTGATGGAACATCGGGCTGATTTATATGCTTAGGTTCCTCCCGAACTTTGTTAATAAAACATCATTTCACGAGTTCGCCCTCGCTAATAAACAGCTCCTTGTTGGGATAGATGGTAAAGCATGGGAATGAAGGTTATGCGTATTTGGCGTGTTGTGCAGGGAGTGGGCTCCGAGCCCGCCGGATCTATCCGAACCCGGAGCACTCTACCCTGCTCAGAGCAAGTGCTCCGGGCTCGGAACCGGCTCGAGCCCAGAACACACCCCCCAAATGCAAATAAAGCTGGACAACCGCCGAAGTACGCATACACCCCCCCAAATGCCATGCTGTGCGTTACGGAGGTACAACCTGAATTTTAATAAACGAAAGGATGAGGGCCTGTTAGGGCTATCGCTGCTGCGATACTGACCTCATGGCTAGTAGTGTCTGCTGCTACAGAGCTTTGTTGGAAGCTCGGGCCCCTGCGGGGGCAGTTGCTGCTGTGATACTAACCTCATTGCTAGTACTGTCTGCTGCTACAGAGCACTTGTTGGAAGCTCGGGCCCCTGCGGGGGCAGTTGCTGCTGTGATACTAACCTCATTGCTAGTAGTGTCTGCTGCTACAGAGCACTTGTTGGAAGCTCGGGCCCCTGCGGGGGCAGATGCTGCTGTGATACTTACCTCATTGCTAGTAGTGTCTGCTGCTACAGAGCACTTGTTGGAAGCTCGGGGCCCCTGCGGGGGCGGTCGACCCTTGTGCGACCAATGCGCGTTTCGTGACCAATGCACGAGTGTGACCCTTGTGCGACCAATGCGCGTTGCGTGACCAATGCACGAGTGTGACCCTTGTGCGACCAATGCGCGTTTCGTGACCAATGCACGAGTGTGACCCTTGTGCGACCAATGCCCGTTGCGTGACCAATGCACGAGTGTGACCCTTGTGCTACCAATGCCCGTTGCGTGACCAATGCACGAGTGTGACCCTTGTGCGACCAATGCGCGTTTCGTGACCAATGCACGAGTGTGACCCTTGTGCGACCAATGCACGTTGCGTGACCAATGCACGAGTGTGACCCTTGTGCGACCAATGCGCGTTGCGTGACCAATGCACGAGTGTGACCCTTGTGCGACCAATGCGCGTTTCGTGACCAATGCACGAGTGTGACCCTTGTGCGACCAATGCGCGTTGCGTGACCAATGCACGAGTGTGACCCTTGTGCGACCAATGCGCGTTGCGTGACCAATGCACGAGTGTGACCCTTGTGCGACCAATGCGCGTTTCGTGACCAATGCACGAGTGTGACCCTTGTGCGACCAATGCGCGTTGCGTGACCAATGCACGAGTGTGACCCTTGTGCGACCAATGCGCGTTGCGTGACCAATGCACGCTGGTGGTGCCTGCTGCTACAGAGCACTTGTTGGAAGCTCGGGCCCCTGCGGGGGCGGTCGCTGCTGCGATACTGGCTTCATTGCTGGTGGTGCCTGCTGCTACAGAACACTTGTTGGAAGCTCGGGCCCCTGCGGGGGCGGTCGCTGCTGCGATACTGGCTTCATTGCTGGTGGTGCCTGCTGCTACAGAGCACTTGTTGGAAGCTCGGGCCCCTGCGGGGGCGGTCGCTGCTGCGATACTGGCTTCATTGATGGTGGTGCCTGCTGCTACAGAGCACTTGTTGGAAGCTCGGGCCCCTGCGGGGGCGGTCGCTGCTGCGATACTGGCTTCATTGCTGGTGGTGCCTGCTGCTACAGACCACTTGTTGGAAGCTCGGGCCCCTGCGGGGGCGGTCGCTGCTGCGATACTGGCTTCATTGCTGGTGGTGCCTGCTGCTACAGAGCACTTGTTGGAAGCTCGGGCCCCTGCGGGGGCGGTCGCTGCTGCGATACTGGCTTCATTGCTGGTGGTGCCTGCTGCTACAGAGCACTTGTTGGAAGCTCGGGCCCCTGCGGGGGCGGTCGCTGCTGCGATACTGGCTTCATTGATGGTGGTGCCTGCTGCTACAGAGCACTTGTTGGAAGCTCGGGCCCCTGCGGGGGCGGTCGCTGCTGCGATACTGGCTTCATTGCTGGTGGTGCCTGCTGCTACAGAACACTTGTTGGAAGCTCGGGCCCCTGCGGGGGCGGTCGCTGCTGCGATACTGGCTTCATTGCTGGTGGTGCCTACTGCTACGGAGCACTTGTTGGAGGCTAGGACCCCTGCGGGGCCGGTTGGGCGAGTGGTGCAGTCTTCGAGACTTTGAGAACAACGTCGTGAGATGGAAGCGCTGGCTGCCTTGTTAACAAACTGTATTGTGGTGCCGCCTTCAGCAAAGAAGACTGGCTCAGCCGAGCCCCAGATGTGAGAACCATCTCCTCCGAAGGTGTTCCCGGGTGTCAAAGCTGGACAACTGGTAACTTGTTAATGCGACGCCTGCTTGAGTCGATTGGTCCGAAGGTGATGCGATCTTCAAGGAATCATGAGTCAAAGTGGCTGAGGTTTGAACTAACATCCGAGACTATCAGATGATACGGGCAAGGAGTGTTTGCTGGGCTTCCCTGAGGAGCGACAAGTCTGTCCGGATGTAGCTTCTAAAAGCCTCTGATGACCAACGGCCTAGGGCTTGGATCTGCGGCTGGGATAGGCCCTTTTGGGCGGCTGTGGTAGCTGCGCCTATGCGGAAGGAGTGACCGGAAAAGTTGTCTGCTGGGATGCCAGATTGGAGCAGGACGGCTTTGAGGTGCTTCTGAAACCAGAAGCGTGAGGCCGGGCGATTAGAGTCGTCGACGAAGAGGGGATCCGATAAGGCCGCTGACCGGGGTTGTCTGTAGCGAAGGTAGGCTAGGAGGGTTCGATATGGCTGAATCGGTGAATTGATGTTGAACACGTAGACGAAATGACCTCTCCTGATCTGGTCAGTCTTACTTTGCTTAATCGAGTAAGAAATCGTCTCCGAATCCAGCACCTGGAGGTCATTCATGGTGGGGTGAACTGAAGGGTCGAATTTGGATGTGGTGGTGATCTCTGAGCATCGTAGAAAGCCGAAGAACGCCAATGTGAACATGGCGTCAAGTGTGCGGGCAACATGTGTGGAGTGATATCCCTTGCGGAGGGTGGAGATGCATTTGGTGAGAATCTCCAAGGTAATGGGCCTCCTAGCGTCCTGACGGGCGGGTTGGGATCTTCGTATGCCTTGGATAACCATTGATGTTTGGGAGCTTGCTATGGCCGGTGACGGGGAGTTGAAAATCAATTTATGGAAGAACTGGAGTCCGCTGAGGTAACCTCTGATGGAGCTGGCCTGAAGGTTTTTTGCGGTGTTGAGAAATGAGATGTATGAGGTAATTGTGAGGAGAGAAAATTCTGGGAAGGGAATGCTGAAAGCCTGGTGAAATGATCTGAAGCTTCTCCACGCCGTGAGGTATGATTGCAGGGTCCTGGGGGAAACTGCCTTAGTTATGGAATTGAGAGAGGCATCGAGAAGCGTTTGCAGTGGGTGATTCACTGGAAGATCAACTCCGGATAAGGTTGTACAGGAATAGGCCTGGGGTCCGCTTCGAGCGCCAGCAGCCTGGACTTCTGCCAAAATCTGCGCTCTGATGTTGCTGGAGACTGGTGGAGGTTCCATCACATGCACGTGTGGAGGCGCTGGCATCGCAGCGGCTGTGGCCAATGAAAACGTGGGGCGTGCCTGTTGAAGAGAGAGAATGGCAGTCGTTTGCGCGTTGTGCGGCGACAAGCTCGTGCTAGCGTTGGCAGCGGCGCCGGAGATATGAGGCCCAGGGACTGAGGCCTGTGACTCTAACGGAGGCAGCCTCACCCCAGAAATCAATTCCGGCGCCGCGGGCCAAGATCCAGGGGCGGGAAAAGCGAATCTAGTGGCGGCCGCTTGTGCGTCTAACAGAGATAGGCTCGGGGTAGCGGTGGTAGCGGTGTCAAGGAATTGTGGTACGGAGACCAGCGCTTGTGTCCCCAGCGGAGGCAGCCTCGCACTGGGGAGCCATGAGCCCGGGGCGGGCAAGGCGAATCTAATGGCGTCCGCTTGTGCATCTAACGGAGACATGCTCGCGCTAGCGGCGGAAGCGAAGAACTGCGGTCCGGAGACCAGAGCTTGTGTCCCCAGCGGAGGCAGCCTCGCACTGGGGAGCCAAGAGCCCGGGGCGGGCAAGGCGAATCTAATGGCGTCCGCTTGTGCATCTAACGGAGACATGCTCGCGCTAGCGGCGGAAGCGAAGAACTGCGGTCCGGAGACCAGCGCTTGTGTCCCCAGCGGAGGCAGGCTCGCACTGGGGAGCCAAGAGCCCGGGGCGGGCAAGGCGAATCTAATGTCGGGCGTTTGTATGTGTAACGGAGACAAGCTTGCGCTAGCGACGGCGCCAAAGAAAAGTGGTCCAGAGACCAGCGGTTGTATTCCCACCGGAGGCAGCCTCACGCCTGAGACGTATGGGTGAGCCAGGGCTCCTGAGAGTTGCCGGCCAGCCTGTACGGGGCGGTCATCTACAGTCGCTGTGCTGTCCCACGCGTTGAGCTGATATGCCGCGGGCTGCCGGAGGTGCTCGATCGGGATATCCGTGGCTTCTAGCATGACCTGAACGCTTCCAAGACTTGCCGAAGGCTTGCTGCGTCGGCTCGAGTGAGGGAGGCCTAGCCGAGCCGCGGAGGTAGATTGCCCGTGCCTGGAATAGACGGGACCCCGAGCCGAGCCTGGCTCCTTATTGACAGCCGATCGTGCCAACCTCATCGAGGGGACGTCAGCCTGGGACGACACGTAAAGGGTGTAGAGCTCTAGTTTCGACATCCGCCTGCTGAATGGGACGTCCGCGTTGGCAAGGGCCAGACGAAGGCTCTGGATCGTCCACTTGCTGCATGCAGATATCTTGGGGAGCGCAGAGGCGTATGATGACGCCGGTGAATGAGGTGGAGATCGTGCCGGTGGGAGCGATGACGAACCCTTCCTCTTAGATGCACGCCGCTCAGAGCGGCGGGGATGGCGGCCCCGCGGCGAAGCTTGGAAATAGTCCGTATAATCCGACCCTGAGCTGGAAAGCTGGGGTGCGCATGATGGCACCGAAGGATCTGGAACGTTTGCTACTTTAGAGACCACGGGAGACTCTGACATAGTGGCGAAACTTGACGATGCTTATCTGACAAGATGCAACAGGTAAGATTGTTTGTCTATTTATGATAGAGCTTGCAGGAGCTGATAGGGTAGATACGGTGATTGCTGATGGTGAACCAGCCTAGATCATTAAGTAGAGATTACGTGCTCGGCTGATAGGTGATTGCTGATGGTGAACCAGCCTAGATAATTAAGTAGAGATAGCGTGCTCGGCTGATAGGTGATTACTGCTGATGGAACATCGGGCTGATTTATATGCTTAGGTTCCTCCCGAACTTTGTTAATAAAACATCATTTATAACCACTCGAAGATCAGCAACTCTCCTGACTCTCGCACACTCTTAAAAACCTTCTCTGCTCTCCTCTGTCCGCCTGCTCCCACACCTTCGTCGGAGTTAACGGCTGATGATTTTGCATCGTTCTTCGTAAAGAAAACTACCGCCATCAACAGCCAATTTTCTACGCCACCATCACCTGCCTTTTCTCCTATGTCTGAAGATGATGTTTCCAAGGTCATTGGTTCCAACGACCCTACCACCTGCCCACTGGATTCCATCCCCACCCATCTCCTCCATGCCATCTCTCCAGCAGTTGTGCCTGGTCTGACCCGCATCATCAACTCTTTGCTCACCACTGGGACATTTCCCACTGCTTTCAAAGAGGCCTGCATCACACCGCTACTGAAGAAACTCACTCTCAACCTTACACTGCTAGAACACTACAGGCCGGTGTAGTGTGTGAAAATGCATATCTTCCGTCAAAATGTAGATGACTGATTTTAACCTCTTATTATTTTCTGTCTTCTTAAAAAAGTATTTTTTTACTTACCTCACTATTCTTAGCTTTGTATACTGTGCTAGGCTTTAATGGACTGGATTTAATTAACTTATGCATTTTGTTGCCTATATTGTTATAATTGCTTCCAATGTTTCCTCGTCTGTAAGTCGCTTTGGATAAAAACGTCTGCTAAATGACTAAATGTAAATTTTATGAAATGTGTAATGTCATGTGTAATGTGTAATGTGTAGTGTGTGGCCTTGAAATTTTAGCATGTCTACGTAATCATGAATAAATGCTTCTTGAGACACACAGTGTTGCTTCTTTGCATGCATCAAATGAATTGTTTCTGGCTATATGCATCCATGCATTAGTTTGAGAGGGGTGGAAATGGGACACTTGGGTGAAACAAAACTGCCCCAAAAGTACCCCCCCCCACTTTAAATACAGCTTTTTCTAAGTCAATTTGGTACATTTCTCTGATCTGATTTGAAATTCTCAAAACTTCTTGTTCAATCCTTACATCCTTGTGTCACGTGTGCACATCAAACAAGCATTTTCTAATTTCTTTGAACAAGTTGCAAATGCTTTGGTACATCCATGCAAATGATTATGACAAAATTCTGTGCAGATTCCTACATTATCAATTGCTTATGTCATGTTGATCAAAATTAATTATAATGGGTCTCTGTAGAATAGTATAATCCCCACGACATTTAAGCACTAGTTTTACAATATACAGTAAGTATACTTTAAGTTAACGGTGGCATTTTATTTTACTCAATTTAGTGTTTTGCATTGCTATATTCTTTCCACATAAGACTGCAAGACAACTTCACTGTGTTGCAGACGGCCCCTTTTCACACCTAAACAGTCTTTTGACACTCTCTACAGGGATCTCATCCCTGAACAAGAGAGGGGGCAGATTGGAGATGACCTGCCAAAGTACGTGTTAGTTTGGGACAGTGTCAGTTTCCATCGCTCCAACATCATCAGGCAATGGTTTGCGGCCCACAACAGGATGTTGGTTGAGTTCCTCTAACCCTACTCAACCACGTTGAGGAATTTTTCTCAGCATGAAGATTAAAAGTATATGATCGCCAGCCGCATGCACAGATGACCCTTCTGGCTGCCATGGATGTAACGTGTGATGACATCACAGCTGATGCCTGCAGAGGCTGGATTAGACACTCTGAAAGATGATTTTCACGCTGTATCGCAAGAGAAGATATTTGTTGTGATGTGGATGAGAATCCGCTGCCTAAAAGACAGGAACGTCAGGAGGTGTAGGAAGACTGCACTGTAATTCCACTCCACTGCATGTACAGTTTTCCCAAAGGAGATTGTCTTATGTTCAGATTTCTACATTTGTTTGTGCTATGCAGTGCTGTCTTTTCCTGTCTGCATCACAATGACACTGTCTGTCAATAAATTATTGTACAAACAGTAAAAGCGTTAACGTGAATCATGTGCCGTCTCTTGCAATCAAACAATCAAAACCAGAAATGCACTTACTGTTTTGCAAATGACAAGGATGATTCGAGAAATGCTCCACTCACCACTCTCAGGTCACTCCGCTGCACACGTCTGATCACTTCTTTGTCACCCCCGACCTCACCGCTCCAGACAACGCAGATGTCTTACCGCTGGTCACTTTCCGGCGCTACCTACGGTCCCTCCCTCCTGCTTTTCCTCTGCTGTCTTGTCTGCACTCCCCCCCTCTGAGGAGCTCTCTCTTTTGAATACCAACAGTGCCACAGACACTCTGTGTTCCACGCTTACATCCTGCTTGGACAACATATGCCCTCTTACATCTGGACCAGCCCGTGCATCCCTGTCTGCCCCCTGGTTATCGGATGTACCACGTGAGCATCGCACCAGCCTCCGGTCAGCTGAGAGAAAATGGCACAAGTCAAAAGACCATACTGACCTCTCTCTCTCTACTTTCTCCGTTGACGTCACCTCTGCAAAAACTGATTAAAACCACTCGAAGATCAGCAACTCTCCTGACTGTCGCACACTCTTAAAAACCTTCTCTGCTCTCCTCTGTCCGCCTGCTCCCACACCTTCATCGGAGTTAACGGCTGATGATTTTGCATCGTTCTTTGTAAAGAAAAAACTACCGCCATCAACAGCCAATTTTCTACGCCACCATCACCCGCCTTTTCTCCTATGTCTGAAGATGATGTTTCCAAGGTCATTGGTTCCAACCACCCTACCACCTGCCCACTGGATCCCATCCCCACCTACCTCCTCCATGCCATCTCTCCAGCAGTTGTGCCTGGTCTGACCCGCATCATCAACTCTTTGCTCACCACTGGGACATTTCCCACTGCTTTCAAAGAGGCCTGCATCACACCGCTACTGAAGAAACTCACTCTCAACCTCACACTGCTAGAACACTACAGGCCGGTGTAGTGTGTGAAAATGCATATCTTCCGTCAAAATGTAGATGACTGATTTTAACCTCTTATTATTTTCTGTCTTCTTAAAAAATATTTTTTTTACTTACCTCACCATTCTTAGCTTTGGATACTGTGCTAGGCTTTAATGGACTGGATTTAATTAACTTATGCATTTTGTTGCCTATATTGTTATAATTGCTTCCAATGTTTCCTCGTCTGTAAGTCGCTTTGGATAAAAACGTCTGCTAAATGACAATGTAAATTTTATGAAATGTGTAATGTCATGTGTAATGTGTAATGTGTAATGTGTAGTGTGTGGCCTTGAAATTTTAGCATGTCTACGTAATCATGAATAAATGCTTCTTGAGACACACAGTGTTGCTTCTTTGCATGCATCAAATGAATTGTTTCTGGCTATATGCATCCATGCATTAGTTTGAGAGGGGTGGAAATGAGACACTTGGGTGAAACAAAACTGCCCCAAAAGTACCCCCCCCCACTTTAAATACAGTTTTTTCTAAGTCAATTTGGTACATTTCTCTGATCCGATTTGAAATTCTCAAAACTTCTTGTTCAATCCTTACATCCTTGTGTCACGTGTGCACATCAAACAAGCATTTTCTAATTTCTTTGAACAAGTTGCAAATGCTTTGGTACATCCATGCAAATGATTATGACAAAATTCTGTGCAGATTCCTACATTATCAATTGCTTATGTCATGTTGATCAAAATGCATTATAATGGGTCGCTGTAGAATAGTATAATCCCCACGACATTTAAGCACTAGTTTTACAATATACAGTAAGTATACTTTAAGTAAACAGTGGCATTTTATTTTACTCAATTTAGTGTTTTGCATTGCTATATTCTTTCCACATAGGACTGCAAAACAACTTCACTGTGTTGCAGACGGCCCCTTTTCACACCTAAACAGTCTTTTGACACTCTCTACAAAGAACGTGTTAGTTTGGGACAATGTCAGTTTCCATCGCTCCAACATCATTAGGCAATGGTTTGCGGCCCACAACAGGATGCTGGTGGAGTTCCTCTCACCCTACTCAACCACGTTGAGGAATTTTTCTCAGCATGAAGATTAAAAGTATATGATTGCCAGCCGCATACACAGATGACCCTTCTGGCTGCCATGGATGTAACGTGTGATGACATCACAGCTGATGCCTGCAGAGGCTGGATTAGACACTCTGAAAGATGATTTTCACGCTGTATCGCAAGAGAAGATATTTGTTGTGATGTGGATGAGAATCCGTTGCCCAAAAGACAGGAACGTCAGGAGGTGTAGGAAGACTGCACTGTAATTCCACTGCACTGCATGTACAGTTTTCCCTAAGGAGATTGTCTTATGTTCAGATTTCTACATTTGTTTGTGCTATGCAGTGCTGTCTTTTCCTGTCTGCATCACAATGACACTGTCTGTCAATAAATTATTGTACAAACAGTAAAAGCGTTAACGTGAATCATGTGCCGTCTCTTGCAATCAAACAATCAAAACCAGAAATGCACTTACTGTTTTGCAAATGACAAGGATGATTCGAGAAATGCTCCACTCATCACTCTCAGGTCACTCCGCTGCACACGTCTGATCACTTCTTTGTCACTCCCGACCTCACCGCTCCAGACAACGCAGATGTCTTACCGCTGGTCACTTTCCGGCGCTACCTACGGTCCCTCCCTCCTGCTTTTCCTCTGCTGTCTTGTCTGCACTCCCCCCCTCTGAGGAGCTCTCTCTTTTGAATACCAACAGTGCCACAGACACTCTGTGTTCCACGCTTACATCCTGCTTGGACAACATATGCCCTCTTACATCTGGACCAGCCCGTGCATCCCTGTCTGCCCCCTGGTTATCGGATGTACCACGTGAGCATCGCACCAGCCTCCGGTCAGCTGAGAGAAAATGGCACAAGTCAAAAGACCATACTGACCTCTCTCTCTCTACTTTCTCCGTTGACGTCACCTCTGCAAAAACTGATTATAACCACTCGAAGATCAGCAACTCTCCTGACTCTCGCACACTCTTAAAAAACTTCTCTGCTCTCCTCTGTCCGCCTGCTCCCACACCTTCGTCGGAGTTAACGGCTGATGATTTTGCATCGTTCTTCGTAAAGAAAACTACCGCCATCAACAGCCAATTTTCTACGCCACCATCACCCGCCTTTTCTCCTATGTCTGAAGATGATGTTTCCAAGGTCATTGGTTCCAACCACCCTACCAGCTGCCCACTGGATCCCATCCCCACCCATCTCCTCCATGCCATCTCTCCAGCAGTTGTGCCTGGTCTGACCCGCATCATCAACTCTTTGCTCACCACTGGGACATTTCCCACTGCTTTCAAAGAGGCCTGCATCACACCGTTACTGAAGAAACTCACTCTCAACCTTACACTGCTAGAACACTACAGGCCGGTGTAGTGTGTGAAAATGCATATCTTCCGTCAAAATGTAGATGACTGATTTTAACCTCTTATTATTTTCTGTCTTCTTAAAAAAGTATTTTTTTACTTACCTCACTATTCTTAGCTTTGTATACTGTGCTAGGCTTTAATGGACTGGATTTAATTAACTTATGCATTTTGTTGCCTATATTGTTATAATTGCTTCCAATGTTTCCTCGTCTGTAAGTCGCTTTGGATAAAAACGTCTGCTAAATGACTAAATGTAAATTTTATGAAATGTGTAATGTCATGTGTAATGTGTAATGTGTAGTGTGTGGCCTTGAAATTTTAGCATGTCTACGTAATCATGAATAAATGCTTCTTGAGACACACAGTGTTGCTTCTTTGCATGCATCAAATGAATTGTTTCTGGCTATATGCATCCATGCATTAGTTTGAGAGGGGTGGAAATGGGACACTTGGGTGAAACAAAACTGCCCCAAAAGTACCCCCCCCCACTTTAAATACAGCTTTTTCTAAGTCAATTTGGTACATTTCTCTGATCTGATTTGAAATTCTCAAAACTTCTTGTTCAATCCTTACATCCTTGTGTCACGTGTGCACATCAAACAAGCATTTTCTAATTTCTTTGAACAAGTTGCAAATGCTTTGGTACATCCATGCAAATGATTATGACAAAATTCTGTGCAGATTCCTACATTATCAATTGCTTATGTCATGTTGATCAAAATTAATTATAATGGGTCTCTGTAGAATAGTATAATCCCCACGACATTTAAGCACTAGTTTTACAATATACAGTAAGTATACTTTAAGTTAACGGTGGCATTTTATTTTACTCAATTTAGTGTTTTGCATTGCTATATTCTTTCCACATAAGACTGCAAGACAACTTCACTGTGTTGCAGACGGCCCCTTTTCACACCTAAACAGTCTTTTGACAATCTCTACAGGGATCTCATCCCTGAACAAGAGAGGGGGCAGATTGGAGATGACCTGCCAAAGTACGTGTTAGTTTGGGACAATGTCAGTTTCCATCGCTCCAACATCATCAGGCAATGGTTTGCGGCCCACAACAGGATGCTGGTGGAGTTCCTCTCACCCTACTCAACCCCGTTGAGGAATTTTTCTCAGCATGAAGATTAAAAGTATATGATGGCCAGCCGCATACACAGATGACCCTTCTGGCTGCCATGGATGTAACGTGTGATGACATCACAGCTGATGCCTGCAGAGGCTGGATTAGACACTCTGAAAGATGATTTTCACGCTGTATCGCAAGAGAAGATATTTGTTGTGATGTGGATGAGAATCCGTTGACCAAAAGACAGGAACGTCAGGAGGTGTAGGAAGACTGCACTGTAATTCCACTGCACTGCATGTACAGTTTTCCCAAAGGAGATTGTCTTATGTTCAGATTTCTACATTTGTTTGTGCTATGCAGTGCTGTCTTTTCCTGTCTGCATCACAATGACACTGTCTGTCAATAAATTATTGTACAAACAGTAAAAGCGTTAACGTGAATCATGTGCCGTCTCTTGCAATCAAACAATCAAAAGCAGAAATGCACTTACTGTTTTGCAAATGACAAGGATGATTCGAGAAATGCTCCACTCACCACTCTCAGGTCACTCCGCTGCACACGTCTGATCACTTCTTTGTCACCCCCGACCTCACCGCTCCAGACAACGCAGATGTCTTACCGCTGGTCACTTTCCGGCGCTACCTACGGTCCCTCCCTCCTGCTTTTCCTCTGCTGTCTTGTCTGCACCCCCCCCCTCTGAGGAGCTCTCTCTTTTGAATACCAACAGTGCCACAGACATTCTGTGTTCCACGCTTACATCCTGCTTGGACAACATATGCCCTCTTACATCTGGACCAGCCCGTGCATTCCTGTCTGCCCCCTGGTTATCGGATGTACCACGTGAGCATCGCACCAGCCTCCGGTCAGCTGAGAGAAAATGGCACAAGTCAAAAGACCATACTGACCTCTCTCTCTCTACTTTCTCCGTTGACGTTACCTCTGCAAAAACTGATTATAACCACTCGAAGATCAGCAACTCTCCTGACTCTCGCACACTCTTAAAAACCTTCTCTGCTCTCCTCTGTCCGCCTGCTCCCACACCTTCATCGGAGTTAACGGCTGATGATTTTGCATCGTTCTTCGTAAAGAAAACTACCGCCATCAACAGCCAATTTTCTACGCCACCATCACCCGCCTTTTCTCCTATGTCTGAAGATGATGTTTCCAAAGTCATTGGTTCCAACCACCCTACCACCTGCCCACTGGATCCCATCCCCACCCATCTCCTCCATGCCATCTCTCCAGCAGTTGTGCCTGGTCTGACCCGCATCATCAACTCTTTGCTCAACACTGGGACATTTCCCACTGCTTTCAAAGAGGCCTGCATCACACCGCTACTGAAGAAACTCACTCTCAACCTTACACTGCAAGAACACTACAGGCCGGTGTAGTGTGTGAAAATGCATATCTTCCGTCAAAATGTAGATGACTGATTTTAACCTCTTATTATTTTCTGTCATCTTAAAAAATTATTTTTTTAATTACCTCACTATTCTTAGCTTTGTATACTGTGCTAGGCTTTAATGGACTGGATTTAATTAACTTATGCATTTTGTTGCCTATATTGTTATAATTGCTTCCAATGTTTCCTCGTCTGTAAGTCGCTTTGGATAAAAACGTCTGCTAAATGACTAAATGTAAATTTTATGAAATGTGTAATGTCATGTGTAATGTGTAATGTGTAGTGTGTGGCCTTGAAATTTTAGCATGTCTACGTAATCATGAATAAATGCTTCTTCAGACACACAGTGTTGCTTCTTTGCATGCATCAAATGAATTGTTTCTGGCTATATGCATCCATGCATTAGTTTGAGAGGGGTGGAAATGGGACACTTGGGTGAAACAAAACTGCCCCAAAAGTACCCCCCCCACTTTAAATACAGTTTTTTCTGAGTCAATTTGGTACATTTCTCTGATCCGATTTGAAATTCTCAAAACTTCTTGTTCAATCCTTACATCCTTGTGTCACGTGTGCACATCAAACAAGCATTTTCTCATTTCTTTGAACAAGTTGCAAATGCTTTGGTACATCCATGCAAATGATTATGACAAAATTCTGTGCAGATTCCTACATTATCAATTGCTTATGTCAAGTTGATCAAAATGCATTATAATGGGTCTCTGTAGAATAGTATAATCCCCACGACATTTAAGCACTAGTTTTACAATATACAGTAAGTATACTTTAAGTAAACGGTGGCATTTTATTTTACTCAATTTAGTGTTTTGCATTGCTATATTCTTTCCACATAGGACTGCAAGACAACTTCACTGTGTTGCAGACGGCCCCTTTTCACACCTAAACAGTCTTTTGACACTCTCTACAAGGATCTCATCCCTGAACAAGAGAGGGGGCAGATTGGAGATGACCTGCCAAAGTCAGTGTTAGTTTGGGACAATGTCAGTTTCCATCGCTCCAACATCATCAGGCAATGGTTTGCGGCCCACAACAGGATGCTGGTGGAGTTCCTCTCACCCTACTCAACCCCGTTGAGGAATTTTTCTCAGCATGAAGATTAAAAGTATATGATGGCCAGCCGCATACACAGATGACCCTTCTGGCTGCCTTGGATGTAACGTGTGATGACATCACAGCTGATGCCTGCAGAGGCTGGATTAGACACTCTGAAAGATGATTTTCACGCTGTATCGCAAGAGAAGATATTTGTTGTGATGTGGATGAGAATCCGTTGCCCAAAAGACAGGAACGTCAGGAGGTGTAGGAAGACTGCACTGTAATTCCACTGCACTGCATGTACAGTTTTCCCTAAGGAGATTGTCTTATGTTCAGATTTCTACATTTGTTTGTGCTATGCAGTGCTGTCTTTTCCTGTCTGCATCACAATGACACTGTCTGTCAATAAATTATTGTACAAACAGTAAAAGCGTTAACGTGAATCATGTGCCGTCTCTTGCAATCAAACAATCAAAACCAGAAATGCACTTACTGTTTTGCAAATGACAAGGATGATTCGAGAAATGCTCCACTCATCACTCTGAGGTCACTCCGCTGCACACGTCTGATCACTTCTTTGTCATCCCCGACCTCACCGCTCCAGACAACGCAGATGTCTTACCGCTGGTCACTTTCCGGCGCTACCTACGGTCCCTCCCTCCTGCTTTTCCTCTGCTGTCTTGTCTGCACTCCCCCCCTCTGAGGAGCTCTCTCTTTTGAATACCAACAGTGCCACAGACATTCTGTGTTCCACGCTTACATCCTGCTTGGACAACATATGCCCTCTTACATCTGGACCAGCCCGTGCATCCCTGTCTGCCCCCTGGTTATCGGATGTACCACGTGAGCATCGCACCGGCCTCCGGTCAGCTGAGCGAAAATGGCACAAGTCAAAAGACCATACTGACCTCTCTCTCTCTACTTTCTCCGTTGACGTTACCTCTGCAAAAACTGATTATAACCACTCGAAGATCAGCAACTCTCCTGACTCTCGCACACTCTTAAAAACCTTCTCTGCTCTCCTCTGTCCGCCTGCTCCCACACCTTCATCGGAGTTAACGGCTGATGATTTTGCATCGTTCTTCGTAAAGAAAACTACCGCCATCAACAGCCAATTTTCTACGCCACCATCACCCGCCTTTTCTCCTATGTCTGAAGATGATGTTTCCAAGGTCATTGGTTCCAACCACCCTACCACCTGCCCACTGGATCCCATCCCCACCCATCTCCTCCATGCCATCTCTCCAGCAGTTGTGCCTGGTCTGACCCGCATCATCAACTCTTTGCTCACCACTGGTACATTTCCCACTGCTTTCAAAGAGGCCTGCATCACACCGCTACTGAAGAAACTCACTCTCAACCTTACACTGCTAGAACACTACAGGCCGGTGTAGTGTGTGAAAATGCATATCTTCCGTCAAAATGTAGATGACTGATTTTAACCTCTTATTATTTTCTGTCTTCTTAAAAAAATTATTTTTTTACTTACCTCACTATTCTTAGCTTTGTATACTGTGCTAGGCTTTAATGGACTGGATTTAATTAACTTATGCATTTTGTTGCCTATATTGTTATAATTGCTTCCAATGTTTCCTCGTCTGTAAGTCGCTTTGGATTAAACGTCTGCTAAATGACTAAATGTAAATTTTATGAAATGTGTAATGTCATGTGTAATGTGTAATGTGTAGTGTGTGGCCTTGAAATTTTAGCATGTCTACGTAATCATGAATAAATGCTTCTTCAGACACACAGTGTTGCTTCTTTGCATGCATCAAATGAATTGTTTCTGGCTATATGCATCCATGCATTAGTTTGAGAGGGGTGGAAATGGGACACTTGGGTGAAACAAAACTGCCCCAAAAGTACCCCCCCCACTGTAAATACAGCTTTTTCTTAGTCAATTTGGTACATTTCTCTGATCCGATTTGAAATTCTCAAAACTTCTTGTTCAATCCTTACATCCTTGTGTCACGTGTGCACATCAAACAAGCATTTTCTAATTTCTTTGAACAAGTTGCAAATGCTTTGGTACATCCATGCAAATGATTATTACAAAATTCTGTGCAGATTCCTACATTATCAATTGCTTATGTCATGTTGATCAAAATGAATTATAATGGGTCTCTGTAGAATAGTATAATCCCCACGACATTTAAGCACTAGTTTTACAATATACAGTAAGTATACTTTAAGTAAACGGTGGAATTTTATTTTACTCAATTTAGTGTTTTGCATTGCTATATTCTTTCCACATAGGACTGCAAGACAACTTCACTGTGTTGCAGACGGCCCCTTTTCACACCTAAACAGTCTTTTGACACTCTCTACAGGGATCTCATCCCTGAACAAGAGAGGGGGCAGATTGGAGATGACCTGCCAAAGTACGTGTTAGTTTGGGACAATGTCAGTTTCCATCGCTCCAACATCATCAGGCAATGGTTTGCGGCCCACAACAGGATGCTGGTGGAGTTCCTCTCACCCTACTCAACCCCGTTGAGGAATTTTTCTCAGCATGAAGATTAAAAGTATATGATCGCCAGCCGCATACACAGATGACCCTTCTGGCTGCCATGGATGTAACGTGTGATGACATCACAGCTGATGCCTGCAGAGGCTGGATTAGACACTCTGAAAGATGATTTTCACGCTGTATCGCAAGAGAAGATATTTGTTGTGATGTGGATGAGAATCCGCTGCCCAAAAGACAGGAAAGTCAGGAGGTGTAGGAAGACTGCACTGTAATTCCACTGCACTGCATGTACAGTTTTCCCAAAGGAGATTGTCTTATGTTCAGATTTCTACATTTGTTTGTGCTATGCAGTGCTGTCTTTTCCTGTCTGCATCACAATGACACTGTCTGTCAATAAATTATTGTACAAACAGTAAAAGCGTTAACGTGAATCATGTGCCGTCTCTTCCAATCAAACAATCAAAACCAGAAATGCACTTACTGTTTTTCAAATGACAAGGATGATTCGAGAAATGCTCCACTCATCACTCTCAGGTCACTCCGCTGCACACGTCTGATCACTTCTTTGTCACCCCCGACCTCACCGCTCCAGACAACGCAGATGTCTTACCGCTGGTCACTTTCCGGCGCTACCTACGGTCCCTCCCTCCTGCTTTTCCTCTGCTGTCTTGTCTGCACTCCCCCCCTCTGAGGAGCTCTCTCTTTTGAATACCAACAGTGCCACAGACACTCTGTGTTCCACGCTTACATCCTGCTTGGACAACATATGCCCTCTTACATCTGGACCAGCCCGTGCATCCCTGTCTGCCCCCTGGTTATCGGATGTACCACGTGAGCATCGCACCAGCCTCCGGTCAGCTGAGAGAAAATGGCACAAGTCAAAAGACCATACTGACCTCTCTCTCTCTACCAGTCTCTTCTCTCTACTTTCTCCGTTGACGTCACCTCTGCAAAAACTGATTATAACCACTCGAAGATCAGCAACTCTCCTGACTCTCGCACACTCTTAAAAACCTTCTCTGCTCTCCTCTGTCCGCCTGCTCCCACACCTTCATCGGAGTTAACGGCTGATGATTTTGCATCGTTCTTCGTAAAGAAAACTACCGCCATCAACAGCCAATTTTCTACGCCACCATCACCCGCCTTTTCTCCTATGTCTGAAGATGATGTTTCCAAGGTCATTGGTTCCAACCACCCTACCACCTGCCCACTGGATCCCATCCCCACCCATCTCCTCCATGCCATCTCTCCAGCAGTTGTGCCTGGTCTGACCCCATCATCAACTCTTTGCTCACCACTGGGACATTTCCCACTGCTTTCAAAGAGACCTGCATCACACCGCTACTGAAGAAACTCACTCTCAACCTTACACTGCTAGAACACTACAGGCCGGTGTAGTGTGTGAAAATGCATATCTTCCGTCAAAATGTAGATGACTGATTTTAACCTCTTATTATTTTCTGTCTTCTTAAAAAATTATTTTTTTACTTACCTCACTATTCTTAGCTTTGTATACTGTGCTAGGCTTTAATGGACTGGATTTAATTATCTTATGCATTTTGTTGCCTATATTGTTATAATTGCTTCCAATGTTTCCTCGTCTGTAAGTCGCTTTGGATAAAAACGTCTGCTAAATGACTAAATGTAAATTTTATGAAATGTGTAGTGTCATGTGTAATGTGTAATGTGTAGTGTGTGGCCTTGAAATTTTAGCATGTCTACGTAATCATGAATAAATGCTTCTTCAGACACACAGTGTTGCTTCTTTGCATGCATCAAATGAATTGTTTCTGGCTATATGCATCCATGCATTAGTTTGAGAGGGGTGGAAATGGGACACTTGGGTGAAACAAAACTGCCCCAAAAGTACCCCCCCCACTGTAAATACAGTTTTTTCTAAGTCAATTTGGTACATTTCTCTGATCCGATTTGAAATTCTCAAAACTTCTTGTTCAATCCTTACATCCTTGTGTCACGTGTGCACATCAAACAAGCATTTTCTAATTTCTTTGAACAAGTTGCAAATGCTTTGGTACATCCATGCAAATGATTATGACAAAATTCTGTGCAGATTCCTACATTATCAATTGCTTATGTCATGTTGATCAAAATGAATTATAATGGGACTCTGTAGAATAGTATAATCCCCACGACATTTAAGCACTAGTTTTACAATATACAGTAAGTATACTTTAAGTAAACGGTGGCATTTTATTTTACTCAATTTAGTGTTTTGCATTGCTATATTCTTTCCACATAGGACTGCAAGACAACTTCACTGTGTTGCAGACGGCCCCTTTTCACACCTAAACAGTCTTTTGACACTCTCTACAGGGATCTCATCCCTGAACAAGAGAGGGGGCAGATTGGAGATGACCTGCCAAAGTACGTGTTAGTTTGGGACAATGTCAGTTTCCATCGCTCCAACATCATCAGGCAATGGTTTGCGGCCCACAACAGGATGCTGGTGGAGTTCCTCTCACCCTACTCAACCCCGTTGAGGAATTTTTCTCAGCATGAAGATTAAAAGTATATGATCGCCAGCCGCATACACAGATGACCCTTCTGGCTGCCATGGATGTAACGTGTGATGACATCACAGCTGATGCCTGCAGAGGCTGGATTAGACACTCTGAAAGATGATTTTCACGCTGTATCGCAAGAGAAGATATTTGTTGTGATGTGGATGAGAATCCGCTGCCCAAAAGACAGGAAAGTCAGGAGGTGTAGGAAGACTGCACTGTAATTCCACTGCACTGCATGTACAGTTTTCCCAAAGGAGATTGTCTTATGTAGAGATTTCTACATTTGTTTGTGCTATGCAGTGCTGTCTTTTCCTGTCTGCATCACAATGACACTGTCTGTCAATAAATTATTGTACAAACAGTAAAAGCGTTAACGTGAATCATGTGCCGTCTCTTCCAATCAAACAATCAAAACCAGAAATGCACTTACTGTTTTTCAAATGACAAGGATGATTCGAGAAATGCTCCACTCATCACTCTCAGGTCACTCCGCTGCACACGTCTGATCACTTCTTTGTCACCCCCGACCTCACCGCTCCAGACAACGCAGATGTCTTACCGCTGGTCACTTTCCGGCGCTACCTACGGTCCCTCCCTCCTGCTTTTCCTCTGCTGTCTTGTCTGCACTCCCCCCCTCTGAGGAGCTCTCTCTTTTGAATACCAAGAGTGCCACAGACACTCTGTGTTCCACGCTTACATCCTGCTTGGACAACATATGCCCTCTTACATCTGGACCAGCCCGTGCATCCCTGTCTAACCCCTGGTTATCGGATGTACCACGTGAGCATCGCACCAGCCTCCGGTCAGCTGAGAGAAAATGGCACAAGTCAAAAGACCATACTGACCTCTCTCTCTCTACCAGTCTCTTCTCTCTACTTTCTCCGTTGACGTCACCTCTGCAAAAACTGATTATAACCACTCGAAGATCAGCAACTCTCCTGACTCTCGCACACTCTTAAAAACCTTCTCTGCTCTCCTCTGTCCGCCTGCTCCCACACCTTCATCGGAGTTAACGGCTGATGATTTTGCATCGTTCTTCGTAAAGAAAACTACCGCCATCAACAGCCAATTTTCTACGCCACCATCACCCGCCTTTTCTCCTATGTCTGAAGATGATGTTTCCAAGGTCAATGCTTCCAACCACCCTACCACCTGCCCACTGGATCCCATCCCCACCCATCTCCTCCATGCCATCTCTCCAGCAGTTGTGCCTGGTCTGACCCGCATCATCAACTCTTTGCTCACCACTGGGACATTTCCCACTGCTTTCAAAGAGGCCTGCATCACACCGCTACTGAAGAAACTCACTCTCAACCTTACACTGCTAGAACACTACAGGCCGGTGTAGTGTGTGAAAATGCATATCTTCCGTCAAAATGTAGATGACTGATTTTAACCTCTTATTATTTTCTGTCTTCTTAAAAAATTATTTTTTTACTTACCTCACTATTCTTAGCTTTGTATACTGTGCTAGGCTTTAATGGACTGGATTTAATTAACTTATGCATTTTGTTGCCTATATTGTTATAATTGCTTCCAATGTTTCCTCGTCTGTAAGTCGCTTTGGATAAAAACGTCTGCTAAATGACTAAATGTAAATTTTATGAAATGTGTAATGTCATGTGTAATGTGTAATGTGTGCCCTTGAAATTTTAGCATGTCTACGTAATCATGAATAAATGCTTCTTGAGACACACAGTGTTGCTTCTTTGCATGCATCAAATGAATTGTTTCTGGCTATATGCATCCATGCATTAGTTTGAGAGGGGTGGAAATGGGACACTTGGGTGAAACAAAACTGCCCCTAAAGTACCCCCCCCACTTTAAATACAGTTTTTTCTAAGTCAATTTGGTACATTTCTCTGATCCGATTTGAAATTCTCAAAACTTCTTGTTCAATCCCTACATCCTTGTGTCACGTGTGCACATCAAACAAGCATTTTCTCATTTCTTTGAACAAGTTGCAAATGCTTTGGTACATCCATGCAAATGATTATGACTAAATTCTGTGCAGATTCCTACATTATCAATTGCTTATGTCATGTTGATCAAAATGAATTATAATGGGTCTCTGTAGAATAGTATAATCCCCACGACATTTAAGCACTAGTTTTACAATATACAGTAAGTATACTTTAAGTAAACGGTGGCATTTTATTTTACTCAATTTAGTGTTTTGCATTGCTATATTCTTTCCACATAGGACTGCAAGACAACTTCACTGTGTTGCAGACGGCCCCTTTTCACACCTAAACAGTCTTTTGACACTCTCTACAGGGATCTCATCCCTGAACAAGAGAGGGGGCAGATTGGAGATGACCTGCCAAAGTACGTGTTAGTTTGGGACAATGTCAGTTTCCATCGCTCCAACATCATCAGGCAATGGTTTGCGGCCCAAAACAGGATGCTGGTGGAGTTCCTCTCACCCTACTCAACCCCGTTGAGGAATTTTTCTCAGCATGAAGATTAAAAGTATATGATGGCCAGCCGCATACACAGATGACCCTTCTGGCTGCCATGGATGTAACGTGTGATGACATCACAGCTGATGCCTGCAGAGGCTGGATTAGACACTCTGAAAGATGATTTTCACGCTGTATCGCAAGAGAAGATATTTGTTGTGATGTGGATGAGAATCCGTTGCCCAAAAGACAGGAACGTCAGGAGGTGTAGGACGACTGCACTGTAATTCCACTGCACTGCATGTACAGTTTTCCCAAAGGAGATGGTCTTATGTTCAGATTTCTACAGTTGTTTGTGCTATGCAGTGCTGTCTTTTCCTGTCTGCATCACAATGACACTGTCTGTCAATAAATTATTGTACAAACAGTAAAAGCGTTAACGTGAATCATGTGCCGTCTCTTGCAATCTAACATTCAAAACCAGAAATGCACTTACTGTTTTGCAAATGACAAGGATGATTCGAGAAATGCTCCACTCATCACTCTCAGGTCACTCCGCTGCACACGTCTGATCACTTCTTTGTCACCCCCGACCTCACCGCTCCAGACAACGCAGATGTCTTACCGCTGGTCACTTTCCGGCGATACCTACGGTCCCTCCCTCCTGCTTTTCATCTGCTGTCTTGTCTGCACTCCCCCCCTCTGAGGAGCTCTCTCTTTTGAATACCAACAGTGCAACAGACACTCTGTGTTCCACGCTTACATCCTGCTTGGACAACATATGCCCTCTTACATCTGGACCAGCCCGTGCATCCCTGTCTGCCCCCTGGTTATCGGATGTACCACGTGAGCATCGCACCAGCCTCCGGTCAGCTGAGAGAAAAGGGCACAAGTCAAAAGACCATACTGACCTCTCTCTCCCACACCTTCATCGGAGTTAACGGCTGATGATTTTGCATCGTTCTTCGTAAAGAAAACTACCGCCATCAACAGCCAATTTTCTACGCCACCATCACCCGCCTTTTCTCCTATGTCTGAAGATGATGTTTCCAAGGTCATTGGTTCCAACCACCCTACCACCTGCCCACTGGATCCCATCCCCACCCATCTCCTCCATGCCATCTCTCCAGCAGTTGTGCCTGGTCTGACCCGCATCATCAACTCTTTGCTCACCACTGGGACATTTCCCACTGCTTTCAAAGAGGCCTGCATCACACCGCTACTGAAGAAACTCACTCTCAACCTCACACTGCTAGAACACTAAAGGCCGGTGTAGTGTGTGAAAATGCATATCTTCCGTCAAAATGTAGATGACTGATTTTAACCTCTTATTATTATCTGTCTTCTTAAAAAAATATTTTTTTACTTACCTCACCATTCTTAGCTTTATATACTGTGCTAGGCTTTAATGGACTGGATTTAATTAACTTATGCATTTTGTTGCCTATATTGTTATAATTGCTTCCAATGTTTCCTCGTCTGTAAGTCGCTTTGGATAAAAACTTTTGCTAAATGACTAAATGTAAATTTTATGAAATGTGTAATGTCATGTGTAATGTGTAATGTGTAATGTGTAGTGTGTGGCCTTGAAATTTTAGCATGTCTACGTAATCATGAATAAATGCTTCTTGAGACACACAGTGTTGCTTCTTTGCATGCATCAAATGAATTGTTTCTGGCTATATGCATCCATGCATTAGTTTGAGAGGGGTGGAAATGGGACACTTGGGTGAAACAAAACTGCCCCAAAAGTACCCCCCCCCACTTTAAATACAGTTTTTTCTAAGTCAATTTGGTACATTTCTCTGATCCGATTTGAAATTCTCAAAACTTCTTGTTCAATCCTTACATCCTTGTGTCACGTGTGCACATCAAACAAGCATTTTCTCATTTCTTTGAACAAGTTGCAAATGCTTTGGTACATCCATGCAAATGATTATGACAAAATTCTGTGCAGATTCCTACATTATCAATTGCTTATGTCATGTTGATCAAAATGGATTATAATGGGTCTCTGTAGAATAGTATAATCCCCACGACATTTAAGCACTAGTTTTACAATATACAGTAAGTATACTTTAAGTAAACAGTGGCATTTTATTTTACTCAATTTAGTGTTTTGCATTGCTATATTCTTTCCACATAGGACTGCAAGACAACTTCACTGTGTTGCAGACGGCCCCTTTTCACACCTAAACAGTCTTTTGACACTCTCTACAGGGATCTCATCCCTGAACAAGAGAGGGGGCAGATTGGAGATGACCTGCCAAAGTACGTGTTGGTTTGGGACAATGTCAGTTTCCATCGCTCCAACATCATCAGGCAATGGTTTGCGGCCCACAACAGGATGCTGGTGGAGTTCCTCTCAGCCTACTCAACCCCGTTGAGGAATTTTTCTCAGCATGAAGATTAAAAGTATATGATGGCCAGCAGCATACACAGATGACCCTTCTGGCTGCCATGGATGTAACGTGTGATGACATCACAGCTGATGCCTGCAGAGGCTGGATTAGACACTCTGAAAGATGATTTTCACGCTGTATCGCAAGAGAAGATATTTGTTGTGATGTGGATGAGAATCCGTTGCCCAAAAGACAGGAACGTCAGGAGGTGTAGGAAGACTGCACTGTAATTCCACTGCACTGCATGTACAGTTTTCCCTAAGGAGATTGTCTTATGTTCAGATTTCTACATTTGTTTGTGCTATGCAGTGCTGTCTTTTCCTGTCTGCATCACAATGACACTGTCTGTCAATAAATTATTGTAAAAACAGTAAAAGCGTAAATGTGACTCATGTGCCGTCTCTTGCAATCAAACAATCAAAACCAGAAATGCACTTACTGTTTTGCAAATGACAAGGATGATTCGAGAAATGCTCCACTCATCACTCTCAGTTCACTCCGCTGCACACGTCTGATCACTTCTTTATCACCCCCGAACTCACCGCTCCAGACAATGCAGATGTCTTACCGCTGGTCACTTTCCGGCGCTACCTACGGTCCCTCCCTCCTGCTTTTCCTCTGCTGTCTTGTCTGCACTCCCCCCCTCTGAGGAGCTCTCTCTTTTGAATACCAACAGTGCCACAGACACTCTGTGTTCCACGCTTACATCCTGCTTGGACAACATATGCCCTCTTACATCTGGACCAGCCCGTGCATCCCTGTCTGCCCCCTGGTTATCGGATGTACCACGTGAGCATCGCACCAGCCTCCGGTCAGCTGAGAGAAAATGGCACAAGTCAAAAGACCATACTGACCTCTCTCTCTCTACCAGTCTCTTCTCTCTTTTTTCTCCGTTGACGTCAATTCTGCAAAAACTGATTATAACCACTCGAAGATCAGCAACTCTCCTGACTCTCGCACACTCTTAAAAACCTTCTCTGCTCTCCTCTGTCCGCCTGCTCCCACACCTTCATCGGAGTTAACGGCTGATAATTTTGCATCGTTCTTCGTAAAGAAAACTACCGCCATCAACAGCCAATTTTCTACGCCACCATCACCCGCCTTTTCTCCTATGTCTGAAGATGATGTTTCCAAGGTCATTGGTTCCAACCACCCTACCACCTGCCCACTGGATCCCATCCACACCCATCTCCTCCATGCCATCTCTCTAGCAGTTGTGCCTGGTCTGACCCGCATCATCAACTCTTTGCTCACCACTGAGACTTTTTCCACTGCTTTCAAAGAGGCCTGCATCACACCGCTACTGAAGAAACTCACTCTCAACCTTACACTGCTAGAACACTACAGGCCGGTGTAGTGTGTGAAAATGCACATCTTCCGTCAAAATGTAGATGACTGATTTTAACCTCTTATTATTTTCTGTCTTCTTAAAAAAATATTTTTTTACTTACCTCACTATTCTTTGCTTTGTATACTGTGCTAGGCTTTAATGGACTGGATTTAATTAACTTATGCATTTTGTTGCCTATATTGTTATAATTGTTTCCAATGTTTCCTCGTCTGTAAGTCGCTTTGGATAAAAACGTCTGCTAAATGACTAATTGTAAATTTTATGAAATGTGTAATGTCATGTGTAATGTGTAATGTGTAGTGTGTGGCCTTGAAATTTTAGCATGTCTACGTAATCATGAATAAATGCTTCTTGAGACACACAGTGTTGCTTCTTTGCATGCATCAAATGAATTGTTTCTGGCTATATGCATCCATGCATTAGTTTGAGAGGGGTGGAAATGGGACACTTGGGTGAAACAAAACTGCCCAAAAGTTTGTTGCCTATATTGTTATAATTGCTTCCAATGTTTCCTCGTCTGTAAGTCGCTTTGGATAAAAACGTCTGCTAAATGATGTTGTGGAATTTTCTTATTCCTTAATCAAGGTGAGTCAATTTTGACAAACGCAATATACAGAGACATCAAGTACTTTGCAAAGTATTTTATTGTCGTTTAATCTGCATCATGAGCAATGAGCATGGTGCAGAGCAAAGGCGCTCTTTCCTCCTGCACCCAGAGTATATATATGATTAAAAACGTGACACCCCCTCCCTTTGCCCCTAACAAGAATCCCGAGCTGGTTTACGGGAAGTTCCGTTATTCCAAACAGAACATCTTGGCCTCTGCTCGAGGGCAAAGGCAGAGTGGTATGACGTGTTTAGAGAAAAACATGATAACATTAGAAAAGAAAACATAGATAAACACTTCGTAAACATATAGACAGACACATCAAGAAGCTAGACTAGAAAATTTTCATTACATTCCCCCCTTTTATCATATATGATAACCAAAATCTTTATACTTTGACCATGTAAGATGAGCAACGCCCTTTCTCTTACAGGTTTCATTCTTCTATCTAAACAGTTCTTAAAATCCCACTAGAATTGGTAACACCACCTGCTTCAGCCCCACTCCCCAACTTTAGCTATTCCACCATTTCAACAGACTGTTAGTCATATCATCCGGTTCCCTGATAATTAAATTTTTTCTGAGTTAGAGCTAGTCTTTTTCCTTTTTATTTGGCCGTTCCAGGGGACATAATTGCCCACATTTTCAAATTTTGTTGCCTTATCCAGAACATCAACTGAGGTACACGTACCTCTACACAAATACATATTTGTTCCCCAGTACCTAGCAGAATTAGGGTAACACTGTCCCTCCCCATACCATTTTATTAAACTTGGAATATAGTGTTAGACAGAAACAAAATTCTATAATCTCTAATTTCTCAGGGTTCGATGTGTCCCCGACTCGAACAGTTGATTCCCTTTGCGAGCACCAATAGTGCCCCTCCTGTCGCTTCAGTCAGCACGACCATTGCGAAGAGCCATACGGTTGGAGTTGCCCCTCCTTGGACACCTTTTTGCTGTGGGAGGTGTGTCTTTCCCACGACTTCCTCCTGAAATCTTTGACTACTTGGAAGTCTCCTGGCTGGAAGCTGTGGAATGATTTGTCAGCTCCGTTTGCTACTGCTCCTTTGACCTGCACAAATATTTTGAGAGCAAAAACACAAAAACACATTGCTTGTAACATCCCCCCTTTTGAAGCGTGGTCTAGGCCATGCGTCAAAATCGCAAAAGCAGGGAAAGAATGTTTTGGCAAACAGGTGAGGCCATTTGGGCCTCCCCAAACATTGTCAGTGTATTTACATGAGCACTCCTTCCAGAGTGCACGCTCAGCTGGTTCTGCAAAATGTTTGCATCTCTGCAAGAGAAAGAGTTTTGTAAGTGATTTCTGGTGAAAATCTGTCTGTCTCTGATGTTGCTTGCTTTGCTGCAAGGTCAGCCGTCGGCTTCCTGCAAAAAAATTGTTTCAGATACAAAAGTGTGTGCGTCACAGTTACACACAACAATGGCTGATGGGAGAAGAATGGCAGATAGCATATCAGCAACCTATGTGTGATTAAGAATGTTTTTGGACATGCTTTTGGACTTGCGATGTCTGTAAAAAGATGGCGCCGGTGCAGGCTTGCCGTCAATCACTTAATATTGTTGTGTGTGTTTTTAATTTGTTTTATGCAATTTTTTATACGATGCGCATCCTCAGTTTTAACCTACGACCGACTTACTCTTTTAAACTTGAAAGATGCTTCAATTGCGCTATCAAACCAAGCAGTTTGTGTTGAACCCTGCACCCCCCCCCCCCACTACTGAAGTCGATACCTGCCCACCTTCGCCGCTGTCTGTACCTGTTACCGGTGAGAAAGCGCAGGAGGCGCCGTGGAAAGCGGGGCGGCCTAGCGATGAAGCTAAAAAACTTCATACGCTTACATCGGATGCCCGGAGTGCATCTGGCGTCTCTTGAGGATGGTATGGCTGGAGCTTTCCGTGTCCGCCGGCGCTCGCTGGAGCCAGTGTGCGGATGGATGGTTGCGGTTCTGCCTTCGTCGTTGACGCCGCCCCCTGGCTTTCGCTCTCCTCGGTTTTTGCGTGGGGGAGTGTGCAAGAACCATCTCCGCTCCCTTCCTAGGGAAAAACAGGCAGCTTCTTCGGACTATCTACCGCGGGTTCGGATGGCCTTGGTCAACGCCAGATCGGTAGTAAACAAAACATTTATTTTAAACGATCTTTTCTCTGCTTGTGAACTGGATTTTCTTTTTCTGACTGAAACATGGGTCACCACTGGGGATCTTAGCTCCTTTTCCGAAATGCTGCCAAAAAATTGCTTATTTTTAAATTCTCCCCGGATCTCGGGGCGAGGGTTAGGCCTGGCATCCATCTACAAAGACTCGTTTCTTTGTCATCTTGTGGCGTCAAACAAACAAAACAGCTTTGAACTGCAGTTATTTACTATTAAACTGGACAAGCCCTTGTTGGTTGCACTAATATATCGACCTCCGAAATATAACAAGGACTTTTTAAATGACTTCTCAACCCTTTTGGGAGATCTGTTACCCAAGTATGAACAACTATTAATTTTGGGAGATTTTAACATTCATGTCTGCTGTGCTGATGATTCTTTGGCAAAAGAATTTAAAAACCTTTTAAATGCCTTCGACTTAACCTCTCAGGTTAATATACCCACTCACCAGCATGGTCATACACTTGATCTGGTTTTAACTCATGGGGTTTCTTTCGGTGATCTTGATGTATGTGAAAATGGCTTCTCTGATCATAAGACTGTTTTGTTTTCCTTTTCATCTCAGTTAAATGTTGTCAGACAGGCATCTGCTGCTCGTCAGGCTCGGCTTATCACCTCAGCTACTAGAGAGGACTTTATGTCCACTTTTACTAAAGAAAGCCTACATATGGATGAGTGGAATGAAAATTTAAGTTGGAGGAATTACTTCTCAGTTTTAATACCATTTGTGTTGGTGTTATGGATTTGGTGGCACCTTTTAAAACATTTTTTCATAAATCTGGACCGGAGCCATGGTTAACTGACTCTACACGTGCTCTTAGGCAGATGTGTAGGCGAGCAGAGCGAAAGTGGAAAAAGGACAAACTTAATGTCTCTCTTCAAATACTAAGAGAATCCCTATCACAATACCAGAAAGCCGTTAAATCAGCAAAATCTATATATTTCACTGAAATTATAAACAAGAACAGTCATAAACCCAAAACTCTTTTTAATATTATTAATGCTACTCTTAACCCCTCCTCTGGCTCATTGTTAGAAGGATCCTCACAACTTTGCGAGGACTTTCTATCATTTTTTATGAGTAAAATAAATGATCTTAGAACAGGGATAAATCATCTACAGCCTAATCCCGCGGAGTACCAAAGATGTCCTACTGTTCTGAGTGATTTTACCCCGGTCTCCGATGTCCATTTTACTACATTAGTGACTCAGCTCAAGCCTTCTGGCTCGGCTATTGATGTAATTCCCCCTAAGCTTTTAAAACAAGTTCTGGATGTGGTAGCTCCTTACCTTTTGTCTATAATAAACTGCAGTCTAGAAACTGGTATTATTCCAGATCTGCTAAAACATGCAACTGTGCGGCCACTACTGAACAAAAAAACAAGTCTAGATCCCACGATTTTAGCAAATTTTAGACCTATTTCAAATCTGTCCTTTATTACAAAAATTATGGAGAAAACTGTTCTTGAACAATTGCAAACTTATTTAGCTGATAATATGATCTTTGAAGTTTTTCAATCTGGGTTCAGAAAACACCATTCCACTGAGACTGCTCTTTTGAAGGTATTAAATGATTTGCTTGTCATATGTGACTCAGGTGACCATGCTGCGCTGGTGTTGTTAGATCTTACCGCCGCCTTTGATACGGTTGATCATGCTATTCTTGTCGGTCGTCTGGTGCAGGCATTACAGGCAAAGCTCTGAACTGGTTTAAATCGTACCTTACAAACAGAACTTTTTCTATCAATATAGGTGATCATTCATCTAAAAGTGCTGTCTTAACATGTGGGGTTCCCCAAGGATCGATTTTGGCTCCCATTTTATTTTCTTTATATATGCTCCCATTGGGTTCAATTTTTAGATAATATGGACTGGATTTTCACTGTTATGCGGATGACACGCAAATTTATCTGCCTATTAAACGAAACTCTAATGGTGTCGATGCCCTTCTTGCCTGTCTGTGTGATGTAAGGGTATGGCTATCGATGAACTTTCTGAATTTTAATGAAGATAAGACCGAAATCACTATATTTGGACCGTCTGACTCTGTGGCTGCCCCCAATATAAATTTCGGTGGGCTGTCCACTTGTGTCAAGCACCATGTAAAAAATCTGGGTGTTATCTTTGATGAACACTTGAAGTTTGATAGGCAGATAAATGTAGTGGTAAAATCATCATTTTTCCAGCTGAGACTCCTGTCAAAGGTAAAGACTTTTCTCTCGTTTAAAAACCTTGAGAAAGTCATTCATGCTTTTATTACGTCAAGACTGGACTATTGTAACTCACTATATTTTGGGATCAGTCAATCTTCTATGTCCCGGCTACAATTGGTCCAAAATGCAGCAGCTAGATTTTTAACTGGAACCCATAAACGTGCTCATATTACTCCTGTTTTAAGATCTCTGCATTGGTTGCCCGTGTGCCATAGAGTAGTTTTTAAACTCTTGCTTATTGTTTTAAAATCTTTAAATGGTCTGGGTCCCTCCTACATTGATGATCTACTGGTTGAGAGAAAGACTTGTAGATCTCTTCGGTCTTCCAACGATCAGACTCTGTCTGTTCCCAAGATGAAACGAAAGCGCAGGGGCTTCCGAGCCTTCTCATATGTTGCTCCTCAACTTTGGAACTCACTGCCAATGACAATAAAAAATGCTCCATCTGTGTCTTCTTTTTAGACTAGGCTAAAGACCTATCTCTTTGATAAGGCTTTTGATAGTTGATTTGTGTATCTTTATTATTATTTCTTTCTTATCACACTGTATAATATTGCCTCTTTTTTGTTAAAGCACATTGGTCAACCTTTGGTTGAAATTAATAGTGCTATATAAATAAAATGCCATTGCCATTGCCATTGCCATTGCCATTGTAATTGCAGACACGCTTTGCGGACAGCTGTCTGCCGCGGTCAGTATTTTCGTGACCCAAAAAACGAACAACTTGTTTTGCCAGCTGGACTTTGGAGACATTTACTTTGTGTTTTTTTTTTCTCTTATCTTTTAAACTGGAAACAAAGGCCTGCGCGCCGGTAAATTTGGACATGGCACAACTATGCCTCTTTTTTCTTTTTTTATCTTTTTAAACTCATTAAATATTGGCCTTATGCCATTGAGGTCTTCTGATTTGAGGCTTCTGTTTTGAGGGGGAATTGCTGTTTGCGTGGATGGAAATTACCCTTGGGCGTTATCACAACAGGTTCACAGTTCCTAATCAACCCAACATAATATTTTCCTGTTCCCCGAAGTTGTACGGGCACCTTCCCAAAATTTCTTCATTAATCTTTTTGTGTGTGAAAACACTTCAAGTCCCCTTGTTGCTGACAGACAGGCATGATTCTCACGATGGGCGTGCAACAAATTTGAATATTGCACGTCGTCCCTTTTAACCCATTCTATGGCGTGCGCATATTTGGCAGCAAAACACCCACAGCTCCCCACACCATTGCAATCAACGTCATGAGGCTCTGTGAGGCAATACATTCTACATCATACTTACGTAATTCAATATTACATCGTACAGCTGTACGAGCGCTGCACACGGGTCGTGTTGGTATCATGCTCAATCTGTCATCATACACATTATGACTCTGCACAGCAAATCAATCGGGCAGCAGTCAGACATGAGAAACCTGTGTTGAAATTTGACACTCCCCAACTCGCATTGCACCCTTTTGACATAAATTATTCTACATTAGGGCCACTAGCATTTAGGGAAAACACAGCTAGTTTAGACTCTGGCAAATTTAAACACTTCTTGTGAATCACAGTAGGCTATTTGTTGCCCCTGAATCTATCAAAAAATCAAGCAGTTTGTTGCACACAAGCATTGTGCATTTTAGCAAAGTTCAGAAAGCGTTTTCATTCATCATGGAATGTGAGCTAAGCAGATCTTCATTGCATACAGTAGGAAAAAGCATTTCTTCATTGCATATTATTGAGATTATGATGTTTTATGTATTATAAATTCATGTTTACTGTCAAATATATGTCCATGCTGTGCTGGGTTTTTTGTCTTGAAAACTAGTTGGCAGAAGTGTGTAACACGAGCTCTGAGGTATGCAGAAGCAGGGTCTCAGATAACAAGTGTGTGTGTGCGTCAATCGCATCTCTCGGCAGGACCGGCTATTTTCAAAATGTTTTGCAGGGGCCAATAGTTGGGGGAGAATGGAGTCAGATTAACATGTCCCGAGGTGATTGGTTCCGGAGGATTGAACGCCCGCCCGATGAAGGGGAGGAGCCCGAAGAGAGAATCGACGTCACATATTTTATAAATACTTGTAACCTGGAAGTGTGTATTCAGTTGTTCGGCTCATGTATATGTTTGAGAGACAACCCCAGCTGGAAGAAGCTTTTACATCTGATAATAAATTCTACTTAAACTTATTGGGAAAAACGATCTCTTTGACTTTTCTTCAAATTTTTGAACACGCAGGACTCGAGTTTCGAAAGGGAAATCATACTCACCCCCCTCGGAATGATGCCTCACCTCCTCACTTCCATCTACCTTTTCTCTTGACCTCCGCGATCTCAGAGGCTCAGGACAATCATTTCGCCAGTGCCCCGTCTTTCCGCAATTGAAACATTTCTCTGGATCATAGATGCTAGAGGGTTTAAAACCTCCTCTTCCACGTCCACGCCACTGACCTCCTCTCTTCCCGTTTCCTCTTCCTCCATGCTCTACTCCGATATTCATTAGAGCCATGTGGAGTTCTTTATCTTGTGTGTTTTTCTTCTGAAGCTCTTTCTTGCCTGTTTGTCTTTCGGCGTGTACAGCATGACGGACGATCTCGCTTATTCTCGCACGATCTGGCTCGATGCACGATTTTTCCACTTCTCGTCTCAGCTCTTCTCTGAGATTCGCAGAAAAGTGGATCTGAGATGTCCTATGAACGGACCAATGTCCGGTCCGTCTGAATCAGGTTGAAGTCCAGAATGTTCTTTAAATACTTCCTCCACAGGCCATTTACCCTGTAACTTTCTTAGGTCAGATGGTTTCAGTTTGACTTTCAACAGTCTCTCTAATTTTTTCATTGAGGGTGAGAATTCTTTGCAAAATGTCAAAAGTTCTTTATACGTCGGTGCTGGTTGCGCTCTTTCCTGCTTTTGACACACCACGGGCTGTGGCATGTCTGGCACTGGTGCTGGTGGAGACACTGGTGGGGGCACTGGAGCTGCCTCAATCGGGTTCAGATGTCGGTGAGGAGGGACACAATCATCCTCCGGTTGGTGTTTGTAACAAGTCATAGATGGGGGTAAAGAAGACAGAGGGGTTAAATCATTATATTCAAGCAAAACAGGGTACAATGGAGTTTTCGGTGGTGGCAGTTCTTCCAATGCCTTTTCTTTAAAAACATAGTCACGTCTATTTGCTTCCCTCTCCCATAACTCTAAACATTTACACGCTTCATCATATTTTTCCCTTTCTTTTTTGGACATTTTAAATATGTCTTTTTTCCCCATATGTTCTCTTATTTTCTCTAATTTTGTGGTACTAAATGTACCGTTTTCTGGAAAGTTAGCTTTTTCTATTAAATAGGGTACACCTTGTAAACTTCCCGTTCCCCAATTTTTCCTCATTTCTCTGTATGTTGGTTTATCCATATCATTTCTTAGTAGTCCCCCAGACTGTTTAGAATCTCTCTCGATTCTGAGTAGTCTCCCCTCTTTAACCAGACTGTTTTAAGCAGTCCCCCAGACTGTTTAGAATCTCTCGATTCTGAGTAGTCTCCCCTCTTTAACCAGACTGTTTTAAGCAGTCCCCCAGACTGTTTAGCGCTAAGTAGTCTCCCCTTTTGTTCCAGACTGTTCAGAAATCTATCTTTTTGTTTTCTATTCCTTTTTGTGCCTTGCACTGAGTTCTTTTGGGATCACGTCAGCTTGGGGTCCGGAGTAGAGTTCTCTCGTCCCTGTATGGGGTTAGAGCTGGATTTGCTATGTCCAGGATGATCAGTCAACTCTAGTCCGTTCTCCGTCAGCCTTGTGATCCCATACTTCGTCGCCAAATTGTTGTGGAATTTTCTTATTCCTTAATCAAGGTGAGTCAATTTTGACAAACGCAATATACAGAGACATCAAGTACTTTGCAAAGTATTTTATTGTCGTTTAATCTGCATCATGAGCAATGAGCATGGTGCAGAGCAAAGGCGCTCTTTCCTCCTGCACCCAGAGTATATATATGATTAAAAACGTGACACCCCCTCCCTTTGCCCCCTAACAAGAATCCCGAGCTGGTTTACGGGAAGTTCCGTTATTCCAAACAGAACATCTTGGCCTCTGCTCGAGGGCAAAGGCAGAGTGGTATGACGTATTTAGAGAAAAACATGATAACATTAGAAAAGAAAACATAGATAAACACTTCGTAAACATATAGACAAACACATCAAGAAGCTAGACTAGAAAATTTCCATTACAATGACTAAATGTAAATTTTATGAAATGTGTAATGTCATGTGTAATGTGTAATGTGTAGTGTGTGGCCTTGAAATTTGAGCATGTCTACGTAATCATGAATAAATGCTTCTTGAGACACACAGTGTTGCTTCTTTGCATGCATCAAATGAATTGTTTCTGGCTATATGCATCCATGCATTAGTTTGAGAGGGGTGGAAATGGGACACTTGGGTGAAACAAAACTGCCCGATCTCTGATCCGATTTGAAATTCTCAAAACTTCTTGTTCAATCCTTACATCCTTGTGTCACGTGTGCACATCAAACAAGCATTTTCTAATTTCTTTGAACAAGTTGCAAGTGCTTTGGTACATCCATGCAAATGATTATGACAAAATTCTGTGCAGATTCCTACATTATCAATTGCTTATGTCATGTTGATCAAAAATGCATTATAATGGGTCGCTGTAGAATAGTATAATCCCCACGACATTTAAGCACTAGTTTTACAATATACAGTAAGTATACTTTAAGTAAACGGTGGCATTTTATTTTACTCAATTTAGTGTTTTGCATTGCTATATTCTTTCCACATAGGACTGCAAGACAACTTCACTGTGTTGCAGACGGCCCCTTTTCACACCTAAACAGTCTTTTGACACTCTCTACAAAGTACGTGTTAGTTTGGGACAATGTCAGTTTCCATCGCTCCAACATCATCAGGCAATGGTTTGCGACCCACAACAGGATGCTGGTGGAGTTCCTCTCACCCAACTCAACCACGTTGAGGAATTTTTCTCAGCATGAAGATTAAAAGTATATGATCACCAGCCGCATACACAGATGACCCTTCTGGCTGCCATGGATGTAACGTGTGATGACATCACAGCTGATGCCTGCAGAGGCTGGATTAGACACTCTGAAAGATGATTTTCACGCTGTATCGCAAGAGAAGATATTTGTTGTGATGTGGATGAGAATCCGTTGCCCAAAAGACAGGAACGTCAGGAGGTGTAGGAAGACTGCACTGTAATTCCACTGCACTGCATGTACAGTTTTCCCTAAGGAGATTGTCTTATGTTCAGATTTCTACATTTGTTTGTGCTATGCAGTGCTGTCTTTTCCTGTCTGCATCACAATGACACTGTCTGTCAATAAATTATTGTACAAACAGTAAAAGCGTTAACGTGAATCATGTGCCGTCTCTTGCAATCAAACAATCAAAACCAGAAATGCACTTACTGTTTTGCAAATGACAAGGATGATTCGAGAAATGCTCCACTCATCACTCTCAGGTCACTCTGCTGCACAAGTCTGATCACTTCTTTGTCACCCCCGACCTCACCGCTCCAGACAACGCAGATGTCTTACCGCTGGTCACTTTCCGGCTCTACCTACGGTTCCTCCCTCCTGCTTTTCGTCTGCTGTCTTGTCTGCACTCCCCCCCTCTGAGGAGCTCTCTCTTTTGAATACCAACAGTGCCACAGACACTCTGTGTTCCACGCTTACATCCTGCTTGGACAACATATGCCCTCTTACATCTGGACCAGCCCGTGCATCCCTGTCTGCCCCCTGGTTATCGGATGTACCACGTGAGCATCGCACCAGCCTCCGGTCAGCTGAGAGAAAATGGCACAAGTCAAAAGACCATACTGACCTCTCTCTCTCTACTTTCTCCGTTGACGTCACCTCTGCAAAAACTGATTATAACCACTCGAAGATCAGCAACTCTCCTGACTCTCGCACACTCTTAAAAACCTTCTCTGCTCTCCTCTGTCCGCCTGCTCCCACACCTTTATCAGAGTTAAAGGCTGATGATTTTGCATCGTTCTTCGTAAAGAAAACTACCGCTATCAACAGCCAATTTTCTACGCCACCATCACCCGCCTTTTCTCCTATGTCTGAAGATGATGTTTCCAAGGTCATTGGTTCCAACCACCCTACCACCTGCCCACTGGATCCCATCCCCACCCATCTCCTCTATGCCATCTCTCCAGCAGTTGTGCCTGGTCTGACCCGCATCATCAACTCTTTGCTCACCACTGTGACATTTCCCACTGCTTTCAAAGAGGCCTGCATCACACCGCTACTGAAGAAACTCACTCTCAACCTAACACTGCTAGAACACTACAGGCCGGTGTAGTGTGTGAAAATGCATATCTTCCGTCAAAATGTAGATGACTGATTTTAACCTCTTATTATTTTCTGTCTTCTTAAAAAATTATTTTTTTACTTACCTCACTATTCTTAGCTTTGTATGCTGTGCTAGGCTTTAATGGACTGGATTTAATTAACTTATGCATTTTGTTGCCTATATTGTTATAATTGCTTCCAATGTTTCCTCGTCTATAAGTCGCTTTGGATAAAAACGTCTGCTAAATGACTAAATGTAAATTTTATGAAATGTGTAATGTCATGTGTAATGTGTAATGTGTAGTGTGTGGCCTTGAAATTTTAGCATGTCTACGTAATCATGAATAAATGCTTCTTGAGACACACAGTGTTGCTTCTTTGCATGCATCAAATGAATTGTTTCTGGCTATATGCATCCATGCATTAGTTTGAGAGGGGTGGAAATGGGACACTTGGGTGAAACAAAACTGCCCCAAAAGTACCCCCCCCCCCCCACTTTAAATACAGTTTTTTCTAAGTCAATTTGGTACATTTCTCTGATCCGATTTGAAATTCTCAAAACATCTTGTTCAATCCTTACATCCTTGTGTCACGTGTGCACATCAAACAAGCATTTTCTCATTTCTTTGAACAAGTTGCAAATGCTTTGGTACATCCATGCAAATGATTATGACAAAATTCTGTGCAGATTCCTACATTATCAATTGCTTATGTCATGTTGATCAAAATGCATTATAATGGGTCTCTGTAGAATAGTATAATCCCCACGACATTTAAGCACTAGTTTTACAATATACAGTAAGTATACTTTAAGTAAACGGTGGCATTTTATTTTACTCAATTTAGTGTTTTGCATTGCTATATTCTTTCCACATAGGACTGCAAGACAACTTCACTGTGTTGCAGACGGCCCCTTTTCACACCTAAACAGTCTTTTGACACTCTCTACAGGGATATCATCCCTGAACAAGAGAGGGGGCAGATTGGAGATGACCTGCCAAAGTACGTGTTAGTTTGGGACAATGTCAGTTTCCATCGCTCCAACATCATCAGGCAATGGTTTGCGGCCCACAACAGGATGCTGGTGGAGTTCCTCTCACCCTACTCAACCCCGTTGAGGAATTTTTCTCAGCATGAAGATTAAAAGTATATGATGGCCAGCCGCATACACAGATGACCCTTCTGGCTGCCATGGATGTAACGTGTGATGACATCACAGCTGATGCCTGCAGAGGCTGGATTAGACACTCTGAAAGATGATTTTCACGCTGTATCGCAAGAGAAGATATTTGTTGTGATGTGGATGAGAATCCGTTGCCCAAAAGACAGGAACGTCAGGAGGTGTAGGAAGACTGCACTGTAATTCCACTGCACTGCATGTACAGTTTTCCCAAAGGAGATTGTCTTATGTTCAGATTTCTACATTTGTTTGTGCTATGCAGTGCTGTCTTTTCCTGTCTGCATCACAATGACACTGTCTGTCAATAAATTATTGTACAAACAGTAAAAGCGTTAACGTGAATCATGTGCCGTCTCTTGCAATCAAACAATCAAAACCAGAAATGCACTTACTGTTTTGCAAATGACAAGGATGATTCGAGAAATGCTCCACTCATCACTCTCAGGTCACTCCGCTGCATACGTCTGATCACTTCTTTGTCACCCCCGACCTCACCGCTCCAGACAACGCAGATGTCTTACCGCTGGTCACTTTCCGGCGCTACCTACGGTCCCTCCCTCCTGCTTTTCCTCTGCTGTCTTGTCTGCACTCCCCCCCTCTGAGGAGCTCTCTCTTTTGAATACCAACAGTGCCACAGACACTCTGTGTTCCACGCTTACATCCTGCTTGGACAACATATGCCCTCTTACATCTGGACCAGCCCGTGCATCCCTGTCTGCCCCCTGGTTATCGGATGTACCACGTGAGCATCGCACCAGCCTCCGGTCAGCTGAGAGAAAATGGCACAAGTCAAAAGACCATACTGACCTCTCTCTCTCTACTTTCTCCGTTGACGTCACCTCTGCAAAAACTGATTATAACCACTCGAAGATCAGCAACTCTCCTGACTCTCGCACACTCTTAAAAACCTTCTCTGCTCTCCTCTGTCCGCCTGCTCCCACACCTTCATCGGAGTTAAAGGCTGATGATTTTGCATCGTTCTTCGTAAAGAAAACTACCGCTATCAACAGCCAATTTTCTACGCCACCATCACCCGCCTTTTCTCCTATGTCTGAAGATGATGTTTCCAAGGTCATTGGTTCCAACCACCCTACCACCTGCCCACTGGATCCCATCCCCACCCATCTCCTCTATGCCATCTCTCCAGCAGTTGTGCCTGGTCTGACCCGCATCATCAACTCTTTGCTCACCACTGGGACATTTCCCACTGCTTTCAAAGAGGCCTGCATCACACCGCTACTGAAGAAACTCACTCTCAACCTTACACTGCTAGAACACTACAGGCCGGTGTAGTGTGTGAAAATGCATATCTTCCGTCAAAATGTAGATGACTGATTTTAACCTGTTATTATTTTCTGTCTTCTTAAAAAATTATTTTTTTACTTACCTCACTATTCTTAGCTTTGTATGCTGTGCTAGGCTTTAATGGACTGGATTTAATTAACTTATGCAGTTTGTTGCCTATATTGTTATAATTGCTTCCAATGTTTCCTCGTCTATAAGTCGCTTTGGATAAAAACGTCTGCTAAATGACTAAATGTAAATTTTATGAAATGTGTAATGTCATGTGTAATGTGTAATGTGTAGTGTGTGGCCTTGAAATTTTAGCATGTCTACGTAATCATGAATAAATGCTTCTTGAGACACAAATGTGTTGCTTCTTTGCATGCATCAAATGAATTGTTTCTGGCTATATGCATCCATGCATTAGTTTGAGAGGGGTGGAAATGGGACACTTGGGTGAAACAAAACTGCCCCAAAAGTACCCCCCCCCCACTTTAAATACAGTTTTTTCTAAGTCAATTTGGTACATTTCTCTGATCCGATTTGAAATTCTCAAAACATCTTGTTCAATCCTTACATCCTTGTGTCACGTGTGCACATCAAACAAGCATTTTCTCATTTCTTTGAACAAGTTGCAAATGCTTTGGTACATCCATGCAAATGATTATGACAAAATTCTGTGCAGATTCCTACATTATCAATTGCTTATGTCATGTTGATCAAAATGCATTATAATGGGTCTCTGTAGAATAGTATAATCCCCACGACATTTAAGCACTAGTTTTACAATATACAGTAAGTATACTTTAAGTAAACGGTGGCATTTTATTTTACTCAATTTAGTGTTTTGCATTGCTATATTCTTTCCACATAGGACTGCAAGACAACTTCACTGTGTTGCAGACGGCCCCTTTTCACACCTAAACAGTCTTTTGACACTCTCTACAGGGATATCATCCCTGAACAAGAGAGGGGGCAGATTGGAGATGACCTGCCAAAGTACGTGTTAGTTTGGGACAATGTCAGTTTCCATCGCTCCAACATCATCAGGCAATGGTTTGCGGCCCACAACAGGATGCTGGTGGAGTTCCTCTCACCCTACTCAACCCCGTTGAGGTATTTTTCTCAGCATGAAGATTAAAAGTATATGATGGCCAGCCGCATACACAGATGACCCTTCTGGCTGCCATGGATGTAACGTGTGATGACATCACAGCTGATGCCTGCAGAGGCTGGATTAGACACTCTGAAAGATGATTTTCACGCTGTATCGCAAGAGAAGATATTTGTTGTGATGTGGATGAGAATCCGTTGCCCAAAAGACAGGAACGTCAGGAGGTGTAGGAAGACTGCACTGTAATTCCACTGCACTGCATGTACAGTTTTCCCAAAGGAGATTGTCTTATGTTCAGATTTCTACATTTGTTTGTGCTATGCAGTGCTGTCTTTTCCTGTCTGCATCACAATGACACAGTCTGTCAATAAATTATTGTACAAACAGTAAAAGCGTTAACGTGAATCATGTGCCGTCTCTTGCAATCAAACAATCAAAACCAGAAATGCACTTACTGTTTTGCAAATGACAAGGATGATTCGAGAAATGCTCCACTCATCACTCTCAGGTCACTCCGCTGCACACGTCTGATCACTTCTTTGTCACCCCCGACCTCACCGCTCCAGACAACGCAGATGTCTTACCGCTGGTCACTTTCCGGCGCTACCTACGGTCCCTCCCTCCTGCTTTTCCTCTGCTGTCTTGTCTGCACTCCCCCCCTCTGAGGAGCTCTCTCTTTTGAATACCAACAGTGCCACAGACACTCTGTGTTCCACGCTTACATCCTGCTTGGACAACATATGCCCTCTTACATCTGGACCAGCCCGTGCATCCCTGTCTGCCCCCTGGTTATCGGATGTACCACGTGAGCATCGCACCAGCCTCCGGTCAGCTGAGAGAAAATGGCACAAGTCAAAAGACCATACTGACCTCTCTCTCTCTACCAGTCTCTTCTCTCTACTTTCTCCGTTGACGTCACCTCTGCAAAAACTGATTATAACCACTCGAAGATCAGCAACTCTCCTGACTCTCGCACACTCTTAAAAACCTTCTCTGCTCTCCTCTGTCCCCCTGCTCCCACACCTTCATCGGAGTTAACGGCTGATGATTTTGCATCGTTCTTCGTAAAGAAAACTACCGCCATCAACAGCCAATTTTCTACGCCACAATCACCCGCCTTTTCTCCTATGTCTGAAGATGATGTTTCCAAGGTCATTGGTTCCAACCACCCTACCACCTGCCCACTGGATCCCAGCCCCACCCATCTCCTCCATGCCATCTCTCCAGCAGTTGTGCCTGGTCTGACCCGCATCATCAACTCTTTGCTCACCACTGGGACATTTCCGACTGCTTTCAAAGAGGCCTGCATCACACCGCTACTGAAGAAACTCACTCTCAACCTTACACTGCTAGAACACTACAGGCCGGTGTAGTGTGTGAAAATGCATATCTTCCGTCAAAATGTAGATGACTGATTTTAACCTATTATTTTCTGTCTTCTTAAAAAATTATTTTTTTACTTACCTCACAATTCTTAGCTTTGTATACTGTGCTAGGCTTAAATGGACTGTATTTAATTAACTTATGCATTTAGTTGCCTATATTGTTATAATTGCTTCCAATGATACCTCGTCTGTAAGTCGCTTTGGATAAAAACGTCTGCTAAATGACTAAATTTAATTTTTATGAAATGTGTAATGTCATGTGTAATGTGTAATGTGTAGTGTGTGGCCTTGAAATTTTAGCATGTCTACGTAATCATGAATAAATGCTTCTTGAGACACACAGTGTTGCTTCTTTGCATGCATCAAATGAATTGTTTCTGGCTATATGCATCCATGCATTAGTTTGAGAGGGGTGGAAATGGGACACTTGGGTGAAACAAAACTGCCCCAAAAGTACCCCCCCCCCCACTTTAAATACAGTTTTTTCTAAGTCAATTTGGTACATTTCTCTGATCCGATTTTATAATTCTCAAAACTTCTTGTTCAATCCTTACATCCTTGTGTCACGTGTGCACATCAAACAAGCATTTTCTCATTTCTTTGAACAAGTTGCAAATGCTTTGGTACATCCATGCAAATGATTATGACAAAATTCTGTGCAGATTCCTACATTATCAATTGCTTATGTCATGTTGATCAAAATGCATTATAATGGGTCTCTGTAGAATAGTATAATCCCCACGACATTTAAGCACTAGTTTTACAATATACAGTAAGTATACTTTAAGTAAACGGTGGCATTTTATTTTACTCAATTTAGTGTTTTGCATTGCTATATTCTTTCCACATAGGACTGCAAGACAACTTCACTGTGTTGCAGACGGCCCCTTTTCACACCTAAACAGTCTTTTGACACTCTCTACAGGGATCTCATCCCTGAACAAGAGAGGGGGCAGATTGGAGATGACCTGCCAAAGTACGTGTTAGTTTGGGACAATGTCAGTTTCCATCGCTCCAACATCATCAGGCAATGGTTTGCGACCCACAACAGGATGCTGGTGGAGTTCCTCTCACCCTACTCAACCCCGTTGAGGAATTTTTCTCAGCATGAAGATTAAAAGTATTTGATGGCCAGCCGCATACACAGATGACCCTTCTGGCTGCCATGGATGTAACGTGTGATGACATCACAGCTGATGCCTGCAGAGGCTGGATTAGCCACTCTGAAAGATGATTTTCACGCTGTATCGCAAGAGAAGATATTTGTTGTGATGTGGATGAGAATCCGTTGCCCAAAAGACAGGAACGTCAGGAGGTGTAGGAAGACTGCACTGTAATTCCACTGCACTGCATGTACAGTTTTCCCTAAGGAGATTGTCTTATGTTCAGATTTCTACATTTGTTTGTGCTATGCAGTGCTGTCTTTTCCTGTCTGCATCACAATGACACTGTCTGTCAAGAAATTATTGTACAAACAGTAAAAGCGTTAACGTGAATCATGTGCCGTCTCTTGCAATCAAACAATCAAAACCAGAAATGCACTTACTGTTCTGCAAATGACAAGGATGATTCGAGAAATGCTCCACTCATCACTCTCAGGTCACTCCGCTGCACACGTCTGATCACTTCTTGGTCACCCCCGACCTCACCGCTCCAGACAACGCAGATGTCTTACCGCTGGTCACTTTCCGGCGCTACCTACGGTCCCTCCCTCCTGCTTTTCCTCTGCTGTCTTGTCTGCACCCCCCCCTCTGAGGAGCTCTCTCTTTTGAATACCAACAGTGCCACAGACACTCTGTGTTCCACGCTTACATCCTGCTTGGACAACATATGCCCTCTTACATCTGGACCAGCCCGTGCATCCCTGTCTGCCCCCTGGTTATCGGATGTACCACGTGAGCATCGCACCAGCCTCCGGTCAGCTGAGAGAAAATGGCACAAGTCAAAAGACCATACTGACCTCTCTCTCTCTACCAGTCTCTTCTCTCTACTTTCTCCGTTGACGTCACCTCTGCAAAAACTGATTATAACCACTCGAAGATCAGCAACTCTCCTGACTCTCGCACACTCTTAAAAACCTTCTCTGCTCTCCTCTGTCCCCCTGCTCCCACACCTTCATCGGAGTTAACGGCTGATGATTTTGCATCGTTCTTCGTAAAGAAAACTACCGCCATCAACAGCCAATTTTCTACGCCACAATCACCCGCCTTTTCTCCTATGTCTGAAGATGATGTTTCCAAGGTCATTGGTTCCAACCACCCTACCACCTGCCCACTGGATCCCAGCCCCACCCATCTCCTCCATGCCATCTCTCCAGCAGTTGTGCCTGGTCTGACCCGCATCATCAACTCTTTGCTCACCACTGGGACATTTCCGACTGCTTTCAAAGAGGCCTGCATCACACCGCTACTGAAGAAACTCACTCTCAACCTTACACTGCTAGAACACTACAGGCCGGTGTAGTGTGTGAAAATGCATATCTTCCGTCAAAATGTAGATGACTGATTTTAACCTATTATTTTCTGTCTTCTTAAAAAATTATTTTTTTACTTACCTCACTATTCTTAGCTTTGTATACTGTGCTAGGCTTAAATGGACTGTATTTAATTAACTTATGCATTTAGTTGCCTATATTGTTATAATTGCTTCCAATGATACCTCGTCTGTAAGTCGCTTTGGATAAAAACGTCTGCTAAATGACTAAATTTAATTTTTATGAAATGTGTAATGTCATGTGTAATGTGTAATGTGTAGTGTGTGGCCTTGAAATTTTAGCATGTCTACGTAATCATGAATAAATGCTTCTTGAGACACACAGTGTTGCTTCTTTGCATGCATCAAATGAATTGTTTCTGGCTATATGCATCCATGCATTAGTTTGAGAGGGGTGGAAATGGGACACTTGGGTGAAACAAAACTGCCCCAAAAGTACCCCCCCCCCACTTTAAATACAGTTTTTTCTAAGTCAATTTGGTACATTTCTCTGATCCGATTTGAAATTCTCAAAACTTCTTGTTCAATCCTTACATCCTTGTGTCACGTGTGCACATCAAACAAGCATTTTCTCATTTCTTTGAACAAGTTGCAAATGCTTTGGTACATCCATGCAAATGATTATGACAAAATTCTGTGCAGATTCCTACATTATCAATTGCTTATGTCATGTTGATCAAAATGCATTATAATGGGTCTCTGTAGAATAGTATAATCCCCACGACATTTAAGCACTAGTTTTACAATATACAGTAAGTATACTTTAAGTAAACGGTGGCATTTTATTTTACTCAATTTAGTGTTTTGCATTGCTATATTCTTTCCACATAGGACTGCAAGACAACTTCACTGTGTTGCAGACGGCCCCTTTTCACACCTAAACAGTCTTTTGACACTCTCTACAGGGATCTCATCCCTGAACAAGAGAGGGGGCAGATTGGAGATGACCTGCCAAAGTACGTGTTAGTTTGGGACAATGTCAGTTTCCATCGCTCCAACATCATCAGGCAATGGTTTGCGACCCACAACAGGATGCTGGTGGAGTTCCTCTCACCCTACTCAACCCCGTTGAGGAATTTTTCTCAGCATGAAGATTAAAAGTATATGATGGCCAGCCGCATACACAGATGACCCTTCTGGCTGCCATGGATGTAACGTGTGATGACATCACAGCTGATGCCTGCAGAGGCTGGATTAGCCACTCTGAAAGATGATTTTCACGCTGTATCGCAAGAGAAGATATTTGTTGTGATGTGGATGAGAATCCGTTGCCCAAAAGACAGGAACGTCAGGAGGTGTAGGAAGACTGCACTGTAATTCCACTGCACTGCATGTACAGTTTTCCCTAAGGAGATTGTCTTATGTTCAGATTTCTACATTTGTTTGTGCTATGCAGTGCTGTCTTTTCCTGTCTGCATCACAATGACACTGTCTGTCAAGAAATTATTGTACAAACAGTAAAAGCGTTAACGTGAATCATGTGCCGTCTCTTGCAATCAAACAATCAAAACCAGAAATGCACTTACTGTTCTGCAAATGACAAGGATGATTCGAGAAATGCTCCACTCATCACTCTCAGGTCACTCCGCTGCACACGTCTGATCACTTCTTGGTCACCCCCGACCTCACCGCTCCAGACAACGCAGATGTCTTACCGCTGGTCACTTTCCGGCGCTACCTACGGTCCCTCCCTCCTGCTTTTCCTCTGCTGTCTTGTCTGCACCCCCCCCTCTGAGGAGCTCTCTCTTTTGAATACCAACAGTGCCACAGACACTCTGTGTTCCACGCTTACATCCTGCTTGGACAACATATGCCCTCTTACATCTGGACCAGCCCGTGCATCCCTGTCTGCCCCCTGGTTATCGGATGTACCACGTGAGCATCGCACCAGCCTCCGGTCAGCTGAGAGAAAATGGCACAAGTCAAAAGACCATACTGACCTCTCTCTCTCTACCAGTCTCTTCTCTCTACTTTCTCCGTTGACGTCACCTCTGCAAAAACTGATTATAACCACTCGAAGATCAGCAACTCTCCTGACTCTCGCACACTCTTAAAAACCTTCTCTGCTCTCCTCTGTCCGCCTGCTCCCACACCTTCATCGGAGTTAACGGCTGATGATTTTGCATCGTTCTTCGTAAAGAAAACTACCGCCATCAACAGCCAATTTTCTACGCCACCATCACCCGCCTTTTCTCCTATGTCTGAAGATGATGTTTCCGAGGTCATTGGTTCCAACCACCCTACCACCTGCCCACTGGATCCCAGCCCCACCCATCTTCTCCATGCCATCTCTCCAGCAGTTGTGCCTGGTCTGACCCGCATCATCAACTCTTTGCTCACCACTGGGACATTTCCCACTGCTTTCAAAGAGGCCTGCATCACACCGCTACTGAAGAAACTCACTCTCAACCTTACACTGCTAGAACACTACAGGCCGGTGTAGTGTGTGAAAATGCATATCTTCCGTCAAAATGTAGATGACTGATTTTAACCTCTTATTATTTTCTGTCTTCTTAAAAAATTATTTTTTTACTTACCTCACTATTCTTAGCTTTGTATACTGTGCTAGGCTTTAATGGACTGGATTTAATTAACTTATGCATTTTGTTGCCTATATTGTTATAATTGCTTCCAATGATTCCTCGTCTGTAAGTCGCTTTGGATAAAAACGTCTGCTAAATGACTAAATTTAATTTTTATGAAATGTGTAATGTCATGTGTAATGTGTAATGTGTAGTGTGTGGCCTTGAAATTTTAGCATGTCTACGTAATCATGAATAAATGCTTCTTGAGACACACAGTGTTGCTTCTTTGCATGCATCAAATGAATTGTTTCTGGCTATATGCATCCATGCATTAGTTTGAGAGGGGTGGAAATGGGACACTTGGGTGAAACAAAACTGCCCCAAAAGTACCCCCCCCACTTTAAATACAGTTTTTTCTAAGTCAATTTGGTACATTTCTCTGATCCGATTTGAAATTCTCAAAACTTCTTGTTCAATCCTTACATCCTTGTGTCACGTGTGCACATCAAACAAGCATTTTCTCATTTCTTTGAACAAGTTGCAAATGCTTTGGTACATCCATGCAAATGATTATGACAAAATTCTGTGCAGATTCCTACATTATCAATTGCTTATGTCATGTTGATCAAAATGCATTATAATGGGTCTCTGTAGAATAGTATAATCCCCACGACATTTAAGCACTAGTTTTACAATATACAGTTAGTATACTTTTAGTAAACGGTGGCATTTTATTTTACTCAATTTAGTGTTTTGCATTGCTATATTCTTTCCACATAGGACTGCAAGACAACTTCACTGTGTTGCAGACGGCCCCTTTTCACACCTAAACAATCTTTTGACACTCTCTACAGGGATCTCATCCCTGAACAAGAGAGGGGGCAGATTGGAGATGACCTGCCAAAGTACGTGTTAGTTTGGGACAATGTCAGTTTCCATCGCTCCAACATCATCAGGCAATGGTTTGCGGCCCACAACAGGATGCTGGTGGAGTTCCTCTCACCCTACTCAACCCCGTTGAGGAATTTTTCTCAGCATGAAGATTAAAAGTATATGATGACCAGCCGCATACACAGATGACCCTTCTGGCTGCCATGGATGTAACGTGTGATGACATCACAGCTGATGCCTGCAGAGGCTGGATTAGACACTCTGAAAGATGATTTTCACGCTGTATCGCAAGAGAAGAAATTTGTTGTGATGTGGATGAGAATCCGTTGCCCAAAAGACAGGAACGTCAGGAGGTGTAGGAAGACTGCACTGTAATTCCACTGCACTGCATGTACAGTTTTCCCTAAGGAGATTGTCTTATGTTCAGATTTCTACATTTGTTTGTGCTATGCAGTGCTGTCTTTTCCTGTCTGCATCACAATGACACTGTCTGTCAATAAATTATTGTACAAACAGTAAAAGCGTTAACGTGAATCATGTGCCGTCTCTTGCAATCAAACAATCAAAACCAGAAATGCACTTACTGTTTTGCAAATGACAAGGATGATTCGAGAAATGCTCCACTCATCACTCTCAGGTCACTCCGCTGCACACGTCTGATCACTTCTTGGTCACCCCCGACCTCACCGCTCCAGACAACGCAGATGTCTTACCGCTGGTCACTTTCCGGCGCTACCTACGGTCCCTCCCTCCTGCTTTTCCTCTGCTGTCTTGTCTGCACCCCCCCCTCTGAGGAGCTCTCTCTTTTGAATACCAACAGTGCCACAGACACTCTGTGTTCCACGCTTACATCCTGCTTGGACAACATATGCCCTCTTACATCTGGACCAGCCCGTGCATCCCTGTCTGCCCCCTGGTTATCGGATGTACCACGTGAGCATCGCACCAGCCTCCGGTCAGCTGAGAGAAAATGGCACAAGTCAAAAGACCATACTGACCTCTCTCTCTCTACCAGTCTCTTCTCTCTACTTTCTCCGTTGACGTCACCTCTGCAAAAACTGATTATAACCACTCGAAGATCAGCAACTCTCCTGACTCTCGCACACTCTTAAAAACCTTCTCTGCTCTCCTCTGTCCGCCTGCTCCCACACCTTCATCGGAGTTAACGGCTGATGATTTTGCATCGTTCTTCGTAAAGAAAACTACCGCCATCAACAGCCAATTTTCTACGCCACCATCACCCGCCTTTTCTCCTATGTCTGAAGATGATGTTTCCAAGGTCATTGGTTCCAACCACCCTACCACCTGCCCACTGGATCCCAGCCCCACCCATCTTCTCCATGCCATCTCTCCAGCAGTTGTGCCTGGTCTGACCCGCATCATCAACTCTTTGCTCACCACTGGGACATTTCCCACTGCTTTCAAAGAGGCCTGCATCACACCGCTACTGAAGAAACTCACTCTCAACCTTACACTGCTAGAACACTACAGGCCGGTGTAGTGTGTGAAAATGCATATCTTCCGTCAAAATGTAGATGACTGATTTTAACCTCTTATTATTTTCTGTCTTAAAAAATAATTTTTTTACTTACCTCACTATTCTTAGCTTTGTATACTGTGCTAGGCTTTAATGGACTGGATTTAATTAACTTATGCATTTTGTTGCCTATATTGTTATAATTGCTTCCAATGATTCCTCGTCTGTAAGTCGCTTTGGATAAAAACGTCTGCTAAATGACTAAATTTAATTTTTATGAAATGTGTAATGTCATGTGTAATGTGTAATGTGTAGTGTGTGGCCTTGAAATTTTAGCATGTCTACGTAATCATGAATAAATGCTTCTTGAGACACACAGTGTTGCTTCTTTGCATGCATCAAATGAATTGTTTCTGGCTATATGCATCCATGCATTAGTTTGAGAGGGGTGGAAATGGGACACTTGGGTGAAACAAAACTGCCCCAAAAGTACCCCCCCCACTTTAAATACAGTTTTTTCTAAGTCAATTTGGTACATTTCTCTGATCCGATTTGAAATTCTCAAAACTTCTTGTTCAATCCTTACATCCTTGTGTCACGTGTGCACATCAAACAAGCATTTTCTCATTTCTTTGAACAAGTTGCAAATGCTTTGGTACATCCATGCAAATGATTATGACAAAATTCTGTGCAGATTCCTACATTATCAATTGCTTATGTCATGTTGATCAAAATGCATTATAATGGGTCTCTCTAGAATAGTATAATCCCCACGACATTTAAGCACTAGTTTTACAATATACAGTTAGTATACTTTTAGTAAACGGTGGCATTTTATTTTACTCAATTTAGTGTTTTGCATTGCTATATTCTTTCCACATAGGACTGCAAGACAACTTCACTGTGTTGCAGACGGCCCCTTTTCACACCTAAACAATCTTTTGACACTCTCTACAGGGATCTCATCCCTGAACAAGAGAGGGGGCAGATTGGAGATGACCTGCCAAAGTACGTGTTAGTTTGGGACAATGTCAGTTTCCATCGCTCCAACATCATCAGGCAATGGTTTGCGGCCCACAACAGGATGCTGGTGGAGTTCCTCTCACCCTACTCAACCCCGTTGAGGAATTTTTCTCAGCATGAAGATTAAAAGTATATGATGACCAGCCGCATACACAGATGACCCTTCTGGCTGCCATGGATGTAACGTGTGATGACATCACAGCTGATGCCTGCAGAGGCTGGATTAGACACTCTGAAAGATGATTTTCACGCTGTATCGCAAGAGAAGAAATTTGTTGTGATGTGGATGAGAATCCGTTGCCCAAAAGACAGGAACGTCAGGAGGTGTAGGAAGACTGCACTGTAATTCCACTGCACTGCATGTACAGTTTTCCCTAAGGAGATTGTCTTATGTTCAGTTTTCTACATTTGTTTGTGCTATGCAGTGCTGTCTTTTCCTGTCTGCATCACAATGACACTGTCTGTCAATAAATTATTGTACAAACAGTAAAAGCGTTAACGTGAATCATGTGCCGTCTCTTGCAATCAAACAATCAAAACCAGAAATGCACTTACTGTTTTGCAAATGACAAGGATGATTCGAGAAATGCTCCACTCATCACTCTCAGGTCACTCTGCTGCACAAGTCTGATCACTTCTTTGTCACCCCCGACCTCACCGCTCCAGACAGCGCAGATGTCTTACCGCTGGTCACTTTCCGGCTCTACCTACGGTTCCTCCCTCCTGCTTTTCGTCTGCTGTCTTGTCTGCACTCCCCCCCTCTGAGGAGCTCTCTCTTTTGAATACCAACAGTGCCACAGACACTCTGTGTTCCACGCTTACATCCTGCTTGGACAACATATGCCCTCTTACATCTAGACCAGCCCGTGCATCCCTGTCTGCCCCCTGGTTATCGGATGTACCACGTGAGCATCGCACCAGCCTCCGGTCAGCTGAGAGAAAATGGCACAAGTCAAAAGACCATACTGACCTCTCTCTCTCTACTTTCTCCGTTGACGTCACCTCTGCAAAAACTGATTATAACCACTCGAAGATCAGCAACTCTCCTGACTCTCGCACACTCTTAAAAACCTTCTCTGCTCTCTTCTGTCCGCCTGCTCCCACACCTTCATCGGAGTTAACGGCTGATGATTTTGCATCGTTCTTCGTAAAGAAAACTACCGCCATCAACAGCCAATTTTCTACGCCACCATCACCCGCCTTTTCTCCTATGTCTGAAGATGATGTTTCCAAGGTCATTGGTTCCAACCACCCTACCACCTGCCCACTGGATCCCATCCCCACCCATCTCCTCCATGCCATCTCTCCAGCAGTTGTGCCTGGTCTGACCCGCATCATCAACTCTTTGCTCACCACTGGGACATTTCCCACTGCTTTCAAAGAGGCCTGCATCACACCGCTACTGAAGAAACTCACTCTCAACCTTACACTGCTAGAACACTACAGGCCGGTGTAGTGTGTGAAAATGCATATCTTCCGTCAAAATGTAGATGACTGATTTTAACCTCTTATTATTTTCTGTCTTCTTAAAAAAATATTTTTTTACTTACCTCACTATTCTTAGCTTTGTATACTGTGCTAGGCTTTAATGGACTGGATTTAATTAACTTATGCATTTTGTTGCCTATATTGTTATAATTGCTTCCAATGTTTCCTCGTCTGTAAGTCGCTTTGGATAAAAACGTCTGCTAAATGACTAAATGTAAATTTTATGAAATGTGTAATGTCATGTGTAATGTGTAATGTGTAGTGTGTGGCCTTGAAATTTTAGCATGTCTACGTAATCATGAATAAATGCTTCTTCAGACACACAGTGTTGCTTCTTTGCATGCATCAAATGAATTGTTTCTGGCTATATGCATCCATGCATTAGTTTGAGAGGGGTGGAAATGGGATACTTGGGTGAAACAAAACTGCCCCAAAAGTACCCCCCCCCACTGTAAATACAGTTTTTTCTAAGTCAATTTGGTACATTTCTCTGATCCGATTTGAAATTCTCAAAACTTCTTGTTCAATCCTTACATCCTTGTGTCACGTGTGCACATCAAACAAGCATTTTCTAATTTCTTTGAACAAGTTGCAAATGCTTTGGTACATCCATGCAAATGATTATGACAAAATTCTGTGCAGATTCCTACATTATCAATTGCTTATGTCATGTTGATCAAAATGAATTATAATGGGTCTCTGTAGAATAGTATAATCCCCACGACATTTAAGCACTAGTTTTACAATATACAGTAAGTATACTTTAAGTAAACGGTGGCATTTTATTTTACTCAATTTAGTGTTTTGCATTGCTATATTCTTTCCACATAGGACTGCAAGACAACTTCACTGTGTTGCAGACGGCCCCTTTTCACACCTAAACAGTCTTTTGACACTCTCTACAGGGATCTCATCCCTGAACAAGAGAGGGGGCAGATTGGAGATGACCTGCCAAAGTACGTGTTAGTTTGGGACAATGTCAGTTTCCATCGCTCCAACATCATCAGGCAATGGTTTGCGGCCCACAACAGGATGCTGGTGGAGTTCCTCTCACCCTACTCAACCACGTTGAGGAATTTTTCTCAGCATGAAGATTAAAAGTATATGATCGCCAGCCGCATAAACAGATGACCCATCTGGCTGCCATGGATGTAACGTGTGATGACATCACAGCTGATGCCTGCAGAGGCTGGATTAGACACTCTGAAAGATGATTTTCACGCTGTATCGCAAGAGAAGATATTTGTTGTGATGTGGATGAGAATCCGCTGCCCAAAAGACAGGAAAGTCAGGAGGTGTAGGAAGACTGCACTGTAATTCCACTGCACTGCATGTACAGTTTTCCCAAAGGAGATTGTCTTATGTTCAGATTTCTACATTTGTTTGTGCTATGCAGTGCTGTCTTTTCCTGTCTGCATCACATTGACACTGTCTGTCAATAAATTATTGTACAAACAGTAAAAGCGTTAATGTGAATCATGTGCCGTCTCTCAATCAAACAATCAAAACCAGAAATGCACTTACTGTTTTGCAAATGACAAGGATGATTCGAGAAATGCTCCACTCATCACTCTCAGGTCACTCCGCTGCACACGTCTGATCACTTCTTTGTCACCCCCGACCTCACCGCTCCAGACAACGCAGCTGTCTTACCGCTGGTCACTTTCCGGCGCTACCTACGGTCCCTCCCTCCTGCTTTTCCTCTGCTGTCTTGTCTGCACTCCCCCCCTCTGAGGAGCTCTCTCTTTTGAAAACCAACAGTGCCACAGACACTCTGTGTTCCACGCTTACATCCTGCTTGGACAACATATGCCCTTTTACATCTGGACCAGCCCGTGCATCCCTGTCTGCCCCCTGGTTATCGGATGTACCACGTGAGCATCGCACCAGCCTCCGGTCAGCTGAGAGAAAATGGCACAAGTCAAAAGACCATACTGACCTCTCTCTCTCTACTTTCTCCGTTGACGTCACCTCTGCAAAAACTGATTATAACCACTCGAAGATCAGCAACTCTCCTGACTCTCGCACACTCTTAAAAACCTTCTCTGCTCTCCTCTGTCCGCCTGCTCCCACACCTTCATCGGAGTTAACGGCTGATGATTTTGCATCGTTCTTCGTAAAGAAAACTACCGCCATCAACAGCCAATTTTCTACGCCAACATCACCCGCCTTTTCTCCTATGTCTGAAGATGATGTTTCCAAGGTCATTGGTTCCAACCACCCTACCACCTGCCCACTGGATCCCATCCCCACCCATCTCCTCTATGCCATCTCTCCAGCAGTTGTGCCTGGTCTGACCCGCATCATCAACTCTTTGCTCACCACTGGGAAATTTCCCACTGCTTTCAAAGAGGCCTGCATCACACCGCTACTGAAGAAACTCACTCTCAACCTTACACTGCTAGAACACTACAGGCCGGTGTAGTGTGTGAAAATGCATATCTTCCGTCAAAATGTAGATGACTGATTTTAACCTCTTATTATTTTCTGTCTTCTTAAAAAAATATTTTTTTACTTACCTCACTATTCTTAGCTTTGTATACTGTGCTAGGCTTTAATGGACTGGATTTAATTAACTTATGCATTTTGTTGCCTATATTGTTATAATTGCTTCCAATGTTTCCTCGTCTGTAAGTCGCTTTGGATAAAAACGTCTGCTAAATGACTAAATGTAAATTTAATGAAATGTGTAATGTCATGTGTAATGTGTAATGTGTAGTGTGTGGCCTTGAAATTTTAGCATGTCTACGTAATCATGAATAAATGCTTCTTGAGACACACAGTGTTGCTTCTTTGCATGCATCAAATGAATTGTTTCTGGCTATATGCATCCATGCATTAGTTTGAGAGGGGTGGAAATGGGACACTTGGGTGAAACAAAACTGCCCCAAAAGTACCCCCCCCCACTTTAAATACAGTTTTTTCTAAGTCAATTTGGTACATTTCTCTGATCCGATTTGAAATTCTCAAAACTTCAATCCTTACATCCTTGTGTCACGTGTGCACATCAAACAAGCATTTTCTCATTTCTTTGAACAAGTTGCAAATGCTTTGGTACATCCATGCAAATGATTATGACAAAATTCTGTGCAGATTCCTACATTATCAATTGCTTATGTCAAGTTGATCAAAATGCATTATAATGGGTCTCTGTAGAATAGTATAATCCCCACGACATTTAAGCACTAGTTTTACAATATACAGTAAGTATACTTTAAGTAAACGGTGGCATTTTATTTTACTCAATTTAGTGTTTTGCATTGCTATATTCTTTCCACATAGGACTGCAAGACAACTTCACTGTGTTGCAGACGGCCCCTTTTCACAACTAAACAGTCTTTTGACACTCTCTACAGGGATCTCATCCCTGAACAAGAGAGGGGGCAGATTGGAGATGACCTGCCAAAATACCTGTTAGTTTGGGACAATGTCAGTTTCCATCGCTCCAACATCATCAGGCAATGGTTTGCGGCCCACAACAGGATGCTGGTGGAGTTCCTCTCACCCTACTCAACCCCGTTGAGGAATTTTTCTCAGCATGAAGATTAAAAGTATATGATGGCCATTCGCATACACAGATGACCCTTCTGGCTGCCATGGATGTAACGTGTGATGACATCACAGCTGATGCCTGCAGAGGCTGGATTAGACACTCTGAAAGATGATTTTCACGCTGTATCGCAAGAGAAGATATTTGTTGTGATGTGGATGAGAATCCGCTGCCCAAAAGACAGGAAAGTCAGGAGGTGTAGGAAGACTGCACTGTAATTCCACTGCACTGCATGTACAGTTTTCCCAAAGGAGATTGTCTTATGTTCAGATTTCTACATTTGTTTGTGCTATGCAGTGCTGTCTTTTCCTGTCTGCATCACATTGACACTGTCTGTCAATAAATTATTGTACAAACAGTAAAAGCGTTAATGTGAATCATGTGCCGTCTCTCAATCAAACAATCAAAACCAGAAATGCACTTACTGTTTTGCAAATGACAAGGATGATTCGAGAAATGCTCCACTCATCACTCTCAGGTCACTCCGCTGCACACGTCTGATCACTTCTTTGTCACCCCCGACCTCACCGCTCCAGACAACGCAGCTGTCTTACCGCTGGTCACTTTCCGGCGCTACCTACGGTCCCTCCCTCCTGCTTTTCCTCTGCTGTCTTGTCTGCACTCCCCCCCTCTGAGGAGCTCTCTCTTTTGAAAACCAACAGTGCCACAGACACTCTGTGTTCCACGCTTACATCCTGCTTGGACAACATATGCCCTTTTACATCTGGACCAGCCCGTGCATCCCTGTCTGCCCCCTGGTTATCGGATGTACCACGTGAGCATCGCACCAGCCTCCGGTCAGCTGAGAGAAAATGGCACAAGTCAAAAGACCATACTGACCTCTCTCTCTCTACTTTCTCCGTTGACGTCACCTCTGCAAAAACTGATTATAACCACTCGAAGATCAGCAACTCTCCTGACTCTCGCACACTCTTAAAAACCTTCTCTGCTCTCCTCTGTCCGCCTGCTCCCACACCTTCATCGGAGTTAACGGCTGATGATTTTGCATCGTTCTTCGTAAAGAAAACTACCGCCATCAACAGCCAATTTTCTACGCCAACATCACCCGCCTTTTCTCCTATGTCTGAAGATGATGTTTCCAAGGTCATTGGTTCCAACCACCCTACCACCTGCCCACTGGATCCCATCCCCACCCATCTCCTCTATGCCATCTCTCCAGCAGTTGTGCCTGGTCTGACCCGCATCATCAACTCTTTGCTCACCACTGGGAAATTTCCCACTGCTTTCAAAGAGGCCTGCATCACACCGCTACTGAAGAAACTCACTCTCAACCTTACACTGCTAGAACACTACAGGCCGGTGTAGTGTGTGAAAATGCATATCTTCCGTCAAAATGTAGATGACTGATTTTAACCTCTTATTATTTTCTGTCTTCTTAAAAAAATATTTTTTTACTTACCTCACTATTCTTAGCTTTGTATACTGTGCTAGGCTTTAATGGACTGGATTTAATTAACTTATGCATTTTGTTGCCTATATTGTTATAATTGCTTCCAATGTTTCCTCGTCTGTAAGTCGCTTTGGATAAAAATGTCTGCTAAATGACTAAATGTAAATTTTATGAAATGTGTAATGTCATGTGTAATGTGTAATGTGTAGTGTGTGGCCTTGAAATTTTAGCATGTCTACGTAATCATGAATAAATGCTTCTTGAGACACACAGTGTTGCTTCTTTGCATGCATCAAATGAATTGTTTCTGGCTATATGCATCCATGCATTAGTTTGAGAGGGGTGGAAATGGGACACTTGGGTGAAACAAAACTGCCCCAAAAGTACCCCCCCCCACTTTAAATACAGTTTTTTCTAAGTCAATTTGGTACATTTCTCTGATCCGATTTGAAATTCTCAAAACTTCAACCCTTACATCCTTGTGTCACGTGTGCACATCAAACAAGCATTTTCTCATTTCTTTGAACAAGTTGCAAATGCTTTGGTACATCCATGCAAATGATTATGACAAAATTCTGTGCAGATTCCTACATTATCAATTGCTTATGTCAAGTTGATCAAAATGCATTATAATGGGTCTCTGTAGAATAGTATAATCCCCACGACATTTAAGCACTAGTTTTACAATATACAGTAAGTATACTTTAAGTAAACGGTGGCATTTTATTTTACTCAATTTAGTGTTTTGCATTGCTATATTCTTTCCACATAGGACTGCAAGACAACTTCACTGTGTTGCAGACGGCCCCTTTTCACAACTAAACAGTCTTTTGACACTCTCTACAGGGATCTCATCCCTGAACAAGAGAGGGGGCAGATTGGAGATGACCTGCCAAAATACCTGTTAGTTTGGGACAATGTCAGTTTCCATCGCTCCAACATCATCAGGCAATGGTTTGCGGCCCACAACAGGATGCTGGTGGAGTTCCTCTCACCCTACTCAACCCCGTTGAGGAATTTTTCTCAGCATGAAGATTAAAAGTATATGATGGCCATTCGCATACACAGATGACCCTTCTGGCTGCCATGGATGTAACGTGTGATGACATCACAGCTGATGCCTGCAGAGGCTGGATTAGACACTCTGAAAGATGATTTTCACGCTGTATCGCAAGAGAAGATATTTGTTGTGATGTGGATGAGAATCCGTTGCCCAAAAGACAGGAACGTCAGGAGGTGTAGGAAGACTTCACTGTAATTCCACTGCACTGCATGTACAGTTTTCCCTAAGGAGATTGTCTTATGTTCAGATTTCTACATTTGTTTGTGCTATGCAGTGCTGTCTTTTCCTGTCTGCATCACAATGACACTGTCTGTCAATAAATTATTGTACAAACAGTAAAAGCGTTAACGTGAATCATGTGCCGTCTCTTGCAATCAAACAATCAAAACCAGAAATGCACTTACTGTTTTGCAAATGACAAGGATGATTCGAGAAATGCTCCACTCATCACTCTCAGGTCACTCTGCTGCACAAGTCTGATCACTTCTTTGTCACCCCCGACCTCACCGCTCCAGACAGCGCAGATGTCTTACCGCTGGTCACTTTCCGGCTCTACCTACGGTTCCTCCCTCCTGCTTTTCGTCTGCTGTCTTGTCTGCACTCCCCCCCTCTGAGGAGCTCTCTCTTTTGAATACCAACAGTGCCACAGACACTCTGTGTTCCACGCTTACATCCTGCTTGGACAACATATGCCCTCTTACATCTAGACCAGCCCGTGCATCCCTGTCTGCCCCCTGGTTATCGGATGTACCACGTGAGCATCGCACCAGCCTCCGGTCAGCTGAGAGAAAATGGCACAAGTCAAAAGACCATACTGACCTCTCTCTCTCTACTTTCTCCGTTGACGTCACCTCTGCAAAAACTGATTATAACCACTCGAAGATCAGCAACTCTCCTGACTCTCGCACACTCTTAAAAACCTTCTCTGCTCTCTTCTGTCCGCCTGCTCCCACACCTTCATCGGAGTTAACGGCTGATGATTTTGCATCGTTCTTCGTAAAGAAAACTACCGCCATCAACAGCCAATTTTCTACGCCACCATCACCCGCCTTTTCTCCTATGTCTGAAGATGATGTTTCCAAGGTCATTGGTTCCAACCACCCTACCACCTGCCCACTGGATCCCATCCCCACCCATCTCCTCAATGCCATCTCTCCAGCAGTTGTGCCTGGTCTGACCCGCATCATCAACTCTTTGCTCACCACTGGGACATTTCCCACTGCTTTCAAAGAGGCCTGCATCACACCGCTACTGAAGAAACTCACTCTCAACCTTACACTGCTAGAACACTACAGGCCGGTGTAGTGTGTGAAAATGCATATCTTCCGTCAAAATGTAGATGACTGATTTTAACCTCTTATTATTTTCTGTCTTATTAAAAAATTATTTTTTTACTTACCTCACTATTCTTAGCTTTGTATACTGTGCTAGGCTTTAATGGACTGGATTTAATTAACTTATGCATTTTGTTGCCTATATTGTTATAATTGCTTCCAATGTTTCCTCGTCTGTAAGTCGCTTTGGATAAAAACGTCTGCTAAATGACTAAATGTAAATTTTATGAAATGTGTAATGTCATGTGTAATGTGTAATGTGTAGTGTGTGGCCTTGAAATTTTAGCATGTCTACGTAATCATGAATAAATGCTTCTTCAGACACACAGTGTTGCTTCTTTGCATGCATCAAATGAATTGTTTCTGGCTATATGCATCCATGCATTAGTTTGAGAGGGGTGGAAATGGGATACTTGGGTGAAACAAAACTGCCCCAAAAGTACCCCCCCCCCACTGTAAATACAGTTTTTTCTAAGTCAATTTGGTACATTTCTCTGATCCGATTTGAAATTCTCAAAACTTCTTGTTCAATCCTTACATCCTTGTGTCACGTGTGCACATCAAACAAGCATTTTCTAATTTCTTTGAACAAGTTGCAAATGCTTTGGTACATCCATGCAAATGATTATGACAAAATTCTGTGCAGATTCCTACATTATCAATTGCTTATGTCATGTTGATCAAAATGAATTATAATGGGTCTCTGTAGAATAGTATAATCCCCACGACATTTAAGCACTAGTTTTACAATATACAGTAAGTATACTTTAAGTAAACGGTGGCATTTTATTTGACTCAATTTAGTGTTTTGCATTGCTATATTCTTTCCACATAGGACTGCAAGACAACTTCACTGTGTTGCAGACGGCCCCTTTTCACACCTAAACAGTCTTTTGACACTCTCTACAGGGATCTCATCCCTGAACAAGAGAGGGGGCAGATTGGAGATGACCTGCCAAAGTACGTGTTAGTTTGGGACAATGTCAGTTTCCATCGCTCCAACATCATCAGGCAATGGTTTGCGGCCCACAACAGGATGCTGGTGGAGTTCCTCTCACCCTACTCAACCACGTTGAGGAATTTTTCTCAGCATGAAGATTAAAAGTATATGATCGCCAGCCGCATAAACAGATGACCCATCTGGCTGCCATGGATGTAACGTGTGATGACATCACAGCTGATGCCTGCAGAGGCTGGATTAGACACTCTGAAAGATGATTTTCACGCTGTATCGCAAGAGAAGATATTTGTTGTGATGTGGATGAGAATCCGCTGCCCAAAAGACAGGAAAGTCAGGAGGTGTAGGAAGACTGCACTGTAATTCCACTGCACTGCATGTACAGTTTTCCCTAAGGAGATTGTCTTATGTTCAGATTTCTACATTTGTTTGTGCTATGCAGTGCTGTCTTTTCCTGTCTGCATCACAATGACACTGTCTGTCAATAAATTATTGTACAAACAGTAAAAGCGTTAACGTGAATCATGTGCCGTCTCTTGCAATCAAACAATCAAAACCAGAAATGCACTTACTGTTTTGCAAATGACAAGGACGATTCGAGAAATGCTCCACTCATCACTCTCAGGTCACTCCGCTGCACACGTCTGATCACTTCTTTGTCACCCCCGACCTCACCGCTCCAGACAACGCAGATGTCTTACCGCTGGTCACTTTCCGGCGCTACCTACGGTCCCTCCCTCCTGCTTTTCCTCTGCTGTCTTGTCTGCACTCCCCCCCTCTGAGGAGCTCTCTCTTTTGAATACCAACAGTGCCACAGACACTCTGTGTTCCACGCTTACATCCTGCTTGGACAACATATGCCCTCTTACATCTGGACCAGCCCGTGCATCCCTGTCTAACCCCTGGTTATCGGATGTACCACGTGAGCATCGCACCAGCCTCCGGTCAGCTGAGAGAAAATGGCACAAGTCAAAAGACCATACTGACCTCTCTCTCTCTACTTTCTCCGTTGACGTCACCTCTGCAAAAACTGATTATAACCACTCGAAGATCAGCAACTCTCCTGACTCTCGCACACTCTTAAAAACCTTCTCTGCTCTCCTCTGTCCGCCTGCTCCCACACCTTCATCGGAGTTAACGGCTGATAATTTTGCATCGTTCTTCGTAAAGAAAACTACCGCCATCAACAGCCAATTTTCTACGCCACCATCACCCGCCTTTTCTCCTATGTCTGAAGATGATGTTTCCAAGGTCATTGGTTCCAACCACCCTACCACCTGCCCACTGGATCCCATCCACACCCATCTCCTCCATGCCATCTCTCTAGCAGTTGTGCCTGGTCTGACCCGCATCATCAACTCTTTGCTCACCACTGAGACATTCCCCACTGCTTTCAAAGAGGCCTGCATCACACCGCTACTGAAGAAACTCACTCTCAACCTTACACTGCTAGAACACTACAGGCCGGTGTAGTGTGTGAAAATGCACATCTTCCGTCAAAATGTAGATGACTGATTTTAACCTCTTATTATTTTCTGTCTTCTTAAAAAAATTATTTTTTTACTTACCTCACTATTCTTAGCTTTGTATACTGTGCTAGGCTTTAATGGACTGGATTTAATTAACTTATGCATTTTGTTGCCTATATTGTTATAATTGCTTCCAATGTTTCCTCGTCTGTAAGTCGCTTTGGATAAAAACGTCTGCTAAATGACTAAATGTAAATTTTATGAAATGTGTAATGTCATGTGTAATGTGTAATGTGTAGTGTGTGGCCTTGAAATTTTAGCATGTCTACGTAATCATGAATAAATGCTTCTTGAGACACACAGTGTTGCTTCTTTGCATGCATCAAATGAATTGTTTCTGGCTATATGCATCCATGCATTAGTTTGAGAGGGGTGGAAATGGGACACTTGGGTGAAACAAAACTGCCCCAAAAGTACCCCCCCACTTTAAATACAGTTTTTTCTAAGTCAATTTGGTACATTTCTCTGATCCGATTTGAAATTCTCAAAACTTCTTGTTCAATCCTTACATCCTTGTGTCACGTGTGCACATCAAACAAGCATTTTCTCATTTCTTTGAACAAGTTGCAAATTCTTTGGTACATCCATGCAAATGATTACGACAAAATTCTGTGCAGATTCCTACATTATCAATTGCTTATGTCATGTTGATCAAAATGCATTATAATGGGTCTCTGTAGAATAGTATAATCCCCACGACATTTAAGCACTAGTTTTACAATATACAGTAAGTATACTTTAAGTAAACGGTGGCATTTTATTTTACTCAATTTAGTGTTTTGCATTGCTATATTCTTTCCACATAGGACTGCAAGACAACTTCACTGTGTTGCAGACGGCCCCTTTTCACACCTAAACAGTCTTTTGACACTCTCTACAGGGATCTCATCCCTGAACAAGAGAGGGGGCAGATTGGAGATGACCTGCCAAAGTACGTGTTAGTTTGGGACAATGTCAGTTTCCATCGCTCCAACATCATCAGGCAATGGTTTGCGGCCCACAACAGGATGCTGGTGGAGTTCCTCTCACCCTACTCAACCCCGTTGAGGAATTTTTCTCAGCATGAAGATTAAAAGTATATGATGGCCAGCCGCATACACAGATGACCCTTCTGGCTGCCTTGGATGTAACGTGTGATGACATCACAGCTGATGCCTGCAGAGGCTGGATTAGACACTCTGAAAGATGATTTTCACGCTGTATCGCAAGAGAAGATATTTGTTGTGATGTGGATGAGAATCCGTTGCCCAAAAGACAGGAACGTCAGGAGGTGTAGGAAGACTGCACTGTAATTCCACTGCACTGCATGTACAGTTTTCCCTAAGGAGATTGTCTTATGTTCAGATTTCTACATTTGTTTGTGCTATGCAGTGCTGTCTTTTCCTGTCTGCATCACAATGACACTGTCTGTCAATAAATTATTGTACAAACAGTAAAAGCGTTAACGTGAATCATGTGCCGTCTCTTGCAATCAAACAATCAAAACCAGAAATGCACTTACTGTTTTGCAAATGACAAGGATGATTCGAGAAATGCTCCACTCATCACTCTCAGGTCACTCCGCTGCACACGTCTGATCACTTCTTTGTCACCCCCGACCTCACCGCTCCAGACAACGCAGATGTCTTACCGCTGGTCACTTTCCGGCGCTACCTACGGTCCCTCCCTCCTGCTTTTCCTCTGCTGTCTTGTCTGCACTCCCCCCCTCTGAGGAGCTCTCTCTTTTGAATACCAACAGTGCCACAGACATTCTGTGTTCCACGCTTACATCCTGCTTGGACAACATATGCCCTCTTACATCTGGACCAGCCCGTGCATTCCTGTCTGCCCCCTGGTTATCGGATGTACCACGTGAGCATCGCACCATCCTCCGGTCAGCTGAGAGAAAATGGGACAAGTCAAAAGACCATACTTACCTCTCTCTCTCTACTTTCTCCGTTGACGTCACCTCTGCAAAAACTGATTATAACCACTCGAAGATCAGCAACTCTCCTGACTCTCGCACACTCTTAAAAACCTTCTCTGCTCTCCTCTGTCCGCCTGCTCCCACACCTTCATCGGAGTTAACGGCTGATGATTTTGCATCGTTCTTCGTAAAGAAAACTACCGCCATCAACAGCCAATTTTCTACTCCACCATCACCCGCCTTTTCTCCTATGTCTGAAGATGATGTTTCCAAGGTCATTGGTTCCAACCACCCTACCACCTGCCCACTGGATCCCATCCCCACCCATCTCCTCCATGCCATCTCTCCAGCAGTTGTGCCTGGTCTGACCCCATCATCAACTCTTTGCTCACCACTGGGACATTTCCCACTGCTTTCAAAGAGACATGCATCACACCGCTACTGAAGAAACTCACTCTCAACCTTACACTGCTAGAACACTACAGGCCGGTGTAGTGTGTGAAAATGCATATCTTCCGTCAAAATGTAGATGACTGATTTTAACCTCTTATTATTTTCTGTCTTCTTAAAAAATTATTTTTTTACTTACCTCACTATTCTTAGCTTTGTATACTGTGCTAGGCTTTAATGGACTGGATTTAATTATCTTATGCATTTTGTTGCCTATATTGTTATAATTGCTTCCAATGTTTCCTCGTCTGTAAGTCGCTTTGGATAAAAACGTCTGCTAAATGACTAAATGTAAATTTTATGAAATGTGTAGTGTCATGTGTAATGTGTAATGTGTAGTGTGTGGCCTTGAAATTTTAGCATGTCTACGTAATCATGAATAAATGCTTCTTCAGACACACAGTGTTGCTTCTTTGCATGCATCAAATGAATTGTTTCTGGCTATATGCATCCATGCATTAGTTTGAGAGGGGTGGAAATGGGACACTTGGGTGAAACAAAACTGCCCCAAAAGTACCCCCCCCACTGTAAATACAGTTTTTTCTAAGTCAATTTGGTACATTTCTCTGATCCGATTTGAAATTCTCAAAACTTCTTGTTCAATCCTTAAATCCTTGTGTCACGTGTGCACATCAAACAAGCATTTTCTAATTTCTTTGAACAAGTTGCAAATGCTTTGGTACATCCATGCAAATGATTATGACAAAATTCTGTGCAGATTCCTACATTATCAATTGCTTATGTCATGTTGATCAAAATGCATTATAATGGGTCTCTGTAGAATAGTATAATCCCCACGACATTTAAGCACTAGTTTTACAATATACAGTAAGTATACTTTAAGTAAACGGTGGCATTTTATTTTACTCAATTTAGTGTTTTGCATTGCTATATTCTTTCCACATAGGACTGCAAGACAACTTCACTGTGTTGCAGACGGCCCCTTTTCACACCTAAACAGTCTTTTGACACTCTCTACAGGGATCTCATCCCTGAACAAGAGAGGGGGCAGATTGGAGATGACCTGCCAAAGTACGTGTTAGTTTGGGACAATGTCAGTTTCCATCGCTCCAACATCATCAGGCAATGGTTTGCGGCCCACAACAGGATGCTGGTGGAGTTCCTCTCACCCTACTCAACCCCGTTGAGGAATTTTTCTCAGCATGAAGATTAAAAGTATATGATCACCAGCCGCATACACAGATGACCCTTCTGGCTGCCATGGATGTAACGTGTGATGACATCACAGCTGATGCCTGCAGAGGCTGGATTAGACACTCTGAAAGATGATTTTCACGCTGTATCGCAAGAGAAGATATTTGTTGTGATGTGGATGAGAATCCGTTGCCCAAAAGACAGGAACGTCAGGAGGTGTAGGAAGACTGCACTGTAATTCCACTGCACTGCATGTACAGTTTTCCCTAAGGAGATTGTCTTATGTTCAGATTTCTACATTTGTTTGTGCTATGCAGTGCTGTCTTTTCCTGTCTGCATCACAATGACACTGTCTGTCAATAAATTATTGTACAAACAGTAAAAGCGTTAACGTGAATCATGTGCCGTCTCTTGCAATCAAACAATCAAAACCAGAAATGCACTTACTGTTTTGCAAATGACAAGGATGATTCGAGAAATGCTCCACTCATCACTCTCAGGTCACTCCGCTGCACACGTCTGATCACTTCTTTGTCACCCCCGACCTCACCGCTCCAGACAACGCAGATGTCTTACCGCTGGTCACTTTCCGGCGCTACCTACGGTCCCTCCCTCCTGCTTTTCCTCTGCTGTCTTGTCTGCACTCCCCCCCTCTGAGGAGCTCTCTCTTTTGAATACCAACAGTGCCACAGACATTCTGTGTTCCACGCTTACATCCTGCTTGGACAACATATGCCCTCTTACATCTGGACCAGCCCGTGCATTCCTGTCTGCCCCCTGGTTATCGGATGTACCACGTGAGCATCGCACCAGCCTCCGGTCAGCTGAGAGAAAATGGCACAAGTCAAAAGACCATACTTACCTCTCTCTCTCTACTTTCTCCGTTGACGTCACCTCTGCAAAAACTGATTATAACCACTCGAAGATCAGCAACTCTCCTGACTCTCGCACACTCTTAAAAACCTTCTCTGCTCTCCTCTGTCCGCCTGCTCCCACACCTTCATCGGAGTTAACGGCTGATGATTTTGCATCGTTCTTCGTAAAGAAAACTACCGCCATCAACAGCCAATTTTCTACTCCACCATCACCCGCCTTTTCTCCTATGTCTGAAGATGATGTTTCCAAGGTCATTGGTTCCAACCACCCTACCACCTGCCCACTGGATCCCATCCCCACCCATCTCCTCCATGCCATCTCTCCAGCAGTTGTGCCTGGTCTGACCCCATCATCAACTCTTTGCTCACCACTGGGACATTTCCCACTGCTTTCAAAGAGACCTGCATCACACCGCTACTGAAGAAACTCACTCTCAACCTTACACTGCTAGAACACTACAGGCCGGTGTAGTGTGTGAAAATGCATATCTTCCGTCAAAATGTAGATGACTGATTTTAACCTCTTATTATTTTCTGTCTTCTTAAAAAATTATTTTTTTACTTACCTCACTATTCTTAGCTTTGTATACTGTGCTAGGCTTTAATGGACTGGATTTAATTATCTTATGCATTTTGTTGCCTATATTGTTATAATTGCTTCCAATGTTTCCTCGTCTGTAAGTCGCTTTGGATAAAAACGTCTGCTAAATGACTAAATGTAAATTTTATGAAATGTGTAGTGTCATGTGTAATGTGTAATGTGTAGTGTGTGGCCTTGAAATTTTAGCATGTCTACGTAATCATGAATAAATGCTTCTTCAGACACACAGTGTTGCTTCTTTGCATGCATCAAATGAATTGTTTCTGGCAATATGCATCCATGCATTAGTTTGAGAGGGGTGGAAATGGGACACTTGGGTGAAACAAAACTGCCCCAAAAGTACCCCCCCCACTGTAAATACAGTTTTTTCTAAGTCAATTTGGTACATTTCTCTGATCCGATTTGAAATTCTCAAAACTTCTTGTTCAATCCTTAAATCCTTGTGTCACGTGTGCACATCAAACAAGCATTTTCTAATTTCTTTGAACAAGTTGCAAATGCTTTGGTACATCCATGCAAATGATTATGACAAAATTCTGTGCAGATTCCTACATTATCAATTGCTTATGTCATGTTGATCAAAATGCATTATAATGGGTCTCTGTAGAATAGTATAATCCCCACGACATTTAAGCACTAGTTTTACAATATACAGTAAGTATACTTTAAGTAAACGGTGGCATTTTATTTTACTCAATTTAGTGTTTTGCATTGCTATATTCTTTCCACATAGGACTGCAAGACAACTTCACTGTGTTGCAGACGGCCCCTTTTCACACCTAAACAGTCTTTTGACACTCTCTACAGGGATCTCATCCCTGAACAAGAGAGGGGGCAGATTGGAGATGACCTGCCAAAGTACGTGTTAGTTTGGGACAATGTCAGTTTCCATCGCTCCAACATCATCAGGCAATGGTTTGCGGCCCACAACAGGATGCTGGTGGAGTTCCTCTCACCCTACTCAACCCCGTTGAGGAATTTTTCTCAGCATGAAGATTAAAAGTATATGATCGCCAGCCGCATACACAGATGACCCTTCTGGCTGCCATGGATGTAACGTGTGATGACATCACAGCTGATGCCTGCAGAGGCTGGATTAGACACTCTGAAAGATGATTTTCACGCTGTATCGCAAGAGAAGATATTTGTTGTGATGTGGATGAGAATCCGTTGCCCAAAAGACAGGAAAGTCAGGAGGTGTAGGAAGACTGCACTGTAATTCCACTGCACTGCATGTACAGTTTTCCCAAAGGAGATTGTCTTATGTTCAGATTTCTACATTTGTTTGTGCTATGCAGTGCTGTCTTTTCCTGTCTGCATCACAATGACACTGTCTGTCAATAAATTATTGTACAAACAGTAAAAGCGTTAACGTGAATCATGTGCCGTCTCTTGCAATCAAACAATCAAAACCAGAAATGCACTTACTGTTTTTCAAATGACAAGGATGATTCGAGAAATGCTCCACTCATCACTCTCAGGTCACTCCGCTGCACACGTCTGATCACTTCTTTGTCACCCCCGACCTCACCGCTCCAGACAACGCAGATGTCTTACCGCTGGTCACTTTCCGGCGGTACCTACGGTCCCTCCCTCCTGCTTTTCCTCTGCTGTCTTGTCTGCACTCCCCCCCTCTGAGGAGCTCTCTCTTTTGAATACCAAGAGTGCCACAGACACTCTGTGTTCCACGCTTACATCCTGCTTGGACAACATATGCCCTCTTACATCTGGACCAGCCCGTGCATCCCTGTCTAACCCCTGGTTATCGGATGTACCACGTGAGCATCGCACCAGCCTCCGGTCAGCTGAGAGAAAATGGCACAAGTCAAAAGACCATACTGACCTCTCTCTCTCTACTTTCTCCGTTGACGTCACCTCTGCAAAAACTGATTATAACCACTCGAAGATCAGCAACTCTCCTGACTCTCGCACACTCTTAAAAACCTTCTCTGCTCTCCTCTGTCCGCCTGCTCCCACACCTTCATCGGAGTTAACGGCTGATAATTTTGCATCGTTCTTCGTAAAGAAAACTACCGCCATCAACAGCCAATTTTCTACGCCACCATCACCCGCCTTTTCTCCTATGTCTGAAGATGATGTTTCCAAGGTCATTGGTTCCAACCACCCTACCACCTGCCCACTGGATCCCATCCACACCCATCTCCTCCATGCCATCTCTCTAGCAGTTGTGCCTGGTCTGACCCGCATCATCAACTCTTTGCTCACCACTGAGACATTCCCCACTGCTTTCAAAGAGGCCTGCATCACACCGCTACTGAAGAAACTCACTCTCAACCTTACACTGCTAGAACACTACAGGCCGGTGTAGTGTGTGAAAATGCACATCTTCCGTCAAAATGTAGATGACTGATTTTAACCTCTTATTATTTTCTGTCTTCTTAAAAAAATATTTTTTTACTTACCTCACTATTCTTTGCTTTGTATACTGTGCTAGGCTTTAATGGACTGGATTTAATTAACTTATGCATTTTGTTGCCTATATTGTTATAATTGTTTCCAATGTTTCCTCGTCTGTAAGTCGCTTTGGATAAAAACGTCTGCTAAATGACTAATTGTAAATTTTATGAAATGTGTAATGTCATGTGTAATGTGTAATGTGTAGTGTGTGGCCTTGAAATTTTAGCATGTCTACGTAATCATGAATAAATGCTTCTTGAGACACACAGTGTTGCTTCTTTGCATGCATCAAATGAATTGTTTCTGGCTATATGCATCCATGCATTAGTTTGAGAGGGGTGGAAATGGGACACTTGGGTGAAACAAAACTGCCCAAAAGTTTGTTGCCTATATTGTTATAATTGCTTCCAATGTTTCCTCGTCTGTAAGTCGCTTTGGATAAAAACGTCTGCTAAATGATGTTGTGGAATTTTCTTATTCCTTAATCAAGGTGAGTCAATTTTGACAAACGCAATATACAGAGACATCAAGTACTTTGCAAAGTATTTTATTGTCGTTTAATCTGCATCATGAGCAATGAGCATGGTGCAGAGCAAAGGCGCTCTTTCCTCCTGCACCCAGAGTATATATATGATTAAAAACGTGACACCCCCTCCCTTTGCCCCTAACAAGAATCCCGAGCTGGTTTACGGGAAGTTCCGTTATTCCAAACAGAACATCTTGGCCTCTGCTCGAGGGCAAAGGCAGAGTGGTATGACGTGTTTAGAGAAAAACATGATAACATTAGAAAAGAAAACATAGATAAACACTTCGTAAACATATAGACAGACACATCAAGAAGCTAGACTAGAAAATTTTCATTACATTCCCCCCTTTTATCATATATGATAACCAAAATCTTTATACTTTGACCATGTAAGATGAGCAACGCCCTTTCTCTTACAGGTTTCATTCTTCTATCTAAACAGTTCTTAAAATCCCACTAGAATTGGTAACACCACCTGCTTCAGCCCCACTCCCCAACTTTAGCTATTCCACCATTTCAACAGACTGTTAGTCATATCATCCGGTTCCCTGATAATTAAATTTTTTCTGAGTTAGAGCTAGTCTTTTTCCTTTTTATTTGGCCGTTCCAGGGGACATAATTGCCCACATTTTCAAATTTTGTTGCCTTATCCAGAACATCAACTGAGGTACACATACCTCTACACAAATACATATTTGTTCCCCAGTACCTAGCAGAATTAGGGTAACACTGTCCCTCCCCATACCATTTTATTAAACTTGGAATATAGTGTTAGACAGAAACAAAATTCTATAATCTCTAATTTCTCAGGGTTCGATGTGTCCCCGACTCGAACAGTTGATTCCCTTTGCGAGCACCAATAGTGCCCCTCCTGTCGCTTCAGTCAGCACGACCATTGCGAAGAGCCATACGGTTGGAGTTGCCCCTCCTTGGACACCTTTTTGCTGTGGGAGGTGTGTCTTTCCCACGACTTCCTCCTGAAATCTTTGACTACTTGGAAGTCTCCTGGCTGGAAGCTGTGGAATGATTTGTCAGCTCCGTTTGCTACTGCTCCTTTGACCTGCACAAATATTTTGAGAGCAAAAACACAAAAACACATTGCTTGTAACATCCCCCCTTTTGAAGCGTGGTCTAGGCCATGCGTCAAAATCGCAAAAGCAGGGAAAGAATGTTTTGGCAAACAGGTGAGGCCATTTGGGCCTCCCCAAACATTGTCAGTGTATTTACATGAGCACTCCTTCCAGAGTGCACGCTCAGCTGGTTCTGCAAAATGTTTGCATCTCTGCAAGAGAAAGAGTTTTGTAAGTGATTTCTGGAGAAAATCTGTCTGTCTCTGATGTTGCTTGCTTTGCTGCAAGGTCAGCCGTCGGCTTCCTGCAAAAAAATTGTTTCAGATACAAAAGTGTGTGCGTCACAGTTACACACAACAATGGCTGATGGGAGAAGAATGGCAGATAGCATATCAGCAACCTATGTGTGATTAATAATGTTTTTGGACATGCTTTTGGACTTGCGATGTCTGTAAAAAGATGGCGCCGGTGCAGGCTTGCCGTCAATCACTTAATATTGTTGTGTGTGTTTTTAATTTGTTTTATGCAATTTTTTATACGATGCGCATCCTCAGTTTTAACCTACGACTGACTTACTCTTTTAAACTTGAAAGATGCTTCAATTGCGCTATCAAACCAAGCAGTTTGTGTTGAACCCTGCACCCCCCCCCCCCCCACTACTGAAGTCGATACCTGCCCACCTTCGCCGCTGTCTGTACCTGTTACCGGTGAGAAAGCGCAGGAGGCGCCGTGGAAAGCGGGGCGGCCTAGCGATGAAGCTAAAAAACTTCATACGCTTACATCGGATGCCCGGAGTGCATCTGGCGTCTCTTGAGGATGGTATGGCTGGAGCTTTCCGTGTCCGCCGGCGCTCGCTGGAGCCAGTGTGCGGATGGATGGTTGCGGTTCTGCCTTCGTCGTTGACGCCGCCCCCTGGCTTTCGCTCTCCTCGGTTTTTGCGTGGGGGAGTGTGCAAGAACCATCTCCGCTCCCTTCCTAGGGAAAAACAGGCAGCTTCTTCGGACTATCTACCGCGGGTTCGGATGGCCTTGGTCAACGCCAGATCGGTAGTAAACAAAACATTTATTTTAAACGATCTTTTCTCTGCTTGTGAACTGGATTTTCTTTTTCTGACTGAAACATGGGTCACCACTGGGGATCTTAGCTCCTTTTCCGAAATGCTGCCAAAAAATTGCTTATTTTTAAATTCTCCCCGGATCTCGGGGCGAGGGTAAGGCCTGGCATCCATCTACAAAGACTCGTTTCTTTGTCATCTTGTGGCGTCAAACAAACAAAACAGCTTTGAACTGCAGTTATTTACTATTAAACTGGACAAGCCCTTGTTGGTTGCACTAATATATCGACCTCCGAAATATAACAAGGACTTTTTAAATGACTTCTCAACCCTTTTGGGAGATCTGTTACCCAAGTATGAACAACTATTAATTTTGGGAGATTTTAACATTCATGTCTGCTGTGCTGATGATTCTTTGGCAAAAGAATTTAAAAACCTTTTAAATGCCTTCGACTTAACCTCTCAGGTTAATATACCCACTCACCAGCATGGTCATACACTTGATCTGGTTTTAACTCATGGGGCTTCTTTCGGTGATCTTGATGTATGTGAAAATGGCTTCTCTGATCATAAGACTGTTTTGTTTTCCTTTTCATCTCAGTTAAATGTTGTCAGACAGGCATCTGCTGCTCGTCAGGCTCGGCTTATCACCTCAGCTACTAGAGAGGACTTTATGTCCACTTTTACTAAAGAAAGCCTACATATGGATGAGTGGAATGAAAATTTAAGTTGGAGGAATTACTTCTCAGTTTTAATACCATTTGTGTTGGTGTTATGGATTTGGTGGCACCTTTTAAAACATTTTTTCATAAATCTGGACCGGAGCCATGGTTAACTGACTCTACACGTGCTCTTAGGCAGATGTGTAGGCGAGCAGAGCGAAAGTGGAAAAAGGACAAACTTAATGTCTCTCTTCAAATACTAAGAGAATCCCTATCACAATACCAGAAAGCCGTTAAATCAGCAAAATCTATATATTTCACTGAAATTATAAACAAGAACAGTCATAAACCCAAAACTCTTTTTAATATTATTAATGCTACTCTTAACCCCTCCTCTGGCTCATTGTTAGAAGGATCCTCACAACTTTGCGAGGACTTTCTATCATTTTTTATGAGTAAAATAAATGATCTTAGAACAGGGATAAATCATCTACAGCCTAATCCCGCGGAGTACCAAAGATGTCCTACTGTTCTGAGTGATTTTACCCCGGTCTCCGATGTCCATTTTACTACATTAGTGACTCAGCTCAAGCCTTCTGGCTCGGCTATTGATGTAATTCCCCCTAAGCTTTTAAAACAAGTTCTGGATGTGGTAGCTCCTTACCTTTTGTCTATAATAAACTGCAGTCTAGAAACTGGTATTATTCCAGATCTGCTAAAACATGCAACTGTGCGGCCACTACTGAACAAAAAAACAAGTCTAGATCCCACGATTTTAGCAAATTTTAGACCTATTTCAAATCTGTCCTTTATTACAAAAATTATGGAGAAAACTGTTCTTGAACAATTGCAAACTTATTTAGCTGATAATATGATCTTTGAAGTTTTTCAATCTGGGTTCAGAAAACACCATTCCACTGAGACTGCTCTTTTGAAGGTATTAAATGATTTGCTTGTCATATGTGACTCAGGTGACCATGCTGCGCTGGTGTTGTTAGATCTTACCGCCGCCTTTGATACGGTTGATCATGCTATTCTTGTCGGTCGTCTGGTGCAGGCATTACAGGCAAAGCTCTGAACTGGTTTAAATCGTACCTTACAAACAGAACTTTTTCTATCAATATAGGTGATCATTCATCTAAAAGTGCTGTCTTAACATGTGGGGTTCCCCAAGGATCGATTTTGGCTCCCATTTTATTTTCTTTATATATGCTCCCATTGGGTTCAATTTTTAGAAAATATGGACTGGATTTTCACTGTTATGCGGATGACACGCAAATGTATCTGCCTATTAAACGAAACTCTAATGGTGTCGATGCCCTTCTTGCCTGTCTGTGTGATGTAAGAGTATGGCTATCGATGAACTTTCTGAATTTTAATGAAGATAAGACCGAAATCACTATATTTGGACCGTCTGACTCTGTGGCTGCCCCCAATATAAATTTCGGTGGGCTGTCCACTTGTGTCAAGCACCATGTAAAAAATCTGGGTGTTATCTTTGATGAACACTTGAAGTTTGATAGGCAGATAAATGTAGTGGTAAAATCATCATTTTTCCAGCTGAGACTCCTGTCAAAGGTAAAGACTTTTCTCTCGTTTAAAAACCTTGAGAAAGTCATTCATGCTTTTATTACGTCAAGACTGGACTATTGTAACTCACTATATTTTGGGATCAGTCAATCTTCTATGTCCCGGCTACAATTGGTCCAAAATGCAGCAGCTAGATTTTTAACTGGAACCCATAAACGTGCTCATATTACTCCTGTTTTAAGATCTCTGCATTGGTTGCCCGTGTGCCATAGAGTAGTTTTTAAACTCTTGCTTATTGTTTTAAAATCTTTAAATGGTCTGGGTCCCTCCTACATTGATGATCTACTGGTTGAGAGAAAGACTTGTAGATCTCTTCGGTCTTCCAACGATCAGACTCTGTCTGTTCCCAAGATGAAACGAAAGCGCAGGGGCTTCCGAGCCTTCTCATATGTTGCTCCTCAACTTTGGAACTCACTGCCAATGACAATAAAAAATGCTCCATCTGTGTCTTCTTTTTAGACTAGGCTAAAGACCTATCTCTTTGATAAGGCTTTTGATAGTTGATTTGTGTATCTTTATTATTATTTCTTTCTTATCACACTGTATAATATTGCCTCTTTTTTGTTAAAGCACATTGGTCAACCTTTGGTTGAAATTAATAGTGCTATATAAATAAAATGCCATTGCCATTGCCATTGCCATTGCCATTGTAATTGCAGACACGCTTTGCGGACAGCTGTCTGCCGCGGTCAGTATTTTCGTGACCCAAAAAACGAACAACTTGTTTTGCCAGCTGGACTTTGGAGACATTTACTTTGTGTTTTTTTTTTCTCTTATCTTTTAAACTGGAAACAAAGGCCTGCGCGCCGGTAAATTTGGACATGGCACAACTATGCCTCTTTTTTCTTTTTTTATCTTTTTAAACTCATTAAATATTGGCCTTATGCCATTGAGGTCTTCTGATTTGAGGCTTCTGTTTTGAGGGGGAATTGCTGTTTGCGTGGATGGAAATTACCCTTGGGCGTTATCACAACAGGTTCACAGTTCCTAATCAACCCAACATAATATTTTCCTGTTCCCCGAAGTTGTACGGGCACCTTCCCAAAATTTCTTCATTAATCTTTTTGTGTGTGAAAACACTTCAAGTCCCCTTGTTGCTGACAGACAGGCATGATTCTCACGATGGGCGTGCAACAAATTTGAATATTGCACGTCGTCCCTTTTAACCCATTCTATGGCGTGCGCATATTTGGCAGCAAAACACCCACAGCTCCCCACACCATTGCAATCAACGTCATGAGGCTCTGTGAGGCAATACATTCTACATCATACTTACGTAATTCAATATTACATCGTACAGCTGTACGAGCGCTGCACACGGGTCGTGTTGGTATCATGCTCAATCTGTCATCATACACATTATGACTCTGCACAGCAAATCAATCGGGCAGCAGTCAGACATGAGAAACCTGTGTTGAAATTTGACACTCCCCAACTCGCATTGCACCCTTTTGACATAAATTATTCTACATTAGGGCCACTAGCATTTAGGGAAAACACAGCTAGTTTAGACTCTGGCAAATTTAAACACTTCTTGTGAATCACAGTAGGCTATTTGTTGCCCCTGAATCTATCAAAAAATCAAGCAGTTTGTTGCACACGAGCATTGTGCATTTTAGCAAAGTTCAGAAAGCGTTTTCATTCATCATGGAATGTGAGCTAAGCAGATCTTCATTGCATACAGTAGGAAAAAGCATTTCTTCATTGCATATGCTAAGGGAAATCATACTCACCACCCTCGGAATGATGCCTCACCTCCTCACTTCCATCTACCTTTTCTCTTGACCTCCGCGATCTCAGAGGCTCAGGACAATCATTTCGCCAGTGCCCCGTCTTTCCGCAATTGAAACATTTCTCTGGATCATAGGTGCTAGAGGGTTTAAAACCTCCTCTTCCACGGCCACGCCACTGACCTCCTCTCCTCCCGTTTCCTCTTCCTCCATGCTCTACTCCGATATTCATTAGAGCCATGTGGAGTTCTTCATCTTGTGTGTTTTTCTTCTGAAGCTCTTTCTTGCCTGTTTGTCTTTCGGCGTGTACAGCATGACGGACGATCTCGCTCATTCTCGCACGATCTGGCTCGATGCACGATTTTTCCACTTCTCGTCTCAGCTCTTCTCTGAGATTCGCAGAAAAGTGGATCTGAGATGTCCTATGAACGGACCAATGTCCGGTCCGTCTGAATCAGGTTGAAGTCCAGAATGTTCTTTAAATACTTCCTCCACAGGCCATTTACCCTGTAACTTTCTTAGGTCAGATGGTTTCAGTTTGACTTTCAACAGTCTCTCTAATTCTTTCATTGAGGGTGAGAATTCTTTGCAAAATGTCAAAAGTTCTTTATACGTCGGTGCTGGTTGCGCTCTTTCCTGCTTTTGACACACCACGGGCTGTGGCATGTGTGGCACTGGTGCTGGTGGAGACACTGGTGGGGGCACTGGAGCTGCCTCAATCGGGTTCAGATGTCGGTGAGGAGGGACACAATCATCCTCCGGTTGGTGTTTGTAACAAGTCATAGATGGGGGTAAAGAAGTGTGGGAATTAAGATCAATATATAGATCGATATAAAATTGGATGATTAATTTTGTTTAAATCAGATGTATTTTCGTACATGACATGATTGTGAACAAAAGCTTGAAGTTGAGAGTCCTACAGTTGCTAGATGTTGCCTGAGATCGGAATTTGGTCAGTAAGTGGGGGGTTGCATGTTCTGCTTATGTGTGTGTGTAATAAGAACTACATTTTCTTTTTGGGGAAGAAATGGGTACACTTAAGGATCTTATTGTGGTATTAAATGTGCCTTTAAATTTAATATGCTTATGATTCCATTGTTGATTAAAACTATGCATAAAATGTTGAAAATATAACCAAGTGTGTTAGTTGGTGTTAACCTAGAATTCAGCGCTGATTCTTTGGGATACTGTGGGGTTTTTTCCACAGGAAATTGCTATGTGTGTGTGTAAAGATTAGATTACACGGGGAGCCCCATGGAATGGGTGAGGGTCTTGTGTGCAAATTTGTTACAGATGTCGGGTTTGAAAAACAAGGCAGTGAGCTGGTTGGCTGAGACAGGACAAAGAAGGGAAAGCGGATTGGACCCAGGCTGAAGAAGAGATTCGGCGTGAAATATAAAACCATATGTGTGTGTTTTCTGGTGGTCGATCCTTTGTGAGACGTTTTTGTGTCTGAGGATCCACCGAAACAGCTGTTTGTTTGAGACTTCTGATCAATAAATTTCAACGTTTTCTGAACTGGCCTCTCTCCAATTTTTGAACGCGCAGAACATTGTTTTAATGTTCATCAGAAGACAGAGGGGTTAAATCATTATATTCAAGCAAAACAGGGTACAATGGAGTTTTCGGTGGTGGCAGTTCTTCCAATGCCTTTTCTTTAAAAACATAGTCACGTCTATTTGCTTCCCTCTCCCATAACTCGAAACATTTACACGCTTCATCATATTTTTCCCTTTCTTTTTTGGACATTTTAAATATGTCTTTTTTCCCCATATGTTCTCTTATTTTCTCTAATTTTGTGGTACTAAATGTACCGTTTTCTGGAAAGTTAGCTTTTTCTATTAAATAGGGTACACCTTGTAAACTTCCCGTTCCCCAATTTTTCCTCATTTCTCTGTATGTTGGTTTATCCATATCATTTCTTAGTAGTCCCCCAGACTGTTTAGAATCTCTCTCGATTCTGAGTAGTCTCCCCTCTTTAACCAGAGTGTTTTAAGCAGTCCCCCAGACTGTTTAGAATCTCTCGATTCTAAGTAGTCTCCCCTCTTTAACCAGACTGTTTTAAGCAGTCCCCCAGACTGTTTAGCGCTAAGTAGTCTCCCCTTTTGTTCCAGACTGTTCAGAAATCTATCTGACTCACCACTTTTCCTTTTTGTGCCTTGCAGTGAGTTCTTTTGGGATCACGTCAGCTTGGGGTCCGGAGAAGAGTTCTCTCGTCCCTGTATGGGGTTAGAGCTGGATTTGCTATGTCCAGGATGATCAGTCAACTCTAGTCCGTTCTCCGTCAGCCTTGTGATCCCATACTTCGTCGCCAAATTGTTGTGGAATTTTCTTATTCCTTAATCAAGGTGAGTCAATTTTGACAAACGCAATATACAGAGACATCAAGTACTTTGCAAAGTATTTTATTGTCGTTTAATCTGCATCATGAGCAATGAGCATGGTGCAGAGCAAAGGCGCTCTTTCCTCCTGCACCCAGAGTATATATATGATTAAAAACGTGACACCCCCTCCCTTTGCCCCCTAACAAGAATCCCGAGCTGGTTTACGGGAAGTTCCGTTATTCCAAACAGAACATCTTGGCCTCTGCTCGAGGGCAAAGGCAGAGTGGTATGACGTGTTTAGAGAAAAACATGATAACATTAGAAAAGAAAACATAGATAAACACTTCGTAAACATATAGACAGACACATCAAGAAGCTAGACTAGAAAATTTCCATTACAATGACTAAATGTAAATTTTATGAAATGTGTAATGTCATGTGTAATGTGTAATGTGTAGTGTGTGGCCTTGAAATTTTAGCATGTCTACGTAATCATGAATAAATGCTTCTTGAGACACACAGTGTTGCTTCTTTGCATGCATCAAATGAATTGTTTCTGGCTATATGCATCCATGCATTAGTTTGATAAGGGTGGAAATGGGACACTTGGGTGAAACAAAACTGCCCCCCACTTTAAATACAGTTTTTTCTAAGTCAATTTGGTACATTTCTCTGATCCGATTTGAAATTCTCAAAACTTCTTGTTCAATCCTTACATCCTTGTGTCACGTGTGCACATCAAACAAGCATTTTCTAATTTCTTTGAACAAGTTGCAAATGCTTTGGTACATCCATGCAAATGATTATGACAAAATTCTGTGCAGATTCCTACATTATCAATTGCTTATGTCATGTTGATCAAAATGCATTATAATGGGTCTCTGTAGAATAGTATAATCCCCACGACATTTAAGCACTAGTTTTACAATATACAGTAAGTATACTTTAAGTAAACAGTGGCATTTTATTTTACTCAATTTAGTGTTTTGCATTGCTATATTCTTTCCACATAGGACTGCAAGACAACTTCACTGTGTTGCAGACGGCCCCTTTTCAAACCTAAACAGTCTTTTGACACTCTCTACAGAGATCTCATCCCTGAACAAGAGAGGGGGCAGATTGGAGATGACCTGCCAAAGTACGTGTAAGTTTGGGACAATGTCAGTTTCCATTGCTCCAACATCATCAGGCAATGGTTTGCGGCCCACAACAGGATGCTGGTGGAGTTCCTCTCACCCTACTCAACCCCGTTGAGGAATTTTTCTCAGCATGAAGATTAAAAGTATATGATGGCCAGCCGCATACACAGATGACCCTTCTGGCTGCCATGGATGTAACGTGTGATGACATCACAGCTGATGCCTGCAGAGGCTGGTTTAGACACTCTGAAAGATGATTTTCACGCTGCATCGCAAGAGAAGATATTTGTTGTGATGTGGATGAGAATCCGTTGCCCAAAAGACAGGAACGTCAGGAGGTGTAGGAAGACTGCACTGTAATTCCACTGCACTGCATGTACAGTTTTCCCTAAGGAGATTGTCTTATGTTCAGATTTCTACATTTGTTTGTGCTATGCAGTGCTGTCTTTTCCTGTCTGCATCACAATGACACTGTCTGTCAATAAATTATTGTACAAACAGTAAAAGCGTTAACGTGAATCATGTGCCGTCTCTTGCAATCAAACAATCAAAACCAGAAATGCACTTACTGTTTTGCAAATGACAAGGATGATTCGAGAAATGCTCCACTCATCACTCTCAGGTCACTCCGCTGCACACGTCTGATCACTTCTTTGTCACCCCCGACCTCACCGCTCCAGACAACGCAGATGTCTTACCGCTGGTCACTTTCCGGCGCTACCTACGGTCCCTCCCTCCTGCTTTTCCTCTGCTGTCTTGTCTGCACTCCCCCCCTCTGAGGAGCTCTCTCTTTTGAATACCAACAGTGCCAAAGACAATCTGTGTTCCACGCTTACATCCTGCTTGGACAACATATGCCCTCTTACATCTGGACCAGCCCGTGCATCCCTGTCTGCCCCCTGGTTATCGGATGTACCACGTGAGCATCGCACCAGCCTCCGGTCAGCTGAGAGAAAATGACACAAGTCAAAAGACCATACTGACCTCTCTCTCTCTACTTTCTCCGTTGACGTCACCTCTGCAAAAACTGATTATAACCACTCGAAGATCAGCAACTCTCCTGACTCTCGTACACTCTTAAAAACCTTCTCTGCTCTCCTCTGTCCGCCTGCTCCCACACCTTCATCGGAGTTAACGGCTGATGATTTTGCATCGTTCTTCGTAAAGAAAACTACCGACATCAACAGCCAATTTTCTACACCACCATCACCCGCCTTTTCTCCTATGTCTGAAGATGATGTTTCCAAGGTCATTGGTTCCAACCACCCTACCACCTGCCCACTGGATCCCATCCCCACCCATCTCCTCCATGCCATCTCTCCAGCAGTTGTGCCTGGTCTGACCCGCATCATCAACTCTTTGCTCACCACTGGGACATTTCCCACTGCTTTCAAAGAGGCCTGCATCACACCGCTACTGAAGAAACTCACTCTCAACCTTATACTGCTAGAACACTACAGGCCGGTGTAGTGTGTGAAAATGCATATCTTCCGTCAAAATGTAGATGACTGATTTTAACCTCTTATTATTTTCTGTCTTCTTAAAAAATTATTTTTTTACTTACCTCACTATTCTTAGCTTTGTATACTGTGCTAGGCTTTAATGGACTGGATTTAATTAACTTATGCCTTTTGTTGCCTATATTGTTATAATTGCTTCCAATGTTTCCTTGTCTGTAAGTCGCTTTGGATAAAAACGTCTGCTAAATGATGTTGTGGAATTTTCTTATTCCTTAATCAAGGTGAGTCAATTTTGACAAACGCAATATACAGAGACATCAAGTACTTTGCAAAGTATTTTATTGTCGTTTAATCTGCATCATGAGCAATGAGCATGGTGCAGAGCAAAGGCGCTCTTTCCTCCTGCACCCAGAGTATATATATGATTAAAAACGTGACACCCCCTCCCTTTGCCCCCTAACAAGAATCCTGAGCTGGTTTACGGGAAGTTCCGTTATTCCAAACAGAACATCTTGGCCTCTGCTCGAGGGCAAAGGCAGAGTGGTATGACGTGTTTAGAGAAAAACATGATAACATTAGAAAAGAAAACATAGATAAACACTTCGTAAACATATAGACAGACACATCAAGAAGCTAGACTAGAAAATTTCCATTACATTCCCCCCTTTTATCATATATGATAACCAAAATCTTTATACTTTGACCATGTAAGATGAGCAACGCCCTTTCTCTTACAGGTTTCATTCTTCTATCTAAACAGTTCTTAAAATCCCACTAGAATTGGTAACACCACCTGCTTCAGCCCCACTCCCCAACTTTAGCTATTCCACCTTTTCAACAGACTGTTAGTCATATCATCCGGTTCCCTGATAATTTAAATTTTTCTGAGTTAGAGCTAGTCTTTTTCCTTTTTATTTGGCCGTTCCAGGGGACATAATTGCCCACATTTTCAAATTTTGTTGCCTTATCCAGAACATCAACTGAGGTACACGTACCTCTACACAAATACATATTTGTTCCCCAGTACCTAGCAGAATTAGGGTAACACTGTCCCTCCCCATACCATTTTATTAAACTTGGAATATAGTGTTAGACAGAAACAAAATTCTATAATCTCTAATTTCTCAGGGTTCGATGTGTCCCCGACTCGAACAGTTGATTCCCTTTGCGAGCACCAATAGTGCCCCTCCTGTCGCTTCAGTCAGCACGACCATTGCGAAGAGCCATACGGTTGGAGTTGCCCCTCCTTGGACACCTTTTTGATGTGGGAGGTGTGTCTTTCCCACGACTTCCTCCTGAAATCTTTGACTACTTGGAAGTCTCCTGGCTGGAAGCTGTGGAATGATTTGTCAGCTCCGTTTGCTACTGCTCCTTTGACCTGCACAAATATTTTGAGAGCAAAAACACAAAAACACATTGCTTGTAACATCCCCCCTTTTGACGCGTGGTCTAGGCCATGCGTCAAAATCGCAAAAGCAGGGAAAGAATGTTTTGGCAAACAGGTGAGGCCATTTGGGCCTCCCCAAACATTGTCAGTGTATTTACATGAGCACTCCTTCCAGAGTGCACGCTCAGCTGGTTCTGCAAAATGTTTGCATCTCTGCAAGAGAAAGAGTTTTGTTAGTGATTTCTGGAGAAAATCTGTCTGTCTCTGATGTTGCTTGCTTTGCTGCAAGGTCAGCCGTCGGCTTCCTGCAAAAAAAATTTTTCAGATACAAAAGTGTGTGCGTCACAGTTACACACAACAATGGCTGATGGGAGAAGAAGGGCAGATAGCATATCAGCAACCTATGTGTGATTAAGAATGTTTTTACCATCATCTTTTACAAAGTTTCTGTGTTTCCACAGTGTGCCAAAATCATGAGTTATACCAAATGTATATCTACTATCTGTGTGAATGTCTACATTTTTATTCTTTGCTAATTCCCATGCGCGTGTGAGTGCAATGAGCTCTGCTGTCTGAGCAGAGAAATGGTCCCTAAAAATGATATCAATTGCTTCTTTGCTTTTGGACTTGCGATGTCTGTAATTGCAGACACGCTTTGCGGACAGCTGTCTGCCGCGGTCAGTATTTTCGTGACCCAAAAAACAAACAACTTGTTTTGCCAGCTGGACTTTGGAGACATTTACTTTGTGTTTTTTTTTTCTCTTATCTTTTAAACTGGAAACAAAGGCCTGCGCACCGGTAAATTTGGACATGGCACAACTATGCCTCTTTTTTCTTTTTTTATCTTTTTAAACTCATTAAATATTGGCCTAATGCCATTGAGGTCTTCTGATTTGAGGCTTCTGTTTTGAGGGGGAATTGCTGTTTGCGTGGATGGAAATTACCCTTGGGCGTTATCACAACAGGTTCACAGTTCCTAATCAACCCAACATAATATTTTCCTGTTCCCCAAAGTTGTATGGGCACCTTCCCAAAATTTCTTCATTAATCTTTTTGTGTGTGAAAACACTTCAAGTCCCCTTGTTGCTGACAGACAGGCATGATTCTCACGATGGGCGTGCAACAAATTTGAATATTGCATGTCGTCCCTTTTAACCCATTCTATGGCGTGCGCATATTTGGCAGCAAAACACCCACAGCTCCCCACACCATTGCAATCAACGTCATGAGGCTCTGTGAGGCAATACATTCTACATCATACTTACGTAATTCAATATTACATCGTACAGCTGTACGAGCGCTGCACACGGGTCGTGTTGGTATCATGCTCAATCTGTCATCATACACATTATGACTCTGCACAGCAAATCAATCGGGCAGCAGTCAGACATGAGAAACCTGTGTTGAAATTTGACACTCCCCAACTCGCATTGCACCCTTTTGACATAAATTATTCTACATTAGAGCCACTAGCATTTAGGGAAAACACAGCTAGTTTAGACTCTGGCAAATTTAAACACTTCTTGTGAATCACAGTAGGCTATTTGTTGCCCCTGAATCTATCAAAAAATCAAGCAGTTTGTTGCACACGAGCATTGTGCATTTTAGCAAAGTTCAGAAAGCGTTTTCATTCATCATGGAATGTGAGCTAAGCAGATCTTCATTGCATACAGTAGGAAAAAGCATTTCTTCATTGCATATTATTGAGATTATGATGTTTTATGTATTATAAATTCATGTTTACTGTCAAATATATGTCCATGCTGTGCTGGGTTTTTTGTCTTGAAAACTAGTTGGCAGAAGTGTGTAACACGAGCTCTGAGGTATGCAGAAGCAGGGTCTCAGATAACAAGTGTGTGTGTGCGTCAATCGCATCTCTCGGCAGGACCGGCTATTTTCAAAATGTTTTGCAGGGGCCAATAGTTGGGGGAGAATGGAGTCAGATTAACATGTCCCGAGGTGATTGGTTCCGGAGGATTGAACGCCCGCCCGATGAAGGGGAGGAGCCCGAAGAGAGAATCGACGTCACATATTTTATAAATACTTGTAACCTGGAAGTGTGTATTCAGTTGTTCGGCTCATGTATATGTTTGAGAGACAACCCCAGCTGGAAGAAGCTTTTACATCTGATAATAAATTCTACTTAAACTTATTGGGAAAAACGATCTCTTTGACTTTTCTTCAAATTTTTGAACACGCAGGACTCGAGTTTCGAAAGGGAAATCATACTCACCCCCCTCGGAATGATGCCTCACCTCCTCACTTCCATCTACCTTTTCTCTTGACCTCCGCGATCTCAGAGGCTCAGGACAATCATTTCGCCAGTGCCCCGTCTTTCCGCAATTGAAACATTTCTCTGGATCATAGGTGCTAGAGGGTTTAAAACCTCCTCTTCCACGTCCACGCCACTGACCTCCTCTCTTCCCGTTTCCTCTTCCTCCATGCTCTACTCCGATATTCATTAGAGCCATGTGGAGTTCTTTATCTTGTGTGTTTTTCTTCTGAAGCTCTTTCTTGCCTGTTTGTCTTTCGGCGTGTACAGCATGACGGACGATCTCGCTTATTCTCGCACGATCTGGCTCGATGCACGATTTTTCCACTTCTCGTCTCAGCTCTTCTCTGAGATTCGCAGAAAAGTGGATCTGAGATGTCCTATGAACGGACCAATGTCCGGTCCGTCTGAATCAGGTTGAAGTCCAGAATGTTCTTTAAATACTTCCTCCACAGGCCATTTACCCTGTAACTTTCTTAGGTCAGATGGTTTCAGTTTGACTTTCAACAGTCTCTCTAATTTTTTCATTGAGGGTGAGAATTCTTTGCAAAATGTCAAAAGTTCTTTATACGTCGGTGCTGGTTGCGCTCTTTCCTGCTTTTGACACACCACGGGCTGTGGCATGTCTGGCACTGGTGCTGGTGGAGACACTGGTGGGGGCACTGGAGCTGCCTCAATCGGGTTCAGATGTCGGTGAGGAGGGACACAATCATCCTCCGGTTGGTGTTTGTAACAAGTCATAGATGGGGGTAAAGAAGACAGAGGGGTTAAATCATTATATTCAAGCAAAACAGGGTACAATGGAGTTTTCGGTGGTGGCAGTGCTTCCAATGCCTTTTCTTTAAAAACATAGTCACGTCTATTTGCTTCCCTCTCCCATAACTCGAAACATTTACACGCTTCATCATATTTTTCCCTTTCTTTTTTGGACATTTTAAATATGTCTTTTTTCCCCATATGTTCTCTTATTTTCTCTAATTTTGTGGTACTAAATGTACCGTTTTCTGGAAAGTTAGCTTTTTCTATTAAATAGGGTACACCTTGTAAACTTCCCGTTCCCCAATTTTTCCTCATTTCTCTGTATGTTGGTTTATCCATATCATTTCTTAGTAGTCCCCCAGACTGTTTAGAATCTCTCTCGATTCTGAGTAGTCTCCCCTCTTTAACCAGACTGTTTTAAGCAGTCCCCCAGACTGTTTAGAATCTCTCGATTCTGAGTAGTCTCCCCTCTTTAACCAGACTGTTTTAAGCAGTCCCCCAGACTGTTTAGCGCTAAGTAGTCTCCCCTTTTGTTCCAGACTGTTCAGAAATCTATCTGACTCACCACTTTTCCTTTTTGTGCCTTGCACTGAGTTCTTTTGGGATCACGTCAGCTTGGGGTCCGGAGTAGAGTTCTCTCGTCCCTGTATGGGGTTAGAGCTGGATTTGCTATGTCCAGGATGATCAGTCAACTCTAGTCCGTTCTCCGTCAGCCTTGTGATCCCATACTTCGTCGCCAAATTGTTGTGGAATTTTCTTATTCCTTAATCAAGGTGAGTCAATTTTGACAAACGCAATATACAGAGACATCAAGTACTTTGCAAAGTATTTTATTGTCGTTTAATCTGCATCATGAGCAATGAGCATGGTGCAGAGCAAAGGCGCTCTTTCCTCCTGCACCCAGAGTATATATATGATTAAAAACGTGACACCCCCTCCCTTTGCCCCCTAACAAGAATCCCGAGCTGGTTTACGGGAAGTTCCGTTATTCCAAACAGAACATCTTGGCCTCTGCTCGAGGGCAAAGGCAGAGTGGTATGACGTATTTAGAGAAAAACATGATAACATTAGAAAAGAAAACATAGATAAACACTTCGTAAACATATAGACAAACACATCAAGAAGCTAGACTAGAAAATTTCCATTACAATGACTAAATGTAAATTTTATGAAATGTGTAATGTCATGTGTAATGTGTAATGTGTAGTGTGTGGCCTTGAAATTTTAGCATGTCTACGTAATCATGAATAAATGCTTCTTGAGACACACAGTGTTGCTTCTTTGCATGCATCAAATGAATTGTTTCTGGCTATATGCATCCTTGCATTAGTTTGAGAGGGGTGGAAATGGGACACTTGGGTGAAACAAAACTGCCCGATCTCTGATCCGATTTGAAATTCTCAAAACTTCTTGTTCAATCCTTACATCCTTGTGTCACGTGTGCACATCAAACAAGCATTTTCTAATTTCTTTGAACAAGTTGCAAGTGCTTTGGTACATCCATGCAAATGATTATGACAAAATTCTGTGCAGATTCCTACATTATCAATTGCTTATGTCATGTTGATCAAAAATGCATTATAATGGGTCGCTGTAGAATAGTATAATCCCCACGACATTTAAGCACTAGTTTTACAATATACAGTAAGTATACTTTAAGTAAACGGTGGCATTTTATTTTACTCAATTTAGTGTTTTGCATTGCTATATTCTTTCCACATAGGACTGCAAGACAACTTCACTGTGTTGCAGACGGCCCCTTTTCACACCTAAACAGTCTTTTGACACTCTCTACAAAGTACGTGTTAGTTTGGGACAATGTCAGTTTCCATCGCTCCAACATCATCAGGCAATGGTTTGCGACCCACAACAGGATGCTGGTGGAGTTCCTCTCACCCAACTCAACCACGTTGAGGAATTTTTCTCAGCATGAAGATTAAAAGTATATGATCGCCAGCCGCATACACAGATGACCCTTCTGGCTGCCATGGATGTAACGTGTGATGACATCACAGCTGAAGCCTGCAGAGGCTAGATTAGACACTCTAAAGGATGATTGTCACGCTGTATCGCAAGAGAAGATATTTGTTGTGATGTGGATGAGAATCCGTTGCCCAAAAGACAGGAACGTCAGGAGGTGTAGGAAGACTGCACTGTAATTCCACTGCACTGCATGTACAGTTTTCCCTAAGGAGATTGTCTTATGTTCAGATTTCTACATTTGTTTGTGCTATGCAGTGCTGTCTTTTCCTGTCTGCATCACAATGACACTGTCTGTCAATAAATTATTGTACAAACAGTAAAAGCGTTAACGTGAATCATGTGCCGTCTCTTGCAATCAAACAATCAAAACCAGAAATGCACTTACTGTTTTGCAAATGACAAGGATGATTCGAGAAATGCTCCACTCATCACTCTCAGGTCACTCTGCTGCACAAGTCTGATCACTTCTTTGTCACCCCCGACCTCACCGCTCCAGACAACGCAGATGTCTTACCGCTGGTGACTTTCCGGCTCTACCTACGGTTCCTCCCTCCTGCTTTTCGTCTGCTGTCTTGTCTGCACTCCCCCCCTCTGAGGAGCTCTCTCTTTTGAATACCAACAGTGCCACAGACACTCTGTGTTCCACGCTTACATCCTGCTTGGACAACATATGCCCTCTTACATCTGGACCAGCCCGTGCATCCCTGTCTGCCCCCTGGTTATCGGATGTACCACGTGAGCATCGCACCAGCCTCCGGTCAGCTGAGAGAAAATGGCACAAGTCAAAAGACCATACTGACCTCTCTCTCTCTACTTTCTCCGTTGACGTCACCTCTGCAAAAACTGATTATAACCACTCGAAGATCAGCAACTCTCCTGACTCTCGCACACTCTTAAAAACCTTCTCTGCTCTCCTCTGTCCGCCTGCTCCCACACCTTCATCAGAGTTAAAGGCTGATGATTTTGCATCGTTCTTCGTAAAGAAAACTACCGCTATCAACAGCCAATTTTCTACGCCACCATCACCCGCCTTTTCTCCTATGTCTGAAGATGATGTTTCCAAGGTCATTGGTTCCAACCACCCTACCACCTGCCCACTGGATCCCATCCCCACCCATCTCCTCTATGCCATCTCTCCAGCAGTTGTGCCTGGTCTGACCCGCATCATCAACTCTTTGCTCACCACTGGGACATTTCCCACTGCTTTCAAAGAGGCCTGCATCACACCGCTACTGAAGAAACTCACTCTCAACCTTACACTGCTAGAACACTACAGGCCGGTGTAGTGTGTGAAAATGCATATCTTCCGTCAAAATGTAGATGACTGATTTTAACCTCTTATTATTTTCTGTCTTCTTAAAAAATTATTTTTTTACTTACCTCACTATTCTTAGCTTTGTATGCTGTGCTAGGCTTTAATGGACTGGATTTAATTAACTTATGCATTTTGTTGCCTATATTGTTATAATTGCTTCCAATCTTTCCTCGTCTATAAGTCGCTTTGGATAAAAACGTCTGCTAAATGACTAAATGTAAATTTTATGAAATGTGTAATGTCATGTGTAATGTGTAATGTGTAGTGTGTGGCCTTGAAATTTTAGCATGTCTACGTAATCATGAATAAATGCTTCTTGAGACACACAGTGTTGCTTCTTTGCATGCATCAAATGAATTGTTTCTGGCTATATGCATCCATGCATTAGTTTGAGAGGGGTGGAAATGGGACACTTGGGTGAAACAAAACTGCCCCAAAAGTACCCCCCCCCCCCACTTTAAATACAGTTTTTTCTAAGTCAATTTGGTACATTTCTCCGATCCGATTTGAAATTCTCAAAACATCTTGTTCAATCCTTACATCCTTGTGTCACGTGTGCACATCAAACAAGCATTTTCTCATTTCTTTGAACAAGTTGCAAATGCTTTGGTACATCCATGCAAATGATTATGACAAAATTCTGTGCAGATTCCTACATTATCAATTGCTTATGTCATGTTGATCAAAATGCATTATAATGGGTCTCTGTAGAATAGTATAATCCCCACGACATTTAAGCACTAGTTTTACAATATACAGTAAGTATACTTTAAGTAAACGGTGGCATTTTATTTTACTCAATTTAGTGTTTTGCATTGCTATATTCTTTCCACATAGGACTGCAAGACAACTTCACTGTGTTGCAGACGGCCCCTTTTCACACCTAAACAGTCTTTTGACACTCTCTACAGGGATCACATCCCTGAACAAGAGAGGGGGCAGATTGGAGATGACCTGCCAAAGTACGTGTTAGTTTGGGACAATGTCAGTTTCCATCGCTCCAACATCATCAGGCAATGGTTTGCGGCCCACAACAGGATGCTGGTGGAGTTCCTCTCACCCTACTCAACCCCGTTGAGGAATTTTTCTCAGCATGAAGATTAAAAGTATATGATGGCCAGCCGCATACACAGATGACCCTTCTGGCTGCCATGGATGTAACGTGTGATGACATCACAGCTGATGCCTGCAGAGGCTGGATTAGACACTCTGAAAGATGATTTTCACGCTGTATCGCAAGAGAAGATATTTGTTGTGATGTGGATGAGAATCCGTTGCCCAAAAGACAGGAACGTCAGGAGGTGTAGGAAGACTGCACTGTAATTCCACTGCACTGCATGTACAGTTTTCCCAAAGGAGATTGTCTTATGTTCAGATTTCTACATTTGTTTGTGCTATGCAGTGCTGTCTTTTCCTGTCTGCATCACAATGACACTGTCTGTCAATAAATTATTGTACAAACAGTAAAAGCGTTAACGTGAATCATGTGCCGTCTCTTGCAATCAAACAATCAAAACCAGAAATGCACTTACTGTTTTGCAAATGACAAGGATGATTCGAGAAATGCTCCACTCATCACTCTCAGGTCACTCCGCTGCACACGTCTGATCACTTCTTTGTCACCCCCGACCTCACCGCTCCAGACAACGCAGATGTCTTACCGCTGGTCACTTTCCGGCGCTACCTACGGTCCCTCCCTCCTGCATTTCCTCTGCTGTCTTGTCTGCACTCCCCCCCTCTGAGGAGCTCTCTCTTTTGAATACCAACAGTGCCACAGACACTCTGTGTTCCACGCTTACATCCTGCTTGGACAACATATGCCCTCTTACATCTGGACCAGCCCGTGCATCCCTGTCTGCCCCCTGGTTATCGGATGTACCACGTGAGCATCGCACCAGCCTCCGGTCAGCTGAGAGAAAATGGCACAAGTCAAAAGACCATACTGACCTCTCTCTCTCTACTTTCTCCGTTGACGTCACCTCTGCAAAAACTGATTATAACCACTCGAAGATCAGCAACTCTCCTGACTCTCGCACACTCTTAAAAACCTTCTCTGCTCTGCTCTGTCCGCCTGCTCCCACACCTTCATCGGAGTTAACGGCTGATGATTTTGCATCGTTCTTCGTAAAGAAAACTACCGCCATCAACAGCCAATTTTCTACGCCACCATCACCCGCCTTTTCTCCTATGTCTGAAGATGATGTTTCCAAGGTCATTGGTTCCAACCACCCTACCACCTGCCCACTGGATCCCATCCCCACCCATCTCCTCTATGCCATCTCTCCAGCAGTTGTGCCTGGTCTGACCCGCATCATCAACTCTTTGCTCACCACTGGGACATTTCCCACTGCTTTCAAAGAGGCCTGCATCACACCGCTACTGAAGAAACTCACTCTCAACCTTACACTGCTAGAACACTACAGGCCGGTGTAGTGTGTGAAAATGCATATCTTCCGTCAAAATGTAGATGACTGATTTTAACCTCTTATTATTTTCTGTCTTCTTAAAAAATTATTTTTTTACTTACCTCACTATTCTTAGCTTTGTATACTGTGCTAGGCTTTAATGGACTGGATTTAATTAACTTATGCATTTTGTTGCCTATATTGTTATAATTGCTTCCAATGTTTCCTCGTCTGTAAGTCGCTTTGGATAAAAACGTCTGCTAAATGACTAAATGTAAATTTTATGAAATGTGTAATGTCATGTGTAATGTGTAATGTGTAGTGTGTGGCCTTGAAATTTTAGCATGTCTACGTAATCATGAATAAATGCTTCTTGAGACACACAGTGTTGCTTCTTTGCATGCATCAAATGAATTGTTTCTGGCTATATGCATCCATGCATTAGTTTGAGAGGGGTGGAAATGGGACACTTGGGTGAAACAAAACTGCCCCAAAAGTACCCCCCCCACTTTAAATACAGTTTTTTCTAAGTCAATTTGGTACATTTCTCAGATCCGATTTGAAATTCTCAAAACTTCTTGTTCAATCCTTACATCCTTGTGTCACGTGTGCACATCAAACAAGCATTTTCTCATTTCTTTGAACAAGTTGCAAATGCTTTGGTACATCCATGCAAATGATTATGACAAAATTCTGTGCAGATTCCTACATTATCAATTGCTTATGTCATGTTGATCAAAATGAATTATAATGGGTCTCTGTAGAATAGTATAATCCCCACGACATTTAAGCACTAGTTTTACAATATACAGTAAGTATACTTTAAGTAAACGGTGGCATTTTATTTTACTCAATTTAGTGTTTTGCATTGCTATATTCTTTCCACATAGGACTGCAAGACAACTTCACTGTGTTGCAGACGGCCCCTTTTCACACCTAAACAGTCTTTTGACACTCTCTACAGGGATCTCATCCCTGAACAAGAGAGGGGGCAGATTGGAGATGACCTGCCAAAGTACGTGTTAGTTTGGGACAATGTCAGTTTCCATCGCTCCAACATCATCAGGCAATGGGTTGCAGCCCACAACAGGATGCTGGTGGAGTTCCTCTCACCCTACTCAACCCCGTTGAGGAATTTTTCTCAGCATGAAGATTAAAAGTATATGATGGCCAGCCGCATACACAGATGACCCTTCTGGCTGCCATGGATGTAATGTGTGATGACATCACAGCTGATGCCTGCAGAGGCTGGATTAGCCACTCTGAAAGATGATTTTCACGCTGTATCGCAAGAGAAGATATTTGTTGTGATGTGGATGAGAATCCGTTGCCCAAAAGACAGGAACGTCAGGAGGTGTAGGAAGACTGCACTGTAATTCCACTGCACTGCATGTACAGTTTTCCCTAAGGAGATTGTCTTATGTTCAGATTTCTACATTTGTTTGTGCTATGCAGTGCTGTCTTTTCCTGTCTGCATCACAATGACACTGTCTGTCAAGAAATTATTGTACAAACAGTAAAAGCGTTAACGTGAATCATGTGCCGTCTCTTGGAATCAAACAATCAAAACCAGAAATGCACTTACTGTTTTGCAAATGACAAGGATGATTCGAGAAATGCTCCACTCATCACTCTCAGGTCACTCCGCTGCACACGTCTGATCACTTCTTTGTCACCCCCGACCTCACCGCTCCAGACAACGCAGATGTCTTACCGCTGGTCACTTTCCGGCGCTACCTACGGTCCCTCCCTCCTGCTTTTCCTCTGCTGTCTTGTCTGCACCCCCCCCTCTGAGGAGCTCTCTCTTTTGAATACCAACAGTGCCACAGACACTCTGTGTTCCACGCTTACATCCTGCTTGGACAACATATGCCCTCTTACATCTGGACCAGCCCGTGCATCCCTGTCTGCCCCCTGGTTATCGGATGTACCACGTGAGCATCGCACCAGCCTCCGGTCAGCTGAGAGAAAATGGCACAAGTCAAAAGACCATACTGACCTCTCTCTCTCTACCAGTCTCTTCTCTCTACTTTCTCCGTTGACGTCACCTCTGCAAAAACTGATTATAACCACTCGAAGATCAGCAACTCTCCTGACTCTCGCACACTCTTAAAAACCTTCTCTGCTCTCCTCTGTCCGCCTGCTCCCACACCTTCATCGGAGTTAACGGCTGATGATTTTGCATCGTTCTTCGTAAAGAAAACTACCGCCATCAACAGCCAATTTTCTACGCCACCATCACCCGCCTTTTCTCCTATGTCTGAAGATGATGTTTCCAAGGTCATTGGTTCCAACCACCCTACCACCTGCCCACTGGATCCCAGCCCCACCCATCTCCTCCATGCCATCTCTCCAGCAGTTGTGCCTGGTCTGACCCGCATCATCAACTCTTTGCTCACCACTGGGACATTTCCCACTGCTTTCAAAGAGGCCTGCATCACACCGCTACTGAAGAAACTCACTCTCAACCTTACACTGCTAGAACACTACAGGCCGGTGTAGTGTGTGAAAATGCATATCTTCCGTCAAAATGTACATGACTGATTTTAACCTCTTATTATTTTCTGTCTTCTTAAAAAATTATTTTTTTACTTACCTCACTATTCTTAGCTTTGTATACTGTGCTAGGCTTTAATGGACTGGATTTAATTAACTTATGCATTTTGTTGCCTATATTGTTATAATTGCTTCCAATGATTCCTCGTCTGTAAGTCGCTTTGGATAAAAACGTCTGCTAAATGACTAAATTTAATTTTTATGAAATGTGTAATGTCATGTGTAATTTGTAATGTGTAGTGTGTGGCCTTGAAATTTTAGCATGTCTACGTAATCATGAATAAATGCTTCTTGAGACACACAGTGTTGCTTCTTTGCATGCATCAAATGAATTGTTTCTGGCTATATGCATCCATGCATTAGTTTGAGAGGGGTGGAAATGGGACACTTGGGTGAAACAAAACTGCCCCAAAAGTACCCCCCCCACTTTAAATACAGTTTTTTCTAAGTCAATTTGGTACATTTCTCTGATCCGATTTGAAATTCTCAAAACTTCTTGTTCAATCCTTACATCCTTGTGTCACGTGTGCACATCAAACAAGCATTTTCTCATTTCTTTGAACAAGTTGCAAATGCTTTGGTACATCCATGCAAATGATTATGACAAAATTCTGTGCAGATTCCTACATTATCAATTGCTTATGTCATGTTGATCAAAATGCATTATAATGGGTCTCTGTAGAATAGTATAATCCCCACGACATTTAAGCACTAGTTTTACAATATACAGTAAGTATACTTTTAGTAAACGGTGGCATTTTATTTTACTCAATTTAGTGTTTTGCATTGCTATATTCTTTCCACATAGGACTGCAAGACAACTTCACTGTGTTGCAGACGGCCCCTTTTCACACCTAAACAGTCTTTTGACACTCTCTACAGGGATCTCATCCCTGAACAAGAGAGGGGGCGGATTGGAGATGACCTGCCAAAGTACGTGTTAGTTTGGGACAATGTCAGTTTCCATCGCTCCAACATCATCAGGCAATGGTTTGCGGCCCACAACAGGATGCTGGTGGAGTTCCTCTCACCCTACTCAACCCCGTTGAGGATTTTTTCTCAGCATGAAGATTAAAAGTATATGATGACCAGCCGCATACACAGATGACCCTTCTGGCTGCCATGGATGTAACGTGTGATGACATCACAGCTGATGCCTGCAGAGGCTGGATTAGACACTCTGAAAGATGATTTTCACGCTGTATCGCAAGAGAAGAAATTTGTTGTGATGTGGATGAGAATCCGTTGCCCAAAAGACAGGAACGTCAGGAGGTGTAGGAAGACTGCACTGTAATTCCACTGCACTGCATGTACAGTTTTCCCTAAGGAGATTGTCTTATGTTCAGATTTCTACATTTGTTTGTGCTATGCAGTGCTGTCTTTTCCTGTCTGCATCACAATGACACTGTCTGTCAATAAATTATTGTACAAACAGTAAAAGCGTTAACGTGAATCATGTGCCGTCTCTTGCAATCAAACAATCAAAACCAGAAATGCACTTACTGTTTTGCAAATGACAAGGATGATTCGAGAAATGCTCCACTCATCACTCTCAGGTCACTCTGCTGCACAAGTCTGATCACTTCTTTGTCACCCCCGACCTCACCGCTCCAGACAACGCAGATGTCTTACCGCTGGTCACTTTCCGGCTCTACCTACGGTTCCTCCCTCCTGCTTTTCGTCTGCTGTCTTGTCTGCACTCCCCCCCTCTGAGGAGCTCTCTCTTTTGAATACCAACAGTGCCACAGACACTCTGTGTTCCACGCTTACATCCTGCTTGGACAACATATGCCCTCTTACATCTAGACCAGCCCGTGCATCCCTGTCTGCCCCCTGGTTATCGGATGTACCACGTGAGCATCGCACCAGCCTCCGGTCAGCTGAGAGAAAATGGCACAAGTCAAAAGACCATACTGACCTCTCTCTCTCTACTTTCTCCGTTGACGTCACCTCTGCAAAAACTGATTATAACCACTCGAAGATCAGCAACTCTCCTGACTCTCGCACACTCTTAAAAACCTTCTCTGCTCTCCTCTGTCCGCCTGCTCCCACACCTTCATCGGAGTTAACGGCTGATGATTTTGCATCGTTCTTCGTAAAGAAAACTACCGCCATCAACAGCCAATTTTCTACGCCACCATCACCCGCCTTTTCTCCTATGTCTGAAGATGATGTTTCCAAGGTCATTGGTTCCAACCACCCTACCACCTGCCCACTGGATCCCATCCCCACCCATCTCCTCCATGCCATCTCTCCAGCAGTTGTGCCTGGTCTGACCCGCATCATCAACTCTTTGCACACCACTGGGACATTTCCCACTGCTTTCAAAGAGGCCTGCATCACACCGCAACTGAAGAAACTCACTCTCAACCTTACACTGCTAGAACACTACAGGCCGGTGTAGTGTGTGAAAATGCATATCTTCCGTCAAAATGTAGATGACTGATTTTAACCTCTTATTATTTTCTGTCTTCTTAAAAAATTATTTTTTTACTTACCTCACTATTCTTAGCTTTGTATACTGTGCTAGGCTTTAATATACTGGATTTAATTAACTTATGCATTTTGTTGCCTATATTGTTATAATTGCTTCCAATGTTTCCTCGTCTGTAAGTCGCTTTGGATAAAAACGTCTGCTAAATGACTAAATGTAAATTTTATGAAATGTGTAATGTCATGTGTAATGTGTAATGTGTAGTGTGTGGCCTTGAAATTTTAGCATGTCTACGTAATCATGAATAAATGCTTCTTCAGACACACAGTGTTGCTTCTTTGCATGCATCAAATGAATTGTTTCTGGCTATATGCATCCATGCATTAGTTTGAGAGGGGTGGAAATGGGACACTTGGGTGAAACAAAACTGCCCCAAAAGTACCCCCCCCACTTTAAATAGAGTTTTTTCTAAGTCAATTTGGTACATTTCTCTGATCCGATTTGAAATTCTCAAAACTTCTTGTTCAATCCTTACATCATTGTGTCACGTGTGCACATCAAACAAGCATTTTCTCATTTCTTTGAACAAGTTGCAAATGCTTTGGTTCATCCATGCAAATGATTATGACAAAATTCTGTGCAGATTCCTACATTATCAATTGCTTATGTCATGTTGATCAAAATGCATTAAAATGGGTCTCTGTAGAATAGTATAATCCCCACGACATTTAAGCACTAGTTTTACAATATACAGTAAGTATACTTTAAGTAAACAGTGGCATTTTATTTTACTCAATTTAGTGTTTTGCATTGCTATATTCTTTCCACATAGGACTGCAAGACAACTTCACTGTGTTGCAGACGGCCCCTTTTCACACCTAAACAGTCTTTTGACACTCTACAGGGATCTCATCCCTGAACAAGAGAGGGGGCAGATTGGAGATGACCTGCCAAAGTACGTGTTAGTTTGGGACAATGTCAGTTTCCATCGCTCCAACATCATCAGGCAATGGTTTGCGGCCCACAACAGGATGCTGGTGGAGTTCCTCTCACCCTACTCAACCACGTTGAGGAATTTTTCTCAGCATGAAGATTAAAAGTATATGATCGCCAGCCGCATACACAGATGACCCTTCTGGCTGCCATGGATGTAACGTGTGATGACATCACAGCTGATGTCTGCAGAGGCTGGATTAGACACTCTGAAAGATGATTTTCACGCTGTATCGCAAGAGAAGATATTTGTTGTGATGTGGATGAGAATCCGTTGCCCAAAAGACAGGAACGTCAGGAGGTGTAGGAAGACTGCACTGTAATTCCACTGCACTGCATGTACAGTTTTCCCTAAGGAGATTGTCTTATGTTTAGATTTCTACATTTGTTTGTGCTATGCAGTGCTGTCTTTTCCTGTCTGCATCACAATGACACTGTCTGTCAATAAATTATTGTACAAACAGTAAAAGCGTTAACGTGAATCATGTGCCGTCTCTTGCAATCAAACAATCAAAACCAGAAATGCACTTACTGTTTTGCAAATGACAAGGATGATTCGAGAAATGCTCCACTCATCACTCTCAGGTCACTCCGCTGCACACGTCTGATCACTTCTTTGTCACCCCCGACCTCACCGCTCCAGACAACGCAGATGTCTTACCGCTGGTCACTTTCCGGCGCTACCTACGGTCCCTCCCTCCTGCTTTTCCTCTGCTGTCTTGTCTGCACTCCCCCCTCTGAGGAGCTCTCTCTTTTGAATACCAACAGTGCCACAGACACTCCGTGTTCCACGCTTACATCCTGCTTGGACAACATATGTCCTCTTACATCTGGACCAGCCCGTGCATCCCTGTCTGCCACCTGGTTATCGGATGTACCACGTGAGCATCGCACCAGCCTCCGGTCAGCTGAGAGCAAATGGCACAAGTCAAAAGACCATACTGACCTCTCTCTCTCTACTTTCTCCGTTGACGTCACCTCTGCAAAAACTGATTATAACCACTCGAAGATCAGCAACTCTCCTGACTCTCGCACACTCTTAAAAACCTTCTCTGCTCTCCTCTGTCCGCCTGCTCCCACACCTTCATCGGAGTTAACGGCTGATGATTTTGCATCGTTCTTCGTAAAGAAAACTACCGCCATCAACAGCCAATTTTCTACGCCACCATCTCCCGCCTTTTCTCCTATGTCTGAAGATGATGTTTCCAAGGTCATTGGTTCCAACCACCCTACCACCTGCCCACTGGATCCCATCCCCACCCATCTCCTCCATGCCATCTCTCCAGCAGTTGTGCCTGGTCTGACCCGCATCATCAACTCTTTGCTCACCACTGGGACATTTCCCACTGCTTTCAAAGAGGCCTGCATCACACCGCTACTGAAGAAACTCACTCTCAACCTTACACTGCTAGAACACTACAGGCCGGTGTAGTGTGTGAAAATGCATATCTTCCGTCAAAATGTAGATGACTGATTTTAACCTCTTATTATTTTCTGTCTTCTTAAAAAATTATTTTTTTACTTACCTCACTATTCTTAGCTTTGTATACTGTGCTAGGCTTTAATGGACTGGATTTAATTAACTTATGCATTTTGTTGCCAATATTGTTATAATTGCTTCCAATGTTTCCTCGTCTGTAAGTCGCTTTGGATAAAAACGTCTGCTAAATGACTAAATGTAAATTTTATGAAATGTGTAATGTCATGTGTAATGTGTAATGTGTAGTGTGTGGCCTTGAAATTTTAGCATGTCTACGTAATCATGAATAAATGCTTCTTGAGACACACAGTGTTGCTTCTTTGCATGCATCAAATGAATTGTTTCTGGCTATATGCATCCATGCATTAGTTTGAGAGGGGTGGAAATTGGACACTTGGATGAAACAAAACTGCCCCAAAAGTAACCCCCCCACTTTAAATAGAGTTTTTTCTAAGTCAATTTGGTACATTTCTCTGATCCGATTTGAAATTCTCAAAACTTCTTGTTCAATCCTTACATCATTGTGTCACGTGTGCACATCAAACAAGCATTTTCTCATTTCTTTGAACAAGTTGCAAATGCTTTGGTACATCCATGCAAATGATTATGACAAAATTCTGTGCAGATTCCTACATTATCAATTGCTTATGTCATGTTGATCAAAATGCATTATAATGGGTCTCTGTAGAATAGTATAATCCCCACGACATTTAAGCACTAGTTTTACAATATACAGTAAGTATACTTTAAGTAAACAGTGGCATTTTATTTTCCTCAATTTAGTGTTTTGCATTGCTATATTCTTTCCACATAGGACTGCAAGACAACTTCAATGTGTTGCAGACGGCCCCTTTTCACACCTAAACAGTCTTTTGACACTCTCTACAGGGATCTCATCCCTGAACAAGAGAGGGGGCAGATTGGAGATGACCTGCCAAAGTACGTGTTAGTTTGGGACATTTTCAGTTTCCATCGCTCCAACATCATCAGGCAATGGTTTGCGGCCCACAACAGGATGCTGGTGGAGTTCCTCTCACCCTACTCAACCAAGTTGAGGAATTTTTCTCAGCATGAAGATTAAAAGTATATGATCGCCAGCTGCATACACAGATGACCCTTCTGGCTGCCATGGATGTAACGTGTGATGACATCACAGCCTATGCCTGCAGAGGCTGGATTAGACACTCTGAAAGATGATTTTCACGCTGTATCGCAAGAGAAGATATTTGTTGTGATGTGGATGAGAATCCGTTGCCCAAAAGACAGGAACGTCAGGAGGTTTAGGAAGACTGCACTGTAATTCCACTGCACTGCATGTACAGTTTTCCCTAAGGAGATTGTCTTATGTTCAGATTTCTACATTTGTTTGTGCTATGCAGTGCTGTCTTTTCCTGTCTGCATCACAATGACACTGTCTGTCAATAAATTATTGTAAAAACAGTAAAAGCGTTAACGTGACTCATGTGCCGTCTCTTGCAATCAAACAATCAAAACCAGAAATGCACTTACTGTTTTGCAAAGGACAAGGATGATTCGAGAAATGCTCCACTCATCACTCTCAGTTCACTCCGCTGCACACGTCTGATCACTTCTTTGTCACCCCCGACCTCACCGCTCCAGACAACGCAGATGTCTTACCGCTGGTCACTTTCCGGCGCTACCTACGGTCCCTCCCTCCTGCTTTTCCTCTGCTGTCTTGTCTGCACTCCCCCCCTCTGTGGAGCTCTCTCTTTTGAATACCAACAGTGCCACAGACACTCTGTGTTCCACGCTTACATCCTGCTTGGACAACATATGCCCTCTTACATCTGGACCAGCCCGTGCATCCCTGTCTGCCCCCTGGTTATCGGATGTACCACGTGAGCATCGCACCAGCCTCCGGTCAGCTGAGAGAAAATGGCACAAGTCAAAAGACCATACTGACCTCTCTCTCTCTACTTTCTCCGTTGACGTCACCTCTGCAAAAACTGATTATAACCACTCGAAGATCAGCAACTCTCCTGACTCTTGCACACTCTTAAAAACCTTCTCTGCTCTCCTCTGTCCGCCTGCTCCCACACCTTCATCCGAGTTAACGGCTGATGATTTTGCATCGTTCTTCGTAATGAAAACTACCGCCATCAACAGCCAATTTTCTACGCCACCATCACCCGCCTTTTCTCCTATGTCTGAAGATGATGTTTCCAAGGTCATTGGTTCCAACCACCCTACCACCTGCCCACTGGATCCCATCCCCACCCATCTCCTCCATGCCATCTCTCCAGCAGTTGTGCCTGGTCTGACCCGCATCATCAACTCTTTGCTCACCACTGGGACATTTCCCACTGCTTTCAAAGAGGCCTGCATCACACCGCTACTGAAGAAACTCACTCTCAACCTTACACTGCTAGAACACTACAGGCCGGTGTAGTGTGTGAAAATGCATATCTTCCGTCAAAATGTAGATGACTGATTTTAACCTCTTATTATTTTCTGTCTTCTTAAAGAATTTTTTTTTTACTAACCTCACTATTCTTAGCTTTGTATACTGTGCTAGGCTTTAATGGACTGGATTTAATTAACTTATGCAATTTGTTGCCTATATTGTTATAATTGCTTCCAATGTTTCCTCGTCTGTAAGTCGCTTTGGATAAAAATGTCTGCTAAATGACTAAATGTAAATTTTATGAAATGTGTAATGTCATGTGTAATGTGTAGTGTGTGGCCTTGAAATTTTAGCATGTCTACGTAATCATGAATAAATGCTTCTTGAGACACACAGTGTTGCTTCTTTGCATGCATCAAATGAATTGTTTCTGGCTATATGCATCCATGCATTAGTTTGAGAGGGGTGGAAATGGGACACTTGGGTGAAACAAAACTGCCCCAAAAGTACCCCCCCCACTTTAAATAGAGTTTTTTCTAAGTCAATTTGGTAAATTTCTCTGATCCGATTTGAAATTCTCAAAACTTCTTGTTCAATCCTTACATCATTGTGTCACGTGTGCACATCAAACAAGCATTTTCTCATTTCTTTGAACAAGTTGCAAATGCTTTGGTTCATCCATGCAAATGATTATGACAAAATTCTGTGCAGATTCCTACATTATCAATTGCTTATGTCATGTTGATCAAAATGCATTATAATGGGTCTCTGTAGAATAGTATAATCCCCACGACATTTAAGCACTAGTTTTACAATATACAGTAAGTATACTTTAAGTAAACAGTGGCATTTTATTTTACTCAATTTAGTGTTTTGCATTGCTATATTCTTTCCACATAGGACTGCAAGACAACTTCACTGTGTTGCAAACGGCCCCTTTTCACACCTAAACAGTCTTTTGACACTCTCTACAGGGATCTCATCCCTGAACAAGAGTGGGGGCAGATTGGAGATGACCTGCCAAAGTACGTGTTAGTTTGGGACAATGTCAGTTTCCATCGCTCCAACATCATCAGGCAATGGTTTGCGGCCCACAACAGGATGCTGGTGGAGTTCCTCTCACCCTACTCAACCACGTTGAGGAATTTTTCTCAGCATGAAGATTAAAAGTATATGATCACCAGCCTTATACACAGATGACCCTTCTGGCTGCCATGGATGTAACGTGTGATGACATCACAGCTGATGTCTGCAGAGGCTGGATTAGACACTCTGAAAGATGATTTTCATGCTGTATCGCAAGAGAAGATATTTGTTGTGATGTGGATGAGAATCCGTTGCCCAAAAGACAGGAACGTCAGGAGGTGTAGGAAGACTGCACTGTAATTCCACTGCACTGCATGTACAGTTTTCCCTAAGGAGATTGTCTTATGTTTAGATTTCTACATTTGTTTGTGCTATGCAGTGCTGTCTTTTCCTGTCTGCATCACAATGACACTGTCTGTCAATAAATTATTGTACAAACAGTAAAAGCGGTAACGTGAATCATGTGCCGTCTCTTGCAATCAGACAATCAAAACCAGAAATGCACTTACTGTTTTGCAAATGACAAGGATGATTCGAGAAATGCTCCACTCATCACTCTCAGGTCACTCCGCTGCACACGTCTGATCACTTCTTTGTCACCCCCGACCTCACCGCTCCAGACAACACAGATGTCTTACCGCTGGTCACTTTCCGGCGCTACCTACGGTCCCTCCCTCCTGCTTTTCCTCTGCTGTCTTGTCTGCACTCCCCCCTCTGAGGAGCTCTCTCTTTTGAATACCAACAGTGCCACAGACACTCTGTGTTCCACGCTTACATCCTGCTTGGACAACATATGCCCTCTTACATCTGGACCAGCCCGTGCATCCCTGTCTGCCCCCTGGTTATCGGATGTACCACGTGAGCATCGCACCAGCCTCCGGTCAGCTGAGAGCAAATGGCACAAGTCAAAAGACCATACTGACCTCTCTCTCTCTACTTTCTCCGTTGACGTCACCTCTGCAAAAACTGATTATAACCACTCGAAGATCAGCAACTCTCCTGACTCTCGCACACTCTTAAAAGCCTTCTCTGCTCTCCTCTGTCCGCCTGCTCCCACACCTTCATCGGAGTTAACTGCTGATGATTTTGCATCGTTCTTCGTAAAGAAAACTACCGCCATCAACAGCCAATTTTCTACGCCACCATCACCCGCCTTTTCTCCTATGTCTGAAGATGATGTTTCCAAGGTCATTGGTTCCAACCACCCTACCACCTGCCCACTGGATCCCATCCCCACCCATCTCCTCTATGCCATCTCTCCAGCAGTTGTGCCTGGTCTGACCCGCATCATCAACTCTTTGCTCACCACTGGGACATTTCCCACTGCTTTCAAAGAGGCCTGCATCACACCGCTACTGAAGAAACTCACTCTCAACCTTACACTGCTAGAACACTACAGGCCGGTGTAGTGTGTGAAAATGCATATCTTCCGTCAAAATGTAGATGACTGATTTTAACCTCTTATTATTTTCTGTCTTCTTAAAAAATTATTTTTTTACTTACCTCACTATTCTTAGCTTTGTATACTGTGCTAGGCTTTAATGGACTGGATTTAATTAACTTATGCATTTTGTTGCCTATATTGTTATAATTGCTTCCAATGTTTCCTCGTCTGTAAGTCGCTTTGGATAAAAACGTCTGCTAAATGACTAAATGTAAATTTTATGAAATGTGTAATGTCATGTGTAATGTGTAATGTGTAGTATGTGGCCTTGAAATTTTAGCATGTCTACGTAATCATGAATAAATGCTTCTTGAGACACACAGTGTTGCTTCTTTGCATGCATCAAATGAATTGTTTCTGGCTATATGCATCCATGCATTAGTTTGAGAGGGGTGGAAATGGGACACTTGGGTGAAACAAAACTGCCCCAAAAGTACCCCCCCCACTTTAAATACAGTTTTTTCTAAGTCAATTTGGTACATTTCTCAGATCCGATTTGAAATTCTCAAAACTTCTTGTTCAATCCTTACATCCTTGTGTCACGTGTGCACATCAAACAAGCATTTTCTCATTTCTTTGAACAAGTTGCAAATGCTTTGGTACATCCATGCAAATGATTATGACAAAATTCTGTGCAGATTCCTACATTATCAATTGCTTATGTCATGTTGATCAAAATGAATTATAATGGGTCTCTGTAGAATAGTATAATCCCCACGACATTTAAGCACTAGTTTTACAATATACAGTAAGTATACTTTAAGTAAACGGTGGCATTTTATTTTACTCAATTTAGTGTTTTGCATTGCTATATTCTTTCCACATAGGACTGCAAGACAACTTCACTGTGTTGCAGACGGCCCCTTTTCACACCTAAACAGTCTTTTGACACTCTCTACAGGGATCTCATCCCTGAACAAGAGAGGGGGCAGATTGGAGATGACCTGCCAAAGTACGTGTTAGTTTGGGACAATGTCAGTTTCCATCGCTCCAACATCATCAGGCAATGGTTTGCGGCCCACAACAGGATGCTGGTGGAGTTCCTCTCACCCTACTCAACCCCGTTGAGGAATTTTTCTCAGCATGAAGATTAAAAGTATATGATGGCCAGCCGCATACACAGATGACCCTTCTGGCTGCCATGGATGTAACGTGTGATGACATCACAGCTGATGCCTGCAGAGGCTGGATTAGCCACTCTGAAAGATGATTTTCACGCTGTATCGCAAGAGAAGATATTTGTTGTGATGTGGATGAGAATCCGTTGCCCAAAAGACAGGAACGTCAGGAGGTGTAGGAAGACTGCACTGTAATTCCACTGCACTGCATGTACAGTTTTCCCTAAGGAGATTGTCTTATGTTCAGATTTCTACATTTGTTTGTGCTATGCAGTGCTGTCTTTTCCTGTCTGCATCACAATGACACTGTCTGTCAATAAATTATTGTACAAACAGTAAAAGCGGTAACGTGAATCATGTGCCGTCTCTTGCAATCAAACAATCAAAACCAAAAATGCACTTACTGTTTTGCAAATGACAAGGATGATTCGAGAAATGCTCCACTCATCACTCTCAGGTCACTCTGCTGCACAAGTCTGATCACTTCTTTGTCACCCCCGACCTCACCGCTCCAGACAACGCAGATGTCTTACCGCTGGTCACTTTCCGGCTCTACCTACGGTTCCTCCCTCCTGCTTTTCGTCTGCTGTCTTGTCTGCACTCCCCCCCTCTGAGGAGCTCTCTCTTTTGAATACCAACAGTGCCACAGACACTCTGTGTTCCACGCTTACATCCTGCTTGGACAACATATGCCCTCTTACATCTAGACCAGCCCGTGCATCCCTGTCTGCCCCCTGGTTATCGGATGTACCACGTGAGCATCGCACCAGCCTCCGGTCAGCTGAGAGAAAATGGCACAAGTCAAAAGACCATACTGACCTCTCTCTCTCTACTTTCTCCGTTGACGTCACCTCTGCAAAAACTGATTATAACCACTCGAAGATCAGCAACTCTCCTGACTCTCGCACACTCTTAAAAACCTTCTCTGCTCTCCTCTGTCCGCCTGCTCCCACACCTTCATCGGAGTTAACGGCTGATGATTTTGCATCGTTCTTCGTAAAGAAAACTACCGCCATCAACAGCCAATTTTCTACGCCACCATCACCCGCCTTTTCTCCTATGTCTGAAGATGATGTTTCCAAGGTCATTGGTTCCAACCACCCTACCACCTGCCCACTGGATCCCATCCCCACCCATCTCCTCCATGCCATCTCTCCAGCAGTTGTGCCTGGTCTGACCCGCATCATCAACTCTTTGCTCACCACTGGGACATTTCCCACTGCTTTCAAAGAGGCCTGCATCACACCGCAACTGAAGAAACTCACTCTCAACCTTACACTGCTAGAACACTACAGGCCGGTGTACTGTGTGAAAATGCATATCTTCCGTCAAAATGTAGATGACTGATTTTAACCTCTTATTATTTTCTGTCTTCTTAAAAAATTATTTTTTTACTTACCTCACTATTCTTAGCTTTGTATACTGTGCTAGGCTTTAATGGACTGGATTTAATTAACTTATGCATTTTGTTGCCAATATTGTTATAATTGCTTCCAATGTTTCCTTGTCTGTAAGTCGCTTTGGATAAAAACGTCTGCTAAATGACTAAATGTAAATTTTATGAAATGTGTAATGTCATGTGTAATGTGTAATGTGTAGTGTGTGGCCTTGAAATTTTAGCATGTCTACGTAATCATGAATAAATGCTTCTTGAGACACACAGTGTTGCTTCTTTGCATGCATCAAATGAATTGTTTCTGGCTATATGCTTCCATGCATTAGTTTGAGAGGGGTGGAAATGGGACACTTGGGTGAAACAAAACTGCCACAAAAGTAACCCCCCCACTTTAAATAGAGTATTTTCTAAGTCAATTTGGTACATTTCTCTGATCCGATTTGAAATTCTCAAAACTTCTTGTTCAATCCTTACATCATTGTGTCACGTGTGCACATCAAACAAGCATTTTCTCATTTCTTTGAACAAGTTGCAAATGCTTTGGTACATAAATGCAAATGATTATGTCAAAATTCTGTGCAGATTCCTACATTATCAATTGCTTATGTCATGTTGATCAAAATGCATTATAATGGGTCTCTGTAGAATAGTATAATCCCCACGACATTTAAGCACTAGTTTTACAATATACAGTAAGTATACTTTAAGTAAACGGTGGCATTTTATTTTACTCAATTTAGTGTTTTGCATTGCTATATTCTTTCCACATAGGACTGCAAGACAACTTCACTGTGTTGCAGACGGCCCCTTTTCACACCTAAACAGTCTTTTGACACTCTCTACAGGGATCTCATCCCTGAACAAGAGAGGGGGCAGATTGGAGATGACCTGCCAAAGTACGTGTTAGTTTGGGACAATGTCAGTTTCCATCGCTCCAACATCATCAGGCAATGGTTTGCGGCCCACAACAGGATGCTGGTGGAGTTCCTCTCACCCTACTCAACCCCGTTGAGGAATTTTTCTCAGCATGAAGATTAAAAGTATATGATGGCCAGCCGCATACACAGATGACCCTTCTGGCTGCCATGGATGTAACGTGTGATGACATCACAGCTGATGCCTGCAGAGGCTGGATTAGCCACTCTGAAAGATGATTTTCACGCTGTATCGCAAGAGAAGATATTTGTTGTGATGTGGATGAGAATCCGTTGCCCAAAAGACAGGAACGTCAGGAGGTGTAGGAAGACTGCACTGTAATTCCACTGCACTGCATGTACAGTTTTCCCTAAGGAGATTGTCTTATGTTCAGATTTCTACATTTGTTTGTGCTATGCAGTGCTGTCTTTTCCTGTCTGCATCACAATGACACTGTCTGTCAAGAAATTATTGTACAAACAGTAAAAGCGTTAACGTGAATCATGTGCCGTCTCTTGCAATCAAACAATCAAAACCAGAAATGCACTTACTGTTCTGCAAATGACAAGGATGATTCGAGAAATGCTCCACTCATCACTCTCAGGTCACTCCGCTGCACACGTCTGATCACTTCTTTGTCACCCCCGACCTAACCGCTCCAGACAACGCAGATGTCTTACCGCTGGTCACTTTCCGGCGCTACCTACGGTCCCTCCCTCCTGCTTTTCCTCTGCTGTCTTGTCTGCACCCCCCCCTCTGAGGAGCTCTCTCTTTTGAATACCAACAGTGCCACAGACACTCTGTGTTCCACGCTTACATCCTGCTTGGACAACATATGCCCTCTTACATCTGGACCAGCCCGTGCATCCCTGTCTGCCCCCTGGTTATCGGATGTACCACGTGAGCATCGCACCAGCCTCCGGTCAGCTGAGAGAAAATGGCACAAGTCAAAAGACCATACTGACCTCTCTCTCTCTACCAGTCTCTTCTCTCTACTTTCTCCGTTGACGTCACCTCTGCAAAAACTGATTATAACCACTCGAAGATCAGCAACTCTCCTGACTCTCGCACACTCTTAAAAACCTTCTCTGCTCTCCTCTGTCCGCCTGCTCCCACACCTTCATCGGAGTTAACGGCTGATGATTTTGCATCGTTCTTCGTAAAGAAAACTACCGCCATCAACAGCCAATTTTCTACGCCACCATCACCCGCCTTTTCTCCTATGTCTGAAGATGATGTTTCCAAGGTCATTGGTTCCAACCACCCTACCACCTGCCCACTGGATCCCAGCCCCACCCATCTCCTCCATGCCATCTCTCCAGCAGTTGTGCCTGGTCTGACCCGCATCATCAACTCTTTGCTCACCACTGGGACATTTCCCACTGCTTTCAAAGAGGCCTGCATCACACCGCTACTGAAGAAACTCACTCTCAACCTTACACTGCTAGAACACTACAGGCCGGTGTAGTGTGTGAAAATGCATATCTTCCGTCAAAATGTAGATGACTGATTTTAACCTCTTATTATTTTCTGTCTTCTTAAAAAATTATTTTTTTACTTACCTCACTATTCTTAGCTTTGTATACTGTGCTAGGCTTTAATGGGCTGGATTTAATTAACTTATGCATTTTGTTGCCTATATTGTTATAATTGCTTCCAATGATTCCTCGTCTGTAAGTCGCTTTGGATAAAAACGTCTGCTAAATGACTAAATTTAATTTTTTATGAAATGTGTAATGTCATGTGTAATGTGTAATGTGTAGTGTGTGTCCTTGAAATTTTAGCATGTCTACGTAATCATGAATAAATGCTTCTTGAGACACACAGTGTTGCTTCTTTGCATGCATCAAATGAATTGTTTCTGGCTATATGCATCCATGCATTAGTTTGAGAGGGGTGGAAATGGGACACTTGGGTGAAACAAAACTGCCCCAAAAGTACCCCCCCCACTTTAAATACAGTTTTTTCTAAGTCAATTTGGTACATTTGTCTGATCCGATTTGAAATTCTCAAAACTTCTGTTTCAATCCTTACATCCTTGTGTCACGTGTGCACATCAAACAAGCATTTTCTCATTTCTTTAAACAAGTTGCAAATGCTTTGGTACATCCATGCAAATGATTATGACAAAATTCTGTGCAGATTCCTACATTATCAATTGCTTATGTCATGTTGATCAAAATGCATTATAATGGGTCTCTGTAGAATAGTATAATCCCCACGACATTTAAGCACTAGTTTTACAATATACAGTAAGTATACTTTTAGTAAACGGTGGCATTTTATTTTACTCAATTTAGTGTTTTGCATTGCTATATTCTTTCCACATAGGACTGCAAGACAACTTCACTGTGTTGCAGACGGCCCCTTTTCACACCTAAACAGTCTTTTGACACTCTCTACAGGGATCTCATCCCTGAACAAGAGAGGGGGCAGATTGGAGATGACCTGCCAAAGTACGTGTTAGTTTGGGACAATGTCAGTTTCCATCGCTCCAACATCATCAGGCAATGGTTTGCGGCCCACAACAGGATGCTGGTGGAGTTCCTCTCACCCTACTCAACCCCGTTGAGGAATTTTTCTCAGCATGAAGATTAAAAGTATATGATGACCAGCCGCATACACAGATGACCCTTCTGGCTGCCATGGATGTAACGTGTGATGACATCACAGCTGATGCCTGCAGAGGCTGGATTAGACACTCTGAAAGATGATTTTCACGCTGTATCGCAAGAGAAGAAATTTGTTGTGATGTGGATGAGAATCCGTTGCCCAAAAAACAGGAACGTCAGGAGGTGTAGGAAGACTGCACTGTAATTCCACTGCACTGCATGTACAGTTTTCCCTAAGGAGATTGTCTTATGTTCAGATTTCTACATTTGTTTGTGCTATGCAGTGCTGTCTTTTCCTGTCTGCATCACAATGACACTGTCTGTCAATAAATTATTGTACAAACAGTAAAAGCGTTAACGTGAATCATGTGCAGTCTCTTGCAATCAAACAATCAAAACCAGAAATGCACTTACTGTTTTGCAAATGACAAGGATGATTCGAGAAATGCTCCACTCATCACTCTCAGGTCACTCTGCTGCACAAGTCTGATCACTTCTTTGTCACCCCCGACCTCACCGCTCCAGACAACGCAGATGTCTTACCGCTGGTCACTTTCCGGCTCTACCTACGGTTCCTCCCTCCTGCTTTTCGTCTGCTGTCTTGTCTGCACTCCCCCCCTCTGAGGAGCTCTCTCTTTTGAATACCAACAGTGCCACAGACACTCTGTGTTCCACGCTTACATCCTGCTTGGACAACATATGCCCTCTTACATCTAGACCAGCCCGTGCATCCCTGTCTGCCCCCTGGTTATCGGATGTACCACGTGAGCATCGCACCAGACTCCGGTCAGCTGAGAGAAAATGGCACAAGTCAAAAGACCATACTGACCTCTCTCTCTCTACTTTCTCCGTTGACGTCACCTCTGCAAAAACTGATTATAACCACTCGAAGATCAGCAACTCTCCTGACTCTCGCACACTCTTAAAAACCTTCTCTGCTCTCCTCTGTCCGCCTGCTCCCACACCTTCATCGGAGTTAACGGCTGATGATTTTGCATCGTTCTTCGTAAAGAAAACTACCGCCATCAACAGCCAATTTTCTACGCCACCATCACCCGCCTTTTCTCCTATGTCTGAAGATGATGTTTCCAAGGTCATTGGTTCCAACCACCCTACCACCTGCCCACTGGATCCCATCCCCACCCATCTCCTCCATGCCATCTCTCCAGCAGTTGTGCCTGGTCTGACCCGCATCATCAACTCTTTGCTCACCACTGGGACATTTCCCACTGCTTTCAAAGAGGCCTGCATCACACCGCAACTGAAGAAACTCACTCTCAACCTTACACTGCTAGAACACTACAGGCCGGTGTAGTGTGTGAAAATGCATATCTTCCGTCAAAATGTAGATGACTGATTTTAACCTCTTATTATTTTCTGTCTTCTTAAAAAATTATTTTTTTACTTACCTCACTATTCTTAGCTTTGTATACTGTGCTAGGCTTTAATGGACTGGATTTAATTAACTTATGCATTTTGTTGCCAATATTGTTATAATTGCTTCCAATGTTTCCTTGTCTGTAAGTCGCTTTGGATAAAAACGTCTGCTAAATGACTAAATGTAAATTTTATGAAATGTGTAATGTCATGTGTAATGTGTAATGTGTAGTGTGTGGCCTTGAAATTTTAGCATGTCTACGTAATCATGAATAAATGCTTCTTGAGACACACAGTGTTGCTTCTTTGCATGCATCAAATGAATTGTTTCTGGCTATATGCTTCCATGCATTAGTTTGAGAGGGGTGGAAATGGGACACTTGGGTGAAACAAAACTGCCACAAAAGTAACCCCCCCACTTTAAATAGAGTATTTTCTAAGTCAATTTGGTACATTTCTCTGATCCGATTTGAAATTCTCAAAACTTCTTGTTCAATCCTTACATCATTGTGTCACGTGTGCACATCAAACAAGCATTTTCTCATTTCTTTGAACAAGTTGCAAATGCTTTGGTACATAAATGCAAATGATTATGTCAAAATTCTGTGCAGATTCCTACATTATCAATTGCTTATGTCATGTTGATCAAAATGCATTATAATGGGTCTCTGTAGAATAGTATAATCCCCACGACATTTAAGCACTAGTTTTACAATATACAGTAAGTATACTTTAAGTAAACGGTGGCATTTTATTTTACTCAATTTAGTGTTTTGCATGTTATGGAATGGACAAGGAGAACCCAATTGCAGGCCGCGAAACGGGGATAACAAGGATTTTAATGATAACAGAAACAGGAACAAAACAAAAACCCACGAGGGGGTGACAAAACAGGGGTACACAATAAACTGGACTAACTAAAGACTTGACAAGAACTACAACTACACAAACACCTGAACTAACAGAACACTCCTACTCACAGTGACACTGACTAGACTATCAATAAAGCTTACAAAGACTCCAAGACATGGCATGGCATGGCAAAAGAGCATGAAACATGTACACAGGTACAACGAACGAGCACAAGACAATAGACAAGAGGGCATTAAATAGGGGAACAAACACAGGATAATTACTAAGGGGCAGGTGAAGGTAATGAAACACTAATGGGAAGGCTAACGAGACAAAAGGGCGGGAAACACTGACGAGACACGAGAAAGCACATGGCATGTCAGAATCAAAACAAAGCCATGTCTTTCTCACACAAAACCTAAGGCTATGCCATGACTCCGCTGCAAGACCAAGAATAAACATGACATGATGGCGGAATCATGACATAAGCCCCCCCTTAAATGAACACCACCAGGTGTTCATCAAGGAGTAGACTAACAAGACAGGGCAGACTGGGACAATGACAAGACAAGGCAAAACACTGTACACAAGATCAAGGGCAGACAAGCATAAATTACAAAGGGGTTGGGGTGACATAATAAAAATAACAAACAAGGGAGGGGGGGGAGGGGGAACAACAAAGTTCATGGGGGGAACACATGAGTCCATGGGGGGAAGTCCAAACGGATTGGGACAAGGGGGAACAGTTCTTGTCCCTGGCGCTCGAAAGCGCGGAGTCCCAGGGGACTTAGGGGACACCCTGGGGGGCGGCGCTCGAGAGCGCGAAGTCCCAGTGGCCCTAGGAGTGGCCGGCAGGAAGGCCGGCAGGGCAGGACTTGACGCCGGCAGGAAGGCCGGCAGGGCAGGACTTGACGCCGGCAGGAAGGCCGGCAGGGCAGGACTTGACGCCGGCAGGAAGGCCGGCAGGGCAGGACTTGACGCCGGCAGGAAGGCCGGCAGGGCAGGACTTGACGCCGGCAGGAAGGCCGGCAGGGCAGGACTTGACGCCGGCAGGAAGGCCGGCAGGGCAGGACTTGACGCCGGCAGGAAGGCCGGCAGGGCAGGACTTGACGCCGGCAGGAAGGCCGGCAGGGCAGGACTTGACGCCGGCAGGAAGGCCGGCAGGGCAGGACTTGACGCCGGCAGGAAGGCCGGCAGGGCAGGACTTGACGCCGGCAGGAAGGCCGGCAGGGCAGGACTTGACCTTGGGGTGGGTGGACTTGACGGGACCACCGGACTTGACGGGACCACCGGACTTGACGGGACCACCGGACTTGACGGGACCACCGGACTTGACGGGACCACCGGACTTGACGGGACCACCGGACTTGACGGGACCACCGGACTTGACGGGACCACCGGACTTGACGGGACCACCGGACTTGACGGGACCACCGGACTTGACGGGACCACCGGACTTGGGACCACCGGACTTGGGACCACCGGACTTGGGACCACCGGACTTGGGACCACCGGACTTGACGGGACCACCGGACTTGACGGGACCACCGGACTTGACGGGACCACCGGACTTGACGGGACCACCGGACTTGAGACCGCCCTCCGTTGCCTCTTCTTCTTCAGCCGAGCCACCCGTCTGGTGGTCGGCTGGAGGAAGGAGGAGAAGGGCACGGGCGGCTCGGGATTGGAGGCCTCGGACGAGGACCCCCAGGATTCCCGTCTCCAACGCTTGCCACCAAAGCTGACTGCGGGTGGGGAGACTGTAGGAGGTGGTGCGGTGGACGAGGTGGAGGTTACAGAGGGTGAGGAGAGGCCCACAACCCCGATTTGCATGGTACGACCCTCGGGGATGGCGGCCAGCGGGGGGGAAAGGCTGGGTTGAGCTGAGACACTGGGCTCCGGCCGATTCATGGCATACCTGATCAGGTCAGTGAAGCCCAGCGGTCTCAGCATCTTCATCTCCCACCCCGCTAGAGGTTGGTTGAGGCCGCCATTGAACAGGACCATCTGCTCCTGCTCATTGTGGACCATCTCCCCTGCTGTCTCAAAAAAACGGTCCGCAAACTCCAGGACATCAGAGTGCCCCTGGCGTAAACGTAGGAGGCGATGAGCCTGGGTTGCTCGTCTGGCCTCCATTTAGCCTGCTGGGTTCGTTGCTGGCTCGTTCGTTCTGTTATGGAATGGACAAGGAGAACCCAATTGCAGGCCGCGAAACGGGGATGAAGGGGATAACAAGGATTTTAATGATAACAGAAACAGGAACAAAACAAAAACCCACGAGGGGGTGACAAAACAGGGGTACACAATAAACTGGACTAACTAAAGACTTGACAAGAACTACAACTACACAAACACCTGAACTAACAGAACACTCCTACTCACAGTGACACTGACTAGACTATCAATAAAGCTTACAAAGACTCCAAGACATGGCATGGCATGGCATGGCATGGCAAAAGAGCATGAAACATGTACACAGGTACAACGAACGAGCACAAGACAATAGACAAGAGGGCATTAAATAGGGGAACAAACACAGGATAATTACTAAGGGGCAGGTGAAGGTAATGAAACACTAATGGGAAGGCTAACGAGACAAAAGGGCGGGAAACACTGACGAGACACGAGAAAGCACATGGCATGTCAGAATCAAAACAAAGCCATGTCTTTCTCACACAAAACCTAAGGCTATGCCATGACTCCGCTGCAAGACCAAGAATAAACATGACATGATGGCGGAATCATGACATTGCATTGCTATATTCTTTCCACATAGGACTGCAAGACAACTTCACTGTGTTGCAGACGGCCCCTTTTCACACCTAAACAGTCTTTTGACACTCTCTACAGGGATCTCATCCCTGAACAAGAGAGGGGGCAGATTGGAGATGACCTGCCAAAGTACGTGTTAGTTTGGGACAATGTCAGTTTCCATCGCTCCAACATCATCAGGCAATGGTTTGCGGCCCACAACAGGATGCTGGTGGAGTTCCTCTCACCCTACTCAACCCCGTTGAGGAATTTTTCTCAGCATGAAGATTAAAAGTATATGATGGCCAGCCGCATACACAGATGACCCTTCTGGCTGCAATGGATGTAACGTGTGATGACATCACAGCTGATGCCTGCAGAGGCTGGATTAGCCACTCTGAAAGATGATTTTCACGCTGTATCGCAAGAGAAGATATTTGTTGTGATGTGGATGAGAATCCGTTGCCCAAAAGACAGGAACGTCAGGAGGTGTAGGAAGACTGCACTCTAATTCCACTGCACTGCATGTACAGTTTTCCCTAAGGAGATTGTCTTATGTTCAGATTTCTACATTTGTTTGTGCTATGCAGTGCTGTCTTTTCCTGTCTGCATCACAATGACACTGTCTGTCAAGAAATTATTGTACAAACAGTAAAAGCGTTAACGTGAATCATGTGCCGTCTCTTGCAATCAAACAATCAAAACCAGAAATGCACTTACTGTTCTGCAAATGACAAGGATGATTCGAGAAATGCTCCACTCATCACTCTCAGGTCACTCCGCTGCACACGTCTGATCACTTCTTTGTCACCCCCGACCTCACCGCTCCAGACAACGCAGATGTCTTACCGCTGGTCACTTTCCGGCGCTACCTACGGTCCCTCCCTCCTGCTTTTCCTCTGCTGTCTTGTCTGCACCCCCCCCTCTGAGGAGCTCTCTCTTTTGAATACCAACAGTGCCACAGACACTCTGTGTTCCACGCTTACATCCTGCTTGGACAACATATGCCCTCTTACATCTGGACCAGCCCGTGCATCCCTGTCTGCCCCCTGGTTATCGGATGTACCACGTGAGCATCGCACCAGCCTCCGGTCAGCTGAGAGAAAATGGCACAAGTCAAAAGACCATACTGACCTCTCTCTCTCTACCAGTCTCTTCTCTCTACTTTCTCCGTTGACATCACCTCTGCAAAAACTGATTATAACCACTCGAAGATCAGCAACTCTCCTGACTCTCGCACACTCTTAAAAACCTTCTCTGCTCTCCTCTGTCCGCCTGCTCCCACACCTTCATCGGAGTTAACGGCTGATGATTTTGCATCGTTCTTCGTAAAGAAAACTACCGCCATCAACAGCCAATTTTCTACACCACCATCACCCGCCTTTTCTCCTATGTCTGAAGATGATGTTTCCAAGGTCATTGGTTCCAACCACCCTACCACCTGCCCACTGGATCCCATCCCCACCCATCTCCTCCATGCCATCTCTCCAGCAGTTGTGCCTGGTCTGACCCGCATCATCAACTCTTTGCTCACCACTGGGACATTTCCCACTGCTTTCAAAGAGGCCTGCATCACACCGCTACTGAAGAAACTCACTCTCAACCTTACACTGCTAGAACACTACAGGTCGGTGTAGTGTGTGAAAATGCATATCTTCCGTCAAAATGTAGATGACTGATTTTAACCTCTTATTATTTTCTGTCTTCTTAAAAAAATATTTTTTTTACTTACCTCACTATTCTTAGCTTTGTATACTGTGCTAAGCTTTAATGGACTGGATTTAATTAACTTATGTATTTTGTTGCCTATATTGTTATAATTGCTTCCAATGTTTCCTCGTCTGTAAGTCGCTTTGGATAAAAACGTCTGCTAAATGACTATATGTAAATTTTATGAAATGTGTAATGTCATGTGTAATGTGTAATGTGTAGTGTGTGGCCTTGAAATTTTAGCATGTCTACGTAATCATGAATAAATGCTTCTTGAGACACACAGTGTTGCTTCTTTGCATGCATCAAATTAATTGTTTCTGGCTATATGCATCCATGCATTAGTTTGAGAGGGATGGAAATGGGATACTTGGGTGAAACAAAACTGCCCCAAAAGTACCCCCCCTACTTTAAATACAGTTTTTTCTAAGTCAATTTGGTACATTTCTCTGATCCGATTTGAAATTCTCAAAACTTCTTGTTCAATCCTTACATCCTTGTGTCACGTGTGCACATCAAACAAGCATTTTCTCATTTCTTTGAACAAGTTGCAAATGCTTTGGTACATCCATGCAAATGATTATGACAAAATTCTGTGCAGATTCCTACATTATCAATTGCTTATGTCATGTTGATCAAAATGCATTATAATGGGTCTCTGTAGAATAGTATAATCCCCACGACATTTAAGCACTAGTTTTACAATATACAGTAAGTATACTTTAAGTAAACGGTGGCATTTTATTTTACTCAATTTAGTGTTTTGCATTGCTATATTCTTTCCACATAGGACTGCAAGACAACTTCACTGTGTTGCAGACGGCCCCTTTTCACACCTAAACAGTCTTTTGACACTCTCTACAGGGATCTCATCCCTGAACAAGAGAGGGGGCAGATTGGAGATGACCTGCCAAAGTACGTGTTAGTTTGGGACAATGTCAGTTTCCATCGCTCCAACATCATCAGGCAATGGTTTGCGGCCCACAACAGGATGCTGGTGGAGTTCCTCTCACCCTACTCAACCCCGTTGAGGAATTTTTCTCAGCATGAAGATTAAAAGTATATGATGGCCAGCCGCATACACAGATGACCCTTCTGGCTGCCTTGGATGTAACGTGTGATGACATCACAGCTGATGCCTGCAGAGGCTGGATTAGACACTCTGAAAGATGATTTTCACGCTGTATCGCAAGAGAAGATATTTGTTGTGATGTGGATGAGAATCCGTTGCCCAAAAGACAGGAACGTCAGGAGGTGTAGGAAGACTGCACTGTAATTCCACTGCACTGCATGTACAGTTTTCCCTAAGGAGATTGTCTTATGTTCAGATTTCTACATTTGTTTGTGCTATGCAGTGCTGTCTTTTCCTGTCTGCATCACAATGACACTGTCTGTCAATAAATTATTGTACAAACAGTAAAAGCGTTAACGTGAATCATGTGCCGTCTCTTGCAATCAAACAATCAAAACCAGAAATGCACTTACTGTTTTGCAAATGACAAGGATGATCCGAGAAATGCTCCACTCATCACTCTCAGGTCACTCCGCTGCACACGTCTGATCACTTCTTTGTCACCCCCGACCTCACCGCTCCAGACAACGCAGATGTCTTACCGCTGGTCACTTTCCGGCGCTACCTACGGTCCCTCCCTCCTGCTTTTCCTCTGCTGTCTTGTCTGCACTCCCCCCCTCTGAGGAGCTCTCTCTTTTGAATACCAACAGTGCCACAGACACTCTGTGTTCCACGCTTACATCCTGCTTGGACAACATATGCCCTCTTACATCTGGACCAGCCCGTGCATCCCTGTCTGCCCCCTGGTTATCGGATGTACCACGTGAGCATCGCACCAGCCTCCGGTCAGCTGAGAGAAAATGGCACAAGTCAAAAGACCATACTGACCTCTCTCTCTCTACTTTCTCCGTTGACGTCACCTCTGCAAAAACTGATTATAACCACTCGAAGATCAGCAACTCTCCTGACTCTCGCACACTCTTAAAAACCTTCTCTGCTCTCCTCTGTCCGCCTGCTCCCACACCTTCATCGGAGTTAACGGCTGATGATTTTGCATCGTTCTTCGTAAAGAAAACTACCGCCATCAACAGCCAATTTTCTACGCCACCATCACCCGCCTTTTCTCCTATGTCTGAAGATGATGTTTCCAAGGTCATTGGTTCCAACCACCCTACCACCTGCCCACTGGATCCCATCCCCACCCATCTCCTCCATGCCATCTCTCCAGCAGTTGTGCCTGGTCTGACCCGCATCATCAACTCTTTGCTCACCACTGGGACATTTCCCACTGCTTTCAAAGAGGCCTGCATCACACCGCTACTGAAGAAACTCACTCTCAACCTTACACTGCTAGAACACTACAGGCCGGTGTACTGTGTGAAAATGCATATCTTCCGTCAAAATGTAGATGACTGATTTTAACCTCTTATTATTTTCTGTCTTCTTAAAAAAATATTTTTTTTACTTACCTCACTATTCTTAGCTTTGTATACTGTGCTAGGCTTTAATGGACTGGATTTAATTAACTTATGCATTTTGTTGCCTATATTGTTATAATTACTTCCAATGTTTCCTCGTCTGTAAGTCGCTTTGGATAAAAATGTCTGCTAAATGACTAAATGTAAATTTTTATGAAATGTGTAATGTCATGTGTAATGTGTAATGTGTAGTGTGTGGCCTTGAAATTTTAGCATGTCTACGTAATCATGAATAAATGCTTCTTGAGACACACAGTGTTGCTTCTTTGCATGCATCAAATGAATTGTTTCTGGCTATATGCATCCATGCATTAGTTTGAGAGGGGTGGAAATGGGACACTTGGGTGAAACAAAACTGCCCCAAAAGTACCCCCCCCCCACTTTAAATACAGTTTTTTCCAAGTCAATTTGGTACATTTCTCAGATCCGATTTGAAATTCTCAAAACTTCTTGTTCAATCCTTACATCCTTGTGTCACGTGTGCACATCAAACAAGCATTTTCTCATTTCTTTGAACAAGTTGCAAATGCTTTGGTACATCCATGCAAATGATTATGACAAAATTCTGTGCAGATTCCTACATTATCAATTGCTTATGTCATGTTGATCAAAATCCATTATAAAGGGTCTCTGTAGAATAGTATAATCCCCACGACATTTAAGCACTAGTTTTACAATATACAGTAAGTATACTTTAAGTAAACAGTGGCATTTTATTTTACTCAATTTAGTGTTTTGCATTGCTATATTCTTTCCACATAGGACTGCAAGACAACTTCACTGTGTTGCAGACGGCCCCTTTTCACACCTAAACAGTCTTTTGACACTCTCTACAGGGATCTCATCCCTGAACAAGAGAGGGGGCAGATTGGAGATGACCTGCCAAAGTACGTGTTAGTTTGGGACAATGTCAGTTTCCATCGCTCCAACATCATCAGGCAATGGTTTGCGGCCCACAACAGGATGCTGGTGGAGTTCCTCTCACCCTACTCAACCACGTTGAGGAATTTTTCTCAGCATGAAGATTAAAAGTATATGATCGCCAGCCGCATACACAGATGACCCTTCTGGCTGCCATGGATGTAACGTGTGATGACATCACAGCTGATGCCTGCAGAGGCTGGATTAGACACTCTGAAAGATGATTTTCACGCTGTATCGCAAGAGAAGATATTTGTTGTGATGTGGATGAGAATCCGTTGCCCAAAAGACAGGAACGTCAGGAGGTGTAGGAAGACTGCACTGTAATTCCACTGCACTGCATGTACAGTTTTCCCTAAGGAGATTGTCTTATGTGAAGATTTCTACATTTGTTTGTGCTATGCAGTGCTGTCTTTTCCTGTCTGCATCACAATGACACTGTCTGTCAATAAATTATTGTACAAACAGTAAAAGCGTTAACGTGAATCATGTGCCGTCTCTTGCAATCAAACAATCAAAACCAGAAATGCACTTACTGTTTTGCAAATGACAAGGATGATTCGAGAAATGCTCCACTCATCACTCTCAGGTCACTCCGCTGCACACGTCTGATCACTTCTTTGTCACCCCCGACCTCACCGCTCCAGACAACGCAGATGTCTTACCGCTGGTCACTTTCCGGCGCTACCTACGGTCCCCCCCCCCTGCTTTTCCTCTGCTGTCTTGTCTGCACTCCCCCCCTCTGTGGAGCTCTCTCTTTTGAATACCAACAGTGCCACAGACACTCTGTGTTCCACGCTTACATCCTGCTTGGACAACATATGCCCTCTTACATCTGGACCAGCCCGTGCATCCCTGTCTGCCCCCTGGTTATCGGATGTACCACGTGAGCATCGCACCAGCCTCCGGTCAGCTGAGAGAAAATAGCACAAGTCAAAAGACCATACTGACCTCTCTCTCTCTACTTTCTCCGTTGACGTCACCTCTGCAAAAACTGATTATAACCACTCGAAGATCAGCAACTCTCCTGACTCTCGCACACTCTTAAAAACCTTCTCTGCTCTCCTCTGTCCGCCTGCTCCCACACCTTCATCGGAGTTAACGGCTGATGATTTTGCATCGTTCTTCGTAAAGAAAACTACCGCCATCAACAGCCAATTTTCTACGCCACCATCACCCGCCTTTTCTCCTATGTCTGAAGATGATGTTTCCAAGGTCATTGGTTCCAACCACCCTACCACCTGCCCACTGGATCCCATCCCCACCCATCTCCTCCATGCCATCTCTCCAGCAGTTGTGCCTGGTCTGATCCGCATCATCAACTCTTTGCTCACCACTGGGACATTTCCCACTGCTTTCAAAGAGGCCTGCATCACACCGCTACTGAAGAAACTCACTCTCAACCTCACACTGCTAGAACACTACAGGCCGGTGTAGTGTGTGAAAATGCATATCTTCCGTCAAAATGTAGATGACTGATTTTAACCTCTTATTATTTTCTGTCTTCTTAAAAAAATATTTTTTTACTTACCTCACCATTCTTAGCTTTGTATACTGTGCTAGGCTTTAATGGACTGGATTTAATTAACTTATGCATTTTGTTGCCTATATTGTTATAATTGCTTCCAATGTTTCCTCGTCTGTAAGTCGCTTTGGATAAAAACGTCTGCTAAATGACTAAATGTAAATTTTATGAAATGTGTAATGTCATGTGTAATGTGTAATGTGTAATGTGTAGTGTGTGGCCTTGAAATTTTAGCATGTCTACGTAATCATGAATAAATGCTTCTTGAGACACACAGTGTTGCTTCTTTGCATGCATCAAATGAATTGTTTCTGGCTATATGCATCCATGCATTAGTTTGAGAGGGGTGGAAATGGGCCACTTGGGTGAAACAAAACTGCCCCAAAAGTACCCCCCCCCCCACTTTAAATACAGTTTTTTCTAAGTCAATTTGGTACATTTCTCTGATCCGATTTGAAATTCTCAAAACTTCTTGTTCAATCCTTACATCCTTGTGTCACGTGTGCACATCAAACAAGCATTTTCTCATTTCTTTGAACAAGTTGCAAATGCTTTGGTACATCCATGCAAATGATTATGACAAAATTCTGTGCAGATTCCTACATTATCAATTGCTTATGTCATGTTGATAAAAATGCATTATAATGGGTCTCTGTAGAATAGTATAATCCCCACGACATTTAAGCACTAGTTTTACAATATACAGTAAGTATACTTTAAGTAAACGGTGGCATTTTATTTTACTCAATTTAGTGTTTTGCATTGCTATATTCTTTCCACATAGGACTGCAAGACAACTTCACTGTGTTGCAGACGGCCCCTTTTCACACCTAAACAGTCTTTTGACACTCTCTACAGGGATCTCATCCCTGAACAAGAGAGGGGGCAGATTGGAGATGACCTGCCAAAGTACGTGTTAGTTTGGGACAATGTCAGTTTCCATCGCTCCAACATCATCAGGCAATGGTTTGCGGCCCACAACAGGATGCTGGTGGAGTTCCTCTCACCCTACTCAACCACGTTGAGGAATTTTTCTCAGCATGAAGATTAAAAGTATATGATCGCCAGCCGCATACACAGATGACCCTTCTGGCTGCCATGGATGTAACGTGTGATGACATCACAGCTGATGCCTGCAGAGGCTGGATTAGACACTCTGAAAGATGATTTTCACTCTGTATCGCAAGAGAAGATATTTGTTGTGATGTGGATGAGAATCCGTTGCCCAAAAGACAGGAACGTCAGGAGGTGTAGGAAGACTGCACTGTAATTCCACTGCACTGCATGTACAGTTTTCCCTAAGGAGATTGTCTTATGTTCAGATTTCTACATTTGTTTGTGCTATGCAGTGCTGTCTTTTCCTGTCTGCATCACAATGACACTGTCTGTCAATAAATTATTGTACAAACAGTAAAAGCGTTAACGTGAATCATGTGCCGTCTCTTGCAATCAAACAATCAAAACCAGAAATGCACTTACTGTTTTGCAAATGACAAGGATGATTCGAGAAATGCTCCACTCATCACTCTCAGGTCACTCCGCTGCACACGTCTGATCACTTCTTTGTCACCCCCGACCTCACCGCTCCAGACAACGCAGATGTCTTACCGCTGGTCACTTTCCGGCGCTACCTACGGTCCCTCCCTCCTGCTTTTCCTCTGCTGTCTTGTCTGCACTCCCCCCCTCTGTGGAGCTCTCTCTTTTGAATACCAACAGTGCCACAGACACTCTGTGTTCCACGCTTACATCCTGCTTGGACAACATATGCCCTCTTACATCTGGACCAGCCCGTGCATCCCTGTCTGCCCCCTGGTTATCGGATGTACCACGTGAGCATCGCACCAGCCTCCGGTCAGCTGAGAGAAAATGGCACAAGTCAAAAGACCATACTGACCTCTCTCTCTCTACCAGTCTCTTCTCTCTACTTTCTCCGTTGACGTCACCTCTGCAAAAACTGATTATAACCACTCGAAGATCAGCAACTCTCCTGACTCTCGCACACTCTTAAAAACCTTCTCTGCTCTCCTCTGTCCACCTGCTCCCACACCTTCATCGGAGTTAACGGCTGATGATTTTGCATCGTTCTTCGTAAAGAAAACTACCGCCATCAACAGCCAATTTTCTAGACCACCATCACCCGCCTTTTCTCCTATGTCTGAAGATGATGTTTCCCAGGGCATTGGTTCCAACCACCCTACCGCCTGCCCACTGGATCCCATCCCCACCCATCTCCTCCATGCCATCTCTCCAGCAGTTGTGCCTGGTCTGACCCGCATCATCAACTCTTTGCTCACCACTGGGACATTTCCCACTGCTTTCAAAGAGGCCTGCATCACACCGCTACTGAAGAAACTCACTCTCAACCTTATACTGCTAGAACACTACAGGCCGGTGTAGTGTGTGAAAATGCACATCTTCCGTCAAAATGTAGATGACTGATTTTAACCTCTTATTATTTTCTGTCTTCTTAAAAAAATATTTTTTTACTTACCTCACTATTCTTAGCTTTGTATACTGTGCTAGGCTTTAATGGACTAGATTTAATTAACTTATGCATTTTGTTGCCTATATTGTTATAATTGCTTCCAATGTTTCCTCGTCTGTAAGTCGCTTTGGATAAAAACGTCTGCTAAATTACTAAATGTAAATTTTATGAAATGTGTAATGTCATGTGTAATGTGTAGTGTGTGGCCTTGAAATTTTAGCATGTCTACGTAATCATGAATAAATGCTTCTTGAGACACACAGTGTTGCTTCTTTGCATGCATCAAATGAATTGTTTCTGGCTATATGCATCCATGCATTAGTTTGAGAGGGGTGGAAATGGGACACTTGGGTGAAACAAAACTGCCCCAAAAGTACCCCCCACTTTAAATACAGTTTTTTCTAAGTCAATTTGGTACATTTCTCTGATCCGTTTTGAAAATCTCAAAACTTCTTGTTCAATCCTTACATCCTTGTGTCACGTGTGCACATCAAACAAGCATTTTCTCATTTCTTTGAACAAGTTGCAAATGCTTTGGTACATCCATGCAAATGATTATGACAAAATTCTGTGCAGATTCCTACATTATCAATTGCTTATGTCATGTTGATCAAAATGCATTATAATGGGTCTCTGTAGAATAGTATAATCCCCACGACATTTAAGCACTAGTTTTACAATATAAAGTAAGTATACTTTAAGTAAACGGTGGCATTTTATTTTACTCAATTTAGTGTTTTGCATTGCTATATTCTTTCCACATAGGACTGCAAGACAACTTCACTGTGTTGCAGACGGCCCCTTTTCACACCTAAACAGTCTTTTGACACTCTCTACAGGGATCTCATCCCTGAACAAGAGAGGGGGCAGATTGGAGATGACCTGCCAAAGTACGTGTTAGTTTGGGACAATGTCAGTTTCCATCGCTCCAACATCATCAGGCAATGGTTTGCGGCCCACAACAGGACGCTGGTGGAGTTCCTCTCACCCTACTCAACCCCGTTGAGGAATTTTTCTCAGCATGAAGATTAAAAGTATATGATGGCCAGCCGCATACACAGATGACCCTTCTGGCTGCCTTGGATGTAACGTGTGATGACATCACAGCTGATGCCTGCAGAGGCTGGATTAGACACTCTGAAAGATGATTTTCACGCTGTATCGCAAGAGAAGATATTTGTTGTGATGTGGATGAGAATCCGTTGCCCAAAAGACAGGAACGTCAGGAGGTGTAGGAAGACTGCACTGTAATTCCACTGCACTGCATGTACAGTTTTCCCTAAGGAGATTGTCTTATGTTCAGATTTCTACATTTGTTTGTGCTATGCAGTGCTGTCTTTTCCTGTCTGCATCACAATGACACTGTCTGTCAATAAATTATTGTACAAACAGTAAAAGTGTTAACGTGAATCATGTGCCGTCTCTTGCAATCAAACAATCAAAACCAGAAATGCACTTACTGTTTTGCAAATGACAAGGATGATTCGAGAAATGCTCCACTCATCACTCTCAGGTCACTCCGCTGCACAAGTCTAATCACTTCTTTGTCACCCCCGACCTCACCGCTCCAGACAACGCAGATGTCTTACCGCTGGTCACTTTCCGGCGCTACCTACGGTCCCTCCCTCCTGCTTTTCGTCTGCTGTCTTGTCTGCACCCCCCCCTCTGAGGAGCTCTCTCTTTTGAATACCAACAGTGCCACAGACACTCTGTGTTCCACGCTTACATCCTGCTTGGACAACATATGCCCTCTTACATCTGGACCAGCCCGTGCATCCCTGTCTGCCCCCTGGTTATCGGATGTACCACGTGAGCATCGCACCAGCCTCCGGTCAGCTGAGAGAAAATGGCACAAGTCAAAAGACCATACTGACCTCTCTCTCTCTACTTTCTCCGTTGACGTCACCTCTGCAAAAACTGATTATAACCACTCGAAGATCAGCAACTCTCCTGACTCTCGCACACTCTTAAAAACCTTCTCTGCTCTCCACTGTCCGCCTGCTCCCACACCTTCATCGGAGTTAACGGCTGATGATTTTGCATCGTTCTTCGTAAAGAAAACTACCGCCATCAACAGCCAATTTTCTACGCCACCATCACCTGCCTTTTCTCCTATGTCTGAAGATGATGTTTCCAAGGTCATTGGTTCCAACCACCCTACCACCTGCCCACTGGATCCCATCCCCACCCATCTCCTCCATGCCATCTCTCCAGCAGTTGTGCCTGGTCTGACCCGCATCATCAACTCTTTGCTCACCACTGGGACATTTCCCACTGCTTTCAAAGAGGCCTGCATCACACCGCTACTGAAGAAACTCACTCTCAACCTTACACTGCTAGAACACTACAGGCCGGTGTAGTTTGTGAAAATGCATATCTTCCGTCAAAATGTAGATGACTGATTTTAACCTCTTATTATTTTCTGTCTTCTTAAAAAATTATTTTTTTACTTACCTCACTATTCTTAGCTTTGTATACTGTGCTAGGCTTTAATGGACTGGATTTAATTAACTTATGCATTTTGTTGCCTATATTGTTATAATTGCTTCCAATGTTTCCTCGTAAGTAAGTCGCTTTGGATAAAAACGTCTGCTAAATGACTAAATGTAAATTTTATGAAATGTGTAATGTCATGTGTAATGTGTAGTGTGTGGCCTTGAAATTTTAGCATGTCTACGTAATCATGAATAAATGCTTCTTGAGACACACAGTGTTGCTTCTTTGCATGCATCAAATGAATTGTTTCTGGCTATATGCATCCATGCATTAGTTTGAGAGGGGTGGAAATGGGACACTTGGGTGAAACAAAACTGCCCCAAAAGTACCCCCCCCACTTTAAATACAGTTTTTTCTAAGTCAATTTGGTACATTTCTCAGATCCGATTTGAAATTCTCAAAACTTCTTGTTCAATCCTTACATCCTTGTGTCACGTGTGCACATCAAACAAGCATTTTCTCATTTCTTTGAACAAGTTGCAAATGCTTTGGTACATCCATGCAAATGATTATGACAAAATTCTGTGCAGATTCCTACATTATCAATTGCTTATGTCATGTTGATCAAAATGCATTATAATGGGTCTCTGTAGAATAGTATAATCCCCACCACATTTAAGCACTAGTTTTACAATATACAGTAAGTATACTTTAAGTAAACGGTGGCATTTTATTTTACTCAATTTAGTGTTTTGCATTGCTATATTCTTTCCACATAGGACTGCAAGACAACTTCACTGTGTTGCAGACGGCCCCTTTTCACACCTAAACAGTCTTTTGACACTCTCTACAGGGATCTCATCCCTGAACAAGAGAGGGGGCAGATTGGAGATGACCTGCCAAAGTACGTGTTAGTTTGGGACAATGTCAGTTTCCATCGCTCCAACATCATCAGGCAATGGTTTGCGGCCCACAACAGGATGCTGGTGGAGTTCCTCTCACCCTACTCAACCCCGTTGAGGAATTTTTCTCAGCATGAAGATTAAAAGTATATGATGGCCAGCCGCATACACAGATGACCCTTCTGGCTGCCATGGATGTAACGTGTGATGACATCACAGCTGATGCCTGCAGAGGCTGGATTAGACACTCTGAAAGATGATTTTCACGCTGTATCGCAAGAGAAGATATTTGTTGTGATGTGGATGAGAATCCGTTGCCCAAAAGACAGGAACGTCAGGAGGTGTAGGAAGACTGCACTGTAATTCCACTGCACTGCATGTACAGTTTTCCCAAAGGAGATTGTCTTATGTTCAGATTTCTACATTTGTTTGTGCTATGCAGTGCTGTCTTTTCCTGTCTGCATCACAATGACACTGTCTGTCAATAAATTATTGTACAAACAGTAAAAGCGTTAACGTGAATCATGTGCCGTCTCTTGCAATCAAACAATCAAAACCAGAAATGCACTTACTGTTTTGCAAATGACAAGGATGATTCGAGAAATGCTCCACTCATCACTCTCAGGTCACTCCGCTGCACACGTCTGATCACTTCTTTGTCACCCCCGACCTCACCGCTCCAGACAACGCAGATGTCTTACCGCTGGTCACTTTCCGGCACTACCTACGGTCCCTCCCTCCTGCTTTTCCTCTGCTGTCTTGTCTGCACTCCCCCCCTCTGAGGAGCTCTCTCTTTTGAATACCAACAGTGCCACAGACACTCTGTGTTCCACGCTTACATCCTGCTTGGACAACATATGCCCTCTTACATCTGGACCAGCCCGTGCATCCCTGTCTGCCCCCTGGTTATCGGATGTACCACGTGAGCATCGCACCAGCCTCCGGTCAACTGAGAGAAAATGGCACAAGTCAAAAGACCATACTGACCTCTCTCTCTCTACTTTCTCCGTTGACGTCACCTCTGCAAAAACTGATTATAACCACTCGAAGATCAGCAACTCTCCTGACTCTCGCACACTCTTAAAAACCTTCTCTGCTCTCCTCTGTCCGCCTGCTCCCACACCTTCATCGGAGTTAACGGCTGATGATTTTGCATCGTTCTTCGTAAAGAAAACTACCGCCATCAACAGCCAATTTTCTACGCCACCATCACCCGCCTTTTCTCCTATGTCTGAAGATGATGTTTCCAAGGTCATTGGTTCCAACCACCCTACCACCTGCCCACTGGATCCCATCCCCACCCATCTCCTCTATGCCATCTCTCCAGCAGTTGTGCCTGGTCTGACCCGCATCATCAACTCTTTGCTCACCACTGGGACATTTCCCACTGCTTTCAAAGAGGCCTGCATCACACCGCTACTGAAGAAACTCACTCTCAACCTTACACTGCTAGAACACTACAGGCCGGTGTAGTGTGTGAAAATGCATATCTTCCGTCAAAATGTAGATGACTGATTTTAACCTCTTATTATTTTCTGTCTTCTTAAAAAAATATTTTTTTACTTACCTCACTATTCTTAGCTTTGTATACTGTGCTAGGCTTTAATGGACTGGATTTAATTAACTTATGCATTTTGTTGCCTATATTGTTATAATTGCTTCCAATGTTTCCTCGTCTGTAAGTCGCTTTGGATAAAAACGTCTACTAAATGACTAAATGTAAATTTTATGAAATGTGTAATGTCATGTGTAATGTGTAGTGTGTGGCCTTGAAATTTTAGCATGTCTACGTAATCATGAATAAATGCTTCTTGAGACACACAGTGTTGCTTCTTTGCATGCATCAAATGAATTGTTTCTGGCTATATGCATCCATGCATTAGTTTGAGAGGGGTGGAAATGGGACACTTGGGTGAAACAAAACTGCCCCAAAAGTACCCCCCCCCCACTTTAAATACAGTTTTTTCTAAGTCAATTTGGTACATTTCTCAGATCCGATTTGAAATTCTCAAAACTTCTTGTTCAATCCTTACATCCTTGTGTCACGTGTGCACATCAAACAAGCATTTTCTCATTTCTTTGAACAAGTTGCAAATGCTTTGGTACATCCATGCAAATGATTATGACAAAATTCTGTGCAGATTCCTACATTATCAATTGCTTATGTCATGTTGATCAAAATGAATTATAATGGGTCTCTGTAGAATAGTATAATCCCCACGACATTTAAGCACTAGTTTTACAATATACAGTAAGTATACTTTAAGTAAACGGTGGCATTTTATTTTACTCAATTTAGTGTTTTGCATTGCTATATTCTTTCCACATAGGACTGCAAGACAACTTCACCGTGTTGCAGACGGCCCCTTTTCACACCTAAACAGTCTTTTGACACTCTCTACAGGGATCTCATCCCTGAACAAGAGAGGGGGCAGATTGGAGATGACCTGCCAAAGTACGTGTTAGTTTGGGACAATGTCAGTTTCCATCGCTCCAACATCATCAGGCAATGGTTTGCGGCCCACAACAGGATGCTGGTGGAGTTCCTCTCACCCTACTCAACCCCGTTGAGGAATTTTTCTCAGCATGAAGATTAAAAGTATATGATGGCCAGCCCCATACACAGATGACCCTTCTGGCTGCCATGGATGTAACGTGTGATGACATCACAGCTGATGCCTGCAGAGGCTGGATTAGACACTCTGAAAGATGATTTTCACGCTGTATCGCAAGAGAAGATATTTGTTGTGATGTGGATGAGAATCCGTTGCCCAAAAGACAGGAACGTCAGGAGGTGTAGGAAGACTGCACTGTAATTCCACTGCACTGCATGTACAGTTTTCCCAAAGGAGATTGTCTTATGTTCAGATTTCTACATTTGTTTGTGCTATGCAGTGCTGTCTTTTCCTGTCTGCATCACAATGACACTGTCTGTCAATAAATTATTGTACAAACAGTAAAAGCGTTAACGTGAATCATGTGCCGTCTCTTGCAATCAAACAATCAAAACCAGAAATGCACTTACTGTTTTGAAAATGACAAGGATGATTCGAGAAATGCTCCACTCATCACTCTCAGGTCACTCCGCTGCACACGTCTGATCACTTCTTTGTCACCCCCGACCTCACCGCTCCAGACAACGCAGATGTCTTACCGCTGGTCACTTTCCGGCGCTACCTACGGTCCTTCCCTCCTGCTTTTCCTCTGCTGTCTTGTCTGCACTCCTCCCCTCTGAGGAGCTCTCTCTTTTGAATACCAACAGTGCCACAGACACTCTGTGTTCCACGCTTACATCCTGCTTGGACAACATATGCCCTCTTACATCTGGACCAGCCCGTGCATCCCTGTCTGCCCCCTGGTTATCGGATGTACCACGTGAGCATCGCACCAGCCTCCGGTCAGCTGAGAGAAAATGGCACAAGTCAAAAGACCATACTGACCTCTCTCTCTCTACTTTCTCCGTTGACGTCACCTCTGCAAAAACTGATTATAACCACTCGAAGATCAGCAACTCTCCTGACTCTCGCACACTCTTAAAAACCTTCTCTGCTCTCCTCTGTCCGCCTGCTCCCACACCTTCATCGGAGTTAACGGCTGATGATTTTGTATCGTTCTTCGTAAAGAAAACTACCGCCATCAACAGCCAATTTTCTACGCCACCATCACCCGCCTTTTCTCCTATGTCTGAAGATGATGTTTCCAAGGTCATTGGTTCCAACCACCCTACCACCTGCCCACTGGATCCCATCCCCACCCACCTCCTCCATGCCATCTCTCCAGCAGTTGTGCCTGGTCTGACCCGCATCATCAACTCTTTGCTCACCACTGGGACATTTCCCATTGCTTTCAAAGAGGCCTGCATCACACCGCTACTGAAGAAACTCACTCTCAACCTCACACTGCTCGAACACTACAGGCCGGTGTAGTGTGTGAAAATGCATATCTTCCGTCAAAATGTAGATGATTGATTTTAACCTCTTATTATTTTCTGTCTTCTTAAAAAATTATTTTTTGACTTACCTCACTATTCTTAGCTTTGTATGCTGTGCTAGGCTTTAATGGACTGGATTTAATTAACTTATGCATTTTGTTGCCTATATTGTTATAATTGCTTCCAATGTTTCCTCGTCTATAAGTCGCTTTGGATAAAAACGTCTGCTAAATGACTAATTGTAAATTTTATGAAATGTGTAATGTCATGTGTAATGTGTAATGTGTAGTGTGTGGCCTTGAAATTTTAGCATGTCTACGTAATCATGAATAAATGCTTCTTGAGACACACAGTGTTGCTTCTTTGCATGCATCAAATGAATTGTTTCTTGCTATATGCATCCATGCATTAGTTTGAGAGGGGTGGAAATGGGACACTTGGGTGAAACAAAACAGCCCCAAAAGTACCCCCCCCACTTTAAATACAGTTTTTTCTAAGTCAATTTGGTACATTTCTCAGATCCGATTTGAAATTCTCAAAACTTCTTGTTCAATCCTTACATCCTTGTGTCACGTGTGCACATCAAACAAGCATTTTCTCATTTCTTTGAACAAGTTGCAAATGCTTTGGTACATCCATGCAAATGATTATGACAAAATTCTGTGCAGATTCCTACATTATCAATTGCTTATGTCATGTTGATCAAAATGCATTATAATGGGTCTCTGTAGAATAGTATAATCCCCACGACATTTAAGCACTAGTTTTACAATATACAGTAAGTATACTTTAAGTAAACGGTGGCATTTTATTTTACTCAATTTAGTGTTTTGCATTGCTATATTCTTTCCACATAGGACTGCAAGACAACTTCACTGTGTTGCAGACGGCCCCTTTTCACACCTAAACAGTCTTTTGACACTCTCTACAGGGATCTCATCCCTGAACAAGAGAGGGGGCAGATTGGAGATGACCTGCCAAAGTACGTGTTAGTTTGGGACAATGTCAGTTTCCATCGCTCCAACATCATCAGGCAATGGTTTGCGGCCCACAACAGGATGCTGGTGGAGTTCCTCTCACCCAACTCAACCCCGTTGAGGAATTTTTCTCAGCATGAAGATTAAAAGTATATGATGGCCAGCCGCATACACAGATGAGCCTTCTGGCTGCCATGGATGTAACGTGTGATGACATCACAGCTGATGCCTGCAGAGGCTGGATTAGACACTCTGAAAGATGATTTTCACGCTGTATCGCAAGAGAAGATATTTGTTGTGATGTGGATGAGAATCCGTTGCCCAAAAGACAGGAACGTCAGGAGGTGTAGGAAGACTGCACTGTAATTCCACTGCACTGCATGTACAGTTTTCCCAAAGGAGATTGTCTTATGTTCAGATTTCTACATTTGTTTGTGCTATGCAGTGCTGTCTTTTCCTGTCTGCATCACAATGACACTGTCTGTCAATAAATTATTGTACAAACAGTAAAAGCGTTAACGTGAATCATGTGCCGTCTCTTGCAATCAAACAATCAAAACCAGAAATGCACTTACTGTTTTGCAAATGACAAGGATGATTCGAGAAATGCTCCACTCATCACTCTCAGGTCACTCCGCTGCACACGTCTGATCACTTCTTTGTCACCCCCGACCTCACCGCTCCAGACAACGCAGATGTCTTACCGCTGGTCACTTTCCGGCGCTACCTACGGTCCCTCCCTCCTGCTTTTCCTCTGCTGTCTTGTCTGCACTCCCCCCCTCTGAGGAGCTCTCTCTTTTGAATACCAACAGTGCCACAGACACTCTGTGTTCCACGCTTACATCCTGCTTGGACAACATATGCCCTCTTACATCTGGACCAGCCCGTGCATCCCTGTCTGCCCCCTGGTTATCGGATGTACCACGTGAGCATCGCACCAGCCTCCGGTCAGCTGAGAGAAAATGGCACAAGTCAAAAGACCATACTGACCTCTCTCTCTCTACTTTCTCCGTTGACGTCACCTCTGCAAAAACTGATTATAACCACTCGAAGATCAGCAACTCTCCTGACTCTCGCACACTCTTAAAAACCTTCTCTGCTCTCCTCTGTCCGCCTGCTCCCACACCTTCATCGGAGTTAACGGCTGATGATTTTGCATCGTTCTTCGTAAAGAAAACTACCGCCATCAACAGCCAATTTTCTACGCCACCATCACCCGCCTTTTCTCCTATGTCTGAAGATGATGTTTCCAAGGTCATTGGTTCCAACCACCCTACCACCTGCCCACTGGATCCCATCCCCACCCATCTCCTCTATGCCATCTCTCCAGCAGTTGTGCCTGGTCTGACCCGCATCATCAACTCTTTGCTCACCACTGGGACATTTCCCACTGCTTTCAAAGAGGCCTGCATCACACCGCTTCTGAAGAAACTCACTCTCAACCTTACACTGCTAGAACACTACAGGCCGGTGTAGTGTGTGAAAATGCATATCTTCCGTCAAAATGTAGATGACTGATTTTAACCTCTTATTATTTTCTGTCTTCTTAAAAAATTATTTTTTTACTTACCTCACTATTCTTAGCTTTGTATACTGTGCTAGGCTTTAATGGACTGGATTTAATTAACTTATGCATTTTGTTGCCTATATTGTTATAATTGCTTCCAATGTTTCCTCGTCTGTAAGTCGCTTTGGATAAAAACGTCTGCTAAATGACTAAATGTAAATTTTATGAAATGTGTAATGTCATGTGTAATGTGTAATGTGTAGTGTGTGGCCTTGAAATTTTAGCATGTCTACGTAATCATGAATAAATGCTTCTTGAGACACACAGTGTTGCTTCTTTGCATGCATCAAATGAATTGTTTCTGGCTATATGCATCCATGCATTAGTTTGAGAGGGGTGGAAATGGGACACTTGGGTGAAACAAAACTGCCCCAAAAGTACCCCCCCCACTTTAAATACAGTTTTTTCTAAGTCAATTTGGTACATTTCTCTGATCCGATTTGAAATTCTCAAAACTTCTTGTTCAATCCTTACATCCTTGTGTCACGTGTGCACATCAAACAAGCATTTTCTCATTTCTTTGAACAAGTTGCAAATGCTTTGGTACATCCATGCAAATGATTATGACAAAATTCTGTGCAGATTCCTACATTATCAATTGCTTATGTCATGTTGATCAAAATGCATTATAATGGGTCTCTGTAGAATAGTATAATCCCCACGACATTTAAGCACTAGTTTTACAATATACAGTAAGTATACTTTAAGTAAACGGTGGCATTTTATTTTACTCAATTTAGTGTTTTGCATTGCTATATTCTTTCCACATAGGACTGCAAGACAACTTCACTGTGTTGCAGACGGCCCCTTTTCACACCTAAACAGTCTTTTGACACTCTCTACAGGGATCTCATCCCTGAACAAGAGAGGGGGCAGATTGGAGATGACCTGCCAAAGTACGTGTTAGTTTGGGACAATGTCAGTTTCCATCGCTCCAACATCATCAGGCAATTGTTTGCGGCCCACAACAGGATGCTGGTGGAGTTCCTTTCACCCTACTCAACCACGTTGAGGAATTTTTCTCAGCATGAAGATTAAAAGTATATGATCGCCAGCCGCATACACAGATGACCCTTCTGGCTGCCATGGATGTAACGTGTGATGACATCACAGCTGATGCCTGCAGAGGCTGGATTAGACACTCTGAAAGATGATTTTCACGCTGTATCGCAAGAGAAGATATTTGTTGTGATGTGGATGAGAATCCGTTGCCCAAAAGACAGGAACGTCAGGAGGTGTAGGAAGACTGCACTGTAATTCCACTGCACTGCATGTACACTTTTCCCTAAGGAGATTGTCTTATGTTCAGATTTCTACATTTGTTTGTGCTATGCAGTGCTGTCTTTTCCTGTCTGCATCACAATGACACTGTCTGTCAATAAATTATTGTACAAACAGTAAAAGCGTTAACGTGAATCATGTGCCGTCTCTTGCAATCAAACAATCAAAACCAGAAATGCACTTACTGTTTTGCAAATGACAAGGATGATTCGAGAAATGCTCCACTCATCACTCTCAGGTCACTCCGCTGCACACGTCTGATCACTTCTTTGTCACCCCCGACCTCACCGCTCCAGACAACGCAGATGTCTTACTGCTGGTCACTTTCCGGCGCTACCTACGGTCCCTCCCTCCTGCTTTTCCTCTGCTGTCTTGTCTGCACTCCTCCCCTCTGAGGAGCTCTCTCTTTTGAATACCAACAGTGCCACAGACACTCTGTGTTCCACGCTTACATCCTGCTTGGACAACATATGCCCTCTTACATCTGGACCAGCCCGTGCATCCCTGTCTGCCCCCTGGTTATCGGATGTACCACGTGAGCATCGCACCAGCCTCCGGTCAGCTGAGAGAAAATGGCACAAGTCAAAAGACCATACTGACCTCTCTCTCTCTCTACTTTCTCCGTTGACGTCACCTCTGCAAAAACTGATTATAACCACTCGAAGATCAGCAACTCTCCTGACTCTCGCACACTCTTAAAAACCTTCTCTGCTCTCCTCTGTCCGCCTGCTCCCACACCTTCATCGGAGTTAACGGCTGATGATTTTGTATCGTTCTTCGTAAAGAAAACTACCGCCATCAACAGCCAATTTTCTACGCCACCATCACCCGCCTTTTCTCCTATGTCTGAAGATGATGTTTCCAAGGTCATTGGTTCCAACCACCCTACCACCTGCCCACTGGATCCCATCCCCACCCACCTCCTCCATGCCATCTCTCCAGCAGTTGTGCCTGGTCTGACCCGCATCATCAACTCTTTGCTCACCACTGGGACATTTCCCACTGCTTTCAAAGAGGCCTGCATCACACCGCTACTGAAGAAACTCACTCTCAACCTCACACTGCTAGAACACTACAGGCCGGTGTAGTGTGTGAAAATGCATATCTTCCGTCAAAATGTAGATGACTGATTTTAACCTCTTATTATTTTCTGTCTTCTTAAAAAAATATTTTTTTACTTACCTCACCATTCTTAGCTTTGTATACTGTGCTAGGCTTTAATGGACTGGATTTAATTAACTTATGCATTTTGTTGCCTATATTGTTATAATTGCTTCCAATGTTTCCTCGTCTGTAAGTCGTTTTGGATAAAAACGTCTGCTAAATGACTAAATGTAAATTTTATGAAATGTGTAATGTCATGTGTAATGTGTAATGTGTAATGTGTAGTGTGTGGCCTTGAAATTTTAGCATGTCTACGTAATCATGAATAAATGCTTCTTGAGACACACAGTGTTGCTTCTTTGCATGCATCAAATTAATTGTTTCTGGCTATATGCATCCATGCATTAGTTTGAGAGGGGTGGAAATGGGACACTTGGGTGAAACAAAACTGCCCCAAAAGTACCCCCCCCCACTTTAAATACAGTTTTTTCTAAGTCAATTTGGTACATTTCTCTGATCCGATTTGAAATTCTCAAAACTTCTTGTTCAATCCTTACATCCTTGTGTCACGTGTGCACATCAAACAAGCATTTTCTCATTTCTTTGAACAAGTTGCAAATGCTTTGGTACATCCATGCAAATGATTATGACAAAATTCTGTGCAGATTCCTACATAGATTCCTACATTATCAATGCTTATGTCATGTTGATCAAAATGCATTATAATGGGTCTCTGTAGAATAGTATAATCCCCACGACATTTAAGCACTAGTTTTACAATATACAGTAAGTATACTTTAAGTAAACGGTGGCATTTTATTTTACTCAATTTAGTGTTTTGCATTGCTATATTCTTTCCACATAGGACTGCAAGACAACTTCACTGTGTTGCAGACGGCCCCTTTTCACACCTAAACAGTCTTTTGACACTCTCTACAGGGATCTCATCCCTGAACAAGAGAGGGGGCAGATTGGAGATGACCTGCCAAAGTACGTGTTAGTTTGGGACAATGTCAGTTTCCATCGCTCCAACATCATCAGGCAATGGTTTGCGGCCCACAACAGGATGCTGGTGGAGTTCCTCTCACCCTACTCAACCCCGTTGAGGAATTTTTCTCAGCATGAAGATTAAAAGTATATGATGGCCAGCCGCATACACAGATGACCCTTCTGGCTGCCATGGATGTAACGTGTGATGACATCACAGCTGATGCCTGCAGAGGCTGGATTAGACACTCTGAAAGATGATTTTCACGCTGTATCGCAAGAGAAGATATTTGTTGTGATGTGGATGAGAATCCGTTGCCCAAAAGACAGGAACGTCAGGAGGTGTAGGAAGACTGCACTGTAATTCCACTGCACTGCATGTACAGTTTTCCCAAAGGAGATTGTCTTATGTTCAGATTTCTACATTTGTTTGTGCTATGCAGTGCTGTCTTTTCCTGTCTGCATCACAATGACACTGTCTGTCAATAAATTATTGTACAAACAGTAAAAGCGTTAACGTGAATCATGTGCCGTCTCTTGCAATCAAACAATCAAAACCAGAAATGCACTTACTGTTTTGCAAATGACAAGGATGATTCGAGAAATGCTCCACTCATCACTCTCAGGTCACTCCGCTGCACACGTCTGATCACTTCTTTGTCACCCCCGACCTCACCGCTCCAGACAACGCAGATGTCTTACCGCTGGTCACTTTCCGGCGCTACCTACGGTCCCTCCCTCCTGCTTTTCCTCTGCTGTCTTGTCTGCACTCCCCCCCTCTGAGGAGCTCTCTCTTTTGAATACCAACAGTGCCACAGACACTCTGTGTTCCACGCTTACATCCTGCTTGGACAACATATGCCCTCTTACATCTGGACCAGCCCGTGCATCCCTGTCTGCCCCCTGGTTATCGGATGTACCACGTGAGCATCGCACCAGCCTCCGGTCAGCTGAGAGAAAATGGCACAAGTCAAAAGACCATACTGACCTCTCTCTCTCTACCAGTCTCTTCTCTCTACTTTCTCCGTTGACGTCACCTCTGCAAAAACTGATTATAACCACTCGAAGATCAGCAACTCTCCTGACTCTCGCACACTCTTAAAAACCTTCTCTGCTCTCCTCTGTCCGCCTGCTCCCACACCTTCATCGGAGTTAACGGCTGATGATTTTGCATCGTTCTTCGTAAAGAAAACTACCGCCATCAACAGCCAATTTTCTACGCCACCATCACCCGCCTTTTCTCCTATGTTTGAAGATGATGTTTCCAAGGTCATTGGTTCCAACCACCCTACCACCTGCCCACTGGATCCCAGCCCCACCCATCTCCTCCATGCCATCTCTCCAGCAGTTGTGCCTGGTCTGACCCGCATCATCAACTCTTTGCTCACCACTGGGACATTTCCCACTGCTTTCAAAGAGGCCTGCATCACACCGCTACTGAAGAAACTCACTCTCAACCTTACACTGCTAGAACACTACAGGCCGGTGTAGTGTGTGAAAATGCATATCTTCCGTCAAAATGTAGATGACTGATTTTAACCTCTTATTATTTTCTGTCTTCTTAAAAAATTATTTTTTTACTTACCTCACTATTCTTAGCTTTGTATACTGTGCTAGGCTTTAATGGACTGGATTTAATGAACTTATGCATTTTGTTGCCTATATTGTTATAATTGCTTCCAATGATTCCTCGTCTGTAAGTCGCTTTGGATAAAAACGTCTGCTAAATGACTAAATTTAATTTTTATGAAATGTGTAATGTCATATGTAATGTGTAATGTGTAGTGTGTGGCCTTGAAATTTTAGCATGTCTACGTAATCATGAATAAATGCTTCTTGAGACACACAGTGTTGCTTCTTTGCATGCATCAAATGAATTGTTTCTGGCTATATGCATCCATGCATTAGTTTGAGAGGGGTGGAAATGGGACACTTGGGTGAAACAAAACTGCCCCAAAAGTACCCCCCCCCCACTTTAAATACAGTTTTTTCTAAGTCAATTTGGTACATTTCTCTGATCCGATTTGAAATTCTCAAAACTTCTTGTTCAATCCTTACATCCTTGTGTCACGTGTGCACATCAAACAAGCATTTTCTCATTTCTTTGAACAAGTTGCAAATGTTTTGGTACATCCATGCAAATGATTATGACAAAATTCTGTGCAGATTCCTACATTATCAATTGCTTATGTCATGTTGATCAAAATGCATTATAATGGGTCTCTGTAGAATAGTATAATCCCCACGACATTTAAGCACTAGTTTTACAATATACAGTAAGTATACTTTAAGTAAACGGTGGCATTTTATTTTACTCAATTTAGTGTTTTGCATTGCTATATTCTTTCCACATAGGACTGCAAGACAACTTCACTGTGTTGCAGACGGCCCCTTTTCACACCTAAACAGTCTTTTGACACTCTCTACAGGGATCTCATCCCTGAACAAGAGAGGGGGCAGATTGGAGATGACCTGCCAAAGTACGTGTTAGTTTGGGACAATGTCAGTGATGACATCACAGCTGATGCCTGCAGAGGCTGGATTAGACACTCTGAAAGATGATTTTCACGCTGTATCGCAAGAGAAGATATTTGTTGTGATGTGGATGAGAATCCGTTGCCCAAAAGACAGGAACGTCAGGAGGTGTAGGAAGACTGCACTGTAATTCCACTGCACTGCATGTACAGTTTTCCCAAAGGAGATTGTCTTATGTTCAGATTTCTACATTTGTTTGTGCTATGCAGTGCTGTCTTTTCCTGTCTGCATCACAATGACACTGTCTGTCAATAAATTATTGTACAAACAGTAAAAGCGTTAACGTGAATCATGTGCCGTCTCTTGGAATCAAACAATCAAAACCAGAAATGCACTTACTGTTTTGCAAATGACAAGGATGATTCGAGAAATGCTCCACTCATCACTCTCAGGTCACTCCGCTGCACACGTCTGATCACTTCTTTGTCACCCCCGACCTCACCGCTCCAGACAACGCAGATGTCTTACCGCTGGTCACTTTCCGGCGCTACCTACGGTCCCTCCCTCCTGCTTTTCCTCTGCTGTCTTGTCTGCACTCCTCCCCTCTGAGGAGCTCTCTCTTTTGAATACCAACAGTGCCACAGACACTCTGTGTTCCACGCTTACATCCTGCTTGGACAACATATGCCCTCTTACATCTGGACCAGCCCGTGCATCCCTGTCTGCCCCCTGGTTATCGGATGTACCACGTGAGCATCGCACCAGCCTCCGGTCAGCTGAGAGAAAATGGCAACATAAAAAGTAGACTGGCGGTACAGTATATACTGTATGTATATTTTCTTTTAAATATACCAATGGCACACTTAAAGGTTTTTCGGTCGTTTTCCAAGTTGTCCGAATTATGTCTGAATTCTTTCACACATACTACCAGCTTCCTGTCAAAAGTAGGAAGTTCTTGGTAAAAATGATATGATGTGTGTCTCTGTAAAGTTCAAACTGAATTAAAGCAAGTTTCTCATACACCACCTCCAAAGTACTCTCCAGACAAGAGCTCCTGCTGGAAAGACTTGATCTCCTCGTGTACCCGTCCACGCTCGATGAAGAACATCCTGTCAGCAGGACCGTTCCGTTGGATGATGATGTCGCCTGTCTGGAAGATTTCGCACTCCAGCTTCATCAGAACGGCCTCGATCAGCGTGACATCGACACTAGCAAACAGCCATCCCTTCATCAAGTTTGGGCACATGACTTTCATAACATCCTACAGTACGAAACATGAATGTCTTTTAGCTTTGAGCTCATGAATATGCTAATTTGCTCCTACACATGAACAAAATAAACTTTTAGAAGGTATACACATTTACACTCTTTTGATCGGTCAGTGACAACATTTGACAAAATGGTATAACTGCACACATCAGTTCATATTTTAAAAAATCTAACTTTCTCAATTTGACAAACCTTTTTTAGCGATTCTTGCAGGAGGCCAAGACAGCTCCTTTTCTGTTGCCATCTGTAGCCTGCAATGGCACTCTTGCGCAATGCCTTGGGCAGATGTTCGAAGTTTTTCAGCTACAGATGTAACATATCAAATATGCCATTATATTATCTGACGTACCTTCAGTTCATTTAATAAAAATGAGCAAATGTTACAAAAGAGCACCTCTTTTACGTTCGCATTGCTAGCTGCAAATGTTGCTATCTGCAAAGCAACAAGTGCAATAAACATCGATCGGCCAATCACAATACTTATGATGGCGGCCCATTGTTCTTCAATACCTACAAATCAGAGAAACACATCCATGCAAACGCCATTATTGCATCTTTTTACATCCTTTTTGAGTGCTGCTTGCTTTTACTAGGTTGTGGTAAGTTTTATTGTTAAGGATTTGGTCAAAGCCCTGAGTTCGTCTAAATGCAAGCATCGCTGAATTTAAGTATTTCGAATGCATGTTGGAAGTGTGACGTACGTGTCGGAGGGTCAGAAGCTCCACATAGTGTCCCGGTCATTTGGCAGAATGCACGAAAGAAAGAAGATGAGTACTTCTCTCCAATTGAGGCATTCTACGTAATGTGTCAAAAAAAGAATTAAACAGGCATTCAATTCACGTGACTTCTCACCATATTAAAAACATGTACCATTTACCAGGAGGTGTTCTTGTGTGACCCAGCTATCAGGTAGAAATTCACCCAGCCCGGAGAGGAAAAACTGGATGCAGGCGTTCCAGTGCATAATAAGAAACAGCACCACTGCAACAAACAAGGTTCTAAAGAGTCTTCTCACTGCTACAAGCTGGATGTGTAAATCCTACAAGCACGTACGAAAACACCATGCAACCATTACAATCACTCTCCATACAACAACAAAAATGTCTACTTTTGTATGCAAGAAACTGGCTATTCTTTCTTCTTCAAGTTCCAAGAAAAACCTGGTGAGTTTCGGGACACGGAGCAGACGTATCATGCTCAGAATCCTCACAAACATGAGGATCCTCATGATCTTTGAGGCCATCAGCGAGCTCGTGTCAACGTGATAGTTTTCCTGAAACAAATCAAATATGGTTTTATAGTAAGACGTCGAATAGTTGATATCATCAATGTGACTGATATTAATAAGGCCGAATAAGCAAACTCACCAAAATTATGATGAAGACATCCGCCGGAAACGCAGCCAGCAGGTCTGGAACAAACCACGAGCTTAGATAGTCTTTCTTTATCAGCTGAGGATCAAGAACGGGCACCTAGACGGAACAAAAAAGTGCGGACTGAAAATCTGTTTTGAATATAAAAACATAGACAGGTGCAGCTAAGTAAGATAATCATATTTACGTTGTTGTCATCAGTTAAACTGGACTATTTCTAAAAATGTGTGATTGGCATTATTAAGGCGTTCATCAGTAATCTGGCTAATGCAAAGGTTTAGTTTTCATTTCGTTTCTTGTTTTTCACCCAGAACGCTGTTACGGCTGGTTTCCTACCTGACCATGTTCCTTGAAGAATCCCATTCGAAAGTTTATCAAGATGTCAAAACAGAACACTATGTCTGAAATGACATTTAAAGATAACCAAATCTTGTGTGAGCTTTTGTGGATATCCTCAGAAAAGGCCATGTCCAAAGGGATGGCAAACAAGTTGAAAGATGTAAGGATGATCATGAACAGCAGGTATACATTTCTGCGAAAAAAAAAAAAGGCTTTGAAACACAAAATCTATTGTATGTTGCTTGGTTAGCTAATTCACTCAAAGTCCCACCGCATTCAATAATGTGTCGTTGTGTCACTCATCTTTTAGCACTGAAATAGCATCTGTAAAAGGTTTTTTCCTGTGATTATGATTTATTCATGCCTTAAAAAGGCTGAAATGTAACATTTGTACTGTATACATAGATGCTTCATTTGACGTGTGAGCAGCGTGTGCTGGTGTTGCAGAAGCAGAGCTGAAACATCAGTGATGGTTATATACTGTATGTAGTATATGCACCATCCACATCTATGCCTCACATGAAGTTGTAAACAGAGGCAGTTTCAAACAGCATTTTTTTAAACCGTCTTTGGTAAATATATGGAGAAAATACTCTACAATGGATTCAAGTATTGAAATTGCACACGGTTTATCTTAAAGCGTATATAAAAACACGATTATCGATTAATCGATTGTTCAAAAGAGGGAGTTTAACTCAAATTAAATTCCTTTATGATTTTGTTTTCACATTTTCCTTCATATGCAAAGATATTTCTAGTAACAAAAAGTCCAGGGCCCTTTTCCAGTGGAAGGAATGAATGCCTTTCATGATTTAACCTCCTCAAATAAGCATTAATACAAATGATTTGTACCCCGACCCCCAAAAACACAAGATTTTGGTTAAATGTGGTGGTGCATTATTAATAAAATGAGATTTTTCCGGTTACCTGGCCCTACTCCGCGGATGTATTATACAAGTCTCTTTGTCAGACGGTTCTTTGCATTTCAATGGCATCCTTCCTGTAAACAAGTTTCAGCGAAAGGTGAAAGACGAACTCTTCTGATGCTGGTCGTGAAGCGAAGTGTACAGTTGACCGTTGCTTCCGTTGTTTTTTAAATTGCATCGAGTGAATTTGAATGATGCAGATCATCGTCATATTCATGCCGCTCCACCAGCAGCGGCTCGCCCATAGAGGGCGCTGGGGTGCCGACCTCCATGCCAGTTTTTTATTTGTATTTAAAAAAAAAAATCTTTTAATAATCTCTCATTTTGAAAAATAATCTGTGTTAATTACATGATATTAATGGTTTTACTCTAGAATGTGTTTAGAACTCTCCAGAATGATATTTGGATGTTGGTGTAGTAGTAGTAGCCAATAGGCTGTCTTCCCTGGGCTCCAGTTCGCTCAGCCCTACAGTGCTGGAATTTAAGCCAATAGTTCCCCGGTTGCTACGCAAAAAAGTTTATATTTCGCCAATCATCGTCGTGTAATTTTAAGGTTTAGGGGCTCTGAAAATATCGCCTGTAGTACCAAGATTAGTGATGGGCGATACCACATTTTTTTGATGCGATACGATACCGATATTTTTTCTTTAAATTTAAGCGATACTGATACCGATACCGATACTGCTATAATTTTTAAAGTGTATGAGAATTTTTCATTTTTATAATAGAATATAATTACAATTAAAGACAAATTACGACTTGTACTGGCCATTAATAACATATTTATTATAAAAGGTTAATTTAACAAAAAATTTAAATGTTTAAACCATATTCTTCCAAAAATTATGATGAAATAACGTAAATCCTAAAAACATTAACTGTGCATTTTTTCACTGTCATTTTAAACAGGCCATTTTTCTTGAACTGTGTAACGGTCACCAGCTGGAGTGCCCTTGAAAACCACCAGAGGGCACTCCACATCAAACTTATCATTCACTCACAGACTACATTTCCCATAACGCACTACCCGGACTCATCAGCACTGATTTCACACACACCTGCATATCATTCACATTCACTCTATATATACCATGTGCACTTATTCACTCACTGCGAAGTCTTGTTAGCCTGTCTGCATTTCTGAGCGTTACCTGTGTCTGTTCCCTGTCTTCTGGATTTGTGCCTTGTTCCCTGATTACCCTTTTGCCTCTGGTCCCTGCTTGTTTTGGTTTGTCTCTTTGTTTGGTTTGTTGCTTTGTTTGAACTGCCTGCCTGTGTATGACCCCTGCCCGTTATTTGGATTACGCCTTCGGATTACCCCCTAATAAAGCTGCAAGTGGATCTCACCTCTAAGTCTCGGAGCAGTTTCATGACAAACTGTTACACTTACTGTACAGAACTATTACTGAACTGTACTGAAGTTTCCTATCGCAAACTTTCATTTGTGTGCGCGCACAAACACACTTATTTTTATTTGCCTATTTGTACCAAGTGACAAGGGATTACACGTAATAGGTTAACTAATGACCAGCTCTTTGTACCTGGATACTTTTTGCCTCACTGGAAAGTCTCCTGTAACGTCTTTTGTCGGACAGATGAAGACTGGGCAGAGGAAGACTGGGCACGGGCAGCTTGGTTTCGTTCAACCTCTTTATAAGTTTCAGGGTGTGTCGTTTGTAAATGTTTAAAAAGGTTGCTAGTATTATTGCTGTGTGCCACTTTTTTATCACATATATTGCATCGTGCAATATTGTAGAAAAATAGCACCACACCACGCTACTTTTCCTCTCTGCCATCGTGCCGCTCTGTTTAAAATGAATGCGTCGTCCACGTGACCACACAACTCGCGCTGCACCATCAAAATACACCCGCAGTGCATGCGGGTATGACATCAATTACGTATGGGTAAAGTCCACTACGTCATCGCGCTACAGACTGCACGCACGCACGCACAGCCGGCTGGAAAGTTTTAACATTATAAACACCGTCACCGATTGACATAAACACTGCACAGCTTTGATAACATTTAGTCATGCCTTAATTAAGATATCGATACTTTATATGAAATATCGATACCTAAACAGTAGCTTTCGAGTATCGATATATCGATACTATAGCATCGATGTGCACATCCCTAACCAAGATTAGAGCAGTGCACCACTTTTTATCTTTTACCTCAGAGCGGAGTGCGAGTGCAGTATGGCGGCGCCGGCGACGTTGAATATCAATAATGTAGTCGTGGGAGTTAATCTTGCCCCAAATTCAGTAAAATCTCTACACCTGTATCCATTCGAAAGAAGAACATTAGCGGAAAAACTAATTGTAAAAGAACTCGGACCAGACAAGCCAGAAGTGAATATAACGCAAAAGGCGCGAGAAAAGGAGAAAACCTACAAGAGAACCTTTTCCCGAGGTTGGTTCGATCGAAAGGTTTGGCTTACTAGCTGTGGTTACGCCAATGCAATCTTTTGCTTCCCTTGCTTACTGTTTAAAACAAGTGCTTGTGATAGTTCGTGGACACAGACAGGGGTGACAGACCTGAAACATATGTCAGAACGCATTAAGAAACATGAACGGGCAAGAGTGCATATGGACAACTCTGTGAAGCTAGCCATGCTAGGCCGAATTAGTATAGCCACACAGCTAGATGAGGGACACCGCATTGCCATAAGAAGGCACAACGAGGAGGTGGACAGGAATCGGCATATTTTGTCAAAGATCATTGATGCCGTGAAATTTTGTGGTGCCTTTGAACTTGCTTTGCGTGGTCACGATGAGAGTGACGCATCAGAAAACCCTGGCATTTTCCTGGGTCTAATTGATCTTATGGCCTCAATCGACCGTGAGTTGGAGGTGCACCTGGAGAACGCCACTGTTTTTAAAGGCACTTCGAAGACCGTGCAAAATGAACTGTTAGACTGCGCATGTTGTCAGTTCTCAGAGACCGCATTCTGGAAGAGGTGAAACAGTCGGACTATATTGCCATTCAGGCAGACGAGACAACCGACATCTGCACTCATTGTCAGCTTGTGCTTGTGCTACGGTACATAGATGGCCACAACAACATTCAAGAACGTTTTTTTGAGTTTATCGCGCTTCCAAATGCGACCGCTGATACGATTGCCACTGCATTATTGGAAAGGCTGAGCACCATCCTTCCTGCGGGACAAGAGAGAAAATTAATTGCCCAGGCCTATGATGGTGCCGCAGTGATGAGGGGTGCTACAGGTGGAGTGCAGCGTATAGTGCAAGACGTCTACGGGAGTGCATACTACGTTCACTGTTATGCGCATCAGTTGAACCTCATTATGCAGCAGGCAACATCCCAAAGATCGGGCAGTTTTTTTCAGACATTGGGGGGTTTTCTACATTTTTTTCCAAGTCATTCAAACGAACGGCAGTGCTGGATGAAGTGGTGGCACACAGACTTCCAGGTGCTTCAACAACGCGATGGAACTTCCACAGTCGTGCTGTTAACACAGTTTACGAGCACAAAGATGAACTGGTTAAGTGCTTCCAAACCATTCGAGACAGAGGAGACTTTGATGCCATATCGAAGAGAGAGGCCGGGGGTTGTATGAGAATGTTGGAAGATGAGGTTTTCTGTTTCATCCTGGCGTTATTCCACAAAATCATGCCACATGTAGACATGCTGTTTAACCATCTGCAGAAGAGGAACATAGACTCTGTCTTCATCGCAGGGATCACCCAGAGGTTCACTCACAGCATACAGGTGATCAGGTAGGCTATGATTTTGCATATTGGCTAAAAACATGCTTATGCAGCCTAAACAATAAAAACATAAATCCACATGGCTTAGCACAACAGAACCTATCATAAATATTACAATTTCGCCACCATGTTAGACTAGTGAATTTATTTGTGATGAATCTAGATAACATTGACTAGGCCCAACACAACAATAGCACATATTTTAATACAGATTTATTAAAATTATGTTTATATCTCCAGCAAGTTGGTTTCTGATACAGTAATTTCAGGGTGGACAGTGACTTGTGAAACTTATTTTGGATCAGGGACTCCGTTCCTTCTCTAGTTGAGGATGAGGAGTATAGGGGACCCGTACAGGAACCACCCCCGAAGAGAAGGAGGGCAATGGGAGAAGAAACGCAACAGCATCTGGCAATAGAGGTAAGCAGTAATAGAAATTCTGTTTCTGTATTCTATAGCCTATATGTATTTGTGTTTGTTTGCACATTTTTGTATTCTGAATTGTCAAATCTATCTACTTTTTTTTCACATTTGTGATTTTATTAATTAGTGCTATATGGTGTGTATGTGTGAGTGAGCGAGAGAGAGAGTGATAGAGACCGCCAATAAAGCGAGTGAGTGAGTGAGTGAGTGATAGAGACCGCCAATAGAGCGAGCGAGTGAGTGAAAGCTAGTGTCTGTATTGTAATTAATAAAACTTACTTGCTCATAACAAAATCGTAACTGCTATGAATATGCTGATTTTATTGTATTGTTGAACTGAGAAATGTGAAAACTTAATGTTTTCTGTGCTTACTCTTCTACAATTATGTATAATTTCATAGGTGTGTGATACCATTATGAGCCATGCCAAGGAGAGGTTTTCTTTCACCAATCATCTCATCAGTGCCACTCTGTTGCAAGGAGACTTGTTCCCACAACACAGCAGAAAGTTCCCAGATTCAGCACTAGGAACCACGGTGGAAGCCTATCCCATGTTGGACAAAGCCAGACTTAAAACAGAACTGTCCCTTATCTATGAAAATGAGGACTTCCAGGGTTGCAGTGGTGCACTGGCTCTCTTTCAGGTTGTAATGGAAAATAACCTTCAAGACACATTCACTGAAACTGTAAGTCTTCTCAAGATCCTCATCACCACACCAATGACAACAGCAGAATCAGAGAGGTGCTTCTCTACTTTAAAGAGGATCAAAACGTTCCTTAGGAACACTATGGCACAAGATCGCCTCAACGCTCTGGCTATACTCTCTATAGAGAAGAAACTCATACGGGACATTCCAGATTTCAACACAAGGGTCATTGAGAGATTTGCCACTCAGAAAGATAGACGAGCAAAGTTCCTGTACAAATAAGAGTTCTCCATCCCCTTCACTCACTCACCCCCCCCGCATTCACTCCATCTACCTCTCTCTCTCACACACACACACACCCCCCCCCCCGCATTCACTCCATCTACCTCTCTCTCTCACACACACACACACACCCTCCCGCATTCACTCCATCTACCTCTCTCTCTCACACACACACACACACCCTCCCGCATTCACTCCATCTACCTCTCTCTCTCACACACACACACACACCCTCCCGCATTCACTCCATCTACCTCTCTCTCTCACACACACACACACCCCCCCCCCCGCATTCACTCCATCTACCTCTCTCTCTCACACACACACACACACCCTCCCGCATTCACTCCATCTACCTCTCTCTCTCACACACACACACACACCCTCCCGCATTCACTCCATCTACCTCTCTCTCTCACACACACACACACACCCTCCCGCATTCACTCCATCTACCTCTCTCTCACACACACACACACACCCTCCCGCATTCACTCCATCTACCTCTCTCTCTCACACACACACACACACACACCCCCCGCATTCACTCCATCTACCTCTCTCTCTCACACACACACACACACCCTCCCGCATTCACTCCATCTACCTCTCTCTCTCACACACACACACACACACCCCCCGCATTCACTCCATCTACCTCTCTCATACACAAGCCTGTCACAGACACCATATCTTAGTCTCTCTCTACTCTTTACTCTCTCTTTTTCTCTCTCTCTCTCTCACACACACACACACACACACACACACACTCACCCTCCATCTATCTCTCCAACTCACTCACTTTGAAAGACACACACACACGCTATCATTCTCTTACTCACTCAGTCTCTCTCTCACTCACCACACCACATTTCACACACATTTGCCATTAAAATATTGATCTTAATAGTAATGTAACTATGCTTGCTTTGTTTTTTTTTTTGTTCACTTTTTCCTATCTGGACACTGAGCGATGTAACTTGTTCATTATCATTACCTGTGAGACTTGATTTCTACATGGCAGTTCAATTAATATTGTCTTTTTAGACCATTGGTATTGACTGGTTTGAGTTCTTTTATCGGTATAGGCAAGGGACATGGACTAAAATGCACCAGAATGCAGGAAATCACATCTATGAAATTAAAAAATTTCTGGGGGAGGATCCCCCCGGATGCCCACACACACACACAAACAGCCCCACCTAAAATATTTTTCACCAGCCGCCACTGGTGACAGGTGTGCACGCGCAGCTCACTGCATCACAAGCCTTGCTGTCTTTGATCTCATGCGCCTATTTGACACTTAAGCATTCTTGTTGTATTGCCAACACTGCAAGTTTTTACTGCAACATTGCATGTAAACACGTTCGTGCAGAACACCTGTTTTGGCAGATATCCATAAATCAGGACAGGGAAACACCACTCCCACAATCCGACAATGTGTCTATTATTCTATTCTCTTGAGGCGTATTCTCCTCCCCTCGCAGTGACAAAGATTGTTGCATTATACACCAGGGAATGTTATTCTAACTATCAACGTCTGTGACACCCAGACAGAAAGTAAGAGTCCCCGGCATGGAGGAGAGAGCGTGGCGGAGGTCCTGCGGGCTCACGGGGTCAAATTCGTCTTTACGTTGGTGGGAGGACACATCTCGCCCATCCTGGTGGCCTGTGAGAAACTGGGCATCCGCATCGTCGACACGCGGCACGAGGCCACGGCTGTGTTTGCAGCCGATGCCGTGGCGAGACTTTCCGGTAAGAACAAATCTAAGAAAGCAAGAGGGTCCTTCGTGTTGCATGAGGATGTTAGATGGTGATAATCTAGTGTTTTGCCCCTGTAGGCACAGTGGGTGTGGCTGCAGTCACGGCCGGACCTGGACTGACCAACACTGTCACTGCGGTGAAGAACGCTCAGATGGCCGAATCTCCTCTGCTTCTTATCGGTGGTGCAGCTGCTACTCTACTGCAGGTCAGAAAGTTACTTCAAGGTGCACTTTACATACTCTCTGCTCAGCCTGGCGTGCTGGAACACCTCTGCCTTATCTGTTCCTCATATCGCTATTGGTGTGAGATTATATCAGGTAACTGTCCGTCACAGAGGTAACCCCCTGACCGCAACAGTGAGGCTCTGAAAGTAGAAATCATTTTATGAATTTAATTCTAAAACTTGAATATAACATTTCATGCGCAAGTTGTGAGTTTAATATTGAGTCTGTCAACAACTGTGTGTATAAGAATGCTTAACATGCTTTCTCTGCACTCATGAGATTGTGGTAGTGATGAAATTACAGGGTTTTATCTCCATGTATCTCTGACACAGTAAACTGGATGTGTATTCATCACCTCACCTCAAGGCTTATCTTAACTCTCCTGGTTCCTCCCGCCCAGTACAAGTGTACACACAGAGAGCAAATAAGTCAGCAATTACTTTTATATTATTATTGAACCGCTCTACCCGGGATCTTACGAAGCATGTTGAAGAGAAGAAACGCACTAGAAAGAAAATAACAAAGCAAATGATCTCATTTCAGTATGAACAGAAGAACAGGTGTACAGGAATGAAGCTTAAGGAACGGAGCTAAAGAAGAAACTTCAATGTTTGCTTCATTTTTTCTTAAGAATAAAATGACATGCTTTGTTTCTACTTGCCCGGTCAAGAGCTTACAGTATACTTATCTATCAAACCTTTCAGTGTAACAAGCACATCGCATTCTCATGTATATATTAACACGATGTGTTGAGTGACATTAATGATCAATTATTGTGGAGGGATTCTTTCGCTCATAATTTAATATAGAGGAGTCTCTGACACCATTGTTTGCGCATAATATTTCCTTCTGGAAGACGTATGATGCCAAACAATAAGCTATTAAAAGTAAACTGTTAGCTAGCATTATGATGTTGTGAACACTTATTCTTGTATTATAAAGTCGTTACTTTATATTTGTCGGAATACTTGTGACATTCAATGTTTCGACTTGCTCTGAACAAGAATGTCATTATATCATCATCATTATATTCAAATGAAATTCCGCACTGCTAAAATAATTTTTATTTTTGACGAAAAAGGGTTTAAGCATAAAATAAATAAGTCTATTTATCACAAAAATCTATTTATCACATATAAAAAGAGAATAGTTACTTTCACACTAAATGCTAATGATTTGTAAAAAAAAAAAATTCGGCCAATGGTCAATAATCTTTTTTACATATTTAAAGCACAATAAAATGTAAATGCTCCCCTAATTATTTTATATATTTTAATAAGTAAAATTCTGAATTTGTACATATTGTGTTACGCTGAATGACAATGTAACAGTATTTCAACCAAATTGTGACTTTATTGTCCAAGAAACTTTACGTTGTAAGTAAAAAGACATTTTACTTGCATTTAATGTGCTTTCTATGGACACAAAATCACTTTATCAATTTATTTCGACCCATGTATAAAACATCTGTGAAGCTATTCTAACTTCTGATGATCTTTATGGCAAGAACATAAAACTCCTTTTTTTAAATAAAATTAGGATGTGGATATAAATATGTGAGTATTGTCCTCCTAAGAATGTTTTGTCAATCTGATCCCATAAATTCTCATTGGTGCTGAAAAGTTGCAGACATAGTATATCTTACTGTAAAATACATTTGATATGAACATTCTGTTGAGTCGTGTGTGTAACGTAGAAGAGATCCTAGCTTAAGACATTAATTGTTTATGTTAATACAGCGAACAGTAATATTTTAAGTGTGTGTCATATGTGATGGTTTTGTGATCTGTTATAAATATGAAAATCTACAATTTGTACAAGAATAACCCACCACTCTTCCTCTTGACATTCGATTTTTGTGTTTTTTAGGGTAGAGGAGCCCTGCAGGATATTGACCAGATGTCTCTCTTTAAACCCCTCTGTAAGTTCTGTGCTTCAGTGAGAACAGTGAGAGAAATCGTTCCTACTGTGAGAAAAGCATTGGCCGTGGCACAGTCTGGCACACCAGGTAATGCTGCGAATGACCATTTTTTCATTTAATCATTTATCATTTTTGTGAGTGATTGAAACATGTCACTTTTCAGACAAGTTAAGATATAGTGAATCACACTTTTTAGAGAGTACATGACCTGACTCTGTGTGCATAAGTACAGTTTGATGTGTATAACAATTTCACAGGCCCAGTGTTTATCGAGCTTCCCATAGACACGCTGTACCCTTTCCATGTGGTGGAAAAAGAGTTTGCCCCTAAAAACACTCCCAAAGGTCTTATGGGCAAAATCACTGCACGGTAAAACATTTCTCACTTTTTATTTCCTCCAATTTTCTTACGCTTTATTTCATTATTAAAGGAAAGGCAATCACTTTTACGTTGAAAGTGTTTTTGTTTGTTATCCGCCAGGGATATCTTAAAAATCACTTATCTAACTTATTTGCTGGAGCTTGGGAAAACCGTGATCCCTCCCCACTTCCCGTTCACATCCCGCAGGCCACAGAGGATGAGGTGAGACCTGTCAATCGTTTAATGGCCATTTGAGATGTATTATTAATTGCTTTTATGGTTGCGTCACATTAGATCTCATTTGATTCTCATCATCTTTAACATGAACCATAACAGGGCAGAATGAAATGATCTAGAAAGCTGTGACTTTTACTTCAGACACGGCAGATTAGATCTTATTTACATGACTCGGTATTCAAGTTGTTTCATTCATTTCCAGATTCAAAGATGTGTGGAACTGGTGAGCCGAGCCAAGAAACCCGTCATACTGTTGGGCAGCCAAGCAACCTTGCCGCCTACACCTGCAGATGATGTCAGGTCATTTAGCCATTCTGTCTTTACCCAGTTTGTGTCATACTCGTTCATGGAGTAGTTCATCAATCCCCTTCTGGATATTAAACCTATTGTCTTTGTGGTGCCAGTCTAGATATTTAAAGACACCCCTCCTTCATTAAACAGTAAACATTAAACATTTAATATTGACATATACTGGTTGACACCTTTACATTTTTTTAAATCATATCGTGAAAAAACCTGTTCTGCTACTTTAGACCTGCTTACTATTTATTTTTCTTTGCAATAAAGGGCATTAGTAGTATAAAATAACACTCAAAAAAAATTCTCTCAAAAAATTATATTCTCATGTGGTTCAAAACTTCTGGTTCATTTTTATGTGGAAAAGAAAATATGTTGAGAAATCATTTTGGGGCCAAGTCAATGGGGCGGTGTTGTTTGGCTACCAACAAATATCTTCTTTTGTATTCTGCAGAACAAATATTTATTTTTCTTACAAAAAAAGAGTTTAAATCTTGGTGTGAACTATCCCTTTAGGTCCGTAGTTCTCAAACGTTTTCCTTGTTGTACAGTGCATTTTCGACCCTCCCCAAAATAAAGTCGCATAATCCTAAACTAGAATTTTAAGAAACCAAAAACATATTCAGTTATACAATGCTGAAACATAAATAATTTTGGTTATTTTTCTAGTGTTTGATTGCGTGAAAAGTATGATACAAATTCCGTGTCCCCCTGGATCAATCTTGGGCCCCCCAGTTCGAGAACCACTGCTTTAGGTCCAAAGGGTTTTTATGCTCCATATGCAACCAACACAGTTACTGTATGTATTGAATAAATTGATCATATAGAATAATGCTTTAGTTGTGTAAGCATGAGCCAAAAACGGCAACAATTATTGATTTATAGCACCCGGACATGTAACTCATGGTTGAAGTTTGAACTCTCTTTTTGGATGTGTGTCTTACAGAAAGGCCCTAGAGTCTTTAGGCATTCCTTGCTTCCTGGGTGGGATGTCTCGGGGCATGCTGGGAAAGAACAGTCTACTGCACATCAGACAGAACAGGAGAGATGCCTTGAAAGATGCTGATCTTGTGCTGCTGGCAGGTGAGTAACAGCGCCATCTAGTGTCTTTTTATTTTCTATGGTTTTATACTGTTCGGAATGCTTAGAAAACTAAGCTATTCTTTTTCTAGATGTCAATACATGATTTGTTTTGGTTTGTAGGCACAGTGTGTGACTTCAGATTGGGTTATGGAAGGGTGCTGAACCGACGGAGTAAAATCATTGCAGTTAACAGAGACAGAAGTCAGCTATTGAAGAACTCGGACATGTTCTGCAAACCAACAGTGGCCATTCAAGGTGAAGAAGTGCAGTTTAATTTCTTTCCTGAATACATAATGTATAATACATTAATGAAAATAAAATTCTCTGTACTTTAGTATTAACTATAGTATCTAACTAGTTTTAATTCATTAACTGTAATAGGCCTATACTTAATTGAACACCCTATACCGGAGTATCTTGACATTTTACTACAGTTTACTATAGTAAATATTATAGTATACTCTACTACAGTATTTTATCATTTGGGCACATCATTTACATTACACACTTACAATCTTGTGATCAATGTTTTGTAAAGAGACTGTACTTTATTGTGTATATTATATGTATATAAAATATGTATATCTTTTGGGACCTTTTGAAGTTTAAAAAGCTCTGCACTAAATAAACTAGAATCAAAATCCATCTGTAGTGGACATGAAATGGTAAATGCGTCACATGATTTGGGAGGGGTCGTGAGATATGTAGGAAGTGGTTATCGGGCACCTGCTCACCTGTTGTGGGTCAGGAGGGGGTGAATGGGGAGTAAGTGTACTCTTTGTTGACCAGCAATTTATTTTTGCAACATGTTTGTGGAGTAATAATTGGAGTATTGGAAAGCTTTCTGTTTTTTGTATGTATGATGTCCTTTTTGATGCGTCACAAATACAGCACTCCCAGTTTAGCCGCTCAGCGGATTACAGCTACATCATATTTGTATAATTTAAGTTATAACCTGTGTATACATACAGTACATATACACTACTAAAAAAGGGTTCTACACTGACAATTTATTTTCCAAATGTTTCAGGCGATGCTGGCTCTTTCCTCCTGCGTCTCTCTAAAGCCCTCAAGGGACACAGATGCCCAGAGGAATGGCCTCAAAGTCTGAAAGAAGGAGATTACGTCAAAGAGAAAACTAACAGGTGAACTTTCCCCACCTTTTCTATTCTTGCTTGCATGTCAGCTTTGTCTCAGGAGACTGAATGTGTAAACCTATGACCTATAACTCCCTTTAGTTTCATCTCGCTGCCTATTTGTTTATCTCAGAGCCAAAGCAGATGAGAAGACAGAGATGCATCTGAATCCTCTGAATGTTCTGCACCGGGTGGATGAGCTTTTGAATGAGGACAGCATCATAGTGGCCGCCGGGGGAGATTTTGTCGGCAGTGCTGCTTATATCATGAGGCGGCGCGGCCCGCTGCGCTGGCTAGACCCAGATTAGCAGGACTATCGATATTTTTTGACCTGTTTGTGAACATCTAAAGCACCGTTTTGAAGGAATTGATGATTCTGTTTTCTGCTATTCACTCCAGGAGCTTTTGGGACTCTGGGTGTTGGAGGAGGTTTTGCTCTGGGGGCCAAGCTCTGTCGACCTGACTCTGAGGGAAGACTGTAAAGAAGTTAAATTGTATTGAATGCTTTGATATTGATCTCTGTTTGACCAGAGGACCTAGCTGACCTGACTGTAGTGACATTTGCCCCAGTTATTGAAACAGCTTTTCCCACGTGGTGCGATGTGTGTGTTACAGGTTTGGATCATTTACGGTGATGGTTCCCTTGGATACAGTGTAGCTGAATTTGATACCTTTACACGCCACAAGGTGGGGAAAACACGGCCAAACCTCACATATAAATAGTTTACATATCTATTTAAAAGACAGGACAGGGCGTAATAGGGTTTTGGATTACATTTGATTTATTTACAAATGAATTAAAAAATCATAACATTTTTAACCCTTTCCATATGCGATCAACAGCAGATGAAGCATGTTATGTGATTGTCCCCATAGACTTATATTGTAAGTGCATAATGCATAAATGCAGTATATAAGCCAGAACGATTGTAAATGAGCTGTTTTTTCACGTCATGTCAGACACCAGTGATCGCTCTGGTCGGAAATGATGCCTGCTGGAGTCAGATCTCCAGAGAACAAGTGCCTTTGCTCGGGAGCAATGTAGCCTGTGGTCTCGCCTTCACAGGTGAGATGGTTTACTCTAATAATATTTTCAAAATGTTGTCATAAATGTAGGATTTAGCACGAGTTTGAAGTTTACAGTACACCTCCCGAGTCTTCAAAAAAATATGTGGATCAAGATGTTTTTCAGAAAAAGGATATTGTTGCATGTATGTTCTTTGACCTGTGATGTCATATTACTAACCAGGGAAATTATTTACTTGAATGTTGTTGTACCGTACAGTTCAACTACGTGTAAAATCGCTTTAAAAGAGAAGTCTGGGTCACAGTTATTTACCATTTTTGTTATTTAGTAATTTATTGTTGAGTCTTCCGTAGCACCTGTGACATTATAGGATTGCATAGTGTCCAGCAGTTGTACACTCAAGGAATACAGCAGCACTGACATTTGACTTTCTTCTATACTGTATTTGGATACAAAAGTATGAATTCGTTTTTTTCTTGTTTTCTGCTTGCAGATTATCACATCGTAGCTGATGGCTATGGGGGCAAGGGTTACCTGGTTGGGCGACAGGATGAGTCACAACTTGATGACATCATTAAAAAGGCACAGAAGGAAAGTAGAGAGGGAAAAGCCATTCTGTTAAACGTTCTGATTGGGAAAACCAACTTCAGGGAGGGCTCTATCTCCGTCTAAACAGCGACACTGTGCACGATCCTGCCTAGAAACCCAAAGTTCTCTTTTATGTTTTACATTTCGATTTTATGTTTTAATTTTAAAGCCTAATTAATTTATATGCGGTGCACATTTCAGTACATTTACAGACTGACTTGTTAAAACAAAAAGAAGTTAAGTTATTGGAATGGAAGCAGAGTATCAAATGTGTGCAACAACATACCAGATTGCAGCGGTGTTGTAACTAGGACAGTTTTTAAAGTTAAATTGGGTGAAACTCAGAAAAAGGACAGGTTGTGGTCATCTTTCTCTCCACCAGAAATAAGACAATATTTCGCTCAAAGAGAGCTGATGTTTAATACATTTTTACATTGTGACATTATTTTATAAGTAAGCACATACATTTACCCAATGTCTCAGTGTTGTATTGGGGAAATAAGGCTTATTTTTTTCTCGTAATACTTAATTTGACAAGTACCATGTTGTAGAATTTGTTGTACTGGCTTTAATTTATGCTTATTTTATTTATATTACGTACTGTATTACAGTATGAGAATCACCATTTAGAATAATGAGAATTATTGAAACCTCCTATACAGGACCCATAACAATGAACTTTTTTTATTAATGTACTTAAAGTAGGTCACAATCGCAAAAATTATTTATTTAAGAAAAATATAAGTTGTATACGGTGGCCTGGACATGTTTTTTTTCTTGAAGTTCACCCATTTCCTTAAGGAGCAGCAGTGCCTTAGTGTGTCGCTTTGGAAGATCAGAAATGTTGTGGTCCTTTCAATATTTATTTCATGTTTTCCAAGCACATTAATATATGACAATGAAGGACTGATCTGTGTGTTAGTGTGGCTGCTTGTGTGATATATGCAATAGTGTTGAATCTTTTTCATTCAACGGTGTGCCTGAAACTGAAGACCATGACTTTGCAGTTACAGTTATTGTGCATGCTTACTGTATGACGGAATCAGTGGATCATCAAATTGAAGTTTAGAAACATGTTAGTTTTAATCTAAGTATTACCGTAAAATATATTTATAAGAACCTCTGGAAATAAGTAGTCTGTATTTTTTCAATCTGAGACCTTTCTATATCACAGTTCTTTTCCTCAGGTTTGTGATTCACAGAATCACATCATTCATCAAGAGAACAGCATCTTATTTCACGCCTTCTGATATTCAGAAGCTTCTGGGGCTTGTGAGTGGGCTCCCAGTGGAGAAGATGATTCTGGTAAAGGTTGCTGGACAACCTGGTCTCCTTGGTCCGGCCTCAAGCTGAGTCTCTGGAGCATTTGAAGAAGCCGCTTTAGGACCAAAGGCCTTAACCAGGATCGCTTTAAAGCTGATTTAGGTCATAACCACCAAATGTGGATTTATAATCCCGCTTACTTTCTCCTTCCTCCATAGCATTACACTACTGCAAAGGTATTTTCATCTTCAAATAATGTCAAATTAAAAGATAAGATGGCCAAAACTGTGACTTGAGCACTAAAGGGCAAACCACTAAATGTTTCCATATGTTAACACTAGTATTGACAAGAACCAACGAAGCCCAAAAAATCAGAGACAAGTGTGTGAACGTTTCTTAGTTTTAATTAATAAGCACTCCATCTTCTTCACACTTGATCTTCATTTTCATCCTCCGCAACACCTTCTGTAAAGCACACAAACAAAACACTTTAGCAGAGAGTTAATGCATACATAATACACCAACATAAGCTGAACTTCTGAGCTTTGTTTTGAGCATTGCTAAATGGACTGTAACGTCACTCGCATTGTTTTTTCAGCATAAAGACTTTTTTTAAAGCCACTACACCCAGTCTGACTGCTTTGAAAAGGCTTCGTACGCTCGATATCTGAAAGGTGCTGATGAGCCGCTTCCCGCAGATCAGCGATCACATCAGGAAAGCTCTTCTCAAGTTCCTGCAGCTTGTCCACAGACAAGGAAAAAAGTGTGCAGGAACTTAAGGCACGAAGTTGAGCAGGCTGCTGTCCTCCCAAGAGCAAACTGATCTCTGCAAAGACATAACAGAGAAATCCAAATAGAAAAAACATTCAATATATAAGCAAGAAACTTAACTACAAGCCAAATACGTCATAACACTTTAATAGAGTACGGCATTTCTCCATCAAATGATGAAAACAAGTAGATCTACAGTAAGTCCCTGTCTGCCCCCTGGTTATCGGATGTACCACGTGAGCATCGCACCAGCCTCCGGTCAGCTGAGAGAAAATGGCACAAGTCAAAAGACCATACTGACCTCTCTCTCTCTACTTTCTCCGTTGACGTCACCTCTGCAAAAACTGATTATAACCACTCGAAGATCAGCAACTCTCCTGACTCTCGCACACTCTTAAAAACCTTCTCTGCTCTCCTCTGTCCGCCTGCTCCCACACCTTCATCGGAGTTAACGGCTGATGATTTTGCATCGTTCTTCGTAAAGAAAACTACCGCCATCAACAGCCAATTTTCTACGCCACTATCACCCGCCTTTTCTCCTATGTCTGAAGATGATGTTTCCAAGGTCATTGGTTCCAACCACCCTACCACCTGCCCACTGGATCCCATCCCCACCCATCTCCTCCATGCCATCTCTCCAGCAGTTGTGCCTGGTCTGACCCGCATCATCAACTCTTTGCTCACCACTGGGACATTTCCCACTGCTTTCAAAGAGGCCTGCATCACACCGCTACTGAAGAAACTCACTCTCAACCTTACACTGCTAGAACACTACAGGCCGGTGTAGTGTGTGAAAATGCATATCTTCCGTCAAAATGTAGATGACTGATTTTAACCTCTTATTATTTTCTGTCTTCTTAAAAAAAATTTTTTTTACTTACCTCACTATTCTTAGCTTTGTATACTGTGCTAGGCTTTAATGGACTGGATTTAATTAACTTATGCATTTTGTTGCCTATATTGTTATAATTGCTTCCAATGATTCCTCGTCTGTAAGTCGCTTTGGATAAAAACGTCTGCTAAATGACTAAATTTAATTTTTATGAAATGTGTAATGTCATGTGTAATGTGTAATGTGTAGTGTGTGGCCTTGAAATTTTAGCATGTCTACGTAATCATGAATAAATGCTTCTTGAGACACACAGTGTTGCTTCTTTGCATGCATCAAATGAATTGTTTCTGGCTATATGCATCCATGCATTAGTTTGAGAGGGGTGGAAATGGGACACTTGGGTGAAACAAAACTGCCCCAAAAGTACCCCCCCCACTTTAAATACAGTTTTTTCTAAGTCAATTTGGTACATTTCTCTGATCCGATTTGAAATTCTCAAAACTTCTTGTTCAATCCTTACATCCTTGTGTCACGTGTGCACATCAAACAAGCATTTTCTAATTTCTTTGAACAAGTTGCAAATGCTTTGGTACATCCATGCAAATGATTATGTCAAAATTCTGTATAGATTCCTACATTATCAATTGCTTATGTCATGTTGATCAAAATGCATTATAATGGGTCTCTGTAGAATAGTATAATCCCCACGACATTTAAGCACTAGTTTTACAATATACAGTAAGTATACTTTAAGTAAACGGTGGCATTTTATTTTACTCAATTTAGTGTTTTGCATTGCTATATTCTTTCCACATAGGACTGCAAGACAACTTCACTGTGTTGCAGACGGCCCCTTTTCACACCTAAACAGTCTTTTGACACTCTCTACAGGGATCTCATCCCTGAACAAGAGAGGGGGCAGATTGGAGATGACCTGCCAAAGTACGTGTTAGTTTGGGACAGTGTCAGTTTCCATCGCTCCAACATCATCAGGCAATGGTTTGCGGCCCACAACAGGATGTTGGTTGAGTTCCTCTCACCCAACTCAACCACGTTGAGGAATTTTTCTCAGCATGAAGATTAAAAGTATATGATCGCCAGCCGCATACACAGATGACCCTTCTGGCTGCCATGGATGTAACGTGTGATGACATCACAGCTGATGCCTGCAGAGGCTGGATTAGACACTCTGAAAGATGATTTTCACGCTGTATCGCAAGAGAAGATATTTGTTGTGATGTGGATGAGAATCCGTTGCCCAAAAGACAGGAACGTCAGGAGGTGTAGGAAGACTGCACTGTAATTCCACTGCACTGCATGTACAGTTTTCCCTAAGGAGATTGTCTTATGTTCAGATTTCTACATTTGTTTGTGCTATGCAGTGCTGTCTTTTCCTGTCTGCATCACAATGACACTGTCTGTCAATAAATTATTGTACAAACATTAAAAGCGTTAACGTGAATCATGTGCCGTCTCTTGCAATCAAACAATCAAAACCAGAAATGCACTTACTGTTCTGCAAATGACAAGGATGATTCGAGAAATGCTCCACTCATCACTCTCAGGTCACTCCGCTGCACAAGTCTGATCACTTCTTTGTCACCCCCGACCTCACCGCTCCAGACAACGCAGATGTCTTACCGCTGGTCACTTTCCGGCTCTACCTACGGTCCCTCCCTCCTGCTTTTCGTCTGCTGTCTTGTCTGCACTCCCCTACTCTGAGGAGCTCTCTCTTTTGAATACCAACAGTGCCACAGACACTCTGTGTTCCACGCTTACATCCTGCTTGGACAACATATGCCCTCTTACATCTGGACCAGCCCGTGCATCCCTGTCTGCCCCCTGGTTATCGGATGTACCACGTGAGCATCGCACCAGCCTCCGGTCAGCTGAGAGAAAATGGCACAATTCAAAAGACCATACTGACCTCTCTCTCTCTACCAGTCTCTTCTCTCTACTTTCTCCGTTGACGTCACCTCTGCAAAAACTGATTATAACCACTCGAAGATCAGCAACTCTCCTGACTCTCGCACACTCTTAAAAACCTTCTCTGCTCTCCTCTGTCCGCCTGCTCCCACACCTTCATCGCAGTTAACGGCTGATGATTTTGCATTGTTCTTCGTAAAGAAAACTACCGCCATCAACAGCCAATTTTCTACACCACCATCACCCGCCTTTTCTCCTATGTCTGAAGATGATGTTTCCAAGGTCATTGGTTCCAACCACCCTACCACCTGCCCACTGGATCCCATCCCCACCCATCTCTCCAGCAGTTGTGCCTGGTCTGACCCGCATCATCAACTCTTTGCTCACCACTGGGACATTTCCCACTGCTTTCAAAGAGGCCTGCATCACACCGCTACTGAAGAAACTCACTCTCAACCTTACACTGCTAGAACACTACAGGCCGGTGTAGTGTGTGAAAATGCATATCTTCCGTCAAAATGTAGATGACTGATTTTAACCTCTTATTATTTTCTGTCTTCTTAAAAAATTATTTTTTTACTTACCTCACTATTCTTAGCTTTGTATACTGTGCTAGGCTTTAATGGACTGGATTTAATTAACTTATGCATTTTGTTGCCTATATTGTTATAATTGCTTCCAATGTTTCCTCGTAAGTAAGTCGCTTTGGATAAAAACGTCTGCTAAATTACTAAATGTAAATTTTATGAAATGTGTAATGTCATGTGTAATGTGTAGTGTGTGGCCTTGAAATTTTAGCATGTCTACGTAATCATGAATAAATGCTTCTTGAGACACACAGTGTTGCTTCTTTGCATGCATCAAATGAATTGTTTCTGGCTATATGCATCCATGCATTAGTTTGAGAGGGGTGGAAATGGGACACTTGGGTGAAACAAAACTGCCCCAAAAGTACCCCCCCCACTTTAAATACAGTTTTTTCTAAGTCAATTTGGTACATTTCTCTGATCCGATTTGAAAATCTCAAAACTTCTTGTTCAATCCTTACATCCTTGTGTCACGTGTGCACATCAAACAAGCATTTTCTCATTTCTTTGAACAAGTTGCAAATGCTTTGGTACATCCATGCAAATGATTATGACAAAATTCTGTGCAGATTCCTACATTATCAATTGCTTATGTCATGTTGATCAAAATGCATTATAATGGGTCTCTGTAGAATAGTATAATCCCCACGACATTTAAGCACTAGTTTTACAATATACAGTAAGTATACTTTAAGTAAACGGTGGCATTTTATTTTACTCAATTTAGTGTTTTGCATTGCTATATTCTTTCCACATAGGACTGCAAGACAACTTCACTGTGTTGCAGACGGCCCCTTTTCACACCTAAACAGTCTTTTGACACTCTCTACAGGGATCTCATCCCTGAACAAGAGAGGGGGCAGATTGGAGATGACCTGCCAAAGTACGTGTTAGTTTGGGACAATGTCAGTTTCCATCGCTCCAACATCATCAGGCAATGGTTTGCGGCCCACAACAGGATGCTGGTGGAGTTCCTCTCACCCTACTCAACCCCGTTGAGGAATTTTTCTCAGCATGAAGATTAAAAGTATATGATGGCCAGCCGCATACACAGATGACCCTTCTGGCTGCCTTGGATGTAACGTGTGATGACATCACAGCTGATGCCTGCAGAGGCTGGATTAGACACTCTGAAAGATGATTTTCACGCTGTATCGCAAGAGAAGATATTTGTTGTGATGTGGATGAGAATCCGTTGCCCAAAAGACTGGAACGTCAGGAGGTGTAGGAAGACTGCACTGTAATTCCACTGCACTGCATGTACAGTTTTCCCTAAGGAGATTGTCTTATGTTCAGATTTCTACATTTGTTTGTGCTATGCAGTGCTGTCTTTTCCTGTCTGCATCACAATGACACTGTCTGTCAATAAATTATTGTACAAACAGTAAAAGCGTTAACGTGAATCATGTGCCGTCTCTTGCAATCAAACAATCAAAACCAGAAATGCACTTACTGTTTTGCAAATGACAAGGATGATTCGAGAAATGCTCCACTCATCACTCTCAGGTCACTCTGCTGCACAAGTCTGATCACTTCTTTGTCACCCCCGACCTCACCGCTCCAGACAACGCAGATGTCTTACCGCTGGTCACTTTCCGGCTCTACCTACGGTCCCTCCCTCCTGCTTTTCGTCTGCTGTCTTGTCTGCACTCCCCCCCTCTGAGGAGCTCTCTCTTTTGAATACCAACAGTGCCACAGACACTCTGTGTTCCACGCTTACATCCTGCTTGGACAACATATGCCCTCTTACATCTAGACCAGCCCGTGCATCCCTGTCTGCCCCCTGGTTATCGGATGTACCACGTGAGCATCGCACCAGCCTCCGGTCAGCTGAGAGAAAATGGCACAAGTCAAAAGACCATACTGACCTCTCTCTCTCTCTACTTTCTCCGTTGACGTCACCTCTGCAAAAACTGATTTTAACCACTCGAAGATCAGCAACTCTCCTGACTCTCGCACACTCTTAAAAACCTTCTCTGCTCTCCTCTGTCCGCCTGCTCCCACACCTTCATCGCAGTTAACGGCTGATGATTTTGCATCGTTCTTCGTAAAGAAAACTACCGCCATCAACAGCCAATTTTCTACGCCACCATCACTAGCCTTTTCTCCTATGTCTGAAGATGATGTTTCCAAGGTCATTGGTTCCAACCACCCTACCACCTGCCCACTGGATCCCATCCCCACCCATCTCCTCCATGCCATCTCTCCAGCAGTTGTGCCTGGTCTGACCCGCATCATCAACTCTTTGCTCACCACTGGGACATTTCCCACTGCTTTCAAAGAGGCCTGCATCACACCGCAACTGAAGAAACTCACTCTCAACCTTACACTGCTAGAACACTACAGGCCGGTGTAGTGTGTGAAAATGCATATCTTCCGTCAAAATGTAGATGACTGATTTTAACCTCTTATTATTTTCTGTCTTCTTAAAAAATTATTTTTTTACTTACCTCACTATTCTTAGCTTTGTATACTGTGCTAGGCTTTAATGGACTGGATTTAATTAACTTATGCATTTTGTTGCCAATATTGTTATAATTGCTTCCAATGTTTCCTCGTCTGTAAGTCGCTTTGGATAAAAACGTCTGCTAAATGACTAAATTTAATTTTTATGAAATGTGTAATGTCATGTGTAATGTGTAATGTGTAGTGTGTGGCCTTGAAATTTTAGCATGTCTACGTAATCATGAATAAATGCTTCTTGAGACACACAGTGTTGCTTCTTTGCATGCATCAAATGAATTGTTTCTGGCTATATGCATCCATGCATTAGTTTGAGAGGGGTGGAAATGGGACACTTGGGTGAAACTAAACTGCCCCAAAAGTAACCCCCCCACTTTAAATAGAGTTTTTTCTAAGTCAATTTGGTACATTTCTCTGATCCGATTTGAAATTCTCAAAACTTCTTGTTCAATCCTTACATCATTGTGTCACGTGTGCACATCAAACAAGCATTTTCTCATTTCTTTGAACAAGTTGCAAATGCTTTGGTACATCCATGCAAATGATTATGACAAAATTCTGTGCAGATTCCTACATTATCAATTGCTTATGTCATGTTGATCAAAATGCATTATAATGGGTCTCTGTAGAATAGTATAATCCCCACGACATTTAAGCACTAGTTTTACAATATACAGTAAGTATACTTTAAGTAAACAGTGGCATTTTATTTTACTCAATTTAGTGTTTTGCATTGCTATATTCTTTCCACATAGGACTGCAAGACAATTTCTCTGTGTTGCAGACGGCCCCTTTTCACACCTAAACAGTCTTTTGACACTCCCTACAGGGATCTCATCCCTGAACAAGAGAGGGGGCAGATTGGAGATGACCTGCCAAAGTACGTGTTAGTTTGGGACAATGTCAGTTTCCATCGCTCCAACATCATCAGGCAATGGTTTGCGGCCCACAACAGGATGCTGGTGGAGTTCCTCTCACCCTACTCAACCACGTTGAGGAATTTTTCTCAGCATGAAGATTAAAAGTATTTGATCGCCAGCCGCATACACAGATGACCCTTCTGGCTGCCATGGATGTAACGTGTGATGACATCACAGCTGATGCCTGCAGAGGCTGGATAAGACACTCTGAAAGATGATTTTCACGCTGTATCGCAAGAGAAGATATTTGTTGTGATGTGGATGAGAATCCGTTGCCCAAAAGACAGGAACGTCAGGAGGTGTAGGAAGACTGCACTGTAATTCCACTGCACTGCATGTACAGTTTTCCCTAAGGAGATTGTCTTATGTTCAGATTTCTACATTTGTTTGTGCTATGCAGTGCTGTCTTTTCCTGTCTGCATCACAATGACACTGTCTGTCAATAAATTATTGTACAAACAGTAAAAGCGTTAACGTGAATCATGTGCCTTCTCTTGCAATCAAACAATCAAAACCAGAAATGCACTTACTGTTTTGCAAATGACAAGGATGATTCGAGAAATGCTCCACTCATCACTCTCAGGTCACTCCGCTGCACACGTCTGATCACTTCTTTGTCACCCCCGACCTCACCGCTCCAGACAACGCAGCTGTCTTACCGCTGGTCACTTTCCGGCGCTACCTACGGTCCCTCCCTCCTGCTTTTCCTCTGCTGTCTTGTCTGCACTCCCCCCTCTGTGGAGCTCTCTCTTTTGAATACCAACAGTGCCACAGACACTCTGTGTTCCACGCTTACATCCTGCTTGGACAACATATGCCCTCTTACATCTGGACCAGCCCGTGCATCCCTGTCTGCCCCCTGGTTATCGGATGTACCACGTGAGCATCGCACCAGCCTCCGGTCAGCTGAGAGAAAATGGCACAAGTCAAAAGACCATACTGACCTCTCTCTCTCTACTTTCTCCGTTGACGTCACCTCTGCAAAAACTGATTATAACCACTCGAAGATCAGCAACTCTCCTGACTCTCGCACACTCTTAAAAACCTTCTCTGCTCTCCTCTGTCCGCCTGCTCCCACACCTTCATCGGAGTTAACGGCTGATGATTTTGCATCGTTCTTCGTAAAGAAAACTACCGCCATCAACAGCCAATTTTCTACGCCACCATCACCCGCCTTTTCTCCTATGTCTGAAGATGATGTTTCCAAGGTCATTGGTTCCAACCACCCTACCACCTGCCCACTGGATCCCATCCCCACCCATCTCCTCCATGCCATCTCTCCAGCAGTTGTGCCTGGTCTGACCCGCATCATCAACTCTTTGCTCACCACTGGGACATTTCCCACTGCTTTCAAAGAGGCCTGCATCACACCGCTACTGAAGAAACTCACTCTCAACCTTACACTGCTAGAACACTACAGGCCGGTGTAGTGTGTGAAAATGCATATCTTCCGTCAAAATGTAGATGACTGATTTTAACCTCTTATTATTTTCTGTCTTCTTAAAAAAATATTTTTTTTACTTACCTCACTATTCTTAGCTTTGTATACTGTGCTAGGCTTTAATGGACTGGATTTAATTAACTTATGCATTTTGTTGCCTATATTGTTATAATTGCTTCCAATGTTTCCTCGTCTGTAAGTCGCTTTGGATAAAAACGTCTGCTAAATGACTAAATGTAAATTTTATGAAATGTGTAATGTCATGTGTAATGTGTAGTGTGTGGCCTTGAAATTTTAGCATGTCTACGTAATCATGAATAAATGCTTCTTGAGACACACAGTGTTGCTTCTTTGCATGCATCAAATGAATTGTTTCTGGCTATATGCATCCATGCATTAGTTTGAGAGGGGTGGAAATGGGACACTTGGGTGAAACAAAACTGCCCCAAAAGTACCCCCCCACTTTAAATACAGTTTTTTCTAAGAAAATTTGGTACATTTCTCAGATCCGATTTGAAATTCTCAAAACTTCTTGTTCAATCCTTACATCCTTGTGTCACGTGTGCACATCAAACAAGCATTTTCTCATTTCTTTGAACAAGTTGCAAATGCTTTGGTACATCCATGCAAATGATTATGACAAAATTCTGTGCAGATTCCTACATTATCAATTGCTTATGTCATGTTGATCAAAATGCATTATAATGGGTCTCTGTAGAATAGTATAATCCCCACGACATTTAAGCACTAGTTTTACAATATACAGTAAGTATACTTTAAGTAAACGGTGGCATTTTATTTTACTGAATTTAGTGTTTTCCATTGCTATATTCTTTCCACATAGGACTGCAAGACAACTTCACTGTGTTGCAGACGGCCCCTTTTCACACCTAAACAGTCTTTTGACACTCTCTACAGGGATCTCATCCCTGAACAAGAGAGGGGGCAGATTGGAGATGACCTGCCAAAGTACGTGTTAGTTTGGGACAATGTCAGTTTCCATCGCTCCAACATCATCAGGCAATGGTTTGCTGCCCACAACAGGATGCTGGTGGAGTTCCTCTCACCCTACTCAACCCCGTTGAGGAATTTTTCTCAGCATGAAGATTAAAAGTATATGATGGCCAGCCGCATACACAGATGACCCTTCTGGCTGCCATGGATGTAACGTGTGATGACATCACAGCTGATGCCTGCAGAGGCTGGATTAGACACTCTGAAAGATGATTTTCACGCTGTATCGCAAGAGAAGATATTTGTTGTGATGTGGATGAGAATCCGTTGCCCAAAAGACAGGAACGTCAGGAGGTGTAGGACGACTGCACTGTAATTCCACTGCACTGCATGTACAGTTTTCCCAAAGGAGATGGTCTTATGTTCAGATTTCTACAGTTGTTTGTGCTATGCAGTGCTGTCTTTTCCTGTCTGCATCACAATGACACTGTCTGTCAATAAATTATTGTACAAACAGTAAAAGCGTTAACGTGAATCATGTGCCGTCTCTTGCAATCTAACATTCAAAACCAGAAATGCACTTACTGTTTTGCAAATGACAAGGATGATTCGAGAAATGCTCCACTCATCACTCTCAGGTCACTCCGCTGCACACGTCTGATCACTTCTTTGTCACCCCCGACCTCACCGCTCCAGACAACGCAGATGTCTTACCGCTGGTCACTTTCCGGCGCTACCTACGGTCCCTCCCTCCTGCTTTTCATCTGCTGTCTTGTCTACACTCCCCCCCTCTGAGGAGCTCTCTCTTTTGAATACCAACAGTGCCACAGACACTCTGTGTTCCACGCTTACATCCTGCTTGGACAACATATGCCCTCTTACATCTGGACCAGCCCGTGCATCCCTGTCTGCCCCCTGGTTATCGGATGTACCACGTGAGCATCGCACCAGCCTCCGGTCAGCTGAGAGAAAATGGCACAAGTCAAAAGACCATACTGACCTCTCTCTCTCTACTTTCTCCGTTGACGTTACCTCTGCAAAAACTGATATAACCACTCGAAGATCAGCAACTCTCCTGACTCTCGCACACTCTTAAAAACCTTCTCTGCTCTCCTCTGTCCGCCTGCTCCCACACCTTCATCGGAGTTAACGGCTGATGATTTTGCATCGTTCTTCGTAAAGAAAACTACCCCCATCAACAGCCAATTTTCTACGCCACCATCACCCGCCTTTTATCCTATGTCTGAAGATGATGTTTCCAAGGTCATTGGTTCCAACCACCCTACCACCTGCCCACTGGATCCCATCCCCACCCATCTCCTCCATGCCATCTCTCCAGCAGTTGTGCCTGGTCTGACCCGCATCATCAACTCTTTGCTCACCACTGGGACATTTCCCACTGCTTTCAAAGAGGCCTGCATCACACCGCTACTGAAGAAACTCACTCTCAACCTTACACTGCAAGAACACTACAGGCCGGTGTAGTGTGTGAAAATGCATATCTTCCGTCAAAATGTAGATGACTGATTTTAACCTCTTATTATTTTCTGTCATCTTAAAAAATTATTTTTTTACTTACCTCACTATTCTTAGCTTTGTATACTGTGCTAGGCTTTAATGGACTGGATTTAATTAACTTATGCATTTTGTTGCCTATATTGTTATAATTGCTTCCAATGTTTCCTCGTCTGTAAGTCGCTTTGGATAAAAACGTTTGCTAAATGACTAAATGTAAATTTTATGAAATGTGTAATGTCATGTGTAATGTGTAATGTGTAGTGTGTGGCCTTGAAATTTTAGCATGTCTACGTAATCATGAATAAATGCTTCTTCAGACACACAGTGTTGCTTCTTTGCATGCATCAAATGAATTGTTTCTGGCTATATGCATCCATGCATTAGTTTGAGAGGGGTGGAAATGGGACACTTGGGTGAAACAAAACTGCCCCAAAAGTACCCCCCCCCCACTTTAAATACAGTTTTTTCTAAGTCAATTTGGTACATTTCTCTGATCCGATTTGAAATTCTCAAAACTTCTTGTTCAATCCTTACATCCTTGTGTCACGTGTGCACATCAAACAAGCATTTTCTCATTTCTTTGAACAAGTTGCAAATGCTTTGGTACATCCATGCAAATGATTATGACAAAATTCTGTGCAGATTCCTACATTATCAATTGCTTATGTCAAGTTGATCAAAATGCATTATAATGGGTCTCTGTAGAATAGTATAATCCCCACGACATTTAAGCACTAGTTTTACAATATACAGTAAGTATACTTTAAGTAAACGGTGGCATTTTATTTTACTCAATTTAGTGTTTTGCATTGCTATATTCTTTCCACATAGGACTGCAAGACAACTTCACTGTGTTGCAGACGGCCCCTTTTCACACCTAAACAGTCTTTTGACACTCTCTACAAGGATCTCATCCCTGAACAAGAGAGGGGGCAGATTGGAGATGACCTGCCAAAGTACGTGTTAGTTTGGGACAATGTCAGTTTCCATCGCTCCAACATCATCAGGCAATGGTTTGCGGCCCACAACAGGATGCTGGTGGAGTTCCTCTCACCCTACTCAACCCCGTTGAGGAATTTTTCTCAGCATGAAGATTAAAAGTATATGATGGCCAGCCGCATACACAGATGACCCTTCTGGCTGCCTTGGATGTAACGTGTGATGACATCACAGCTGATGCCTGCAGAGGCTGGATTAGACACTCTGAAAGATGATTTTCACGCTGTATCGCAAGAGAAGATATTTGTTGTGATGTGGATGAGAATCCGTTGCCCAAAAGACAGGAACGTCAGGAGGTGTAGGAAGACTGCACTGTAATTCCACTGCACTGCATGTACAGTTTTCCCTAAGGAGATTGTCTTATGTTCAGATTTCTACATTTGTTTGTGCTATGCAGTGCTGTCTTTTCCTGTCTGCATCACAATGACACTGTCTGTCAATAAATTATTGTACAAACAGTAAAAGCGTTAACGTGAATCATGTGCCGTCTCTTGCAATCAAACAATCAAAACCAGAAATGCACTTACTGTTTTGCAAATGACAAGGATGATTCGAGAAATGCTCCACTCATCACTCTCAGGTCACTCCGCTGCACACGTATGATCACTTCTTTTACACCCCCGACCTCACCGCTCCAGACAACGCAGATGTCTTACCGCTGGTCACTTTCCGGCGCTACCTACGGTCCCTCCCTCCTGCTTTTCCTCTGCTGTCTTGTCTGCACTCCCCCCCTCTGAGGAGCTCTCTCTTTTGAATACCAACAGTGCCACAGACACTCTGTGTTCCATGCTTACATCCTGCTTGGACAACATATGCCCTCTTGCATCTGGACCAGCCCGTGCATCCCTGTCTGCCCCCTGGTTATCGGATGTACCACGTGAGCATCGCACCAGCCTCCGGTCAGCTGAGAGAAAATGGCACAAGTCAAAAGACCATACTGACCTCTCTCTCTCTACTTTCTCCGTTGACGTCACCTCTGCAAAAACTGATTATAACCACTCGAAGATCAGCAACTCTCCTGACTCTCGCACACTCTTAAAAACCTTCTCTGCTCTCCTCTGTCCGCCTGCTCCCACACCTTCATCGGAGTTAACGGCTGATGATTTTGCATCGTTCTTCGTAAAGAAAACTACCGCCATCAACAGCCAATTTTCTACGCCACCATCACCCGCCTTTTCTCCTATGTCTGAAGATGATGTTTCCAAGGTCATTGGTTCCAACCACCCTACCACCTGCCCACTGGATCCCATCCCCACCCATCTCCTCCATGCCATCTCTCCAGCAGTTGTGCCTGGTCTGACCCGCATCATCAACTCTTTGCTCACCACTGGGACATTTCCCACTGCTTTCAAAGAGGCCTGCATCACACCGCTACTGAAGAAACTCACTCTCAACCTTACACTGCTAGAACACTACAGGCCGGTGTAGTGTGTGAAAATGCATATCTTCCGTCAAAATGTAGATGACTGATTTTAACCTCTTATTATTTTCTGTCTTCTTAAAAAATTATTTTTTTACTTACCTCACTATTCTTTGCTTTGTATACTGTGCTAGGCTTTAATGGACTGGATTTAATTAACTTATGCATTTTGTTGCCTATATTGTTATAATTGCTTCCAATGTTTCCTCGTCTGTAAGTCGCTTTGGATAAAAACGTCTGCTAAATGACTAAATGTAAATTTTATGAAATGTGTAATGTCATGTGTAATGTGTAATGTGTAGTGTGTGCCCTTGAAATTTTAGCATGTCTACGTAATCATGAATAAATGCTTCTTGAGACACACAGTGTTGCTTCTTTGCATGCATCAAATGAATTGTTTCTGGCTATATGCATCCATGCATTAGTTTGAGAGGGGTGGAAATGGGACACTTGGGTGAAACAAAACTGCCCATAAAGTACCCCCCCCACTTTAAATACAGTTTTTTCTAAGTCAATTTGGTACATTTCTCTGATCCGATTTGAAATTCTCAAAACTTCTTGTTCAATCCCTACATCCTTGTGTCACGTGTGCACATCAAACAAGCATTTTCTCATTTCTTTGAACAAGTTGCAAATGCTTTGGTACATCCATGCAAATGATTATGACTAAATTCTGTGCAGATTCCTACATTATCAATTGCTTATGTCATGTTGATCAAAATGCATTATAATGGGTCTCTGTAGAATAGTATAATCCCCACGACATTTAAGCACTAGTTTTACAATATACAGTAAGTATACTTTAAGTAAACGGTGGCATTTTATTTTACTGAATTTAGTGTTTTGCATTGCTATATTCTTTCCACATAGGACTGCAAGACAACTTCACTGTGTTGCAGACGGCCCCTTTTCACACCTAAACAGTCTTTTGACACTCTCTACAGGGATCTCATCCCTGAACAAGAGAGGGGGCAGATTGGAGATGACCTGCCAAAGTACGTGTGAGTTTGGGACAATGTCAGTTTCCATCGCTCCAACATCATCAGGCAATGGTTTGCGGCCCACAACAGGATGCTGGTGGAGTTCCTCTCACCCTACTCAACCCCGTTGAGGAATTTTTCTCAGCATGAAGATTAAAAGTATATGATGGCCAGCCGCATACACAGATGACCCTTCTGGCTGCCTTGGATGTAACGTGTGATGACATCACAGCTGATGCCTGCAGAGGCTGGATTAGACACTCTGAAAGATGATTTTCACGCTGTATCGCCAGAGAAGATATTTGTTGTGATGTGGATGAGAATCCGTTGCCCAAAAGACAGGAACGTCAGGAGGTGTAGGAAGACTGCACTGTAATTCCACTGCACTGCATGTACAGTTTTCCCTAAGGAGATTGTCTTATGTTCAGATTTCTACATTTGTTTGTGCTATGCAGTGCTGTCTTTTCCTGTCTGCATCACAATGACACTGTCTGTCAATAAATTATTGTAAAAACAGTAAAAGCGTAAATGTGACTCATGTGCCGTCTCTTGCAATCAAACAATCAAAACCAGAAATGCACTTACTGTTTTGCAAATGACAAGGATGATTCGAGAAATGCTCCACTCATCACTCTCAGTTCACTCCGCTGCACACGTCTGATCACTTCTTTGTCACCCACGACCTCACCGCTCCAGACAACGCAGATGTCTTACCGCTGGTCACTTTCCGGCGCTACCTACGGTCCCTCCCTCCTGCTTTTCCTCTGCTGTCTTGTCTGCACTCCCCCCCACTGAGGAGCTCTCTCTTTTGAATACCAACAGTGCCACAGACACTCTGTGTTCCACGCTTACATCCTGCTTGGACAACATATGCCCTCTTACATCTGGACCAGCCCGTGCATCCCTGTCTGCCCCCTGGTTATAGGATGTACCACGTGAGCATCGCACCAGCCTCCGGTCAGCTGAGAGAAAATGGCACAATTCAAAAGACCATACTGACCTCTCTCTCTCTACTTTCTCCGTTGACGTCACCTCTGCAAAAACTGATTATAACCACTCGAAGATCATCAACTCTCCTGACTCTCGCACATTCTTAAAAACCTTCTCTGCTCTCCTCTGTCCGCCTGCTCCCACACCTTCATCGGAGTTGACGGCTGATGATTTTGCATCGTTCTTCGTAAAGAAAACTACCGCCATCAACAGCCAATTTTCTAAACCACCATCACCCGCCTTTTTTCCTATGTCTGAAGATGATGTTTCCAAGGTCATTGGTTCCAACCACCCTACCACCTGCCCACTGGATCCCATCCCCACCCATCTCCTCCATGCCATCTCTCCAGCAGTTGTGCCTGGTCTGACCCGCATCATCAACTCTTTGCTCACCACTGGGACATTTCCCACTGCTTTCAAAGAGGCCTGCATCACACCGCTACTGAAGAAACTCACTCTCAACCTTACACTGCTAGAACACTACAGGCCGGTGTAGTTTGTGAAAATGCATATCTTCCGTCAAAATGTAGATGACTGATTTTAACCTCTTATTATTTTCTGTCTTCTTAAAAAATTATTTTTTTACTTACCTCACTATTCTTAGCTTTGTATACTGTACTAGGCTTTAATGGACTGGATTTAATTAACTTATGCATTTTGTTGCCTATGTTGTTATAATTGCTTCCAATGTTTCCTCGTCTGTAAGTCGCTTTGGATAAAAACGTCTGCTAAATGACTAAATGTAAATTTTATGAAATGTGTAATGTCATGTGTAATGTGTAGTGTGTGGCCTTGAAATTTTAGCATGTCTACGTAATCATGAATAAATGCTTCTTGAGACACACAGTGTTGCTTCTTTGCATGCATCAAATGAATTGTTTCTGGCTATATGCATCCATGCATTAGTTTGAGAGGGGTGGAAATGGGAAACTTGGGTGAAACAAAACTGCCCCAAAAGTACCCCCCCACTTTAAATACAGTTTTTTCTAAGTCAATTTGGTACATTTCTCAGATCCGATTTGAAATTCTCAAAACTTCTTGTTCAATCCTTACATCCTTGTGTCACGTGTGCACATCAAACAAGCATTTTCTCATTTCTTTGAACAAGTTGCAAATGCTTTGGTACATCCATGCAAATGATTATGACAAAATTCTGTGCAGATTCCTACATTATCAATTGCTTATGTCATGTTGATCAAAATGCATTATAATGGGTCTCTGTAGAATAGTATAATCCCCACGACATTTAAGCACTAGTTTTACAATATACAGTAAGTATACTTTAAGTAAACGGTGGCATTTTATTTTACTGAATTTAGTGTTTTGCATTGCTATATTCTTTCCACATAGGACTGCAAGACAACTTCACTGTGTTGCAGACGGCCCCTTTTCACACCTAAACAGTCTTTTGACACTCTCTACAGGGATCTCATCCCTGAACAAGAGAGGGGGCAGATTGGAGATGACCTGCCAAAGTACGTGTTAGTTTGGGACAATGTCAGTTTCCATCGCTCCAACATCATCAGGCAATGGTTTGCTGCCCACAACAGGATGCTGGTGGAGTTCCTCTCACCCTACTCAACCCCGTTGAGGAATTTTTCTCAGCATGAAGATTAAAAGTATATGATGGCCAGCCGCATACACAGATGACCCTTCTGGCTGCCATGGATGTAACGTGTGATGACATCACAGCTGATGCCTGCAGAGGCTGGATTAGACACTCTGAAAGATGATTTTCACGCTGTATCGCAAGAGAAGATATTTGTTGTGATGTGGATGAGAATCCGTTGCCCAAAAGACAGGAAAGTCAGGAGGTGTAGGACGACTGCACTGTAATTCCACTGCACTGCATGTACAGTTTTCCCAAAGGAGATGGTCTTATGTTCAGATTTCTACAGTTGTTTGTGCTATGCAGTGCTGTCTTTTCCTGTCTGCATCACAATGACACTGTCTGTCAATAAATTATTGTACAAACAGTAAAAGCGTTAACGTGAATCATGTGCCGTCTCTTGCAATCTAACATTCAAAACCAGAAATGCACTTACTGTTTTGCAAATGACAAGGATGATTCGAGAAATGCTCCACTCATCACTCTCAGGTCACTCCGCTGCACACGTCTGATCACTTCTTTGTCACCCCCGACCTCACCGCTCCAGACAACGCAGATGTCTTACCGCTGGTCACTTTCCGGCGCTACCTACGGTCCCTCCCTCCTGCTTTTCCTCTGCTGTCTTGTCTGCACTCCCCCCCTCTGAGGAGCTCTCTCTTTTGAATACCAACAGTGCCACAGACACTCTGTGTTCCACGCTTACATCCTGCTTGGACAACATATGCCCTCTTACATCTGGACCAGCCCGTGCATCCCTGTCTGCCCCCTGGTTATCGGATGTACCACGTGAGCATCGCACCAGCCTCCGGTCAGCTGAGAGAAAATGGCACAAGTCAAAAGACCATACTGACCTCTCTCTCTCTACTTTCTCCGTTGACGTTACCTCTGCAAAAACTGATATAACCACTCGAAGATCAGCAACTCTCCTGACTCTCGCACACTCTTAAAAACCTTCTCTGCTCTCCTCTGTCCGCCTGCTCCCACACCTTCATCGGAGTTAACGGCTGATGATTTTGCATCGTTCTTCGTAAAGAAAACTACCCCCATCAACAGCCAATTTTCTACGCCACCATCACCCGCCTTTTATCCTATGTCTGAAGATGATGTTTCCAAGGTCATTGGTTCCAACCACCCTACCACCTGCCCACTGGATCCCATCCCCACCCATCTCCTCCATGCCATCTCTCCAGCAGTTGTGCCTGGTCTGACCCGCATCATCAACTCTTTGCTCACCACTGGGACATTTCCCACTGCTTTCAAAGAGGCCTGCATCACACCGCTACTGAAGAAACTCACTCTCAACCTTACACTGCTAGAACACTACAGGCCGATGTAGTGTGTGAAAATGCATATCTTCCGTCAAAATGTAGATGACTGATTTTAACCTCTTATTATTTTCTGTCTTCTTAAAAAATAATTTTTTTACTTACCTGACTATTCTTAGCTTTGTATACTGTGCTAGGCTTTAATGGACTGGATTTAATTAACTTATGCATTTTGTTGCCTATATTGTTATAATTGCTTCCAATGTTTCCTCGTCTGTAAGTCGCTTTGGATAAAAAAGTCTGCTAAATGACTAAATGTAAATTTTATGAAATGTGTAATGTCATGTGTAATGTGTAATGTGTAGTGTGTGGCCTTGAAATTTTTGCATGTCTACGTAATCATGAATAAATGCTTCTTCAGACACACAGTGTTGCTTCTTTGCATGCATCAAATGAATTGTTTCTGGCTATATGCATCCATGCATTAGTTTGAGAGGGGTGGAAATGGGACACTTGGGTGAAACAAAACTGCCCCAAAAGTACCCCCCCCACTGTAAATACAGTTTTTTCTAAGTCAATTTGGTACATTTCTCTGATCCGATTTGAAATTCTCAAAACTTCTTGTTCAATCCTTACATCCTTGTGTCACGTGTGCACATCAAACAAGCATTTTCTAATTTCTTTGAACAAGTTGCAAATGCTTTGGTACATCCATGCAAATGATTATGACAAAATTCTGTGCAGATTCCTACATTATCAATTGCTTATGTCATGTTGATCAAAATGAATTATAATGGGTCTCTGTAGAATAGTATAATCCCCACGACATTTAAGCACTAGTTTTACAATATACAGTAAGTATACTTTAAGTAAACGGTGGCATTTTATTTTACTGAATTTAGTGTTTTGCATTGCTATATTCTTTCCACATAGGACTGCAAGACAACTTCACTGTGTTGCAGACGGCCCCTTTTCACACCTAAACTGTCTTTTGACACTCTCTACAGGGATCTCATCCCTGAACAAGAGAGGGGGCAGATTGGAGATGACCTGCCAAAGTACGTGTTAGTTTGGGACAATGTCAGTTTCCATCGCTCCAACATCATCAGGCAATGGTTTGCGGCCCACAACAGGATGCTGGTGGAGTTCCTCTCACCCTACTCAACCACGTTGAGGAATTTTTCTCAGCATGAAGATTAAAAGTATATGATGGCCAGCCGCATACACAGATGACCCTTCTGGCTGCCATGGATGTAACGTGTGATGACATCACAGCTGATGCCTGCAGAGGCTGGATTAGACACTCTGAAAGATGATTTTCACGCTGTATCGCAAGAGAAGATATTTTTTGTGATGTGGATGAGAATCCGCTGCCCAAAAGACAGGAACGTCAGGAGGTGTAGGAAGACTGCACTGTAATTCCACTGCACTGCATGTACAGTTTTCCCAAAGGAGATTGTCTTATGTTCAGATTTCTACATTTGTTTGTGCTATGCAGTGCTGTCTTTTCCTGTCTGCATCACAATGACACTGTCTGTCAATAAATTATTGTACAAACAGTAAAAGTGTTAACGTGACTCATGTGCCGTCTCTTGCAATCAAACAATCAAAACCAGAAATGCACTTACTGTTTTGCAAATGACAAGGATGATTCGAGAAATGCTCCACTCATCACTCTCAGTTCACTCCGCTGCACACGTCTGATCACTTCTTTGTCACCCCCGAACTCACCTCTCCAGACAACGCAGATGTCTTACCGCTGGTCACTTTCCGGCGGCGCTACCTACGGTCCCTCCCTCCTGCTTTTCCTCTGCTGTCTTGTCTGCACTCCCCCCCTCTGAGGAGCTCTCTCTTTTGAATACCAACAGTGCCACAGACACTCTGTGTTCCACGCTTACATCCTGCTTGGACAACATATGCCCTCTTACATCTGGACCAGCCCGTGCATCCCTGTCTGCCCCCTGGTTATCGGATGTACCACGTGAGCATCGCACCAGCCTCCGGTCAGCTGAGAGAAAATGGCACAAGTCAAAAGACCATACTGACCTCTCTCTCTCTACTTTCTCCGTTGACGTCACCTCTGCAAAAACTGATTATAACCACTCGAAGATCAGCAACTCTCCTGACTCTCGCACACTCTTAAAAACCTTCTCTGCTCTCCTCTGTCCGCCTGCTCCCACACCTTCATCGGAGTTAACGGCTGATGATTTTGCATCGTTCTTCGTAAAGAAAACTACCGCCATCAACAGCCAATTTTCTACGCCAACATCACCCGCCTTTTCTCCTATGTCTGAAGATGATGTTTCCAAGGTCATTGGTTCCAACCACCCTACCACCTGCCCACTGGATCCCATCCCCACCCATCTCCTCTATGCCATCTCTCCAGCAGTTGTGCCTGGTCTGACCCGCATCATCAACTCTTTGCTCACCACTGGGACATTTCCCACTGCTTTCAAAGAGGCCTGCATCACACCGCTACTGAAGAAACTCACTCTCAACCTTACACTGCTAGAACACTACAGGCCGGTGTAGTGTGTGAAAATGCATATCTTCCGTCAAAATGTAGATGACTGATTTTAACCTCTTATTATTTTCTGTCTTCTTAAAAAAAAATTTTTTTACTTACCTCACTATTCTTAGCTTTGTATACTGTGCTAGGCTTTAATGGACTGGATTTAATTAACTTATGCATTTTGTTGCCTATATTGTTATAATTGCTTCCAATGTTTCCTCGTCTGTAAGTCGCTTTGGATAAAAACGTCTGCTAAATGACTAAATGTAAATTTTATGAAATGTGTAATGTCATGTATAATGTGTAATGTGTAGTGTGTGGCCTTGAAATTTTAGCATGTCTACGTAATCATGAATAAATGCTTCTTGAGACACACAGTGTTGCTTCTTTGCATGCATCAAATGAATTGTTTCTGGCTATATGCATCCATGCATTAGTTTGAGAGGGGTGGAAATGGGACACTTGGGTGAAACAAAACTGCCCCAAAAGTACCCCCCCCCCACTTTAAATACAGTTTTTTCTAAGTCAATTTGGTACATTTCTCTGATCCGATTTGAAATTCTCAAAACTTCTTGTTCAATCCTTACATCCTTGTGTCACGTGTGCACATCAAACAAGCATTTTCTAATTTCTTTGAACAAGTTGCAAATGCTTTGGTACATCCATGCAAATGATTATGACAAAATTCTGTGCAGATTCCTACATTATCAATTGCTTATGTCATGTTGATCAAAATGCATTATAATGGGTCGCTGTAGAATAGTATAATCCCCACGACATTTAAGTACTAGTTTTACAATATACAGTAAGTATACTTTAAGTAAACAGTGGCATTTTATTTCACTCAATTTAGTGTTTTGCATTGCTATATTCTTTCCACATAGGACTGCAAGACAACTTCACTGTGTTGCAGACGGCCCCTTTTCACACCTAAACAGTCTTTTGACACTCTCTACAAAGAACGTGTTAGTTTGGGACAATGTCAGTTTCCATCGCTCCAACATCATTAGGCAATGGTTTGCGGCCCACAACAGGATGCTGGTGGAGTTCCTCTCACCCTACTTAACCACGTTGAGGAATTTTTCTCAGCATGAAGATTAAAAGTATATGATTGCCAGCCGCATACACAGATGACCCTTCTGGCTGCCATGGATGTAACGTGTGATGACATCACAGCTGATGCCTGCAGAGGCTGGATTAGACACTCTGAAAGATGATTTTCACGCTGTATCGCAAGAGAAGATATTTGTTGTGATGTGGATGAGAATCCGTTGCCCAAAAGACAGGAACGTCAGGAGGTGTAGGAAGACTGCACTGTAATTCCACTGCACTGCATGTACAGTTTTCCCTAAGGAGATTGTCTTATGTTCAGATTTCTACATTTGTTTGTGCTATGCAGTGCTGTCTTTTCCTGTCTGCATCACAATGACACTGTCTGTCAATAAATTATTGTACAAACAGTAAAAGCGTTAACGTGAATCATGTGCCGTCTCTTGCAATCAAACAATCAAAACCAGAAATGCACTTACTGTTTTGCAAATGACAAGGATGATTCGAGAAATGCTCCACTCATCACTCTCAGGTCACTCCGCTGCACACGTCTGATCACTTCTTTGTCACTCCCGACCTCACCGCTCCAGACAACGCAGATGTCTTACCGCTGGTCACTTTCCGGCGCTACCTACGGTCCCTCCCTCCTGCTTTTCCTCTGCTGTCTTGTCTGCACTCCCCCCCTCTGAGGAGCTCTCTCTTTTGAATACCAACAGTGCCACAGACACTCTGTGTTCCACGCTTACATCCTGCTTGGACAACATATGCCCTCTTACATCTGGACCAGCCCGTGCATCCCTGTCTGCCCCCTGGTTATCGGATGTACCACGTGAGCATCGCACCAGCCTCCGGTCAGCTGAGAGAAAATGGCACAAGTCAAAAGACCATACTGACCTCTCTCTCTCTACTTTCTCCGTTGACGTCACCTCTGCAAAAACTGATTATAACCACTCGAAGATCAGCAACTCTCCTGACTCTCGCACACTCTTAAAAAACTTCTCTGCTCTCCTCTGTCCGCCTGCTCCCACACCTTCGTCGGAGTTAACGGCTGATGATTTTGCATCGTTCTTCGTAAAGAAAACTACCGCCATCAACAGCCAATTTTCTACGCCACCATCACCCGCCTTTTCTCCTATGTCTGAAGATGATGTTTCCAAGGTCATTGGTTCCAACCACCCTACCAGCTGCCCACTGGATCCCATCCCCACCCATCTCCTCCATGCCATCTCTCCAGCAGTTGTGCCTGGTCTGACCCGCATCATCAACTCTTTGCTCACCACTGGGACATTTCCCACTGCTTTCAAAGAGGCCTGCATCACACCGCTACTGAAGAAACTCACTCTCAACCTTACACTGCTAGAACACTACAGGCCGGTGTAGTGTGTGAAAATGCATATCTTCCGTCAAAATGTAGATGACTGATTTTAACCTCTTATTATTTTCTGTCTTCTTAAAAAAGTATTTTTTTACTTACCTCACTATTCTTAGCTTTGTATACTGTGCTAGGCTTTAATGGACTGGATTTAATTAACTTATGCATTTTGTTGCCTATATTGTTATAATTGCTTCCAATGTTTCCTCGTCTGTAAGTCGCTTTGGATAAAAACGTCTGCTAAATGACTAAATGTAAATTTTATGAAATGTGTAATGTCATGTGTAATGTGTAATGTGTAGTGTGTGGCCTTGAAATTTTAGCATGTCTACGTAATCATGAATAAATGCTTCTTGAGACACACAGTGTTGCTTCTTTGCATGCATCAAATGAATTGTTTCTGGCTATATGCATCCATGCATTAGTTTGAGAGGGGTGGAAATGGGACACTTGGGTGAAACAAAACTGCCCCAAAAGTACCCCCCCCACTTTAAATACAGCTTTTTCTAAGTCAATTTGGTACATTTCTCTGATCTGATTTGAAATTCTCAAAACTTCTTGTTCAATCCTTACATCCTTGTGTCACGTGTGCACATCAAACAAGCATTTTCTAATTTCTTTGAACAAGTTGCAAATGCTTTGGTACATCCATGCAAATGATTATGAAAAAATTCTGTGCAGATTCCTACATTATCAATTGCTTATGTCATGTTGATCAAAATTAATTATAATGGGTCTCTGTAGAATAGTATAATCCCCACGACATTTAAGCACTAGTTTTACAATATACAGTAAGTATACTTTAAGTTAACGGTGGCATTTTATTTTACTCAATTTAGTGTTTTGCATTGCTATATTCTTTCCACATAAGACTGCAAGACAACTTCACTGTGTTGCAGACGGCCCCTTTTCACACCTAAACAGTCTTTTGACAATCTCTACAGGGATCTCATCCCTGAACAAGAGAGGGGGCAGATTGGAGATGACCTGCCAAAGTACGTGTTAGTTTGGGACAATGTCAGTTTCCATCGCTCCAACATCATCAGGAAATGGTTTGCGGCCCACAACAGGATGCTGGTGGAGTTCCTCTCACCCTACTCAACCCCGTTGAGGAATTTTTCTCTGCATGAAGATTAAAAGTATATGATGGCCAGCCGCATACACAGATGACCCTTCTGGCTGCCTTGGATGTAACGTGTGATGACATCACAGCTGATGCCTGCAGAGGCTGGATTAGACACTCTGAAAGATGATTTTCACGCTGTATCGCAAGAGAAGATATTTGTTGTGATGTGGATGAGAATCCGTTGCCCAAAAGACAGGAACGTCAGGAGGTGTAGGAAGACTGCACTGTAATTCCACTGCACTGCATGTACAGTTTTCCCTAAGGAGATTGTCTTATGTTCAGATTTCTACATTTGTTTGTGCTATGCAGTGCTGTCTTTTCCTGTCTGCATCACAATGACACTGTCTGTCAATAAATTATTGTACAAACAGTAAAAGCGTTAACGTGAATCATGTGCCGTCTCTTGCAATCAAACAATCAAAACCAGAAATGCACTTACTGTTTTGCAAATGACAAGGATGATTCGAGAAATGCTCCACTCATCACTCTCAGGTCACTCCGCTGCACACGTCTGATCACTTCTTTGTCACCCCCGACCTCACCGCTCCAGACAACGCAGATGTCTTACCGCTGGTCACTTTCCGGCGCTACCTACGGTCCCTCCCTCCTGCTTTTCCTCTGCTGTCTTGTCTGCACCCCCCCCCTCTGAGGAGCTCTCTCTTTTGAATACCAACAGTGCCACAGACATTCTGTGTTCCACGCTTACATCCTGCTTGGACAACATATGCCCTCTTACATCTGGACCAGCCCGTGCATTCCTGTCTGCCCCCTGGTTATCGGATGTACCACGTGAGCATCGCACCAGCCTCCGGTCAGCTGAGAGAAAATGGCACAAGTCAAAAGACCATACTGACCTCTCTCTCTCTACTTTCTCCGTTGACGTTACCTCTGCAAAAACTGATTATAACCACTCGAAGATCAGCAACTCTCCTGACTCTCGCACACTCTTAAAAACCTTCTCTGCTCTCCTCTGTCCGCCTGCTCCCACACCTTCATCGGAGTTAACGGCTGATGATTTTGCATCGTTCTTCGTAAAGAAAACTACCGCCATCAACAGCCAATTTTCTACGCCACCATCACCCGCCTTTTCTCCTATGTCTGAAGATGATGTTTCCAAAGTCATTGGTTCCAACCACCCTACCACCTGCCCACTGGATCCCATCCCCACCCATCTCCTCCATGCCATCTCTCCAGCAGTTGTGCCTGGTCTGACCCGCATCATCAACTCTTTGCTCAACACTGGGACATTTCCCACTGCTTTCAAAGAGGCCTGCATCACACCGCTACTGAAGAAACTCACTCTCAACCTTACACTGCAAGAACACTACAGGCCGGTGTAGTGTGTGAAAATGCATATCTTCCGTCAAAATGTAGATGACTGATTTTAACCTCTTATTATTTTCTGTCATCTTAAAAAATTATTTTTTTACTTACCTCACTATTCTTAGCTTTGTATACTGTGCTAGGCTTTAATGGACTGGATTTAATTAACTTATGCATTTTGTTGCCTATATTGTTATAATTGCTTCCAATGTTTCCTCGTCTGTAAGTCGCTTTGGATAAAAACGTCTGCTAAATGACTAAATGTAAATTTTATGAAATGTGTAATGTCATGTGTAATGTGTAATGTGTAGTGTGTGGCCTTGAAATTTTAGCATGTCTACGTAATCATGAATAAATGCTTCTTCAGACACACAGTGTTGCTTCTTTGCATGCATCAAATGAATTGTTTCTGGCTATATGCATCCATGCATTAGTTTGAGAGGGGTGGAAATGGGACACTTGGGTGAAACAAAACTGCCCCAAAAGTACCCCCCCCACTTTAAATACAGTTTTTTCTGAGTCAATTTGGTACATTTCTCTGATCCGATTTGAAATTCTCAAAACTTCTTGTTCAATCCTTACATCCTTGTGTCACGTGTGCACATCAAACAAGCATTTTCTCATTTCTTTGAACAAGTTGCAAATGCTTTGGTACATCCATGCAAATGATTATGACAAAATTCTGTGCAGATTCCTACATTATCAATTGCTTATGTCAAGTTGATCAAAATGCATTATAATGGGTCTCTGTAGAATAGTATAATCCCCACGACATTTAAGCACTAGTTTTACAATATACAGTAAGTATACTTTAAGTAAACGGTGGCATTTTATTTTACTCAATTTAGTGTTTTGCATTGCTATATTCTTTCCACATAGGACTGCAAGACAACTTCACTGTGTTGCAGACGGCCCCTTTTCACACCTAAACAGTCTTTTGACACTCTCTACAAGGATCTCATCCCTGAACAAGAGAGGGGGCAGATTGGAGATGACCTGCCAAAGTACGTGTTAGTTTGGGACAATGTCAGTTTCCATCGCTCCAACATCATCAGGCAATGGTTTGCGGCCCACAACAGGATGCTGGTGGAGTTCCTCTCACCCTACTCAACCCCGTTGAGGAATTTTTCTCAGCATGAAGATTAAAAGTATATGATGGCCAGCCGCATACACAGATGACCCTTCTGGCTGCCTTGGATGTAACGTGTGATGACATCACAGCTGATGCCTGCAGAGGCTGGATTAGACACTCTGAAAGATGATTTTCACGCTGTATCGCAAGAGAAGATATTTGTTGTGATGTGGATGAGAATCCGTTGCCCAAAAGACAGGAACGTCAGGAGGTGTAGGAAGACTGCACTGTAATTCCACTGCACTGCATGTACAGTTTTCCCTAAGGAGATTGTCTTATGTTCAGATTTCTACATTTGTTTGTGCTATGCAGTGCTGTCTTTTCCTGTCTGCATCACAATGACACTGTCTGTCAATAAATTATTGTACAAACAGTAAAAGCGTTAACGTGAATCATGTGCCGTCTCTTGCAATCAAACAATCAAAACCAGAAATGCACTTACTGTTTTGCAAATGACAAGGATGATTCGAGAAATGCTCCACTCATCACTCTCAGGTCACTCCGCTGCACACGTCTGATCACTTCTTTGTCATCCCCGACCTCACCGCTCCAGACAACGCAGATGTGTTACCGCTGGTCACTTTCCGGCGCTACCTACGGTCCCTCCCTCCTGCTTTTCCTCTGCTGTCTTGTCTGCACTCCCCCCCTCTGAGGAGCTCTCTCTTTTGAATACCAACAGTGCCACAGACATTCTGTGTTCCACGCTTACATCCTGCTTGGACAACATATGCCCTCTTACATCTGGACCAGCCCGTGCATCCCTGTCTGCCCCCTGGTTATCGGATGTACCACGTGAGCATCGCACCAGCCTCCGGTCAGCTGAGAGAAAATGGCACAAGTCAAAAGACCATACTGACCTCTCTCTCTCTACTTTCTCCGTTGACGTTACCTCTGCAAAAACTGATTATAACCACTCGAAGATCAGCAACTCTCCTGACTCTCGCACACTCTTAAAAACCTTCTCTGCTCTCCTCTGTCCGCCTGCTCCCACACCTTCATCGGAGTTAACGGCTGATGATTTTGCATCGTTCTTCGTAAAGAAAACTACCGCCATCAACAGCCAATTTTCTACGCCACCATCACCCGCCTTTTCTCCTATGTCTGAAGATGATGTTTCCAAGGTCATTGGTTCCAACCACCCTACCACCTGCCCACTGGATCCCATCCCCACCCATCTCCTCCATGCCATCTCTCCAGCAGTTGTGCCTGGTCTGACCCGCATCATCAACTCTTTGCTCACCACTGGTACATTTCCCACTGCTTTCAAAGAGGCCTGCATCACACCGCTACTGAAGAAACTCACTCTCAACCTTACACTGCTAGAACACTACAGGCCGGTGTAGTGTGTGAAAATGCATATCTTCCGTCAAAATGTAGATGACTGATTTTAACCTCTTATTATTTTCTGTCTTCTTAAAAAAATTATTTTTTTACTTACCTCACTATTCTTAGCTTTGTATACTGTGCTAGGCTTTAATGGACTGGATTTAATTAACTTATGCATTTTGTTGCCTATATTGTTATAATTGCTTCCAATGTTTCCTCGTCTGTAAGTCGCTTTGGATAAAAACGTCTGCTAAATGACTAAATGTAAATTTTATGAAATGTGTAATGTCATGTGTAATGTGTAATGTGTAGTGTGTGGCCTTGAAATTTTAGCATGTCTACGTAATCATGAATAAATGCTTCTTCAGACACACAGTGTTGCTTCTTTGCATGCATCAAATGAATTGTTTCTGGCTATATGCATCCATGCATTAGTTTGAGAGGGGTGGAAATGGGACACTTGGGTGAAACAAAACTGCCCCAAAAGTACCCCCCCCACTGTAAATACAGCTTTTTCTTAGTCAATTTGGTACATTTCTCTGATCCGATTTGAAATTCTCAAAACTTCTTGTTCAATCCTTACATCCTTGTGTCACGTGTGCACATCAAACAAGCATTTTCTCATTTCTTTGAACAAGTTGCAAATGCTTTGGTACATCCATGCAAATGATTATTACAAAATTCTGTGCAGATTCCTACATTATCAATTGCTTATGTCATGTTGATCAAAATGCATTATAATGGGTCTCTGTAGAATAGTATAATCCCCACGACATTTAAGCACTAGTTTTACAATATACAGTAAGTATACTTTAAGTAAACGGTGGCATTTTATTTTACTCAATTTAGTGTTTTGCATTGCTATATTCTTTCCACATAGGACTGCAAGACAACTTCACTGTGTTGCAGACGGCCCCTTTTCACACCTAAACAGTCTTTTGACACTCTCTACAGGGATCTCATCCCTGAACAAGAGAGGGGGCAGATTGGAGATGACCTGCCAAAGTACGTGTTAGTTTGGGACAATGTCAGTTTCCATCGCTCCAACATCATCAGGAAATGGTTTGCGGCCCACAACAGGATGCTGGTGGAGTTCCTCTCACCCTACTCAACCCCGTTGAGGAATTTTTCTCTGCATGAAGATTAAAAGTATATGATGGCCAGCCGCATACACAGATGACCCTTCTGGCTGCCTTGGATGTAACGTGTGATGACATCACAGCTGATGCCTGCAGAGGCTGGATTAGACACTCTGAAAGATGATTTTCACGCTGTATCGCAAGAGAAGATATTTGTTGTGATGTGGATGAGAATCCGTTGCCCAAAAGACAGGAACGTCAGGAGGTGTAGGAAGACTGCACTGTAATTCCACTGCACTGCATGTACAGTTTTCCCTAAGGAGATTGTCTTATGTTCAGATTTCTACATTTGTTTGTGCTATGCAGTGCTGTCTTTTCCTGTCTGCATCACAATGACACTGTCTGTCAATAAATTATTGTACAAACAGTAAAAGCGTTAACGTGAATCATGTGCCGTCTCTTGCAATCAAACAATCAAAACCAGAAATGCACTTACTGTTTTGCAAATGACAAGGATGATTCGAGAAATGCTCCACTCATCACTCTCAGGTCACTCCGCTGCACACGTCTGATCACTTCTTTGTCACCCCCGACCTCACCGCTCCAGACAACGCAGATGTCTTACCGCTGGTCACTTTCCGGCGCTACCTACGGTCCCTCCCTCCCGCTTTTCCTCTGCTGTCTTGTCTGCACCCCCCCCCCTCTGAGAAGCTCTCTCTTTTGAATACCAACAGTGCCACAGACATTCTGTGTTCCACGCTTACATCCTGCTTGGACAACATATGCCCTCTTACATCTGGACCAGCCCGTGCATTCCTGTCTGCCCCCTGGTTATCGGATGTACCACGTGAGCATCGCACCAGCCTCCGGTCAGCTGAGAGAAAATGGCACAAGTCAAAAGACCATACTGACCTCTCTCTCTCTACTTTCTCCGTTGACGTTACCTCTGCAAAAACTGATTATAACCACTCGAAGATCAGCAACTCTCCTGACTCTCGCACACTCTTAAAAACCTTCTCTGCTCTCCTCTGTCCGCCTGCTCCCACACCTTCATCGGAGTTAACGGCTGATGATTTTGCATCGTTTTTCGTAAAGAAAACTACCGCCATCAACAGCCAATTTTCTACGCCACCATCACCCGCCTTTTCTCCTATGTCTGAAGATGATGTTTCCAAAGTCATTGGTTCCAACCACCCTACCACCTGCCCACTGGATCCCATCCCCACCCATCTCCTCCATGCCATCTCTCCAGCAGTTGTGCCTGGTCTGACCCGCATCATCAACTCTTTGCTCAACACTGGGACATTTCCCACTGCTTTCAAAGAGGCCTGCATCACACCGCTACTGAAGAAACTCACTCTCAACCTTACACTGCAAGAACACTACAGGCCGGTGTAGTGTGTGAAAATGCATATCTTCCGTCAAAATGTAGATGACTGATTTTAACCTCTTATTATTTTCTGTCATCTTAAAAAATTATTTTTTTACTTACCTCACTATTCTTAGCTTTGTATACTGTGCTAGGCTTTAATGGACTGGATTTAATTAACTTATGCATTTTGTTGCCTATATTGTTATAATTGCTTCCAATGTTTCCTCGTCTGTAAGTCGCTTTGGATAAAAACGTCTGCTAAATGACTAAATGTAAATTTTGTGAAATGTGTAATGTCATGTGTAATGTGTAATGTGTAGTGTGTGGCCTTGAAATTTTAGCATGTCTACGTAATCATGAATAAATGCTTCTTCAGACACACAGTGTTGCTTCTTTGCATGCATCAAATGAATTGTTTCTGGCTATATGCATCCATGCATTAGTTTGAGAGGGGTGGAAATGGGACACTTGGGTGAAACAAAACTGCCCCAAAAGTACCCCCCCCACTTTAAATACAGTTTTTTCTGAGTCAATTTGGTACATTTCTCTGATCCGATTTGAAATTCTCAAAACTTCTTGTTCAATCCTTACATCCTTGTGTCACGTGTGCACATCAAACAAGCATTTTCTCATTTCTTTGAACAAGTTGCAAATGCTTTGGTACATCCATGCAAATGATTATGACAAAATTCTGTGCAGATTCCTACATTATCAATTGCTTATGTCAAGTTGATCAAAATGCATTATAATGGGTCTCTGTAGAATAGTATAATCCCCACGACATTTAAGCACTAGTTTTACAATATACAGTAAGTATACTTTAAGTAAACGGTGGCATTTTATTTTACTCAATTTAGTGTTTTGCATTGCTATATTCTTTCCACATAGGACTGCAAGACAACTTCACTGTGTTGCAGACGGCCCCTTTTCACACCTAAACAGTCTTTTGACACTCTCTACAAGGATCTCATCCCTGAACAAGAGAGGGGGCAGATTGGAGATGACCTGCCAAAGTACGTGTTAGTTTGGGACAATGTCAGTTTCCATCGCTCCAACATCATCAGGCAATGGTTTGCGGCCCACAACAGGATGCTGGTGGAGTTCCTCTCACCCTACTCAACCCCGTTGAGGAATTTTTCTCAGCATGAAGATTAAAAGTATATGATGGCCAGCCGCATACACAGATGACCCTTCTGGCTGCCTTGGATGTAACGTGTGATGACATCACAGCTGATGCCTGCAGAGGCTGGATTAGACACTCTGAAAGATGATTTTCACGCTGTATCGCAAGAGAAGATATTTGTTGTGATGTGGATGAGAATCCGTTGCCCAAAAGACAGGAACGTCAGGAGGTGTAGGAAGACTGCACTGTAATTCCACTGCACTGCATGTACAGTTTTCCCTAAGGAGATTGTCTTATGTTCAGATTTCTACATTTGTTTGTGCTATGCAGTGCTGTCTTTTCCTGTCTGCATCACAATGACACTGTCTGTCAATAAATTATTGTACAAACAGTAAAAGCGTTAACGTGAATCATGTGCCGTCTCTTGCAATCAAACAATCAAAACCAGAAATGCACTTACTGTTTTGCAAATGACAAGGATGATTCGAGAAATGCTCCACTCATCACTCTCAGGTCACTCCGCTGCACACGTCTGATCACTTCTTTGTCATCCCCGACCTCACCGCTCCAGACAACGCAGATGTCTTACCGCTGGTCACTTTCCGGCGCTACCCACGGTCCCTCCCTCCTGCTTTTCCTCTGCTGTCTTGTCTGCACTCCCCCCCTCTGAGGAGCTCTCTCTTTTGAATACCAACAGTGCCACAGACATTCTGTGTTCCACGCTTACATCCTGCTTGGACAACATATGCCCTCTTACATCTGGACCAGCCCGTGCATCCCTGTCTGCCCCCTGGTTATCGGATGTACCACGTGAGCATCGCACCAGCCTCCGGTCAGCTGAGAGAAAATGGCACAAGTCAAAAGACCATACTGACCTCTCTCTCTCTACCAGTCTCTTCTCTCTACTTTCTCCGTTGACGTCACCTCTGCAAAAACTGATTATAACCACTCGAAGATCAGCAACTCTCCTGACTCTCGCACACTCTTAAAAACCTTCTCTGCTCTCCTCTGTCCGCCTGCTCCAACACCTTCATCGGAGTTAACGGCTGATGATTTTGCATCGTTCTTCGTAAAGAAAACTACCGCCATCAACAGCCAATTTTCTACGCCACCATCACCCGCCTTTTCTCCTATGTCTGAAGATGATGTTTCCAAGGTCATTGGTTCCAACCACCCTACCACCTGCCCACTGGATCCCATCCCCACCCATCTCCTCCATGCCATCTCTCCAGCAGTTGTGCCTGGTCTGACCCGCATCATCAACTCTTTGCTCAACACTGGGACATTTCCCACTGCTTTCAAAGAGGCCTGCATCACACCGCTACTGAAGAAACTCACTCTCAACCTTACACTGCTAGAACACTACAGGCCAGTGTAGTGTGTGAAAATGCATATCTTCCGTCAAAATGTAGATGACTGATTTTAACCTCTTATTATTTTCTGTCTTCTTAAAAAAATATTTTTTTTACTTACCTCACTATTCTTAGCTTTGTATACTGTGCTAGGCTTTAATGGACTGGATTTAATTACTTATGCATTTTGTTGCCTATATTGTTATAATTGCTTCCAATGTTTCCTCGTCTGTAAGTCGCTTTGGATAAAAACGTCTGCTAAATGACTAAATGTAAATTTTATGAAATGTGTAATGTCATGTGTAATGTGTAATGTGTAGTGTGTGGCCTTGAAATTTTAGCATGTCTACGTAATCATGAATAAATGCTTCTTGAGACACACAGTGTTGCTTCTTTGCATGCATCAAATGAATTGTTTCTGGCTATATGCATCCATGCATTAGTTTGAGAGGGGTGGAAATGGGACACTTGGGTGAAACAAAACTGCCCCAAAAGTACCCCCCCACTTTAAATACAGTTTTTTCTAAGTCAATTTGGTACATTTCTCTGATCCGATTTGAAATTCTCAAAACTTCTTGTTCAATCCTTACATCCTTGTGTCACGTGTGCACATCAAACAAGCATTTTCTCATTTCTTTGAACAAGTTGCAAATGCTTTGGTACATCCATGCAAATGATTATGACAAAATTCTGTGCAGATTCCTACATTATCAATTGCTTATGTCATGTTGATCAAAATGCATTATAATGGGTCTCTGTAGAATAGTATAATCCCCACGACATTTAAGCACTAGTTTTACAATATACAGTAAGTATACTTTAAGTAAACGGTGGCATTTTATTTTACTCAATTTAGTGTTTTGCATTGCTATATTCTTTCCACATAGGACTGCAAGACAACTTCACTGTGTTGCAGACGGCCCCTTTTCACACCTAAACAGTCTTTTGACACTCTCTACAGGGATCTCATCCCTGAACAAGAGAGGGGGCAGATTGGAGATGACCTGCCAAAGTACGTGTTAGTTTGGGACAATGTCAGTTTCCATCGCTCCAACATCATCAGGCAATGGTTTGCGGCCCACAACAGGATGCTGGTGGAGTTCCTCTCACCCTACTCAACCCCGTTGAGGAATTTTTCTCAGCATGAAGATTAAAAGTATATGATGGCCAGCCGCATACACAGATGACCCTTCTGGCTGCCTTGGATGTAACGTGTGATGACATCACAGCTGATGCCTGCAGAGGCTGGATTAGACACTCTGAAAGATGATTTTCACGCTGTATCGCAAGAGAAGATATTTGTTGTGATGTGGATGAGAATCCGTTGCCCAAAAGACAGGAACGTCAGGAGGTGTAGGAAGACTGCACTGTAATTCCACTGCACTGCATGTACAGTTTTCCCTAAGGAGATTGTCTTATGTTCAGATTTCTACATTTGTTTGTGCTATGCAGTGCTGTCTTTTCCTGTCTGCATCACAATGACACTGTCTGTCAATAAATTATTGTACAAACAGTAAAAGCGTTAACGTGAATCATGTGCCGTCTCTTGCAATCAAACAATCAAAACCAGAAATGCACTTACTGTTTTGCAAATGACAAGGATGATTCGAGAAATGCTCCACTCATCACTCTCAGGTCACTCCGCTGCACACGTCTGATCACTTCTTTGTCACCCCCGACCTCACCGCTCCAGACAACGCAGATGTCTTACCGCTGGTCACTTTCCGGCGCTACCTACGGTCCCTCCCTCCTGCTTTTCCTCTGCTGTCTTGTCTGCACTCCCCCCCTCTGAGGAGCTCTCTCTTTTGAATACCAACAGTGCCACAGACATTCTGTGTTCCACGCTTACATCCTGCTTGGACAACATATGCCCTCTTACATCTAGACCAGCCCGTGCATTCCTGTCTGCCCCCTGGTTATCGGATGTACCACGTGAGCATCGCACCAGCCTCCGGTCAGCTGAGAGAAAATGGCACAAGTCAAAAGACCATACTTACCTCTCTCTCTCTACTTTCTCCGTTGACGTCACCTCTGCAAAAACTGATTATAACCACTCGAAGATCAGCAACTCTCCTGACTCTCGCACACTCTTAAAAACCTTCTATGCATTAGTTTGAGAGGGGTGGAAATGGGACACTTGGGTGAAACAAAACTGCCCCAAAAGTACCCCCCCCCCACTGTAAATACAGTTTTTTCTAAGTCAATTTGGTACATTTCTCTGATCCGATTTGAAATTCTCAAAACTTCTTGTTCAATCCTTACATCCTTGTGTCACGTGTGCACATCAAACAAGCATTTTCTAATTTCTTTGAACAAGTTGCAAATGCTTTGGTACATCCATGCAAATGATTATGACAAAATTCTGTGCAGATTCCTACATTATCAATTGCTTATGTCATGTTGATCAAAATGAATTATAATGGGACTCTGTAGAATAGTATAATCCCCACGACATTTAAGCACTAGTTTTACAATATACAGTAAGTATACTTTAAGTAAACGGTGGCATTTTATTTTACTCAATTTAGTGTTTTGCATTGCTATATTCTTTCCACATAGGACTGCAAGACAACTTCACTGTGTTGCAGACGGCCCCTTTTCACACCTAAACAGTCTTTTGACACTCTCTACAGGGATCTCATCCCTGAACAAGAGAGGGGGCAGATTGGAGATGACCTGCCAAAGTACGTGTTAGTTTGGGACAATGTCAGTTTCCATCGCTCCAACATCATCAGGCAATGGTTTGCGGCCCACAACAGGATGCTGGTGGAGTTCCTCTCACCCTACTCAACCCCGTTGAGGAATTTTTCTCAGCATGAAGATTAAAAGTATATGATCGCCAGCCGCATACACAGATGACCCTTCTGGCTGCCATGGATGTAACGTGTGATGACATCACAGCTGATGCCTGCAGAGGCTGGATTAGACACTCTGAAAGATGATTTTCACGCTGTATCGCAAGAGAAGATATTTGTTGTGATGTGGATGAGAATCCGCTGCCCAAAAGACAGGAAAGTCAGGAGGTGTAGGAAGACTGCACTGTAATTCCACTGCACTGCATGTACAGTTTTCCCAAAGGAGATTGTCTTATGTTCAGATTTCTACATTTGTTTGTGCTATGCAGTGCTGTCTTTTCCTGTCTGCATCACCATGACACTGTCTGTCAATAAATTATTGTACAAACAGTAAAAGCGTTAACGTGAATCATGTGCCGTCTCTTCCAATCAAACAATCAAAACCAGAAATGCACTTACTGTTTTTCAAATGACAAGGATGATTCGAGAAATGCTCCACTCATCACTCTCAGGTCACTCCGCTGCACACGTCTGATCACTTCTTTGTCACCCCCGACCTCACCGCTCCAGACAACGCAGATGTCTTACCGCTGGTCACTTTCCGGCGCTACCTACGGTCCCTCCCTCCTGCTTTTCCTCTGCTGTCTTGTCTGCACTCCCCCCCTCTGAGGAGCTCTCTCTTTTGAATACCAAGAGTGCCACAGACACTCTGTGTTCCACGCTTACATCCTGCTTGGACAACATATGCCCTCTTACATCTGGACCAGCCCGTGCATCCCTGTCTAACCCCTGGTTATCGGATGTACCACGTGAGCATCGCACCAGCCTCCGGTCAGCTGAGAGAAAATGGCACAAGTCAAAAGACCATACTGACCTCTCTCTCTCTACCAGTCTCTTCTCTCTACTTTCTCCGTTGACGTCACCTCTGCAAAAACTGATTATAACCACTCGAAGATCAGCAACTCTCCTGACTCTCGCACACTCTTAAAAACCTTCTCTGCTCTCCTCTGTCCGCCTGCTCCCACACCTTCATCGGAGTTAACGGCTGATGATTTTGCATCGTTCTTCGTAAAGAAAACTACCGCCATCAACAGCCAATTTTCTACGCCACCATCACCCGCCTTTTCTCCTATGTCTGAAGATGATGTTTCCAAAGTCATTGGTTCCAACCACCCTACCACCTGCCCACTGGATCCCATCCCCACCCATCTCCTCCATGCCATCTCTCCAGCAGTTGTGCCTGGTCTGACCCGCATCATCAACTCTTTGCTCAACACTGGGACATTTCCCACTGCTTTCAAAGAGGCCTGCATCACACCGCTACTGAAGAAACTCACTCTCAACCTTACACTGCAAGAACACTACAGGCCGGTGTAGTGTGTGAAAATGCATATCTTCCGTCAAAATGTAGATGACTGATTTTAACCTCTTATTATTTTCTGTCATCTTAAAAAATTATTTTTTTACTTACCTCACTATTCTTAGCTTTGTATACTGTGCTAGGCTTTAATGGACTGGATTTAATTAACTTATGCATTTTGTTGCCTATATTGTTATAATTGCTTCCAATGTTTCCTCGTCTGTAAGTCGCTTTGGATAAAAACGTCTGCTAAATGACTAAATGTAAATTTTATGAAATGTGTAATGTCATGTGTAATGTGTAATGTGTAGTGTGTGGCCTTGAAATTTTAGCATGTCTACGTAATCATGAATAAATGCTTCTTCAGACACACAGTGTTGCTTCTTTGCATGCATCAAATGAATTGTTTCTGGCTATATGCATCCATGCATTAGTTTGAGAGGGGTGGAAATGGGACACTTGGGTGAAACAAAACTGCCCCAAAAGTACCCCCCCCACTTTAAATACAGTTTTTTCTGAGTCAATTTGGTACATTTCTCTGATCGGATTTGAAATTCTCAAAACTTCTTGTTCAATCCTTACATCCTTGTGTCACGTGTGCACATCAAACAAGCATTTTCTCATTTCTTTGAACAAGTTGCAAATGCTTTGGTACATCCATGCAAATGATTATGACAAAATTCTGTGCAGATTCCTACATTATCAATTGCTTATGTCAAGTTGATCAAAATGCATTATAATGGGTCTCTGTAGAATAGTATAATCCCCACGACATTTAAGCACTAGTTTTACAATATACAGTAAGTATACTTTAAGTAAACGGTGGCATTTTATTTTACTCAATTTAGTGTTTTGCATTGCTATATTCTTTCCACATAGGACTGCAAGACAACTTCACTGTGTTGCAGACGGCCCCTTTTCACACCTAAACAGTCTTTTGACACTCTCTACAAGGATCTCATCCCTGAACAAGAGAGGGGGCAGATTGGAGATGACCTGCCAAAGTACGTGTTAGTTTGGGACAATGTCAGTTTCCATCGCTCCAACATCATCAGGCAATGGTTTGCGGCCCACAACAGGATGCTGGTGGAGTTCCTCTCACCCTACTCAACCCCGTTGAGGAATTTTTCTCAGCATGAAGATTAAAAGTATATGATGGCCAGCCGCATACACAGATGACCCTTCTGGCTGCCTTGGATGTAACGTGTGATGACATCACAGCTGATGCCTGCAGAGGCTGGATTAGACACTCTGAAAGATGATTTTCACGCTGTATCGCAAGAGAAGATATTTGTTGTGATGTGGATGAGAATCCGTTGCCCAAAAGACAGGAATGTCAGGAGGTGTAGGAAGACTGCACTGTAATTCCACTGCACTGCATGTACAGTTTTCCCTAAGGAGATTGTCTTATGTTCAGATTTCTACATTTGTTTGTGCTATGCAGTGCTGTCTTTTCCTGTCTGCATCACAATGACACTGTCTGTCAATAAATTATTGTACAAACAGTAAAAGCGTTAACGTGAATCATGTGCCGTCTCTTGCAATCAAACAATCAAAACCAGAAATGCACTTACTGTTTTGCAAATGACAAGGATGATTCGAGAAATGCTCCACTCATCACTCTCAGGTCACTCCGCTGCACACGTCTGATCACTTCTTTGTCATCCCCGACCTCACCGCTCCAGACAACGCAGATGTCTTACCGCTGGTCACTTTCCGGCGCTACCCACGGTCCCTCCCTCCTGCTTTTCCTCTGCTGTCTTGTCTGCACTCCCCCCCTCTGAGGAGCTCTCTCTTTTGAATACCAACAGTGCCACAGACATTCTGTGTTCCACGCTTACATCCTGCTTGGACAACATATGCCCTCTTACATCTGGACCAGCCCGTGCATCCCTGTCTGCCCCCTGGTTATCGGATGTACCACGTGAGCATCGCACCAGCCTCCGGTCAGCTGAGCGAAAATGGCACAAGTCAAAAGACCATACTGACCTCTCTCTCTCTACTTTCTCCGTTGACGTTACCTCTGCAAAAACTGATTATAACCACTCGAAGATCAGCAACTCTCCTGACTCTCGCACACTCTTAAAAACCTTCTCTGCTCTCCTCTGTCCGCCTGCTCCCACACCTTCATCGGAGTTAACGGCTGATGATTTTGCATCGTTCTTCGTAAAGAAAACTACCGCCATCAACAGCCAATTTTCTACGCCACCATCACCCGCCTTTTCTCCTATGTCTGAAGATGATGTTTCCAAGGTCATTGGTTCCAACCACCCTACCACCTGCCCACTGGATCCCATCCCCACCCATCTCCTCCATGCCATCTCTCCAGCAGTTGTGCCTGGTCTGACCCGCATCATCAACTCTTTGCTCACCACTGGTACATTTCCCACTGCTTTCAAAGAGGCCTGCATCACACCGCTACTGAAGAAACTCACTCTCAACCTTACACTGCTAGAACACTACAGGCCGGTGTAGTGTGTGAAAATGCATATCTTCCGTCAAAATGTAGATGACTGATTTTAACCTCTTATTATTTTCTGTCTTCTTAAAAAAATTATTTTTTTACTTACCTCACTATTCTTAGCTTTGTATACTGTGCTAGGCTTTAATGGACTGGATTTAATTAACTTATGCATTTTGTTGCCTATATTGTTATAATTGCTTCCAATGTTTCCTCGTCTGTAAGTCGCTTTGGATAAAAACGTCTGCTAAATGACTAAATGTAAATTTTATGAAATGTGTAATGTCATGTGTAATGTGTAATGTGTAGTGTGTGGCCTTGAAATTTTAGCATGTCTACGTAATCATGAATAAATGCTTCTTCAGACACACAGTGTTGCTTCTTTGCATGCATCAAATGAATTGTTTCTGGCTATATGCATCCATGCATTAGTTTGAGAGGGGTGGAAATGGGACACTTGGGTGAAACAAAACTGCCCCAAAAGTACCCCCCCCACTGTAAATACAGCTTTTTCTTAGTCAATTTGGTACATTTCTCTGATCCGATTTGAAATTCTCAAAACTTCTTGTTCAATCCTTACATCCTTGTGTCACGTGTGCACATCAAACAAGCATTTTCTAATTTCTTTGAACAAGTTGCAAATGCTTTGGTACATCCATGCAAATGATTATTACAAAATTCTGTGCAGATTCCTACATTATCAATTGCTTATGTCATGTTGATCAAAATGAATTATAATGGGTCTCTGTAGAATAGTATAATCCCCACGACATTTAAGCACTAGTTTTACAATATACAGTAAGTATACTTTAAGTAAACGGTGGAATTTTATTTTACTCAATTTAGTGTTTTGCATTGCTATATTCTTTCCACATAGGACTGCAAGACAACTTCACTGTGTTGCAGACGGCCCCTTTTCACACCTAAACAGTCTTTTGACACTCTCTACAGGGATCTCATCCCTGAACAAGAGAGGGGGCAGATTGGAGATGACCTGCCAAAGTACGTGTTAGTTTGGGACAATGTCAGTTTCCATCGCTCCAACATCATCAGGCAATGGTTTGCGGCCCACAACAGGATGCTGGTGGAGTTCCTCTCACCCTACTCAACCCCGTTGAGGAATTTTTCTCAGCATGAAGATTAAAAGTATATGATCGCCAGCCGCATACACAGATGACCCTTCTGGCTGCCATGGATGTAACGTGTGATGACATCACAGCTGATGCCTGCAGAGGCTGGATTAGACACTCTGAAAGATGATTTTCACGCTGTATCGCAAGAGAAGATATTTGTTGTGATGTGGATGAGAATCCGCTGCCCAAAAGACAGGAAAGTCAGGAGGTGTAGGAAGACTGCACTGTAATTCCACTGCACTGCATGTACAGTTTTCCCAAAGGAGATTGTCTTATGTTCAGATTTCTACATTTGTTTGTGCTATGCAGTGCTGTCTTTTCCTGTCTGCATCACAATGACACTGTCTGTCAATAAATTATTGTACAAACAGTAAAAGCGTTAACGTGAATCATGTGCCGTCTCTTCCAATCAAACAATCAAAACCAGAAATGCACTTAATGTTTTTCAAATGACAAGGATGATTCGAGAAATGCTCCACTCATCACTCTCAGGTCACTCCGCTGCACACGTCTGATCACTTCTTTGTCACCCCCGACCTCACCGCTCCAGACAACGCAGATGTCTTACCGCTGGTCACTTTCCGGCGCTACCTACGGTCCCTCCCTCCTGCTTTTCCTCTGCTGTCTTGTCTGCACTCCCCCCCTCTGAGGAGCTCTCTCTTTTGAATACCAACAGTGCCACAGACACTCTGTGTTCCACGCTTACATCCTGCTTGGACAACATATGCCCTCTTACATCTGGACCAGCCCGTGCATCCCTGTCTGCCCCCTGGTTATCGGATGTACCACGTGAGCATCGCACCAGCCTCCGGTCAGCTGAGAGAAAATGGCACAAGTCAAAAGACCATACTGACCTCTCTCTCTCTACCAGTCTCTTCTCTCTACTTTCTCCGTTGACGTCACCTCTGCAAAAACTGATTATAACCACTCGAAGATCAGCAACTCTCCTGACTCTCGCACACTCTTAAAAACCTTCTCTGCTCTCCTCTGTCCGCCTGCTCCAACACCTTCATCGGAGTTAACGGCTGATGATTTTGCATCGTTCTTCGTAAAGAAAACTACCGCCATCAACAGCCAATTTTCTACGCCACCATCACCCGCCTTTTCTCCTATGTCTGAAGATGATGTTTCCAAGGTCATTGGTTCCAACCACCCTACCACCTGCCCACTGGATCCCATCCCCACCCATCTCCTCCATGCCATCTCTCCAGCAGTTGTGCCTGGTCTGACCCGCATCATCAACTCTTTGCTCAACACTGGGACATTTCCCACTGCTTTCAAAGAGGCCTGCATCACACCGCTACTGAAGAAACTCACTCTCAACCTTACACTGCTAGAACACTACAGGCCAGTGTAGTGTGTGAAAATGCATATCTTCCGTCAAAATGTAGATGACTGATTTTAACCTCTTATTATTTTCTGTCTTCTTAAAAAAATATTTTTTTTACTTACCTCACTATTCTTAGCTTTGTATACTGTGCTAGGCTTTAATGGACTGGATTTAATTACTTATGCATTTTGTTGCCTATATTGTTATAATTGCTTCCAATGTTTCCTCGTCTGTAAGTCGCTTTGGATAAAAACGTCTGCTAAATGACTAAATGTAAATTTTATGAAATGTGTAATGTCATGTGTAATGTGTAATGTGTAGTGTGTGGCCTTGAAATTTTAGCATGTCTACGTAATCATGAATAAATGCTTCTTGAGACACACAGTGTTGCTTCTTTGCATGCATCAAATGAATTGTTTCTGGCTATATGCATCCATGCATTAGTTTGAGAGGGGTGGAAATGGGACACTTGGGTGAAACAAAACTGCCCCAAAAGTACCCCCCCACTTTAAATACATTTTTTTCTAAGTCAATTTGGTACATTTCTCTGATCCGACTTGAAATTCTCAAAACTTCTTGTTCAATCCTTACATCCTTGTGTCACGTGTGCACATCAAACAAGCATTTTCTCATTTCTTTGAACAAGTTGCAAATGCTTTGGTACATCCATGCAAATGATTATGACAAAATTCTGTGCAGATTCCTACATTATCAATTGCTTATGTCATGTTGATCAAAATGCATTATAATGGGTCTCTGTAGAATAGTATAATCCCCACGACATTTAAGCACTAGTTTTACAATATACAGTAAGTATACTTTAAGTAAACGGTGGCATTTTATTTTACTCAATTTAGTGTTTTGCATTGCTATATTCTTTCCACATAGGACTGCAAGACAACTTCACTGTGTTGCAGACGGCCCCTTTTCACACCTAAACAGTCTTTTGACACTCTCTACAGGGATCTCATCCCTGAACAAGAGAGGGGGCAGATTGGAGATGACCTGCCAAAGTACGTGTTAGTTTGGGACAATGTCAGTTTCCATCGCTCCAACATCATCAGGCAATGGTTTGCGGCCCACAACAGGATGCTGGTGGAGTTCCTCTCACCCTACTCAACCCCGTTGAGGAATTTTTCTCAGCATGAAGATTAAAAGTATATGATGGCCAGCCGCATACACAGATGACCCTTCTGGCTCCCTTGGATGTAACGTGTGATGACATCACAGCTGATGCCTGCAGAGGCTGGATTAGACACTCTGAAAGATGATTTTCACGCTGTATCGCAAGAGAAGATATTTGTTGTGATGTGGATGAGAATCCGTTGCCCAAAAGACTGGAACGTCAGGAGGTGTAGGAAGACTGCACTGTAATTCCACTGCACTGCATGTACAGTTTTCCCTAAGGAGATTGTCTTATGTTCAGATTTCTACATTTGTTTGTGCTATGCAGTGCTGTCTTTTCCTGTCTGCATCACAATGACACTGTCTGTCAATAAATTATTGTACAAACAGTAAAAGCGTTAACGTGAATCATGTGCCGTCTCTTGCAATCAAACAATCAAAACCAGAAATGCACTTACTGTTTTGCAAATGACAAGGATGATTCGAGAAATGCTCCACTCATCACTCTCAGGTCACTCCGCTGCACACGTCTGATCACTTCTTTTACACCCCCGACCTCACCGCTCCAGACAACGCAGATGTCTTACCGCTGGTCACTTTCCGGCGCTACCTACGGTCCCTCCCTCCTGCTTTTCCTCTGCTGTCTTGTCTGCACTCCCCCCCTCTGAGGAGCTCTCTCTTTTGAATACCAACAGTGCCACAGACACTCTGTGTTCCATGCTTACATCCTGCTTGGACAACATATGCCCTCTTGCATCTGGACCAGCCCGTGCATCCCTGTCTGCCCCCTGGTTATCGGATGTACCACGTGAGCATCGCACCAGCCTCCGGTCAGCTGAGAGAAAATGGCACAAGTCAAAAGACCATACTGACCTCTCTCTCTCTACTTTCTCCGTTGACGTCACCTCTGCAAAAACTGATTATAACCACTCGAAGATCAGCAACTCTCCTGACTCTCGCACACTCTTAAAAACCTTCTCTGCTCTCCTCTGTCCGCCTGCTCCCACACCTTCATCGGAGTTAACGGCTGATGATTTTGCATCGTTCTTCGTAAAGAAAACTACCGCCATCAACAGCCAATTTTCTACGCCACCATCACCCGCCTTTTCTCCTATGTCTGAAGATGATGTTTCCAAGGTCATTGGTTCCAACCACCCTACCACCTGCCCACTGGATCCCATCCCCACCCATCTCCTCCATGCCATCTCTCCAGCAGTTGTGCCTGGTCTGACCCGCATCATCAACTCTTTGCTCACCACTGGGACATTTCCCACTGCTTTCAAAGAGGCCTGCATCACACCGCTACTGAAGAAACTCACTCTCAACCTTACACTGCTAGAACACTACAGGCCGGTGTAGTGTGTGAAAATGCATATCTTCCGTCAAAATGTAGATGACTGATTTTAACCTCTTATTATTTTCTGTCTTCTTAAAAAATTATTTTTTTACTTACCTCACTATTCTTAGCTTTGTATACTGTGCTAGGCTTTAATGGACTGGATTTAATTAACTTATGCATTTTGTTGCCTATATTGTTATAATTGCTTCCAATGTTTCCTCGTCTGTAAGTCGCTTTGGATAAAAACGTCTGCTAAATGACTAAATGTAAATTTTATGAAATGTGTAATGTCATGTGTAATGTGTAATGTGTGCCCTTGAAATTTTAGCATGTCTACGTAATCATGAATAAATGCTTCTTGAGACACACAGTGTTGCTTCTTTGCATGCATCAAATGAATTGTTTCTGGCTATATGCATCCATGCATTAGTTTGAGAGGGGTGGAAATGGGACACTTGGGTGAAACAAAACTGCCCCTAAAGTACCCCCCCCACTTTAAATACAGTTTTTTCTAAGTCAATTTGGTACATTTCTCTGATCCGATTTGAAATTCTCAAAACTTCTTGTTCAATCCCTACATCCTTGTGTCACGTGTGCACATCAAACAAGCATTTTCTCATTTCTTTGAACAAGTTGCAAATGCTTTGGTACATCCATGCAAATGATTATGACTAAATTCTGTGCAGATTCCTACATTATCAATTGCTTATGTCATGTTGATCAAAATGCATTATAATGGGTCTCTGTAGAATAGTATAATCCCCACGACATTTAAGCACTAGTTTTACAATATACAGTAAGTATACTTTAAGTAAACGGTGGCATTTTATTTTACTCAATTTAGTGTTTTGCATTGCTATATTCTTTCCACATAGGACTGCAAGACAACTTCACTGTGTTGCAGACGGCCCCTTTTCACACCTAAACAGTCTTTTGACACTCTCTACAGGGATCTCATCCCTGAACAAGAGAGGGGGCAGATTGGAGATGACCTGCCAAAGTACGTGTTAGTTTGGGACAATGTCAGTTTCCATCGCTCCAACATCATCAGGCAATGGTTTGCGGCCCAAAACAGGATGCTGGTGGAGTTCCTCTCACCCTACTCAACCCCGTTGAGGAATTTTTCTCAGCATGAAGATTAAAAGTATATGATGGCCAGCCGCATACACAGATGACCCTTCTGGCTGCCATGGATGTAACGTGTGATGACATCACAGCTGATGCCTGCAGAGGCTGGATTAGACACTCTGAAAGATGATTTTCACGCTGTATCGCAAGAGAAGATATTTGTTGTGATGTGGATGAGAATCCGTTGCCCAAAAGACAGGAACGTCAGGAGGTGTAGGACGACTGCACTGTAATTCCACTGCACTGCATGTACAGTTTTCCCAAAGGAGATGGTCTTATGTTCAGATTTCTACAGTTGTTTGTGCTATGCAGTGCTGTCTTTTCCTGTCTGCATCACAATGACACTGTCTGTCAATAAATTATTGTACAAACAGTAAAAGCGTTAACGTGAATCATGTGCCGTCTCTTGCAATCTAACATTCAAAACCAGAAATGCACTTACTGTTTTGCAAATGACAAGGATGATTCGAGAAATGCTCCACTCATCACTCTCAGGTCACTCCGCTGCACACGTCTGATCACTTCTTTGTCACCCCCGACCTCACCGCTCCAGACAACGCAGATGTCTTACCGCTGGTCACTTTCCGGCGCTACCTACGGTCCCTCCCTCCTGCTTTTCATCTGCTGTCTTGTCTGCACTCCCCCCCTCTGAGGAGCTCTCTCTTTTGAATACCAACAGTGCCACAGACACTCTGTGTTCCACGCTTACATCCTGCTTGGACAACATATGCCCTCTTACATCTGGACCAGCCCGTGCATCCCTGTCTGCCCCCTGGTTATCGGATGTACCACGTGAGCATCGCACCAGCCTCCGGTCAGCTGAGAGAAAAGGGCACAAGTCAAAAGACCATACTGACCTCTCTCTCCCACACCTTCATCGGAGTTAACGGCTGATGATTTTGCATCGTTCTTCGTAAAGAAAACTACCGCCATCAACAGCCAATTTTCTACGCCACCATCACCCGCCTTTTCTCCTATGTCTGAAGATGATGTTTCCAAGGTCATTGGTTCCAACCACCCTACCACCTGCCCACTGGATCCCATCCCCACCCATCTCCTCCATGCCATCTCTCCAGCAGTTGTGCCTGGTCTGACCCGCATCATCAACTCTTTGCTCACCACTGGGACATTTCCCACTGCTTTCAAAGAGGCCTGCATCACACAGCTACTGAAGAAACTCACTCTCAACCTCACACTGCTAGAACACTAAAGGCCGGTGTAGTGTGTGAAAATGCATATCTTCCGTCAAAATGTAGATGACTGATTTTAACCTCTTATTATTTTCTGTCTTCTTAAAAAATTATTTTTTTACTTACCTCACCATTCTTAGCTTTATATACTGTGCTAGGCTTTAATGGACTGGATTTAATTAACTTATGCATTTTGTTGCCTATATTGTTATAATTGCTTCCAATGTTTCCTCGTCTGTAAGTCGCTTTGGATAAAAACTTTTGCTAAATGACTAAATGTAAATTTTATGAAATGTGTAATGTCATGTGTAATGTGTAATGTGTAATGTGTAATGTGTAGTGTGTGGCCTTGAAATTTTAGCATGTCTACGTAATCATGAATAAATGCTTCTTGAGACACACAGTGTTGCTTCTTTGCATGCATCAAATGAATTGTTTCTGGCTATATGCATCCATGCATTAGTTTGAGAGGGGTGGAAATGGGACACTTGGGTGAAACAAAACTGCCCCAAAAGTACCCCCCCCCCACTTTAAATACAGTTTTTTCTAAGTCAATTTGGTACATTTCTCTGATCCGATTTGAAATTCTCAAAACTTCTTGTTCAATCCTTACATCCTTGTGTCACGTGTGCACATCAAACAAGCATTTTCTCATATCTTTGAACAAGTTGCAAATGCTTTGGTACATCCATGCAAATGATTATGACAAAATTCTGTGCAGATTCCTACATTATCAATTGCTTATGTCATGTTGATCAAAATGGATTATAATGGGTCTCTGTAGAATAGTATAATCCCCACGACATTTAAGCACTAGTTTTACAATATACAGTAAGTATACTTTAAGTAAACAGTGGCATTTTATTTTACTCAATTTAGTGTTTTGCATTGCTATATTCTTTCCACATAGGACTGCAAGACAACTTCACTGTGTTGCAGACGGCCCCTTTTCACACCTAAACAGTCTTTTGACACTCTCTACAGGGATCTCATCCCTGAACAAGAGAGGGGGCAGATTGGAGATGACCTGCCAAAGTACGTGTTGGTTTGGGACAATGTCAGTTTCCATCGCTCCAACATCATCAGGCAATGGTTTGCGGCCCACAACAGGATGCTGGTGGAGTTCCTCTCAGCCTACTCAACCCCGTTGAGGAATTTTTCTCAGCATGAAGATTAAAAGTATATGATGGCCAGCAGCATACACAGATGACCCTTCTGGCTGCCATGGATGTAACGTGTGATGACATCACAGCTGATGCCTGCAGAGGCTGGATTAGACACTCTGAAAGATGATTTTCACGCTGTATCGCAAGAGAAGATATTTGTTGTGATGTGGATGAGAATCCGTTGCCCAAAAGACAGGAACGTCAGGAGGTGTAGGAAGACTGCACTGTAATTCCACTGCACTGCATGTACAGTTTTCCCTAAGGAGATTGTCTTATGTTCAGATTTCTACATTTGTTTGTGCTATGCAGTGCTGTCTTTTCCTGTCTGCATCACAATGACACTGTCTGTCAATAAATTATTGTAAAAACAGTAAAAGCGTAAATGTGACTCATGTGCCGTCTCTTGCAATCAAACAATCAAAACCAGAAATGCACTTACTGTTTTGCAAATGACAAGGATGATTCGAGAAATGCTCCACTCATCACTCTCAGTTCACTCCGCTGCACACGTCTGATCACTTCTTTATCAACCCCGAACTCACCGCTCCAGACAATGCAGATGTCTTACCGCTGGTCACTTTCCGGCGCTACCTACGGTCCCTCCCTCCTGCTTTTCCTCTGCTGTCTTGTCTGCACTCCCCCCCTCTGAGGAGCTCTCTCTTTTGAATACCAACAGTGCCACAGACACTCTGTGTTCCACGCTTACATCCTGCTTGGACAACATATGCCCTCTTACATCTGGACCAGCCCGTGCATCCCTGTCTGCCCCCTGGTTATCGGATGTACCACGTGAGCATCGCACCAGCCTCCGGTCAGCTGAGAGAAAATGGCACAAGTCAAAAGACCATACTGACCTCTCTCTCTCTACCAGTCTCTTCTCTCTTTTTTCTCCGTTGACGTCAATTCTGCAAAAACTGATTATAACCACTCGAAGATCAGCAACTCTCCTGACTCTCGCACACTCTTAAAAACCTTCTCTGCTCTCCTCTGTCCGCCTGCTCCCACACCTTCATCGGAGTTAACGGCTGATAATTTTGCATCGTTCTTCGTAAAGAAAACTACCGCCATCAACAGCCAATTTTCTACGCCACCATCACCCGCCTTTTCTCCTATGTCTGAAGATGATGTTTCCAAGGTCATTGGTTCCAACCACCCTACCACCTGCCCACTGGATCCCATCCACACCCATCTCCTCCATGCCATCTCTCTAGCAGTTGTGCCTGGTCTGACCCGCATCATCAACTCTTTGCTCACCACTGAGACTTTTTCCACTGCTTTCAAAGAGGCCTGCATCACACCGCTACTGAAGAAACTCACTCTCAACCTTACACTGCTAGAACACTACAGGCCGGTGTAGTGTGTGAAAATGCACATCTTCCGTCAAAATGTAGATGACTGATTTTAACCTCTTATTATTTTCTGTCTTCTTAAAAAAATATTTTTTTACTTACCTCACTATTCTTTGCTTTGTATACTGTGCTAGGCTTTAATGGACTGGATTTAATTAACTTATGCATTTTGTTGCCTATATTGTTATAATTGTTTCCAATGTTTCCTCGTCTGTAAGTCGCTTTGGATAAAAACGTCTGCTAAATGACTAATTGTAAATTTTATGAAATGTGTAATGTCATGTGTAATGTGTAATGTGTAGTGTGTGGCCTTGAAATTTTAGCATGTCTACGTAATCATGAATAAATGCTTCTTGAGACACACAGTGTTGCTTCTTTGCATGCATCAAATGAATTGTTTCTGGCTATATGCATCCATGCATTAGTTTGAGAGGGGTGGAAATGGGACACTTGGGTGAAACAAAACTGCCCAAAAGTTTGTTGCCTATATTGTTATAATTGCTTCCAATGTTTCCTCGTCTGTAAGTCGCTTTGGATAAAAACGTCTGCTAAATGATGTTGTGGAATTTTCTTATTCCTTAATCAAGGTGAGTCAATTTTGACAAACGCAATATACAGAGACATCAAGTACTTTGCAAAGTATTTTATTGTCGTTTAATCTGCATCATGAGCAATGAGCATGGTGCAGAGCAAAGGCGCTCTTTCCTCCTGCACCCAGAGTATATATATGATTAAAAACGTGACACCCCCTCCCTTTGCCCCTAACAAGAATCCCGAGCTGGTTTACGGGAAGTTCCGTTATTCCAAACAGAACATCTTGGCCTCTGCTCGAGGGCAAAGGCAGAGTGGTATGACGTGTTTAGAGAAAAACATGATAACATTAGAAAAGAAAACATAGATAAACACTTCGTAAACATATAGACAGACACATCAAGAAGCTAGACTAGAAAATTTTCATTACATTCCCCCCTTTTATCATATATGATAACCAAAATCTTTATACTTTGACCATGTAAGATGAGCAACGCCCTTTCTCTTACAGGTTTCATTCTTCTATCTAAACAGTTCTTAAAATCCCACTAGAATTGGTAACACCACCTGCTTCAGCCCCACTCCCCAACTTTAGCTATTCCACCATTTCAACAGACTGTTAGTCATATCATCCGGTTCCCTGATAATTAAATTTTTTCTGAGTTAGAGCTAGTCTTTTTCCTTTTTATTTGGCCGTTCCAGGGGACATAATTGCCCACATTTTCAAATTTTGTTGCCTTATCCAGAACATCAACTGAGGTACACGTACCTCTACACAAATACATATTTGTTCCCCAGTACCTAGCAGAATTAGGGTAACACTGTCCCTCCCCATACCATTTTATTAAACTTGGAATATAGTGTTAGACAGAAACAAAATTCTATAATCTCTAATTTCTCAGGGTTCGATGTGTCCCCGACTCGAACAGTTGATTCCCTTTGCGAGCACCAATAGTGCCCCTCCTGTCGCTTCAGTCAGCACGACCATTGCGAAGAGCCATACGGTTGGAGTTGCCCCTCCTTGGACACCTTTTTGCTGTGGGAGGTGTGTCTTTCCCACGACTTCCTCCTGAAATCTTTGACTACTTGGAAGTCTCCTGGCTGGAAGCTGTGGAATGATTTGTCAGCTCCGTTTGCTACTGCTCCTTTGACCTGCACAAATATTTTGAGAGCAAAAACACAAAAACACATTGCTTGTAACATCCCCCCTTTTGAAGCGTGGTCTAGGCCATGCGTCAAAATCGCAAAAGCAGGGAAAGAATGTTTTGGCAAACAGGTGAGGCCATTTGGGCCTCCCCAAACATTGTCAGTGTATTTACATGAGCACTCCTTCCAGAGTGCACGCTCAGCTGGTTCTGCAAAATGTTTGCATCTCTGCAAGAGAAAGAGTTTTGTAAGTGATTTCTGGAGAAAATCTGTCTGTCTCTGATGTTGCTTGCTTTGCTGCAAGGTCAGCCGTCGGCTTCCTTCAAAAAAATTGTTTCAGATACAAAAGTGTGTGCGTCACAGTTACACACAACAATGGCTGATGGGAGAAGAATGGCAGATAGCATATCAGCAACCTATGTGTGATTAAGAATGTTTTTGGACATGCTTTTGGACTTGCGATGTCTGTAAAAAGATTGCGCCGGTGCAGGCTTGCCGTCAATCACTTAATATTGTTGTGTGTGTTTTTAATTTGTTTTATGCAATTTTTTATACGATGCGCATCCTCAGTTTTAACCTACGACCGACTTACTCTTTTAAACTTGAAAGATGCTTCAATTGCGCTATCAAACCAAGCAGTTTGTGTTGAACCCTGCACCCCCCCCCCCACTACTGAAGTCGATACCTGCCCACCTTCGCCGCTGTCTGTACCTGTTACCGGTGAGAAAGCGCAGGAGGCGCCGTGGAGCGGGGCGGCCTAGCGATGAAGCTAAAAAACTTCATACGCTTACATCGGATGCCCGGAGTGCATCTGGCGTCTCTTGAGGATGGTATGGCTGGAGCTTTCCGTGTCCGCCGGCGCTCGCTGGAGCCAGTGTGCGGATGGATGGTTGCGGTTCTGCCTTCGTCGTTGACGCCGCCCCCTGGCTTTCGCTCTCCTCGGTTTTTGCGTGGGGGAGTGTGCAAGAACCATCTCCGCTCCCTTCCTAGGGAAAAACAGGCAGCTTCTTCGGACTATCTACCGCGGGTTCGGATGGCCTTGGTCAACGCCAGATCGGTAGTAAACAAAACATTTATTTTAAACAATCTTTTCTCTGCTTGTGAACTGGATTTTCTTTTTCTGACTGAAACATGGGTCACCACTGGGGATCTTAGCTCCTTTTCCGAAATGCTGCCAAAAAATTGCTTATTTTTAAATTCTCCCCGGATCTCGGGGCGAGGGTTAGGCCTGGCATCCATCTACAAAGACTCGTTTCTTTGTCATCTTGTGGCGTCAAACAAACAAAACAGCTTTGAACTGCAGTTATTTACTATTAAACTGGACAAGCCCTTGTTGGTTGCACTAATATATCGACCTCCGAAATATAACAAGGACTTTTTAAATGACTTCTCAACCCTTTTGGGAGATCTGTTACCCAAGTATGAACAACTATTAATTTTGGGAGATTTTAACATTCATGTCTGCTGTGCTGATGATTCTTTGGCAAAAGAATTTAAAAACCTTTTAAATGCCTTCGACTTAACCTCTCAGGTTAATATACCCACTCACCAGCATGGTCATACACTTGATCTGGTTTTAACTCATGGGGTTTCTTTCGGTGATCTTGATGTATGTGAAAATGGCTTCTCTGATCATAAGACTGTTTTGTTTTCCTTTTCATCTCAGTTAAATGTTGTCAGACAGGCATCTGCTGCTCGTCAGGCTCGGCTTATCACCTCAGCTACTAGAGAGGACTTTATGTCCACTTTTACTAAAGAAAGCCTACATATGGATGAGTGGAATGAAAATTTAAGTTGGAGGAATTACTTCTCAGTTTTAATACCATTTGTGTTGGTGTTATGGATTTGGTGGCACCTTTTAAAACATTTTTTCATAAATCTGGACCGGAGCCATGGTTAACTGACTCTACACGTGCTCTTAGGCAGATGTGTAGGCGAGCAGAGCGAAAGTGGAAAAAGGACAAACTTAATGTCTCTCTTCAAATACTAAGAGAATCCCTATCACAATACCAGAAAGCCGTTAAATCAGCAAAATCTATATATTTCACTGAAATTATAAACAAGAACAGTCATAAACCCAAAACTCTTTTTAATATTATTAATGCTACTCTTAACCCCTCCTCTGGCTCATTGTTAGAAGGATCCTCACAACTTTGCGAGGACTTTCTATCATTTTTTATGAGTAAAATAAATGATCTTAGAACAGGGATAAATCATCTACAGCCTAATCCCGCGGAGTACCAAAGATGTCCTACTGTTCTGAGTGATTTTACCCCGGTCTCCGATGTCCATTTTACTACATTAGTGACTCAGCTCAAGCCTTCTGGCTCGGCTATTGATGTAATTCCCCCTAAGCTTTTAAAACAAGTTCTGGATGTGGTAGCTCCTTACCTTTTGTCTATAATAAACTGCAGTCTAGAAACTGGTATTATTCCAGATCTGCTAAAACATGCAACTGTGCGGCCACTACTGAACAAAAAAACAAGTCTAGATCCCACGATTTTAGCAAATTTTAGACCTATTTCAAATCTGTCCTTTATTACAAAAATTATGGAGAAAACTGTTCTTGAACAATTGCAAACTTATTTAGCTGATAATATGATCTTTGAAGTTTTTCAATCTGGGTTCAGAAAACACCATTCCACTGAGACTGCTCTTTTGAAGCTATTAAATGATTTGCTTGTCATATGTGACTCAGGTGACCATGCTGCGCTGGTGTTGTTAGATCTTACCGCCGCCTTTGATACGGTTGATCATGCTATTCTTGTCGGTCGTCTGGTGCAGGCATTACAGGCAAAGCTCTGAACTGGTTTAAATCGTACCTTACAAACAGAACTTTTTCTATCAATATAGGTGATCATTCATCTAAAAGTGCTGTCTTAACATGTGGGGTTCCCCAAGGATCGATTTTGGCTCCCATTTTATTTTCTTTATATATGCTCCCATTGGGTTCAATTTTTAGATAATATGGACTGGATTTTCACTGTTATGCGGATGACACGCAAATTTATCTGCCTATTAAACGAAACTCTAATGGTGTCGATGCCCTTCTTGCCTGTCTGTGTGATGTAAGGGTATGGCTATCGATGAACTTTCTGACTTTTAATGAAGATAAGACCGAAATCACTATATTTGGACCGTCTGACTCTGTGGCTGCCCCCAATATAAATTTCGGTGGGCTGTCCACTTGTGTCAAGCACCATGTAAAAAATCTGGGTGTTATCTTTGATGAACACTTGAAGTTTGATAGGCAGATAAATGTAGTGGTAAAATCATCATTTTTCCAGCTGAGACTCCTGTCAAAGGTAAAGACTTTTCTCTCGTTTAAAAACCTTGAGAAAGTCATTCATGCTTTTATTACGTCAAGACTGGACTATTGTAACTCACTATATTTTGGGATCAGTCAATCTTCTATGTCCCGGCTACAATTGGTCCAAAATGCAGCAGCTAGATTTTTAACTGGAACCCATAAACGTGCTCATATTACTCCTGTTTTAAGATCTCTGCATTGGTTGCCCGTGTGCCATAGAGTAGTTTTTAAACTCTTGCTTATTGTTTTAAAATCTTTAAATGGTCTGGGTCCCTCCTACATTGATGATCTACTGGTTGAGAGAAAGACTTGTAGATCTCTTCGGTCTTCCAACGATCAGACTCTGTCTGTTCCCAAGATGAAACGAAAGCGCAGGGGCTTCCGAGCCTTCTCATATGTTGCTCCTCAACTTTGGAACTCACTGCCAATGACAATAAAAAATGCTCCATCTGTGTCTTCTTTTTAGACTAGGCTAAAGACCTATCTCTTTGATAAGGCTTTTGATAGTTGATTTGTGTATCTTTATTATTATTTCTTTCTTATCACACTGTATAATATTGCCTCTTTTTTGTTAAAGCACATTGGTCAACCTTTGGTTGAAATTAATAGTGCTATATAAATAAAATGCCATTGCCATTGCCATTGCCATTGCCATTGTAATTGCAGACACGCTTTGCGGACAGCTGTCTGCCGCGGTCAGTATTTTCGTGACCCAAAAAACGAACAACTTGTTTTGCCAGCTGGACTTTGGAGACATTTACTTTGTGTTTTTTTTTTCTCTTATCTTTTAAACTGGAAACAAAGGCCTGCGCGCCGGTAAATTTGGACATGGCACAACTATGCCTCTTTTTTCTTTTTTTATCTTTTTAAACTCATTAAATATTGGCCTTATGCCATTGAGGTCTTCTGATTTGAGGCTTCTGTTTTGAGGGGGAATTGCTGTTTGCGTGGATGGAAATTACCCTTGGGCGTTATCACAACAGGTTCACAGTTCCTAATCAACCCAACATAATATTTTCCTGTTCCCCGAAGTTGTACGGGCACCTTCCCAAAATTTCTTCATTAATCTTTTTGTGTGTGAAAACACTTCAAGTCCCCTTGTTGCTGACAGACAGGCATGATTCTCACGATGGGCGTGCAACAAATTTGAATATTGCACGTCGTCCCTTTTAACCCATTCTATGGCGTGCGCATATTTGGCAGCAAAACACCCACAGCTCCCCACACCATTGCAATCAACGTCATGAGGCTCTGTGAGGCAATACATTCTACATCATACTTACGTAATTCAATATTACATCGTACAGCTGTACGAGCGCTGCACACGGGTCGTGTTGGTATCATGCTCAATCTGTCATCATACACATTATGACTCTGCACAGCAAATCAATCGGGCAGCAGTCAGACATGAGAAACCTGTGTTGAAATTTGACACTCCCCAACTCGCATTGCACCCTTTTGACATAAATTATTCTACATTAGGGCCACTAGGATTTAGGGAAAACACAGCTAGTTTAGACTCTGGCAAATTTAAACACTTCTTGTGAATCACAGTAGGCTATTTGTTGCCCCTGAATCTATCAAAAAATCAAGCAGTTTGTTGCACACGAGCATTGTGCATTTTAGCAAAGTTCAGAAAGCGTTTTCATTCATCATGGAATGTGAGCTAAGCAGATCTTCATTGCATACAGTAGGAAAAAGCATTTCTTCATTGCATATTATTGAGATTATGATGTTTTATGTATTATAAATTCATGTTTACTGTCAAATATATGTCCATGCTGTGCTGGGTTTTTTGTCTTGAAAACTAGTTGGCAGAAGTGTGTAACACGAGCTCTGAGGTATGCAGAAGCAGGGTCTCAGATAACAAGTGTGTGTGTGCGTCAATCGCATCTCTCGGCAGGACCGGCTATTTTCAAAATGTTTTGCAGGGGCCAATAGTTGGGGGAGAATGGAGTCAGATTAACATGTCCCGAGGTGATTGGTTCCGGAGGATTGAACGCCCGCCCGATGAAGGGGAGGAGCCCGAAGAGAGAATCGACGTCACATATTTTATAAATACTTGTAACCTGGAAGTGTGTATTCAGTTGTTCGGCTCATGTATATGTTTGAGAGACAACCCCAGCTGGAAGAAGCTTTTACATCTGATAATAAATTCTACTTAAACTTATTGGGAAAAACGATCTCTTTGACTTTTCTTCAAATTTTTGAACACGCAGGACTCGAGTTTCGAAAGGGAAATCATACTCACCCCCCTCGGAATGATGCCTCACCTCCTCACTTCCATCTACCTTTTCTCTTGACCTCCGCGATCTCAGAGGCTCAGGACAATCATTTCGCCAGTGCCCCGTCTTTCCGCAATTGAAACATTTCTCTGGATCATAGGTGCTAGAGGGTTTAAAACCTCCTCTTCCACGTCCACGCCACTGACCTCCTCTCTTCCCGTTTCCTCTTCCTCCATGCTCCGATATTCATTAGAGCCATGTGGAGTTCTTTATCTTGTGTGTTTTTCTTCTGAAGCTCTTTCTTGCCTGTTTGTCTTTCGGCGTGTACAGCATGACGGACGATCTCGCTTATTCTCGCACGATCTGGCTCGATGCACGATTTTTCCACTTCTCGTCTCAGCTCTTCTCTGAGATTCGCAGAAAAGTGGATCTGAGATGTCCTATGAACGGACCAATGTCCGGTCCGTCTGAATCAGGTTGAAGTCCAGAATGTTCTTTAAATACTTCCTCCACAGGCCATTTACCCTGTAACTTTCTTAGGTCAGATGGTTTCAGTTTGACTTTCAACAGTCTCTCTAATTTTTTCATTGAGGGTGAGAATTCTTTGCAAAATGTCAAAAGTTCTTTATACGTCGGTGCTGGTTGCGCTCTTTCCTGCTTTTGACACACCACGGGCTGTGGCATGTCTGGCACTGGTGCTGGTGGAGACACTGGTGGGGGCACTGGAGCTGCCTCAATCGGGTTCAGATGTCGGTGAGGAGGGACACAATCATCCTCCGGTTGGTGTTTGTAACAAGTCATAGATGGGGGTAAAGAAGACAGAGGGGTTAAATCATTATATTCAAGCAAAACAGGGTACAATGGAGTTTTCGGTGGTGGCAGTTCTTCCAATGCCTTTTCTTTAAAAACATAGTCACGTCTATTTGCTTCCCTCTCCCATAACTCTAAACATTTACACGCTTCATCATATTTTTCCCTTTCTTTTTTGGACATTTTAAATATGTCTTTTTTCCCCATATGTTCTCTTATTTTCTCTAATTTTGTGGTACTAAATGTACCGTTTTCTGGAAAGTTAGCTTTTTCTATTAAATAGGGTACACCTTGTAAACTTCCCGTTCCCCAATTTTTCCTCATTTCTCTGTATGTTGGTTTATCCATATCATTTCTTAGTAGTCCCCCAGACTGTTTAGAATCTCTCTCGATTCTGAGTAGTCTCCCCTCTTTAACCAGACTGTTTTAAGCAGTCCCCCAGACTGTTTAGAATCTCTCGATTCTGAGTAGTCTCCCCTCTTTAACCAGACTGTTTTAAGCAGTCCCCCAGACTGTTTAGCGCTAAGTAGTCTCCCCTTTTGTTCCAGACTGTTCAGAAATCTATCTTTTTGTTTTCTATTCCTTTTTGTGCCTTGCACTGAGTTCTTTTGGGATCACGTCAGCTTGGGGTCCGGAGTAGAGTTCTCTCGTCCCTGTATGGGGTTAGAGCTGGATTTGCTATGTCCAGGATGATCAGTCAACTCTAGTCCGTTCTCCGTCAGCCTTCTGATCCCATACTTCGTCGCCAAATTGTTGTGGAATTTTCTTATTCCTTAATCAAGGTGAGTCAATTTTGACAAACGCAATATACAGAGACATCAAGTACTTTGCAAAGTATTTTATTGTCGTTTAATCTGCATCATGAGCAATGAGCATGGTGCAGAGCAAAGGCGCTCTTTCCTCCTGCACCCAGAGTATATATATGATTAAAAACGTGACACCCCCTCCCTTTGCCCCCTAACAAGAATCCCGAGCTGGTTTACGGGAAGTTCCGTTATTCCAAACAGAATATCTTGGCCTCTGCTCGAGGGCAAAGGCAGAGTGGTATGACGTATTTAGAGAAAAACATGATAACATTAGAAAAGAAAACATAGATAAACACTTCATAAACATATAGACAAACACATCAAGAAGCTAGACTAGAAAATTTCCATTACAATGACTAAATGTAAATTTTATGAAATGTGTAATGTCATGTGTAATGTGTAATGTGTAGTGTGTGGCCTTGAAATTTTAGCATGTCTACGTAATCATGAATAAATGCTTCTTGAGACACACAGTGTTGCTTCTTTGCATGCATCAAATGAATTGTTTCTGGCTATATGCATCCATGCATTAGTTTGAGAGGGGTGGAAATGGGACACTTGGGTGAAACAAAACTGCCCGATCTCTGATCCGATTTGAAATTCTCAAAACTTCTTGTTCAATCCTTACATCCTTGTGTCACGTGTGCACATCAAACAAGCATTTTCTAATTTCTTTGAACAAGTTGCAAGTGCTTTGGTACATCCATGCAAATGATTATGACAAAATTCTGTGCAGATTCCTACATTATCAATTGCTTATGTCATGTTGATCAAAAATGCATTATAATGGGTCGCTGTAGAATAGTATAATCCCCACGACATTTAAGCACTAGTTTTACAATATACAGTAAGTATACTTTAAGTAAACGGTGGCATTTTATTTTACTCAATTTAGTGTTTTGCATTGCTATATTCTTTCCACATAGGACTGCAAGACAACTTCACTGTGTTGCAGACGGCCCCTTTTCACACCTAAACAGTCTTTTGACACTCTCTACAAAGTACGTGTTAGTTTGGGACAATGTCAGTTTCCATCGCTCCAACATCATCAGGCAATGGTTTGCGACCCACAACAGGATGCTGGTGGAGTTCCTCTCACCCAACTCAACCACGTTGAGGAATTTTTCTCAGCATGAAGATTAAAAGTATATGATCACCAGCCGCATACACAGATGACCCTTCTGGCTGCCATGGATGTAACGTGTGATGACATCACAGCTGATGCCTGCAGAGGCTGGATTAGACACTCTGAAAGATGATTTTCACGCTGTATCGCAAGAGAAGATATTTGTTGTGATGTGGATGAGAATCCGTTGCCCAAAAGACAGGAACGTCAGGAGGTGTAGGAAGACTGCACTGTAATTCCACTGCACTGCATGTACAGTTTTCCCTAAGGAGATTGTCTTATGTTCAGATTTCTACATTTGTTTGTGCTATGCAGTGCTGTCTTTTCCTGTCTGCATTACAATGACACTGTCTGTCAATAAATTATTGTACAAACAGTAAAAGCGTTAACGTGAATCATGTGCCGTCTCTTGCAATCAAACAATCAAAACCAGAAATGCACTTACTGTTTTGCAAATGACAAGGATGATTCGAGAAATGCTCCACTCATCACTCTCAGGTCACTCTGCTGCACAAGTCTGATCACTTCTTTGTCACCCCCGACCTCACCGCTCCAGACAACGCAGATGTCTTACCGCTGGTCACTTTCCGGCTCTACCTACGGTTCCTCCCTCCTGCTTTTCGTCTGCTGTCTTGTCTGCACTCCCCCCCTCTGAGGAGCTCTCTCTTTTGAATACCAACAGTGCCACAGACACTCTGTGTTCCACGCTTACATCCTGATTGGACAACATATGCCCTCTTACATCTGGACCAGCCCGTGCATCCCTGTCTGCCCCCTGGTTATCGGATGTACCACGTGAGCATCGCACCAGCCTCCGGTCAGCTGAGAGAAAATGGCACAAGTCAAAAGACCATACTGACCTCTCTCTCTCTACTTTCTCCGTTGACGTCACCTCTGCAAAAACTGATTATAACCACTCGAAGATCAGCAACTCTCCTGACTCTCGCACACTCTTAAAAACCTTCTCTGCTCTCCTCTGTCCGCCTGCTCCCACACCTTCATCAGAGTTAAAGGCTGATGATTTTGCATCGTTCTTCGTAAAGAAAACTACCGCTATCAACAGCCAATTTTCTACGCCACCATCACCCGCCTTTTCTCCTATGTCTGAAGATGATGTTTCCAAGGTCATTGGTTCCAACCACCCTACCACCTGCCCACTGGATCCCATCCCCACCCATCTCCTCTATGCCATCTCTCCAGCAGTTGTGCCTGGTCTGACCCGCATCATCAACTCTTTGCTCACCACTGTGACATTTCCCACTGCTTTCAAAGAGGCCTGCATCACACCGCTACTGAAGAAACTCACTCTCAACCTAACACTGCTAGAACACTACAGGCCGGTGTAGTGTGTGAAAATGCATATCTTCCGTCAAAATGTAGATGACTGATTTTAACCTCTTATTATTTTCTGTCTTCTTAAAAAATTATTTTTTTACTTACCTCACTATTCTTAGCTTTGTATGCTGTGCTAGGCTTTAATGGACTGGATTTAATTAACTTATGCATTTTGTTGCCTATATTGTTATAATTGCTTCCAATGTTTCCTCGTCTATAAGTCGCTTTGGATAAAAACGTCTGCTAAATGACTAAATGTAAATTTTATGAAATGTGTAATGTCATGTGTAATGTGTAATGTGTAGTGTGTGGCCTTGAAATTTTAGCATGTCTACGTAATCATGAATAAATGCTTCTTGAGACACACAGTGTTGCTTCTTTGCATGCATCAAATGAATTGTTTCTGGCTATATGCATCCATGCATTAGTTTGAGAGGGGTGGAAATGGGACACTTGGGTGAAACAAAACTGCCCCAAAAGTACCCCCCCCCCCACTTTAAATACAGTTTTTTCTAAGTCAATTTGGTACATTTCTCTGATCCGATTTGAAATTCTCAAAACATCTTGTTCAATCCTTACATCCTTGTGTCACGTGTGCACATCAAACAAGCATTTTCTCATTTCTTTGAACAAGTTGCAAATGCTTTGGTACATCCATGCAAATGATTATGACAAAATTCTGTGCAGATTCCTACATTATCAATTGCTTATGTCATGTTGATCAAAATGCATTATAATGGGTCTCTGTAGAATAGTATAATCCCCACGACATTTAAGCACTAGTTTTACAATATACAGTAAGTATACTTTAAGTAAACGGTGGCATTTTATTTTACTCAATTTAGTGTTTTGCATTGCTATATTCTTTCCACATAGGACTGCAAGACAACTTCACTGTGTTGCAGACGGCCCCTTTTCACACCTAAACAGTCTTTTGACACTCTCTACAGGGATATCATCCCTGAACAAGAGAGGGGGCAGATTGGAGATGACCTGCCAAAGTACGTGTTAGTTTGGGACAATGTCAGTTTCCATCGCTCCAACATCATCAGGCAATGGTTTGCGGCCCACAACAGGATGCTGGTGGAGTTCCTCTCACCCTACTCAACCCCGTTGAGGAATTTTTCTCAGCATGAAGATTAAAAGTATATGATGGCCAGCCGCATACACAGATGACCCTTCTGGCTGCCATGGATGTAACGTGTGATGACATCACAGCTGATGCCTGCAGAGGCTGGATTAGACACTCTGAAAGATGATTTTCACGCTGTATCGCAAGAGAAGATATTTGTTGTGATGTGGATGAGAATCCGTTGCCCAAAAGACAGGAACGTCAGGAGGTGTAGGAAGACTGCACTGTAATTCCACTGCACTGCATGTACAGTTTTCCCAAAGGAGATTGTCTTATGTTCAGATTTCTACATTTGTTTGTGCTATGCAGTGCTGTCTTTTCCTGTCTGCATCACAATGACACTGTCTGTCAATAAATTATTGTACAAACAGTAAAAGCGTTAACGTGAATCATGTGCCGTCTCTTGCAATCAAACAATCAAAACCAGAAATGCACTTACTGTTTTGCAAATGACAAGGATGATTCGAGAAATGCTCCACTCATCACTCTCAGGTCACTCCGCTGCACACGTCTGATCACTTCTTTGTCACCCCCGACCTCACCGCTCCAGACAACGCAGATGTCTTACCGCTGGTCACTTTCCGGCGCTACCTACGGTCCCTCCCTCCTGCTTTTCCTCTGCTGTCTTGTCTGCACTCCCCCCCTCTGAGGAGCTCTCTCTTTTGAATACCAACAGTGCCACAGACACTCTGTGTTCCACGCTTACATCCTGCTTGGACAACATATGCCCTCTTACATCTGGACCAGCCCGTGCATCCCTGTCTGCCCCCTGGTTATCGGATGTACCACGTGAGCATCGCACCAGCCTCCGGTCAGCTGAGAGAAAATGGCACAAGTCAAAAGACCATACTGACCTCTCTCTCTCTACCAGTCTCTTCTCTCTACTTTCTCCGTTGACGTCACCTCTGCAAAAACTGATTATAACCACTCGAAGATCAGCAACTCTCCTGACTCTCGCACACTCTTAAAAACCTTCTCTGCTCTCCTCTGTCCCCCTGCTCCCACACCTTCATCGGAGTTAACGGCTGATGATTTTGCATCGTTCTTCGTAAAGAAAACTACCGCCATCAACAGCCAATTTTCTACGCCACAATCACCCGCCTTTTCTCCTATGTCTGAAGATGATGTTTCCAAGGTCATTGGTTCCAACCACCCTACCACCTGCCCACTGGATCCCAGCCCCACCCATCTCCTCCATGCCATCTCTCCAGCAGTTGTGCCTGGTCTGACCCGCATCATCAACTCTTTGCTCAGCACTGGGACATTTCCGACTGCTTTCAAAGAGGCCTGCATCACACCGCTACTGAAGAAACTCACTCTCAACCTTACACTGCTAGAACACTACAGGCCGGTGTAGTGTGTGAAAATGCATATCTTCCGTCAAAATGTAGATGACTGATTTTAACCTATTATTTTCTGTCTTCTTAAAAAATAATTTTTTTACTTACCTCACTATTCTTAGCTTTGTATACTGTGCTAGGCTTAAATGGACTGTATTTAATTAACTTATGCATTTAGTTGCCTATATTGTTATAATTGCTTCCAATGATACCTCGTCTGTAAGTCGCTTTGGATAAAAACGTCTGCTAAATGACTAAATTTAATTTTTATGAAATGTGTAATGTCATGTGTAATGTGTAATGTGTAGTGTGTGGCCTTGAAATTTTAGCATGTCTACGTAATCATGAATAAATGCTTCTTGAGACACACAGTGTTGCTTCTTTGCATGCATCAAATGAATTGTTTCTGGCTATATGCATCCATGCATTAGTTTGAGAGGGGTGGAAATGGGACACTTGGGTGAAACAAAACTGCCCCAAAAGTACCCCCCCCCCACTTTAAATACAGTTTTTTCTAAGTCAATTTGGTACATTTCTCTGATCCGATTTGAAATTCTCAAAACTTCTTGTTCAATCCTTACATCCTTGTGTCACGTGTGCACATCAAACAAGCATTTTCTCATTTCTTTGAACAAGTTGCAAATGCTTTGGTACATCCATGCAAATGATTATGACAAAATTCTGTGCAGATTCCTACATTATCAATTGCTTATGTCATGTTGATCAAAATGCATTATAATGGGTCTCTGTAGAATAGTATAATCCCCACGACATTTAAGCACTAGTTTTACAATATACAGTAAGTATACTTTAAGTAAACGGTGGCATTTTATTTTACTCAATTTAGTGTTTTGCATTGCTATATTCTTTCCACATAGGACTGCAAGACAACTTCACTGTGTTGCAGACGGCCCCTTTTCACACCTAAACAGTCTTTTGACACTCTCTACAGGGATCTCATCCCTGAACAAGAGAGGGGGCAGATTGGAGATGACCTGCCAAAGTACGTGTTAGTTTGGGACAATGTCAGTTTCCATCGCTCCAACATCATCAGGCAATGGTTTGCGACCCACAACAGGATGCTGGTGGAGTTCCTCTCACCCTACTCAACCCCGTTGAGGAATTTTTCTCAGCATGAAGATTAAAAGTATTTGATGGCCAGCCGCATACACAGATGACCCTTCTGGCTGCCATGGATGTAACGTGTGATGACATCACAGCTGATGCCTGCAGAGGCTGGATTAGCCACTCTGAAAGATGATTTTCACGCTGTATCGCAAGAGAAGATATTTGTTGTGATGTGGATGAGAATCCGTTGCCCAAAAGACAGGAACGTCAAGAGGTGTAGGAAGACTGCACTGTAATTCCACTGCACTGCATGTACAGTTTTCCCTAAGGAGATTGTCTTATGTTCAGATTTCTACATTTGTTTGTGCTATGCAGTGCTGTCTTTTCCTGTCTGCATCACAATGACACTGTCTGTCAAGAAATTATTGTACAAACAGTAAAAGCGTTAACGTGAATCATGTGCCGTCTCTTGCAATCAAACAATCAAAACCAGAAATGCACTTACTGTTCTGCAAATGACAAGGATGATTCGAGAAATGCTCCACTCATCACTCTCAGGTCACTCCGCTGCACACGTCTGATCACTTCTTGGTCACCCCCGACCTCACCGCTCCAGACAACGCAGATGTCTTACCGCTGGTCACTTTCCGGCGCTACCTACGGTCCCTCCCTCCTGCTTTTCCTCTGCTGTCTTGTCTGCACCCCCCCCTCTGAGGAGCTCTCTCTTTTGAATACCAACAGTGCCACAGACACTCTGTGTTCCACGCTTACATCCTGCTTGGACAACATATGCCCTCTTACATCTGGACCAGACCGTGCATCCCTGTCTGCCCCCTGGTTATCGGATGTACCACGTGAGCATCGCACCAGCCTCCGGTCAGCTGAGAGAAAATGGCACAAGTCAAAAGACCATACTGACCTCTCTCTCTCTACCAGTCTCTTCTCTCTACTTTCTCCGTTGACGTCACCTCTGCAAAAACTGATTATAACCACTCGAAGATCAGCAACTCTCCTGACTCTCGCACACTCTTAAAAACCTTCTCTGCTCTCCTCTGTCCCCCTGCTCCCACACCTTCATCGGAGTTAACGGCTGATGATTTTGCATCGTTCTTCGTAAAGAAAACTACCGCCATCAACAGCCAATTTTCTACGCCACAATCACCCGCCTTTTCTCCTATGTCTGAAGATGATGTTTCCAAGGTCATTGGTTCCAACCACCCTACCACCTGCCCACTGGATCCCAGCCCCACCCATCTCCTCCATGCCATCTCTCCAGCAGTTGTGCCTGGTCTGACCCGCATCATCAACTCTTTGCTCACCACTGGGACATTTCCGACTGCTTTCAAAGAGGCCTGCATCACACCGCTACTGAAGAAACTCACTCTCAACCTTACACTGCTAGAACACTACAGGCCGGTGTAGTGTGTGAAAATGCATATCTTCCGTCAAAATGTAGATGACTGATTTTAACGTCTCGGTTACGTATGTAACCTCCGTTCCCTGATGGAGGGAACGAGACGTTGTGTCGACAGAATGGGGTTTGACTTGAGAACCTACCTTCTCTGACTGACTTGAACAGGCCAATGAAAATTGGCGAATGAAATTTGCATGCCGGACTCCGCCCCCGGATATCCGGGTATAAAAGGGAGCCGGCGTGCTGCATTCATTCACCTTTTGTGCTGAGGAGCCTGAGGATCTTGCCCCGACTGCTGCAGCGGGCGGCCAGCGTTGTGGCATGAAGGACACAACGTCTCGTTCCCTCCATCAGGGAACGGAGGTTACATACGTAACCGAGACGTTCCCTTTCTGTCGGTCTCTCGACGTTGTGTCGACAGAATGGGGTTCCTCGGAAAACGCCACAGCGCTGTGCCGCGTCACAATTCCTCGCGAAGCGACGTTGACTGGCCTGGGCGTGTCAAAACGTGGGCGCTAGCATGAATTGCAACCTTCCAGTGGAAGGGAAAGGGTCCAGAGCTTACCTACAAGATGGGAGCCCCTTCCTCCGGCCGTCACGGACGGCGGCCTAGTTCTCTTAACAGCGAGAAGCCGCCCGGCACCGTAAGGGCCACTGGGAAGCGTGATTCCCCCCTGAGGGAACGCGCTACGGAGACCACTTCCTACCGCAGGGAGGAGTTTAGTGGAAATTCACACACGGTCTCACCGGATAGGGGAGAGCACGTGGGAGACATGCAGACACGAGTTGGTGTCGCGAGCAGGTGAAGTACACCTGGGAGAGGTCATGGGCCATCGATTGAGAGCCATTCATGAGAAGACATCAGACGGAACCGCCCTGTGGGGGGGTTACTACGTGTGGAGCACTAGGCCTTGTTTGAGTCACTGCTAGAGCTCAGAACAGGCCAAGGGAGGCAGGGCTGCTCCGCCGAGCCCGCCGCCGAGGAGTGCTTAGTGATGGATGGAATGCCTACTCTTCGCCCACGTGGGGGGAAGAGGGGAGGCTGGATAGCACCACGTCTCACCTATGGAGGAGTGCTATCGCAGGCGTACGCCCACCGGCTGCCGGACTTACCTGGCGGTGCTTCGTAAGACTCTGGCTGATACCGGTTCCACACGGAGGCTGTAGAACCTCGCGAAGGTGCCGGGCGTAGCCCAACCCACAGCTCTACATACGTCTGCCAGAGGGGCGCTCTGAGCCAGTGCCCACGAGGAGGCCACACCCCTGGTGGAGTGTGCCCTCACTGCAAGCGGGCACGGGAGATCCTGTGATCGGTAAGCCATTGATGGCGTCCACGATCCAGTGCGCCAACCTCTGTTTGGAGACAGCCCTCCCTTGTGCTGACCTCCCAAAACAGACAAAAAAGCTGCTCAGAGCTCCAGAGGCTCTGCGTGCGGTCCAGGCAGAGGCGCAGCGCGCGCACTGGACACAACACAGAAGGGGTTGGGTCTTCCTCCCCAGAAGGGAGCGCCTGCAGGTTCACCACCTGGTCCCGAAAGGGAGTGGTGGGAACTTTGGGCACGTAGCCCGGCCGGGGTCTCAGGATAACGTGAGATTGACCAGGCCCGAACTCTAGGCAATCCGTGGCCACGAAAAATGCATGTAGGTCCCCTACCCTCTTGGCGAGCGCCACTAGGAGAGCCGTCTTCATCGAAAGATGAGAAAGAGCGGCATCTCCGAGGGGCTCGACGGGGGGCCTCTGGAGGCCCGCCAGGACCACATTGAGGTCCCAAGAGGGAACGGAGCGCGGAGGGGCCGGATTCAGCCTTCTCGCGCCCCTCAGGAACCTAATGACCAGGTCGTGCTGTCCCAGAGACTTCCCACTAACTGGTCTGTGATGAGCGGCAATTGCGGCTACATACACTTTCAGCGTGGAAGGGGAGAGATTGTTCTCGAGTCTCGACTGCAGGAAGGACAGCACGCTCCCGATCGAGCATATCCGTGGGTCTTCTCCACGAGAAGAACACCAGGACGAGAAGAGGCGCCACTTAAAAGCGTTTAACCGCCTCGTGGCTGGGGCCCTAGCCTGAACAATGGTCTCTACCACCGCTGGGGGTAGACCACTCAGGATCTCCTCGTCCCGTCCAGGGGCCAGACATGGAGGTTCCAGAGGTCTGGTCTCGGATGCCACAACGTGCCCTTCCCCTGAGAAAGGAAGTCCTTCGTCAGGGGAATCGGCCAGGGGGGAGTTGTCGTCAGGAGCATTAGCTCCGAGAACCAAGTCCGGTCGGGCCAGTAAGGCGCAACTAGTAGCACTTGATGCTCCTCTTCCCTGACTTTGCACAAGACGTGTGCAATGAGGCTCACTGGGGGGAAGACGTACTTCCGCTTGTCCCGCGGCCAGCTGTGCGCCAGGGCATCCGTGCCGAGGGGGCCCTCGGTCAGGGAGTACCAAAGCGGGCAATGGGTGGTGTCCAGGGAGGCGAACAGGTCCACCTGTGCCTGCCCGAACTGCACCCAAATGAGCTGGACTGCGCGGGGGTGGAGCCGCCACTCTCCACGGGGCGTCGACTGACGAGAGAGCGCATCGGCTGTCTGGTTCAGGTCGCCCGGGATGTGAGTGGCTAACAGGGACTTCGTCACCTGCTGGCTCCACAGGAGGAGGCGTCGGGCGAGTTGCGATAGCTGCCGTGAACGAATACCACCCTGTCGGTTGATATACGCCACAGCAGTCGTGCTGTCCGACCGGACCAGCACGTGCTTGTCCTGCACGAGGGGAAGGAACCTCCTCAGTGCAAGCAGCACCGCCAACAACTCTAGGCGATTGATATGCCAGCGCAGGCGGGGGCCCGTCCAGAGACCCGACACTGCGTGCCCGTTGCACACAGCACCCCAACCCTGCAGGGAGGCGTCGGTCGTCACCACGACGCGCCTCGAAACCTGCCCAAGAGGGACCCCTGTCCGCAAAAAGGTCATTGAAGACCATGGGGTTAGGGTGCGCCGACAGAAGGGCGTGATCGTGACGCGCCTGCTGCCGGAGTGCCACGCACTCCAAGGAACTCTGCTCTGTAGCCAGTGCTGTAGCGGTCTCATGTGCATCAACCCGAGGGGGACCACCCCCGCCGAGGACGCCATGTGTCCCAGGAGCCTCTGAAAATGTTTCAGGGGGACCGCTGGCTGCTGCCTGAAGCTCCTCAGGCAGGTCAGCACCGACTGTGCACGCTCGGAAGAAAGACGTGCCAACATGGAGACAGAGTCGAGTTCCATACCGAGGAAAAGGATGCTCTGCACAGGGGAGAGCTTGCTCTTCTCTCGGTTGACCTGTAACCCCAAATGGTCTAGGTGCCGGAGCACCAGGTCCCTGTGTGTACACAACAGATCTCGCGAGTGCGCCAAGATGAGCCAGTCGTCGAGATAGTTGAGTATGCGCACCCCCTGCTCCCTGAGGGGAGTGAGGGCGGCCTCCACGACCTTCGTAAAGACTCGAGGAGACAGGGACAGACCAAATGGGAGGACGCGGTACTGATATGCCTGTCCCTCGAAAGCGAACCGTAGGAACGGCCGGTGACGAGGGAGGATGGACACATGGAAGTACGCGTCCTTCAGGTCGATCGCCATGAACCAATCCTGACGCCTGACGGACGTCAGAATGCGCTTCTGCGTTAGCATCCTGAACGGCAGCTTGTGTAGGTGCTTGTTCAGGGTACGCAGGTCCAAGATGGGGCGCAGCCCGCCACTTTTCTTGGGGACAATGAAATACGGGCTGTAAAACCCGGAGTACATCTCGGCCAGAGGGACGAGCTCGACCGCCCCCTTCGCCAGAAGGGTAGCGACCTCGGCCCGAAGCACGGGAGCATCTACTCCCACTGATGTGAAGAGGATGCCCCGAAACTTGGGTGGGCGCTTGGCGAACTGAATCGCATAGCCGAGACGGATCGTTCGCTCTAGCCACCGTGCTGGTCTGGGAAGAGCCAACCAGGCTCCCAGGTACCGAGACAGGGGGACCAGAGGTTCGATCTGATTCATTGCCCCCGTGGGGGGTGGTTCGATGGCTGGCAGTACGGCTCCCTCGACGCGGGGGGGACCCCGGGGAGGAGAGCGGCTCTGCCGAGGTGCCTGTCGGGCGATATCGCGGCATACCGCACCGTCTGACTGAGGGTGCTGGTGGCCACTGAGAGTTATACCCAACCGTGTGTCTCGCCGAAACACAACGTGGGGTAGCCGAGCACCGTCCTGCGGAGGGTGAGAGCGGCTGTGAGAAAGACCCAGGGGGAGAGACAGCTCTTTTCGTGAGAATGTGGGCACCAGGCCCTGAAAAGGGCCCGGCTGGTGTTGCTGGGACGGGGCAGGCACCGTCCCAATCCGACCCTCCGGCGATGTAGTTGCCTGGGTCGGGCCCGGTGGACTCGATCTCCCTGGGTTCATCCCGTCAGGAACGCTTCTGCTTCCGCGGAGGTTGGTGACGGGATGGTGCTCTCCTCTTCGACGTCCTTCTCCGGGAGGCCGCCTGTGCAGGGGGCGCTGGGGCCGGAGTCTGAGTCGGAGAGGGGCGGGGCTGCTGGGAAGCAGACGCCGCGCGGGACCTCGACGGACGATAGGCGGCCGGGTCGCGGCGGGGCAGGATATGTTTAATCGCCTCCGTCTGCTTCTTTACAGTCGAGAACTGCTGAGAGAAGTCCTCGACCGTATCACCAAACAGCCCACCCTGCGCGATGGGAGCGTCGAGAAAGCGAACCTTCTCAGCGTCCCGCATCTGCGCAAGGTTGAGCCAAAGATATCTCTCCTGGACCACTAGTGTGGACATCGTACGACCCAGGGCTCGCGCCGTCACCTTCGTCGCCCGGAGAGCGAGGTCAGTGGCAGTGCGGAGCTCCTGCATTAGCCCTGGGTCGGACTTTCCCTCGTGCAACTCCTTCAACGCCTTGGCCTGATGGACCTGCAGGATGGCCATGGCGTGAAGAGCCGAGGCAGCTTGACCCGCAGCGTTGTAAGCCTTCGACACCAGCGATGCCGAAAACTTACACGCCTTGGAAGGGAGCCTTGGTCGATCCCTCCAGGTGGCAGCTGTCTGCGGGCACAGGTGCACCGCGACTGCACGCTCCACCTGTGGGATGTCGACATAGCCCTTAGCTGCCCCGTCATCGAGGGAAGTCAGGGCGACCGAGCCAGTCTGACGTGCACGCGCCGAAAAGGGGGCGTTCCAAGTCCGACTGAGCTCCTCATGCACCTCCGGAAAAAATGGTACCGGGGCCGACCGTGGCTTAGAGTCACGGCCGGTCCCGAGATACCATGTGTCCAACCGCGAGCGTTGGGGAAGAGGCGGTGCGGTGCACTGCAGCCCAATACTCGCGGCGGCCCGGGAAAGCATGGCTGACATCTCGACATCCGCTTCATCCTGAGCTCGACCCCCCGGGGGAGGAAGCTCCAAGGACTCGTCGGGGTCGGATGCCAGGAGGTCGCCCTCCGATGCTGCGAGCGACATCTCATCATCGTCACGCCCCGTGTCCGAGTGCGTGACGGAGGAACAAGGCGGCGTACCGCCTCTTCCGGGACGGTCAGACAAGCGAGGTGGGGCGTGAACGGTCCGCGAGCCGGTGGCTGACGGATTGAGGCTCACGGTAATTCCCAAATCACCCACGGTGCTCGCCGAAGCGGACGGCAGGGCTGATGCCACTGCTGCCGCGGAACGGGAAGCACTCGAGGTGGTGGCTGATTCTCGCAAGAACGCAGCCACCCGTGACCGCAATGTCTGAATCACCATCCGCCCGCAGTGCGGGCAAGATGTATCCACAAATGCCGCCTCAGCGTGCTGGAGTCCCAGACACCTGAGGCAGACATCGTGTCCGTCCCCTTCCTCAATGAGTGCGCCGCACCCACGAGCACAGCGGGACATGCCGCGCTGTAGAATGTCTTAAGCCCTGAAAAGGGCTCGCTCTTTAGAAAGATGCTTTGGCAGTTGCCGAGACGCCCAGGGGAAGTCACAGGAATCGGGACAGTCCGCTGCACCACGTCGTAAGACCAGCAACACGTAGAGATTGTCTGCAGAGTCGTCAGCATGAGATGCGAAGGCTCCGAAGAACAAAAGGTGAATGAATGCAGCACGCCGGCTCCCTTTTATACCCGGATATCCGGGGGCGGAGTCCGGCATGCAAATTTCATTCGCCAATTTTCATTGGCCTGTTCAAGTCAGTCAGAGAAGGTAGGTTCTCAAGTCAAACCCCATTCTGTCGACACAACGTCGAGAGACCGACAGAAAGGGAACCTATTATTTTCTGTCTTCTTAAAAAATTATTTTTTTACTTACCTCACTATTCTTAGCTTTGTATACTGTGCTAGGCTTAAATGGACTGTATTTAATTAACTTATGCATTTAGTTGCCTATATTGTTATAATTGCTTCCAATGATACCTCGTCTGTAAGTCGCTTTGGATAAAAACGTCTGCTAAATGACTAAATTTAATTTTTATGAAATGTGTAATGTCATGTGTAATGTGTAATGTGTAGTGTGTGGCCTTGAAATTTTAGCATGTCTACGTAATCATGAATAAATGCTTCTTGAGACACACAGTGTTGCTTCTTTGCATGCATCAAATGAATTGTTTCTGGCTATATGCATCCATGCATTAGTTTGAGAGGGGTGGAAATGGGACACTTGGGTGAAACAAAACTGCCCCAAAAGTACCCCCCCCCCCACTTTAAATACAGTTTTTTCTAAGTCAATTTGGTACATTTCTCTGATCCGATTTGAAATTCTCAAAACTTCTTGTTCAATCCTTACATCCTTGTGTCACGTGTGCACATCAAACAAGCATTTTCTCATTTCTTTGAACAAGTTGCAAATGCTTTGGTACATCCATGCAAATGATTATGACAAAATTCTGTGCAGATTCCTACATTATCAATTGCTTATGTCATGTTGATCAAAATGCATTATAATGGGTCTCTGTAGAATAGTATAATCCCCACGACATTTAAGCACTAGTTTTACAATATACAGTAAGTATACTTTAAGTAAACGGTGGCATTTTATTTTACTCAATTTAGTGTTTTGCATTGCTATATTCTTTCCACATAGGAGTGCAAGACAACTTCACTGTGTTGCAGACGGCCCCTTTTCACACCTAAACAGTCTTTTGACACTCTCTACAGGGATCTCATCCCTGAACAAGAGAGGGGGCAGATTGGAGATGACCTGCCAAAGTACGTGTTAGTTTGGGACAATGTCAGTTTCCATCGCTCCAACATCATCAGGCAATGGTTTGCGACCCACAACAGGATGCTGGTGGAGTTCCTCTCACCCTACTCAACCCCGTTGAGGAATTTTTCTCAGCATGAAGATTAAAAGTATATGATGGCCAGCCGCATACACAGATGACCCTTCTGGCTGCCATGGATGTAACGTGTGATGACATCACAGCTGATGCCTGCAGAGGCTGGATTAGCCACTCTGAAAGATGATTTTCACGCTGTATCGCAAGAGAAGATATTTGTTGTGATGTGGATGAGAATCCGTTGCCCAAAAGACAGGAACGTCAGGAGGTGTAGGAAGACTGTACTGTAATTCCACTGCACTGCATGTACAGTTTTCCCTAAGGAGATTGTCTTATGTTCAGATTTCTACATTTGTTTGTGCTATGCAGTGCTGTCTTTTCCTGTCTGCATCACAATGACACTGTCTGTCAAGAAATTATTGTACAAACAGTAAAAGCGTTAACGTGAATCATGTGCCGTCTCTTGCAATCAAACAATCAAAACCAGAAATGCACTTACTGTTCTGCAAATGACAAGGATGATTCGAGAAATGCTCCACTCATCACTCTCAGGTCACTCCGCTGCACACGTCTGATCACTTCTTGGTCACCCCCGACCTCACCGCTCCAGACAACGCAGATGTCTTACCGCTGGTCACTTTCCGGCGCTACCTACGGTCCCTCCCTCCTGCTTTTCCTCTGCTGTCTTGTCTGCACCCCCCCCTCTGAGGAGCTCTCTCTTTTGAATACCAACAGTGCCACAGACACTCTGTGTTCCACGCTTACATCCTGCTTGGACAACATATGCCCTCTTACATCTGGACCAGCCCGTGCATCCCTGTCTGCCCCCTGGTTATCGGATGTACCACGTGAGCATCGCACCAGCCTCCGGTCAGCTGAGAGAAAATGGCACAAGTCAAAAGACCATACTGACCTCTCTCTCTCTACCAGTCTCTTCTCTCTACTTTCTCCGTTGACGCCACCTCTGCAAAAACTGATTATAACCACTCGAAGATCAGCAACTCTCCTGACTCTCGCACACTCTTAAAAACCTTCTCTGCTCTCCTCTGTCCGCCTGCTCCCACACCTTCATCGGAGTTAACGGCTGATGATTTTGCATCGTTCTTCGTAAAGAAAACTACCGCCATCAACAGCCAATTTTCTACGCCACCATCACCCGCCTTTTCTCCTATGTCTGAAGATGATGTTTCCAAGGTCATTGGTTCCAACCACCCTACCACCTGCCCACTGGATCCCAGCCCCACCCATCTCCTCCATGCCATCTCTCCAGCAGTTGTGCCTGGTCTGACCCGCATCATCAACTCTTTGCTCACCACTGGGACATTTCCCACTGCTTTCAAAGAGGCCTGCATCACACCGCTACTGAAGAAACTCACTCTCAACCTTACACTGCTAGAACACTACAGGCCGGTGTAGTGTGTGAAAATGCATATCTTCCGTCAAAATGTAGATGACTGATTTTAACCTCTTATTATTTTCTGTCTTCTTAAAAAATTATTTTTTTACTTACCTCACTATTCTTAGCTTTGTATACTGTGCTAGGCTTTAATGGACTGGATTTAATTAACTTATGCATTTTGTTGCCTATATTGTTATAATTGCTTCCAATGATTCCTCGTCTGTAAGTCGCTTTGGATAAAAACGTCTGCTAAATGACTAAATTTAATTTTTATGAAATGTGTAATGTCATGTGTAATGTGTAATGTGTAGTGTGTGGCCTTGAAATTTTAGCATGTCTACGTAATCATGAATAAATGCTTCTTGAGACACACAGTGTTGCTTCTTTGCATGCATCAAATGAATTGTTTCTGGCTATATGCATCCATGCATTAGTTTGAGAGGGGTGGAAATGGGACACTTGGGTGAAACAAAACTGCCCCAAAAGTACCCCCCCCACTTTAAATACAGTTTTTTCTAAGTCAATTTGGTACATTTCTCTGATCCGATTTGAAATTCTCAAAACTTCTTGTTCAATCCTTACATCCTTGTGTCACGTGTGCACATCAAACAAGCATTTTCTCATTTCTTTGAACAAGTTGCAAATGCTTTGGTACATCCATGCAAATGATTATGACAAAATTCTGTGCAGATTCCTACATTATCAATTGCTTATGTCATGTTGATCAAAATGAATTATAATGGGTCTCTCTAGAATAGTATAATCCCCACGACATTTAAGCACTAGTTTTACAATATACAGTTAGTATACTTTTAGTAAACGGTGGCATTTTATTTTACTCAATTTAGTGTTTAGCATTGCTATATTCTTTCCACATAGGACTGCAAGACAACTTCACTGTGTTGCAGACGGCCCCTTTTCACACCTAAACAGTCTTTTGACACTCTCTACAGGGATCTCATCCCTGAACAAGAGAGGGGGCAGATTGGAGATGACCTGCCAAAGTACGTGTTAGTTTGGGACAATGTCAGTTTCCATCGCTCCAACATCATCAGGCAATGGTTTGCGGCCCACAACAGGATGCTGGTGGAGTTCCTCTCACCCTACTCAACCCCGTTGAGGAATTTTTCTCAGCATGAAGATTAAAAGTATATGATGACCAGCCGCATACACAGATGACCCTTCTGGCTGCCATGGATGTAACGTGTGATGACATCACAGCTGATGCCTGCAGAGGCTGGATTAGACACTCTGAAAGATGATTTTCACGCTGTATCGCAAGAGAAGAAATTTGTTGTGATGTGGATGAGAATCCGTTGCCCAAAAGACAGGAACGTCAGGAGGTGTAGGAAGACTGCACTGTAATTCCACTGCACTGCATGTACAGTTTTCCCTAAGGAGATTGTCTTATGTTCAGATTTCTACATTTGTTTGTGCTATGCAGTGCTGTCTTTTCCTGTCTGCATCACAATGACACTGTCTGTCAATAAATTATTGTACAAACAGTAAAAGCGTTAACGTGAATCATGTGCCGTCTCTTGCAATCAAACAATCAAAACCAGAAATGCACTTACTGTTTTGCAAATGACAAGGATGATTCGAGAAATGCTCCACTCATCACTCTCAGGTCACTCTGCTGCACAAGTCTGATCACTTCTTTGTCACCCCCGACCTCACCGCTCCAGACAGCGCAGATGTCTTACCGCTGGTCACTTTCCGGCTCTACCTACGGTTCCTCCCTCCTGCTTTTCGTCTGCTGTCTTGTCTGCACTCCCCCCCTCTGAGGAGCTCTCTCTTTTGAATACCAACAGTGCCACAGACACTCTGTGTTCCACGCTTACATCCTGCTTGGACAACATATGCCCTCTTACATCTAGACCAGCCCGTGCATCCCTGTCTGCCCCCTGGTTATCGGATGTACCACGTGAGCATCGCACCAGCCTCCGGTCAGCTGAGAGAAAATGGCACAAGTCAAAAGACCATACTGACCTCTCTCTCTCTACTTTCTCCGTTGACGTCACCTCTGCAAAAACTGATTATAACCACTCGAAGATCAGCAACTCTCCTGACTCTCGCACACTCTTAAAAACCTTCTCTGCTCTCTTCTGTCCGCCTGCTCCCACACCTTCATCGGAGTTAACGGCTGATGATTTTGCATCGTTCTTCGTAAAGAAAACTACCGCCATCAACAGCCAATTTTCTACGCCACCATCACCCGCCTTTTCTCCTATGTCTGAAGATGATGTTTCCAAGGTCATTGGTTCCAACCACCCTACCACCTGCCCACTGGATCCCATCCCCACCCATCTCCTCCATGCCATCTCTCCAGCAGTTGTGCCTGGTCTGACCCGCATCATCAACTCTTTGCTCACCACTGGGACATTTCCCACTGCTTTCAAAGAGGCCTGCATCACACCGCTACTGAAGAAACTCACTCTCAACCTTACACTGCTAGAACACTACAGGCCGGTGTAGTGTGTGAAAATGCATATCTTCCGTCAAAATGTAGATGACTGATTTTAACCTCTTATTATTTTCTGTCTTCTTAAAAAATTATTTTTTTACTTACCTCACTATTCTTAGCTTTGTATACTGTGCTAGGCTTTAATGGACTGGATTTAATTAACTTATGCATTTTGTTGCCTATATTGTTATAATTGCTTCCAATGTTTCCTCGTCTGTAAGTCGCTTTGGATAAAAACGTCTGCTAAATGACTAAATGTAAATTTTATGAAATGTGTAATGTCATGTGTAATGTGTAATGTGTAGTGTGTGGCCTTGAAATTTTAGCATGTCTACGTAATCATGAATAAATGCTTCTTCAGACACACAGTGTTGCTTCTTTGCATGCATCAAATGAATTGTTTCTGGCTATATGCATCCATGCATTAGTTTGAGAGGGGTGGAAATGGGATACTTGGGTGAAACAAAACTGCCCCAAAAGTACCCCCCCCCACTGTAAATACAGTTTTTTCTAAGTCAATTTGGTACATTTCTCTGATCCGATTTGAAATTCTCAAAACTTCTTGTTCAATCCTTACATCCTTGTGTCACGTGTGCACATCAAACAAGCATTTTCTAATTTCTTTGAACAAGTTGCAAATGCTTTGGTACATCCATGCAAATGATTATGACAAAATTCTGTGCAGATTCCTACATTATCAATTGCTTATGTCATGTTGATCAAAATGAATTATAATGGGTCTCTGTAGAATAGTATAATCCCCACGACATTTAAGCACTAGTTTTACAATATACAGTAAGTATACTTTAAGTAAACGGTGGCATTTTATTTTACTCAATTTAGTGTTTTGCATTGCTATATTCTTTCCACATAGGACTGCAAGACAACTTCACTGTGTTGCAGACGGCCCCTTTTCACACCTAAACAGTCTTTTGACACTCTCTACAGGGATCTCATCCCTGAACAAGAGAGGGGGCAGATTGGAGATGACCTGCCAAAGTACGTGTTAGTTTGGGACAATGTCAGTTTCCATCGCTCCAACATCATCAGGCAATGGTTTGCGACCCACAACAGGATGCTGGTGGAGTTCCTCTCACCCTACTCAACCCCGTTGAGGAATTTTTCTCAGCATGAAGATTAAAAGTATATGATGGCCAGCCGCATACACAGATGACCCTTCTGGCTGCCATGGATGTAACGTGTGATGACATCACAGCTGATGCCTGCAGAGGCTGGATTAGCCACTCTGAAAGATGATTTTCACGCTGTATCGCAAGAGAAGATATTTGTTGTGATGTGGATGAGAATCCGTTGCCCAAAAGACAGGAACGTCAGGAGGTGTAGGAAGACTGTACTGTAATTCCACTGCACTGCATGTACAGTTTTCCCTAAGGAGATTGTCTTATGTTCAGATTTCTACATTTGTTTGTGCTATGCAGTGCTGTCTTTTCCTGTCTGCATCACAATGACACTGTCTGTCAAGAAATTATTGTACAAACAGTAAAAGCGTTAACGTGAATCATGTGCCGTCTCTTGCAATCAAACAATCAAAACCAGAAATGCACTTACTGTTCTGCAAATGACAAGGATGATTCGAGAAATGCTCCACTCATCACTCTCAGGTCACTCCGCTGCACACGTCTGATCACTTCTTGGTCACCCCCGACCTCACCGCTCCAGACAACGCAGATGTCTTACCGCTGGTCACTTTCCGGCGCTACCTACGGTCCCTCCCTCCTGCTTTTCCTCTGCTGTCTTGTCTGCACCCCCCCCTCTGAGGAGCTCTCTCTTTTGAATACCAACAGTGCCACAGACACTCTGTGTTCCACGCTTACATCCTGCTTGGACAACATATGCCCTCTTACATCTGGACCAGCCCGTGCATCCCTGTCTGCCCCCTGGTTATCGGATGTACCACGTGAGCATCGCACCAGCCTCCGGTCAGCTGAGAGAAAATGGCACAAGTCAAAAGACCATACTGACCTCTCTCTCTCTACCAGTCTCTTCTCTCTACTTTCTCCGTTGACGCCACCTCTGCAAAAACTGATTATAACCACTCGAAGATCAGCAACTCTCCTGACTCTCGCACACTCTTAAAAACCTTCTCTGCTCTCCTCTGTCCGCCTGCTCCCACACCTTCATCGGAGTTAACGGCTGATGATTTTGCATCGTTCTTCGTAAAGAAAACTACCGCCATCAACAGCCAATTTTCTACGCCACCATCACCCGCCTTTTCTCCTATGTCTGAAGATGATGTTTCCAAGGTCATTGGTTCCAACCACCCTACCACCTGCCCACTGGATCCCAGCCCCACCCATCTCCTCCATGCCATCTCTCCAGCAGTTGTGCCTGGTCTGACCCGCATCATCAACTCTTTGCTCACCACTGGGACATTTCCCACTGCTTTCAAAGAGGCCTGCATCACACCGCTACTGAAGAAACTCACTCTCAACCTTACACTGCTAGAACACTACAGGCCGGTGTAGTGTGTGAAAATGCATATCTTCCGTCAAAATGTAGATGACTGATTTTAACCTCTTATTATTTTCTGTCTTCTTAAAAAATTATTTTTTTACTTACCTCACTATTCTTAGCTTTGTATACTGTGCTAGGCTTTAATGGACTGGATTTAATTAACTTATGCATTTTGTTGCCTATATTGTTATAATTGCTTCCAATGATTCCTCGTCTGTAAGTCGCTTTGGATAAAAACGTCTGCTAAATGACTAAATTTAATTTTTATGAAATGTGTAATGTCATGTGTAATGTGTAATGTGTAGTGTGTGGCCTTGAAATTTTAGCATGTCTACGTAATCATGAATAAATGCTTCTTGAGACACACAGTGTTGCTTCTTTGCATGCATCAAATGAATTGTTTCTGGCTATATGCATCCATGCATTAGTTTGAGAGGGGTGGAAATGGGACACTTGGGTGAAACAAAACTGCCCCAAAAGTACCCCCCCCACTTTAAATACAGTTTTTTCTAAGTCAATTTGGTACATTTCTCTGATCCGATTTGAAATTCTCAAAACTTCTTGTTCAATCCTTACATCCTTGTGTCACGTGTGCACATCAAACAAGCATTTTCTCATTTCTTTGAACAAGTTGCAAATGCTTTGGTACATCCATGCAAATGATTATGACAAAATTCTGTGCAGATTCCTACATTATCAATTGCTTATGTCATGTTGATCAAAATGCATTATAATGGGTCTCTCTAGAATAGTATAATCCCCACGACATTTAAGCACTAGTTTTACAATATACAGTTAGTATACTTTTAGTAAACGGTGGCATTTTATTTTACTCAATTTAGTGTTTTGCATTGCTATATTCTTTCCACATAGGACTGCAAGACAACTTCACTGTGTTGCAGACGGCCCCTTTTCACACCTAAACAGTCTTTTGACACTCTCTACAGGGATCTCATCCCTGAACAAGAGAGGGGGCAGATTGGAGATGACCTGCCAAAGTACGTGTTAGTTTGGGACAATGTCAGTTTCCATCGCTCCAACATCATCAGGCAATGGTTTGCGGCCCACAACAGGATGCTGGTGGAGTTCCTCTCACCCTACTCAACCCCGTTGAGGAATTTTTCTCAGCATGAAGATTAAAAGTATATGATGACCAGCCGCATACACAGATGACCCTTCTGGCTGCCATGGATGTAACGTGTGATGACATCACAGCTGATGCCTGCAGAGGCTGGATTAGACACTCTGAAAGATGATTTTCACGCTGTATCGCAAGAGAAGAAATTTGTTGTGATGTGGATGAGAATCCGTTGCCCAAAAGACAGGAACGTCAGGAGGTGTAGGAAGACTGCACTGTAATTCCACTGCACTGCATGTACAGTTTTCCCTAAGGAGATTGTCTTATGTTCAGATTTCTACATTTGTTTGTGCTATGCAGTGCTGTCTTTTCCTGTCTGCATCACAATGACACTGTCTGTCAATAAATTATTGTACAAACAGTAAAAGCGTTAACGTGAATCATGTGCCGTCTCTTGCAATCAAACAATCAAAACCAGAAATGCACTTACTGTTTTGCAAATGACAAGGATGATTCGAGAAATGCTCCACTCATCACTCTCAGGTCACTCTGCTGCACAAGTCTGATCACTTCTTTGTCACCCCCGACCTCACCGCTCCAGACAGCGCAGATGTCTTACCGCTGGTCACTTTCCGGCTCTACCTACGGTTCCTCCCTCCTGCTTTTCGTCTGCTGTCTTGTCTGCACTCCCCCCCTCTGAGGAGCTCTCTCTTTTGAATACCAACAGTGCCACAGACACTCTGTGTTCCACGCTTACATCCTGCTTGGACAACATATGCCCTCTTACATCTAGACCAGCCCGTGCATCCCTGTCTGCCCCCTGGTTATCGGATGTACCACGTGAGCATCGCACCAGCCTCCGGTCAGCTGAGAGAAAATGGCACAAGTCAAAAGACCATACTGACCTCTCTCTCTCTACTTTCTCCGTTGACGTCACCTCTGCAAAAACTGATTATAACCACTCGAAGATCAGCAACTCTCCTGACTCTCGCACACTCTTAAAAACCTTCTCTGCTCTCTTCTGTCCGCCTGCTCCCACACCTTCATCGGAGTTAACGGCTGATGATTTTGCATCGTTCTTCGTAAAGAAAACTACCGCCATCAACAGCCAATTTTCTACGCCACCATCACCCGCCTTTTCTCCTATGTCTGAAGATGATGTTTCCAAGGTCATTGGTTCCAACCACCCTACCACCTGCCCACTGGATCCCATCCCCACCCATCTCCTCCATGCCATCTCTCCAGCAGTTGTGCCTGGTCTGACCCGCATCATCAACTCTTTGCTCACCACTGGGACATTTCCCACTGCTTCCAAAGAGGCCTGCATCACACCGCTACTGAAGAAACTCACTCTCAACCTTACACTGCTAGAACACTACAGGCCGGTGTAGTGTGTGAAAATGCATATCTTCCGTCAAAATGTAGATGACTGATTTTAACCTCTTATTATTTTCTGTCTTCTTAAAAAATTATTTTTTTACTTACCTCACTATTCTTAGCTTTGTATACTGTGCTAGGCTTTAATGGACTGGATTTAATTAACTTATGCATTTTGTTGCCTATATTGTTATAATTGCTTCCAATGTTTCCTCGTCTGTAAGTCGCTTTGGATAAAAACGTCTGCTAAATGACTAAATGTAAATTTTATGAAATGTGTAATGTCATGTGTAATGTGTAATGTGTAGTGTGTGGCCTTGAAATTTTAGCATGTCTACGTAATCATGAATAAATGCTTCTTCAGACACACAGTGTTGCTTCTTTGCATGCATCAAATGAATTGTTTCTGGCTATATGCATCCATGCATTAGTTTGAGAGGGGTGGAAATGGGATACTTGGGTGAAACAAAACTGCCCCAAAAGTACCCCCCCCCCACTGTAAATACAGTTTTTTCTAAGTCAATTTGGTACATTTCTCTGATCCGATTTGAAATTCTCAAAACTTCTTGTTCAATCCTTACATCCTTGTGTCACGTGTGCACATCAAACAAGCATTTTCTAATTTCTTTGAACAAGTTGCAAATGCTTTGGTACATCCATGCAAATGATTATGACAAAATTCTGTGCAGATTCCTACATTATCAATTGCTTATGTCATGTTGATCAAAATGAATTATAATGGGTCTCTGTAGAATAGTATAATCCCCACGACATTTAAGCACTAGTTTTACAATATACAGTAAGTATACTTTAAGTAAACGGTGGCATTTTATTTTACTCAATTTAGTGTTTTGCATTGCTATATTCTTTCCACATAGGACTGCAAGACAACTTCACTGTGTTGCAGACGGCCCCTTTTCACACCTAAACAGTCTTTTGACACTCTCTACAGGGATCTCATCCCTGAACAAGAGAGGGGGCAGATTGGAGATGACCTGCCAAAGTACGTGTTAGTTTGGGACAATGTCAGTTTCCATCGCTCCAACATCATCAGGCAATGGTTTGCGACCCACAACAGGATGCTGGTGGAGTTCCTCTCACCCTACTCAACCCCGTTGAGGAATTTTTCTCAGCATGAAGATTAAAAGTATATGATGGCCAGCCGCATACACAGATGACCCTTCTGGCTGCCATGGATGTAACGTGTGATGACATCACAGCTGATGCCTGCAGAGGCTGGATTAGCCACTCTGAAAGATGATTTTCACGCTGTATCGCAAGAGAAGATATTTGTTGTGATGTGGATGAGAATCCGTTGCCCAAAAGACAGGAACGTCAGGAGGTGTAGGAAGACTGTACTGTAATTCCACTGCACTGCATGTACAGTTTTCCCTAAGGAGATTGTCTTATGTTCAGATTTCTACATTTGTTTGTGCTATGCAGTGCTGTCTTTTCCTGTCTGCATCACAATGACACTGTCTGTCAAGAAATTATTGTACAAACAGTAAAAGCGTTAACGTGAATCATGTGCCGTCTCTTGCAATCAAACAATCAAAACCAGAAATGCACTTACTGTTCTGCAAATGACAAGGATGATTCGAGAAATGCTCCACTCATCACTCTCAGGTCACTCCGCTGCACACGTCTGATCACTTCTTGGTCACCCCCGACCTCACCGCTCCAGACAACGCAGATGTCTTACCGCTGGTCACTTTCCGGCGCTACCTACGGTCCCTCCCTCCTGCTTTTCCTCTGCTGTCTTGTCTGCACCCCCCCCTCTGAGGAGCTATCTCTTTTGAATACCAACAGTGCCACAGACACTCTGTGTTCCACGCTTACATCCTGCTTGGACAACATATGCCCTCTTACATCTGGACCAGCCCGTGCATCCCTGTCTGCCCCCTGGTTATCGGATGTACCACGTGAGCATCGCACCAGCCTCCGGTCAGCTGAGAGAAAATGGCACAAGTCAAAAGACCATACTGACCTCTCTCTCTCTACCAGTCTCTTCTCTCTACTTTCTCCGTTGACGCCACCTCTGCAAAAACTGATTATAACCACTCGAAGATCAGCAACTCTCCTGACTCTCGCACACTCTTAAAAACCTTCTCTGCTCTCCTCTGTCCGCCTGCTCCCACACCTTCATCGGAGTTAACGGCTGATGATTTTGCATCGTTCTTCGTAAAGAAAACTACCGCCATCAACAGCCAATTTTCTACGCCACCATCACCCGCCTTTTCTCCTATGTCTGAAGATGATGTTTCCAAGGTCATTGGTTCCAACCACCCTACCACCTGCCCACTGGATCCCAGCCCCACCCATCTCCTCCATGCCATCTCTCCAGCAGTTGTGCCTGGTCTGACCCGCATCATCAACTCTTTGCTCACCACTGGGACATTTCCCACTGCTTTCAAAGAGGCCTGCATCACACCGCTACTGAAGAAACTCACTCTCAACCTTACACTGCTAGAACACTACAGGCCGGTGTAGTGTGTGAAAATGCATATCTTCCGTCAAAATGTAGATGACTGATTTTAACCTCTTATTATTTTCTGTCTTCTTAAAAAATTATTTTTTTACTTACCTCACTATTCTTAGCTTTGTATACTGTGCTAGGCTTTAATGGACTGGATTTAATTAACTTATGCATTTTGTTGCCTATATTGTTATAATTGCTTCCAATGATTCCTCGTCTGTAAGTCGCTTTGGATAAAAACGTCTGCTAAATGACTAAATTTAATTTTTATGAAATGTGTAATGTCATGTGTAATGTGTAATGTGTAGTGTGTGGCCTTGAAATTTTAGCATGTCTACGTAATCATGAATAAATGCTTCTTGAGACACACAGTGTTGCTTCTTTGCATGCATCAAATGAATTGTTTCTGGCTATATGCATCCATGCATTAGTTTGAGAGGGGTGGAAATGGGACACTTGGGTGAAACAAAACTGCCCCAAAAGTACCCCCCCCACTTTAAATACAGTTTTTTCTAAGTCAATTTGGTACATTTCTCTGATCCGATTTGAAATTCTCAAAACTTCTTGTTCAATCCTTACATCCTTGTGTCACGTGTGCACATCAAACAAGCATTTTCTCATTTCTTTGAACAAGTTGCAAATGCTTTGGTACATCCATGCAAATGATTATGACAAAATTCTGTGCAGATTCCTACATTATCAATTGCTTATGTCATGTTGATCAAAATGCATTATAATGGGTCTCTCTAGAATAGTATAATCCCCACGACATTTAAGCACTAGTTTTACAATATACAGTTAGTATACTTTTAGTAAACGGTGGCATTTTATTTTACTCAATTTAGTGTTTTGCATTGCTATATTCTTTCCACATAGGACTGCAAGACAACTTCACTGTGTTGCAGACGGCCCCTTTTCACACCTAAACAGTCTTTTGACACTCTCTACAGGGATCTCATCCCTGAACAAGAGAGGGGGCAGATTGGAGATGACCTGCCAAAGTACGTGTTAGTTTGGGACAATGTCAGTTTCCATCGCTCCAACATCATCAGGCAATGGTTTGCGGCCCACAACAGGATGCTGGTGGAGTTCCTCTCACCCTACTCAACCCCGTTGAGGAATTTTTCTCAGCATGAAGATTAAAAGTATATGATGACCAGCCGCATACACAGATGACCCTTCTGGCTGCCATGGATGTAACGTGTGATGACATCACAGCTGATGCCTGCAGAGGCTGGATTAGACACTCTGAAAGATGATTTTCACGCTGTATCGCAAGAGAAGAAATTTGTTGTGATGTGGATGAGAATCCGTTGCCCAAAAGACAGGAACGTCAGGAGGTGTAGGAAGACTGCACTGTAATTCCACTGCACTGCATGTACAGTTTTCCCTAAGGAGATTGTCTTATGTTCAGATTTCTACATTTGTTTGTGCTATGCAGTGCTGTCTTTTCCTGTCTGCATCACAATGACACTGTCTGTCAATAAATTATTGTACAAACAGTAAAAGCGTTAACGTGAATCATGTGCCGTCTCTTGCAATCAAACAATCAAAACCAGAAATGCACTTACTGTTTTGCAAATGACAAGGATGATTCGAGAAATGCTCCACTCATCACTCTCAGGTCACTCTGCTGCACAAGTCTGATCACTTCTTTGTCACCCCCGACCTCACCGCTCCAGACAGCGCAGATGTCTTACCGCTGGTCACTTTCCGGCTCTACCTACGGTTCCTCCCTCCTGCTTTTCGTCTGCTGTCTTGTCTGCACTCCCCCCCTCTGAGGAGCTCTCTCTTTTGAATACCAACAGTGCCACAGACACTCTGTGTTCCACGCTTACATCCTGCTTGGACAACATATGCCCTCTTACATCTAGACCAGCCCGTGCATCCCTGTCTGCCCCCTGGTTATCGGATGTACCACGTGAGCATCGCACCAGCCTCCGGTCAGCTGAGAGAAAATGGCACAAGTCAAAAGACCATACTGACCTCTCTCTCTCTACTTTCTCCGTTGACGTCACCTCTGCAAAAACTGATTATAACCACTCGAAGATCAGCAACTCTCCTGACTCTCGCACACTCTTAAAAACCTTCTCTGCTCTCTTCTGTCCGCCTGCTCCCACACCTTCATCGGAGTTAACGGCTGATGATTTTGCATCGTTCTTCGTAAAGAAAACTACCGCCATCAACAGCCAATTTTCTACGCCACCATCACCCGCCTTTTCTCCTATGTCTGAAGATGATGTTTCCAAGGTCATTGGTTCCAACCACCCTACCACCTGCCCACTGGATCCCATCCCCACCCATCTCCTCCATGCCATCTCTCCAGCAGTTGTGCCTGGTCTGACCCGCATCATCAACTCTTTGCTCACCACTGGGACATTTCCCACTGCATTCAAAGAGGCCTGCATCACACCGCTACTGAAGAAACTCACTCTCAACCTTACACTGCTAGAACACTACAGGCCGGTGTAGTGTGTGAAAATGCATATCTTCCGTCAAAATGTAGATGACTGATTTTAACCTCTTATTATTTTCTGTCTTCTTAAAAAATTATTTTTTTACTTACCTCACTATTCTTAGCTTTGTATACTGTGCTAGGCTTTAATGGACTGGATTTAATTAACTTATGCATTTTGTTGCCTATATTGTTATAATTGCTTCCAATGTTTCCTCGTCTGTAAGTCGCTTTGGATAAAAACGTCTGCTAAATGACTAAATGTAAATTTTATGAAATGTGTAATGTCATGTGTAATGTGTAATGTGTAGTGTGTGGCCTTGAAATTTTAGCATGTCTACGTAATCATGAATAAATGCTTCTTCAGACACACAGTGTTGCTTCTTTGCATGCATCAAATGAATTGTTTCTGGCTATATGCATCCATGCATTAGTTTGAGAGGGGTGGAAATGGGATACTTGGGTGAAACAAAACTGCCCCAAAAGTACCCCCCCCCCACTGTAAATACAGTTTTTTCTAAGTCAATTTGGTACATTTCTCTGATCCGATTTGAAATTCTCAAAACTTCTTGTTCAATCCTTACATCCTTGTGTCACGTGTGCACATCAAACAAGCATTTTCTAATTTCTTTGAACAAGTTGCAAATGCTTTGGTACATCCATGCAAATGATTTTGACAAAATTCTGTGCAGATTCCTACATTATCAATTGCTTATGTCATGTTGATCAAAATGAATTATAATGGGTCTCTGTAGAATAGTATAATCCCCACGACATTTAAGCACTAGTTTTACAATATACAGTAAGTATACTTTAAGTAAACGGTGGCATTTTATTTTACTCAATTTAGTGTTTTGCATTGCTATATTCTTTCCACATAGGACTGCAAGACAACTTCACTGTGTTGCAGACGGCCCCTTTTCACACCTAAACAGTCTTTTGACACTCTCTACAGGGATCTCATCCCTGAACAAGAGAGGGGGCAGATTGGAGATGACCTGCCAAAGTACGTGTTAGTTTGGGACAATGTCAGTTTCCATCGCTCCAACATCATCAGGCAATGGTTTGCGACCCACAACAGGATGCTGGTGGAGTTCCTCTCACCCTACTCAACCCCGTTGAGGAATTTTTCTCAGCATGAAGATTAAAAGTATATGATGGCCAGCCGCATACACAGATGACCCTTCTGGCTGCCATGGATGTAACGTGTGATGACATCACAGCTGATGCCTGCAGAGGCTGGATTAGCCACTCTGAAAGATGATTTTCACGCTGTATCGCAAGAGAAGATATTTGTTGTGATGTGGATGAGAATCCGTTGCCCAAAAGACAGGAACGTCAGGAGGTGTAGGAAGACTGTACTGTAATTCCACTGCACTGCATGTACAGTTTTCCCTAAGGAGATTGTCTTATGTTCAGATTTCTACATTTGTTTGTGCTATGCAGTGCTGTCTTTTCCTGTCTGCATCACAATGACACTGTCTGTCAAGAAATTATTGTACAAACAGTAAAAGCGTTAACGTGAATCATGTGCCGTCTCTTGCAATCAAACAATCAAAACCAGAAATGCACTTACTGTTCTGCAAATGACAAGGATGATTCGAGAAATGCTCCACTCATCACTCTCAGGTCACTCCGCTGCACACGTCTGATCACTTCTTGGTCACCCCCGACCTCACCGCTCCAGACAACGCAGATGTCTTACCGCTGGTCACTTTCCGGCGCTACCTACGGTCCCTCCCTCCTGCTTTTCCTCTGCTGTCTTGTCTGCACCCCCCCCTCTGAGGAGCTCTCTCTTTTGAATACCAACAGTGCCACAGACACTCTGTGTTCCACGCTTACATCCTGCTTGGACAACATATGCCCTCTTACATCTGGACCAGCCCGTGCATCCCTGTCTGCCCCCTGGTTATCGGATGTACCACGTGAGCATCGCACCAGCCTCCGGTCAGCTGAGAGAAAATGGCACAAGTCAAAAGACCATACTGACCTCTCTCTCTCTACCAGTCTCTTCTCTCTACTTTCTCCGTTGACGCCACCTCTGCAAAAACTGATTATAACCACTCGAAGATCAGCAACTCTCCTGACTCTCGCACACTCTTAAAAACCTTCTCTGCTCTCCTCTGTCCGCCTGCTCCCACACCTTCATCGGAGTTAACGGCTGATGATTTTGCATCGTTCTTCGTAAAGAAAACTACCGCCATCAACAGCCAATTTTCTACGCCACCATCACCCGCCTTTTCTCCTATGTCTGAAGATGATGTTTCCAAGGTCATTGGTTCCAACCACCCTACCACCTGCCCACTGGATCCCATCCCCACCCATCTCCTCCATGCCATCTCTCCAGCAGTTGTGCCTGGTCTGACCCGCATCATCAACTCTTTGCTCACCACTGGGACATTTCCCACTGCTTTCAAAGAGGCCTGCATCACACCGCTACTGAAGAAACTCACTCTCAACCTTACACTGCTAGAACACTACAGGCCGGTGTACTGTGTGAAAATGCATATCTTCCGTCAAAATGTAGATGACGGATTTTAACCTCTTATTATTTTCTGTCTTCTTAAAAAATTATTTTTTTACTTACCTCACTATTCTTAGCTTTGTATACTGTGCTAGGCTTTAATGGACTGGATTTAATTAACTTATGCATTTTGTTGCCTATATTGTTATAATTGCTTCCAATGTTTCCTCGTCTGTAAGTCGCTTTGGATAAAAACGTCTGCTAAATGACTAAATGTAAATTTTATGAAATGTGTAATGTCATGTGTAATGTGTAATGTGTAGTGTGTGGCCTTCAAATTTTAGCATGTCTACGTAATCATGAATAAATGCTTCTTGAGACACACAGTGTTGCTTCTTTGCATGCATCAAATTAATTGTTTCTGGCTATATGCATCCATGCATTAGTTTGAGAGGGGTGGAAATGGGACACTTGGGTGAAACAAAACTGCCCCAAAAGTACCCCCCCCACTTTAAATACAGTTTTTTCTAAGTCAATTTGGTACATTTCTCAGATCCGATTTGAAATTCTCAAAACTTCTTGTTCAATCCTTACATCCTTGTGTCACGTGTGCACATCAAACAAGCATTTTCTCATTTCTTTGAACAAGTTGCAAATGCTTTGGTACATCGATGCAAATGATTATGACAAAATTCTGTGCAGATTCCTACATTATCAATTGCTTATGTCATGTTGATCAAAATGAATTATAATGGGTCTCTGTAGAATAGTATAATCCCCACGACATTTAAGCACTAGTTTTACAATATACAGTAAGTATACTTTAAGTAAACGGTGGCATTTTATTTTACTCAATTTAGTGTTTTGCATTGCTATATTCTTTCCACATAGGACTGCAAGACAACTTCACTGTGTTGCAGACGGCCCCTTTTCACACCTAAACAGTCTTTTGACACTCTCTACAGGGATCTCATCCCTGAACAAGAGAGGGGGCAGATTGGAGATGACCTGCCAAAGTACGTGTTAGTTTGGGACAATGTCAGTTTCCATCGCTCCAACATCATCAGGCAATGGGTTGCGGCCCACAACAGGATGCTGGTGGAGTTCCTCTCACCCTACTCAACCCCGTTGAGGAATTTTTCTCAGCATGAAGATTGAAAGTATATGATGGCCAGCCGCATACACAGATGACCCTTCTGGCTGCCATGGATGTAATGTGTGATGACATCACAGCTGATGCCTGCAGAGGCTGGATTAGCCACTCTGAAAGATGATTTTCACGCTGTATTGCAAGAGAAGATATTTGTTGTGATGTGGATGAGAATCCGTTGCCCAAAAGACAGGAACGTCAGGAGGTGTAGGAAGACTGCACTGTAATTCCACTGCACTGCATGTACAGTTTTCCCTAAGGAGATTGTCTTATGTTCAGATTTCTACATTTGTTTGTGCTATGCAGTGCTGTCTTTTCCTGTCTGCATCACAATGACACTGTCTGTCAAGAAATTATTGTACAAACAGTAAAAGCGTTAACGTGAATCATGTGCCGTCTCTTGCAATCAAACAATCAAAACCAGAAATGCACTTACTGTTTTGCAAATGACAAGGATGATTCGAGAAATGCTCCACTCATCACTCTCAGGTCACTCCGCTGCACACGTCTGATCACTTCTTTGTCACCCCCGACCTCACCGCTCCAGACAACGCAGCTGTCTTACCGCTGGTCACTTTCCGGCGCTACCTACGGTCCCTCCCTCCTGCTTTTCCTCTGCTGTCTTGTCTGCACCCCCCCCTCTGAGGAGCTCTCTCTTTTGAATACCAACAGTGCCACAGACACTCTGTGTTCCACGCTTACATCCTGCTTGGACAACATATGCCCTCTTACATCTGGACCAGCCCGTGCATCCCTGTCTGCCCCCTGGTTATCGGATGTACCACGTGAGCATCGCACCAGCCTCCGGTCAGCTGAGAGAAAATGGCACAAGTCAAAAGACCATACTGACCTCTCTCTCTCTACCAGTCTCTTCTCTCTACTTTCTCCGTTGACGTCACCTCTGCAAAAACTGATTATAACCACTCGAAGATCAGCAACTCTCCTGACTCTCGCACACTCTTAAAAACCTTCTCTGCTCTCCTCTGTCCGCCTGCTCCCACACCTTCATCGGAGTTAACGGCTGATGATTTTGCATCGTTCTTCGTAAAGAAAACTACCGCCATCAACAGCCAATTTTCTACGCCACCATCACCCGCCTTTTCTCCTATGTCTGAAGATGATGTTTCCAAGGTCATTGGTTCCAACCACCCTACCACCTGCCCACTGGATCCCAGCCCCACCCATCTCCTCCATGCCATCTCTCCAGCAGTTGTGCCTGGTCTGACCCGCATCATCAACTCTTTGCTCACCACTGGGACATTTCCCACTGCTTTCAAAGAGGCCTGCGTCACACCGCTACTGAAGAAACTCACTCTCAACCTTACACTGCTAGAACACTACAGGCCGGTGTAGTGTGTGAAAATGCATATCTTCCGTCAAAATGTAGATGACTGATTTTAACCTCTTATTATTTTCTGTCTTCTTAAAAAATTATTTTTTTACTTACCTCACTATTCTTAGCTTTGTATACTGTGCTAGGCTTTAATGGACTGGATTTAATTAACTTATGCATTTTGTTGCCTATATTGTTATAATTGCTTCCAATGATTCCTCGTCTGTAAGTCGCTTTGGATAAAAACGTCTGCTAAATGACTAAATTTAATTTTTATGAAATGTGTAATGTCATGTGTAATGTGTAATGTGTAGTGTGTGGCCTTGAAATTTTAGCATGTCTACGTAATCATGAATAAATGCTTCTTGAGACACACAGTGTTGCTTCTTTGCATGCATCAAATGAATTGTTTCTGGCTATATGCATCCATGCATTAGTTTAAGAGGGGTGGAAATGGGACACTTGGGTGAAACAAAACTGCCCCAAAAGTACCCCCCCCACTTTAAATACAGTTTTTTCTAAGTCAATTTGGTACATTTCTCTGATCCGATTTGAAATTCTCAAAACTTCTTGTTCAATCCTTACATCCTTGTGTCACGTGTGCACATCAAACAAGCATTTTCTCATTTCTTTGAACAAGTTGCAAATGCTTTGGTACATCCATGCAAATGATTATGACAAAATTCTGTGCAGATTCCTACATTATCAATTGCTTATGTCATGTTGATCAAAATGCATTATAATGGGTCTCTGTAGAATAGTATAATCCCCACGACATTTAAGCACTAGTTTTACAATATACAGTAAGTATACTTTTAGTAAACGGTGGCATTTTATTTTACTCAATTTAGTGTTTTGCATTGCTATATTCTTTCCACATAGGACTGCAAGACAACTTCACTGTGTTGCAGACGGCCCCTTTTCACACCTAAACAGTCTTTTGACACTCTCTACAGGGATCTCATCCCTGAACAAGAGAGGGGGCGGATTGGAGATGACCTGCCAAAGTACGTGTTAGTTTGGGACAATGTCAGTTTCCATCGCTCCAACATCATCAGGCAATGGTTTGCGGCCCACAACAGGATGCTGGTGGAGTTCCTCTCACCCTACTCAACCCCGTTGAGGATTTTTTCTCAGCATGAAGATTAAAAGTATATGATGACCAGCCGCATACACAGATGACCCTTCTGGCTGCCATGGATGTAACGTGTGATGACATCACAGCTGATGCCTGCAGAGGCTGGATTAGACACTCTGAAAGATGATTTTCACGCTGTATCGCAAGAGAAGAAATTTGTTGTGATGTGGATGAGAATCCGTTGCCCAAAAGACAGGAACGTCAGGAGGTGTAGGAAGACTGCACTGTAATTCCACTGCACTGCATGTACAGTTTTCCCTAAGGAGATTGTCTTATGTTCAGATTTCTACATTTGTTTGTGCTATGCAGTGCTGTCTTTTCCTGTCTGCATCACATTGACACTGTCTGTCAATAAATTATTGTACAAACAGTAAAAGCGTTAACGTGAATCATGTGCCGTCTCTTGCAATCAAACAATCAAAACCAGAAATGCACTTACTGTTTTGCAAATGACAAGGATGATTCGAGAAATGCTCCACTCATCACTCTCAGGTCACTCTGCTGCACAAGTCTGATCACTTCTTTGTCACCCCCGACCTCACCGCTCCAGACAACGCAGATGTCTTACCGCTGGTCACTTTCCGGCTCTACCTACGGTTCCTCCCTCCTGCTTTTAGTCTGCTGTCTTCTGCTGTCTTGTCTGCACTCCCCCCCTCTGAGGAGCTCTCTCTTTTGAAAACCAACAGTGCCACAGACACTCTGTGTTCCACGCTTACATCCTGCTTGGACAACATATGCCCTTTTACATCTGGACCAGCCCGTGCATCCCTGTCTGCCCCCTGGTTATCGGATGTACCACGTGAGCATCGCACCAGCCTCCGGTCAGCTGAGAGAAAATGGCACAAGTCAAAAGACCATACTGACCTCTCTCTCTCTACTTTCTCCGTTGACGTCACCTCTGCAAAAACTGATTATAACCACTCGAAGATCAGCAACTCTCCTGACTCTCGCACACTCTTAAAAACCTTCTCTGCTCTCCTCTGTCCGCCTGCTCCCACACCTTCATCGGAGTTAACGGCTGATGATTTTGCATCGTTCTTCGTAAAGAAAACTACCGCCATCAACAGCCAATTTTCTACGCCAACATCACCCGCCTTTTCTCCTATGTCTGAAGATGATGTTTCCAAGGTCATTGGTTCCAACCACCCTACCACCTGCCCACTGGATCCCATCCCCACCCATCTCCTCTATGCCATCTCTCCAGCAGTTGTGCCTGGTCTGACCCGCATCATCAACTCTTTGCTCACCACTGGGAAATTTCCCACTGCTTTCAAAGAGGCCTGCATCACACCGCTACTGAAGAAACTCACTCTCAACCTTACACTGCTAGAACACTACAGGCCGGTGTAGTGTGTGAAAATGCATATCTTCCGTCAAAATGTAGATGACTGATTTTAACCTCTTATTATTTTCTGTCTTCTTAAAAAATTATTTTTTTACTTACCTCACTATTCTTAGCTTTGTATACTGTGCTAGGCTTTAATGGACTGGATTTAATTAACTTATGCATTTTGTTGCCTATATTGTTATAATTGCTTCCAATGTTTCCTCGTCTGTAAGTCGCTTTGGATAAAAACGTCTGCTAAATGACTAAATGTAAATTTTATGAAATGTGTAATGTCATGTGTAATGTGTAATGTGTAGTGTGTGGCCTTGAAATTTTAGCATGTCTACGTAATCATGAATAAATGCTTCTTGAGACACACAGTGTTGCTTCTTTGCATGCATCAAATGAATTGTTTCTGGCTATATGCATCCATGCATTAGTTTGAGAGGGGTGGAAATGGGACACTTGGGTGAAACAAAACTGCCCCAAAAGTACCCCCCCCCCACTTTAAATACAGTTTTTTCTAAGTCAATTTGGTACATTTCTCTGATCCGATTTGAAATTCTCAAAACTTCAATCCTTACATCCTTGTGTCACGTGTGCACATCAAACAAGCATTTTCTCATTTCTTTGAACAAGTTGCAAATGCTTTGGTACATCCATGCAAATGATTATGACAAAATTCTGTGCAGATTCCTACATTATCAATTGCTTATGTCAAGTTGATCAAAATGCATTATAATGGGTCTCTGTAGAATAGTATAATCCCCACGACATTTAAGCACTAGTTTTACAATATACAGTAAGTATACTTTAAGTAAACGGTGGCATTTTATTTTACTCAATTTAGTGATTTGCATTGCTATATTCTTTCCACATAGGACTGCAAGACAACTTCACTGTGTTGCAGACGGCCCCTTTTCACAACTAAACAGTCTTTTGACACTCTCTACAGGGATCTCATCCCTGAACAAGAGAGGGGGCAGATTGGAGATGACCTGCCAAAATACCTGTTAGTTTGGGACAATGTCAGTTTCCATCGCTCCAACATCATCAGGCAATGGTTTGCGGCCCACAACAGGATGCTGGTGGAGTTCCTCTCACCCTACTCAACCCCGTTGAGGAATTTTTCTCAGCATGAAGATTAAAAGTATATGATGGCCATTCGCATACACAGATGACCCTTCTGGCTGCCATGGATGTAACGTGTGATGACATCACAGCTGATGCCTGCAGAGGCTGGATTAGACACTCTGAAAGATGATTTTCACGCTGTATCGCAAGAGAAGATATTTGTTGTGATGTGGATGAGAATCCGCTGCCCAAAAGACAGGAACGTCAGGAGGTGTAGGAAGACTGCACTGTAATTCCACTGCACTGCATGTACAGTTTTCCCAAAGGAGATTGTCTTATGTTCAGATTTCTACATTTGTTTGTGCTATGCAGTGCTGTCTTTTCCTGTCTGCATCACATTGACACTGTCTGTCAATAAATTATTGTACAAACAGTAAAAGCGTTAATGTGAATCATGTGCCGTCTCTCAATCAAACAATCAAAACCAGAAATGCACTTACTGTTTTGCAAATGACAAGGATGATTCGAGAAATGCTCCACTCATCACTCTCAGGTCACTCCGCTGCACACGTCTGATCACTTCTTTGTCACCCCCGACCTCACCGCTCCAGACAACGCAGCTGTCTTACCGCTGGTCACTTTCCGGCGCTACCTACGGTCCCTCCCTCCTGCTTTTCCTCTGCTGTCTTGTCTGCACTCCCCCCCTCTGAGGAGCTCTCTCTTTTGAAAACCAACAGTGCCACAGACACTCTGTGTTCCACGCTTACATCCTGCTTGGACAACATATGCCCTTTTACATCTGGACCAGCCCGTGCATCCCTGTCTGCCCCCTGGTTATCGGATGTACCACGTGAGCATCGCACCAGCCTCCGGTCAGCTGAGAGAAAATGGCACAAGTCAAAAGACCATACTGACCTCTCTCTCTCTACTTTCTCCGTTGACGTCACCTCTGCAAAAACTGATTATAACCACTCGAAGATCAGCAACTCTCCTGACTCTCGCACACTCTTAAAAACCTTCTCTGCTCTCCTCTGTCCGCCTGCTCCCACACCTTCATCGGAGTTAACGGCTGATGATTTTGCATCGTTCTTCGTAAAGAAAACTACCGCCATCAACAGCCAATTTTCTACGCCAACATCACCCGCCTTTTCTCCTATGTCTGAAGATGATGTTTCCAAGGTCATTGGTTCCAACCACCCTACCACCTGCCCACTGGATCCCATCCCCACCCATCTCCTCTATGCCATCTCTCCAGCAGTTGTGCCTGGTCTGACCCGCATCATCAACTCTTTGCTCACCACTGGGAAATTTCCCACTGCTTTCAAAGAGGCCTGCATCACACCGCTACTGAAGAAACTCACTCTCAACCTTACACTGCTAGAACACTACAGGCCGGTGTAGTGTGTGAAAATGCATATCTTCCGTCAAAATGTAGATGACTGATTTTAACCTCTTATTATTTTCTGTCTTCTTAAAAAATTATTTTTTTACTTACCTCACTATTCTTAGCTTTGTATACTGTGCTAGGCTTTAATGGACTGGATTTAATTAACTTATGCATTTTGTTGCCTATATTGTTATAATTGCTTCCAATGTTTCCTCGTCTGTAAGTCGCTTTGGATAAAAACGTCTGCTAAATGACTAAATGTAAATTTTATGAAATGTGTAATGTCATGTGTAATGTGTAATGTGTAGTGTGTGGCCTTGAAATTTTAGCATGTCTACGTAATCATGAATAAATGCTTCTTGAGACACACAGTGTTGCTTCTTTGCATGCATCAAATGAATTGTTTCTGGCTATATGCATCCATGCATTAGTTTGAGAGGGGTGGAAATGGGACACTTGGGTGAAACAAAACTGCCCCAAAAGTACCCCCCCCCCACTTTAAATACAGTTTTTTCTAAGTCAATTTGGTACATTTCTCTGATCCGATTTGAAATTCTCAAAACTTCAATCCTTACATCCTTGTGTCACGTGTGCACATCAAACAAGCATTTTCTCATTTCTTTGAACAAGTTGCAAATGCTTTGGTACATCCATGCAAATGATTATGACAAAATTCTGTGCAGATTCCTACATTATCAATTGCTTATGTCAAGTTGATCAAAATGCATTATAATGGGTCTCTGTAGAATAGTATAATCCCCACGACATTTAAGCACTAGTTTTACAATATACAGTAAGTATACTTTAAGTAAACGGTGGCATTTTATTTTACTCAATTTAGTGATTTGCATTGCTATATTCTTTCCACATAGGACTGCAAGACAACTTCACTGTGTTGCAGACGGCCCCTTTTCACAACTAAACAGTCTTTTGACACTCTCTACAGGGATCTCATCCCTGAACAAGAGAGGGGGCAGATTGGAGATGACCTGCCAAAATACCTGTTAGTTTGGGACAATGTCAGTTTCCATCGCTCCAACATCATCAGGCAATGGTTTGCGGCCCACAACAGGATGCTGGTGGAGTTCCTCTCACCCTACTCAACCCCGTTGAGGAATTTTTCTCAGCATGAAGATTAAAAGTATATGATGGCCATTCGCATACACAGATGACCCTTCTGGCTGCCATGGATGTAACGTGTGATGACATCACAGCTGATGCCTGCAGAGTCTGGATTAGACACTCTGAAAGATGATTTTCACGCTGTATCGCAAGAGAAGATATTTGTTGTGATGTGGATGAGAATCCGTTGCCCAAAAGACAGGAACGTCAGGAGGAGTAGGAAGACTTCACTGTAATTCCACTGCACTGCATGTACAGTTTTCCCTAAGGAGATTGTCTTATGTTCAGATTTCTACATTTGTTTGTGCTATGCAGTGCTGTCTTTTCCTGTCTGCATCACAATGACACTGTCTGTCAATAAATTATTGTACAAACAGTAAAAGCGTTAACGTGAATCATGTGCCGTCTCTTGCAATCAAACAATCAAAACCAGAAATGCACTTACTGTTTTGCAAATGACAAGGATGATTCGAGAAATGCTCCACTCATCACTCTCAGGTCACTCCGCTGCACACGTCTGATTACTTCTTTGTCACCCCCGACCTCACCGCTCCAGACAACGCAGATGTCTTACCGCTGGTCACTTTCCGGCGCTACCTACGGTCCCTCCCTCCTGCTTTTCCTCTGCTGTCTTGTCTGCACTCCCCCCCTCTGAGGAGCTCTCTCTTTTGAATACCAACAGTGCCACAGACACTCTGTGTTCCACGCTTACATCCTGCTTGGACAACATATGCCCTCTTACATCTAGACCAGCCCGTGCATCCCTGTCTGCCCCCTGGTTATCGGATGTACCACGTGAGCATCGCACCAGCCTCCGGTCAGCTGAGAGAAAATGGCACAAGTCAAAAGACCATACTGACCTCTCTCTCTCTACTTTCTCCGTTGACGTCACCTCTGCAAAAACTGATTATAACCACTCGAAGATCAGCAACTCTCCTGACTCTCGCACACTCTTAAAAACCTTCTCTGCTCTCTTCTGTCCGCCTGCTCCCACACCTTCATCGGAGTTAACGGCTGATGATTTTGCATCGTTCTTCGTAAAGAAAACTACCGCCATCAACAGCCAATTTTCTACGCCACCATCACCCGCCTTTTCTCCTATGTCTGAAGATGATGTTTCCAAGGTCATTGGTTCCAACCACCCTACCACCTGCCCACTGGATCCCATCCCCACCCATCTCCTCCATGCCATCTCTCCAGCAGTTGTGCCTGGTCTGACCCGCATCATCAACTCTTTGCTCACCACTGGGACATTTCCCACTGCTTTCAAAGAGGCCTGCATCACACCGCTACTGAAGAAACTCACTCTCAACCTTACACTGCTAGAACACTACAGGCCGGTGTAGTGTGTGAAAATGCATATCTTCCGTCAAAATGTAGATGACTGATTTTAACCTCTTATTATTTTCTGTCTTCTTAAAAAAATATTTTTTTACTTACCTCACTATTCTTAGCTTTGTATACTGTGCTAGGCTTTAATGGACTGGATTTAATTAACTTATGCATTTTGTTGCCTATATTGTTATAATTGCTTCCAATGTTTCCTCGTCTGTAAGTCGCTTTGGATAAAAACGTCTGCTAAATGACTAAATGTAAATTTTATGAAATGTGTAATGTCATGTGTAATGTGTAATGTGTAGTGTGTGGCCTTGAAATTTTAGCATGTCTACGTAATCATGAATAAATGCTTCTTGAGACACACAGTGTTGCTTCTTTGCATGCATCAAATGAATTGTTTCTGGCTATATGCATCCATGCATTAGTTTGAGAGGGGTGGAAATGGGACACTTGGGTGAAACAAAACTGCCCCAAAAGTACCCCCCCCCCACTTTAAATACAGTTTTTTCTAAGTCAATTTGGTACATTTCTCTGATCCGATTTGAAATTCTCAAAACTTCAATCCTTACATCCTTGTGTCACGTGTGCACATCAAACAAGCATTTTCTCATTTCTTTGAACAAGTTGCAAATGCTTTGGTACATCCATGCAAATGATTATGACAAAATTCTGTGCAGATTCCTACATTATCAATTGCTTATGTCAAGTTGATCAAAATGCATTATAATGGGTCTCTGTAGAATAGTATAATCCCCACGACATTTAAGCACTAGTTTTACAATATACAGTAAGTATACTTTAAGTAAACGGTGGCATTTTATTTTACTCAATTTAGTGATTTGCATTGCTATATTCTTTCCACATAGGACTGCAAGACAACTTCACTGTGTTGCAGACGGCCCCTTTTCACAACTAAACAGTCTTTTGACACTCTCTACAGGGATCTCATCCCTGAACAAGAGAGGGGGCAGATTGGAGATGACCTGCCAAAATACCTGTTAGTTTGGGACAATGTCAGTTTCCATCGCTCCAACATCATCAGGCAATGGTTTGCGGCCCACAACAGGATGCTGGTGGAGTTCCTCTCACCCTACTCAACCCCGTTGAGGAATTTTTCTCAGCATGAAGATTAAAAGTATATGATGGCCATTCGCATACACAGATGACCCTTCTGGCTGCCATGGATGTAACGTGTGATGACATCACAGCTGATGCCTGCAGAGGCTGGATTAGACACTCTGAAAGATGATTTTCACGCTGTATCGCAAGAGAAGATATTTGTTGTGATGTGGATGAGAATCCGTTGCCCAAAAGACAGGAACGTCAGGAGGTGTAGGAAGACTTCACTGTAATTCCACTGCACTGCATGTACAGTTTTCCCTAAGGAGATTGTCTTATGTTCAGATTTCTACATTTGTTTGTGCTATGCAGTGCTGTCTTTTCCTGTCTGCATCACAATGACACTGTCTGTCAATAAATTATTGTACAAACAGTAAAAGCGTTAACGTGAATCATGTGCCGTCTCTTGCAATCAAACAATCAAAACCAGAAATGCACTTACTGTTTTGCAAATGACAAGGATGATTCGAGAAATGCTCCACTCATCACTCTCAGGTCACTCTGCTGCACAAGTCTGATCACTTCTTTGTCACCCCCGACCTCACCGCTCCAGACAGCGCAGATGTCTTACCGCTGGTCACTTTCCGGCTCTACCTACGGTTCCTCCCTCCTGCTTTTCGTCTGCTGTCTTGTCTGCACTCCCCCCCTCTGAGGAGCTCTCTCTTTTGAATACCAACAGTGCCACAGACACTCTGTGTTCCACGCTTACATCCTGCTTGGACAACATATGCCCTCTTACATCTAGACCAGCCCGTGCATCCCTGTCTGCCCCCTGGTTATCGGATGTACCACGTGAGCATCGCACCAGCCTCCGGTCAGCTGAGAGAAAATGGCACAAGTCAAAAGACCATACTGACCTCTCTCTCTCTACTTTCTCCGTTGACGTCACCTCTGCAAAAACTGATTATAACCACTCGAAGATCAGCAACTCTCCTGACTCTCGCACACTCTTAAAAACCTTCTCTGCTCTCTTCTGTCCGCCTGCTCCCACACCTTCATCGGAGTTAACGGCTGATGATTTTGCATCGTTCTTCGTAAAGAAAACTACCGCCATCAACAGCCAATTTTCTACGCCACCATCACCCGCCTTTTCTCCTATGTCTGAAGATGATGTTTCCAAGGTCATTGGTTCCAACCACCCTACCACCTGCCCACTGGATCCCATCCCCACCCATCTCCTCCATGCCATCTCTCCAGCAGTTGTGCCTGGTCTGACCCGCATCATCAACTCTTTGCTCACCACTGGGACATTTCCCACTGCTTTCAAAGAGGCCTGCATCACACCGCTACTGAAGAAACTCACTCTCAACCTTACACTGCTAGAACACTACAGGCCGGTGTAGTGTGTGAAAATGCATATCTTCCGTCAAAATGTAGATGACTGATTTTAACCTCTTATTATTTTCTGTCTTCTTAAAAAAATATTTTTTTACTTACCTCACTATTCTTAGCTTTGTATACTGTGCTAGGCTTTAATTTACTGGATTTAATTAACTTATGCATTTTGTTGCCTATATTGTTATAATTGCTTCCAATGTTTCCTCGTCTGTAAGTCGCTTTGGATAAAAACGTCTGCTAAATGACTAAATGTAAATTTTATGAAATGTGTAATGTCATGTGTAATGTGTAATGTGTAGTGTGTGGCCTTGAAATTTTAGCATGTCTACGTAATCATGAATAAATGCTTCTTGAGACACACAGTGTTGCTTCTTTGCATGCATCAAATGAATTGTTTCTGGCTATATGCATCCATGCATTAGTTTGAGAGGGGTGGAAATGGGACACTTGGGTGAAACAAAACTGCCCCAAAAGTACCCCCCCCCCACTTTAAATACAGTTTTTTCTAAGTCAATTTGGTACATTTCTCTGATCCGATTTGAAATTCTCAAAACTTCAATCCTTACATCCTTGTGTCACGTGTGCACATCAAACAAGCATTTTCTCATTTCTTTGAACAAGTTGCAAATGCTTTGGTACATCCATGCAAATGATTATGACAAAATTCTGTGCAGATTCCTACATTATCAATTGCTTATGTCATGTTGATCAAAATGAATTATAATGGGTCTCTGTAGAATAGTATAATCCCCACGACATTTAAGCACTAGTTTTACAATATACAGTAAGTATACTTTAAGTAAACGGTGGCATTTTATTTTACTCAATTTAGTGTTTTGCATTGCTATATTCTTTCCACATAGGACTGCAAGACAACTTCACTGTGTTGCAGACGGCCCCTTTTCACACCTAAACAGTCTTTTGACACTCTCTACAGGGATCTCATCCCTGAACAAGAGAGGGGGCAGATTGGAGATGACCTGCCAAAGTACGTGTTAGTTTGGGACAATGTCAGTTTCCATCGCTCCAACATCATCAGGCAATGGTTTGCGGCCCACAACAGGATGCTGGTGGAGTTCCTCTCACCCTACTCAACCACGTTGAGGAATTTTTCTCAGCATGAAGATTAAAAGTATATGATCGCCAGCCGCATAAACAGATGACCCATCTGGCTGCCATGGATGTAACGTGTGATGACATCACAGCTGATGCCTGCAGAGGCTGGATTAGACACTCTGAAAGATGATTTTCACGCTGTATCGCAAGAGAAGATATTTGTTGTGATGTGGATGAGAATCCGCTGCCCAAAAGACAGGAAAGTCAGGAGGTGTAGGAAGACTGCACTGTAATTCCACTGCACTGCATGTACAGTTTTCCCAAAGGAGATTGTCTTATGTTCAGATTTCTACATTTGTTTGTGCTATGCAGTGCTGTCTTTTCCTGTCTGCATCACATTGACACTGTCTGTCAATAAATTATTGTACAAACAGTAAAAGCGTTAACGTGAATCATGTGCCGTCTCTCAATCAAACAATCAAAACCAGAAATGCACTTACTGTTTTGCAAATGACAAGGATGATTCGAGAAATGCTCCACTCATCACTCTCAGGTCACTCCGCTGCACACGTCTGATCACTTCTTTGTCACCCCGACCTCACCGCTCCAGACAACGCAGCTGTCTTACCGCTGGTCACTTTCCGGCGCTACCTACGGTCCCTCCCTCCTGCTTTTCCTCTGCTGTCTTGTCTGCACTCCCCCCCTCTGAGGAGCTCTCTCTTTTGAAAACCAACAGTGCCACAGACACTCTGTGTTCCACGCTTACATCCTGCTTGGACAACATATGCCCTCTTACATCTGGACCAGCCCGTGCATCCCTGTCTGCCCCCTGGTTATCGGATGTACCACGTGAGCATCGCACCAGCCTCCGGTCAGCTGAGAGAAAATGGCACAAAAGACCATACTGACCTCTCTCTCTCTACTTTCTCCGTTGACGTCACCTCTGCAAAAACTGATTATAACCACTCGAAGATCAGCAACTCTCCTGACTCTTGCACACTCTTAAAAACCTTCTCTGCTCTCCTCTGTCCGCCTGCTCCCACACCTTCATCGGAGTTAACGGCTGATGATTTTGCATCGTTCTTCGTAAAGAAAACTACCGCCTTCAACAGCCAATTTTCTACGCCACCATCACCCGCCTTTTCTCCTATGTCTGAAGATGATGTTTCCAAGGTCATTGGTTCCAACCACCCTACCACCTGACCACTGGATCCCATCCCCACCCATCTCCTCTATGCCATCTCTCCAGCAGTTGTGCCTGGTCTGACCCGCATCATCAACTCTTTGCTCACCACTGGGACATTTCCCACTGCTTTCAAAGAGGCCTGCATCACACCGCTACTGAAGAAACTCACTCTCAACCTTACACTGCTAGAACACTACAGGCCGGTGTAGTGTGTGAAAATGCATATCTTCCGTCAAAATGTAGATGACTGATTTTAACCTCTTATTATTTTCTGTCTTCTTAAAAATTTATTTTTTTACTTACCTCACTATTCTTAGCTTTGCATACTGTGCTAGGCTTTAATGGACTGGATTTAATTAACTTATGCATTTGTTGCCTATATTGTTATAATTGCTTCCAATGTTTCCTCGTCTGTAAGTCGCTTTGGATAAAAACGTCTGCTAAATGACTTAATGTAAATTTTATGAAATGTGTAATGTCATGTGTAATGTGTAGTGTGTGGCCTTGAAATTTTAGCATGTCTACGTAATCATGAATAAATGCTTCTTGAGACACACAGTGTTGCTTCTTTGCATGCATCAAATGAATTGTTTCTGGCTATATGCATCCATGCATTAGTTTGAGAGGGGTGGAAATGGGACACTTGGGTGAAACAAAACTGCCCCAAAAGTACCCCCCCCACTTTAAATACAGTTTTTTCTAAGTCAATTTGGTACATTTCTCAGATCCGATTTGAAATTCTCAAAACTTCTTGTTCAATCCTTACATCCTTGTGTCACGTGTGCACATCAAACAAGCATTTTCTCATTTCTTTGAACAAGTTACAAATGCTTTGGTACATCCATGCAAATGATTATGACAAAATTCTGTGCAGATTCCTACATTATCAATTGCTTATGTCATGTTGATCAAAATGAATTATAATGGGTCTCTGTAGAACAGTATAATCCCCACGACATTTAAGCACTAGTTTTACAATATACAGTAAGTATACTTTAAGTAAACGGTGGCATTTTATTTTACTCAATTTAGTGTTTTGCATTGCTATATTCTTTCCACATAGGACTGCAAGACAACTTCACTGTGTTGCAGACGGCCCCTTTTTACACCTAAACAGTCTCTACAGGGATCTCATCCCTGAACAAGAGAGGGGGCAGATTGGAGATGACCTGCCAAAATACCTGTTAGTTTGGGACAATGTCAGTTTCCATCGCTCCAACATCATCAGGCAATGGTTTGCGGCCCACAACAGGATGCTGGTGGAGTTCCTCTCACCCTACTCAACCCCGTTGAGGAATTTTTCTCAGCATGAAGATTAAAAGTATATGATGGCCATTCGCATACACAGATGACCCTTCTGGCTGCCATGGATGTAACGTGTGATGACATCACAGCTGATGCCTGCAGAGGCTGGATTAGACACTCTGAAAGATGATTTTCACGCTGTATCGCAAGAGAAGATATTTGTTGTGATGTGGATGAGAATCCGTTGCCCAAAAGACAGGAACGTCAGGAGGTGTAGGAAGACTGCACTGTAATTCCACTGCACTGCATGTTCAGTTTTCCCTAAGGAGATTGTCTTATGTTCAGATTTCTACATTTGTTTGTGCTATGCAGTGCTGTCTTTTCCTGTCTGCATCACAATGACACTGTCTGTCAATAAATTATTGTACAAACAGTAAAAGCGTTAACGTGAATCATGTGCCGTCTCTTGCAATCAAACAATCAAAACCAGAAATGCACTTACTGTTTTGCAAATGACAAGGATGATTCGAGAAATGCTCCACTCATCACTCTCAGGTCACTCTGCTGCACAAGTCTGATCACTTCTTTGTCACCCCCGACCTCACCGCTCCAGACAACGCAGATGTCTTACCGCTGGTCACTTTCCGGCTCTACCTACGGTTCCTCCCTCCTGCTTTTCGTCTGCTGTCTTGTCTGCACTCCCCCCCTCTGAGGAGCTCTCTCTTTTGAATACCAACAGTGCCACAGACACTCTGTGTTCCACGCTTACATCCTGCTTGGACAACATATGCCCTCTTACATCTAGACCAGCCCGTGCATCCCTGTCTGCCCCCTGGTTATCGGATGTACCACGTGAGCATCGCACCAGCCTCCGGTCAGCTGAGAGAAAATGGCACAAGTCAAAAGACCATACTGACCTCTCTCTCTCTACTTTCTCCGTTGACGTCACCTCTGCAAAAACTGATTATAACCACTCGAAGATCAGCAACTCTCCTGACTCTCGCACACTCTTAAAAACCTTCTCTGCTCTCTTCTGTCCGCCTGCTCCCACACCTTCATCGGAGTTAACGGCTGATGATTTTGCATCGTTCTTCGTAAAGAAAACTACCGCCATCAACAGCCAATTTTCTACGCCACCATCACCCGCCTTTTCTCCTATGTCTGAAGATGATGTTTCCAAGGTCATTGGTTCCAACCACCCTACCACCTGCCCACTGGATCCCATCCCCACCCATCTCCTCAATGCCATCTCTCCAGCAGTTGTGCCTGGTCTGACCCGCATCATCAACTCTTTGCTCACCACTGGGACATTTCCCACTGCTTTCAAAGAGGCCTGCATCACACCGCTACTGAAGAAACTCACTCTCAACCTTACACTGCTAGAACACTACAGGCCGGTGTAGTGTGTGAAAATGCATATCTTCCGTCAAAATGTAGATGACTGATTTTAACCTCTTATTATTTTCTGTCTTATTAAAAAATTTTTTTTTTACTTACCTCACTATTCTTAGCTTTGTATACTGTGCTAGGCTTTAATGGACTGGATTTAATTAACTTATGCATTTTGTTGACTATATTGTTATAATTGCTTCCAATGTTTCCTCGTCTGTAAGTCGCTTTGGATAAAAACGTCTGCTAAATGACTAAATGTAAATTTTATGAAATGTGTAATGTCATGTGTAATGTGTAATGTGTAGTGTGTGGCCTTAAAATTTTAGCATGTCTACGTAATCATGAATAAATGCTTCTTGAGACACACAGTGTTGCTTCTTTGCATGCATCAAATGAATTGTTTCTGGCTATATGCATCCATGCATTAGTTTGAGAGGGGTGGAAATGGGACACTTGGGTGAAACAAAACTGCCCCAAAAGTACCCCCCCCCACTTTAAATACAGTTTTTTCTAAGTCAATTTGGTACATTTCTCTGATCCGATTTGAAATTCTCAAAACTTCTTGTTCAATCCTTACATCCTTGTGTCACGTGTGCACATCAAACAAGCATTTTCTCATTTCTTTGAACAAGTTGCAAATGCTTTGGTACATCCATGCAAATGATTATGACAAAATTCTGTGCAGATTCCTACATTATCAATTGCTTATGTCATGTTGATAAAAATGCATTATAATGGGTCTCTGTAGAATAGTATAATCCCCACGACATTTAAGCACTAGTTTTACAATATACAGTAAGTATACTTTAAGTAAACGGTGGCATTTTATTTTACTCAATTTAGTGTTTTGCATTGCTATATTCTTTCCACATAGGACTGCAAGACAACTTCACTGTGTTGCAGACGGCCCCTTTTCACACCTAAACAGTCTTTTGACACTCTCTACAGGGATCTCATCCCTGAACAAGAGAGGGGGCAGATTGGAGATGACCTGCCAAAGTACGTGTTAGTTTGGGACAATGTCAGTTTCCATCGCTCCAACATCATCAGGCAATGGTTTGCGGCCCACAACAGGATGCTGGTGGAGTTCCTCTCACCCTACTCAACCCCGTTGAGGAATTTTTCTCAGCATGAAGATTAAAAGTATATGATGGCCAGCCGCATACACAGATGACCCTTCTGGCTGCCATGGATGTAACGTGTGATGACATCACAGCTGATGCCTGCAGAGGCTGGATTAGACACTCTGAAAGATGATTTTCACGCTGTATCGCAAGAGAAGATATTTGTTGTGATGTGGATGAGAATCCGTTGCCCAAAAGACAGGAACGTCAGGAGGTGTAGGAAGACTGCACTGTAATTCCACTGCACTGCATGTACAGTTTTCCCAAAGGAGATTGTCTTATGTTCAGATTTCTACATTTGTTTGTGCTATGCAGTGCTGTCTTTTCCTGTCTGCATCACAATGACACTGTCTCTCAATAAATTATTGTACAAACAGTAAAAGCGTTAACGTGAATCATGTGCCGTCTCTTGCAATCAAACAATCAAAACCAGAAATGCACTTACTGTTTTGCAAATGACAAGGATGATTCGAGAAATGCTCCACTCATCACTCTCAGGTCACTCCGCTGCACACGTCTGATAACTTCTTTGTCACCCCCGACCTCACCGCTCCAGACAACGCAGATGTCTTACCGCTGGTCACTTTCCGGCGCTACCTACGGTCCCTCCCTCCTGCTTTTCCTCTGCTGTCTTGTCTGCACTCCCCCCATCTGAGGAGCTCTCTCTTTTGAATACCAACAGTGCCACAGACATTCTGTGTTCCACGCTTACATCCTGCTTGGACAACATATGCCCTCTTACATCTGGACCAGCCCGTGCATTCCTGTCTGCCCCCTGGTTATCGGATGTACCACGTGAGCATCGCACCAGCCTCCGGTCAGCTGAGAGAAAATGGCACAAGTCAAAAGACCATACTGACCTCTCTCTCTCTACTTTCTCCGTTGACGTTACCTCTGCAAAAACTGATTATAACCACTCGAAGATCAGCAACTCTCCTGACTCTCGCACACTCTTAAAAACCTTCTCTGCTCTCCTCTGTCCGCCTGCTCCCACACCTTCATCGGAGTTAACGGCTGATGATTTTGCATCGTTCTTCGTAAAGAAAACTACCGCCATCAACAGCCAATTTGCTACGCCACCATCACCCGCCTTTTCTCCTATGTCTGAAGATGATGTTTCCAAGGTCATTGGTTCCAACCACCCTACCACCTGCCCACTGGATCCCATCCCCACCCATCTCCTCCATGCCATCTCTCCAGCAGTTGTGCCTGGTCTGACCCGCATCATCAACTCTTTGCTCACCACTGGGACATTTCCCACTGCTTTCAAAGAGGCCTGCATCACACCGCTACTAAAGAAACTCACTCTCAACCTTACACTGCAAGAACACTACAGGCCGGTGTAGTGTGTGAAAATGCATATCTTCCGTCAAAATGTAGATGACTGATTTTAACCTCTTATTATTTTCTGTCTTCTTAAAAAATTATTTTTTTACTTACCTCACTATTCTTAGCTTTGTATACTGTGCTAGGCTTTAATGGACTGGATTTAATTAACTTATGCATTTTGTTGCCTATATTGTTATAATTGCTTCCAATGTTTCCTCGTCTGTAAGTCGCTTTGGATAAAAACGTCTGCTAAATGACTAAATGTAAATTTTATGAAATGTGTAATGTCATGTGTAATGTGTAATGTGTGCCCTTGAAATTTTAGCATGTCTACGTAATCATGAATAAATGCTTCTTGAGACACACAGTGTTGCTTCTTTGCATGCATCAAATGAATTGTTTCTGGCTATATGCATCCATGCATTAGTTTGAGAGGGGTGGAAATGGGACACTTGGGTGAAACAAAACTGCCCCTAAAGTACCCCCCCCACTTTAAATACAGTTTTTTCTAAGTCAATTTGGTACATTTCTCTGATCCGATTTGAAATTCTCAAAACTTCTTGTTCAATCCCTACATCCTTGTGTCACGTGTGCACATCAAACAAGCATTTTCTCATTTCTTTGAACAAGTTGCAAATGCTTTGGTACATCCATGCAAATGATTATGACTAAATTCTGTGCAGATTCCTACATTATCAATTGCTTATGTCATGTTGATCAAAATGCATTATAATGGGTCTCTGTAGAATAGTATAATCCCCACGACATTTAAGCACTAGTTTTACAATATACAGTAAGTATACTTTAAGTAAACGGTGGCATTTTATTTTACTCAATTTAGTGTTTTGCATTGCTATATTCTTTCCACATAGGACTGCAAGACAACTTCACTGTGTTGCAGACGGCCCCTTTTCACACCTAAACAGTCTTTTGACACTCTCTACAGGGATCTCATCCCTGAACAAGAGAGGGGGCAGATTGGAGATGACCTGCCAAAGTACGTGTTAGTTTGGGACAATGTCAGTTTCCATCGCTCCAACATCATCAGGCAATGGTTTGCGGCCCACAACAGGACGCTGGTGGAGTTCCTCTCACCCTACTCAACCCCGTTGAGGAATTTTTCTCAGCATGAAGATTAAAAGTATATGATGGCCAGCCGCATACACAGATGACCCTTCTGGCTGCCTTGGATGTAACGTGTGATGACATCACAGCTGATGCCTGCAGAGGCTGGATTAGACACTCTGAAAGATGATTTTCACGCTGTATCGCAAGAGAAGATATTTGTTGTGATGTGGATGAGAATCCGTTGCCCAAAAGACAGGAACGTCAGGAGGTGTAGGAAGACTGCACTGTAATTCCACTGCACTGCATGTACAGTTTTCCCTAAGGAGATTGTCTTATGTTCAGATTTCTACATTTGTTTGTGCTATGCAGTGCTGTCTTTTCCTGTCTGCATCACAATGACACTGTCTGTCAATAAATTATTGTACAAACAGTAAAAGTGTTAACGTGAATCATGTGCCGTCTCTTGCAATCAAACAATCAAAACCAGAAATGCACTTACTGTTTTGCAAATGACAAGGATGATTCGAGAAATGCTCCACTCATCACTCTCAGGTCACTCCGCTGCACACGTCTGATCACTTCTTTGTCACCCACGACCTCACCGCTCCAGACAACGCAGATGTCTTACCGCTGGTCACTTTCCGGCGCTACCTACGGTCCCTCCCTCCTGCTTTTCCTCTGCTGTCTTGTCTGCACTCCCCCCCACTGAGGAGCTCTCTCTTTTGAATACCAACAGTGCCACAGACACTCTGTGTTCCACGCTTACATCCTGCTTGGACAACATATGCCCTCTTACATCTGGACCAGCCCGTGCATCCCTGTCTGCCCCCTGGTTATCGGATGTACCACGTGAGCATCGCACCAGCCTCCGGTCAGCTGAGAGAAAATGGCACAATTCAAAAGACCATACTGACCTCTCTCTCTCTACTTTCTCCGTTGACGTCACCTCTGCAAAAACTGATTATAACCACTCGAAGATCAGCAACTCTCCTGACTCACGCACACTCTTAAAAACCTTCTCTGCTCTCCTCTGTCCGCCTGCTCCCACACCTTCATCGGAGTTGACGGCTGATGATTTTGCATCGTTCTTCGTAAAGAAAACTACCGCCATCAACAGCCAATTTTCTACACCACCATCACCCGCCTTTTCTCCTATGTCTGAAGATGATGTTTCCAAGGTCATTGGTTCCAACCACCCTACCACCTGCCCACTGGATCCCATCCCCACCCATCTCCTCCATGCCATCTCTCCAGCAGTTGTGCCTGGTCTGACCCGCATCATCAACTCTTTGCTCACCACTGGGACATTTCCCACTGCTTTCAAAGAGGCCTGCATCACACCGCTACTGAAGAAACTCACTCTCAACCTTACACTGCTAGAACACTACAGGCCGGTGTAGTTTGTGAAAATGCATATCTTCCGTCAAAATGTAGATGACTGATTTTAACCTCTTATTATTTTCTGTCTTCTTAAAAAATTATTTTTTTACTTACCTCACTATTCTTAGCTTTGTATACTGTGCTAGGCTTTAATGGACTGGATTTAATTAACTTATGCATTTTGTTGCCTATGTTGTTATAATTGCTTCCAATGTTTCCTCGTCTGTAAGTCGCTTTGGATAAAAACGTCTGCTAAATGACTAAATGTAAATTTTATGAAATGTGTAATGTCATGTGTAATGTGTAGTGTGTGGCCTTGAAATTTTAGCATGTCTACGTAATCATGAATAAATGCTTCTTGAGACACACAGTGTTGCTTCTTTGCATGCATCAAATGAATTGTTTCTGGCTATATGCATCCATGCATTAATTTGAGAGGGGTGGAAATGGGACACTTGGGTGAAACAAAACTGCCCCAAAAGTACCCCCCCACTTTAAATACAGTTTTTTCTAAGTCAATTTGGTACATTTCTCAGATCCGATTTGAAATTCTCAAAACTTCTTGTTCAATCCTTACATCCTTGTGTCACGTGTGCACATCAAACAAGCATTTTCTCATTTCTTTGAACAAGTTGCAAATGCTTTGGTACATCCATGCAAATGATTATGACAAAATTCTGTGCAGATTCCTACATTATCAATTGCTTATGTCATGTTGATCAAAATGCATTATAATGGGTCTCTGTAGAATAGTATAATCCCCACGACATTTAAGCACTAGTTTTACAATATACAGTAAGTATACTTTAAGTAAACGGTGGCATTTTATTTTACTCAATTTAGTGTTTTGCATTGCTATATTCTTTCCACATAGGACTGCAAGACAACTTCACTGTGTTGCAGACGGCCCCTTTTCACACCTAAACAGTCTTTTGACACTCTCTACAGGGATCTCATCCCTGAACAAGAGAGGGGGCAGATTGGAGATGACCTGCCAAAGTACGTGTTGGTTTGGGACAATGTCAGTTTCCATCGCTCCAACATCATCAGGCAATGGTTTGCGGCCCACAACAGGATGCTGGTGGAGTTCCTCTCACCCTACTCAACCCCGTTGAGGAATTTTTCTCAGCATGAAGATTAAAAGTATATGATGGCCAGCCGCATACACAGATGACCCTTCTGGCTGCCATGGATGTAACGTGTGATGACATCACAGCTGATGCCTGCAGAGGCTGGATTAGACACTCTGAAAGATGATTTTCACGCTGTATCGCAAGAGAAGATATTTGTTGTGATGTGGATGAGAATCCGTTGCCCAAAAGACAGGAACGTCAGGAGGTGTAGGAAGACTGCACTGTAATTCCACTGCACTGCATGTACAGTTTTCCCTAAGGAGATTGTCTTATGTTCAGATTTCTACATTTGTTTGTGCTATGCAGTGCTGTCTTTTCCTGTCTGCATCACAATGACACTGTCTGTCAATAAATTATTGTACAAACAGTAAAAGCGTTAACGTGAATCATGTGCCGTCTCTTGCAATCAAACAATCAAAACCAGAAATGCACTTACTGTTTTGCAAATGACAAGGATGATTCGAGAAATGCTCCACTCATCACTCTCAGGTCACTCCGCTGCACAAGTCTGATCACTTCTTTGTCACCCCCGACCTCACCGCTCCAGACAACGCAGATGTCTTACCGCTGGTCACTTTCCGGCGCTACCTACGGTCCCTCCCTCCTGCTTTTCGTCTGCTGTCTTGTCTGCACCCCCCCCTCTGAGGAGCTCTCTCTTTTGAATACCAACAGTGCCACAGACACTCTGTGTTCCACGCTTACATCCTGCTTGGACAACATATGCCCTCTTACATCTGGACCAGCCCGTGCATCCCTGTCTGCCCCCTGGTTATCGGATGTACCACGTGAGCATCGCACCAGCCTCCGGTCAGCTGAGAGAAAATGGCACAAGTCAAAAGACCATACTGACCTCTCTCTCTCTACCAGTCTCTTCTCTCTTTTTTCTCCGTTGACGTCAATTCTGCAAAAACTGATTATAACCACTCGAAGATCAGCAACTCTCCTGACTCTCGCACACTCTTAAAAACCTTCTCTGCTCTCCTCTGTCCGCCTGCTCCCACACCTTCATCGGAGTTAACGGCTGATAATTTTGCATCGTTCTTCGTAAAGAAAACTACCGCCATCAACAGCCAATTTTCTACGCCACCATCACCCGCCTTTTCTCCTATGTCTGAAGATGATGTTTCCAAGGTCATTGGTTCCAACCACCCTACCACCTGCCCACTGGATCCCATCCACACCCATCTCCTCCATGCCATCTCTCTAGCAGTTGTGCCTGGTCTGACCCGCATCATCAACTCTTTGCTCACCACTGGGACATTTCCCACTGCTTTCAAAGAGGCCTGCATCTCACCGCTACTGAAGAAACTCACTCTCAACCTTACACTGCTAGAACACTACAGGCCGGTGTAGTGTGTGAAAATGCACATCTTCCGTCAAAATGTAGATGACTGATTTTAACCTCTTATTATTTTCTGTCTTCTTAAAAAAATATTTTTTTACTTACCTCACTATTCTTTGCTTTGTATACTGTGCTAGGCTTTAATGGACTGGATTTAATTAACTTATGCATTTTGTTGGCTATATTGTTATAATTGTTTCCAATGTTTCCTCGTCTGTAAGTCGCTTTGGATAAAAACGTCTGCTAAATGACTAATTGTAAATTTTATGAAATGTGTAATGTCATGTGTAATGTGTAATGTGTAGTGTGTGGCCTTGAAATTTTAGCATGTCTACGTAATCATGAATAAATGCTTCTTGAGACACACAGTGTTGCTTCTTTGCATGCATCAAATGAATTGTTTCTGGCTTTATGCATCCATGCATTAGTTTGAGAGGGGTGGAAATGGGACACTTGGGTGAAACAAAACTGCCCAAAAGTTTGTTGCCTATATTGTTATAATTGCTTCCAATGTTTCCTCGTCTGTAAGTCGCTTTGGATAAAAACGTCTGCTAAATGATGTTGTGGAATTTTCTTATTCCTTAATCAATTCCTAATTCTAATTCCTCAAATATTTTGAGAGCAAAAACACAAAAACACATTGCTTGTAACATCCCCCCTTTTGAAGCGTGGTCTAGGCCATGCGTCAAAATCGCAAAAGCAGGGAAAGAATGTTTTGGCAAACAGGTGAGGCCATTTGGGCCTCCCCAAACATTGTCAGTGTATTTACATGAGCACTCCTTCCAGAGTGCACGCTCAGCTGGTTCTGCAAAATGTTTGCATCTCTGCAAGAGAAAGAGTTTTGTAAGTGATTTCTGGAGAAAATCTGTCTGTCTCTGATGTTGCTTGCTTTGCTGCAAGGTCAGCCGTCGGCTTCCTTCAAAAAAATTGTTTCAGATACAAAAGTGTGTGCGTCACAGTTACACACAACAATGGCTGATGGGAGAAGAATGGCAGATAGCATATCAGCAACCTATGTGTGATTAAGAATGTTTTTGGACATGCTTTTGGACTTGCGATGTCTGTAAAAAGATTGCGCCGGTGCAGGCTTGCCGTCAATCACTTAATATTGTTGTGTGTGTTTTTAATTTGTTTTATGCAATTTTTTATACGATGCGCATCCTCAGTTTTAACCTACGACCGACTTACTCTTTTAAACTTGAAAGATGCTTCAATTGCGCTATCAAACCAAGCAGTTTGTGTTGAACCCTGCACCCCCCCCCCCCCACTACTGAAGTCGATACCTGCCCACCTTCGCCGCTGTCTGTACCTGTTACCGGTGAGAAAGCGCAGGAGGCGCCGTGGAGCGGGGCGGCCTAGCGATGAAGCTAAAAAACTTCATACGCTTACATCGGATGCCCGGAGTGCATCTGGCGTCTCTTGAGGATGGTATGGCTGGAGCTTTCCGTGTCCGCCGGCGCTCGCTGGAGCCAGTGTGCGGATGGATGGTTGCGGTTCTGCCTTCGTCGTTGACGCCGCCCCCTGGCTTTCGCTCTCCTCGGTTTTTGCGTGGGGGAGTGTGCAAGAACCATCTCCGCTCCCTTCCTAGGGAAAAACAGGCAGCTTCTTCGGACTATCTACCGCGGGTTCGGATGGCCTTGGTCAACGCCAGATCGGTAGTAAACAAAACATTTATTTTAAACAATCTTTTCTCTGCTTGTGAACTGGATTTTCTTTTTCTGACTGAAACATGGGTCACCACTGGGGATCTTAGCTCCTTTTCCGAAATGCTGCCAAAAAATTGCTTATTTTTAAATTCTCCCCGGATCTCGGGGCGAGGGTTAGGCCTGGCATCCATCTACAAAGACTCGTTTCTTTGTCATCTTGTGGCGTCAAACAAACAAAACAGCTTTGAACTGCAGTTATTTACTATTAAACTGGACAAGCCCTTGTTGGTTGCACTAATATATCGACCTCCGAAATATAACAAGGACTTTTTAAATGACTTCTCAACCCTTTTGGGAGATCTGTTACCCAAGTATGAACAACTATTAATTTTGGGAGATTTTAACATTCATGTCTGCTGTGCTGATGATTCTTTGGCAAAAGAATTTAAAAACCTTTTAAATGCCTTCGACTTAACCTCTCAGGTTAATATACCCACTCACCAGCATGGTCATACACTTGATCTGGTTTTAACTCATGGGGTTTCTTTCGGTGATCTTGATGTATGTGAAAATGGCTTCTCTGATCATAAGACTGTTTTGTTTTCCTTTTCATCTCAGTTAAATGTTGTCAGACAGGCATCTGCTGCTCGTCAGGCTCTGCTTATCACCTCAGCTACTAGAGAGGACTTTATGTCCACTTTTACTAAAGAAAGCCTACATATGGATGAGTGGAATGAAAATTTAAGTTGGAGGAATTACTTCTCAGTTTTAATACCATTTGTGTTGGTGTTATGGATTTGGTGGCACCTTTTAAAACATTTTTTCATAAATCTGGACCGGAGCCATGGTTAACTGACTCTACACGTGCTCTTAGGCAGATGTGTAGGCGAGCAGAGCGAAAGTGGAAAAAAGACAAACTTAATGTCTCTCTTCAAATACTAAGAGAATCCCTATCACAATACCAGAAAGCCGTTAAATCAGCAAAATCTATATATTTCACTGAAATTATAAACAAGAACAGTCATAAACCCAAAACTCTTTTTAATATTATTAATGCTACTCTTAACCCCTCCTCTGGCTCATTGTTAGAAGGATCCTCACAACTTTTCGAGGACTTTCTATCATTTTTTATGAGTAAAATAAATGATCTTAGAACAGGGATAAATCATCTACAGCCTAATCCCGCGGAGTACCAAAGATGTCCTACTGTTCTGAGTGATTTTACCCCGGTCTCCGATGTCCATTTTACTACATTAGTGACTCAGCTCAAGCCTTCTGGCTCGGCTATTGATGTAATTCCCCCTAAGCTTTTAAAACAAGTTCTGGATGTGGTAGCTCCTTACCTTTTGTCTATAATAAACTGCAGTCTAGAAACTGGTATTATTCCAGATCTGCTAAAACATGCAACTGTGCGGCCACTACTGAACAAAAAAACAAGTCTAGATCCCACGATTTTAGCAAATTTTAGACCTATTTCAAATCTGTCCTTTATTACAAAAATTATGGAGAAAACTGTTCTTGAACAATTGCAAACTTATTTAGCTGATAATATGATCTTTGAAGTTTTTCAATCTGGGTTTAGAAAACACCATTCCACTGAGACTGCTCTTTTGAAGGTATTAAATGATTTGCTTGTCATATGTGACTCAGGTGACCATGCTGCGCTGGTGTTGTTAGATCTTACCGCCGCCTTTGATACGGTTGATCATGCTATTCTTGTCGGTCGTCTGGTGCAGGCATTACAGGCAAAGCTCTGAACTGGATTAAATCGTACCTTACAAACAGAACTTTTTCTATCAATATAGGTGATCATTCATCTAAAAGTGCTGTCTTAACATGTGGGGTTCCCCAAGGATCGATTTTGGCTCCCATTTTATTTTCTTTATATATGCTCCCATTGGGTTCAATTTTTAGAAAATATGGACTGGATTTTCACTGTTATGCGGATGACACGCAAATTTATCTGCCTATTAAAAAAAACTCTAATGGTGTCGATGCCCTTCTTGCCTGTCTGTGTGATGTAAGGGTATGGCTATCGATGAACTTTCTGAATTTTAATGAAGATAAGACCGAAATCACTATATTTGGACCGTCTGACTCTGTGGCTGCCCCCAATATAAATCTCGGTGGGCTGTCCACTTGTGTCAAGCACCATGTAAAAAATCTGGGTGTTATCTTTGATGAACACTTGAAGTTTGATAGGCAGATAAATGTAGTGGTAAAATCATCATTTTTCCAGCTGAGACTCCTGTCAAAGGTAAAGACTTTTCTCTCGTTTAAAAACCTTGAGAAAGTCATTCATGCTTTTATTACGTCAAGACTGGACTATTGTAACTCACTATATTTTGGGATCAGTCAATCTTCTATGTCCCGGCTACAATTGGTCCAAAATGCAGCAGCTAGATTTTTAACTGGAACCCATAAACGTGCTCATATTACTCCTGTTTTAAGATCTCTGCATTGGTTGCCCGTGTGCCATAGAGTAGTTTTTAAACTCTTGCTTATTGTTTTAAAATCTTTAAATGGTCTGGGTCCCTCCTACATTGATGATCTACTGGTTGAGAGAAAGACTTGTAGATCTCTTCGGTCTTCCAACGATCAGACTCTGTCTGTTCCCAAGATGAAACGAAAGCGCAGGGGCTTCCGAGCCTTCTCATATGTTGCTCCTCAACTTTGGAACTCACTGCCAATGACAATAAAAAATGCTCCATCTGTGTCTTCTTTTAAGACTAGGCTAAAGACCTATCTCTTTGATAAGGCTTTTGATAGTTGATTTGTGTATCTTTATTATTATTTCTTTCTTATCACACTGTATAATATTGCCTCTTTTTTGTTAAAGCACATTGGTCAACCTTTGGTTGAAATTAATAGTGCTATATAAATAAAATGCCATTGCCATTGCCATTGCCATTGTAATTGCAGACACGCTTTGCGGACAGCTGTCTGCCGCGGTCAGTATTTTCGTGACCCAAAAAACGAACAACTTGTTTTGCCAGCTGGACTTTGGAGACATTTACTTTGTGTTTTTTTTTTCTCTTATCTTTTAAACTGGAAACAAAGGCCTGCGCGCCGGTAAATTTGGACATGGCACAACTATGCCTCTTTTTTCTTTTTTTATCTTTTTAAACTCATTAAATATTGGCCTTATGCCATTGAGGTCTTCTGATTTGAGGCTTCTGTTTTGAGGGGGAATTGCTGTTTGCGTGGATGGAAATTACCCTTGGGCGTTATCACAACAGGTTCACAGTTCCTAATCAACCCAACATAATATTTTCCTGTTCCCCGAAGTTGTACGGGCACCTTCCCAAAATTTCTTCATTAATCTTTTTGTGTGTGAAAACACTTCAAGTCCCCTTGTTGCTGACAGACAGGCATGATTCTCACGATGGGCGTGCAACAAATTTGAATATTGCACGTCGTCCCTTTTAACCCATTCTATGGCGTGCGCATATTTGGCAGCAAAACACCCACAGCTCCCCACACCATTGCAATCAACGTCATGAGGCTCTGTGAGGCAATACATTCTACATCATACTTACGTAATTCAATATTACATCGTACAGCTGTACGAGCGCTGCACACGGGTCGTGTTGGTATCATGCTCAATCTGTCATCATACACATTATGACTCTGCACAGCAAATCAATCGGGCAGCAGTCAGACATGAGAAACCTGTGTTGAAATTTGACACTCCCCAACTCGCATTGCACCCTTTTGACATAAATTATTCTACATTAGGGCCACTAGCATTTAGGGAAAACACAGCTAGTTTAGACTCTGGCAAATTTAAACACTTCTTGTGAATCACAGTAGGCTATTTGTTGCCCCTGAATCTATCAAAAAATCAAGCAGTTTGTTGCACACGAGCATTGTGCATTTTAGCAAAGTTCAGAAAGCGTTTTCATTCATCATGGAATGTGAGCTAAGCAGATCTTCATTGCATACAGTAGGAAAAAGCATTTCTTCATTGCATATGCTAAGGGAAATCATACTCACCACCCTCGGAATGATGCCTCACCTCCTCACTTCCATCTACCTTTTCTCTTGACCTCCGCGATCTCAGAGGCTCAGCACAATCATTTCGCCAGTGCCCCGTCTTTCCGCAATTGAAACATTTCTCTGGATCATAGGTGCTAGAGGGTTTAAAACCTCCTCTTCCACGTCCACGCCACTGACCTCCTCTCCTCCCGTTTCCTCTTCCTCCATGCTCTACTCCGATATTCATTAGAGCCATGTGGAGTTCTTCATCTTGTGTGTTTTTCTTCTGAAGCTCTTTCTTGCCTGTTTGTCTTTCGGCGTGTACAGCATGACGGACGATCTCGCTCATTCTCGCACGATCTGGCTCGATGCACGATTTTTCCACTTCTCGTCTCAGCTCTTCTCTGAGATTCGCAGAAAAGTGGATCTGAGATGTCGTATGAACGGACCAATGTCCGGTCCATCTGAATCAGGTTGAAGTCCAGAATGTTCTTTAAATACTTCCTCCACAGGCCATTTACCCTGTAACTTTCTTAGGTCAGATGGTTTCAGTTTGACTTTCAACAGTCTCTCTAATTCTTTCATTGAGGGTGAGAATTCTTTGCAAAATGTCAAAAGTTCTTTATACGTCGGTGCTGGTTGCGCTCTTTCCTGCTTTTGACACACCACGGGCTGTGGCATGTGTGGCACTGGTGCTGGTGGAGACACTGGTGGGGGCACTGGAGCTGCCTCAATCAGGTTCAGATGTCGGTGAGGAGGGACACAATCATCCTCCGGTTGGTGTTTGTAACAAGTCATAGATGGGGGTAAAGAAGTGTGGGAATTAAGATCAATATATAGATCGATATAAAATTGGATGATTAATTTTGTTTAAATCAGATGTATTTTCGTACATGACATGATTGTGAACAAAAGCTTGAAGTTGAGAGTCCTACAGTTGCTAGATGTTGCCTGAGATCGGAATTTGGTCAGTAAGTGGGGGGTTGCATGTTCTGCTTATGTGTGTGTGTAATAAGAACTACATTTTCTTTTTGGGGAAGAAATGGGTACACTTAAGGATCTTATTGTGGTATTAAATGTGCCTTTAAATTTAATATGCTTATGATTCCATTGTTGATTAAAACTATGCATAAAATGTTGAAAATATAACCAAGTGTGTTAGTTGGTGTTAACCTAGAATTCAGCGCTGATTCTTTGGGATACTGTGGGTTTTTTTCCACAGGAAATTGCTATGTGTGTGTGTAAAGATTAGATTACACGGGGAGCCCCATGGAATGGGTGAGGGTCTTGTGTGCAAATTTGTTACAGATGTCGGGTTTGAAAAACAAGGCAGTGAGCTGGTTGGCTGAGACAGGACAAAGAAGGGAAAGCGGATTGGACCCAGGCTGAAGAAGAGATTCGGCGTGAAATATAAAACCATGTGTATGTGTTTTCTGGTGGTCGATCCTTTGTGAGACGTTTTTGTGTCTGAGGATCCACCGAAACAGCTGTTTGTTTGAGACTTCTGATCAATAAATTTCAACGTTTTCTGAACTGGCCTCTCTCCAATTTTTGAACGCGCAGAACATTGTTTTAATGTTCATCAGAAGACAGAGGGGTTAAATCATTATATTCAAGCAAAACAGGGTACAATGGAGTTTTCGGTGGTGGCAGTTCTTCCAATGCCTTTTCTTTAAAAACATAGTCACGTCTATTTGCTTCCCTCTCCCATAACTCTAAACATTTACACGCTTCATCATATTTTTCCCTTTCTTTTTTGGACATTTTAAATATGTCTTTTTTCCCCATATGTTCTCTTATTTTCTCTAATTTTGTGGTACTAAATGTACCGTTTTCTGGAAAGTTAGCTTTTTCTATTAAATAGGGTACACCTTGTAAACTTCCCGTTCCCCAATTTTTCCTCATTTCTCTGTATGTTGGTTTATCCATATCATTTCTTAGTAGTCCCCCAGACTGTTTAGAATCTCTCTCGATTCTGAGTAGTCTCCCCTCTTTAACCAGAGTGTTTTAAGCAGTCCCCTAGACTGTTTAGAATCTCTCGATTCTAAGTAGTCTCCCCTCTTTAACCAGACTGTTTTAAGCAGTCCCCCAGACTGTTTAGCGCTAAGTAGTCTCCCCTTTTGTTCCAGACTGTTCAGAAATCTATCTGACTCACCACTTTTCCTTTTTGTGCCTTGCACTGAGTTCTTTTGGGATCACGTCAGCTTGGGGTCCGGAGTAGAGTTCTCTCGTCCCTGTATGGGGTTAGAGCTGGATTTGCTATGTCCAGGATGATCAGTCAACTCTAGTCCGTTCTCCGTCAGCCTTGTGATCCCATACTTCGTCGCCAAATTGTTGTGGAATTTTCTTATTCCTTAATCAAGGTGAGTCAATTTTGACAAACGCAATATACAGAGACATCAAGTACTTTGCAAAGTATTTTATTGTCGTTTAATCTGCATCATGAGCAATGAGCATGGTGCAGAGCAAAGGCGCTCTTTCCTCCTGCACCCAGAGTATATATATGATTAAAAACGTGACACCCCCTCCCTTTGCCCCCTAACAAGAATCCCGAGCTGGTTTACGGGAAGTTCCGTTATTCCAAACAGAACATCTTGGCCTCTGCTCGAGGGCAAAGGCAGAGTGGTATGACGTGTTTAGAGAAAAACATGATAACATTAGAAAAGAAAACATAGATAAACACTTCGTAAACATATAGACAGACACATCAAGAAGCTAGACTAGAAAATTTCCATTACAATGACTAAATGTAAATTTTATGAAATGTGTAATGTCATGTGTAATGTGTAATGTGTAGTGTGTGGCCTTGAAATTTTAGCATGTCTACGTAATCATGAATAAATGCTTCTTGAGACACACAGTGTTGCTTCTTTGCATGCATCAAATGAATTGTTTCTGGCTATATGCATCCATGCATTAGTTTGATAAGGGTGGAAATGGGACACTTGGGTGAAACAAAACTGCCCCCCACTTTAAATACAGTTTTTTCTAAGTCAATTTGGTACATTTCTCTGATCCGATTTGAAATTCTCAAAACTTCTTGTTCAATCCTTACATCCTTGTGTCACGTGTGCACATCAAACAAGCATTTTCTAATTTCTTTGAACAAGTTGCAAATGCTTTGGTACATCCATGCAAATGATTATGACAAAATTCTGTGCAGATTCCTACATTATCAATTGCTTATGTCATGTTGATCAAAATGCATTATAATGGGTCTCTGTAGAATAGTATAATCCCCACGACATTTAAGCACTAGTTTTACAATATACAGTAAGTATACTTTAAGTAAACAGTGGCATTTTATTTTACTCAATTTAGTGTTTTGCATTGCTATATTCTTTCCACATAGGACTGTAAGACAACTTCACTGTGTTGCAGACGGCCCCTTTTCAAACCTAAACAGTCTTTTGACACTCTCTACAGAGATCTCATCCCTGAACAAGAGAGGGGGCAGATTGGAGATGACCTGCCAAAGTACGTGTAAGTTTGGGATAATGTCAGTTTCCATTGCTCCAACATCATCAGGCAATGGTTTGCGGCCCACAACAGGATGCTGGTGGAGTTCCTCTCACCCTACTCAACCCCGTTGAGGAATTTTTCTCAGCATGAAGATTAAAAGTATATGATGGCCAGCCGCATACACAGATGACCCTTCTGGCTGCCATGGATGTAACGTGTGATGACATCACAGCTGATGCCTGCAGAGGCTGGTTTAGACACTCTGAAAGATGATTTTCATGCTGCATCGCAAGAGAAGATATTTGTTGTGATGTGGATGAGAATCCGTTGCCCAAAAGACAGGAACGTCAGGAGGTGTAGGAAGACTGCACTGTAATTCCACTGCACTGCATGTACAGTTTTCCCTAAGGAGATTGTCTTATGTTCAGATTTCTACATTTGTTTGTGCTATGCAGTGCTGTCTTTTCCTGTCTGCATCACAATGACACTGTCTGTCAATAAATTATTGTACAAACAGTAAAAGCGTTGACGTGAATCATGTGCCGTCTCTTGCAATCAAACAATCAAAACCAGAAATGCACTTACTGTTTTGCAAATGACAAGGATGATTCGAGAAATGCTCCACTCATCACTCTCAGGTCACTCCGCTGCACACGTCTGATCACTTCTTTGTCACCCCCGACCTCACCGCTCCAGACAACGCAGATGTCTTACCGCTGGTCACTTTCCGGCGCTACCTACGGTCCCTCCCTCCTGCTTTTCCTCTGCTGTCTTGTCTGCACTCCCCCCCTCTGAGGAGCTCTCTCTTTTGAATACCAACAGTGCCAAAGACAATCTGTGTTCCAAGCTTACATCCTGCTTGGACAACATATGCCCTCTTACATCTGGACCAGCCCGTGCATCCCTGTCTGCCCCCTGGTTATCGGATGTACCACGTGAGCATCGCACCAGCCTCCGGTCAGCTGAGAGAAAATGACACAAGTCAAAAGACCATACTGACCTCTCTCTCTCTACTTTCTCCGTTGAAGTCACCTCTGCAAAAACTGATTATAACCACTCGAAGATCAGCAACTCTCCTGACTCTCGCACACTCTTAAAAACCTTCTCTGCTCTCCTCTGTCCGCCTGCTCCCACACCTTCATCGGAGTTAACGGCTGATGATTTTGCATCGTTCTTTTTAAAGAAAACTACCGACATCAACAGCCAATTTTCTACACCACCATCACCCGCCTTTTCTCCTATGTCTGAAGATGATGTTTCCAAGGTCATTGGTTCCAACCACCCTACCACCTGCCCACTGGATCCCATCCCCACCCATCTCCTCCATGCCATCTCTCCAGCAGTTGTGCCTGGTCTGACCCGCATCATCAACTCTTTGCTCACCACTGGGACATTTCCCACTGCTTTCAAAGAGGCCTGCATCACACCGCTACTGAAGAAACTCACTCTCAACCTTATACTGCTAGAACACTACAGGCCGGTGTAGTGTGTGAAAATGCATATCTTCCGTCAAAATGTAGATGACTGATTTTAACCTCTTATTATTTTCTGTCTTCTTAAAAAATTATTTTTTTACTTACCTCACTATTCTTAGCTTTGTATACTGTGCTAGGCTTTAATGGACTGGATTTAATTAACTTATGCCTTTTGTTGCCTATATTGTTATAATTGCTTCCAATGTTTCCTTGTCTGTAAGTCGCTTTGGATAAAAACGTCTGCTAAATGATGTTGTGGAATTTTCTTATTCCTTAATCAAGGTGAGTCAATTTTGACAAACGCAATATACAGAGACATCAAGTACTTTGCAAAGTATTTTATTGTCGTTTAATCTGCATCATGAGCAATGAGCATGGTGCAGAGCAAAGGCGCTCTTTCCTCCTGCACCCAGAGTATATATATGATTAAAAACGTGACACCCCCTCCCTTTGCCCCCTAACAAGAATCCTGAGCTGGTTTACGGGAAGTTCCGTTATTCCAAACAGAACATCTTGGCTTCTGCTCGAGGGCAAAGGCAGAGTGGTATGACGTGTTTAGAGAAAAACATGATAACATTAGAAAAGAAAACATAGATAAACACTTCGTAAACATATAGACAGACACATCAAGAAGCTAGACTAGAAAATTTCCATTACATTCCCCCCTTTTATCATATATGATAACCAAAATCTTTATACTTTGACCATGTAAGATGAGCAACGCCCTTTCTCTTACAGGTTTCATTCTTCTATCTAAACAGTTCTTAAAATCCCACTAGAATTGGTAACACCACCTGCTTCAGCCCCACTCCCCAACTTTAGCTATTCCACCTTTTCAACAGACTGTTAGTCATATCATCCGGTTCCCTGATAATTTAAATTTTTCTGAGTTAGAGCTAGTCTTTTTCCTTTTTATTTGGCCGTTCCAGGGGACATAATTGCCCACATTTTCAAATTTTGTTGCCTTATCCAGAACATCAACTGAGGTACACGTACCTCTACACAAATACATATTTGTTCCCCAGTACCTAGCAGAATTAGGGTAACACTGTCCCTCCCCATACCATTTTATTAAACTTGGAATATAGTGTTAGACAGAAACAAAATTCTATAATCTCTAATTTCTCAGGGTTCGATGTGTCCCCGACTCGAACAGTTGATTCCCTTTGCGAGCACCAATAGTGCCCCTCCTGTCGCTTCAGTCAGCACGACCATTGCGAAGAGCCATACGGTTGGAGTTGCCCCTCCTTGGACACCTTTTTGCTGTGGGAGGTGTGTCTTTCCCACGACTTCCTCCTGAAATCTTTGACTACTTGGAAGTCTCCTGGCTGGAAGCTGTGGAATGATTTGTCAGCTCCGTTTGCTACTGCTCCTTTGACCTGCACAAATATTTTGAGAGCAAAAACACAAAAACACATTGCTTGTAACATCCCCCCTTTTGACGCGTGGTCTAGGCCATGCGTCAAAATCGCAAAAGCAGGGAAAGAATGTTTTGGCAAACAGGTGAGGCCATTTGGGCCTCCCCAAACATTGTCAGTGTATTTACATGAGCACTCCTTCCAGAGTGCACGCTCAGCTGGTTCTGCAAAATGTTTGCATCTCTGCAAGAGAAAGAGTTTTGTTAGTGATTTCTGGAGAAAATCTGTCTGTCTCTGATGTTGCTTGCTTTGCTGCAAGGTCAGCCGTCGGCTTCCTGCAAAAAAATTGTTTCAGATACAAAAGTGTGTGCGTCACAGTTACACACAACAATGGCTGATGGGAGAAGAAGGGCAGATAGCATATCAGCAACCTATGTGTGATTAAGAATGTTTTTACCATCATCTTTTACAAAGTTTCTGTGTTTCCACAGTGTGCCAAAATCATGAGTTATACCAAATGTATATATACTATCTGTGTGAATGTCTACATTTTTATTCTTTGCTAATTCCCATGCGCGTGTGAGTGCAATGAGCTCTGCTGTCTGAGCAGAGAAATGGTCCCTAAAAATGATATCAATTGCTTCTTTGCTTTTGGACTTGCGATGTCTGTAATTGCAGACACGCTTTGCGGACAGCTGTCTGCCGCGGTCAGTATTTTCGTGACCCAAAAAACAAACAACTTGTTTTGCCAGCTGGACTTTGGAGACATTTACTTTGTGGTTTTTTTTTCTCTTATCTTTTAAACTGGAAACAAAGGCCTGCGCACCGGTAAATTTGGACATGGCACAACTATGCCTCTTTTTTCTTTTTTTATCTTTTTAAACTCATTAAATATTGGCCTAATGCCATTGAGGTCTTCTGATTTGAGGCTTCTGTTTTGAGGGGGAATTGCTGTTTGCGTGGATGGAAATTACCCTTGGGCGTTATCACAACAGGTTCACAGTTCCTAATCAACCCAACATAATATTTTCCTGTTCCCCAAAGTTGTACGGGCACCTTCCCAAAATTTCTTCATTAATCTTTTTGTGTGTGAAAACACTTCAAGTCCCCTTGTTGCTGACAGACAGGCATGATTCTCACGATGGGCGTGCAACAAATTTGAATATTGCATGTCGTCCCTTTTAACCCATTCTATGGCGTGCGCATATTTGGCAGCAAAACACCCACAGCTCCCCACACCATTGCAATCAACGTCATGAGGCTCTGTGAGGCAATACATTCTACATCATACTTACGTAATTAAATATTACATCGTACAGCTGTACGAGCGCTGCACACGGGTCGTGTTGGTATCATGCTCAATCTGTCATCATACACATTATGACTCTGCACAGCAAATCAATCGGGCAGCAGTCAGACATGAGAAACCTGTGTTGAAATTTGACACTCCCCAACTCGCATTGCACCCTTTTGACATAAATTATTCTACATTAGAGCCACTAGCATTTAGGGAAAACACAGCTAGTTTAGACTCTGGCAAATTTAAACACTTCTTGTGAATCACAGTAGGCTATTTGTTGCCCCTGAATCTATCAAAAAATCAAGCAGTTTGTTGCACACGAGCATTGTGCATTTTAGCAAAGTTCAGAAAGCGTTTTCATTCATCATGGAATGTGAGCTAAGCAGATCTTCATTGCATACAGTAGGAAAAAGCATTTCTTCATTGCATATTATTGAGATTATGATGTTTTATGTATTATAAATTCATGTTTACTGTCAAATATATGTCCATGCTGTGCTGGGTTTTTTGTCTTGAAAACTAGTTGGCAGAAGTGTGTAACACGAGCTCTGAGGTATGCAGAAGCAGGGTCTCAGATAACAAGTGTGTGTGTGCGTCAATCGCATCTCTCGGCAGGACCGGCTATTTTCAAAATGTTTTGCAGGGGCCAATAGTTGGGGGAGAATGGAGTCAGATTAACATGTCCCGAGGTGATTGGTTCCGGAGGATTGAACGCCCGCCCGATGAAGGGGAGGAGCCCGAAGAGAGAATCGACGTCACATATTTTATAAATACTTGTAACCTGGAAGTGTGTATTCAGTTGTTCGGCTCATGTATATGTTTGAGAGACAACCCCAGCTGGAAGAAGCTTTTACATCTGATAATAAATTCTACTTAAACTTATTGGGAAAAACGATCTCTTTGACTTTTCTTCAAATTTTTGAACAAGCAGGACTCGAGTTTCGAAAGGGAAATCATACTCACCCCCCTCGGAATGATGCCTCACCTCCTCACTTCCATCTACCTTTTCTCTTGACCTCCGCGATCTCAGAGGCTCAGGACAATCATTTCGCCAGTGCCCCGTCTTTCCGCAATTGAAACATTTCTCTGGATCATAGGTGCTAGAGGGTTTAAAACCTCCTCTTCCACGTCCACGCCACTGACCTCCTCTCTTCCCGTTTCCTCTTCCTCCATGCTCTACTCCGATATTCATTAGAGCCATGTGGAGTTCTTTATCTTGTGTGTTTTTCTTCTGAAGCTCTTTCTTGCCTGTTTGTCTTTCGGCGTGTACAGCATGACGGACGATCTCGCTTATTCTCGCACGATCTGGCTCGATGCACGATTTTTCCACTTCTCGTCTCAGCTCTTCTCTGAGATTCGCAGAAAAGTGGATCTGAGATGTCCTATGAACGGACCAATGTCCGGTCCGTCTGAATCAGGTTGAAGTCCAGAATGTTCTATAAATACTTCCTCCACAGGCCATTTACCCTGTAACTTTCTTAGGTCAGATGGTTTCAGTTTGACTTTCAACAGTCTCTCTAATTTTTTCATTGAGGGTGAGAATTCTTTGCAAAATGTCAAAAGTTCTTTATACGTCGGTGCTGGTTGCGCTCTTTCCTGCTTTTGACACACCACGGGCTGTGGCATGTGTGGCACTGGTGCTGGTGGAGACACTGGTGGGGGCACTGGAGCTGCCTCAATCGGGTTCAGATGTCGGTGAGGAGGGACACAATCATCCTCCGGTTGGTGTTTGTAACAAGTCATAGATGGGGGTAAAGAAGACAGAGGGGTTAAATCATTATATTCAAGCAAAACAGGGTACAATGGAGTTTTCGGTGGTGGTAGTTCTTCCAATGCCTTTTCTTTAAAAACATAGTCACGTCTATTTGCTTCCCTCTCCCATAACTCTAAACATTTACATGCTTCATCATATTTTTCCCTTTCTTTTTTGGACATTTTAAATATGTCTTTTTTCCCCATATGTTCTCTTATTTTCTCTAATTTTGTGGTACTAAATGTACCGTTTTCTGGAAAGTTAGCTTTTTCTATTAAATAGGGTACACCTTGTAAACTTCCCGTTCCCCATTTTTTCCTCATTTCTCTGTATGTTGGTTTATCCATATCATTTCTTAGTAGTCCCCCAGACTGTTTAGAATCTCTCTCGATTCTGAGTAGTCTCCCCTCTTTAACCAGACTGTTTTAAGCAGTCCCCCAGACTGTTTAGAATCTCTCGATTCTGAGTAGTCTCCCCTCTTTAACCAGACTGTTTTAAGCAGTCCCCCAGACTGTTTAGCGCTAAGTAGTCTCCCCTTTTGTTCCAGACTGTTCAGAAATCTATCTGACTCACCACTTTTCCTTTTTGTGCCTTGCACTGAGTTCTTTTGGGATCACGTCAGCTTGGGGTCCGGAGTAGAGTTCTCTCGTCCCTGTATGGGGTTAGAGCTGGATTTGCTATGTCCAGGATGATCAGTCAACTCTAGTCCGTTCTCCGTCAGCCTTGTGATCCCATACTTCGTCGCCAAATTGTTGTGGAATTTTCTTATTCCTTAATCAAGGTGAGTCAATTTTGACAAACGCAATATACAGAGACATCAAAAACTTTGCAAAGTATTTTATTGTTGTTTAATCTGCATCATGAGCAATGAGCATGGTGCAGAGCAAAGGCGCTCTTTCCTCCTGCACCCAGAGTATATATATGATTAAAAACGTGACACCCCCTCCCTTTGCCCCCTAACAAGAATCCCGAGCTGGTTTACGGGAAGTTCCGTTATTCCAAACAGAACATCTTGGCCTCTGCTCGAGGGCAAAGGCAGAGTGGTATGACGTATTTAGAGAAAAACATGATAACATTAGAAAAGAAAACATAGATAAACACTTCGTAAATATATAGACAAACACATCAAGAAGCTAGACTAGAAAATTTCCATTACAATGACTAAATGTAAATTTTATGAAATGTGTAATGTCATGTGTAATGTGTAATGTGTAGTGTGTGGCCTTGAAATTTTAGCATGTCTACGTAATCATGAATAAATGCTTCTTGAGACACACAGTGTTGCTTCTTTGCATGCATCAAATGAATTGTTTCTGGCTATATGCATCCATGCATTAGTTTGAGAGGGGTGGAAATGGGACACTTGGGTGAAACAAAACTGCCCGATCTCTGATCCGATTTGAAATTCTCAAAACTTCTTGTTCAATCCTTACATCCTTGTGTCACGTGTGCACATCAAACAAGCATTTTCTCATTTCTTTGAACAAGTTGCAAATGCTTTGGTACATCCATGCAAATGATTATGACAAAATTCTGTGCAGATTCCTACATTATCAATTGCTTATGTCATGTTGATCAAAAATGCATTATAATGGGTCGCTGTAGAATAGTATAATCCCCACGACATTTAAGCACTAGTTTTACAATATACAGTAAGTATACTTTAAGTAAACGGTGGCATTTTATTTTACTCAATTTAGTGTTTTGCATTGCTATATTCTTTCCACATAGGACTGCAAGACAACTTCACTGTGTTGCAGACGGCCCCTTTTCACACCTAAACAGTCTTTTGACACTCTCTACAAAGTACGTGTTAGTTTGGGACAATGTCAGTTTCCATCGCTCCAACATCATCAGGCAATGGTTTGCGTCCCACAAAAGGATGCTGGTGGAGTTCCTCTCACCCTACTCAACCCCGTTGAGGAATTTTTCTCAGCATGAAGATTAAAAGTATATGATCGCCAGCCGCATACACAGATGACCCTTCTGGCTGCCATGGATGTAACGTGTGATGACATCACAGCTGATGCCTGCAGAGGCTGGATTAGACACTCTGAAAGATGATTTTCACGCTGTATCGCAAGAGAAGATATTTGTTGTGATGTGGATGAGAATCCGCTGCCCAAAAGACAGGAACGTCAGGAGGTGTAGCAAGACTGCACTGTAATTCCACTGCACTGCATGTACAGTTTTCCCAAAGGAGATTGTCTTATGTTCAGATTTCTACATTTGTTTGTGCTATGCAGTGCTGTCTTTTCCTGTCTGCATCACATTGACACTGTCTGTCAATAAATTATTGTACAAACAGTAAAAGCGTTAACGTGAATCATGTGCCGTCTCTTGCAATCAAACAATCAAAACCAGAAATGCACTTACCTTTTTGCAAATGACAAGGATGATTCGAGAAATGCTCCACTCATCACTCTCAGGTCACTCCGCTGCACACGTCTGATCACTTCTTTGTCACCCCCGACCTCACCGCTCCAGACAACGCAGATGTCTTACCGCTGGTCACTTTCCGGCGCTACCTACGGTCCCTCCCTCCTGCTTTTCCTCTGCTGTCTCGTCTGCACTCCCCCCCTCTGAGGAGCTCTCTCTTTTGAATACCAACAGTGCCACAGACACTCTGTGTTCCACGCTTACATCCTGCTTGGACAACATATGCCCTCTTACATCTGGACCAGCCCGTGCATCCCTGTCTGCCCCCTGGTTATCGGATGTACCACGTGAGCATCGCACCAGCCTCCGGTCAGCTGAGAGAAAATGGCACAATTCAAAAGACCATACTGACCTCTCTCTCTCTACTTTCCCCGTTGACGTCACCTCTGCAAAAACTGATTATAACCACTCGAAGATCAGCAACTCTGCTGACTCTCTCACACTCTTAAAAACCTTCTCTGCTCTCCTCTGTCCGCCTGCTCCCACACCTTCATCGGAGTTAACGGCTGATGATTTTGCATCGTTCTTCGTAAAGAAAACTACCGCCATCAACAGCCAATTTTCTACACCACCATCACCCGCCTTTTCTCCTATGTCTGAAGATGATGTTTCCAAGGTCATTGGTTCCAACCACCCTACCACCTGCCCACTGGATCCCATCCCCACCCATCTCCTCCATGCCATCTCTCCAGCAGTTGTGCCTGGTCTGACCCGCATCATCAACTCTTTGCTCACCACTGGGACATTTCCCACTGCTTTCAAAGAGGTCTGCATCACACCGCTACTGAAGAAACTCACTCTCAACCTTATACTGCTAGAACACTACAGGCCGGTGTAGTGTGTGAAAATGCACATCTTCCGTCAAAATGTAGATGACTGATTTTAACCTCTTATTATTTTCTGTCTTCTTAAAAAATTATTTTTTTACTTACCTCACTATTCTTAGCTTTGTATACTGTTCTAGGCTTTAATGGACTGGATTTAATTAACTTATGCATTTTGTTGCCTATATTGTTATAATTGCTTCCAATGTTTCCTCGTCTGTAAGTCGCTTTGGATAAAAACGTCTGCTAAATGACTAAATGTAAATTTTATGAAATGTGTAATGTCATGTGTAATGTGTAATGTGTAGTGTGTGGCCTTGAAATTTTAGCATATCTACGTAATCATGAATAAATGCTTCTTGAGACACACAGTGTTGCTTCTTTGCATGCATCAAATGAATTGTTTCTGGCTATATGCATCCATGCATTAGTTTGAGAGGGGTGGAAATGGGACACTTGGGTGAAACAAAACTGCCCCAAAAGTACCCCCCCCACTTTAAATACAGTTTTTTCTAAGGCAATTTGGTACATTTCTCAGATCCGATTTGAAATTCTCAAAACTTCTTGTTCAATCCTTACATCCTTGTGTCACGTGTGCACATCAAACAAGCATTTTCTCATTTCTTTGAACAAGTTGCAAATGCTTTGGTACATCCATGCAAATGATTATGACAAAATTCTGTGCAGATTCCTACATTATCAATTGCTTATGTCATGTTGATCAAAATGCATTATAATGGGTCTCTGTAGAATAGTATAATCCCCACGACATTTAAGCACTAGTTTTACAATATACAGTAAGTATACTTTAAGTAAACAGTGGCATTTTATTTTACTCAATTTAGTGTTTTGCATTGCTATATTCTTTCCACATAGGACTGCAAGACAACTTCACTGTGTTGCAGACGGCCCCTTTTCACACCTAAACAGTCTTTTGACACTCTCTACAAAGAACGTGTTAGTTTGGGACAATGTCAGTTTCCATCGCTCCAACATCATCAGGCAATGGTTTGCGGCCCACAACAGGATGCTGGTGGAGTTCCTCTCACCCTACTCAACCACGTTGAGGAATTTTTCTCAGCATGAAGATTAAAAGTATATGATTGCCAGCCGCATACACAGATGACCCTTCTGGCTGCCATGGATGTAACGTGTGATGACATCACAGCTGATGCCTGCAGAGGCTGGATTAGACACTCTGAAAGATGATTTTCACGCTGTATCGCAAGAGAAGATATTTGTTGTGATGTGGATGAGAATCCGTTGCCCAAAAGACAGGAACGTCAGGAGGTGTAGGAAGACTGCACTGTAATTCCACTGCACTGCATGTACAGTTTTCCCTAAGGAGATTGTCTTATGTTCAGATTTCTACATTTGTTTGTGCTATGCAGTGCTGTCTTTTCCTGTCTGCATCACAATGACACTGTCTGTCAATAAATTATTGTACAAACAGTAAAAGCGTTAACGTGAATCATGTGCCGTCTCTTGCAATCAAACAATCAAAACCAGAAATGCACTTACTGTTTTGCAAATGACAAGGATGATTCGAGAAATGCTCCACTCATCACTCTCAGGTCACTCCGCTGCACACGTCTGATCACTTCTTTGTCACTCCCGACCTCACCGTTCCAGACAACGCCGATGTCTTACCGCTGGTCACTTTCCGGCGCTACCTACGGTCCCACCCTCCTGCTTTTCCTCTGCTGTCTTGTCTGCACTCCCCCCCTCTGAGGAGCTCTCTCTTTTGAATACCAACAGTGCCACAGACACTCTGTGTTCCACGCTTACATCCTGCTTGGACAACATATGCCCTCTTACATCTGGACCAGCCCGTGCATCCCTGTCTGCCCCCTGGTTATCGGATGTACCACGTGAGCATCGCACCAGCCTCCGGTCAGCTGAGAGAAAATGGCACAAGTCAAAAGACCATACTGACCTCTCTCTCTCTACTTTCTCCGTTGACGTCACCTCTGCAAAAACTGATTATAACCACTCGAAGATCAGCAACTCTCCTGACTCTCGCACACTCTTAAAAACCTTCTCTGCTCTCCTCTGTCCGCCTGCTCCCACACCTTCTTCGGAGTTAACGGCTGATGATTTTGCATCGTTCTTCGTAAAGAAAACTACCGCCATCAACAGCCAATTTTCTACGCCACCATCACCTGCCTTTTCTCCTATGTCTGAAGATGATGTTTCCAAGGTCATTGGTTCCAACCACCCTACTACCTGCCCACTGGATTCCATCCCCACCCATCTCTCCAGCAGTTGTGCCTGGTCTGACCCGCATCATCAACTCTTTGCTCACCACTGGGACATTTCCCACTGCTTTCAAAGAGGCCTGCATCACACCGCTACTGAAGAAACTCACTCTCAACCTTACACTGCTAGAACACTACAGGCCGGTGTAGTGTGTGAAAATGCATATCTTCCGTCAAAATGTAGATGACTGATTTTAACCTCTTATTATTTTCTGTCTTCTTAAAAAATTATTTTTTTACTTACCTCACTATTCTTAGCTTTGTATACTGTGCAAGGCTTTAATGGACTGGATTTAATTAACTTATGCATTTTGTTGCCTATATTGTTATAATTGCTTCCAATGTTTCCTCGTAAGTAAGTCGCTTTGGATAAAAACGTCTGCTAAATTACTAAATGTAAATTTTATGAAATGTGTAATGTCATGTGTAATGTGTAGTGTGTGGCCTTGAAATTTTAGCATGTCTACGTAATCATGAATAAATGCTTCTTGAGACACACAGTGTTGCTTCTTTGCATGCATCAAATGAATTGTTTCTGGCTATATGCATCCATGCATTAGTTTGAGAGGGGTGGAAATGGGACACTTGGGTGAAACAAAACTGCCCCAAAAGTACCCCCCCCCACTTTAAATACAGTTTTTTCTAAGTCAATTTGGTACATTTCTCTGATCCGATTTGAAAATCTCAAAACTTCTTGTTCAATCCTTACATCCTTGTGTCACGTGTGCACATCAAACAAGCATTTTCTCATTTCTTTGAACAAGTTGCAAATGCTTTGGTACATCCATGCAAATGATTATGACAAAATTCTGTGCAGATTCCTACATTATCAATTGCTTATGTCATGTTGATCAAAATGCATTATAATGGGTCTCTGTAGAATAGTATAATCCCCACGACATTTAAGCACTAGTTTTACAATATACAGTAAGTTTACTTTAAGTAAACAGTGGCATTTTATTTTACTCAATTTAGTGTTTTGCATTGCTATATTCTTTCCACATAGGACTGCAAGACAACTTCACTGTGTTGCAGACGGCCCCTTTTCACACCTAAACAGTCTTTTGACACTCTCTACAGGGATCTCATCCCTGAACAAGAGAGGGGGCAGATTGGAGATGACCTGCCAAAGTACGTGTTAGTTTGGGACAATGTCAGTTTCCATCGCTCCAACATCATCAGGCAATGGTTTGCGGCCCACAACAGGATGCTGGTGGAGTTCCTCTCACCCTACTCAACCCCGTTGAGGAATTTTTCTCAGCATGAAGATTAAAAGTATATGATGGCCAGCCGCATACACAGATGACCCTTCTGGCTGCCTTGGATGTAACGTGTGATGACATCACAGCTGATGCCTGCAGAGGCTGGATTAGACACTCTGAAAGATGATTTTCACGCTGTATCGCAAGAGAAGATATTTGTTGTGATGTGGATGAGAATCCGTTGCCCAAAAGACAGGAACGTCAGGAGGTGTAGGAAGACTGCACTGTAATTCCACTGCACTGCATGTACAGTTTTCCCTAAGGAGATTGTCTTATGTTCAGATTTCTACATTTGTTTGTGCTATGCAGTGCTGTCTTTTCCTGTCTGCATCACAATGACACTGTCTGTCAATAAATTATTGTACAAACAGTAAAAGCGTTAACGTGAATCATGTGCCGTCTCTTGCAATCAAACAATCAAAACCAGAAATGCACTTACTGTTTTGCAAATGACAAGGATGATCCGAGAAATGCTCCACTCATCACTCTCAGGTCACTCCGCTGCACACGTCTGATCACTTCTTTGTCACCCCCGACCTCACCGCTCCAAACAACGCAGATGTCTTACCGCTGGTCACTTTCCGGCGCTACCTACGGTCCCTCCCTCCTGCTTTTCCTCTGCTGTCTTGTCTGCACTCCCCCCCTCTGAGGAGCTCTCTCTTTTGAATACCAACAGTGCCACAGACACTCTGTGTTCCACGCTTACATCCTGCTTGGACAACATATGCCCTCTTACATCTGGACCAGCCCGTGCATCCCTGTCTGCCCCCTGGTTATCGGATGTACCACGTGAGCATCGCACCAGCCTCCGGTCAGCTGAGAGAAAATGGCACAATTCAAAAGACCATACTGACCTCTCTCTCTCTACTTTCTCCGTTGACGTCACCTCTGCAAAAACTGATTATAACCACTCGAAGATCAGCAACTCTCGCACACTCTTAAAAACCTTCTCTGCTCTCCTCTGTCCGCCTGCTCCCACACCTTCATCGGAGTTAACGGCTGATGATTTTGCATCGTTCTTCGTAAAGAAAACTACCGCCATCAACAGCCAATTTTCTACGCCACCATCACCTGCCTTTTCTCCTATGTCTGAAGATGATGTTTCCAAGGTCATTGGTTCCAACCACCCTACCACCTGCCCACTGGATCCCATCCCCACCCATCTCTCCAGCAGTTGTGCCTGGTCTGACCCGCATCATCAACTCTTTGCTCAACACTGGGACATTTCCCACTGCTTTCAAAGAGGCCTGCATCACACCGCTACTGAAGAAACTCACTCTCAACCTTACACTGCTAGAACACTACAGGCCGGTGTAGTGTGTGAAAATGCATATCTTCCGTCAAAATGTAGATGACTGATTTTAACCTCTTATTATTTTCTGTCTTCTTAAAAAATTATTTTTTTACTTACCTCACTATTCTTAGCTTTGTATACTGTGCTAGGCTTTAATGGACTGGATTTAATTATCTTATGCATTTTGTTGCCTATATTGTTATAATTGCTTCCAATGTTTCCTCGTCTGTAAGTCGCTTTGGATAAAAACGTCTGCTAAATGACTAAATGTAAATTTTATGAAATGTGTAGTGTCATGTGTAATGTGTAATGTGTAGTGTGTGGCCTTGAAATTTTAGCATGTCTACGTAATCATGAATAAATGCTTCTTCAGACACACAGTGTTGCTTCTTTGCATGCATCAAATGAATTGTTTCTGGCTATATGCATCCATGCATTAGTTTGAGAGGGGTGGAAATGGGACACTTGGGTGAAACAAAACTGCCCCAAAAGTACCCCCCCACTTTAAATACAGTTTTTTCTAAGTCAATTTGGTACATTTCTCTGATCCGATTTGAAATTCTCAAAACTTCTTGTTCAATCCTTACATCCTTGTGTCACGTGTGCACATCAAACAAGCATTTTCTAATTTCTTTGAACAAGTTGCAAATGCTTTGGTACATCCATGCAAATGATTATGACAAAATTCTGTGCAGATTCCTACATTATCAATTGCTTATGTCATGTTGATCAAAATGAATTATAATGGGTCTCTGTAGAATAGTATAATCCCCACGACATTTAAGCACTAGTTTTACAATATACAGTAAGTATACTTTAAGTAAACGGTGGCATTTTATTTTACTCAATTTAGTGTTTTGCATTGCTATATTCTTTCCACATAGGACTGCAAGACAACTTCACTGTGTTGCAGACGGCCCCTTTTCACACCTAAACAGTCTTTTGACACTCTCTACAGGGATCTCATCCCTGAACAAGAGAGGGGGCAGATTGGAGATGACCTGCCAAAGTACGTGTTAGTTTGGGACAATGTCAGTGTCCATCGCTCCAACATCATCAGGCAATGGTTTGCGGCCCACAACAGGATGCTGGTGGAGTTCCTCTCACCCTACTCGACCAGGTTGAGGAATTTTTCTCAGCATGAAGATTAAAAGTATATGATCGCCAGCCGCATACACAGATGACCCTTCTGGCTGCCATGGATGTAACGTGTGATGACATCACAGCTGATGCCTGCAGAGGCTGGATTAGACACTCTGAAAGATGATTTTCACTCTGTATCGCAAGAGAAGATATTTGTTGTGATGTGGATGAGAATCCGTTGCCCAAAAGACAGGAACGTCAGGAGGTGTAGGAAGACTGCACTGTAATTCCACTGCACTGCATGTACAGTTTTCCCTAAGGAGTTTGTCTTATGTTCAGATTTCTACATTTGTTTGTGCTATGCAGTGCTGTCTTTTCCTGTCTGCATCACAATGACACTGTCTGTCAATAAATTATTGTACAAACATTAAAAGCGTTAACGTGAATCATGTGCCGTCTCTTGCAATCAAACAATCAAAACCAGAAATGCACTTACTGTTTTGCAAATGACAAGGATGATTCGAGAAATGCTCCACTCATCACTCTCAGGTCACTCCGCTGCACACGTCTGATCACTTCTTTGTCACCCCCGACCTTACCGCTCCAGACAACGCAGCTGTCTTACCGCTGGTCACTTTCCGGCGCTACCTACGGTCCCTCCCTCCTTTTTTTTTCATCTGCTGTCTTGTCTGCACCCCCCCCTCTGAGGAGCTCTCTCTTTTGAATACCAACAGTGCCACAGACACTCTGTGTTCCACGCTTACATCCTGCTTGGACAACATATGCCCTCTTACATCTGGACCAGCCCGTGCATCCCTGTCTGCCCCCTGGTTATCGGATGTACCACGTGAGCATCGCACCAGCCTCCGGTCAGCTGAAAGAAAATGGCACAAGTCAAAAGACCATACTGACCTCTCTCTCTCTACTTTCTCCGTTGACGTCATCTCTGCAAAAACTGATTATAACCACTCGAAGATCAGCAACTCTCCTGACTCTCGCACACTCTTAAAAACCTTCTCTACTCTCCTCTGTCCGCCTGCTCCCACACCTTCATCCGAGTTAACGGCTGATGATTTTGCATCGTTCTTCGTAAAGAAAACTACAGCCATCAACAGCCAATTTTCTACGCCACCATCACCCGCCTTTTCTCCTATGTCTGAAGATGATGTTTCCAAGGTCATTGGTTCCAACCACCCTACCACCTGCCCACTGGATCCCATCCCCACCCATCTCCTCCATGCCATCTCTCCAGCAGTTGTGCCTGGTCTGACCCGCATCATCAACTCTTTGCTCACCACTGGGACATTTCCCACTGCTTTCAAAGAGGCCTGCATCACACCGCTACTGAAGAAACTCACTCTCAACCTTACACTGCTAGAACACTACAGGCCAGTGTAGTGTGTGAAAATGCATATCTTCCGTCAAAATGTAGATGACTGATTTTAACCTCTTATTATTTTCTGTCTTCTTAAAAAAATATTTTTTACTTACCTCACTATTCTTAGCTTTGTATACTGTGCTAGGCTTTAATGGACTGGATTTAATTAACTTATGCATTTTGTTGCCTATATTGTTATAATTGCTTCCAATGTTTCCTCGTCTGTAAGTCGCTTTGGATTAAAACGTCTGCTAAATGACTAAATGTAAATTTTATGAAATGTGTAATGTCATGTGTAATGTGTAATGTGTAGTGTGTGGCCTTGAAATTTTAGCATGTCTACGTAATCATGAATAAATGCTTCTTGAGACACACAGTGTTGCTTCTTTGCATGCATCAAATGAATTGTTTCTGGCTATATGCATCCATGCATTAGTTTGAGAAGGGTGGAAATGGGACACTTGGGTGAAACAAAACTGCCCCAAAAGTACCCCCCCACTTTAAATACAGTTTTTTCTAATTCAATTTGGTACATTTCTCTGATCCGATTTGAAATTCTCAAAACTTCTTGTTCAATCCTTACATCCTTGTGTCACGTGTGCACATCAAACAAGCATTTTCTCATTTCTTTGAACAAGTTGCAAATGCTTTGGTACATCCATGCAAATGATTATGACAAAATTCTGTGCAGATTCCTACATTATCAATTGCTTATGTCATGTTGATCAAAATGCATTATAATGGGTCTCTGTAGAATAGTATAATCCCCACGACATTTAAGCACTAGTTTTACAATATACAGTAAGTATACTTTAAGTAAACGGTGGCATTTTATTTTACTCAATTTAGTGTTTTGCATTGCTATATTCTTTCCACATAGGACTGCAAGACAACTTCACTGTGTTGCAGACGGCCCCTTTTCACACCTAAACAGTCTTTTGACACTCTCTACAGGGATCTCATCCCTGAACAAGAGAGGGGGCAGATTGGAGATGACCTGCCAAAGTACGTGTTAGTTTGGGACATTGTCAGTTTCCATCGCTCCAACATCATCAGGCAATGGTTTGCGGCCCACAACAGGATGCTGGTGGAGTTCCTCTCACCCTACTCAACCCCGTTGAGGAATTTTTCTCAGCATGAAGATTAAAAGTATATGATGGCCAGCCGCATACACAGATGACCCTTCTGGCTGCCTTGGATGTAACGTGTGATGACATCACAGCTGATGCCTGCAGAGGCTGGATTAGACACTCTGAAAGATGATTTTCACGCTGTATCGCAAGAGAAGATATTTGTTGTGATGTGGATGAGAATCCGTTGCCCAAAAGACAGGAACGTCAGGAGGTGTAGGAAGACTGCACTGTAATTCCACTGCACTGCATGTACAGTTTTCCCTAAGGAGATTGTCTTATGTTCAGATTTCTACATTTGTTTGTGCTATGCAGTGCTGTCTTTTCCTGTCTGCATCACAATGACACTGTCTGTCAATAAATTATTGTACAAACAGTAAAAGCGTTAACGTGAATCATGTGCCGTCTCTTGCAATCAAACAATCAAAACCAGAAATGCACTTACTGTTTTGCAAATGACAAGGATGATTCGAGAAATGCTCCACTCATCACTCTCAGGTCACTCCGCTGCACACGTCTGATTACTTCTTTGTCACCCCCGACCTCACCGCTCCAGACAACGCAGATGTCTTACCGCTGGTCACTTTCCGGCGCTACCTACGGTCCCTCCCTCCTGCTTTTCCTCTGCTGTCTTGTCTGCACTCCCCCCCTCTGAGGAGCTCTCTCTTTTGAATACCAACAGTGCCACAGACACTCTGTGTTCCACGCTTAAATCCTGCTTGGACAACATATGCCCTCTTACATCTGGACCAGCCCGTGCATCCCTGTCTGCCCCCTGGTTATCGGATGTACCACGTGAGCATCGCACCAGCCTCCGGTCAGCTGAGAGAAAATGGCACAAGTCAAAAGACCATACTGACCTCTCTCTCTCTACTTTCTCCGTCGACGTTACCTCTGCAAAAACTGATTATAACCACTCGAAGATCAGCAACTCTCCTGACTCTCGCACACTCTTAAAAACCTTCTCTGCTCTCCTCTGTCCGCCTGCTCCCACACCTTCATCGCAGTTAACGGCTGATGATTTTGCATCGTTCTTCGTAAAGAAAACTACCGCCATCAACAGCCAATTTTCTACACCACCATCACCCGCCTTTTCTCCTATGTCTGAAGATGATGTTTCCAAGGTCATTGGTTCCAATCACCCTACCACCTGCCCACTGAATCCAATCCCCACCCATCTCCTCCATGCCATCTCTCCAGCAGTTGTGCCTGGTCTGACCCGCATCATCAACTCTTTGCTCACCACAGGGACATTTCCCACTGCTTTCAAAGAGGCCTGCATCACACCGCTACTGAAGAAACTCACTCTCAACCTTATACTGCTATAACACTACAGGCCGGTGTAGTGTGTGAAAATGCATATCTTCCGTCAAAATGTAGATGACTGATTTTAACCTCTTATTATTTTCTGTCTTCTTAAAAAATTATTTTTTTACTTACCTCACTATTCTTAGCTTTGTATACTGTGCTAGGCTTTAATGGACTGGATTTAATAAACTTATGCCTTTTGTTGCCTATATTGTTATAATTGCTTCCAATGTTTCCTTGTCTGTAAGTCGCTTTGGATAAAAACGTCTGCTAAATGATGTTGTGGAATTTTCTTATTCCTTAATCAAGGTGAGTCAATTTTGGCAAACGCAATATACAGAGACATCAAGTACTTTGCAAAGTATTTTATTGTCGTTTAATCTGCATCATGAGCAATGAGCATGGTGCAGAGCAAAGGCGCTCTTTCCTCCTGCACCCAGAGTATATATATGATTAAAAACGTGACACCCCCTCCCTTTGCCCCCTAACAAGAATCCTGAGCTGGTTTACGGGAAGTTCCGTTATTCGAAACAGAACATCTTGGCCTCTGCTCGAGGGCAAAGGCAGAGTGGTATGACGTATTTAGAGAAAAACATGATAACATTAGAAAAGAAAACATAGATAAACACTTCGTAAACATATAGACAGACACATCAAGAAGCTAGACTAGAAAATTTCCATTACAATGACTAAATGTAAATTTTATGAAATGTGTAATGTCATGTGTAATGTGTAATGTGTAGTGTGTGGCCTTGAAATTTTAGCATGTCTACGTAATCATGAATAAATGCTTCTTGAGACACACAGTGTTGCTTCTTTGCATGCATCAAATGAATTGTTTCTGGCTATATGCATCCATGCATTAGTTTGAGAGGGGTGGAAATGGGACACTTGGGTGAAACAAAACTGCCCCAAAAGTACCCCCCCCACTTTAAATACAGTTTTTTCTAAGTCAATTTGGTACATTTCTCTGATCCGATTTGAAATTCTCAAAACTTCTTGTTCAATCCTTACATCCTTGTGTCACGTGTGCACATCAAACAAGCATTTTCTAATTTCTTTGAACAAGTTGCAAATGCTTTGGTACATCCATGCAAATGATTATGACAAAATTCTGTGCAGATTCCTACATTATCAATTGCTTATGTCATGTTGATCAAAATGCATTATAATGGGTCGCTGTAGAATAGTATAATCCCCACGACATTTAAGCACTAGTTTTACAATATACAGTAAGTATACTTTAAGTAAACAGTGGCATTTTATTTTACTCAATTTAGTGTTTTGCATTGCTATATTCTTTCCACATAGGACTGCAAGACAACTTCACTGTGTTGCAGACGGCCCCTTTTCACACCTAAACAGTCTTTTGACACTCTCTACAAAGAACGTGTTAGTTTGGGACAATGTCAGTTTCCATCGCTCCAACATCATCAGGCAATGGTTTGCGGCCCACAACAGGATGCTGGTGGAGTTCCTCTCACCCTACTCAACCACGTTGAGGAATTTTTCTCAGCATGAAGATTAAAAGTATATGATTGCCAGCCGCATACACAGATGACCCTTCTGGCTGCCATGGATGTAACGTGTGATGACATCACAGCTGATGCCTGCAGAGGCTGGATTAGACACTCTGAAAGATGATTTTCACGCTGTATCGCAAGAGAAGATATTTGTTGTGATGTGGATGAGAATCCGTTGCCCAAAAGACAGGAACGTCAGGAGGTGTAGGAAGACTGCACTGTAATTCCACTGCACTGCATGTACAGTTTTCCCTAAGGAGATTGTCTTATGTTCAGATTTCTACATTTGTTTGTGCTATGCAGTGCTGTCTTTTCCTGTCTGCATCACAATGACACTGTCTGTCAATAAATTATTGTACAAACAGTAAAAGCGTTAACGTGAATCATGTGCCGTCTCTTGCAATCAAACAATCAAAACCAGAAATGCACTTACTGTTTTGCAAATGACAAGGATGATTCGAGAAATGCTCCACTCATCACTCTCAGGTCACTCCGCTGCACACGTCTGATCACTTCTTTGTCACTCCCGACCTCACCGCTCCAGACAACGCAGATGTCTTACCGCTGGTCACTTTCCGGCGCTACCTACGGTCCCTCCCTCCTGCTTTTCCTCTGCTGTCTTGTCTGCACTCCCCCCCTCTGAGGAGCTCTCTCTTTTGAATACCAACAGTGCCACAGACACTCTGTGTTCCACGCTTACATCCTGCTTGGACAACATATGCCCTCTTACATCTGGACCAGCCCGTGCATCCCTGTCTGCCCCCTGGTTATCGGATGTACCACGTGAGCATCGCACCAGCCTCCAGTCAGCTGAGAGAAAATGGCACAAGTCAAAAGACCATACTGACCTCTCTCTCTCTACTTTCTCCGTTGACGTCACCTCTGCAAAAACTGATTATAACCACTCGAAGATCAGCAACTCTCCTGACTCTCGCACACTCTTAAAAACCTTCTCTGCTCTCCTCTGTCCGCCTGCTCCCACACCTTCGTCGGAGTTAACGGCTGATGATTTTGCATCGTTCTTCGTAAAGAAAACTACCGCCATCAACAGCCAATTTTCTACGCCACCATCACCCGCCTTTTCTCCTATGTCTGAAGATGATGTTTCCAAGGTCATTGGTTCCAACCACCCTACCACCTGCCCACTGGATCCCATCCCCACCCATCTCCTCCATGCCATCTCTCCAGCAGTTGTGCCTGGTCTGACCCGCATCATCAACTCTTTGCTCACCACTGGGACATTTCCCACTGCTTTCAAAGAGGCCTGCATCACACCGCTACTGAAGAAACTCACTCTCAACCTTACACTGCTAGAACACTACAGGCCGGTGTAGTGTGTGAAAATGCATATCTTCCGTCAAAATGTAGATGACTGATTTTAACCTCTTATTATTTTCTGTCTTCTTAAAAAAGTATTTTTTTACTTACCTCACTATTCTTAGCTTTGTATACTGTGCTAGGCTTTAATGGACTGGATTTAATTAACTTATGCATTTTGTTGCCTATATTGTTATAATTGCTTCCAATGTTTCCTCGTCTGTAAGTCGCTTTGGATAAAAACGTCTGCTAAATGACTAAATGTAAATTTTATGAAATGTGTAATGTCATGTGTAATGTGTAATGTGTAGTGTGTGGCCTTGAAATTTTAGCATGTCTACGTAATCATGAATAAATGCTTCTTGGGACACACAGTGTTGCTTCTTTGCATGCATCAAATGAATTGTTTCTGGCTATATGCATCCATGCATTAGTTTGAGAGGGGTGGAAATGGGACACTTGGGTGAAACAAAACTGCCCCAAAAGTACCCCCCCCCACTTTAAATACAGCTTTTTCTAAGTCAATTTGGTACATTTCTCTGATCTGATTTGAAATTCTCAAAACTTCTTGTTCAATCCTTACATCCTTGTGTCACGTGTGCACATCAAACAAGCATTTTCTAATTTCTTTGAACAAGTTGCAAATGCTTTGGTACATCCATGCAAATGATTATGACAAAATTCTGTGCAGATTCCTACATTATCAATTGCTTATGTCATGTTGATCAAAATGAATTATAATGGGTCTCTGTAGAATAGTATAATCCCCACGACATTTAAGCACTAGTTTTACAATATACAGTAAGTATACTTTAAGTTAACGGTGGCATTTTATTTTACTCAATTTAGTGTTTTGCATTGCTATATTCTTTCCACATAAGACTGCAAGACAACTTCACTGTGTTGCAGACGGCCCCTTTTCACACCTAAACAGTCTTTTGACACTCTCTACAGGGATCTCATCCCTGAACAAGAGAGGGGGCAGATTGGAGATGACCTGCCAAAGTACGTGTTAGTTTGGGACAATGTCAGTTTCCATCGCTCCAACATCATCAGGCAATGGTTTGCGGCCCACAACAGGATGCTGGTGGAGTTCCTCTAACCCTACTCAACCACGTTGAGGAATTTTTCTCAGCATGAAGATTAAAAGTATATGATCGCCAGCCGCATACACAGATGACCCTTCTGGCTGCCATGGATGTAACGTGTGATGACATCACAGCTGATGCCTGCAGAGGCTGGATTAGACACTCTGAAAGATGATTTTCACGCTGTATCGCAAGAGAAGATATTTGTTGTGATGTGGATGAGAATCCGCTGCCTAAAAGACAGGAACGTCAGGAGGTGTAGGAAGACTGCACTGTAATTCCACTCCACTGCATGTACAGTTTTCCCAAAGGAGATTGTCTTATGTTCAGATTTCTACATTTGTTTGTGCTATGCAGTGCTGTCTTTTCCTGTCTGCATCACAATGACACTGTCTGTCAATAAATTATTGTACAAACAGTAAAAGCGTTAACGTGAATCATGTGCCGTCTCTTGCAATCAAACAATCAAAACCAGAAATGCACTTACTGTTTTGCAAATGACAAGGATGATTCGAGAAATGCTCCACTCACCACTCTCAGGTCACTCCGCTGCACACGTCTGATCACTTCTTTGTCACCCCCGACCTCACCGCTCCAGACAACGCAGATGTCTTACCGCTGGTCACTTTCCGGCGCTACCTACGGTCCCTCCCTCCTGCTTTTCCTCTGCTGTCTTGTCTGCACTCCCCCCCTCTGAGGAGCTCTCTCTTTTGAATACCAACAGTGCCACAGACACTCTGTGTTCCACGCTTACATCCTGCTTGGACAACATATGCCCTCTTACATCTGGACCAGCCCGTGCATCCCTGTCTGCCCCCTGGTTATCGGATGTACCACGTGAGCATCGCACCAGCCTCCGGTCAGCTGAGAGAAAATGGCACAAGTCAAAAGACCATACTGACCTCTCTCTCTCTACTTTCTCCGTTGACGTCACCTCTGCAAAAACTGATTAAAACCACTCGAAGATCAGCAACTCTCCTGACTGTCGCACACTCTTAAAAACCTTCTCTGCTCTCCTCTGTCCGCCTGCTCCCACACCTTCATCGGAGTTAACGGCTGATGATTTTGCATCGTTCTTCGTAAAGAAAACTACCGCCATCAACAGCCAATTTTCTACGCCACCATCACCCGCCTTTTCTCCTATGTCTGAAGATGATGTTTCCAAGGTCATTGGTTCCAACCACCCTACCACCTGCCCACTGGATCCCATCCCCACCCACCTCCTCCATGCCATCTCTCCAGCAGTTGTGCCTGGTCTGACCCGCATCATCAACTCTTTGCTCACCACTGGGACATTTCCCACTGCTTTCAAAGAGGCCTGCATCACACCGCTACTGAAGAAACTCACTCTCAACCTCACACTGCTAGAACACTACAGGCCGGTGTAGTGTGTGAAAATGCATATCTTCCGTCAAAATGTAGATGACTGATTTTAACCTCTTATTATTTTCTGTCTTCTTAAAAAATATTTTTTTCATTTACCTCACCATTCTTAGCTTTGTATACTGTGCTAGGCTTTAATGGACTGGATTTAATTAACTTATGCATTTTGTTGCCTATATTGTTATAATTGCTTCCAATGTTTCCTCGTCTGTAAGTCGCTTTGGATAAAAACGTCTGCTAAATGACAATGTAAATTTTATGAAATGTGTAATGTCATGTGTAATGTGTAATGTGTAATGTGTAGTGTGTGGCCTTGAAATTTTAGCATGTCTACGTAATCATGAATAAATGCTTCTTGAGACACACAGTGTTGCTTCTTTGCATGCATCAAATGAATTGTTTCTGGCTATATGCATCCATGCATTAGTTTGAGAGGGGTGGAAATGAGACACTTGGGTGAAACAAAACTGCCCCAAAAGTACCCCCCCCCACTTTAAATACAGTTTTTTCTAAGTCAATTTGGCACATTTCTCTGATCCGATTTGAAATTCTCAAAACTTCTTGTTCAATCCTTACATCCTTGTGTCACGTGTGCACATCAAACAAGCATTTTCTCATTTCTTTGAACAAGTTGCAAATGCTTTGGTACATCCATGCAAATGATTATTACAAAATTCTGTGCAGATTCCTACATTATCAATTGCTTATGTCATGTTGATCAAAATGCATTATAATGGGTCTCTGTAGAATAGTATAATCCCCACGACATTTAAGCACTAGTTTTAAAATATACAGTAAGGATACTTTAAGTAAACGGTGGCATTTTATTTTACTCAATTTAGTGTTTTGCATTGCTATATTCTTTCCGCATAGGACTGCAAGACACTTTCACACTGTGTTGCAGACGGCCCCTTTTCACACCTTAACAGTCTTTTGACAATCTCTACAGGGATCTCATCCCTGAACAAGAGAGGGGGCAGATTGGAGATGACCTGCCAAAGTACGTGTTAGTTTGGGACAATGTCAGTTTCCATCGCTCCAACATCATCAGGCAATGGTTTGCGGCCCACAACAGGATGCTGGTGGAGTTCCTCTCACCCTACTCAACCCCGTTGAGGAATTTTTCTCAGCATGAAGATTAAAAGTATATGATGGCCAGCCGCATACACAGATGACCCTTCTGGCTGCCATGGATGTAACGTGTGATGACATCACAGCTGATGCCTGCAGAGGCTGGATTAGACACTCTGAAAGATGATTTTCACGCTGTATCGCAAGAGAAGATATTTGTTGTGATGTGGATGAGAATCCGTTGCCCAAAAGACAGGAACGTCAGGAGGTGTAGGAAGACTGCACTGTAATTCCACTGCACTGCATGTACAGTTTTCCCAAAGGAGATTGTCTTATGTTCAGATTTCTACATTTGTTTGTGCTATGCAGTGCTGTCTTTTCCTGTCTGCATCACAATGACACTGTCTGTCAATAAATTATTGTACAAACAGTAAAAGCGTTAACGTAAATCATGTGCCGTCTCTTGCAATCAAACAATCAAAACCAGAAATGCACTTACTGTTTTGCAACTGACAAGGATGATTCGAGAAATGCTCCACTCATCACTCTCAGGTCACTCCGCTGCACACGTCTGATCACTTCTTTGTCACCCTCGACCTCACCGCTCCAGACAACGCAGATGTCTTACCGCTGGTCACTTTCCGGCGCTACCTACGGTCCCTCCCTCCTGCTTTTCCTCTGCTGTCTTTTCTGCACTCCTCCCCTCTGAGGAGCTCTCTCTTTTGAATACCAACAGTGCCACAGACACTCTGTGTTCCACGCTTACATCCTGCTTGGACAAAATATGCCCTCTTACATCTGGACCAGCCCGTGCATCCCTGTCTGCCCCCTGGTCATCGGATGTACCACGTGAGCATCGCACCAGCCTCCGGTCAGCTGAGAGAAAATGGCACAAGTCAAAAGACCATACTGACCTCTCTCTCTCTACTTTCTCCGTTGACGTCACCTCTGCAAAAACTGATTATAACCACTCGAAGATCAGCAACTCTCCTGACTCTCGCACACTCTTAAAAACCTTCTCTGCTCTCCTCTGTCCGCCTGCTCCCACACCATCATCGGAGTTAACGGCTGATGATTTTGCATCGTTCTTCGTAAAGAAAACTACCGCTATCAACAGCCAATTTTCTACGCCACCATCACCCGCCTTTTCTCCTATGTCTGAAGATAATGTTTCCAAGGTCATTGGTTCCAACCACCCTACAACCTGCCCACTGGATCCCATCCCCACCCACCTCCTCCATGCCATCTCTCCAGCAGTTGTGCCTGGTCTGACCCGCATCATCAACTCTTTGCTCACCACTGGGACATTTCCCACTGCTTTCAAAGAGGCCTGCATCACACCGCTACTGAAGAAACTCACTCTCAACCTTACACTGCTAGAACACTACAGGCCGGTGTAGTGTGTGAAAATGCATATCTTCCGTCAAAATGTAGATGACTGATTTTAACCTCTTATTATTTTCTGTCTTCTTAAAAAATTATTTTTTTACTTACCTCACTATTCTTAGCTTTGTATACTGTGCTAGGCTTTAATGGACTGGATTTAATTAACTTATGCATTTTGTTGCCTATATTGTTATAATTGCTTCCAATGTTTCCTCGTCTGTAAGTCGCTTTGGATAAAAACGTCTGCTAAATGACTAAATGTAAATTTTATGAAATGTGTAATGTCATGTGTAATGTGTAATGTGTACTGTGTGGCCTTGAAATTTTAGCATGTCTACGTAATCATGAATAAATGCTTCTTGAGACACACAGTGTTGCTTCTTTGCATGCATCAAATTAATTGTTTCTGGCTATATGCATCCATGCATTAGTTTGAGAGGGGTGGAAATGGGACACTTGGGTGAAACAAAACTGCCCCAAAAGTACCCCCCCACTTTAAATACAGTTTTTTCTAAGTCAATTTGGTACATTTCTCTGATCCGATTTGAAATTCTCAAAACTTCTTGTTCAATCCTTACATCCTTGTGTCACGTGTGCACATCAAACAAGCATTTTCTCATTTCTTTGAACAAGTTGCAAATGCTTTTGTACATCCATGCAAATGATTATGACAAAATTCTGTGCAGATTCCTACATTATCAATTGCTTATGTCATGTTGATCAAAATGCATTATAATGGGTCTCTGTAGAATAGTATAATCCCCACGACATTTAAGCACTAGTTTTACAATATACAGTAAGTATACTTTAAGTAAACGGTGGCATTTTATTTTACTCAATTTAGTGTTTTGCATTGCTATATTCTTTCCACATAGGACTGCAAGACAACTTCACTGTGTTGCAGACGGCCCCTTTTCACACCTAAACAGTCTTTTGACACTCTCTACAGGGATCTCATCCCTGAACAAGAGAGGGGGCAGATTGGAGATGACCTGCCAAAGTACGTGTTAGTTTGGGACAATGTCAGTTTCCATCGCTCCAACATCATCAGGAAATGGTTTGCGGCCCACAACAGGATGCTGGTGGAGTTCCTCTCACCCTACTCAACCCCGTTGAGGAATTTTTCTCAGCATGAAGATTAAAAGTATATGATGGCCAGCAGCATACACAGATGACCCTTCTGGCTGCCTTGGATGTAACGTGTGATGACATCACAGCTGATGCCTGCAGAGGCTGGATTAGACACTCTGAAAGATGATTTTCACGCTGTATCGCAAGAGAAGATATTTGTTGTGATGTGGATGAGAATCCGTTGCCCAAAAGACAGGAACGTCAGGAGGTGTAGGAAGACTGCACTGTAATTCCACTGCACTGCATGTACAGTTTTCCCTAAGGAGATTGTCTTATGTTCAGATTTCTACATTTGTTTGTGCTATGCAGTGCTGTCTTTTCCTGTCTGCATCACAATGACACTGTCTGTCAATAAATTATTGTACAAACAGTAAAAGCGTTAACGTGAATCATGTGCCGTCTCTTGCAATCAAACAATCAAAACCAGAAATGCACTTACTGTTTTGCAAATGACAAGGATGATTCGAGAAATGCTCCACTCATCACTCTCAGGTCACTCCGCTGCACACGTCTGATCACTTCTTTGTCACCCCCGACCTCACCGCTCCAGACAACGCAGATGTCTTACCGCTGGTCACTTTCCGGCGCTACCTACGGTCCCTCCCTCCTGCTTTTCCTCTGCTGTCTTGTCTGCACTCCCCCCCTCTGAGGAGCTCTCTCTTTTGAATACCAACAGTGCCACAGACATTCTGTGTTCCACGCTTACATCCTGCTTGGACAACATATGCCCTCTTACATCTGGACCAGCCCGTGCATTCCTGTCTGCCCCTGGTTATCGGATGTACCACGTGAGCATCGCACCAGCCTCCGGTCAGCTGAGAGAAAATGGCACAAGTCAAAAGACCATACTGACCTCTCTCTCTCTACTTTCTCCGTTGACGTTACCTCTGCAAAAACTGATTATAACCACTCGAAGATCAGCAACTCTCCTGACTCTCGCACACTCTTAAAAACCTTCTCTGCTCTCCTCTGTCCGCCTGCTCCCACACCTTCATCGGAGTTAACGGCTGATGATTTTGCATCGTTCTTCGTAAAGAAAACTACCGCCATCAACAGCCAATTTTCTACGCCACCATCACCCGCCTTTTCTCCTATGTCTGAAGATGATGTTTCCAAGGTCATTGGTTCCAACCACCCTACCACCTGCCCACTGGATCCCATCCCCACCCATCTCCTCCATGCCATCTCTCCAGCAGTTGTGCCTGGTCTGACCCGCATCATCAACTCTTTGCTCACCACTGGTACATTTCCCACTGCTTTCAAAGAGGCCTGCATCACACCGCTACTGAAGAAACTCACTCTCAACCTTACACTGCTAGAACACTACAGGCCGGTGTAGTGTGTGAAAATGCATATCTTCCGTCAAAATGTAGATGACTGATTTTAACCTCTTATTATTTTCTGTCTTCTTAAAAAAAATATTTTTTTACTTACCTCACTATTCTTAGCTTTGTATACTGTGCTAGGCTTTAATGGACTGGATTTAATTAACTTATGCATTTTGTTGCCTATATTGTTATAATTGCTTCCAATGTTTCCTCGTCTGTAAGTCGCTTTGGATAAAAACGTCTGCTAAATGACTAAATGTAAATTTTATGAAATGTGTAATGTCATGTGTAATGTGTAATGTGTAGTGTGTGGCCTTGAAATTTTAGCATGTCTACGTAATCATGAATAAATGCTTCTTCAGACACACAGTGTTGCTTCTTTGCATGCATCAAATGAATTGTTTCTGGCTATATGCATCCATGCATTAGTTTGAGAGGGGTGGAAATGGGACACTTGGGTGAAACAAAACTGCCCCAAAAGTACCCCCCCCACTGTAAATACAGTTTTTTCTAAGTCAATTTGGTACATTTCTCTGATCCGATTTGAAATTCTCAAAACTTCTTGTTCAATCCTTACATCCTTGTGTCACGTGTGCACATCAAACAAGCATTTTCTAATTTCTTTGAACAAGTTGCAAATGCTTTGGTACATCCATGCAAATGATTATTACAAAATTCTGTGCAGATTCCTACATTATCAATTGCTTATGTCATGTTGATCAAAATGAATTATAATGGGTCTCTGTAGAATAGTATAATCCCCACGACATTTAAGCACTAGTTTTACAATATACAGTAAGTATACTTTAAGTAAACGGTGGAATTTTATTTTACTCAATTTAGTGTTTTGCATTGCTATATTCTTTCCACATAGGACTGCAAGACAACTTCACTGTGTTGCAGACGGCCCCTTTTCACACCTAAACAGTCTTTTGACACTCTCTACAGGGATCTCATCCCTGAACAAGAGAGGGGGCAGATTGGAGATGACCTGCCAAAGTACGTGTTAGTTTGGGACAATGTCAGTTTCCATCGCTCTAACATCATCAGGCAATGGTTTGCGGCCCACAACAGGATGCTGGTGGAGTTCCTCTCACCCTACTCAACCCCGTTGAGGAATTTTTCTCAGCATGAAGATTAAAAGTATATGATCGCCAGCCGCATACACAGATGACCCTTCTGGCTGCCATGGATGTAACGTGTGATGACATCACAGCTGATGCCTGCAGAGGCTGGATTAGACACTCTGAAAGATGATTTTCACGCTGTATCGCAAGAGAAGATATTTGTTGTGATGTGGATGAGAATCCGCTGCCCAAAAGACAGGAAAGTCAGGAGGTGTAGGAAGACTGCACTGTAATTCCACTGCACTGCATGTACAGTTTTCCCAAAGGAGATTGTCTTATGTTCAGATTTCTACATTTGTTTGTGCTATGCAGTGCTGTCTTTTCCTGTCTGCATCACAATGACACTGTCTGTCAATAAATTATTGTACAAACAGTAAAAGCGTTAACGTGAATCATGTGCCGTCTCTTCCAATCAAACAATCAAAACCAGAAATGCACTTACTGTTTTTCAAATGACAAGGATGATTCGAGAAATGCTCCACTCATCACTCTCAGGTCACTCCGCTGCACACGTCTGATCACTTCTTTGTCACCCCCAACCTCACCGCTCCAGACAACGCAGATGTCTTACCGCTGGTCACTTTCCGGCGCTACCTACGGTCCCTCCCTCCTGCTTTTCCTCTGCTGTCTTGTCTGCACTCCCCCCCTCTGAGGAGCTCTCTCTTTTGAATACCAACAGTGCCACAGACACTCTGTGTTCCAAGCTTACATCCTGCTTGGACAACATATGCCCTCTTACATCTGGACCAGCCCGTGCATCCCTGTCTGCCCCCTGGTTATCGGATGTACCACGTGAGCATCGCACCAGCCTCCGGTCAGCTGAGAGAAAATGGCACAAGTCAAAAGACCATACTGACCTGTCTCTCTCTACCAGTCTCTTCTCTCTACTTTCTCCGTTGACGTCACCTCTGCAAAAACTGATTATAACCACTCGAAGATCAGCAACTCTCCTGACTCTCGCACACTCTTAAAAACCTTCTCTGCTCTCCTCTGTCCGCCTGCTCCCACACCTTCATCGGAGTTAACGGCTTATGATTTTGCATCGTTCTTCGTAAAGAAAACTACCGCCATCAACAGCCAATTTTCTACGCCACCATCACCCGCCTTTTCTCCTATGTCTGAAGATGATGTTTCCAAGGTCATTGGTTCCAACCACCCTACCACCTGCCCACTGGATCCCATCCCCACCCATCTCCTCCATGCCATCTCTCCAGCAGTTGTGCCTGGTCTGACCCGCATCATCAACTCTTTGCTCAACACTGGGACATTTCCCACTGCTTTCAAAGAGGCCTGCATCACACCGCTACTGAAGAAACTCACTCTCAACCTTACACTGCTAGAACACTACAGGCCAGTGTAGTGTGTGAAAATGCATATCTTCCGTCAAAATGTAGATGACTGATTTTAACCTCTTATTATTTTCTGTCTTCTTAAAAAAATATTTTTTTTACTTACCTCACTATTCTTAGCTTTGTATACTGTGCTAGGCTTTAATGGACTGGATTTAATTAACTTATGCATTTTGTTGCCTATATTGTTATAATTGCTTCCAATGTTTCCTCGTCTGTAAGTCGCTTTGGATAAAAACGTCTGCTAAATGACTAAATGTAAATTTTATGAAATGTGTAATGTCATGTGTAATGTGTAATGTGTAGTGTGTGGCCTTGAAATTTTAGCATGTCTACGTAATCATGAATAAATGCTTCTTGAGACACACAGTGTTGCTTCTTTGCATGCATCAAATGAATTGTTTCTGGCTATATGCATCCATGCATTAGTTTGAGAGGGGTGGAAATGGGACACTTGGGTGAAACAAAACTGCCCCAAAAGTACCCCCCCACTTTAAATACAGTTTTTTCTAAGTCAATTTGGTACATTTCTCTGATCCGATTTGAAATTCTCAAAACTTCTTGTTCAATCCTTACATCCTTGTGTCACGTGTGCACATCAAACAAGCATTTTCTCATTTCTTTGAACAAGTTGCAAATGCTTTGGTACATCCATGCAAATGATTATGACAAAATTCTGTGCAGATTCCTACATTATCAATTGCTTATGTCATGTTGATCAAAATGCATTATAATGGGTCTCTGTAGAATAGTATAATCCCCACGACATTTAAGCACTAGTTTTACAATATACAGTAAGTATACTTTAAGTAAACGGTGGCATTTTATTTTACTCAATTTAGTGTTTTGCATTGCTATATTCTTTCCACATAGGACTGCAAGACAACTTCACTGTGTTGCAGACGGCCCCTTTTCACACCTAAACAGTCTTTTGACACTCTCTACAGGGATCTCATCCCTGAACAAGAGAGGGGGCAGATTGGAGATGACCTGCCAAAGTACGTGTTAGTTTGGGACAATGTCAGTTTCCATCGCTCCAACATCATCAGGCAATGGTTTGCGGCCCACAACAGGATGCTGGTGGAGTTCCTCTCACCCTACTCAACCCCGTTGAGGAATGTTTCTCAGCATGAAGATTAAAAGTATATGATGGCCAGCCGCATACACAGATGACCCTTCTGGCTGCCTTGGATGTAACGTGTGATGACATCACAGCTGATGCCTGCAGAGGCTGGATTAGACACTCTGAAAGATGATTTTCACGCTGTATCGCAAGAGAAGATATTTGTTGTGATGTGGATGAGAATCCGTTGCCCAAAAGACAGGAACGTCAGGAGGTGTAGGAAGACTGCACTGTAATTCCACTGCACTGCATGTACAGTTTTCCCTAAGGAGATTGTCTTATGTTCAGATTTCTACATTTGTTTGTGCTATGCAGTGCTGTCTTTTCCTGTCTGCATCACAATGACACTGTCTGTCAATAAATTATTGTACAAACAGTAAAAGCGTTAACGTGAATCATGTGCCGTCTCTTGCAATCAAACAATCAAAACCAGAAATGCACTTACTGTTTTGCAAATGACAAGGATGATTCGAGAAATGCTCCACTCATCACTCTCAGGTCACTCCGCTGCACACGTCTGATCACTTCTTTGTCACCCCCGACCTCACCGCTCCAGACAACGCAGATGTCTTACCGCTGGTCACTTTCCGGCGCTACCTACGGTCCCTCCCTCCTGCTTTTCCTCTGCTGTCTTGTCTGCACTCCCCCCCTCTGAGGAGCTCTCTCTTTTGAATACCAACAGTGCCACAGACATTCTGTGTTCCACGCTTACATCCTGCTTGGACAACATATGCCCTCTTACATCTGGACCAGCCCGTGCATTCCTGTCTGCCCCCTGGTTATCGGATGTACCACGTGAGCATCGCACCAGCCTCCGGTCAGCTGAGAGAAAATGGCACAAGTCAAAAGACCATACTTACCTCTCTCTCTCTACTTTCTCCGTTGACGTCACCTCTGCAAAAACTGATTATAACCACTCGAAGATCAGCAACTCTCCTGACTCTCGCACACTCTTAAAAACCTTCTCTGCTCTCCTCTGTCCGCCTGCTCCCACACCTTCATCGGAGTTAACGGCTGATGATTTTGCATCGTTCTTCGTAAAGAAAACTACCGCCATCAACAGCCAATTTTCTACGCCACCATCACCCGCCTTTTCTCCTATGTCTGAAGATGATGTTTCCAAGGTCATTGGTTCCAACCACCCTACCACCTGCCCACTGGATCCCATCCCCACCCATCTCCTCCATGCCATCTCTCCAGCAGTTGTGCCTGGTCTGACCCCATCATCAACTCTTTGCTCACCACTGGGACATTTCCCACTGCTTTCAAAGAGACCTGCATCACACCGCTACTGAAGAAACTCACTCTCAACCTTACACTGCTAGAACACTACAGGCCGGTGTAGTGTGTGAAAATGCATATCTTCCGTCAAAATGTAGATGACTGATTTTAACCTCTTTTTATTTTCTGTCTTCTTAAAAAATTATTTTTTTACTTACCTCACTATTCTTAGCTTTGTATACTGTGCTAGGCTTTAATGGACTGGATTTAATTATCTTATGCATTTTGTTGCCTATATTGTTATAATTGCTTCCAATGTTTCCTCGTCTGTAAGTCGCTTTGGATAAAAACGTCTGCTAAATGACTAAATGTAAATTTTATGAAATGTGTAGTGTCATGTGTAATGTGTAATGTGTAGTGTGTGGCCTTGAAATTTTAGCATGTCTACGTAATCATGAATAAATGCTTCTTCAGACACACAGTGTTGCTTCTTTGCATGCATCAAATGAATTGTTTCTGGCTATATGCATCCATGCATTAGTTTGAGAGGGGTGGAAATGGGACACTTGGGTGAAACAAAACTGCCCCAAAAGTACCCCCCCCACTGTAAATACAGTTTTTTCTAAGTCAATTTGGTACATTTCTCTGATCCGATTTGAAATTCTCAAAACTTCTTGTTCAATCCTTAAATCCTTGTGTCACGTGTGCACATCAAACAAGCATTTTCTAATTTCTTTGAACAAGTTGCAAATGCTTTGGTACATCCATGCAAATGATTATGACAAAATTCTGTGCAGATTCCTACATTATCAATTGCTAATGTTGATCAAAATGCATTATAATGGGTCTCTGTAGAATAGTATAATCCCCACGACATTTAAGCACTAGTTTTACAATATACAGTAAGTATACTTTAAGTAAACGGTGGCATTTTATTTTACTCAATTTAGTGTTTTGCATTGCTATATTCTTTCCACATAGGACTGCAAGACAACTTCACTGTGTTGCAGACGGCCCCTTTTCACACCTAAACAGTCTTTTGACACTCTCTACAGGGATCTCATCCCTGAACAAGAGAGGGGGCAGATTGGAGATGACCTGCCAAAGTACGTGTTAGTTTGGGACAATGTCAGTTTCCATCGCTCCAACATCATCAGGCAATGGTTTGCGGCCCACAACAGGATGCTGGTGGAGTTCCTCTCACCCTACTCAACCCCGTTGAGGAATTTTTCTCAGCATGAAGATTAAAAGTATATGATGGCCAGCCGCATACACAGATGACCCTTCTGGCTGCCATGGATGTAACGTGTGATGACATCACAGCTGATGCCTGCAGAGGCTGGATTAGCCACTCTGAAAGATGATTTTCACGCTGTATCGCAAGAGAAGATATTTGTTGTGATGTGGATGAGAATCCGTTGCCCAAAAGACAGGAACGTCAGGAGGTGTAGGACGACTGCACTGTAATTCCACTGCACTGCATGTACAGTTTTCCCAAAGGAGATGGTCTTATGTTCAGATTTCTACAGTTGTTTGTGCTATGCAGTGCTGTCTTTTCCTGTCTGCATCACAATGACACTGTCTGTCAATAAATTATTGTACAAACAGTAAAAGCGTTAACGTGAATCATGTGCCGTCTCTTGCAATCTAACATTCAAAACCAGAAATGCACTTACTGTTTTGCAAATGACAAGGATGATTCGAGAAATGCTCCACTCATCACTCTCAGGTCACTCCGCTGCACACGTCTGATCACTTCTTTGTCACCCCCGACCTCACCGCTCCAGACAACGCAGATGTCTTACCGCTGGTCACTTTCCGGCGCTACCTACGGTCCCTCCCTCCTGCTTTTCCTCTGCTGTCTTGTCTGCACTCCCCCCCTCTGAGGAGCTCTCTCTTTTGAATACCAACAGTGCCACAGACACTCTGTGTTCCACGCTTACATCCTGCTTGGACAACATATGCCCTCTTACATCTGGACCAGCCCGTGCATCCCTGTCTGCCCCCTGGTTATCGGATGTACCACGTGAGCATCGCACCAGCCTCCGGTCAGCTGAGAGAAAAGGGCACAAGTCAAAAGACCATACTGACCTCTCTCTCCCACACCTTCATCGGAGTTAACGGCTGATGATTTTGCATCGTTCTTCGTAAAGAAAACTACCGCCATCAACAGCCAATTTTCTACGCCACCATCACCCGCCTTTTCTCCTATGTCTGAAGATGATGTTTCCAAGGTCATTGGTTCCAACCACCCTACCACCTGCCCACTGGATCCCATCCCCACCCATCTCCTCCATGCCATCTCTTCAGCAGTTGTGCCTGGTCTGACCCGCATCATCAACTCTTTGCTCACCACTGGGACATTTCCCACTGCTTTCAAAGAGGCCTGCATCACACCGCTACTGAAGAAACTCACTCTCAACCTCACACTGCTAGAACACTAAAGGCCGGTGTAGTGTGTGAAAATGCATATCTTCCGTCAAAATGTAGATGACTGATTTTAACCTCTTATTATTTTCTGTCTTCTTAAAAAATTATTTTTTTACTTACCTCACCATTCTTAGCTTTATATACTGTGCTAGGCTTTAATGGACTGGATTTAATTAACTTATGCATTTTGTTGCCTATATTGTTATAATTGCTTCCAATGTTTCCTCGTCTGTAAGTCGCTTTGGATAAAAACTTTTGCTAAATGACTAAATGTAAATTTTATGAAATGTGTAATGTCATGTGTAATGTGTAATGTGTAATGTGTAGTGTGTGGCCTTGAAATTTTAGCATGTCTACGTAATCATGAATAAATGCTTCTTGAGACACACAGTGTTGCTTCTTTGCATGCATCAAATTAATTGTTTCTGGCTATATGCATCCATGCATTAGTTTGAGAGGGGTGGAAATGGGACACTTGGGTGAAACAAAACTGCCCCAAAAGTACCCCCCCCCACTTTAAATACAGTTTTTTCTAAGTCAATTTGGTACATTTCTCTGATCCGATTTGAAATTCTCAAAACTTCTTGTTCAATCCTTACATCCTTGTGTCACGTGTGCACATCAAACAAGCATTTTCTCATTTCTTTGAACAAGTTGCAAATGCTTTGGTACATCCATGCAAATGATTATGACAAAATTCTGTGCAGATTCCTACATTATCAATTGCTTATGTCATGTTGATCAAAATGGATTATAATGGGTCTCTGTAGAATAGTATAATCCCCACGACATTTAAGCACTAGTTTTACAATATACAGTAAGTATACTTTAAGTAAACAGTGGCATTTTATTTTACTCAATTTAGTGTTTTGCATTGCTATATTCTTTCCACATAGGACTGCAAGACAACTTCACTGTGTTGCAGACGGCCCCTTTTCACACCTAAACAGTCTTTTGACACTCTCTACAGGGATCTCATCCCTGAACAAGAGAGGGGGCAGATTGGAGATGACCTGCCAAAGTACGTGTTGGTTTGGGACAATGTCAGTTTCCATCACTCCAACATCATCAGGCAATGGTTTGCGGCCCACAACAGGATGCTGGTGGAGTTCCTCTCAGCCTACTCAACCCCGTTGAGGAATTTTTCTCAGCATGAAGATTAAAAGTATATGATGGCCAGCCGCATACACAGATGACCCTTCTGGCTGCCATGGATGTAACGTGTGATGACATCACAGCTGATGCCTGCAGAGGCTGGATTAGACACTCTGAAAGATGATTTTCACGCTGTATCGCAAGAGAAGATATTTGTTGTGATGTGGATGAGAATCCGTTGCCCAAAAGACAGGAACGTCAGGAGGTGTAGGAAGACTGCACTGTAATTCCACTGCACTGCATGTACAGTTTTCCCTAAGGAGATTGTCTTATGTTCAGATTTCTACATTTGTTTGTGCTATGCAGTGCTGTCTTTTCCTGTCTGCATCACAATGACACTGTCTGTCAATAAATTATTGTAAAAACAGTAAAAGCGTAAATGTGACTCATGTGCCGTCTCTTGCAATCAAACAATCAAAACCAGAAATGCACTTACTGTTTTGCAAATGACAAGGATGATTCGAGAAATGCTCCACTCATCACTCTCAGTTCACTCCGCTGCACACGTCTGATCACTTCTTTATCACCCCCGAACTCACCGCTCCAGACAATGCAGATGTCTTACCGCTGGTCACTTTCCGGCGCTACCTACGGTCCCTCCCTCCTGCTTTTCCTCTGCTGTCTTGTCTGCACTCCCCCCCACTGAGGAGCTCTCTCTTTTGAATACCAACAGTGCCACAGACACTCTGTGTTCCACGCTTACATCCTGCTTGGACAACATATGCCCTCTTACATCTGGACCAGCCCGTGCATCCCTGTCTGCCCCCTGGTTATCGGATGTACCACGTGAGCATCGCACCAGCCTCCGGTCAGCTGAGAGAAAATGGCACAAGTCAAAAGACCATACTGACCTCTCTCTCTCTACCAGTCTCTTCTCTCTTTTTTCTCCGTTGACGTCAATTCTGCAAAAACTGATTATAACCACTCGAAGATCAGCAACTCTCCTGACTCTCGCACACTCTTAAAAACCTTCTCTGCTCTCCTCTGTCCGCCTGCTCCCACACCTTCATCGGAGTTAACGGCTGATAATTTTGCATCGTTCTTCGTAAAGAAAACTACCGCCATCAACAGCCAATTTTCTACGCCACCATCACCCGCCTTTTCTCCTATGTCTGAAGATGATGTTTCCAAGGTCATTGGTTCCAACCACCCTACCACCTGCCCACTGGATCCCATCCACACCCATCTCCTCCATGCCATCTCTCTAGCAGTTGTGCCTGGTCTGACCCGCATCATCAACTCTTTGCTCACCACTGAGACATTCCCCACTGCTTTCAAAGAGGCCTGCATCACACCGCTACTGAAGAAACTCACTCTCAACCTTACCCTGCTAGAACACTACAGGCCGGTGTAGTGTGTGAAAATGCATATCTTCCGTCAAAATGTAGATGACTGATTTTAACCTCTTATTATTTTCTGTCTTCTTAAAAAATTATTTTTTACTTACCTCACTATTCTTAGCTTTGTATACTGTGCTAGGCTTTAATGGACTGGATTTAATTAACTTATGCATTTTGTTGCCTATATTGTTATAATTGCTTCCAATGTTTCCTCGTCTGTAAGTCGCTTTGGATAAAAACGTCTGCTTAATGACTAAATGTAAATTTTATGAAATGTGTAATGTCATGTGTAATGTGTAATGTGTAGTGTGTAATGTGTAGTGTGTGGCCTTGAAATTTTAGCATGTCTACGTAATCATGAATAAATGCTTCTTGAGACACACAGTGTTGCTTCTTTGCATGCATCAAATGAATTGTTTCTGGCTATATGCATCCATGCATTAGTTTGAGAGGGGTGGAAATGGGACACTTGGGTGAAACAAAACTGCCCCAAAAGTACCCCCCCCCCCACTTTAAATACAGTTTTTTCTAAGTCAATTTGGTACATTTCTCTGATCCGATTTGAAATTCTCAAAACTTCTTGTTCAATCCTTACATCCTTGTGTCACGTGTGCACATCAAACAAGCATTTTCTCATTTCTTTGAACAAGTTGCAAATGCTTTGGTACATCCATGCAAATGATTATGACAAAATTCTGTGCATATTCCTACATTATCAATTGCTTATGTCATGTTGATCAAAATGCATTATAATGGGTCTCTGTAGAATAGTATAATCCCCACGACATTTAAGCACTAGTTTTACAATATACAGTAAGTATACTTTAAGTAAACGGTGGCATTTTATTTTACTCAATTTAGTGTTTTGCATTGCTATATTCTTTCCACATAGGACTGCAAGACAACTTCACTGTGTTGCAGACGGCCCCTTTTCACACCTAAACAGTCTTTTGACACTCTCTACAGGGATCTCATCCCTGAACAAGAGAGGGGGCAGATTGGAGATGACCTGCCAAAGTACGTGTTAGTTTGGGACAATGTCAGTTTCCATCGCTCCAACATCATCAGGCAATGGTTTGCGACCCACAACAGGATGCTGGTGGAGTTCCTCTCACCCTACTCAACCCCGTTGAGGAATTTTTCTCAGCATGAAGATTAAAAGTATATGATGGCCAGCCGCATACACAGATGACCCTTCTGGCTGCCATGGATGTAACGTGTGATGACATCACAGCTGATGCCTGCAGAGGCTGGATTAGCCACTCTGAAAGATGATTTTCACGCTGTATCGCAAGAGAAGATATTTGTTGTGATGTGGATGAGAATCCGTTGCCCAAAAGACAGGAACGTCAGGAGGTGTAGGAAGACTGCACTGTAATTCCACTGCACTGCATGTACAGTTTTCCCTAAGGAGATTGTCTTATGTTCAGATTTCTACATTTGTTTGTGCTATGCAGTGCTGTCTTTTCCTGTCTGCATCACAATGACACTGTCTGTCAAGAAATTATTGTACAAACAGTAAAAGCGTTAACGTGAATCATGTGCCGTCTCTTGCAATCAAACAATCAAAACCAGAAATGCACTTACTGTTCTGCAAATGACAAGGATGATTCGAGAAATGCTCCACTCATCACTCTCAGGTCACTCCGCTGCACACGTCTGATCACTTCTTGGTCACCCCCGACCTCACCGCTCCAGACAACGCAGATGTCTTACCGCTGGTCACTTTCCGGCGCTACCTACGGTCCCTCCCTCCTGCTTTTCCTCTGCTGTCTTGTCTGCACCCCCCCCTCTGAGGAGCTCTCTCTTTTGAATACCAACAGTGCCACAGACACTCTGTGTTCCACGCTTACATCCTGCTTGGACAACATATGCCCTCTTACATCTGGACCAGCCCGTGCATCCCTGTCTGCCCCCTGGTTATCGGATGTACCACGTGAGCATCGCACCAGCCTCCGGTCAGCTGAGAGAAAATGGCACAAGTCAAAAGACCATACTGACCTCTCTCTCTCTACTTTCTCCGTTGACGTCACCTCTGCAAAAACTGATTATAACCACTCGAAGATCAGCAACTCTCCTGACTCTCGCACACTCTTAAAAACCTTCTCTGCTCTCTTCTGTCCGCCTGCTCCCACACCTTCATCGGAGTTAACGGCTGATGATTTTGCATCGTTCTTCGTAAAGAAAACTACCGCCATCAACAGCCAATTTTCTACGCCACCATCACCCGCCTTTTCTCCTATGTCTGAAGATGATGTTTCCAAGGTCATTGGTTCCAACCAGCCTACCACCTGCCCACTGGATCCCATCCCCACCCATCTCCTCCATGCCATCTCTCCAGCAGTTGTGCCTGGTCTGACCCGCATCATCAACTCTTTGCTCACCACTGGGACATTTCCCACTGCTTTCAAAGAGGCCTGCATCACACCGCTACTGAAGAAACTCACTCTCAACCTTACACTGCTAGAACACTACAGGCCGGTGTAGTGTGTGAAAATGCATATCTTCCGTCAAAATGTAGATGACTGATTTTAACCTCTTATTATTTTCTGTCTTCTTAAAAAATTATTTTTTTACTTACCTCACTATTCTTAGCTTTGTATACTGTGCTAGGCTTTAATGGACTGGATTTAATTAACTTATGCATTTTGTTGCCTATATTGTTATAATTGCTTCCAATGTTTCCTCGTCTGTAAGTCGCTTTGGATAAAAACGTCTGCTAAATGACTAAATGTAAATTTTATGAAATGTGTAATGTCATGTGTAATGTGTAATGTGTAGTGTGTGGCCTTGAAATTTTAGCATGTCTACGTAATCATGAATAAATGCTTCTTCAGACACACAGTGTTGCTTCTTTGCATGCATCAAATGAATTGTTTCTGGCTATATGCATCCATGCATTAGTTTGAGAGGGGTGGAAATGGGATACTTGGGTGAAACAAAACTGCCCCAAAAGTACCCCCCCCCCACTGTAAATACAGTTTTTTCTAAGTCAATTTGGTACATTTCTCTGATCCGATTTGAAATTCTCAAAACTTCTTGTTCAATCCTTACATCCTTGTGTCACGTGTGCACATCAAACAAGCATTTTCTAATTTCTTTGAACAAGTTGCAAATGCTTTGGTACATCCATGCAAATGATTATGACAAAATTCTGTGCAGATTCCTACATTATCAATTGCTTATGTCATGTTGATCAAAATGAATTATAATGGGTCTCTGTAGAATAGTATAATCCCCACGACATTTAAGCACTAGTTTTACAATATACAGTAAGTATACTTTAAGTAAACGGTGGCATTTTATTTTACTCAATTTAGGGTTTTGCATTGCTATATTCTTTCCACATAGGACTGCAAGACAACTTCACTGTGTTGCAGACGGCCCCTTTTTACACCTAAACAGTCTCTACAGGGATCTCATCCCTGAACAAGAGAGGGGGCACATTGGAGATGACCTGCCAAAGTACGTGTTAGTTTGGGACAATGTCAGTTTCCATCGCTCCAACATCATCAGGCAATGGTTTGCGGCCCACAACAGGATGCTGGTGGAGTTCCTCTCACCCTACTCAACCCCGTTGAGGAATTTTTCTCAGCATGAAGATTAAAAGTATATGATGGCCATTCGCATACACAGATGACCCTTCTGGCTGCCATGGATGTAACGTGTGATGACATCACAGCTGATGCCTGCAGAGGCTGGATTAGACACTCTGAAAGATGATTTTCACGCTGTATCGCAAGAGAAGATATTTGTTGTGATGTGGATGAGAATCCGTTGCCCAAAAGACAGGAACGTCAGGAGGTGTAGGAAGACTGCACTGTAATTCCACTGCACTGCATGTACAGTTTTCCCTAAGGAGATTGTCTTATGTTCAGATTTCTACATTTGTTTGTGCTATGCAGTGCTGTCTTTTCCTGTCTGCATCACAATGACACTGTCTGTCAATAAATTATTGTACAAACAGTAAAAGCGTTAACGTGAATCATGTGCCGTCTCTTGCAATCAAACAATCAAAACCAGAAATGCACTTACTGTTTTGCAAATGACAAGGATGATTCGAGAAATGCTCCACTCATCACTCTCAGGTCACTCCGCTGCACACGTCTGATCACTTCTTTGTCACCCCCGACCTCACCGCTCCAGACAACGCAGATGTCTTACCGCTGGTCACTTTCCGGCGCTACCTACGGTCCCTCCCTCCTGCTTTTCCTCTGCTGTCTTGTCTGCACTCCCCCCTCTGAGGAGCTCTCTCTTTTGAATACCAACAGTGCCACAGACACTCTGTGTTCCACGCTTACATCCTGCTTGGACAACATATGCCCTCTTACATCTGGACCAGCCCGTGCATCCCTGTCTGCCCCCTGGTTATCGGATGTACCACGTGAGCATCGCACCAGCCTCCGGTCAGCTGAGAGAAAATGGCACAAGTCAAAAGACCATACTGACCTCTCTCTCTCTACTTTCTCCGTTGACGTCACCTCTGCAAAAACTGATTATAACCACTCGAAGATCAGCAACTCTCCTGACTCTCGAACACTCTTAAAAACATTCTCTGCTCTCCTCTGTCCGCCTGCTCCCACACCTTCTTCGGAGTTAACGGCTGATGATTTTGCATCGTTCTTCGTAAAGAAAACTACCGCCATCAACAGCCAATTTTCTACGCCACCATCACCCGCCTTTTCTCCTATGTCTGAAGATGATGTTTCCAAGGTCATTGGTTCCAACCACCCTACCACCTGCCCACTGGATCCCATCCCCACCCATCTCCTCCATGCCATCTCTCCAGCAGTTGTGCCTGGTCTGACCCGCATCATCAACTCTTTGCTCACCACTGGGACATTTCCCACTGCTTTCAAAGAGGCCTGCATCACACCGCTACTGAAGAAACTCACTCTCAACCTTACACTGCTAGAACACTACAGGCCGGTGTAGTGTGTGAAAATGCATATCTTCCGTCAAAATGTAGATGACTGATTTTAACCTCTTATTATTTTCTGTCTTCTTAAAAAAGTATTATTTTACTTACCTCACTATTCTTAGCTTTGTATACTGTGCTAGGCTTTAATGGACTGGATTTAATTAACTTATGCATTTTGTTGCCTATATTTGTTATAATTGCTTCCAATGTTTCCTCGTCTGTAAGTCGCTTTGGATAAAAACGTCTGCTAAATGACTAAATGTAAATTTTATGAAATGTGTAATGTCATGTGTAATGTGTAATGTGTAGTGTGTGGCCTTGAAATTTTAGCATGTCTACATAATCATGAATAAATGCTTCTTGAGACACACAGTGTTGCTTCTTTGCATGCATCAAATGAATTGTTTCTGGCTATATGCATCCATGCATTAGTTTGAGAGGGGTGGAAATGGGACACTTGGGTGAAACAAAACTGCCCCAAAAGTACCCCCCCCACTTTAAATAGAGTTTATTCTAAGTCAATTTGGTACATTTCTCTGATCCGATTTGAAATTCTCAAAACTTCTTGTTCAATCCTTACATCATTGTGTCACGTGTGCACATCAAACAAGCATTTTCTCATTTCTTTGAACAAGTTGCAAATGCTTTGGTTCATCCATGCAAATGATTATGACAAAATTCTGTGCAGATTCCTACATTATCAATTGCTTATGTCATGTTGATCAAAATGCATTATAATGGGTCTCTGTAGAATAGTATAATCCCCACGACATTTAAGCACTAGTTTTACAATATACAGTAAGTATACTTTAAGTAAACGGTGGCATTTTATTTTACTCAATTTAGTGTTTTGCATTGCTATATTCTTTCCACATAGGACTGCAAGACAACTTCACTGTGTTGCAGACGGCCCCTTTTCACACCTAAACAGTCTTTTGACACTCTCTACAGGGATCTCATCCCTGAACAGGAGAGGGGGCAGATTGGAGATGACCTGCCAAAGTACGTGTTAGTTTGGGACAATGTCAGTTTCCATCGCTCCAACATCATCAGGCAATGGTTTGCGGCCCACAACAGGATGCTGGTGGAGTTCCTCTCACCCTACTCAACCCCGTTGAGGAATTTTTCTCAGCATGAAGATTAAAAGTATATGATGGCCAGCCGCATACACAGATGACCCTTCTGGCTGCCTTGGATGTAACGTGTGATGACATCACAGCTGATACCTGCAGAGGCTGGATTAAGACACTCTGAAAGATGATTTTCACGCTGTATCGCAAGAGAAGATATTTGTTGTGATGTGGATGAGAATCCGTTGCCCAAAAGACTGGAACGTCAGGAGGTGTAGGAAGACTGCACTGTAATTCCACTGCACTGCATGTACAGTTTTCCCTAAGGAGATTGTCTTATGTTCAGATTTCTACATTTGTTTGTGCTATGCAGTGCTGTCTTTTCCTGTCTGCATCACAATGACACTGTCTGTCAATAAATTATTGTACAAACAGTAAAAGCGTTAACGTGAATCATGTGCCGTCTCTTGCAATCAAACAATCAAAACCAGAAATGCACTTACTGTTTTGCAAATGACAAGGATGATTCGAGAAATGCTCCACTCATCACTCTCAGGTTACTCCGCTGCACACGTCTGATCACTTCTTTGTCACCCCCGACCTCACCGCTCCAGACAACGCAGATGTCTTACCGCTGGTCACTTTCCGGCGCTACCTACGGTCCCTCCCTCCTGCTTTTCCTCTGCTGTCTTGTCTGCACTCCCCCCTCTGAGGAGCTCTCTCTTTTGAATACCAACAGTGCCACAGACACTCTGTGTTCCACTCTTACATCCTGCTTGGACAACATATGCCCTCTTGCATCTGGACCAGCCCGTGCATCCCTGTCTGCCCCCTGGTTATCGGATGTACCACGTGAGCATCGCACCAGCCTCCGGTCAGCTGAGAGAAAATGGCACAAGTCAAAAGACCATACTGACCTCTCTCTCTCTACCAGTCTCTTCTCTCTACTTTCTCCGTTGACGTCACCTCTGCAAAAACTGATTATAACCACTCGAAGATCAGCAACTCTCCTGACTCTCGCACACTCTTAAAAACCTTCTCTGCTCTCCTCTGTCCGCCTGCTCCCACACCTTCATCGGAGTTAACGGCTGATGATTTTGCATCGTTCTTCGTAAAGAAAACTACCGCCATCAACAGCCAATTTTCTACGCCACCATCACCCGCCTTTTCTCCTATGTCTGAAGATGATGTTTCCAAGGTCATTGGTTCCAACCACCCTACCACCTGCCCACTGGATCCCATCCCCACCCATCTCCTCCATGCCATCTCTCCAGCAGTTGTGCCTGGTCTGACCCGCATCATCAACTCTTTGCTCACCACTGGGACATTTCCCACTGCTTTCAAAGAGGCCTGCATCACACCGCTACTGAAGAAACTCACTCTCAACCTTACACTGCTAGAACACTACAGGCCGGTGTAGTGTGTGAAAATGCATATCTTCCGTCAAAATGTAGATGACTGATTTTAACCTCTTATTATTTTCTGTCTTCTTAAAAAAATATTTTTTTTACTTACCTCACTATTCTTAGCTTTGTATACTGTGCTAGGCTTTAATGGACTGGATTTAATTAACTTATGCATTTTGTTGCCTATATTGTTATAATTGCTTCCAATGTTTCCTCGTCTGTAAGTCGCTTTGGATAAAAACGTCTGCTAAATGACTAAATGTAAATTTTATGAAATGTGTAATGTCATGTGTAATGTGTAATGTGTACTGTGTGGCCTTGAAATTTTAGCATGTCTACGTAATCATGAATAAATGCTTCTTGAGACACACAGTGTTGCTTCTTTGCATGCATCAAATTAATTGTTTCTGGCTATATGCATCCATGCATTAGTTTGAGAGGGGTGGAAATGGGACACTTGGGTGAAACAAAACTGCCCCAAAAGTACCCCCCCACTTTAAATACAGTTTTTTCTAAGTCAATTTGGTACATTTCTCTGATCCGATTTGAAATTCTCAAAACTTCTTGTTCAATCCTTACATCCTTGTGTCACGTGTGCACATCAAACAAGCATTTTCTCATTTCTTTGAACAAGTTGCAAATGCTTTGGTACATCCATGCAAATGATTATGACAAATTCTGTGCAGATTCCTACATTATCAATTGCTTATGTCATGTTGATCAAAATGCATTATAATGGGTCTCTCTAGAATAGTATAATCCCCACGACATTTAAGCACTAGTTTTACAATATACAGTAAGTATACTTTAAGTAAACGGTGGCATTTTATTTTACTCAATTTAGTGTTTTGCATTGCTATATTCTTTCCACATAGGACTGCAAGACAACTTCACTGTGTTGCAGACGGCCCCTTTTCACACCTAAACAGTCTTTTGACACTCCCTACAGGGATCTCATCCCTGAACAAGAGAGGGGGCAGATTGGAGATGACCTGCCAAAGTACGTGTTAGTTTGGGACAATGTCAGTTTCCATCGCTCCAACATCATCAGGCAATGGTTTGCGGCCCACAACAGGATGCTGGTGGAGTTCCTCTCACCCTACTCAACCACGTTGAGGAATTTTTCTCAGCATGAAGATTAAAAGTATATGATCGCCAGCCGCATACACAGATGACCCTTCTGGCTGCCATGGATGTAACGTGTGATGACATCACAGCTGATGCCTGCAGAGGTTGGATTAGACACTCTGAAAGATGATTTTCACGCTGTATCGCAAGAGAAGATATTTGTTGCGATGTGGATGAGAATCCGTTGCCCAAAAGACAGGAACGTCAGGAGGTGTAGGAAGACTGCACTGTAATTCCACTGCACTGCATGTACAGTTTTCCCAAAGGAGATTGTCTTATGTTCAGATTTCTACATTTGTTTGTGCTATGCAGTGCTGTCTTTTCCTGTCTGCATCACATTGACACTGTCTGTCAATAAATTATTGTACAAACAGTAAAAGCGTTAACGTGAATCATGTGCCGTCTCTCAATCAAACAATCAAAACCAGAAATGCACTTACTGTTTTGCAAATGACAAGGATGATTCGAGAAATGCTCCACTCATCACTCTCAGGTCACTCCGCTGCACACGTCTGATCACTTCTTTGTCACCCCCGACCTCACCGCTCCAGACAACGCAGCTGTCTTACCGCTGGTCACTTTCCGGCGCTACCTACGGTCCCTCCCTCCTGCTTTTCCTCTGCTGTCTTGTCTGCACTCCCCCCCTCTGAGGAGCTCTCTCTTTTGAAAACCAACAGTGCCACAGACACTCTGTGTTCCACGCTTACATCCTGCTTGGACAACATATGCCCTCTTACATCTGGACCAGCCCGTGCATCCCTGTCTGCCCCCTGGTTATCGGATGTACCACGTGAGCATCGCACCAGCCTCCGGTCAGCTGAGAGAAAATGGCACAAAAGACCATACTGACCTCTCTCTCTCTACTTTCTCCGTTGACGTCACCTCTGCAAAAACTGATTATAACCACTCGAAGATCAGCAACTCTCCTGACTCTCGCACACTCTTAAAAACCTTCTCTGCTCTCCTCTGTCCGCCTGCTCCCACACCTTCATCGGAGTTAACGGCTGATGATTTTGCATCGTTCTTCGTAAAGAAAACTACCGCCATCAACAGCCAATTTTCTACGCCACCATCACCCGCCTTTTCTCCTATGTCTGAAGATGATGTTTCCAAGGTCATTGGTTCCAACCACCCTACCACCTGCCCACTGGATCCCATCCCCACCCATCTCCTCCATGCCATCTCTCCAGCAGTTGTGCCTGGTCTGACCCGCATCATCAACTCTTTGCTCACCACTGGGACATTTCCCACTGCTTTCAAAGAGGCCTGCATCACACCGCTACTGAAGAAACTCACTCTCAACCTTACACTGCTAGAACACTACAGGCCGGTGTACTGTGTGAAAATGCATATCTTCCGTCAAAATGTAGATGACGGATTTTAACCTCTTATTATTTTCTGTCTTCTTAAAAAATTATTTTTTTACTTACCTCACTATTCTTAGCTTTGTATACTGTGCTAGGCTTTAATGGACTGGATTTAATTAACTTATGCATTTTGTTGCCTATATTGTTATAATTGCTTCCAATGTTTCCTCGTCTGTAAGTCGCTTTGGATAAAAACGTCTGCTAAATGACTAAATGTAAATTTTATGAAATGTGTAATGTCATGTGTAATGTGTAATGTGTAGTGTGTGGCCTTGAAATTTTAGCATGTCTACGTAATCATGAATAAATGCTTCTTGAGACACACAGTGTTGCTTCTTTGCATGCATCAAATTAATTGTTTCTGGCTATATGCATCCATGCATTAGTTTGAGAGGGGTGGAAATGGGACACTTGGGTGAAACAAAACTGCCAAGTCAAGTCAAGTCAGCTTTATTTATATAGCGCTTTTTACAATTTTCATTGTTACAAAGCAGCTGTACAAGAAAAAAATGACTATAAGTAAAACATAAAAGGTTATGGAATTCAAAACACAGGTCAAATATCAGACACACAATAAATTCCTATATGCAGTGTTAATTAAATAAGACAACCAAATTCTAGCAGCCCCCCCGGCCAGGCAAAACAGTGCAAAACAGTATGCAAACGGTGGCGAGGAACCCAAAACTCCATTGGAGGAGAAAAAAAACCTCGGAGGGAAACCAGGCCTAACCAGGGGATTCCAGTTCCCCTCTGGCAAAAACTGCAGCCTCTGCACAAGCTCAACAGTGCTTGCACAACAAGGCGAAAATAAAAAAATTAGATTTAAAATTATCATTAATAATCTAATAGTGGCTGAAGTTTTGTAGGGACGTCACTTCCTTCGTCCAGCATTTGCCCAAAAAGTACCCCCCCCCACTTTAAATACAGTTTTTTCTAAGTCAATTTGGTACATTTCTCTGATCCGATTTGAAATTCTCAAAACTTCTTGTTCAATCCTTACATCCTTGTGTCACGTGTGCACATCAAACAAGCATTTTCTCATTTCTTTGAACAAGTTGCAAATGCTTTGGTACATCCATGCAAATGATTATGACAAAATTCTGTGCAGATTCCTACATTATCAATTGCTTATGTCATGTTGATCAAAATGCATTATAATGGGTCTCTGTAGAATAGTATAATCCCCACGACATTTAAGCACTAGTTTTACAATATACAGTAAGTATACTTTAAGTAAACGGTGGCATTTTATTTTACTCAATTTAGTGTTTTGCATTGCTATATTCTTTCCACATAGGACTGCAAGACAACTTCACTGTGTTGCAGACGGCCCCTTTTCACACCTAAACAGTCTTTTGACACTCTCTACAGGGATCACATCCCTGAACAAGAGAGGGGGCAGATTGGAGATGACCTGCCAAAGTACGTGTTAGTTTGGGACAATGTCAGTTTCCATCGCTCCAACATCATCAGGCAATGGTTTGCGGCCCACAACAGGATGCTGGTGGAGTTCCTCTCACCCTACTCAACCCCGTTGAGGAATTTTTCTCAGCATGAAGATTAAAAGTATATGATGGCCAGCCGCATACACAGATGACCCTTCTGGCTGCCATGGATGTAACGTGTGATGACATCACAGCTGATGCCTGCAGAGGCTGGATTAGACACTCTGAAAGATGATTTTCACGCTGTATCGCAAGAGAAGATATTTGTTGTGATGTGGATGAGAATCCGTTGCCCAAAAGACAGGAACGTCAGGAGGTGTAGGAAGACTGCACTGTAATTCCACTGCACTGCATGTACAGTTTTCCCAAAGGAGATTGTCTTATGTTCAGATTTCTACATTTGTTTGTGCTATGCAGTGCTGTCTTTTCCTGTCTGCATCACAATGACACTGTCTGTCAATAAATTATTGTACAAACAGTAAAAGCGTTAACGTGAATCATGTGCCGTCTCTTGCAATCAAACAATCAAAACCAGAAATGCACTTACTGTTTTGCAAATGACAAGGATGATTCGAGAAATGCTCCACTCATCACTCTCAGGTCACTCCGCTGCACACGTCTGATCACTTCTTTGTCACCCCCGACCTCACCGCTCCAGACAACGCAGCTGTCTTACCGCTGGTCACTTTCCGGCGCTACCTACGGTCCCTCCCTCCTGCATTTCCTCTGCTGTCTTGTCTGCACTCCCCCCCTCTGAGGAGCTCTCTCTTTTGAATACCAACAGTGCCACAGACACTCTGTGTTCCACGCTTACATCCTGCTTGGACAACATATGCCCTCTTACATCTGGACCAGCCCGTGCATCCCTGTCTGCCCCCTGGTTATCGGATGTACCACGTGAGCATCGCACCAGCCTCCGGTCAGCTGAGAGAAAATGGCACAAGTCAAAAGACCATACTGACCTCTCTCTCTCTACTTTCTCCGTTGACGTCACCTCTGCAAAAACTGATTATAACCACTCGAAGATCAGCAACTCTCCTGACTCTCGCACACTCTTAAAAACCTTCTCTGCTCTCCTCTGTCCGCCTGCTCCCACACCTTCATCGGAGTTAACGGCTGATGATTTTGCATCATTCTTCGTAAAGAAAACTACCGCCATCAACAGCCAATTTTCTACGCCACCATCACCCGCCTTTTCTCCTATGTCTGAAGATGATGTTTCCAAGGTCATTGGTTCCAACCACCCTACCACCTGCCCACTGGATCCCATCCCCACCCATCTCCTCTATGCCATCTCTCCAGCAGTTGTGCCTGGTCTGACCCGCATCATCAACTCTTTGCTCACCACTGGGACATTTCCCACTGCTTTCAAAGAGGCCTGCATCACACCGCTACTGAAGAAACTCACTCTCAACCTTACACTGCTAGAACACTACAGGCCGGTGTAGTGTGTGAAAATGCATATCTTCCGTCAAAATGTAGATGACTGATTTTAACCTCTTATTATTTTCTGTCTTCTTAAAAAATTATTTTTTTACTTACCTCACTATTCTTAGCTTTGTATACTGTGCTAGGCTTTAATGGACTGGATTTAATTAACTTATGCATTTTGTTGCCTATATTGTTATAATTGCTTCCAATGTTTCCTCGTCTGTAAGTCGCTTTGGATAAAAACGTCTGCTAAATGACTAAATGTAAATTTTATGAAATGTGTAATGTCATGTGTAATGTGTAGTGTGTGGCCTTGAAATTTTAGCATGTCTACGTAATCATGAATAAATGCTTCTTGAGACACACAGTGTTGCTTCTTTGCATGCATCAAATGAATTGTTTCTGGCTATATGCATCCATGCATTAGTTTGAGAGGGGTGGAAATGGGACACTTGGGTGAAACAAAACTGCCCCAAAAGTACCCCCCCCACTTTAAATACAGTTTTTTCTAAGTCAATTTGGTACATTTCTCAGATCCGATTTGAAATTCTCAAAACTTCTTGTTCAATCCTTACATCCTTGTGTCACGTGTGCACATCAAACAAGCATTTTCTCATTTCTTTGAACAAGTTGCAAATGCTTTGGTACATCCATGCAAATGATTATGACAAAATTCTGTGCAGATTCCTACATTATCAATTGCTTATGTCATGTTGATCAAAATGAATTATAATGGGTCTCTGTAGAATAGTATAATCCCCACGACATTTAAGCACTAGTTTTACAATATACAGTAAGTATACTTTAAGTAAACGGTGGCATTTTATTTTACTCAATTTAGTGTTTTGCATTGCTATATTCTTTCCACATAGGACTGCAAGACAACTTCACTGTGTTGCAGACGGCCCCTTTTCACACCTAAACAGTCTTTTGACACTCTCTACAGGGATCTCATCCCTGAACAAGAGAGGGGGCAGATTGGAGATGACCTGCCAAAGTACGTGTTAGTTTGGGACAATGTCAGTTTCCATCGCTCCAACATCATCAGGCAATGGGTTGCGGCCCACAACAGGATGCTGGTGGAGTTCCTCTCACCCTACTCAACCCCGTTGAGGAATTTTTCTCAGCATGAAGATTAAAAGTATATGATGGCCAGCCGCATACACAGATGACCCTTCTGGCTGCCATGGATTTAATGTGTGATGACATCACAGCTGATGCCTGCAGAGGCTGGATTAGCCACTCTGAAAGATGATTTTCACGCTGTATCGCAAGAGAAGATATTTGTTGTGATGTGGATGAGAATCCGTTGCCCAAAAGACAGGAACGTCAGGAGGTGTAGGAAGACTGCACTGTAATTCCACTGCACTGCATGTACAGTTTTCCCTAAGGAGATTGTCTTATGTTCAGATTTCTACATTTGTTTGTGCTATGCAGTGCTGTCTTTTCCTGTCTGCATCACAATGACACTGTCTGTCAAGAAATTATTGTACAAACAGTAAAAGCGTTAACGTGAATCATGTGCCGTCTCTTGCAATCAAACAATCAAAACCAGAAATGCACTTACTGTTCTGCAAATGACAAGGATGATTCGAGAAATGCTCCACTCATCACTCTCAGGTCACTCCGCTGCACACGTCTGATCACTTCTTTGTCACCCCCGACCTCACCGCTCCAGACAACGCAGATGTCTTACCGCTGGTCACTTTCCGGCGCTACCTACGGTCCCTCCCTCCTGCTTTTCCTCTGCTGTCTTGTCTGCACCCCCCCCTCTGAGGAGCTCTCTCTTTTGAATACCAACAGTGCCACAGACACTCTGTGTTCCACGCTTACATCCTGCTTGGACAACATATGCCCTCTTACATCTGGACCAGCCCGTGCATCCCTGTCTGCCCCCTGGTTATCGGATGTACCACGTGAGCATCGCACCAGCCTCCGGTCAGCTGAGAGAAAATGGCACAAGTCAAAAGACCATACTGACCTCTCTCTCTCTACCAGTCTCTTTTCTCTACTTTCTCCGTTGACGTCACCTCTGCAAAAACTGATTATAACCACTCGAAGATCAGCAACTCTCCTGACTCTCGCACACTCTTAAAAACCTTCTCTGCTCTCCTCTGTCCGCCTGCTCCCACACCTTCATCGGAGTTAACGGCTGATGATTTTGCATCGTTCTTCGTAAAGAAAACTACCGCCATCAACAGCCAATTTTCTACGCCACCATCACCCGCCTTTTCTCCTATGTCTGAAGATGATGTTTCCAAGGTCATTGGTTCCAACCACCCTACCACCTGCCCACTGGATCCCAGCCCCACCCATCTCCTCCATGCCATCTCTCCAGCAGTTGTGCCTGGTCTGACCCGCATCATCAACTCTTTGCTCACCACTGGGACATTTCCCACTGCTTTCAAAGAGGCCTGCGTCACACCGCTACTGAAGAAACTCACTCTCAACCTTACACTGCTAGAACACTACAGGCCGGTGTAGTGTGTGAAAATGCATATCTTCCGTCAAAATGTAGATGACTGATTTTAACCTCTTATTATTTTCTGTCTTCTTAAAAAATTATTTTTTTACTTACCTCACTATTCTTAGCTTTGTATACTGTGCTAGGCTTTAATGGACTGGATTTAATTAACTTATGCATTTTGTTGCCTATATTGTTATAATTGCTTCCAATGATTCCTCGTCTGTAAGTCGCTTTGGATAAAAACGTCTGCTAAATGACTAAATTTAATTTTTATGAAATGTGTAATGTCATGTGTAATGTGTAATGTGTAGTGTGTGGCCTTGAAATTTTAGCATGTCTACGTAATCATGAATAAATGCTTCTTGAGACACACAGTGTTGCTTCTTTGCATGCATCAAATGAATTGTTTCTGGCTATATGCATCCATGCATTAGTTTAAGAGGGGTGGAAATGGGACACTTGGGTGAAACAAAACTGCCCCAAAAGTACCCCCCCCACTTTAAATACAGTTTTTTCTAAGTCAATTTGGTACATTTCTCTGATCCGATTTGAAATTCTCAAAACTTCTTGTTCAATCCTTACATCCTTGTGTCACGTGTGCACATCAAACAAGCATTTTCTCATTTCTTTGAACAAGTTGCAAATGCTTTGGTACATCCATGCAAATGATTATGACAAAATTCTGTGCAGATTCCTACATTATCAATTGCTTATGTCATGTTGATCAAAATGCATTATAATGGGTCTCTGTAGAATAGTATAATCCCCACGACATTTAAGCACTAGTTTTACAATATACAGTAAGTATACTTTTAGTAAACGGTGGCATTTTATTTTACTCAATTTAGTGTTTTGCATTGCTATATTCTTTCCACATAGGACTGCAAGACAACTTCACTGTGTTGCAGACGGCCCCTTTTCACACCTAAACAGTCTTTTGACACTCTCTACAGGGATCTCATCCCTGAACAAGAGAGGGGGCGGATTGGAGATGACCTGCCAAAGTACGTGTTAGTTTGGGACAATGTCAGTTTCCATCGCTCCAACATCATCAGGCAATGGTTTGCGGCCCACAACAGGATGCTGGTGGAGTTCCTCTCACCCTACTCAACCCCGTTGAGGATTTTTTCTCAGCATGAAGATTAAAAGTATATGATGACCAGCCGCATACACAGATGACCCTTCTGGCTGCCATGGATGTAACGTGTGATGACATCACAGCTGATGCCTGCAGAGGCTGGATTAGACACTCTGAAAGATGATTTTCACGCTGTATCGCAAGAGAAGAAATTTGTTGTGATGTGGATGAGAATCCGTTGCCCAAAAGACAGGAACGTCAGGAGGTGTAGGAAGACTGCACTGTAATTCCACTGCACTGCATGTACAGTTTTCCCTAAGGAGATTGTCTTATGTTCAGATTTCTACATTTGTTTGTGCTATGCAGTGCTGTCTTTTCCTGTCTGCATCACATTGACACTGTCTGTCAATAAATTATTGTACAAACAGTAAAAGCGTTAACGTGAATCATGTGCCGTCTCTTGCAATCAAACAATCAAAACCAGAAATGCACTTACTGTTTTGCAAATGACAAGGATGATTCGAGAAATGCTCCACTCATCACTCTCAGGTCACTCTGCTGCACAAGTCTGATCACTTCTTTGTCACCCCCGACCTCACCGCTCCAGACAACGCAGATGTCTTACCGCTGGTCACTTTCCGGCTCTACCTACGGTTCCTCCCTCCTGCTTTTCGTCTGCTGTCTTCTGCTGTCTTGTCTGCACTCCCCCCCTCTGAGGAGCTCTCTCTTTTGAATACCAACAGTGCCACAGACACTCTGTGTTCCACGCTTACATCCTGCTTGGACAACATATGCCCTCTTACATCTAGACCAGCCCGTGCATCCCTGTCTGCCCCCTGGTTATCGGATGTACCACGTGAGCATCGCACCAGCCTCCGGTCAGCTGAGAGAAAATGGCACAAGTCAAAAGACCATACTGACCTCTCTCTCTCTACTTTCTCCGTTGACGTCACCTCTGCAAAAACTGATTATAACCACTCGAAGATCAGCAACTCTCCTGACTCTCGCACACTCTTAAAAACCTTCTCTGCTCTCCTCTGTCCGCCTGCTCCCACACCTTCATCGGAGTTAACGGCTGATGATTTTGCATCGTTCTTCGTAAAGAAAACTACCGCCATCAACAGCCAATTTTCTACGCCACCATCACCCGCCTTTTCTCCTATGTCTGAAGATGATGTTTCCAAGGTCATTGGTTCCAACCACCCTACCACCTGCCCACTGGATCCCATCCCCACCCATCTCCTCCATGCCATCTCTCCAGCAGTTGTGCCTGGTCTGACCCGCATCATCAACTCTTTGCTCACCACTGGGACATTTCCCACTGCTTTCAAAGAGGCCTGCATCACACCGCAACTGAAGAAACTCACTCTCAACCTTACACTGCTAGAACACTACAGGCCGGTGTAGTGTGTGAAAATGCATATCTTCCGTCAAAATGTAGATGACTGATTTTAACCTCTTATTATTTTCTGTCTTCTTAAAAAATTATTTTTTTACTTACCTCACTATTCTTAGCTTTGTATACTGTGCTAGGCTTTAATATACTGGATTTAATTAACTTATGCATTTTGTTGCCTATATTGTTATAATTGCTTCCAATGTTTCCTCGTCTGTAAGTCGCTTTGGATAAAAACGTCTGCTAAATGACTAAATGTAAATTTTATGAAATGTGTAATGTCATGTGTAATGTGTAATGTGTAGTGTGTGGCCTTGAAATTTTAGCATGTCTACGTAATCATGAATAAATGCTTCTTGAGACACACAGTGTTGCTTCTTTGCATGCATCAAATGAATTGTTTCTGGCTATATGCATCCATGCATTAGTTTGAGAGGGGTGGAAATGGGACACTTGGGTGAAACAAAACTGCCCCAAAAGTACCCCCCCCCCACTTTAAATAGAGTTTTTTCTAAGTCAATTTGGTAAATTTCTCTGATCCGATTTGAAATTCTCAAAACTTCTTGTTCAATCCTTACATCATTGTGTCACGTGTGCACATCAAACAAGCATTTTCTCATTTCTTTGAACAAGTTGCAAATGCTTTGGTTCATCCATGCAAATGATTATGACAAAATTCTGTGCAGATTCCTACATTATCAATTGCTTATGTCATGTTGATCAAAATGCATTATAATGGGTCTCTGTAGAATAGTATAATCCCCACGACATTTAAGCACTAGTTTTACAATATACAGTAAGTATACTTTAAGTAAACAGTGGCATTTTATTTTACTCAATTTAGTGTTTTGCATTGCTATATTCTTTCCACATAGGACTGCAAGACAACTTCACTGTGTTGCAAACGGCCCCTTTTCACACCTAAACAGTCTTTTGACACTCTCTACAGGGATCTCATCCCTGAACAAGAGTGGGGGCAGATTGGAGATGACCTGCCAAAGTACGTGTTAGTTTGGGACAATGTCAGTTTCCATCGCTCCAACATCATCAGGCAATGGTTTGCGGCCCACAACAGGATGCTGGTGGAGTTCCTCTCACCCTACTCAACCACGTTGAGGAATTTTTCTCAGCATGAAGATTAAAAGTATATGATCACCAGCCTTATACACAGATGACCCTTCTGGCTGCCATGGATGTAACGTGTGATGACATCACAGCTGATGTCTGCAGAGGCTGGATTAGACACTCTGAAAGATGATTTTCACGCTGTATCGCAAGAGAAGATATTTGTTGTGATGTGGATGAGAATCCGTTGCCCAAAAGACAGGAACGTCAGGAGGTGTAGGAAGACTGCACTGTAATTCCACTGCACTGCATGTACAGTTTTCCCTAAGGAGATTGTCTTATGTTTAGATTTCTACATTTGTTTGTGCTATGCAGTGCTGTCTTTTCCTGTCTGCATCACAATGACACTGTCTGTCAATAAATTATTGTACAAACAGTAAAAGCGGTAACGTGAATCATGTGCCGTCTCTTGCAATCAGACAATCAAATACAGAAATGCACTTACTGTTTTGCAAATGACAAGGATGATTCGAGAAATGCTCCACTCATCACTCTCAGGTCACTCCGCTGCACACGTCTGATCACTTCTTTGTCACCCCCGACCTCACCGCTCCAGACAACACAGATGTCTTACCGCTGGTCACTTTCCGGCGCTACCTACGGTCCCTCCCTCCTGCTTTTCCTCTGCTGTCTTGTCTGCACTCCCCCCTCTGAGGAGCTCTCTCTTTTGAATACCAACAGTGCCACAGACACTCTGTGTTCCACGCTTACATCCTGCTTGGACAACATATGCCCTCTTACATCTGGACCAGCCCGTGCATCCCTGTCTGCCCCCTGGTTATCGGATGTACCACGTGAGCATCGCACCAGCCTCCGGTCAGCTGAGAGCAAATGGCACAAGTCAAAAGACCATACTGACCTCTCTCTCTCTACTTTCTCCGTTGACGTCACCTCTGCAAAAACTGATTATAACCACTCGAAGATCAGCAACTCTCCTGACTCTCGCACACTCTTAAAAGCCTTCTCTGCTCTCCTCTGTCCGCCTGCTCCCACACCTTCATCGGAGTTAACGGCTGATGATTTTGCATCGTTCTTCGTAAAGAAAACTACCGCCATCAACAGCCAATTTTCTACGCCACCATCACCCGCCTTTTCTCCTATGTCTGAAGATGATGTTTCCAAGGTCATTGGTTCCAACCACCCTACCACCTGCCCACTGGATCCCATCCCCACCCATCTCCTCCATGCCATCTCTCCAGCAGTTGTGCCTGGTCTGACCCGCATCATCAACTCTTTGCTCACCACTGGGACATTTCCCACTGCTTTCAAAGAGGCCTGCATCACACCGCTACTGAAGAAACTCACTCTCAACCTTACACTGCTAGAACACTACAGGCCGGTGTAGTGTGTGAAAATGCATATCTTCCGTCAAAATGTAGATGACTGATTTTAACCTCTTATTATTTTCTGTCTTCTTAAAAAAATATTTTTTTTACTTACCTCACTATTCTTAGCTTTGTATACTGTGCTAGGCTTTAATGGACTGGATTTAATTAACTTATGCATTTTGTTGCCTATATTGTTATAATTGCTTCCAATGTTTCCTCGTCTGTAAGTCGCTTTGGATAAAAACGTCTGCTAAATGACTAAATGTAAATTTTATGAAATGTGTAATGTCATGTGTAATGTGTAATGTGTACTGTGTGGCCTTGAAATTTTAGCATGTCTACGTAATCATGAATAAATGCTTCTTGAGACACACAGTGTTGCTTCTTTGCATGCATCAAATTAATTGTTTCTGGCTATATGCATCCATGCATTAGTTTGAGAGGGGTGGAAATGGGACACTTGGGTGAAACAAAACTGCCCCAAAAGTACCCCCCCACTTTAAATACAGTTTTTTCTAAGTCAATTTGGTACATTTCTCTGATCCGATTTGAAATTCTCAAAACTTCTTGTTCAATCCTTACATCCTTGTGTCACGTGTGCACATCAAACAAGCATTTTCTCATTTCTTTGAACAAGTTGCAAATGCTTTGGTACATCCATGCAAATGATTATGACAAATTCTGTGCAGATTCCTACATTATCAATTGCTTATGTCATGTTGATCAAAATGCATTATAATGGGTCTCTCTAGAATAGTATAATCCCCACGACATTTAAGCACTAGTTTTACAATATACAGTAAGTATACTTTAAGTAAACGGTGGCATTTTATTTTACTCAATTTAGTGTTTTGCATTGCTATATTCTTTCCACATAGGACTGCAAGACAACTTCACTGTGTTGCAGACGGCCCCTTTTCACACCTAAACAGTCTTTTGACACTCCCTACAGGGATCTCATCCCTGAACAAGAGAGGGGGCAGATTGGAGATGACCTGCCAAAGTACGTGTTAGTTTGGGACAATGTCAGTTTCCATCGCTCCAACATCATCAGGCAATGGTTTGCGGCCCACAACAGGATGCTGGTGGAGTTCCTCTCACCCTACTCAACCACGTTGAGGAATTTTTCTCAGCATGAAGATTAAAAGTATATGATCGCCAGCCGCATACACAGATGACCCTTCTGGCTGCCATGGATGTAACGTGTGATGACATCACAGCTGATGCCTGCAGAGGTTGGATTAGACACTCTGAAAGATGATTTTCACGCTGTATCGCAAGAGAAGATATTTGTTGCGATGTGGATGAGAATCCGTTGCCCAAAAGACAGGAACGTCAGGAGGTGTAGGAAGACTGCACTGTAATTCCACTGCACTGCATGTACAGTTTTCCCAAAGGAGATTGTCTTATGTTCAGATTTCTACATTTGTTTGTGCTATGCAGTGCTGTCTTTTCCTGTCTGCATCACATTGACACTGTCTGTCAATAAATTATTGTACAAACAGTAAAAGCGTTAACGTGAATCATGTGCCGTCTCTCAATCAAACAATCAAAACCAGAAATGCACTTACTGTTTTGCAAATGACAAGGATGATTCGAGAAATGCTCCACTCATCACTCTCAGGTCACTCCGCTGCACACGTCTGATCACTTCTTTGTCACCCCCGACCTCACCGCTCCAGAAAACGCAGCTGTCTTACCGCTGGTCACTTTCCGGCGCTACCTACGGTCCCTCCCTCCTGCTTTTCCTCTGCTGTCTTGTCTGCACTCCCCCCCTCTGAGGAGCTCTCTCTTTTGAAAACCAACAGTGCCACAGACACTCTGTGTTCCACGCTTACATCCTGCTTGGACAACATATGCCCTCTTACATCTGGACCAGCCCGTGCATCCCTGTCTGCCCCCTGGTTATCGGATGTACCACGTGAGCATCGCACCAGCCTCCGGTCAGCTGAGAGAAAATGGCACAAAAGACCATACTGACCTCTCTCTCTCTACTTTCTCCGTTGACGTCACCTCTGCAAAAACTGATTATAACCACTCGAAGATCAGCAACTCTCCTGACTCTCGCACACTCTTAAAAACCTTCTCTGCTCTCCTCTGTCCGCCTGCTCCCACACCTTCATCGGAGTTAACGGCTGATGATTTTGCATCGTTCTTCGTAAAGAAAACTACCGCCATCAACAGCCAATTTTCTACGCCACCATCACCCGCCTTTTCTCCTATGTCTGAAGATGATGTTTCCAAGGTCATTGGTTCCAACCACCCTACCACCTGCCCACTGGATCCCATCCCCACCCATCTCCTCCATGCCATCTCTCCAGCAGTTGTGCCTGGTCTGACCCGCATCATCAACTCTTTGCTCACCACTGGGACATTTCCCACTGCTTTCAAAGAGGCCTGCATCACACCGCTACTGAAGAAACTCACTCTCAACCTTACACTGCTAGAACACTACAGGCCGGTGTACTGTGTGAAAATGCATATCTTCCGTCAAAATGTAGATGACGGATTTTAACCTCTTATTATTTTCTGTCTTCTTAAAAAATTATTTTTTTACTTACCTCACTATTCTTAGCTTTGTATACTGTGCTAGGCTTTAATGGACTGGATTTAATTAACTTATGCATTTTGTTGCCTATATTGTTATAATTGCTTCCAATGTTTCCTCGTCTGTAAGTCGCTTTGGATAAAAACGTCTGCTAAATGACTAAATGTAAATTTTATGAAATGTGTAATGTCATGTGTAATGTGTAATGTGTAGTGTGTGGCCTTCAAATTTTAGCATGTCTACGTAATCATGAATAAATGCTTCTTGAGACACACAGTGTTGCTTCTTTGCATGCATCAAATTAATTGTTTCTGGCTATATGCATCCATGCATTAGTTTGAGAGGGGTGGAAATGGGACACTTGGGTGAAACAAAACTGCCCCAAAAGTACCCCCCCCACTTTAAATACAGTTTTTTCTAAGTCAATTTGGTACATTTCTCAGATCCGATTTGAAATTCTCAAAACTTCTTGTTCAATCCTTACATCCTTGTGTCACGTGTGCACATCAAACAAGCATTTTCTCATTTCTTTGAACAAGTTGCAAATGCTTTGGTACATCGATGCAAATGATTATGACAAAATTCTGTGCAGATTCCTACATTATCAATTGCTTATGTCATGTTGATCAAAATGAATTATAATGGGTCTCTGTAGAATAGTATAATCCCCACGACATTTAAGCACTAGTTTTACAATATACAGTAAGTATACTTTAAGTAAACGGTGGCATTTTATTTTACTCAATTTAGTGTTTTGCATTGCTATATTCTTTCCACATAGGACTGCAAGACAACTTCACTGTGTTGCAGACGGCCCCTTTTCACACCTAAACAGTCTTTTGACACTCTCTACAGGGATCTCATCCCTGAACAAGAGAGGGGGCAGATTGGAGATGACCTGCCAAAGTACGTGTTAGTTTGGGACAATGTCAGTTTCCATCGCTCCAACATCATCAGGCAATGGGTTGCGGCCCACAACAGGATGCTGGTGGAGTTCCTCTCACCCTACTCAACCCCGTTGAGGAATTTTTCTCAGCATGAAGATTGAAAGTATATGATGGCCAGCCGCATACACAGATGACCCTTCTGGCTGCCATGGATGTAATGTGTGATGACATCACAGCTGATGCCTGCAGAGGCTGGATTAGCCACTCTGAAAGATGATTTTCACGCTGTATTGCAAGAGAAGATATTTGTTGTGATGTGGATGAGAATCCGTTGCCCAAAAGACAGGAACGTCAGGAGGTGTAGGAAGACTGCACTGTAATTCCACTGCACTGCATGTACAGTTTTCCCTAAGGAGATTGTCTTATGTTCAGATTTCTACATTTGTTTGTGCTATGCAGTGCTGTCTTTTCCTGTCTGCATCACAATGACACTGTCTGTCAAGAAATTATTGTACAAACAGTAAAAGCGTTAACGTGAATCATGTGCCGTCTCTTGCAATCAAACAATCAAAACCAGAAATGCACTTACTGTTTTGCAAATGACAAGGATGATTCGAGAAATGCTCCACTCATCACTCTCAGGTCACTCCGCTGCACACGTCTGATCACTTCTTTGTCACCCCCGACCTCACCGCTCCAGACAACGCAGCTGTCTTACCGCTGGTCACTTTCCGGCGCTACCTACGGTCCCTCCCTCCTGCTTTTCCTCTGCTGTCTTGTCTGCACCCCCCCCTCTGAGGAGCTCTCTCTTTTGAATACCAACAGTGCCACAGACACTCTGTGTTCCACGCTTACATCCTGCTTGGACAACATATGCCCTCTTACATCTGGACCAGCCCGTGCATCCCTGTCTGCCCCCTGGTTATCGGATGTACCACGTGAGCATCGCACCAGCCTCCGGTCAGCTGAGAGAAAATGGCACAAGTCAAAAGACCATACTGACCTCTCTCTCTCTACCAGTCTCTTCTCTCTACTTTCTCCGTTGACGTCACCTCTGCAAAAACTGATTATAACCACTCGAAGATCAGCAACTCTCCTGACTCTCGCACACTCTTAAAAACCTTCTCTGCTCTCCTCTGTCCGCCTGCTCCCACACCTTCATCGGAGTTAACGGCTGATGATTTTGCATCGTTCTTCGTAAAGAAAACTACCGCCATCAACAGCCAATTTTCTACGCCACCATCACCCGCCTTTTCTCCTATGTCTGAAGATGATGTTTCCAAGGTCATTGGTTCCAACCACCCTACCACCTGCCCACTGGATCCCAGCCCCACCCATCTCCTCCATGCCATCTCTCCAGCAGTTGTGCCTGGTCTGACCCGCATCATCAACTCTTTGCTCACCACTGGGACATTTCCCACTGCTTTCAAAGAGGCCTGCGTCACACCGCTACTGAAGAAACTCACTCTCAACCTTACACTGCTAGAACACTACAGGCCGGTGTAGTGTGTGAAAATGCATATCTTCCGTCAAAATGTAGATGACTGATTTTAACCTCTTATTATTTTCTGTCTTCTTAAAAAATTATTTTTTTACTTACCTCACTATTCTTAGCTTTGTATACTGTGCTAGGCTTTAATGGACTGGATTTAATTAACTTATGCATTTTGTTGCCTATATTGTTATAATTGCTTCCAATGATTCCTCGTCTGTAAGTCGCTTTGGATAAAAACGTCTGCTAAATGACTAAATTTAATTTTTATGAAATGTGTAATGTCATGTGTAATGTGTAATGTGTAGTGTGTGGCCTTGAAATTTTAGCATGTCTACGTAATCATGAATAAATGCTTCTTGAGACACACAGTGTTGCTTCTTTGCATGCATCAAATGAATTGTTTCTGGCTATATGCATCCATGCATTAGTTTAAGAGGGGTGGAAATGGGACACTTGGGTGAAACAAAACTGCCCCAAAAGTACCCCCCCCACTTTAAATACAGTTTTTTCTAAGTCAATTTGGTACATTTCTCTGATCCGATTTGAAATTCTCAAAACTTCTTGTTCAATCCTTACATCCTTGTGTCACGTGTGCACATCAAACAAGCATTTTCTCATTTCTTTGAACAAGTTGCAAATGCTTTGGTACATCCATGCAAATGATTATGACAAAATTCTGTGCAGATTCCTACATTATCAATTGCTTATGTCATGTTGATCAAAATGCATTATAATGGGTCTCTGTAGAATAGTATAATCCCCACGACATTTAAGCACTAGTTTTACAATATACAGTAAGTATACTTTTAGTAAACGGTGGCATTTTATTTTACTCAATTTAGTGTTTTGCATTGCTATATTCTTTCCACATAGGACTGCAAGACAACTTCACTGTGTTGCAGACGGCCCCTTTTCACACCTAAACAGTCTTTTGACACTCTCTACAGGGATCTCATCCCTGAACAAGAGAGGGGGCGGATTGGAGATGACCTGCCAAAGTACGTGTTAGTTTGGGACAATGTCAGTTTCCATCGCTCCAACATCATCAGGCAATGGTTTGCGGCCCACAACAGGATGCTGGTGGAGTTCCTCTCACCCTACTCAACCCCGTTGAGGATTTTTTCTCAGCATGAAGATTAAAAGTATATGATGACCAGCCGCATACACAGATGACCCTTCTGGCTGCCATGGATGTAACGTGTGATGACATCACAGCTGATGCCTGCAGAGGCTGGATTAGACACTCTGAAAGATGATTTTCACGCTGTATCGCAAGAGAAGAAATTTGTTGTGATGTGGATGAGAATCCGTTGCCCAAAAGACAGGAACGTCAGGAGGTGTAGGAAGACTGCACTGTAATTCCACTGCACTGCATGTACAGTTTTCCCTAAGGAGATTGTCTTATGTTCAGATTTCTACATTTGTTTGTGCTATGCAGTGCTGTCTTTTCCTGTCTGCATCACATTGACACTGTCTGTCAATAAATTATTGTACAAACAGTAAAAGCGTTAACGTGAATCATGTGCCGTCTCTTGCAATCAAACAATCAAAACCAGAAATGCACTTACTGTTTTGCAAATGACAAGGATGATTCGAGAAATGCTCCACTCATCACTCTCAGGTCACTCTGCTGCACAAGTCTGATCACTTCTTTGTCACCCCCGACCTCACCGCTCCAGACAACGCAGATGTCTTACCGCTGGTCACTTTCCGGCTCTACCTACGGTTCCTCCCTCCTGCTTTTCGTCTGCTGTCTTCTGCTGTCTTGTCTGCACTCCCCCCCTCTGAGGAGCTCTCTCTTTTGAATACCAACAGTGCCACAGACACTCTGTGTTCCACGCTTACATCCTGCTTGGACAACATATGCCCTCTTACATCTAGACCAGCCCGTGCATCCCTGTCTGCCCCCTGGTTATCGGATGTACCACGTGAGCATCGCACCAGCCTCCGGTCAGCTGAGAGAAAATGGCACAAGTCAAAAGACCATACTGACCTCTCTCTCTCTACTTTCTCCGTTGACGTCACCTCTGCAAAAACTGATTATAACCACTCGAAGATCAGCAACTCTCCTGACTCTCGCACACTCTTAAAAACCTTCTCTGCTCTCCTCTGTCCGCCTGCTCCCACACCTTCATCGGAGTTAACGGCTGATGATTTTGCATCGTTCTTCGTAAAGAAAACTACCGCCATCAACAGCCAATTTTCTAAGCCACCATCACCCGCCTTTTCTCCTATGTCTGAAGATGATGTTTCCAAGGTCATTGGTTCCAACCACCCTACCACCTGCCCACTGGATCCCATCCCCACCCATCTCCTCCATGCCATCTCTCCAGCAGTTGTGCCTGGTCTGAGCCGCATCATCAACTCTTTGCTCACCACTGGGACATTTCCCACTGCTTTCAAAGAGGCCTGCATCACACCGCAACTGAAGAAACTCACTCTCAACCTTACACTGCTAGAACACTACAGGCCGGTGTAGTGTGTGAAAATGCATATCTTCCGTCAAAATGTAGATGACTGATTTTAACCTCTTATTATTTTCTGTCTTCTTAAAAAATTATTTTTTTACTTACCTCACTATTCTTAGCTTTGTATACTGTGCTAGGCTTTAATATACTGGATTTAATTAACTTATGCATTTTGTTGCCTATATTGTTATAATTGCTTCCAATGTTTCCTCGTCTGTAAGTCGCTTTGGATAAAAACGTCTGCTAAATGACTAAATGTAAATTTTATGAAATGTGTAATGTCATGTGTAATGTGTAATGTGTAGTGTGTGGCCTTGAAATTTTAGCATGTCTACGTAATCATGAATAAATGCTTCTTCAGACACACAGTGTTGCTTCTTTGCATGCATCAAATGAATTGTTTCTGGCTATATGCATCCATGCATTAGTTTGAGAGGGGTGGAAATGGGACACTTGGGTGAAACAAAACTGCCCCAAAAGTACCCCCCCCACTCTAAATAGAGTTTTTTCTAAGTCAATTTGGTACATTTCTCTGATCCGATTTGAAATTCTCAAAACTTCTTGTTCAATCCTTACATCATTGTGTCACGTGTGCACATCAAACAAGCATTTTCTCATTTCTTTGAACAAGTTGCAAATGCTTTGGTTCATCCATGCAAATGATTATGACAAAATTCTGTGCAGATTCCTACATTATCAATTGCTTATGTCATGTTGATCAAAATGCATTAAAATGGGTCTCTGTAGAATAGTATAATCCCCACGACATTTAAGCACTAGTTTTACAATATACAGTAAGTATACTTTAAGTAAACAGTGGCATTTTATTTTACTCAATTTAGTGTTTTGCATTGCTATATTCTTTCCACATAGGACTGCAAGACAACTTCACTGTGTTGCAGACGGCCCCTTTTCACACCTAAACAGTCTTTTGACACTCTACAGGGATCTCATCCCTGAACAAGAGAGGGGGCAGATTGGAGATGACCTGCCAAAGTACGTGTTAGTTTGGGACAATGTCAGTTTCCATCGCTCCAACATCATCAGGCAATGGTTTGCGGCCCACAACAGGATGCTGGTGGAGTTCCTCTCACCCTAGTCAACCACGTTGAGGAATTTTTCTCAGCATGAAGATTAAAAGTATATGATCGCCAGCCGCATACACAGATGACCCTTCTGGCTGCCATGGATGTAACGTGTGATGACATCACAGCTGATGTCTGCAGAGGCTGGATTAGACACTCTGAAAGATGATTTTCACGCTGTATCGCAAGAGAAGATATTTGTTGTGATGTGGATGAGAATCCGTTGCCCAAAAGACAGGAACGTCAGGAGGTGTAGGAAGACTGCACTGTAATTCCACTGCACTGCATGTACAGTTTTCCCTAAGGAGATTGTCTTATGTTTAGATTTCTACATTTGTTTGTGCTATGCAGTGCTGTCTTTTCCTGTCTGCATCACAATGACACTGTCTGTCAATAAATTATTGTACAAACAGTAAAAGCGTTAACGTGAATCATGTGCCGTCTCTTGCAATCAAACAATCAAAACCAGAAATGCACTTACTGTTTTGCAAATGACAAGGATGATTCGAGAAATGCTCCACTCATCACTCTCAGGTCACTCCGCTGCACACGTCTGATCACTTCTTTGTCACCCCCGACCTCACCGCTCCAGACAACGCAGATGTCTTACCGCTGGTCACTTTCCGGCGCTACCTACGGTCCCTCCCTCCTGCTTTTCCTCTGCTGTCTTGTCTGCACTCCCCCCTCTGAGGAGCTCTCTCTTTTGAATACCAACAGTGCCACAGACACTCCGTGTTCCACGCTTACATCCTGCTTGGACAACATATGTCCTCTTACATCTGGACCAGCCCGTGCATCCCTGTCTGCCACCTGGTTATCGGATGTACCACGTGAGCATCGCACCAGCCTCCGGTCAGCTGAGAGCAAATGGCACAAGTCAAAAGACCATACTGACCTCTCTCTCTCTACTTTCTCCGTTGACGTCACCTCTGCAAAAACTGATTATAACCACTCGAAGATCAGCAACTCTCCTGACTCTCGCACACTCTTAAAAACCTTCTCTGCTCTCCTCTGTCCGCCTGCTCCCACACCTTCATCGGAGTTAACGGCTGATGATTTTGCATCGTTCTTCGTAAAGAAAACTACCGCCATCAACAGCCAATTTTCTACGCCACCATCACCCGCCTTTTCTCCTATGTCTGAAGATGATGTTTCCAAGGTCATTGGTTCCAACCACCCTACCACCTGCCCACTGGATCCCATCCCCACCCATCTCCTCCATGCCATCTCTCCAGCAGTTGTGCCTGGTCTGACCCGCATCATCAACTCTTTGCTCACCACTGGGACATTTCCCACTGCTTTCAAAGAGGCCTGCATCACACCGCTACTGAAGAAACTCACTCTCAACCTTACACTGCTAGAACACTACAGGCCGGTGTAGTGTGTGAAAATGCATATCTTCCGTCAAAATGTAGATGACTGATTTTAACCTCTTATTATTTTCTGTCTTCTTAAAAAATTATTTTTTTACTTACCTCACTATTCTTAGCTTTGTATACTGTGCTAGGCTTTAATGGACTGGATTTAATTAACTTATGCATTTTGTTGCCAATATTGTTATAATTGCTTCCAATGTTTCCTCGTCTGTAAGTCGCTTTGGATAAAAACGTCTGCTAAATGACTAAATGTAAATTTTATGAAATGTGTAATGTCATGTGTAATGTGTAATGTGTAGTGTGTGGCCTTGAAATTTTAGCATGTCTACGTAATCATGAATAAATGCTTCTTGAGACACACAGTGTTGCTTCTTTGCATGCATCAAATGAATTGTTTCTGGCTATATGCATCCATGCATTAGTTTGAGAGGGGTGGAAATTGGACACTTGGATGAAACAAAACTGCCCCAAAAGTAACCCCCCCACTTTAAATAGATTTTTTTCTAGGTCAATTTGGTACATTTCTCTGATCCGATTTGAAATTCTCAAAACTTCTTGTTCAATCCTTACATCATTGTGTCACGTGTGCACATCAAACAAGCATTTTCTCATTTCTTTGAACAAGTTGCAAATGCTTTGGTACATCCATGCAAATGATTATGACAAAATTTTGTGCAGATTCCTACATTATCAATTGCTTATGTCATGTTGATCAAAATGCATTATAATGGGTCTCTGTAGAATAGTATAATCCCCACGACATTTAAGCACTTGTTTTACAATATACAGTAAGTATACTTTAAGTAAACAGTGGCATTTTATTTTACTCAATTTAGTGTTTTGCATTGCTATATTCTTTCCACATAGGACTGCAAAACAACTTCACTGTGTTGCAGACGGCCCCTTTTCACACCTAAACAGTCTTTTGACACTCCCTACAGGGATCTCATCCCTGAACAAGAGAGGGGGCAGATTGGAGATGACCTGCCAAAGTACGTGTTAGTTTGGGACAATGTCAGTTTCCATCGCTCCAACATAATCAGGCAATGGTTTGCGGCCCACAACAGGATGCTGGTGGAGTTCCTCTCACCCTACTCAACCACGCTGAGGAATTTTTCTCAGCATGAAGATTAAAAGTATATGATGGCCAGCCGCATACACAGATGACCCTTCTGGCTGCCTTGGATGTAACGTGTGATGACATCACAGCTGATGCCTGCAGAGGCTGGATTAGACACTCTGAAAGATGATTTTCAAGCTGTATCGCAAGAGAAGATATTTGTTGTGATGTGGATGAGAATCCGTTGCCCAAAAGACAGGAACGTCAGGAGGTGTAGGAAGACTGCACTGTAATTCCACTGCACTGCATGTACAGTTTTCCCTAAGGAGATTGTCTTATGTTCAGATTTCTACATTTGTTTGTGCTATGCAGTGCTGTCTTTTCCTGTCTGCATCACAATGACACTGTCTGTCAATAAATTATTGTACAAACAGTAAAAGCGTTAACGTGAATCATGTGCCGTCTCTTGCAATCAAACAATCAAAACCAGAAATGCACTTACTGTTTTGCAAATGACAAGGATGATTCGAGAAATGCTCCACTCATCACTCTCAGGTCACTCCGCTGCACACGTCTGATCACTTCTTTGTCACCCCCGACCTCACCGCTCCAGACAACGCAGATGTCTTACCGCTGGTCACTTTCCGGCGCTACCTACGGTCCCTCCCTCCTGCTTTTCCTCTGCTGTCTTGTCTGCACTCCCCCCCTCTGAGGAGCTCTCTCTTTTGAATACCAACAGTGCCACAGACACTCTGTGTTCCACGCTTACATCCTGCTTGGACAACATATGCCCTCTTACATCTGGACCAGCCCGTGAATCCCTGTCTGCCCCCTGGTTATCGGATGTACCACGTGAGCATCGCACCAGCCTCCGGTCAGCTGAGAGAAAATGGCACAAGTCAAAAGACCATACTGACCTCTCTCTCTCTACTTTCTCCGTTGACGTTACCTCTGCAAAAACTGATTATAACCACTCGAAGATCAGCAACTCTCCTGACTCTCGCACACTCTTAAAAACCTTCTCTGCTCTCCTCTGTCCGCCTGCTCCCAAACCTTCATCGGAGTTAACGGCTGATGATTTTGCATCGTTCTTCGTAAAGAAAACTACCGCCATCAACAGCCAATTTTCTACGCCACCATCACCCGACATTTCTCCTATGTCTGAAGATGATTTTTCCAAGGTCATTGGTTCCAACCACCCTACCACCTGCCCACTGGATCCCATCCCCACCCATCTCCTCCATGCCATCTCTCCAGCAGTTGTGCCTGGTCTGACCCGCATCATCAACTCTTTGCTCACCACTGGGACATTTCCCACTGCTTTCAAAGAGGCCTGCATCACACCGCTACTGAAGAAACTCACTCTCAACCTTACACTGCTAGAACACTACAGGCCGGTGTAGTGTGTGAAAATGCATATCTTCCGTCAAAATGTAGATGACTGATTTTAACCTCTTATTATTTTCTGTCTTCTTAAAAAAATGTTTTTTTACTTACCTCACTATTCTTAGCTTTGTATACTGTGCTAGGCTTTAATGGACTGGATTTAATTAACTTATGCATTTTGTTGCCTATATTGTTATAATTGCTTCCAATGTTTCCTCGTCTGTAAGTCGCTTTGGATAAAAACGTCTGCTAAATGACTAAATGTAAATTTTATGAAATGTGTAATGTCATGTGTAATGTGTAATGTGTAGTGTGTGGCCTTGAAATTTTAGCATGTCTACGTAATCATGAATAAATGCTTCTTCAGACACACAGTGTTGCTTCTTTGCATGCATCAAATGAATTGTTTCTGGCTATATGCATCCATGCATTAGTTTGAGAGGGGTGGAAATGGGACACTTGGGTGAAACAAAACTGCCCCAAAAGTACCCCCCCCACTGTAAATACAGTTTTTTCTAAGTCAATTTGGTACATTTCTCTGATCCGATTTGAAATTCTCAAAACTTCTTGTTCAATCCTTACATCCTTGTGTCACGTGTGCACATCAAACAAGCATTTTCTAATTTCTTTGAACAAGTTGCAAATGCTTTGGTACATCCATGCAAATGATTATGACAAAATTCTGTGCAGATTCCTACATTATCAATTGCTTATGTCATGTTGATCAAAATGAATTTTAATGGGTCTCTGTAGAATAGTATAATCCCCACGACATTTAAGCACTAGTTTTACAATATACAGTAAGTATACTTTAAGTAAACGGTGGCATTTTATTTTACTCAATTTAGTGTTTTGCATTGCTATATTCTTTCCACATAGGACTGCAAGACAACTTCACTGTGTTGCAGACGGCCCCTTTTCACACCTAAACAGTCTTTTGACACTCTCTACAGGGATCTCATCCCTGAACAAGAGAGGGGGCAGATTGGAGATGACCTGCCAAAGTACGTGTTAGTTTGGGACAATGTCAGTTTCCATCGCTCCAACATCATCAGGCAATGGTTTGCGGCCCACAACAGGATGCTGGTGGAGTTCCTCTCACCCTACTCAACCACGTTGAGGAATTTTTCTCAGCATGAAGATTAAAAGTATATGATCGCCAGCCGCATACACAGATGACCCTTCTGGCTGCCATGGATGTAACGTGTGATGACATCACAGCTGATGCCTGCAGAGGCTGGATTAGACACTCTGAAAGATGATTTTCACGCTGTATCGCAAGAGAAGATATTTGTTGTGATGTGGATGAGAATCCGCTGCCCAAAAGACAGGAACGTCAGGAGGTGTAGGAAGACTGCACTGTAATTCCACTGCACTGCATGTACAGTTTTCCCAAAGGAGATTGTCTTATGTTCAGATTTCTACATTTGTTTGTGCTATGCAGTGCTGTCTTTTCCTGTCTGCATCACATTGACACTGTATGTCAATAAATTATTGTACAAACAGTAAAAGCGTTAACGTGAATCATGTGCCGTCTCTTGCAATCAAACAATCAAAACCAGAAATGCACTTACTGTTTTGCAAATGACAAGGATGATTCGAGAAATGCTCCACTCATCACTCTCAGGTCACTCCGCTGCACACGTCTGATCACTTCTTTGTCACCCCCGACCTCACCGCTCCAGACAACGCAGCTGTTTTACCGCTGGTCACTTTCCGGTGCTACCTACGGTCCCTCCCTCCTGCTTTTCCTCTGCTGTCTTGTCTGCACTCCCCCCCTCTGAGGAGCTCTCTCTTTTGAAAACCAACAGTGCCACAGACACTCTGTGTTCCACGCTTACATCCTGCTTGGACAACATATGCCCTCTTACATCTGGACCAGCCCGTGCATCCCTGTCTGCCCCCTGGTTATCGGATGTACCACGTTAGCATCGCACCAGCCTCCGGTCAGCTGAGAGAAAATGGCACAAGTCAAAAGACCATACTGACCTCTCTCTCTCTACTTTCTCCGTTGACGTCACCTCTGCAAAAACTGATTATAACCACTCGAAGATCAGCAACTCTCCTGACTCTTGCACACTCTTAAAAACCTTCTCTGCTCTCCTCTTTCCGCCTGCTCCCACACCTTCATCGGAGTTAACGGCTGATGATTTTGCATCGTTCTTCGTAAAGAAAACTACCGCCATCAACAGCCAATTTTCTACGCCACCATCACCCGCCTTTTCTCCTATGTCTGAAGATGATGTTTCCAAGGTCATTGGTTCCAACCACCCTACCACCTGCCCACTGGATCCCATCCCCACCCATCTCCTCCATGCCATCTCTCCAGGAGTTGTGCCTGGTCTGACCCGCATCATCAACTCTTTGCTCACCACTGGGACATTTCCCACTGCTTTCAAAGAGACCTGCATCACACCGCTACTGAAGAAACTCACTCTCAACCTTACACTGCTAGAACACTACAGGCCGGTGTAGTGTGTGAAAATGCATATCTTCCGTCAAAATGTAGATGACTGATTTTAACCTCTTATTATTTTCTGTCTTCTTAAAAAATTATTTTTTTACTTAGCTCACTATTCTTAGCTTTGTATACTGTGCTAGGCTTTAATGGACTGGATTTAATTATCTTATGCATTTTGTTGCCTATATTGTTATAATTGCTTCCAATGTTTCCTCGTCTGTAAGTCGCTTTGGATAAAAACGTCTTCTAAATGACTAAATGTAAATTTCATGAAATGTGTAATGTCATGTGTAATGTGTAATGTGTAGTGTGTGGCCTTGAAATTTTAGCATGTCTACGTAATCATGAATAAATGCTTCTTGAGACACACAGTGTTGCTTCTTTGCATGCATCAAATGAATTGTTTCTGGCTATATGCATCCATGCATTAGTTTGAGAGGGGTGGAAATGGGACACTTGGGTGAAACAAAACTGCCCCAAAAGTACCCCCCCCACTGTAAATACAGTTTTTTCTAAGTCAATTTGGTACATTTCTCTGATCCGATTTGAAATTCTCAAAACTTCTTGTTCAATCCTTACATCCTTGTGTCACGTGTGCACATCAAACAAGCATTTTCTAATTTCTTTAAACAATTTGCAAATGCTTTGGTACATCCATGCAAATGATTATGACAAAATTCTGTGCAGATTCCTACATTATCAATTGCTTATGTCATGTTGATCAAAATGAATTATAATGGGACTCTGTAGAATAGTATAATCCCCACGACATTTAAGCACTAGTTTTACAATATACAGTAAGTATACTTTAAGTAAACGGTGGCATTTTATTTTACTCAATTTAGTGTTTTGCATTGCTATATTCTTTCCACATAGGACTGCAAGACAACTTCACTGTGTTGCAGACGGCCCCTTTTCACACCTAAACAGTCTTTTGACACTCTCTACAGGGATCTCATCCCTGAACAAGAGAGGGGGCAGATTGGAGATGACCTGCCAAAGTACGTGTTAGTTTGGGACAATGTCAGTTTCCATCGCTCCAACATCATCAGGCAATGGTTTGCGGCCCACAACAGGATGCTGGTGGAGTTCCTCTCACCCTACTCAACCACGTTGAGGAATTTTTCTCAGCATGAAGATTAAAAGTATATGATCGCCAGCCGCATACACAGATGACCCTTCTGGCTGCCATGGATGTAACTTGTGATGACATCACAGCTGATGCCTGCAGAGGCTGGATTAGACACTCTGAAAGATGATTTTCACGCTGTATCGCAAGAGAAGATATTTGTTGTGATGTGGATGAGAATCCGCTGCCCAAAAGACAGGAAAGTCAGGAGGTGTAGGAAGACTGCACTGTAATTCCACTGCACTGCATGTACAGTTTTCCCAAAGGAGATTGTCTTATGTTCAGATTTCTACATTTGTTTGTGCTATGCAGTGCTGTCTTTTCCTGTCTGCATCACATTGACACTGTCTGTCAATAAATTATTGTACAAACAGTAAAAGCGTTAACGTGAATCATGTGCCGTCTCTTGCAATCAAACAATCAAAACCAGAAATGCACTTACTGTATTGCAAATGACAAGGATGATTCGAGAAATGCTCCACTCATCACTCTCAGGTCACTCCGCTGCACACGTCTGATCACTTATTTGTCACCCCCCACCTCACCGCTCCAGACAACGCAGCTGTCTTACCGCTGGTCACTTTCCGGCGCTACCTACGGTCCCTCCCTCCTGCTTTTCCTCTGCTGTCTTGTCTGCACTCCCCCCCTCTGAGGAGCTCTCTCTTTTGAAAACCAACAGTGCCACAGACACTCTGTGTTCCACGCTTACATCCTGCTTGGACAACATATGCCCTTTTACATCTGGACCAGCCCGTGCATCCCTGTCTGCCCCCTGGTTATCGGATGTACCACGTGAGTATCGCACCAGCCTCCGGTCAGCTGAGAGAAAATGGCACAAGTCAAAAGACCATACTGACCTCTCTCTCTCTACTTTCTCCGTTGACGTCACCTCTGCAAAAACTGATTATAACCACTCGAAGATCAGCAACTCTCCTGACTCTCGCACACTCTTAAAAACCTTCTCTGCTCTCCTCTGTCCGCCTAGTCCCACACCTTCATCGGAGTTAACGGCTGATGATTTTGCATCGTTCTTCGTAAAGAAAACTACCGCCATCAACAGCCAATTTTCTACGCCAACATCACCCGCCTTTTCTCCTATGTCTGAAGATGATGTTTCCAAGGTCATTGGTTCCAACCACCCTACCACCTGCCCACTGGATCCCATCCCCACCCATCTCCTCTATGCCATCTCTCCAGCAGTTGTGCCTGGTCTGACCCGCATCATCAACTCTTTGCTCACCACTGGGACATTTCCCACTGCTTTCAAAGAGGACTGCATCACACCGCTACTGAAGAAACTCACTCTCAACCTTATACTGCTAGAACACTACAGGCCGGTGTAGTGTGTGAAAATGCACATCTTCCGTCAAAATGTAGATGACTGATTTTAACCTCTTATTATTTTCTGTCTTCTTAAAAAATAATTTTTTTACTTACCTCACTATTCTTAGCTTTGTATACTGTGCCAGGCTTTAATGGACTGGATTTAATTAACTTATGCATTTTGTTGCCTATATTGTTATAATTTTTTCCAATGTTTCCTCGTCTGTAAGTCGCGTTGGATGAAAACGTCTGCTAAATGACTAAATGTAAATTTTATGAAATGTGTAATGTCATGTGTAATGTGTAATGTGTAGTGTGTGGCCTTGAAATTTTAGCATATCTACGTAATCATGAATAAATGCTTCTTGAGACACACAGTGTTGCTTCTTTGCATGCATCAAATGAATTGTTTCTGGCTATATGCATCCATGCATTAGTTTGAGAGGGGTGGAAATGGGACACTTGGGTGAAACAAAACTGCCCCAAAAGTACCCCCCCCACTTTAAATACAGTTTTTTCTAAGTCAATTTGGTACATTTCTCAGATCCGATTTGAAATTCTCAAAACTTCTTGTTCAATCCTTACATCCTTGTGTCACGTGTGCACATCAAACAAGCATTTTCTCATTTCTTTGAACAAGTTGCAAATGCTTTGGTACATCCATGCAAATGATTATGACAAAATTCTGTGCAGATTCCTACATTATCAATTGCTTATGTCATGTTGATCAAAATGCATTATAATGGGTCTCTGTAGAATAGTATAATCCCCACGACATTTAAGCACTAGTTTTACAATATACAGTAAGTATACTTTAAGTAAACAGTGGCATTTTATTTTCCTCAATTTAGTGTTTTGCATTGCTATATTCTTTCCACATAGGACTGCAAGACAACTTCAATGTGTTGCAGACGGCCCCTTTTCACACCTAAACAGTCTTTTGACACTCTCTACAGGGATCTCATCCCTGAACAAGAGAGGGGGCAGATTGGAGATGACCTGCCAAAGTACGTGTTAGTTTGGGACATTGTCAGTTTCCATCGCTCCAACATCATCAGGCAATGGTTTGCGGCCCACAACAGGATGCTGGTGGAGTTCCTCTCACCCTACTCAACCAAGTTGAGGAATTTTTCTCAGCATGAAGATTAAAAGTATATGATCGCCAGCTGCATACACAGATGACCCTTCTGGCTGCCATGGATGTAACGTGTGATGACATCACAGCTGATGCCTGCAGAGGCTGGATTAGACACTCTGAAAGATGATTTTCACGCTGTATCGCAAGAGAAGATATTTGTTGTGATGTGGATGAGAATCCGTTGCCCAAAAGACAGGAACGTCAGGAGGTTTAGGAAGACTGCACTGTAATTCCACTGCACTGCATGTACAGTTTTCCCTAAGGAGATTGTCTTATGTTCAGATTTCTACATTTGTTTGTGCTATGCAGTGCTGTCTTTTCCTGTCTGCATCACAATGACACTGTCTGTCAATAAATTATTGTAAAAACAGTAAAAGCGTTAACGTGACTCATGTGCCGTCTCTTGCAATCAAACAATCAAAACCAGAAATGCACTTACTGTTTTGCAAAGGACAAGGATGATTCGAGAAATGCTCCACTCATCACTCTCAGTTCACTCCGCTGCACACGTCTGATCACTTCTTTGTCACCCCCGACCTCACCGCTCCAGACAACGCAGATGTCTTACCGCTGGTCACTTTCCGGCGCTACCTACGGTCCCTCCCTCCTGCTTTTCCTCTGCTGTCTTGTCTGCACTCCCCCCCTCTGTGGAGCTCTCTCTTTTGAATACCAACAGTGCCACAGACACTCTGTGTTCCACGCTTACATCCTGCTTGGACAACATATGCCCTCTTACATCTGGACCAGCCCGTGCATCCCTGTCTGCCCCCTGGTTATCGGATGTACCACGTGAGCATCGCACCAGCCTCCGGTCAGCTGAGAGAAAATGGCACAGGTCAAAAGACCATACTGACCTCTCTCTCTCTACTTTCTCCGTTGACGTCACCTCTGCAAAAACTGATTATAACCACTCGAAGATCAGCAACTCTCCTGACTCTTGCACACTCTTAAAAACCTTCTCTGCTCTCCTCTGTCCGCCTGCTCCCACACCTTCATCCGAGTTAACGGCTGATGATTTTGCATCGTTCTTCGTAAAGAAAACTACCGCCATCAACAGCCAATTTTCTACGCCACCATCACCCGCCTTTTCTCCTATGTCTGAAGATGATGTTTCCAAGGTCATTGGTTCCAACCACCCTACCACCTGCCCACTGGATCCCATCCCCACCCATCTCCTCCATGCCATCTCTCCAGCAGTTGTGCCTGGTCTGACCCGCATCATCAACTCTTTGCTCACCACTGGGACATTTCCCACTGCTTTCAAAGAGGCCTGCATCACACCGCTACTGAAGAAACTCACTCTCAACCTTACACTGCTAGAACACTACAGGCCGGTGTAGTGTGTGAAAATGCATATCTTCCGTCAAAATGTAGATGACTGATTTTAACCTCTTATTATTTTCTGTCTTCTTAAAGAATTTTTTTTTTACTAACCTCACTATTCTTAGCTTTGTATACTGTGCTAGGCTTTAATGGACTGGATTTAATTAACTTATGCAATTTGTTGCCTATATTGTTATAATTGCTTCCAATGTTTCCTCGTCTGTAAGTCGCTTTGGATAAAAATGTCTGCTAAATGACTAAATGTAAATTTTATGAAATGTGTAATGTCATGTGTAATGTGTAGTGTGTGGCCTTGAAATTTTAGCATGTCTACGTAATCATGAATAAATGCTTCTTGAGACACACAGTGTTGCTTCTTTGCATGCATCAAATGAATTGTTTCTGGCTATATGCATCCATGCATTAGTTTGAGAGGGGTGGAAATGGGACACTTGGGTGAAACAAAACTGCCCCAAAAGTACCCCCCCCACTTTAAATAGAGTTTTTTCTAAGTCAATTTGGTAAATTTCTCTGATCCGATTTGAAATTCTCAAAACTTCTTGTTCAATCCTTACATCATTGTGTCACGTGTGCACATCAAACAAGCATTTTCTCATTTCTTTGAACAAGTTGCAAATGCTTTGGTTCATCCATGCAAATGATTATGACAAAATTCTGTGCAGATTCCTACATTATCAATTGCTTATGTCATGTTGATCAAAATGCATTATAATGGGTCTCTGTAGAATAGTATAATCCCCACGACATTTAAGCACTAGTTTTACAATATACAGTAAGTATACTTTAAGTAAACAGTGGCATTTTATTTTACTCAATTTAGTGTTTTGCATTGCTATATTCTTTCCACATAGGACTGCAAGACAACTTCACTGTGTTGCAAACGGCCCCTTTTCACACCTAAACAGTCTTTTGACACTCTCTACAGGGATCTCATCCCTGAACAAGAGTGGGGGCAGATTGGAGATGACCTGCCAAAGTACGTGTTAGTTTGGGACAATGTCAGTTTCCATCGCTCCAACATCATCAGGCAATGGTTTGCGGCCCACAACAGGATGCTGGTGGAGTTCCTCTCACCCTACTCAACCACGTTGAGGAATTTTTCTCAGCATGAAGATTAAAAGTATATGATCACCAGCCTTATACACAGATGACCCTTCTGGCTGCCATGGATGTAACGTGTGATGACATCACAGCTGATGTCTGCAGAGGCTGGATTAGACACTCTGAAAGATGATTTTCACGCTGTATCGCAAGAGAAGATATTTGTTGTGATGTGGATGAGAATCCGTTGCCCAAAAGACAGGAACGTCAGGAGGTGTAGGAAGACTGCACTGTAATTCCACTGCACTGCATGTACAGTTTTCCCTAAGGAGATTGTCTTATGTTTAGATTTCTACATTTGTTTGTGCTATGCAGTGCTGTCTTTTCCTGTCTGCATCACAATGACACTGTCTGTCAATAAATTATTGTACAAACAGTAAAAGCGGTAACGTGAATCATGTGCCGTCTCTTGCAATCAGACAATCAAATACAGAAATGCACTTACTGTTTTGCAAATGACAAGGATGATTCGAGAAATGCTCCACTCATCACTCTCAGGTCACTCCGCTGCACACGTCTGATCACTTCTTTGTCACCCCCGACCTCACCGCTCCAGACAACACAGATGTCTTACCGCTGGTCACTTTCCGGCGCTACCTACGGTCCCTCCCTCCTGCTTTTCCTCTGCTGTCTTGTCTGCACTCCCCCCTCTGAGGAGCTCTCTCTTTTGAATACCAACAGTGCCACAGACACTCTGTGTTCCACGCTTACATCCTGCTTGGACAACATATGCCCTCTTACATCTGGACCAGCCCGTGCATCCCTGTCTGCCCCCTGGTTATCGGATGTACCACGTGAGCATCGCACCAGCCTCCGGTCAGCTGAGAGCAAATGGCACAAGTCAAAAGACCATACTGACCCCTCTCTCTCTACTTTCTCCGTTGACGTCACCTCTGCAAAAACTGATTATAACCACTCGAAGATCAGCAACTCTCCTGACTCTCGCACACTCTTAAAAGCCTTCTCTGCTCTCCTCTGTCCGCCTGCTCCCACACCTTCATCGGAGTTAACGGCTGATGATTTTGCATCGTTCTTCGTAAAGAAAACTACCGCCATCAACAGCCAATTTTCTACGCCACCATCACCCGCCTTTTCTCCTATGTCTGAAGATGATGTTTCCAAGGTCATTGGTTCCAACCACCCTACCACCTGCCCACTGGATCCCATCCCCACCCATCTCCTCTATGCCATCTCTCCAGCAGTTGTGCCTGGTCTGACCCGCATCATCAACTCTTTGCTCACCACTGGGACATTTCCCACTGCTTTCAAAGAGGCCTGCATCACACCGCTACTGAAGAAACTCACTCTCAACCTTACACTGCTAGAACACTACAGGCCGGTGTAGTGTGTGAAAATGCATATCTTCCGTCAAAATGTAGATGACTGATTTTAACCTCTTATTATTTTCTGTCTTCTTAAAAAATTATTTTTTTACTTACCTCACTATTCTTAGCTTTGTATACTGTGCTAGGCTTTAATGGACTGGATTTAATTAACTTATGCAATTTGTTGCCTATATTGTTATAATTGCTTCCAATGTTTCCTCGTCTGTAAGTCGCTTTGGATAAAAACGTCTGCTAAATGACTAAATGTAAATTTTATGAAATGTGTAATGTCATGTGTAATGTGTAGTGTGTGGCCTTGAAATTTTAGCATGTCTACGTAATCATGAATAAATGCTTCTTGAGACACACAGTGTTGCTTCTTTGCATGCATCAAATGAATTGTTTCTGGCTATATGCATCCATGCATTAGTTTGAGAGGGGTGGAAATGGGACACTTGGGTGAAACAAAACTGCCCCAAAAGTACCCCCCCCACTTTAAATAGAGTTTTTTCTAAGTCAATTTGGTAAATTTCTCTGATCCGATTTGAAATTCTCAAAACTTCTTGTTCAATCCTTACATCATTGTGTCACGTGTGCACATCAAACAAGCATTTTCTCATTTCTTTGAACAAGTTGCAAATGCTTTGGTTCATCCATGCAAATGATTATGACAAAATTCTGTGCAGATTCCTACATTATCAATTGCTTATGTCATGTTGATCAAAATGCATTATAATGGGTCTCTGTAGAATAGTATAATCCCCACGACATTTAAGCACTAGTTTTACAATATACAGTAAGTATACTTTAAGTAAACAGTGGCATTTTATTTTACTCAATTTAGTGTTTTGCATTGCTATATTCTTTCCACATAGGACTGCAAGACAACTTCACTGTGTTGCAAACGGCCCCTTTTCACACCTAAACAGTCTTTTGACACTCTCTACAGGGATCTCATCCCTGAACAAGAGTGGGGGCAGATTGGAGATGACCTGCCAAAGTACGTGTTAGTTTGGGACAATGTCAGTTTCCATCGCTCCAACATCATCAGGCAATGGTTTGCGGCCCACAACAGGATGCTGGTGGAGTTCCTCTCACCCTACTCAACCACGTTGAGGAATTTTTCTCAGCATGAAGATTAAAAGTATATGATCACCAGCCTTATACACAGATGACCCTTCTGGCTGCCATGGATGTAACGTGTGATGACATCACAGCTGATGTCTGCAGAGGCTGGATTAGACACTCTGAAAGATGATTTTCACGCTGTATCGCAAGAGAAGATATTTGTTGTGATGTGGATGAGAATCCGTTGCCCAAAAGACAGGAACGTCAGGAGGTGTAGGAAGACTGCACTGTAATTCCACTGCACTGCATGTACAGTTTTCCCTAAGGAGATTGTCTTATGTTTAGATTTCTACATTTGTTTGTGCTATGCAGTGCTGTCTTTTCCTGTCTGCATCACAATGACACTGTCTGTCAATAAATTATTGTACAAACAGTAAAAGCGGTAACGTGAATCATGTGCCGTCTCTTGCAATCAGACAATCAAATACAGAAATGCACTTACTGTTTTGCAAATGACAAGGATGATTCGAGAAATGCTCCACTCATCACTCTCAGGTCACTCCGCTGCACACGTCTGATCACTTCTTTGTCACCCCCGACCTCACCGCTCCAGACAACACAGATGTCTTACCGCTGGTCACTTTCCGGCGCTACCTACGGTCCCTCCCTCCTGCTTTTCCTCTGCTGTCTTGTCTGCACTCCCCCCTCTGAGGAGCTCTCTCTTTTGAATACCAACAGTGCCACAGACACTCTGTGTTCCACGCTTACATCCTGCTTGGACAACATATGCCCTCTTACATCTGGACCAGCCCGTGCATCCCTGTCTGCCCCCTGGTTATCGGATGTACCACGTGAGCATCGCACCAGCCTCCGGTCAGCTGAGAGCAAATGGCACAAGTCAAAAGACCATACTGACCCCTCTCTCTCTACTTTCTCCGTTGACGTCACCTCTGCAAAAACTGATTATAACCACTCGAAGATCAGCAACTCTCCTGACTCTCGCACACTCTTAAAAGCCTTCTCTGCTCTCCTCTGTCCGCCTGCTCCCACACCTTCATCGGAGTTAACGGCTGATGATTTTGCATCGTTCTTCGTAAAGAAAACTACCGCCATCAACAGCCAATTTTCTACGCCACCATCACCCGCCTTTTCTCCTATGTCTGAAGATGATGTTTCCAAGGTCATTGGTTCCAACCACCCTACCACCTGCCCACTGGATCCCATCCCCACCCATCTCCTCTATGCCATCTCTCCAGCAGTTGTGCCTGGTCTGACCCGCATCATCAACTCTTTGCTCACCACTGGGACATTTCCCACTGCTTTCAAAGAGGCCTGCATCACACCGCTACTGAAGAAACTCACTCTCAACCTTACACTGCTAGAACACTACAGGCCGGTGTAGTGTGTGAAAATGCATATCTTCCGTCAAAATGTAGATGACTGATTTTAACCTCTTATTATTTTCTGTCTTCTTAAAAAATTATTTTTTTACTTACCTCACTATTCTTAGCTTTGTATACTGTGCTAGGCTTTAATGGACTGGATTTAATTAACTTATGCATTTTGTTGCCTATATTGTTATAATTGCTTCCAATGTTTCCTCGTCTGTAAGTCGCTTTGGATAAAAACGTCTGCTAAATGACTAAATGTAAATTTTATGAAATGTGTAATGTCATGTGTAATGTGTAATGTGTAGTATGTGGCCTTGAAATTTTAGCATGTCTACGTAATCATGAATAAATGCTTCTTGAGACACACAGTGTTGCTTCTTTGCATGCATCAAATGAATTGTTTCTGGCTATATGCATCCATGCATTAGTTTGAGAGGGGTGGAAATGGGACACTTGGGTGAAACAAAACTGCCCCAAAAGTACCCCCCCCACTTTAAATACAGTTTTTTCTAAGTCAATTTGGTACATTTCTCAGATCCGATTTGAAATTCTCAAAACTTCTTGTTCAATCCTTACATCCTTGTGTCACGTGTGCACATCAAACAAGCATTTTCTCATTTCTTTGAACAAGTTGCAAATGCTTTGGTACATCCATGCAAATGATTATGACAAAATTCTGTGCAGATTCCTACATTATCAATTGCTTATGTCATGTTGATCAAAATGAATTATAATGGGTCTCTGTAGAATAGTATAATCCCCACGACATTTAAGCACTAGTTTTACAATATACAGTAAGTATACTTTAAGTAAACGGTGGCATTTTATTTTACTCAATTTAGTGTTTTGCATTGCTATATTCTTTCCACATAGGACTGCAAGACAACTTCACTGTGTTGCAGACGGCCCCTTTTCACACCTAAACAGTCTTTTGACACTCTCTACAGGGATCTCATCCCTGAACAAGAGAGGGGGCAGATTGGAGATGACCTGCCAAAGTACGTGTTAGTTTGGGACAATGTCAGTTTCCATCGCTCCAACATCATCAGGCAATGGTTTGCGGCCCACAACAGGATGCTGGTGGAGTTCCTCTCACCCTACTCAACCCCGTTGAGGAATTTTTCTCAGCATGAAGATTAAAAGTATATGATGGCCAGCCGCATACACAGATGACCCTTCTGGCTGCCATGGATGTAACGTGTGATGACATCACAGCTGATGCCTGCAGAGGCTGGATTAGCCACTCTGAAAGATGATTTTCACGCTGTATCGCAAGAGAAGATATTTGTTGTGATGTGGATGAGAATCCGTTGCCCAAAAGACAGGAACGTCAGGAGGTGTAGGAAGACTGCACTGTAATTCCACTGCACTGCATGTACAGTTTTCCCTAAGGAGATTGTCTTATGTTCAGATTTCTACATTTGTTTGTGCTATGCAGTGCTGTCTTTTCCTGTCTGCATCACAATGACACTGTCTGTCAATAAATTATTGTACAAACAGTAAAAGCGTTAACGTGAATCATGTGCCGTCTCTTGCAATCAAACAATCAAAACCAAAAATGCACTTACTGTTTTGCAAATGACAAGGATGATTCGAGAAATGCTCCACTCATCACTCTCAGGTCACTCTGCTGCACAAGTCTGATCACTTCTTTGTCACCCCCGACCTCACCGCTCCAGACAACGCAGATGTCTTACCGCTGGTCACTTTCCGGCTCTACCTACGGTTCCTCCCTCCTGCTTTTCGTCTGCTGTCTTGTCTGCACTCCCCCCCTCTGAGGAGCTCTCTCTTTTGAATACCAACAGTGCCACAGACACTCTGTGTTCCACGCTTACATCCTGCTTGGACAACATATGCCCTCTTACATCTAGACCAGCCCGTGCATCCCTGTCTGCCCCCTGGTTATCGGATGTACCACGTGAGCATCGCACCAGCCTCCGGTCAGCTGAGAGAAAATGGCACAAGTCAAAAGACCATACTGACCTCTCTCTCTCTACTTTCTCCGTTGACGTCACCTCTGCAAAAACTGATTATAACCACTCGAAGATCAGCAACTCTCCTGACTCTCGCACACTCTTAAAAACCTTCTCTGCTCTCCTCTGTCCGCCTGCTCCCACACCTTCATCGGAGTTAACGGCTGATGATTTTGCATCGTTCTTCGTAAAGAAAACTACCGCCATCAACAGCCAATTTTCTACGCCACCATCACCCGCCTTTTCTCCTATGTCTGAAGATGATGTTTCCAAGGTCATTGGTTCCAACCACCCTACCACCTGCCCACTGGATCCCATCCCCACCCATCTCCTCCATGCCATCTCTCCAGCAGTTGTGCCTGGTCTGACCCGCATCATCAACTCTTTGCTCACCACTGGGACATTTCCCACTGCTTTCAAAGAGGCCTGCATCACACCGCAACTGAAGAAACTCACTCTCAACCTTACACTGCTAGAACACTACAGGCCGGTGTAGTGTGTGAAAATGCATATCTTCCGTCAAAATGTAGATGACTGATTTTAACCTCTTATTATTTTCTGTCTTCTTAAAAAATTATTTTTTTACTTACCTCACTATTCTTAGCTTTGTATACTGTGCTAGGCTTTAATGGACTGGATTTAATTAACTTATGCATTTTGTTGCCAATATTGTTATAATTGCTTCCAATGTTTCCTTGTCTGTAAGTCGCTTTGGATAAAAACGTCTGCTAAATGACTAAATGTAAATTTTATGAAATGTGTAATGTCATGTGTAATGTGTAATGTGTAGTGTGTGGCCTTGAAATTTTAGCATGTCTACGTAATCATGAATAAATGCTTCTTGAGACACACAGTGTTGCTTCTTTGCATGCATCAAATGAATTGTTTCTGGCTATATGCTTCCATGCATTAGTTTGAGAGGGGTGGAAATGGGACACTTGGGTGAAACAAAACTGCCACAAAAGTAACCCCCCCACTTTAAATAGAGTATTTTCTAAGTCAATTTGGTACATTTCTCTGATCCGATTTGAAATTCTCAAAACTTCTTGTTCAATCCTTACATCATTGTGTCACGTGTGCACATCAAACAAGCATTTTCTCATTTCTTTGAACAAGTTGCAAATGCTTTGGTACATAAATGCAAATGATTATGTCAAAATTCTGTGCAGATTCCTACATTATCAATTGCTTATGTCATGTTGATCAAAATGCATTATAATGGGTCTCTGTAGAATAGTATAATCCCCACGACATTTAAGCACTAGTTTTACAATATACAGTAAGTATACTTTAAGTAAACGGTGACATTTTATTTTACTCAATTTAGTGTTTTGCATTGCTATATTCTTTCCACATAGGACTGCAAGACAACTTCACTGTGTTGCAGACGGCCCCTTTTCACACCTAAACAGTCTTTTGACACTCTCTACAGGGATCTCATCCCTGAACAAGAGAGGGGGCAGATTGGAGATGACCTGCCAAAGTACGTGTTAGTTTGGGACAATGTCAGTTTCCATCGCTCCAACATCATCAGGCAATGGTTTGCGGCCCACAACAGGATGCTGGTGGAGTTCCTCTCACCCTACTCAACCCCGTTGAGGAATTTTTCTCAGCATGAAGATTAAAAGTATATGATGGCCAGCCGCATACACAGATGACCCTTCTGGCTGCCATGGATGTAACGTGTGATGACATCACAGCTGATGCCTGCAGAGGCTGGATTAGCCACTCTGAAAGATGATTTTCACGCTGTATCGCAAGAGAAGATATTTGTTGTGATGTGGATGAGAATCCGTTGCCCAAAAGTCAGGAACGTCAGGAGGTGTAGGAAGACTGCACTGTAATTCCACTGCACTGCATGTACAGTTTTCCCTAAGGAGATTGTCTTATGTTCAGATTTCTACATTTGTTTGTGCTATGCAGTGCTGTCTTTTCCTGTCTGCATCACAATGACACTGTCTGTCAAGAAATTATTGTACAAACAGTAAAAGCGTTAACGTGAATCATGTGCCGTCTCTTGCAATCAAACAATCAAAACCAGAAATGCACTTACTGTTCTGCAAATGACAAGGATGATTCGAGAAATGCTCCACTCATCACTCTCAGGTCACTCCGCTGCACACGTCTGATCACTTCTTTGTCACCCCCGACCTCACCGCTCCAGACAACGCAGATGTCTTACCGCTGGTCACTTTCCGGCGCTACCTACGGTCCCTCCCTCCTGCTTTTCCTCTGCTGTCTTGTCTGCACCCCCCCCTCTGAGGAGCTCTCTCTTTTGAATACCAACAGTGCCACAGACACTCTGTGTTCCACGCTTACATCCTGCTTGGACAACATATGCCCTCTTACATCTGGACCAGCCCGTGCATCCCTGTCTGCCCCCTGGTTATCGGATGTACCACGTGAGCATCGCACCAGCCTCCGGTCAGCTGAGAGAAAATGGCACAAGTCAAAAGACCATACTGACCTCTCTCTCTCTACCAGTCTCTTCTCTCTACTTTCTCCGTTGACGTCACCTCTGCAAAAACTGATTATAACCACTCGAAGATCAGCAACTCTCCTGACTCTCGCACACTCTTAAAAACCTTCTCTGCTCTCCTCTGTCCGCCTGCTCCCACACCTTCATCGGAGTTAACGGCTGATGATTTTGCATCGTTCTTCGTAAAGAAAACTACCGCCATCAACAGCCAATTTTCTACGCCACCATCACCCGCCTTTTCTCCTATGTCTGAAGATGATGTTTCCAAGGTCATTGGTTCCAACCACCCTACCACCTGCCCACTGGATCCCAGCCCCACCCATCTCCTCCATGCCATCTCTCCAGCAGTTGTGCCTGGTCTGACCCGCATCATCAACTCTTTGCTCACCACTGGGACATTTCCCACTGCTTTCAAAGAGGCCTGCATCACACCGCTACTGAAGAAACTCACTCTCAACCTTACACTGCTAGAACACTACAGGCCGGTGTAGTGTGTGAAAATGCATATCTTCCGTCAAAATGTAGATGACTGATTTTAACCTCTTATTATTTTCTGTCTTCTTAAAAAATTATTTTTTTACTTACCTCACTATTCTTAGCTTTGTATACTGTGCTAGGCTTTAATGGGCTGGATTTAATTAACTTATGCATTTTGTTGCCTATATTGTTATAATTGCTTCCAATGATTCCTCGTCTGTAAGTCGCTTTGGATAAAAACGTCTGCTAAATGACTAAATTTAATTTTTTATGAAATGTGTAATGTCATGTGTAATGTGTAATGTGTAGTGTGTGTCCTTGAAATTTTAGCATGTCTACGTAATCATGAATAAATGCTTCTTGAGACACACAGTGTTGCTTCTTTGCATGCATCAAATGAATTGTTTCTGGCTATATGCATCCATGCATTAGTTTGAGAGGGGTGGAAATGGGACACTTGGGTGAAACAAAACTGCCCCAAAAGTACCCCCCCCACTTTAAATACATTTTTTTCTAAGTCAATTTGGTACATTTCTCTGATCCGATTTGAAATTCTCAAAACTTCTGTTTCAATCCTTACATCCTTGTGTCACGTGTGCACATCAAACAAGCATTTTCTCATTTCTTTGAACAAGTTGCAAATGCTTTGGTACATCCATGCAAATGATTATGACAAAATTCTGTGCAGATTCCTACATTATCAATTGCTTATGTCATGTTGATCAAAATGCATTATAATGGGTCTCTGTAGAATAGTATAATCCCCACGACATTTAAGCACTAGTTTTACAATATACAGTAAGTATACTTTTAGTAAACGGTGGCATTTTATTTTACTCAATTTAGTGTTTTGCATTGCTATATTCTTTCCACATAGGACTGCAAGACAACTTCACTGTGTTGCAGACGGCCCCTTTTCACACCTAAACAGTCTTTTGACACTCTCTACAGGGATCTCATCCCTGAACAAGAGAGGGGGCAGATTGGAGATGACCTGCCAAAGTACGTGTTAGTTTGGGACAATGTCAGTTTCCATCGCTCCAACATCATCAGGCAATGGTTTGCGGCCCACAACAGGATGCTGGTGGAGTTCCTCTCACCCTACTCAACCCCGTTGAGGAATTTTTCTCAGCATGAAGATTAAAAGTATATGATGACCAGCCGCATACACAGATGACCCTTCTGGCTGCCATGGATGTAACGTGTGATGACATCACAGCTGATGCCTGCAGAGGCTGGATTAGACACTCTGAAAGATGATTTTCACGCTGTATCGCAAGAGAAGAAATCTGTTGTGATGTGGATGAGAATCCGTTGCCCAAAAGACAGGAACGTCAGGAGGTGTAGGAAGACTGCACTGTAATTCCACTGCACTGCATGTACAGTTTTCCCTAAGGAGATTGTCTTATGTTCAGATTTCTACATTTGTTTGTGCTATGCAGTGCTGTCTTTTCCTGTCTGCATCACAATGACACTGTCTGTCAATAAATTATTGTACAAACAGTAAAAGCGTTAACGTGAATCATGTGCCGTCTCTTGCAATCAAACAATCAAAACCAGAAATGCACTTACTGTTTTGCAAATGACAAGGATGGTTCGAGAAATGCTCCACTCATCACTCTCAGGTCACTCTGCTGCACAAGTCTGATCACTTCTTTGTCACCCCCGACCTCACCGCTCCAGACAACGCAGATGTCTTACCGCTGGTCACTTTCCGGCTCTATCTACGGTTCCTCCCTCCTGCTTTTCGTCTGCTGTCTTGTCTGCACTCCCCCCCTCTGAGGAGCTCTCTCTTTTGAATACCAACAGTGCCACAGACACTCTGTGTTCCACGCTTACATCCTGCTTGGACAACATATGCCCTCTTACATCTAGACCAGCCCGTGCATCCCTGTCTGCCCCCTGGTTATCGGATGTACCACGTGAGCATCGCACCAGACTCCGGTCAGCTGAGAGAAAATGGCACAAGTCAAAAGACCATACTGACCTCTCTCTCTCTACTTTCTCCGTTGACGTCACCTCTGCAAAAACTGATTATAACCACTCGAAGATCAGCAACTCTCCTGACTCTCGCACACTCTTAAAAACCTTCTCTGCTCTCCTCTGTCCGCCTGCTCCCACACCTTCATCGGAGTTAACGGCTGATGATTTTGCATCGTTCTTCGTAAAGAAAACTACCGCCATCAACAGCCAATTTTCTACGCCACCATCACCCGCCTTTTCTCCTATGTCTGAAGATGATGTTTCCAAGGTCATTGGTTCCAACCACCCTACCACCTGCCCACTGGATCCCATCCCCACCCATCTCCTCCATGCCATCTCTCCAGCAGTTGTGCCTGGTCTGACCCGCATCATCAACTCTTTGCTCACCACTGGGACATTTCCCACTGCTTTCAAAGAGGCCTGCATCACACCGCAACTGAAGAAACTCACTCTCAACCTTACACTGCTAGAACACTACAGGCCGGTGTAGTGTGTGAAAATGCATATCTTCCGTCAAAATGTAGATGACTGATTTTAACCTCTTATTATTTTCTGTCTTCTTAAAAAATTATTTTTTTACTTACCTCACTATTCTTAGCTTTGTATACTGTGCTAGGCTTTAATGGACTGGATTTAATTAACTTATGCATTTTGTTGCCAATATTGTTATAATTGCTTCCAATGTTTCCTTGTCTGTAAGTCGCTTTGGATAAAAACGTCTGCTAAATGACTAAATGTAAATTTTATGAAATGTGTAATGTCATGTGTAATGTGTAATGTGTAGTGTGTGGCCTTGAAATTTTAGCATGTCTACGTAATCATGAATAAATGCTTCTTGAGACACACAGTGTTGCTTCTTTGCATGCATCAAATGAATTGTTTCTGGCTATATGCTTCCATGCATTAGTTTGAGAGGGGTGGAAATGGGACACTTGGATGAAACAAAACTGCCACAAAAGTAACCCCCCCACTTTAAATAGAGTATTTTCTAAGTCAATTTGGTACATTTCTCTGATCCGATTTGAAATTCTCAAAACTTCTTGTTCAATCCTTACATCATTGTGTCACGTGTGCACATCAAACAAGCATTTTCTCATTTCTTTGAACAAGTTGCAAATGCTTTGGTACATAAATGCAAATGATTATGTCAAAATTCTGTGCAGATTCCTACATTATCAATTGCTTATGTCATGTTGATCAAAATGCATTATAATGGGTCTCTGTAGAATAGTATAATCCCCACGACATTTAAGCACTAGTTTTACAATATACAGTAAGTATACTTTAAGTAAACGGTGGCATTTTATTTTACTCAATTTAGTGTTTTGCATTGCTATATTCTTTCCACATAGGACTGCAAGACAACTTCACTGTGTTGCAGACGGCCCCTTTTCACACCTAAACAGTCTTTTGACACTCTCTACAGGGATCTCATCCCTGAACAAGAGAGGGGGCAGATTGGAGATGACCTGCCAAAGTACGTGTTAGTTTGGGACAATGTCAGTTTCCATCGCTCCAACATCATCAGGCAATGGTTTGCGGCCCACAACAGGATGCTGGTGGAGTTCCTCTCACCCTACTCAACCCCGTTGAGGAATTTTTCTCAGCATGAAGATTAAAAGTATATGATGGCCAGCCGCATACACAGATGACCCTTCTGGCTGCCATGGATGTAACGTGTGATGACATCATAGCTGATGCCTGCAGAGGCTGGATTAGCCACTCTGAAAGATGATTTTCACGCTGTATCGCAAGAGAAGATATTTGTTGTGATGTGGATGAGAATCCGTTGCCCAAAAGACAGGAACGTCAGGAGGTGTAGGAAGACTGCACTCTAATTCCACTGCACTGCATGTACAGTTTTCCCTAAGGAGATTGTCTTATGTTCAGATTTCTACATTTGTTTGTGCTATGCAGTGCTGTCTTTTCCTGTCTGCATCACAATGACACTGTCTGTCAAAAAATTATTGTACAAACAGTAAAAGCGTTAACGTGAATCATGTGCCATCTCTTGCAATCAAACAATCAAAACCAGAAATGCACTTACTGTTCTGCAAATGACAAGGATGATTCGAGAAATGCTCCACTCATCACTCTCAGGTCACTCCGCTGCACACGTCTGATCACTTCTTTGTCACCCCCGACCTCACCGCTCCAGACAACGCAGATGTCTTACCGCTGGTCACTTTCCGGCGCTACCTCCTGCTTTTCCTCTGCTGTCTTGTCTGCACTCCTCCCCTCTGAGGAGCTCTCTCTTTTGAATACCAACAGTGCCACAGACACTCTGTGTTCCACGCTTACATCCTGCTTGGACAACATATGCCCTCTTACATCTGGACCAGCCCGTGCATCCCTGTCTGCCCCCTGGTTATCGGATGTACCACGTGAGCATCGCACCAGCCTCCGGTCAGCTGAGAGAAAATGGCACAAGTCAAAAGACCATACTGACCTCTCTCTCTCTACTTTCTCCGTTGACGTCACCTCTGCAAAAACTGATTATAACCACTCGAAGATCAGCAACTCTCCTGACTCTCGCACACTCTTAAAAACCTTCTCTGCTCTCCTCTGTCCGCCTGCTCCCACACCTTCATCGGAGTTAACGGCTGATGATTTTGTATCGTTCTTCGTAAAGAAAACTACCGCCATCAACAGCCAATTTTCTACGCCACCATCACCCGCCTTTTCTCCTATGTCTGAAGATGATGTTTCCAAGGTCATTGGTTCCAACCACCCTACCACCTGCCCACTGGATCCCATCCCCACCCACCTCCTCCATGCCATCTCTCCAGCAGTTGTGCCTGGTCTGACCCGCATCATCAACTCTTTGCTCACCACTGGGACATTTCCCACTGCTTTCAAAGAGGCCTGCATCACACCGCTACTGAAGAAACTCACTCTCAACCTCACACTGCTAGAACACTACAGGCCGGTGTAGTGTGTGAAAATGCATATCTTCCGTCAAAATGTAGATGACTGATTTTAACCTCTTATTATTTTCTGTCTTCTTAAAAAAATATTTTTTTACTTACCTCACCATTCTTAGCTTTGTATACTGTGCTAGGCTTTAATGGACTGGATTTAATTAACTTATGCATTTTGTTGCCTATATTGTTATAATTGCTTCCAATGTTTCCTCGTCTGTAAGTCGTTTTGGATAAAAACGTCTGCTAAATGACTAAATGTAAATTTTATGAAATGTGTAATGTCATGTGTAATGTGTAATGTGTAATGTGTAGTGTGTGGCCTTGAAATTTTAGCATGTCTACGTAATCATGAATAAATGCTTCTTGAGACACACAGTGTTGCTTCTTTGCATGCATCAAATGAATTGTTTCTGGCTATATGCATCCATGCATTAGTTTGAGAGGGGTGGAAATGGGACACTTGGGTGAAACAAAACTGCCCCAAAAGTACCCCCCCCCACTTTAAATACAGTTTTTTCTAAGTCAATTTGGTACATTTCTCTGATCCGATTTGAAATTCTCAAAACTTCTTGTTCAATCCTTACATCCTTGTGTCACGTGTGCACATCAAACAAGCATTTTCTCATTTCTTTGAACAAGTTGCAAATGCTTTGGTACATCCATGCAAATGATTATGACAAAATTCTGTGCAGATTCCTACATAGATTCCTACATTATCAATTGCTTATGTCATGTTGATCAAAATGCATTATAATGGGTCTCTGTAGAATAGTATAATCCCCACGACATTTAAGCACTAGTTTTACAATATACAGTAAGTATACTTTAAGTAAACGGTGGCATTTTATTTTACTCAATTTAGTGTTTTGCATTGCTATATTCTTTCCACATAGGACTGCAAGACAACTTCACTGTGTTGCAGACGGCCCCTTTTCACACCTAAACAGTCTTTTGACACTCTCTACAAGGATCTCATCCCTGAACAAGAGAGGGGGCAGATTGGAGATGACCTGCCAAAGTACGTGTTAGTTTGGGACAATGTCAGTTTCCATCGCTCCAACATCATCAGGCAATGGTTTGCGGCCCACAACAGGATGCTGGTGGAGTTCCTCTCACCCTACTCAACCCCGTTGAGGAATTTTTCTCAGCATGAAGATTAAAAGTATATGATGGCCAGCCGCATACACAGATGACCCTTCTGGCTGCCATGGATGTAACGTGTGATGACATCACAGCTGATGCCTGCAGAGGCTGGATTAGACACTCTGAAAGATGATTTTCACGCTGTATCGCAAGAGAAGATATTTGTTGTGATGTGGATGAGAATCCGTTGCCCAAAAGACAGGAACGTCAGGAGGTGTAGGAAGACTGCACTGTAATTCCACTGCACTGCATGTACAGTTTTCCCAAAGGAGATTGTCTTATGTTCAGATTTCTACATTTGTTTGTGCTATGCAGTGCTGTCTTTTCCTGTCTGCATCACAATGACACTGTCTGTCAATAAATTATTGTACAAACAGTAAAAGCGTTAACGTGAATCATGTGCCGTCTCTTGCAATCAAACAATCAAAACCAGAAATGCACTTACTGTTTTGCAAATGACAAGGATGAATCGAGAAATGCTCCACTCATCACTCTCAGGTCACTCCGCTGCACACGTCTGATCACTTCTTTGTCACCCCCGACCTCACCGCTCCAGACAACGCAGATGTCTTACCGCTGGTCACTTTCCGGCGCTACCTACGGTCCCTCCCTCCTGCTTTTCCTCTGCTGTCTTGTCTGCACTCCCCCCCTCTGAGGAGCTCTCTCTTTTGAATACCAACAGTGCCACAGACACTCTGTGTTCCACGCTTACATCCTGCTTGGACAACATATGCCCTCTTACATCTGGACCAGCCCGTGCATCCCTGTCTGCCCCCTGGTTATCGGATGTACCACGTGAGCATCGCACCAGCCTCTGGTCAGCTGAGAGAAAATGGCAACATAAAAAGTAGACTGGCGGTACAGTATATACTGTATGTATATTTTCTTTTAAATATACCAATGGCACACTTAAAGGTTTTTCGGTCGTTTTCCAAGTTGTCCGAATTATGTCTGAATTCTTTCACACATACTACCAGCTTCCTGTCAAAAGTAGGAAGTTCTTGGTAAAAATGATATGATGTGTGTCTCTGTAAAGTTCAAACTGAATTAAAGCAAGTTTCTCATACACCACCTCCAAAGTACTCTCCAGACAAGAGCTCCTGCTGGAAAGACTTGATCTCCTCGTGTACCCGTCCACGCTCGATGAAGAACATCCTGTCAGCAGGACCGTTCCGTTGGATGATGATGTCGCCTGTCTGGAAGATTTCGCACTCCAGCTTCATCAGAACGGCCTCGATCAGCGTGACATCGCCACTAGCAAACAGCCATCCCTTCATCAAGTTTGGGCACATGACTTTCATAACATCCTACAGTACGAAACATGAATGTCTTTTAGCTTTGAGCTCATGAATATGCTAATTTGCTCCTACACATGAACAAAATAAACTTTTAGAAGGTATACACATTTACACTCTTTTGATCGGTCAGTGACAACATTTGACAAAATGGTATAACTGCACACATCAGTTCATATTTTAAAAAATCTAACTTTCTCAATTTGACAAACCTTTTTTAGCGATTCTTGCAGGAGGCCAAGACAGCTCCTTTTCTGTTGCCATCTGTAGCCTGCAATGGCACGCTTGCGCAATGCCTTGGGCAGATGTTCGAAGTTTTTCAGCTACAGATGTAACATATCAAATATGCCATTATATTATCTGACGTACCTTCAGTTCATTTAATAAAAATGAGCAAATGTTACAAAAGAGCACCTCTTTTACGTTCGCATTGCTAGCTGCAAATGTTGCTATCTGCAAAGCAACAAGTGCAATAAACATCGATCGGCCGATCACAATACTTATGATGGCGGCCCATTGTTCTTCAATACCTACAAATCAGAGAAACACATCCATGCAAACGCCATTATTGCATCTTTTTACATCCTTTTTGAGTGCTGCTTGCTTTTACTAGGTTGTGGTAAGTTTTATTGTTAAGGATTTGGTCAAAGCCCTGAGTTCGTCTAAATGCAAGCATCGCTGAATTTAAGTATTTCGAATGCATGTTGGAAGTGTGACGTACGTGTCGGAGGGTCAGAAGCTCCACATAGTGTCCCGGTCATTTGGCAGAATGCACGAAAGAAAGAAGATGAGTACTTCTCTCCAATTGAGGCATTCTACGTAATGTGTCAAAAAAAGAATTAAACAGGCATTCAATTCACGTGACTTCTCACCATATTAAAAACATGTACCATTTACCAGGAGGTGTTCTTGTGTGACCCAGCTATCAGGTAGAAATTCACCCAGCCCGGAGAGGAAAAACTGGATGCAGGCGTTCCAGTGCATAATAAGAAACAGCACCACTGCAACAAACAAGGTTCTAAAGAGTCTTCTCACTGCTACAAGCTGGATGTGTAAATCCTACAAGCACGTACGAAAACACCATGCAACCATTACAATCACTCTCCATACAACAACAAAAATGTCTACTTTTGTATGCAAGAAACTGGCTATTCCTTACTTCTTCAAGTTCCAAGAAAAACCTGGTGAGTTTCGGGACACGGAGCAGACGTATCATGCTCAGAATCCTCACAAACATGAGGATCCTCATGATCTTTGAGGCCATCAGCGAGCTCGTGTCAACGTGATAGTTTTCCTGAAACAAATCAAATATGGTTTTATAGTAAGACGTCGAATAGTTGATATCATCAATGTGACTGATATTAATAAGGCCGAATAAGCAAACTCACCAAAATTATGATGAAGACATCCGCCGGAAACGCAGCCAGCAGGTCTGTAACAAACCACGAGCTTAGATAGTCTTTCTTTATCAGCTGAGGATCAAGAACGGGCACCTAGACGGAACAAAAAAGTGCGGACTGAAAATCTGTTTTGAATATAAAAACATAGACAGGTGCAGCTAAGTAAGATAATCATATTTACGTTGTTGTCATCAGTTAAACTGGACTATTTCTAAAAATGTGTGATTGGCATTATTAAGGCGTTCATCAGTAATCTGGCTAATGCAAAGGTTTAGTTTTCATTTCGTTTCTTGTTTTTCACCCAGAACGCTGTTACGGCTGGTTTCCTACCTGACCATGTTCCTTGAAGAATCCCATTCGAAAGTTTATCAAGATGTCAAAACAGAACACTATGTCTGAAATGACATTTAAAGATAACCAAATCTTGTGTGAGCTTTTGTGGATATCCTCAGAAAAGGCCATGTCCAAAGGGATGGCAAACAAGTTGAAAGATGTAAGGATGATCATGAACAGCAGGTATACATTTCTGCGAAAAAAAAAAAGGCTTTGAAACACAAAATCTATTGTATGTTGCTTGGTTAGCTAATTCACTCAAAGTCCCACCGCATTCAATAATGTGTCGTTGTGTCACTCATCTTTTAGCACTGAAATAGCATCTGTAAAAGGTTTTTTCCTGTGATTATGATTTATTCATGCCTTAAAAAGGCTGAAATGTAACATTTGTACTGTATACATAGATGCTTCATTTGACGTGTGAGCAGCGTGTGCTGGTGTTGCAGAAGCAGAGCTGAAACATCAGTGATGGTTATATACTGTATGTAGTATATGCACCATCCACATCTATGCCTCACATGAAGTTGTAAACAGAGGCAGTTTCAAACAGCATTTTTTTAAACCGTCTTTGGTAAATATATGGAGAAAATACTCTACAATGGATTCAAGTATTGAAATTGCACACGGTTTATCTTAAAGCGTATATAAAAACACGATTATCGATTAATCGATTGTTCAAAAGAGGGAGTTTAACTCAAATTAAATTCCTTTATGATTTTGTTTTCACATTTTCCTTCATATGCAAAGATATTTCTAGTAACAAAAAGTCCAGGGCCCTTTTCCAGTGGAAGGAATGAATGCCTTTCATGATTTAACCTCCTCAAATAAGCATTAATACAAATGATTTGTACCCCGACCCCCAAAAACACAAGATTTTGGTTAAATGTGGTGGTGCATTATTAATAAAATGAGATTTTTCCGGTTACCTGGCCCTACTCCGCGGATGTATTATACAAGTCTCTTTGTCAGACGGTTCTTTGCATTTCAATGGCATCCTTCCTGTAAACAAGTTTCAGCGAAAGGTGAAAGACGAACTCTTCTGATGCTGGTCGTGAAGCGAAGTGTACAGTTGACCGTTGCTTCCGTTGTTTTTTAAATTGCATCGAGTGAATTTGAATGATGCAGATCATCGTCATATTCATGCCGCTCCACCAGCAGCGGCTCGCCCATAGAGGGCGCTGGGGTGCCGACCTCCATGCCAGTTTTTTATTTGTATTTAAAAAAAAAAATCTTTTAATAATCTCTCATTTTGAAAAATAATCTGTGTTAATTACATGATATTAATGGTTTTACTCTAGAATGTGTTTAGAACTCTCCAGAATGATATTTGGATGTTGGTGTAGTAGTAGTAGCCAATAGGCTGTCTTCCCTGGGCTCCAGTTCGCTCAGCCCTACAGTGCTGGAATTTAAGCCAATAGTTCCCCGGTTGCTACGCAAAAAAGTTTATATTTCGCCAATCATCGTCGTGTAATTTTAAGGTTTAGGGGCTCTGAAAATATCGCCTGTAGTACCAAGATTAGTGATGGGCGATACCACATTTTTTTGATGCGATACGATACCGATATTTTTTCTTTAAATTTAAGCGATACTGATACCGATACCGATACTGCTATCATTTTTAAAGTGTATGAGAATTTTTCATTTTTATAATAGAATATAATTACAATTAAAGACAAATTACGACTTGTACTGGCCATTAATAACATATTTATTATAAAAGGTTAATTTAACAAAAAATTTAAATGTTTAAACCATATTCTTCCAAAAATTATGATGAAATAACGTAAATCCTAAAAACATTAACTGTGCATTTTTTCACTGTCATTTTAAACAGGCCATTTTTCTTGAACTGTGTAACGGTCACCAGCTGGAGTGCCCTTGAAAACCACCAGAGGGCACTCCACATCAAACTTATCATTCACTCACAGACTACATTTCCCATAACGCACTACCCGGACTCATCAGCACTGATTTCACACACACCTGCATATCATTCACATTCACTCTATATATACCATGTGCACTTATTCACTCACTGCGAAGTCTTGTTAGCCTGTCTGCATTTCTGAGCGTTACCTGTGTCTGTTCCCTGTCTTCTGGATTTGTGCCTTGTTCCCTGATTACCCTTTTGCCTCTGGTCCCTGCTTGTTTTGGTTTGTCTCTTTGTTTGGTTTGTTGCTTTGTTTGAACTGCCTGCCTGTGTATGACCCCTGCCCGTTATTTGGATTACGCCTTCGGATTACCCCCTAATAAAGCTGCAAGTGGATCTCACCTCTAAGTCTCGGAGCAGTTTCATGACAAACTGTTACACTTACTGTACAGAACTATTACTGAACTGTACTGAAGTTTCCTATCGCAAACTTTCATTTGTGTGCGCGCACAAACACACTTATTTTTATTTGCCTATTTGTACCAAGTGACAAGGGATTACACGTAATAGGTTAACTAATGACCAGCTCTTTGTACCTGGATACTTTTTGCCTCACTGGAAAGTCTCCTGTAACGTCTTTTGTCGGACAGATGAAGACTGGGCAGAGGAAGACTGGGCACGGGCAGCTTGGTTTCGTTCAACCTCTTTATAAGTTTCAGGGTGTGTCGTTTGTAAATGTTTAAAAAGGTTGCTAGTATTATTGCTGTGTGCCACTTTTTTATCACATATATTGCATCGTGCAATATTGTAGAAAAATAGCACCACACCACGCTACTTTTCCTCTCTGCCATCGTGCCGCTCTGTTTAAAATGAATGCGTCGTCCACGTGACCACACAACTCGCGCTGCACCATCAAAATACACCCGCAGTGCATGCGGGTATGACATCAATTACGTATGGGTAAAGTCCACTACGTCATCGCGCTACAGACTGCACGCACGCACGCACAGCCGGCTGGAAAGTTTTAACATTATAAACACCGTCACCGATTGACATAAACACTGCACAGCTTTGATAACATTTAGTCATGCCTTAATTAAGATATCGATACTTTATATGAAATATCGATACCTAAACAGTAGCTTTCGAGTATCGATATATCGATACTATAGCATCGATGTGCACATCCCTAACCAAGATTAGAGCAGTGCACCACTTTTTATCTTTTACCTCAGAGCGGAGTGCGAGTGCAGTATGGCGGCGCCGGCGACGTTGAATATCAATAATGTAGTCGTGGGAGTTAATCTTGCCCCAAATTCAGTAAAATCTCTACACCTGTATCCATTCGAAAGAAGAACATTAGCGGAAAAACTAATTGTAAAAGAACTCGGACCAGACAAGCCAGAAGTGAATATAACGCAAAAGGCGCGAGAAAAGGAGAAAACCTACAAGAGAACCTTTTCCCGAGGTTGGTTCGATCGAAAGGTTTGGCTTACTAGCTGTGGTTACGCCAATGCAATCTTTTGCTTCCCTTGCTTACTGTTTAAAACAAGTGCTTGTGATAGCTCGTGGACACAGACAGGGGTGACAGACCTGAAACATATGTCAGAACGCATTAAGAAACATGAACGGGCAAGAGTGCATATGGACAACTCTGTGAAGCTAGCCATGCTAGGCCGAATTAGTATAGCCACACAGCTAGATGAGGGACACCGCATTGCCATAAGAAGGCACAACGAGGAGGTGGACAGGAATCGGCATATTTTGTCAAAGATCATTGATGCCGTGAAATTTTGTGGTGCCTTTGAACTTGCTTTGCGTGGTCACGATGAGAGTGACGCATCAGAAAACCCTGGCATTTTCCTGGGTCTAATTGATCTTATGGCCTCAATCGACCGTGAGTTGGAGGAGCACCTGGAGAACGCCACTGTTTTTAAAGGCACTTCGAAGACCGTGCAAAATGAACTGTTAGACTGCGCATGTTGTCAGTTCTCAGAGACCGCATTCTGGAAGAGGTGAAACAGTCGGACTATATTGCCATTCAGGCAGACGAGACAACCGACATCTGCACTCATTGTCAGCTTGTGCTTGTGCTACGGTACATAGATGGCCACAACAACATTCAAGAACGTTTTTTTGAGTTTATCGCGCTTCCAAATGCGACCGCTGATACGATTGCCACTGCATTATTGGAAAGGCTGAGCACCATCCTTCCTGCGGGACAAGAGAGAAAATTAATTGCCCAGGCCTATGATGGTGCCGCAGTGATGAGGGGTGCTACAGGTGGAGTGCAGCGTATAGTGCAAGACGTCTACGGGAGTGCATACTACGTTCACTGTTATGCGCATCAGTTGAACCTCATTATGCAGCAGGCAACATCCCAAAGATCGGGCAGTTTTTTTCAGACATTGGGGGGTTTTCTACATTTTTTTCCAAGTCATTCAAACGAACGGCAGTGCTGGATGAAGTGGTGGCACACAGACTTCCAGGTGCTTCAACAACGCGATGGAACTTCCACAGTCGTGCTGTTAACACAGTTTACGAGCACAAAGATGAACTGGTTAAGTGCTTCCAAACCATTCGAGACAGAGGAGACTTTGATGCCATATCGAAGAGAGAGGCCGGGGGTTGTATGAGAATGTTGGAAGATGAGGTTTTCTGTTTCATCCTGGCGTTATTCCACAAAATCATGCCACATGTAGACATGCTGTTTAACCATCTGCAGAAGAGGAACATAGACTCTGTCTTCATCGCAGGGATCACCCAGAGGTTCACTCACAGCATACAGGTGATCAGGTAGGCTATGATTTTGCATATTGGCTAAAAACATGCTTATGCAGCCTAAACAATAAAAACATAAATCCACATGGCTTAGCACAACAGAACCTATCATAAATATTACAATTTCGCCACCATGTTAGACTAGTGAATTTATTTGTGATGAATCTAGATAACATTGACTAGGCCCAACACAACAATAGCACATATTTTAATACAGATTTATTAAAATTATGTTTATATCTCCAGCAAGTTGGTTTCTGATACAGTAATTTCAGGGTGGACAGTGACTTGTGAAACTTATTTTGGATCAGGGACTCCGTTCCTTCTCTAGTTGAGGATGAGGAGTATAGGGGACCCGTACAGGAACCACCCCCGAAGAGAAGGAGGGCAATGGGAGAAGAAACGCAACAGCATCTGGCAATAGAGGTAAGCAGTAATAGAAATTCTGTTTCTGTATTCTATAGCCTATATGTATTTGTGTTTGTTTGCACATTTTTGTATTCTGAATTGTCAAATCTATCTACTTTTTTTTCACATTTGTGATTTTATTAATTAGTGCTATATGGTGTGTATGTGTGAGTGAGCGAGAGAGAGAGTGATAGAGACCGCCAATAAAGCGAGTGAGTGAGTGAGTGATAGAGACCGCCAATAGAGCGAGCGAGTGAGTGAAAGCTAGTGTCTGTATTGTAATTAATAAAACTTACTTGCTCATAACAAAATTGTAACTGCTATGAATATGCTGATTTTATTGTATTGTTGAACTGAGAAATGTGAAAACTTAATGTTTTCTGTGCTTACTCTTCTACAATTATGTATAATTTCATAGGTGTGTGATACCATTATGAGCCATGCCAAGGAGAGGTTTTCTTTCACCAATCATCTCATCAGTGCCACTCTGTTGCAAGGAGACTTGTTCCCACAACACAGCAGAAAGTTCCCAGATTCAGCACTAGGAACCACGGTGGAAGCCTATCCCATGTTGGACAAAGCCAGACTTAAAACAGAACTGTCCCTTATCTATGAAAATGAGGACTTCCAGGGTTGCAGTGGTGCACTGGCTCTCTTTCAGGTTGTAATGGAAAATAACCTTCAAGACACATTCACTGAAACTGTAAGTCTTCTCAAGATCCTCATCACCACACCAATGACAACAGCAGAATCAGAGAGGTGCTTCTCTACTTTAAAGAGGATCAAAACGTTCCTTAGGAACACTATGGCACAAGATCGCCTCAACGCTCTGGCTATACTCTCTATAGAGAAGAAACTCACACGGGACATTCCAGATTTCAACACAAGGGTCATTGAGAGATTTGCCACTCAGAAAGATAGACGAGCAAAGTTCCTGTACAAATAAGAGTTCTCCATCCCCTTCACTCACTCACCCCCCCCGCATTCACTCCATCTACCTCTCTCTCTCACACACACACACACACACACCCCCCGCATTCACTCCATCTACCTCTCTCTCTCTCACACACACACACACACACCCCCCGCATTCACTCCATCTACCTCTCTCTCTCACACACACACACACACCCTCCCGCATTCACTCCATCTACCTCTCTCTCTCACACACACACACACACCCTCCCGCATTCACTCCATCTACCTCTCTCTCTCACACACACACACACACCCTCCCGCATTCACTCCATCTACCTCTCTCTCTCACACACACACACACACCCTCCCGCATTCACTCCATCTACCTCTCTCTCTCACACACACACACACCCCCCCCCCGCATTCACTCCATCTACCTCTCTCTCTCACACACACACACACACCCTCCCGCATTCACTCCATCTACCTCTCTCTCTCACACACACACACACACACACCCTCCCGCATTCACTCCATCTACCTCTCTCTCTCACACACACACACACACCCTCCCGCATTCACTCCATCTACCTCTCTCTCTCACACACACACACACCCCCCCCCCCGCATTCACTCCATCTACCTCTCTCTCTCACACACACACACACACCCTCCCGCATTCACTCCATCTACCTCTCTCTCTCACACACACACACACACCCTCCCGCATTCACTCCATCTACCTCTCTCTCTCACACACACACACACACCCTCCCGCATTCACTCCATCTACCTCTCTCTCACACACACACACACACCCTCCCGCATTCACTCCATCTACCTCTCTCTCTCACACACACACACACACACACCCCCCGCATTCACTCCATCTACCTCTCTCTCTCACACACACACACACACCCTCCCGCATTCACTCCATCTACCTCTCTCTCTCACACACACACACACACACCCCCCGCATTCACTCTATCTACCTCTCTCATACACAAGCCTGTCACAGACACCATATCTTAGTCTCTCTCTACTCTTTACTCTCTCTTTTTCTCTCTCTCTCTCTCACACACACACACACACACACACACTCACCCTCCATCTATCTCTCCAACTCACTCACTTTGAAAGACACACACACACGCTATCATTCTCTTACTCACTCAGTCTCTCTCTCACTCACCACACCACATTTCACACACATTTGCCATTAAAATATTGATCTTAATAGTAATGTAACTATGCTTGCTTTGTTTTTTTTTTTGTTCACTTTTTCCTATCTGGACACTGAGCGATGTAACTTGTTCATTATCATTACCTGTGAGACTTGATTTCTACATGGCAGTTCAATTAATATTGTCTTTTTAGACCATTGGTATTGACTGGTTTGAGTTCTTTTATCGGTATAGGCAAGGGACATGGACTAAAATGCACCAGAATGCAGGAAATCACATCTATGAAATTAAAAAATTTCTGGGGGAGGATCCCCCCAGATGCCCACACACACACACAAACAGCCCCACCTAAAATATTTTTCACCAGCCGCCACTGGTGACAGGTGTGCACGCGCAGCTCACTGCATCACAAGCCTTGCTGTCTTTGATCTCATGCGCCTATTTGACACTTAAGCATTCTTGTTGTATTGCCAACACTGCAAGTTTTTACTGCAACATTGCATGTAAACACGTTCGTGCAGAACACCTGTTTTGGCAGATATCCATAAATCAGGACAGGGAAACACCACTCCCACAATCCGACAATGTGTCTATTATTCTATTCTCTTGAGGCGTATTCTCCTCCCCTCGCAGTGACAAAGATTGTTGCATTATACACCAGGGAATGTTATTCTAACTGACAACGTCTGTGACACCCAGACAGAAAGTAAGAGTCCCCGGCATGGAGGAGAGAGCGTGGCGGAGGTCCTGCGGGCTCACGGGGTCAAATTCGTCTTTACGTTGGTGGGAGGACACATCTCGCCCATCCTGGTGGCCTGTGAGAAACTGGGCATCCGCATCGTCGACACGCGGCACGAGGCCACGGCTGTGTTTGCAGCCGATGCCGTGGCGAGACTTTCCGGTAAGAACAAATCTAAGAAAGCAAGAGGGTCCTTCGTGTTGCATGAGGATGTTAGATGGTGATAATCTAGTGTTTTGCCCCTGTAGGCACAGTGGGTGTGGCTGCAGTCACGGCCGGACCTGGACTGACCAACACTGTCACTGCGGTGAAGAACGCTCAGATGGCCGAATCTCCTCTGCTTCTTATCGGTGGTGCAGCTGCTACTCTACTGCAGGTCAGAAAGTTACTTCAAGGTGCACTTTACATACTCTCTGCTCAGCCTGGCGTGCTGGAACACCTCTGCCTTATCTGTTCCTCATATCGCTATTGGTGTGAGATTATATCAGGTAACTGTCCGTCACAGAGGTAACCCCCTGACCGCAACAGTGAGGCTCTGAAAGTAGAAATCATTTTATGAATTTAATTCTAAAACTTGAATATAACATTTCATGCGCAAGTTGTGAGTTTAATATTGAGTCTGTCAACAACTGTGTGTATAAGAATGCTTAACATGCTTTCTCTGCACTCATGAGATTGTGGTAGTGATGAAATTACAGGGTTTTATCTCCATGTATCTCTGACACAGTAAACTGGATGTGTATTCATCACCTCACCTCAAGGCTTATCTTAACTCTCCTGGTTCCTCCCGCCCAGTACAAGTGTACACACAGAGAGCAAATAAGTCAGCAATTACTTTTATATTATTATTGAACCGCTCTACCCGGGATCTTACGAAGCATGTTGAAGAGAAGAAACGCACTAGAAAGAAAATAACAAAGCAAATGATCTCATTTCAGTATGAACAGAAGAACAGGTGTACAGGGATGAAGCTTAAGGAACGGAGCTAAAGAAGAAACTTCAATGTTTGCTTCATTTTTTCTTAAGAATAAAATGACATGCTTTGTTTCTACTTGCCCGGTCAAGAGCTTACAGTATACTTATCTATCAAACCTTTCAGTGTAACAAGCACATCGCATTCTCATGTATATATTAACACGATGTGTTGAGTGACATTAATGATCAATTATTGTGGAGGGATTCTTTCGCTCATAATTTAATATAGAGGAGTCTCTGACACCATTGTTTGCGCATAATATTTCCTTCTGGAAGACGTATGATGCCAAACAATAAGCTATTAAAAGTAAACTGTTAGCTAGCATTATGATGTTGTGAACACTTATTCTTGTATTATAAAGTCGTTACTTTATATTTGTCGGAATACTTGTGACATTCAATGTTTCGACTTGCTCTGAACAAGAATGTCATTATATCATCATCATTATATTCAAATGAAATTCCGCACTGCTAAAATAATTTTTATTTTTGACGAAAAAGGGTTTAAGCATAAAATAAATAAGTCTATTTATCACAAAAATCTATTTATCACATATAAAAAGAGAATAGTTACTTTCACACTAAATGCTAATGATTTGTAAAAAAAAAAAATTCGGCCAATGGTCAATAATCTTTTTTACATATTTAAAGCACAATAAAATCGTCTACCCAAAAAGCGTCTACCCACCGCGGCAGCGGTCGCGTGCAGCCCTCATCGCGTGAAGACCGAAGAGAGTAAAGACATCGACTCTACCTGCGCGCGACTCCACCGAGCCCGGGACACCGACACGGCACTTGAGTATTGCACTTCTTTTGTATTATTATTTTGGTGTTTTGTATCAACCCCTGCACTTTTTGTCTTACTGTTTGCACTAACACTTATTCCTTTATTGTTATCTTTAATGTTTCTCCCTATTTTCTTTCTGCTTCTCTTAAATATGTGTTTTAAAATCCTTTCTGTTATCACAACACGTAAATTATCTGCCGCATGCCGAAGGCGACGCAATGCTAATAACCTTCACAATGTATCACTGCTAGCAACTGCCCCTTCTACTTTCCCAATAGGATTGTGGAACTGCCAATCTGCTGTGAACAAAGCTGATTTCATTACAGCTTTCGTTAAACATTCTGGTCTTTCCATTGTAGCACTTACAGAAACATGGATCAAACCAGAGGAATCTGCCACTCCCGCTGCCCTCTCCCATAACCACACTTTCTCCCACAGCCCTCGCATCACAGGAAGGGGTGGAGGCACCGGTCTACTCATCCCCAAAGACTGGAAATTCAATCAGCTAACACCCTTGTGTGACAACAGCTCCTTCGAGTTTCATGCTGTTACTATCACCCACCCTGTTAAAAGTCATTTTGTAGTTATATATCGTCCCCCAGGTCAGCTTGGACATTTCTTGGAGGAACTGGATGTGCTTCTTTCATCCTTCCCTGAGGATGGTACTCCCCTGGTGGTACTAGGCGACTTCAACATCCACATTGGAAAGCCACAGGCTGCTGACTTCGTCAACCTGACCGCATCATTTCTCCTCGAGCAGGTTTCCACATCAGCAACCCACAAGTCTGGAAACCATCTAGATTTGATCTTCACAAGGTACTGCTCCACTCATCACCCTCAGGTCACCCCGCTGCACACGTCTGATCACTTCTTCGTCACCCTTGACCTCGACCTCACTGCTCCGGATATCGCAGATGTATCACCGATGGTCACCTTCCGGCGCAACCTGCGGTCTCTCCCTCCCTCTTGTTTTTCCTCTGCTGTCCTCTCTGCACTCCCCCCCTCTGATGAGCTCTCTCTTTTGAATACAGACAATGCCACAGCCACTCTGTGTTCCACGCTTTCATCCTGCTTGGACAACCTATGCCCTCTTGCATCTGGACCAGCCCGTCCATCCCCGTCGGCTCCCTGGTTATCGGATGTACTGCGTGAGCATCGCGCCAGCCTCCGGTCAGCTGAGAGAAAATGGCGCAAGTCAAAAGACCCTGCAGACCTCTCTCTCTACCAATCTCTTCTCTCTTCTTTCTCTGTAGATGTCACCTCTGCAAAAACAGATTACTACCACTCTAGGATCTGCAACTCTCCGGACTCTCGAATGCTCTTCAAAACCTTCTCTGCTCTCCTCTGTCCGCCTGCTCCCGCACCTTCATCGGAGTTAACAGCTGCTGATTTTGCATCGTTCTTCGTAAAGAAAACTACTGCCATCAGCAGCCAGTTCTCTACGCCACCATCTGTCGAACCCGCCCACATCCCTGACACGTGTGTGCTCCCTGCCTTTTCTCCTCTGTCTGAAGCTGATGTCTCAAAGATCATTGGCTCCAACCACCCTACCACCTGCCCACTGGATCCCATCCCCACCCATCTCCTCCAGGCCATCTCTCCAACGGTTGTGCCTGCTCTGACCCACATCATCAACTCTTCGCTCACCACTGGGACATTTCCCACAGCTTTCAAAGAGGCCCGCATCACACCGCTTCTAAAGAAACCCACCCTGGACCCTACACTGCTAGAAAACTACAGGCCTGTCTCCCTTCTTCCCTTCATCGCCAAAGCCCTGGAGCGAGTTGTGTTCAATCAGCTCTCCTCCTTTCTCATGCAAAACAACCTCCTGGACAGCAATCAGTCTGGGTTCAAGACCGGTCATTCCACAGAGACTGCACTGCTCTCAGTCATCGAAGCCCTGAGACTGGCAAAAGCATCATCCATGTCTTCTGTGCTCATCCTACTGGATCTGTCTGCTGCCTTTGACACTGTCAATCATCACATCCTCCTGGCTTCTCTCAGTGCTATGGGTGTCTCTGGAATGGCGTTGCAATGGTTTGAGTCCTACCTCTCGGGTAGGTCATTCAGAGTATCCTGGAGAGATGAGGTCTCCGCGTCCCAACAGCTCAACACGGGGGTGCCACAGGGCTCAGTGCTTGGACCGCTACTCTTCTCCATTTACATGACATCCCTCGGCTCGGTCATTCAGAAGCATGGCTTCTCCTATCACTGCTATGCGGACGACACACAACTCTACTTGTCATTTCAACCGGACGATCCAACGGTCGCTGCTCGCATCGCGGCATGCCTTAGTGACATCTCGCTTTGGATGAAGGATCATCACCTGCAGCTAAACCTTGCAAAAACGGAACTGCTTGTGATCCCGGGCAACCCAAAGATTCACCACAACCTTGCCATTCAACTAGGCTCATCAACGATTACACCGTCCAGCACAGCCAGAAACCTGGGAGTGTTAATCGATGATCGGCTTAACCTCACAAGTCATGTTGCCAGCACCACCCGGTCCTGTAGATTCATCCTCTACAACATTAGGAAAATTAGACCATTCCTATCGGAGCACTCTACGCAAGTCCTAGTCCAGGCTCTTGTCCTGTCCAAACTGGATTATTGCAATGCGCTTCTGGCTGGACTTCCTGCTTGCACAATCAAACCTCTCCAGATGATCCAGAATGCGGCGGCAAGAGTGGTCTTCAATGAACCGAAGAGAGCGCATGTAACTCCGCTCTTCATCAGGTTACACTGGCTCCCTGTTGCCGCCCGCATAAAGTTCAAGGCTTTGCTCCTGGCCTACAAGACCAACACCGGATCTGCACCATCGTATCTCCACTCGCTAATGCAGATCTATGTTCCTGCCAGATCACTGCGGTCTGCAAAGGAACAACGACTAGTGGTACCATCCCAAAAAGGAAAAAAGTCACTCTCCCGTACCTTCACTGGATCTGTTCCACATTGGTGGAATGATCTACCAGCTGCTACAAGATCAGCAGACTCGGTTGCCATCTTTAAAAAACACCTAAAAACGCATCTCTTCCGTCAAAACGTTGCTGATTGAGTTTTTCCTAATTCTCTTCCCTTTCCTTCTTAAAAAAAAAAAAAAAAAAAAATTACTAACCTCACTATTCTTAGCTTTTATACTGTGCTAGGCTTTAATGGACTAGTTTGATGCACTTATGTATTTTCGTTGCCTATGTTGTTATAATTGCTTCCACTGTTTCCTCATCTGTAAGTCGCTTTGGATAAAAGCGTCTGCTAAATGACTAAATGTAAATGTAATAAAATGTAAATGCTCCCCTAATTATTTTATATATTTTAATAAGTAAAATTCTGAATTTGTACATATTGTGTTACGCTGAATGACAATGTAACAGTATTTCAACCAAATTGTGACTTTATTGTCCAAGAAACTTTACGTTGTAAGTAAAAAGACATTTTACTTGCATTTAATGTGCTTTCTATGGACACAAAATCACTTTATCAATTTATTTCGACCCATGTATAAAACATCTGTGAAGCTATTCTAACTTCTGATGATCTTTATGGCAAGAACATAAAACTCCTTTTTTTAAATAAAATTAGGATGTGGATATAAATATGTGAGTATTGTCCTCCTAAGAATGTTTTGTCAATCTGATCCCATAAATTCTCATTGGTGCTGAAAAGTTGCAGACATAGTATATCTTACTGTAAAATACATTTGATATGAACATTCTGTTGAGTCGTGTGTGTAACGTAGAAGAGATCCTAGCTTAAGACATTAATTGTTTATGTTAATACAGCGAACAGTAATATTTTAAGTGTGTGTCATATGTGATGGTTTTGTGATCTGTTATAAATATGAAAATCTACAATTTGTACAAGAATAACCCACCACTCTTCCTCTTGACATTCGATTTTTGTGTTTTTTAGGGTAGAGGAGCCCTGCAGGATATTGACCAGATGTCTCTCTTTAAACCCCTCTGTAAGTTCTGTGCTTCAGTGAGAACAGTGAGAGAAATCGTTCCTACTGTGAGAAAAGCATTGGCCGTGGCACAGTCTGGCACACCAGGTAATGCTGCGAATGACCATTTTTTCATTTAATCATTTATCATTTTTGTGAGTGATTGAAACATGTCACTTTTCAGACAAGTTAAGATATAGTGAATCACACTTTTTAGAGAGTACATGACCTGACTCTGTGTGCATAAGTACAGTTTGATGTGTATAACAATTTCACAGGCCCAGTGTTTATCGAGCTTCCCATAGACACGCTGTACCCTTTCCATGTGGTGGAAAAAGAGTTTGCCCCTAAAAACACTCCCAAAGGTCTTATGGGCAAAATCACTGCACGGTAAAACATTTCTCACTTTTTATTTCCTCCAATTTTCTTACGCTTTATTTCATTATTAAAGGAAAGGCAATCACTTTTACGTTGAAAGTGTTTTTGTTTGTTATCCGCCAGGGATATCTTAAAAATCACTTATCTAACTTATTTGCTGGAGCTTGGGAAAACCGTGATCCCTCCCCACTTCCCGTTCACATCCCGCAGGCCACAGAGTATGAGGTGAGACCTGTCAATCGTTTAATGGCCATTTGAGATGTATTATTAATTGCTTTTATGGTTGCGTCACATTAGATCTCATTTGATTCTCATCATCTTTAACATGAACCATAACAGGGCAGAATGAAATGATCTAGAAAGCTGTGACTTTTACTTCAGACACGGCAGATTAGATCTTATTTACATGACTCGGTATTCAAGTTGTTTCATTCATTTCCAGATTCAAAGATGTGTGGAACTGGTGAGCCGAGCCAAGAAACCCGTCATACTGTTGGGCAGCCAAGCAACCTTGCCGCCTACACCTGCAGATGATGTCAGGTCATTTAGCCATTCTGTCTTTACCCAGTTTGTGTCATACTCGTTCATGGAGTAGTTCATCAATCCCCTTCTGGATATTAAACCTATTGTCTTTGTGGTGCCAGTCTAGATATTTAAAGACACCCCTCCTTCATTAAACAGTAAACATTAAACATTTAATATTGACATATACTGGTTGACACCTTTACATTTTTTTAAATCATATCGTGAAAAAACCTGTTCTGCTACTTTAGACCTGCTTACTATTTATTTTTCTTTGCAATAAAGGGCATTAGTAGTATAAAATAACACTCAAAAAAAATTCTCTCAAAAAATTATATTCTCATGTGGTTCAAAACTTCTGGTTCATTTTTATGTGGAAAAGAAAATATGTTGAGAAATCATTTTGGGGCCAAGTCAATGGGGCGGTGTTGTTTGGCTACCAACAAATATCTTCTTTTGTATTCTGCAGAACAAATATTTATTTTTCTTACAAAAAAAGAGTTTAAATCTTGGTGTGAACTATCCCTTTAGGTCCGTAGTTCTCAAACGTTTTCCTTGTTGTACAGTGCATTTTTCGACCCTCCCCAAAATAAAGTCGCATAATCCTAAACTAGAATTTTAAGAAACCAAAAACATATTCAGTTATACAATGCTGAAACATAAATAATTTTGGTTATTTTTCTAGTGTTTGATTGCGTGAAAAGTATGATACAAATTCCGTGTCCCCCTGGATCAATCTTGGGCCCCCCAGTTCGAGAACCACTGCTTTAGGTCCAAAGGGTTTTTATGCTCCATATGCAACCAACACAGTTACTGTATGTATTGAATAAATTGATCATATAGAATAATGCTTTAGTTGTGTAAGCATGAGCCAAAAACGGCAACAATTATTGATTTATAGCACCCGGACATGTAACTCATGGTTGAAGTTTGAACTCTCTTTTTGGATGTGTGTCTTACAGAAAGGCCCTAGAGTCTTTAGGCATTCCTTGCTTCCTGGGTGGGATGTCTCGGGGCATGCTGGGAAAGAACAGTCTACTGCACATCAGACAGAACAGGAGAGATGCCTTGAAAGATGCTGATCCTGTGCTGCTGGCAGGTGAGTAACAGCGCCATCTAGTGTCTTTTTATTTTCTATGGTTTTATACTGTTCGGAATGCTTAGAAAACTAAGCTATTCTTTTTCTAGATGTCAATACATGATTTGTTTTGGTTTGTAGGCACAGTGTGTGACTTCAGATTGGGTTATGGAAGGGTGCTGAACCGACGGAGTAAAATCATTGCAGTTAACAGAGACAGAAGTCAGCTATTGAAGAACTCGGACATGTTCTGCAAACCAACAGTGGCCATTCAAGGTGAAGAAGTGCAGTTTAATTTCTTTCCTGAATACATAATGTATAATACATTAATGAAAATAAAATTCTCTGTACTATAGTATTAACTATAGTATCTAACTAGTTTTAATTCATTAACTGTAATAGGCCTATACTGAATTGAACACCCTATACCGGAGTATCTTGACATTTTACTACAGTTTACTATAGTAAATATTATAATATACTCTACTACAGTATTTTATCATTTGGGCACATCATTTACATTACACACTTACAATCTTGTGATCAATGTTTTGTAAAGAGACTGTACTTTATTGTGTATATTATATGTATATAAAATATGTATATCTTTTGGGACCTTTTGAAGTTTAAAAAGCTCTGCACTAAATAAACTAGAATCAAAATCCATCTGTAGTGGACATGAAATGGTAAATGCGTCACATGATTTGGGAGGGGTCGTGAGATATGTAGGAAGTGGTTATCGGGCACCTGCTCACCTGTTGTGGGTCAGGAGGGGGTGAATGGGGAGTAAGTGTACTCTTTGTTGACCAGCAATTTATTTTTGCAACATGTTTGTGGAGTAATAATTGGAGTATTGGAAAGCTTTCAGGGACCCGTTTCAATAAGGAGGTTCAAGCGACACTGAGTTAAAATATGAACTCTGAGTTGATTTACTCAGATAACCGCTACTCTGAGTTTTCTGTTTCAGAACAGCTGGTTTCAATCAGTTCAATCCACTCTGAGTAAGTTTACTCGAGGTTACGCGTGTTCACCGCGGCTTTAAAAAGCCATCATCAATTGAGCGAAGATAACATGATTCACCATGGCAACGCCACGTGACAAAAAGCGTTCCGTTTATTTCTTGCAGACGAATTGGAGGCACTATATAAAAATGTGTCTATATATACACATTTACATGTAAGATATACATACATATATATATATATATATATATAAACACATATATACCTTCGGTTTTTGTCATGTAGGTGCAATCCTTCTGCAATAAAAAGAACATGGCAGCAGCTGAAAATAAAATATAAAAACATAATTCAGTCCGGTGAGTTTAAATGCTCTTGCTTGTAGGATGCCTGACTGTGAAATGCTTGATATATTTAATAAACTGGCTTTGAAAGTTATGAGGATATGAGAACCGAGCACTGTGGCTGTAGAAGACAAAAAACTGGCGATGCATGCCCCTGCTCCAGCTGTGTTTAACGGAGTGAAGAGCTGTGCAGTGTGTAAGCCTCACTCCCTGACCGACAGACAGAGACGCTCTACGGCTCATCGTTAGAGCGCCCGTCTCCCATTCGGGCTAACGTCGGTTCGAAGACCGCTCGAGTGGGATCGGCTACATGTGCACTCAATCACAATGGGAAATCCTTAAGGGTATTTGAATTATTAGCTACTTCCAGAGGTGGCAGCAAGACCACATTTATTTGATCAGCTTATTCAGAAAGGCGTTCACCATTCACCTGTAATCCTATGAACCTCCTCTTTGATGGCTCTCACAGGAAGCTTAACACAAATGTATAAAAAGTGCTTGAGAGCGATTCACACTTTTCTTACTGCTATGCATACAGTTGCCTTGCTAACGTGATCTGCATCGGTGTTATAAAGAAAGCTTCCGTTAGCAAAGAAACGTGACCATAAAAATAATCTGCTCAGATGTAAGAGCGCATTCACGAGAGAGGTTTGTGATGTAAGGATGAAGCAGATTGTGGATATATTTAATGGACTGTAAAGAAAAACTGTATCGCTCAAATAAAAAATCCTCCGGATATGATAAAACATCCTACACCATATATTCTATACCGACGTAAATTTAACTCTCTCCAAATGAATGCAGCTTCCTCATCTACGGGTACTGAATAAACGGACATTTAATGTCTGTGTTATAAACTTCGCGATTAAGGAAAACGATTGAAAAAACAAACGGCGAAGGCAAATTCAACACCGCTCGTGCTTCTAAAAGGGGCGGAGATTGAAACAAACCTCGGGTTAGTGAAATAAAACCTGCTCCAGACCAGGTTAGGTTCACAGAGTAGGTTACTATGGTTACTCACTCTAAGTATAATATACCTTGATTTCTGAAACGGGCTTGACTTACCCCGCGGTCACGGGTTTGATATACCTCGCGTTCTGAAACTGAAAACCCAGAGTATCCCGTTTTCTGGGGTTAACTTACTCTGAGTTTGCACTTACCCTGCTTTCTGAAACGGGTCCCTGTTTTTTGTATGTATGATGTCCTTTTTGATGCGTCACAAATACAGCACTCCCAGTTTACTCCGTGATAAGATGCGGGACCGGTGCGCGCACAGCTGCTTCCACTTATCACTCACGCCACCGGCCCCGCGTCACGGCTCTCGTCCCGCCTTCCTCACCACATCGACAAAACAAACATATGAATACATAATAAATACGGTTTGTTTGTATGTATCAGTAAACTCATCATTTCAATCTCATCCTCTCGTGCCTCCCTGACACTGGTTTTATTACTATATTTATACATTTAGAATATATATAACCACAATGTGTACTTTTTCACTCATTTTTTATAGTAAGTACTTGAAGTACATGAATACAGACTCTGAATATCCCTACTGCACTGTTGGACCTACACTCCTGTCCAACAGAGGGCGGTAATGACACTACCAACGCTCTGTCCAATGCCGTGACACTGACACTAACACTAACAGGAAGAAGACGGGCAGAAAATAAACAATAGACGAGCTCGGTTTAATAAATGCTTTTAACGTTAACTTAAAAATTTTAACCACGCTTTTGCAGTCTTTAGGTTGATCTATTAACAAGGACTGTGTAATCGGCCATGAATCCCGACCTATCGCTGCGAGTGAGCGTATTCTCCGAGCAAGGAGGAAGGAAATACATGGAGGATTTAACAGAGGTGGTCGTGGAGCTAGAGCCCAGTGACGACGAGCTTCAAGCGGCCGGACACGCCGACCCAAAGCCGGACCAGGAACCTGATTCGGAACGCGACCCGTCGGACTGCATAAACACGCCGGTCACGGTAACGTGGAGAAATACTCTGCCGTCGGATGCGAGCGACGTTACGGAAGAGCCCCAGAATGAACAGGCGGCGTCGGACAGCAGGAGATCGGTCGGCTTCTTCGCCGTGTTTGACGGGCATGGCGGGCGAGAAGCAGCGCTGTTCGCTCGCCATCACTTGTGGGATTTTCTAAAGAAGCAGCGAGGCTTTTGGTCCAAGGATTACCGAAAAGTTTGCACCGCAATTCGCAAAGGTTTCATCGCTTGCCATCACGCAATGTGGAAAAAGCTGCGTAAGTACAGTCGGGTGTATTTTCCCATGCAAACACGGCGTTTGGTTGATAGGGCGCGGTTCCAATATTTTAGGTATTTTATATTTCTCAACACTTATCGATCTCCGAACCATATCCCATTCGCGGTAGGGTTTTAAGATGTTTTCGGACAGATTAGCTAGGAAAAATCCGAGATTATGCAATACATCGGTCTAATACACGTTTTGAAATTGAGCGCCACTCTTTTTTTCTATTTATACAATCCAAGAAAGGAAGGAAACAATGTAATGGAAGAGCTGCAGTGCGCATGTGCAACACGTATTGACAGGCGTGTGTGTAAATAAAACAAACTACAACTGAATTAAGTAGAAGAGTAAATCGTTTAGTAAAACACGATAGAAGATACGTTGAGGAATGTCAAAGCAGTTATTTTACTCACAATGAAATCAAATGACAATTGTGCTCCCAAGAGCCATAAAAACCTAAAAGAACCGCAAAGGCCTGTTTAAACCATTTATTTGAATGTATAAAATATATATATAATGTTATAAGGAACATTCTACACCCACAACAATTGCTAACAAGGATACAGAACAAGAAGGGTTTTCATTACTTTGAGAGTGATTTATTTGGGGGCTTTTTGGCCTTAAAATCTGTTACAATTGTAGCTGGATGCTAAAGGTTATCATTTAAGCCAGTGGTTTTTAAACTAGGCCCCAGCTTGTTTCAAGGGGTCCCCAGAAAACTTTTGAGAAACTTAAGATAGCAAAAGTTGTGAAACTCTGTACTGAAGATGATTCCAGTTTAACTTTTTCAAACAACATGTTGTCTTTACAATATCACACATAGTTTTGTATAACAGTTTAAATGCTTCTTTATACAAAAACTGGATATGTGTTTTAGAATGGGGGTCCCTCCCGAAAGGTTAAACATATTTGGGGTCCTTGGCATGAAAAGTTTGAAAACCCCTGGTTTAAGCTATCGTTGTAAATATCTTCATAGTTGTGGTTTTTGGTGTGAATGGGCTTTAAAATAAACTTATTTATCTATATGCCTCATCTTACAAACCAATGTGAACTTCTGGAAAATGTCATGGAAATTTTGACACAAATATTCGAAATATTTCAAAGCAGCTTCCCTAAACCTCAAATCCACTCCCCTTAAAAGGATAATTACAAAATGTGAAACGCTTTTTTGTATAGCCCATCGTTTGCAAAGCATTCGGATGAACTGGTTGAAATGAGTTTTGGTTTATGTTAACCCCGTGTCTGTTCTTCAGCTGAATGGCCAAAGACATTAACAGGCCTGCCCAGCACCTCTGGCACTACAGCCAGCGTGGTAGTCATCAGAGGGGACCACATGTTTGTAGCTCATGTTGGGGACTCATCTGTCGTGCTGGGCGTGAGGGAAGATCCCGCCGATAAAGTCATCAAAGCTGTGGAGGTCACACAAGACCACAAGCCAGAGCTCCCGAAAGAAAAGCAGAGAATTGAGGGACTGGGAGGCAGGTGAGAGCTGCTCGCAATGACTCCGGGATTACATAGATTCATAGATTCTTTAACAAGAGAAAAACACAATTTTCTGTTCTAAAAGCCCAATTTATTTTTCTTTGACTGTATTTTTGTTCATGTAGTGTGGTAAAGAAGTCTGGAGTGAATCGTGTGGTATGGAAGAGACCTCGGCTAACTCACAACGGCCCTGTGAGGAGGAGCACCCCGATCGACCAGATCCCCTTCCTCGCTGTGGCCAGAGCTCTTGGTAAACAACACTTCATTACACCCTTAACTCAAAAGTAACGCAGTGTCAATTTTCTCGCGTTTATCATTTTCTTTAAGGTGACAATTTGTTAAACTGATATTTTTAAGCATAATAAAAAGGTTTTTTATCCTGTGAGCGGAGCTGATGTCAGAAAACAATCCTGTAGGGAAATGCTGGAAAACCCTTCTGAAACTGATGCCAATGCTTGGAAATAGCTGTAAATGTGTCTGTGCAGGTGATCTATGGAGTTACGACTTCTACAGTGGAGAATTTGTGGTGTCTCCGGAGCCTGACATCAGTGTGGTGACCCTTGACCCTAGACGTCATCGTTACATCATCGTTGGCAGTGACGGGGTGTGGAACATGGTGCCGCCACAGGAGGCGGTGACTGTGTGCCAGAGCCATGATGAAGCTGTGGTACGAATAACTTCAGCAAATGTTCTTCAACCACTCTGTATCAATAGTTTTGTCACTTGAGCTTTAAGAGTATGCATGTGTTTTACTTCCTTCAGGCACCTTTCGGGATGTCGGTCGCGCGGCGGTTAGGCTGCCACGCGTTGATGCGCTGGCGTCAGCGGATGCTCCGTGCAGATAACACCAGCGTCATAGTCATAGCCCTGCCTGAGCCTGGAAAGCCCCACCTACCTATGCACAGAGATGAGGTCATACTCAGCCTGACCGAGGGCCCACACTCCGACCTTGCAACAGGGTCTCGCTCCAACACTCCACTCATCAAGGTAAATGCAAAAAAGAGTCAAGTCATCATTTTTGAGAATGTATATTGTTTTAAAGCATGTAAAATAGTGCCCCTTGTGAGCAAGCCAGAGATAAAGAGGATATAAAGTTATAGAATAGCTATAAGCTACAAAATAAAGATACAAAGATGTCTTGATGTCGCTTATACTGAAGCATTAGGGGTTTATATTAAATAGCAAGATAACGAAAGAAGAGTTCACCTCTTATAATTTAAGATCTTTCCCTATCCGATCTTTCTTTTCCTTCCGTCTTCTCAAAAAATATCAGTGTACACATGAAACCAATGAAACATATTGAAAATGATCTAGTATAGATGCCAAATCATAGTATGCGACAGAGACACTAAAAACAGAGAAGACTTTACACGCGGGGTGATGACATCACCGTTTCAGAAAATATACGGATCGGCTGTACACGAAAACGCAAGGGTGGCGTTTTCAGATTTGTCCACTCTGGGCCGGTTTAAGAAAAAAAAATAGCGGTTTCAGGCTCCCAAAACTCCCAAACGTCTGGATGAACTTTAACAAATATTGGGTCAGTCTCGGTCACTGGGACGGTCCTGCATACTCGCAATAGATTATTTTTATTTGCATGTGTTTTAAAGGGATAGTTCACCCAAAAATGAAATGTCTGTCTCCCTCAAGTTGTTCCAAACCTGTATAAATCACTTTGTTCCGTGGAACACAAAACAACTTGCATTTCTGGGGCAACATTGACTTCCGAAGTGGAACATGTTTTTAAATATATTTTTTATTCCGTTGAACGCAAAATGAGATATTTTGAAGAATTTAGGGAAACATTTCATTTTCGTTTCTTTCTACTGGTTTGTCAATGGTGCCCTGAAATCTCAGCTGCTAAGATTATTCTAAATATCTCTCTTTAAAATGTATACAGGTTTGTAACAACTTGAGGTTGAGTTATTCATGACAGAATTTTCATTTTTGGGTGGACTATCCCTTTAAAGCCACTTTAAATATTAAAGCGTACGTTGAACAGGAAGTATACTAAATTCGGCAGTCGTTCGCCGTTTGATCAGTTTTGTGTACAGTGCAAAACACATCAATCTGCTTTTCAGTTGCGCCTGAACAAAACATATTTACATTAAATTATATCAAAATGCCTGTGTGGGATGAGTATCCTCGTAAACATAGTCTGTCATGTGTTAAGTGAATGTAAACAGTTGAGATGTAAAACGCATGTAAGACATTATATTGCATTTCTTAAAGTGACAGCGGTGTAATAAACTCACTGTCTGTTTTTAATGTTCATCATAGAACAAAAATCACTTGCTCTTGATGAACTTTTGTAACTTTAATAAGGTTTAATCTATATTCAATTTAAACCGGGAAGACTTTCGGTAAATACATTTTATTTGGGGGTAAATTATTCCCCTCAAAGAAATAAATGTAAGAGATGTCTGCCACTAAATGACAAGTTTGAGGCTGCTATTCGGACAGAAAGTAGACATTTCAGACAAAAACAGGAGTTCATGAAAAGCCTGAACTTCAAGAGATGCCCTTACACTGTCCAGACTCCGTCATCAGAACCGTACAGATAAGACCTTTCACAGAGTTCCTCTTTATGTTAACCACACATTGGCAGCAGGCCCACAAAAATAGTCCTATCTCTTTATCTTTCACTCTCCTTCTCTCACACACTTTGCCCATTGAGGCCTCTATTGTCAGAGCGGTTTCGATGGAAGCCATGTCTGTGCGTTTGTGTGTTTGAAGCAGGGCTCCTCTGGCTGCTCTCAGCTGTTTTGCTTTGCTTGGGGTTGTTGAGCTGGAGAGTGGACAGATGTTTGTGTTTTTAATCCTTTTAAGTGGAGTGGATTTGAGGTTTAGGGAAGCTGCTTTGATCTTTTTTTCCTGTTTGGCCTGCTGGTGCTATTATGATTTTGATAGAGGGGAAATAAAGAACAGGGCAAGAGAATGCAAAAGAGCAGCCACGCCACGTTTCCTCTATTGTAAAGCTGTGATGAAGTCCAGATGTTGCATTCGGTTTATTTGTATTTTGTCTTTAAGGCATGTCATAGAGTTGTTGTCATCATTTGTTTGCAGTTGAGATTCCATGTCTGTTACACTTTTTGACTGAGAAATGAGAAATCTATAATTATTTACTCAGCCTCATGTCATCCAGAATCTGAAAGATTTGTTTTCTTTTTTGCAGCTCTGCGTCTAACAGAATTTCATGCCGAGTCCATATTGACATACAGTATATATAAAAGTTATATTTCAAATGTGCATATTTGACAATGATTTTCCAGTTTTTTCATAAGTTTTAGCTCAATGCACGCAGATAGCAGAGCAACTGGAAAGACAAAGAAAGTGATGCTTTCTTCTCCCAGAAAAAATATCTCGTAAATGTTTTTTTTTAATATAGTTTAACATCATTTAAATTGATTTTACAAACTTAAAGCGTTATTGTATCACATGTCACATTGCTTAGCAAGTTATTGCATTCACAACACAATAAGGGGTCAGCAACTCTTATCAAGAATGTACTTGCTAGTTTGTGTGTTGGTCGATAAATATAATGATGAAATTTCAATAGCCAAACCCAGAAACAAACAGGAAGTTTGACCAATAGTAACATGAAAAATATAAATATACTCATAATGAAATATGGAAATATGAGGTTTCTGCCCAACAGAAAGTAATATCTGTTCCTCTCTACAGACCCCGGAACCAGACCTCTCCTCAACCAGCAGTGAAATTTTACCAGCCCTGGAGAGACGAAACGGTCTGTCGGGAGTTAATCAGGAGTTAGCAGAATCTCCTTTAGATAAAAACCTCTCTTACATTGAGCTCTTGGACCGAGCTGCCTTGGCTCTGTGCCCCAGCGAAGACAACCGGACACTAGAGATGCTGGTACCCTCCCCGGATGTGCCGAGTCCAGTGGGAAAGAGGCTCAGACGCAGCCCTCTCACTCCCAGAAGCTCTCGACGGAGGACTGGCTCCGTATACTCCGTATCCAAACGCAACAGCACCAAGAGTCCCAGACGCACACCCAGTGTCCCTATATTACAGCAACGTAAAGCAACCCTCTGCGTCTGCTGAAGAGATTAACACAAACATGAAGGGACATATAGGGATCTACATTCTGGTGTTTCTACATTCTGCATGGTCACAATAATAAATAACCGGCTTTGTTTGTGTATTTGTGTTCTGATTGTGCCACTGTTAGAGTTTGCAATCTATGATTTTTCAGTCCAGTGGAGTTTTCTTTTGAACTCTTAAATGTGTGAATGTGAGAGTTGAGTAAAGAATTCCTTTTTAGCCGAGTTATTTTATTTGATCAGTTTTCTAAAGGGTATGGTTTAATCCAAAACCCTTCGGATAAAAGAACGGCATTCTTGTACATTTATGCTTAAGAGATGTACAGATTTTTGGAAAACGACCAAATAGGTGGAGGTACTATGAACTATATTTTTGTACTTGTTATATTTGTAACATTTTCAAGATACCCAGTTTATTGTCTTGCCCATTGATTCTTGTATGCACCTTTACCTATATGCCAATTTACAGTCTTTGTGTATTACATATTCAAAATATGATTATTTAGGGTATTTGTCATATTGAAATGTTTTTTATGAGTTGCTCCATTTCCTTTTTAGAGAGCATGTAACTTGACAATGACCAAATTAGAGGTAACTCGGATTATGGGGCTTTTTTACTCTTAAGGAAAGTTGCATGTTCAGTCATGTCCTTCAAAACTGTTTTATTGTTGGGAAGTGTTTGTTGACTATGATGCAATCCAAATTTTCATATGTATTTCGATATTGTAACTTATTTAATATCCTTTTATATCAATAATGTCAGTTAGTGTAATGCAGAAAAATCTTCCAACACCAGTAACAGAGCTAAATATTTGGTTTTAAATTATGGATATGGAGGCTTTTTATTAGACTGTACAGCACAATTTTAGCAAGATGTTATTGCTCCATGAATAAATGGTATTAAACCTTTGCGTAGTATTTTGATCTGTGTAGACATTTTCTATTTGGAAGTTAGAATTAATTATTTGGGTGTTGCCTTGAATGATATTGGCATCGGTAAATTTGTTGGATTTACCCTGAAAGATCCTAAAAAAATTGACAGCATCAAAATAATTTAAATCATCTTTTAATCGTCACCATGTCGTTTAAAGCCTGTATGGCTTTCTTCTGCAGAACACAAAAGAAGATATTTTGAAGAATGTTGTTCCATTCTCTTCTTTTGTATAGCCAGAAAACCAATGCAAGTCAATGTAGGCCAGGGTTGTTTGGCTACCAGCATTCTTCACAATATCTTCTTTTATGTTTGGCAGAAGAACGTAATACAGGTTTGAAATGACAAGAGGATAAATAAACGATGACAGAATTTTCATTTTGGGTGAACTATCACTGTAATGTTCCCTTATAGACTTCAAATTTCGTATTCCTAACTTTTGGGGAGACGAAAACAGATATATGAGAGAAACAGTTGTAAAACTTGTGATTCATTGTTCTTGTCACACTCTCATTCCCAGTTGAAAACAACAGAAACTTTCCATTGTAATATCTCAGTGGTCTGAGCAATAGGGCCGATTGAATTTCTGGTGGCATTCTCTGTGGTCTTCTGAAATGTGTGGTCAGCCATGATGTGTAAAACTGCATTTCCTTTGGAATAGGATTAAATTTCAGTGTATTGGATCCTGTCTTGTTCAGGGTTTGACATTTTTCCTGGAACTGCAATAAAGAGATGTCATGTTCAGTTTTGTGTCAAAATATTCAAGTTTGTTACCGATCTTTGTGAGTTTTCTTGAAGCAGAATATTGTGATCATCTTCTTGTCACATTTCATGACCTCAAATAAACAAGGCATAATATTGGCATAATGTGTAAACTTAGCTCAGACTCCTCATTATATCATTGAATGAAAATGTATCTGGGCAGATCTTTTTTTAGAATGTGATTTGCAGTGACCCCCAGAAGGTCCGTCTAGAAAACCAAACAAAATATCAAATTAAAGTCTACAATACACTGCAAGGCATTTTTGCAGATTTTGCCCAGATTTTCAGTCTGGACTTGTTGCAGAAAGTCTGTGCCAGTCTGCAGATTTGATAAAAATAGATCTTAAAAGATTGTAAAAGTGTATGCCAGCCATAAGCAGCATTTACGACGTACTTTCAAATATGTTGTAATCTGCAACGTCGTATATTAAATGTCGAAATACTTTTAAGGTTTCTGCAGTAAAACATTTTTATAACGGCAATGTCTTTATTAACCACCAGGTGTCACTCAATACTAGTGAGTAGACCGAAATCTCCAAGATGACTGATAATCGATGACCGAATCGTTTGTATCAGATCAAGCTAGAAATGATGATAATAGTTCTCAAATTTAGTTTTCAGTGTGTGTTTGTGTGTGTGTGTTTTACAGACTAACACTTACACTCAATGTTTGTAAAGGAAACCCTTCACCATAAAGGGTTTCTTTCAAGGTTTAAGGTTTGGTTTCGTATTTAACATCAGAAGATTTGTAGCTAGCCTAGCTTCATGAAACACCGAAAGGCAACGATACGTTTCGATTTAGACAGCTAGGTGTTTAATCGAATTAAAATAATAATAAAAATAAAAATTGTATGTATAAATTGTAGGCCCTGTGTGTGTCATGAAAAGCGTTTTTTTATCTTTATTAGATCTTTATGATACAAACAGTAAAATACACAAATAAAGTCATTAATACAAAACAACAAATAGGCCTAGTAGACAAGAGCAGAGCCAGGGGGAATTTCAAATGAAAACATTAAAGATAGAGCATAACTGAATGGTTTGAGCAGCTTTCTTATTCCTTGAATCATAAATGGATTTGATGTACTGTTCCGTCTCCTTACCAAAAGCAATAAAAGAAGGTTTAGAATGACAAAATTTGGCTTTGTGAATATGATATTTCCCTAAAATGATCAAAAGATTAATTAGGTATATTTCTTTCTTCTTTTTATTTTGGTTATCATGGAAACCAAACAGTACATTTTTCCAAATCAAAGAAAAATCAGCGATAAATTTAATCGTAATGTATCGGGACAGGTCTTTCCAGAAAGTGATAGTGTAGGGAAATTGCCAGAACAGGTGTATCATTGTTTCTGGACATATTCCACATAAAGAACAGTTAACACATATGTCAAGCTTGAACCTGTAGTGAAAAGCCTAATATCCCACGTTACATCACTGCCTCACTCATACAATTGAGTTATCAGATTTATGTCGGATGACCTGATGACAATGGTGCAAAGTGAAGGGATTAACCCAGAAAACAAACCTGCATTGTGAAGCACTTGTGTCAAAAGCCCACAGACTGGCCCAACACCTGTCACTTCTGCTCTCTCTCTCTCTCTCTGTCTCTCTCTCTCTCTCTGTCTCTCTCTCTCTCTCTCTGTCTCTCTCTCTCTCTCTCTCTCTCTCTCTCTCTCTCTCTCTCTCTCTCTCTCTCTCTCTCTCTGTCTCTCTCTCTCTCTCTGTCTCTCTCTCTCTCTCTCTCTCTCTCTCTCTCTCTGTCTCTCTCTCTCTGTCTCTCTCTCTGTCTCTCTCTCTCCTCTGACTATAACTGCACAAAAAAAGTGTAACTTATTACCCGTCTATATGAATAGAGTTTTTGCAGACATTATCACAATATGATTTTGCTCTCAAAGAGATATTCATTTACAGATATTAATGTTGATATTGATTTTGGGAGTTGACGTTGACAACTGGATCCAAAGGACTTCTCACTGGATTCAGAACTAGATGTTTAAGCTTCACTGGATTCAGAGAGCTCAGCAGTCAGAAGTGAACAGTTGGTCTTAGAGCTACAGAAAACCGTAAAGGTATAGCTAAAGAACCGAAAAACATATGATTTGATAAGCTAGGATCAGTGTTTTTTACCTAAACCACTTTGACATAAATCCCATTTCGCTCTACCAAAAAAACACAAACCAGTGGTTAAAATAGCTAGAAACAGGAATCCTAAGAGTCGCCGTATGGCCCTGAGCTATATACTCTATTGATATATTTGTCTTAACGGCACCCCCATCTAATTCAATAACCTCCCTATGCCGTAGCATCTGCTTTGATGCCCAGTCAATGGGGAATCGCATCCAATGTAACTGATACATTAATATAATGCAATCAGCAGTGGGGACACAAACAGGATCTTAGAGGAGAACTCTGGTACACCTCCTGTGCTCTGACATTTTCAAATGTGATTCATGATAATGGAGCTCATTTAAAGCCATGAATTTGGTTGTCAGCTGGTGGAAATGTTGTTATGACCTGACATGTGTAATGTCGGCTGGAACAAAGAGATCTGTGTGTATGTGGCGGGGGGATGGTTAATTATGATTCCTCTAACAGAGGCCGAGCACTGTCTCAAACCTAAGGGCACTCATGAATTCTGTTGTGCCCCTGATTTGGTTAAAAACTGTTTAAGGACGGCTTGAACCTTGTTATTGAATGTTACCCCAAAAAGGGCACGTGTGGACTATTCATAAAAGGCACCTGTGAGACCAAGCCAATAAACAGAAGGGTACACTTTGTTCTTCCATGACACAGACGCGAACAGAAAAGGGCAAAAGTGCATTGTTTGGCATCCGTGTAAGCCCAGGGCAGATACAGTAGATATGAATCTGCCAAACAATTATACTGAAAACATCTAAAATGTGCACTTTGTTGGTAAAGATGGATATCACTTGCAGATGAATATATGAAAAGTACAGTGTGTTGTGTTTAAAGAGTGGACGGTGGACATGTATTATAGTTCAAACTTGGATGATTTACAATCAAATCTTAAAGTGGTGTCATCCATTCTGAGTACTTTACAAGCTTAACATGGTCAACTTGTCAAAAAACGAGTTGGCATGGTATTTCTGTGCTCGATACACTCCCCCAGTGTTCGTACAGGTTTCGGATGAGCAATCGTTACGTAACAACTTTTCTTAGTCCCTTATTGGACAGTTGTCCCAGGAAAAGCACGTGGCACGCCCACACATCAACCACGGAGAGCGGGAGAAAGGAGCATGCGCACAAGTCACTTTCACTTGTGTGCAGGAGAGAGAGAGAGAGAGAGAGAGAGAGAGAGCACTGGATATATAAACGGTGGATATAAAGCTGGATTTGGAGATCATTTGACACCTTGAGGGAGGGTAAATGATGACAGAATTTAAAGGGATAGTTCACCAAAGAATGAAAGTTCTGTTATCATTTAATTCACCTTCAATTTACTTCAATCTGTATACTTTTTTGATCCACTGACCACAAGATATTCGAAAAATGTTTGTTACAACAGGTTCTGGGGTACCATTGACAACTATAGTAGGAAACTAAACTACTGAGAACTGAGAATCCCAGAACTGTTTGCTTTCCTATTCAAAATATCTTCTTTTGCTTCTGACAGAACTCTGAGAGAGGTTTATCTTTAGTGTCCAAGTTTTTTTTTCACGTCAAACAATAGCACACTTGAGGGTGAGTAAATTATGACAGAATTCGTTTTTTTTAAGTGACCTGTCCCTTTAAGGCTGTGCTTTACAGGGATTAAAGATGTAGAAACAACACTTACAATGGTAAAAAACTGCACTATACTAATGCAAAGCCTCTTAACAATATAATCCTAAAAATGCTTTCGGTTTACATCATTACACATGTGCATGACATTTTTGTCAGTGCTGACTGACTAGATTTCCACCCAGATCTGACTTTCTACCTCATAGGTTTTCTATGAGACTTCCGCTCTTCATCGCCGATCAAAGCTTTCTCTTGCTAATAACTGCAATTGACTAATCAGGTCAATACTGAAACCAAACTCTCAACAGACTAAACAAAAAAATTTCCCCGCAGTCTTAAACAGATCACAGACGTTGTTGCTTTCAAATGGCTCCCTGCATGGGCCGTAACCTCCTTTGTCACAAAAAAGATCCGTGCAGCAGGAACCTTGTTTATGTTATTAGCCATATCTACTTTTTGCTTAATGGATTACTGGTCATTGTGAGCTCTTTGCGGAGTTCGAACACAGGGACTCCCAGATTTATTCCTTATGACAAGGGTTTCCCCCAAAGGGCTTTAAGAGGTCAGGCGGGTCAATGCGTCTGCCAGTTAATCAGCACAGGAGCCATCCACCCGCCGGTGGCTAGCATGCTCTCCACTTAGACTGCGTAATTGGTTTAGATGGACACACTTATTTTGTTGACTAGTGTGCTAATTGTCCTCAGGATACTCCGGGAGGAAATCCTCAAGGTTTTTCTTGGAATAAAAGGGCAATGAAGTGATCAGAACTGATTCGGATAAAGAACGTGTGTTCCTTTTTTACGGCTCTCTGTGGTGCTGTCATGAACTAATGGCTGTCTCTTTCACAACTCAATAGTCAACAGACAGACATATTAGCCCATGTACCTCAATTATTAGAAGTGCCGTCTGAATATATCACCTGTCTCGAGTGCCCTTTGTCAGTCAATGTGGGCCCAATCTATTGAATGGATGGTGAAATGTATAGAGTTATACCATAATAAAAAAATAAGGATCAACAGCATAAAGGTGGATTTTTATTTAGAGATTGAAATGTCTTCTCAGGGTATCTTTCATAAATGTCAGATTTTTCACGTGTGTTATAAACGTTGTAATTTATTCAATACGTCAGTTATATATGATGTGACAACATGCACCCATTAAAAATGTCAAAATGTAGGCAATGAACTATATCCTTCTAACAGGTCAATATCGGAGCAATAAATGTAAAAAAAAATTTGTGGTATAAAACTGGTGTTATCATAAATAACACCAGCCTAAGAAATCTTTGCTTAAGTCAAATGTGTGACAACTAACCCCAGCTGCTACAAACGCTTCCTTCAGAGACATGTTGACCTTTCGGTCTCCTCAGAGGGAAGGTGAGGTCCACCTTATAATGCAATGCTTTATGTGACCTTAGCATGCTCCTCTGCTGATGTGGCATATTCATAGAGCATCCCATATGGTTTCAGTCCACTCCAAAATCCAAGGGCATTGTCATTGATTTACTATGTGTATTCCCCGGACACCTGATCGGACCCTAACGAACCTCAACAGCTTGTGTGAGACAAGGGCTATTAGGCTTAATGGTTGAGAGCATCAAAGGCACTACACACGCAAAGGAGAAAATGAAGTTAAAGGGACGGGGTTGCAGACTTCTAGTCTGTGGCCGCAGTCGTAATTTACGACAATGCCCCTGAGCCTAAGCCCGGTCCGGAGTTTAATGTTTGAGACTTCAAACAATGAGAGCGTCCAGACGCAATGGAAAGAGAGATAGCGAGGAATGAGGGAAAAACTTTTAACCGGCTGCCCAACCAAAAAAAAAATGTTTTCATTTGCCTTTATTCCTCCGTGACTACATAACATAAACAGTAGTAGGAAGACAGAAATTATGGGCTTTTGTATGGGGCGTCTTGATCCTTTGTGACATGCTGGAAAATATTGTGTCATCAATAGGGAAATGTGATCACAGTTTGTGTTCATTAGTCTAAATCTATTACATGCAGAATTTTTGGCCCCGTTTCTTTGGTTTGGAAAATCCAGTTTGAAATAAAAACAGCCAAAACCTGACTTTAAATAAAAGAAGGGAATTGGGCATGCAGCACACTTTCTCTGGTGATACAATAATTGGTTACCAGCATTGTGTTTTGGGATGCATGTCTTGGGAAGGTTTCAGGGTGTTCAGGAGTCCCGACTGGCCTATTTTAACAAATGGTTTAAAAAAGTTCACAATAAAATACAAATTCTGTCATCAGTTACTCCCTATTATTTTGTTTTGTTTTTAAATGGATTGATCTCATTATTTGCGTCTTATATCTCATGACTAGTCATTGATATTTCACACAAAATGAGATTGTGCCCAAAATGAGATTTTACCACGTATGTCTGCGTCGGGTCTGTTTTTAGTTTAGCTAAATAAGCTTAAAATTGTAATAAACCTTTTTAAAAGAAAACTCCAGAATCCATAGACGGTTTCAAAGCAACAACACGAACAAACGTTACTGCGCATGCATGTACGCAAAGAAAAGAGTCCCTAGAGCTTTCCTGTAGCTCAGTGACTCAGAGCATTGCATAAACAACGCAAGGTTGTGGGTTCGAATACAGGGGATTGCAGATAGCTATGTAAAGGATAATGCAATGTAAGTCGCTTTGGATAAAAGTGTCTGCCAAATGCCTAAATGTAAGTGTAAATGTTTCTGATTACAAGCTAAATAAATTTCATTAGCTTGCAAGTTTAACGTATGTCTAGCCAGTATTATTTCGGGTTACTTAAATGTGACGAAGTTGCACAAATTGCTTATTGAATAAAATGTTGAAATTAATATTAATATAAATTGTTTAACATATAAATAGTTAATATAATAGAATCTGCTAAAAGTCCAATTTTGTGTTGAATAAAACAGCATAACAAGTTTTAATAAGTAATGACAGATTCTTCTGGTTTAGGTGAACTCTGAACTGCAAACTTTGCAAGTGGACAGCATAGCCAGACCTGCACGTAAGCAGTCTAAACCAGCCTGTGCCAGTAAGGATATTGTTTTTTAGCACGGTTGTTGAAGATCAACGTTCTGTGGGTGTGATCTCAAAGCTGATGTACCACAGAATCGTTATTTTAGTGAAGCACCTTTTGTCTTGTTAAAGTAAATCAGTCGTCTGTTAGGGGACATCTTCAGCATCTCAGTTAATGTAGTGTGAGTCTTCGTGACTGTCTGCAGGGACCGGTGAACTCCATCACGCTGGCGCATGTCAATAGCGTACGGCGCCTGTATTCGTCAAGCCCTGGGAAACAGTCCTCCACATAGACTGTGTAAATTGCCTGTCATCAATTATTAAAAGAAGCATTTGCCTTCTGATTGATCAGCCCCTAATGCATGTTCTTATAACTGCAGTTAAGGGAGTTTTTTTCTGCTAATCAAAAACGGTCGAAACTGAAAGGTCTGCTCCAGCTTGGCCGCAGATGAGTGTTAAAAGCAATGACTGAGAACTGACATTTTGAGAAGCTGGGAAAGCTTGAGAAGTTTTTGGGAAGACACAGTGATCTTTGTTTATGCACCTCTTACCATCGGATCATTTGATTGGTCAGCTGATTCGCCTACTGTTCATTCACGAACTGTTGTTTAGTAGTCAAAACTGATCATTTGTGTTGTTTTCAAACTTCATGTATTCCAGTTTGGAGTTTAATGAAAGATTATGAGGGCAGGAATTAAAAAAATGTAATGAAAAGTAAGAAATGTTCATTTGAATGGTTGGTTTATGGTGAAATATTGAACACAAACACTTTAATGTAAGGATGCACAATAAAGTATCGGCCATATCGGTATCATTTTAATGTTATCTGTATCGGACGATAATACAATTTAGGCCAAATTATATAATAGCTGATAAATCATAAATGGTTAAACTTCTTCAGCTGCACTCTCACAGTTAAAATACTGTACAGTACTATCTTTCTGTCATGATAATTTACTTGCTGCTATTATAAAAAAATAAAGAAAAGTTTGAAGGTTAAATTATCTTTAACTAATGAGAACTAACGGTTACCTTGTTTTCTGCTGTCAATGTTTTCATATAAAAGCAGTTGATCACTTTTTGCCTTTTGTTTCAGTCTCGAAATGTTATATGAATATCTAGATACGGTATATCGGCCAATATATCGGCTTCCAATGTTAAAGAATCATCGGTTATCATTATTGTCCAAAATGTACATATCGGTGCATCCCTACTTTAACGGCTGATATTACCCACAACTCATTGCGAGAGGGATGCTAGGTTAGACTGAATTAATAAAATGATTATGTATTAATTATGATAAAACCAAAGAAAAAGTGTTTAACGGGGAATTAGTTTAATCATAAAATTAACTTGTTACTTCACCATTTGTAATGTTGTTTCTCTTGTTGTTCTTTTCATATCAATTCATGAATCAGTCTGAATGATTCACCAAGTTCATTCACTCTAAATTGTTTGCGGAGATGTAAAATAATAAGAAACTTTTACACGCAGAGACGTAAATAGGTTTTTACCTATAATCAACTTGACCAAACCTGCAATGATATAATTTGCCAGCAATTGGAGGATGTTTGGAGGATCTTTATTGAATTCAACACCTGTGTGTGCAGCCTGTGTAGGATGCTGACTGTAACGAGCAAGGCGGGATGAGAGCTGTGAGGGAACAGCGTGATGCGAGTGATAATGAGTGTCAACTGTGCGTTGCACCGGTTTCGCATCTCTCACGGAGGAGCTCCGGAAGCATAAAAGGACGAGCGACAGGAGTGTTCGACAAGAGAGCACCAGGGGCCCGTTTCAATAAGGAGGTTTAACCAACACAGAGTTAAAATGTGAACTCTGAGTTGATTTACTGAGTTTTCTGTTTCAGACCAGTTGATTTCAATGAGTTTCAACCACTCTGAGTAAGTTCACCCTAGGTGAAAGAAGAACAACACAACAGCAGCAGCAAAAGAAAGAGGGTTCGGCATGGGAGAGAATTGTTTTACGTGTCAATGCGTAAGTTTAATTATCACTTTTATATTCATTTTGTTGATACCGTCAAAATCTGAATCTCTCTCTCTCTCTCTCTCTCCCTCTCTCTCTCTATATATATATATATATATATTATGCTGTATATATATTAATCCACATTAATGCTGTGGATGGAATTCCGATTGACATAATCGGGCTCATTTTGGGAAGGAGCGATTGATGGGAATGTGGGTGCCATAAATGCACTTAATACAACATCATGTACACCATTCACCTGCAATCCTGTCAAACTCCTCTTTGATGGCTCTCCCAGGTTTGTGTCCAGGAAACCTAACAAAAATGTAGAAAAAGTGATCGAGAGCGAGGCACACTTTTCTTACCGCTCTGCATACAGTTGCATACAAGGAATCCGCTCAGATGTAAGAGTGCGGCCACGACTAGGGAGGTTTGTGATGTAAGGATGAAGCGGAGTGTGGATATATGTAATGGACTGTAAAGAAAAACTGTATCGCTCAAATAAAAAATCCTCCGGATATGATAAAACATCAAAACAGGGCCCCACCATTCTCTCATGACGTAAATTGAACTCTCTCTGAATTAATGCAGCTCCTTATCTACAGGTTCTGGAATAAACGGACATGCCATTTGAATGTCTGTGTGATGAAATTGTGATGAAAAACGAATGAAAAAACAAACGGCGTGGGCAATTTCAACACCGTTCGCGCCTCAAAAAAGGGGGCGGAGATTGTAACAAACCCCCGGTTTGGGAAATAAAACCTGTTCCCGACCAGGCCTGGACTTTACGTTATGTTTTGTTGTTTGTTTATTTGATCAAAATAAGTTGGTTTTACGTTCGCCGGTTTCCGCCTCCTTCCTTCCTTACTTGGAACATTGCTACACTGACCTACAGGTTAAGAGGTTTCAAAGAGTTTTTATGTTTTATGTTCACAAAGACCCATAATGTCCGGTAGTATGGTTTGTGTCAAAGTGATACCATTATATGTACCATGGTACCAGCTGCCACCGAAGGCTAATATGACTGATAAACATGAGTGGTATATTTTAATATTGTAATATGGCTTGTTAAACTTTAAACACCTTTTTGCTTCATTGATACTATTATATTGCTTGTTCTGAATTACATATCTAGCAGTGGTGAAAAAAGTGCAAACAGCTACTGCACCAATATATTGCGTATACACCTAAAATGTAGAAAAAGTAAGTTGTTCCCTTTTTTGATAAATGTATTTGAAGTAAAAGCAAAATAATGCACACAATCGTATCATGCTGTATTTACATCCCAAAGAAGAAATATTCGTTTTAGCGAGTGGCAATATAATAAAAGATCTTAAATGCAAAAGCCATAATTTCCTGGTATTTCATATGTAACATTGTCATTGTGTTGGTCTTCAGTATCAGGGTCACCTTTTAGAGCAGTACTGCATACTGGGCAAACCAGATGCTCCATCATGCCTTAACAAGAACCCCATGGCCTTTTTTGTAATGTTAATGCAATGCATTATCAAGTGAGCCACATCTTATTGCAGACTGTGCTCTGATGTCTGCGATCAAAAGTATCTTCCAAACCAACTCGTATGAACTATAGGTCCTGACCCTTTTGCAAAACGTAAAAAACAGCAGCGCTATATCTTTCAAAATGGTCTCTGAAAAATAATATTTTAGATCTTCACTTTTTCTTAAGAAATATCAGGCGGGACCCTGGAACAAATACATCTGAGCATCGATGCAAATACATTTAGTCATGTGCACACTAGTTTTTTGCATTACAGAAAGACAGAATTTCAGAATTGCAAATGAAGTGATCTCTCAAGCTGTTTTATACTGTAGCTTTATTGTATGAGCTCTAAAATATTTTCCTGTGCTCTCACCCACGAAAACCTGGCCGTTCTCACGCTAAGACAGGGAAAGAAACAGCTGTTTTTTTTCTGTTCCTTCATTGAGACGCCTGCATTGCCTCTACCTACCTCTGTGCGGCTCCATGCCAGCTACATTAAAGTCTCTGTTGCACAGGCTCTGCCAGCACACACAGAACCAAGCTGCATACTTCCAGTCGCCCTATCATTCTTGCCAAGAGATCGCTGGAGTGGCCAGGCCTGCACTTTGTCTCAGAGGTTTAACAGGGATGAAAAAGTTAAGGCTTAGGCAGACCTTCCCAGTGAACATTTCCCAGGATGCATGACTAATTCTACCCATAAGCCCCAAACCTATAACCTGTGTCTTCCTGTTGCTCAGTTGGTAGAGCATGGCACCAGCAGCGCCAAGATTGTTGGTTTGATTCCAGTGGAACATACATGAACGCACTGACGCAATTCACTTTGAATGTAAATATAACCGTAGAACCAGATGATATTGATCCTGTCTTCAATTGTAGGTTTGTTGAATAGGTGAGGTTTGTCAAAGCGTAAAATACTTTCCTCTAACAACACCACAAGCCTCTCGGACTGGATTTCTCTTTTTCTTTTCACGCTATTGTTCTTGTAAGAGTGAGGTCATTGAGGGCCTGACCCCTGATCGAAAGCAGTGATCCCCTTGTCTCCTGGGTAATAGGATTACCTTGCGCATGTGGGTGGACTCTTATTTCTCTTCAAAGGAGGCAATGGGTTTTCCCAACAGAACAACATTGTCTTTGACCGCAATACTAAGGAGGCCTTGTTTGTTTCAACGACATCTTACTCTTAATTCTAAAGCAGATGTCTTTGTGCAAACAAGATGCTAGTAGGATTTTTACTGTTGCTTTGTTTAGGTTCATTTTAGTTGCAGTTTAGTAGTGAATTTACAAGGTTTTTAATGTAATTAAAGTAATAAGACTTCATTAATACACTTATTTATAAAACGCAATTTTGTGTGAATGTAAATCCTCAAAAAAATCAAGGTTTTACCAAAGGTTTTCACAGTGACCAAATGTCCATATTTGTTGGAATTACCCAGATTTCAAGCAATGAGTACATAAATATGAACATGACATACACACATTCTCCCTGTTACAATTCCATTTAATCCTTCAATGTTCAAAGTATTAGCAGTCTTGCTGAGCTAAACTAGTGAAATCATATCTATTTTGATGTAATTGGCCACCATGATAATTCATCCCTGTGAAGAGATGGCATCTCTTTTACCACGGCATTCTATATCTTTGACCTAAAGCAAAACGTTTTCATTTAGTTGATTGTTTAGGACAAACCTTGCTTGAGCACGGACACGGTCAGTGATCAGTTCAAGTGGCAAACAACTATAAAATCCGCTGTGTCTGAGTTTAATGTTTAACAGTTTCAACCAACAGGTTTCTTGATATTCAAGTTTCAGTTTAACATTTGGTGTGTTGAAAGCCATGCACAGTCAGCGTGTTGAGAAAAATTGTGATTAAACAAGTAAACGTGTAACAAGTAACAAGTGAACTCCTATAAAAAATATCAACTATCTAACCTATCCTGTCCTCCAAGCCATACGCCTGTGCATGTCATTTGTACCATCCTCAAATACGACAAACACGAGCGCTTTCTAAATTAGTGCCTCTCTACCGTCATTATAAAGTGTACATTTTGGGGTATTATTTTGCAATAATAGCATGTGTTTTGTTTTTTATGTCGCGATAACAGTATTACCATTACACATGCACACATATTCAGGCATTTTGAGTAACTAATGCAACACATTTATTTATGAAATAACTCAAACGCATGAAACAGACACAAAACTGTTAAAATATTTAAAAATTACAAATATTCCAAGTGTACAGAGGTCAAACGATCGCCGAGGTCAAACGATGAGGAACCAATCACCATCTGCTGTCTTTCGACTGACATTCAAATCTGGCGTATTGATAGTGAAATATCATTGGCTTTCGTCTAAGTTCCTAAGTTAATTCTATTTTTACAATTAAACACTTTTAGTGTGTTCATGTGATTGGTATTAAGATTTTCAGTTAACTGTATTATCAACATTTTCTTGCTCTAATATTGAGACATTGCTAATTCAGCACTGCTCCTGTTTATCGCCTCTGTTCATAAAGAGTCTAATGCCAGTGGAACTGTTACAGGAAACCTTTTAGTTTTACTGAAAGACGTCGACTCGCAATGTGTACAATACTTTGGTTTCTTTTCTATTCCGTATTGTTTTAAGACCATTAACCCAACTCTAAGTTTTGAAGCTACGAATTCAGCCATCGGGTTGTAAATTGATGTTGACATGAATGCGGTGGTAAGAGGATGAACCTGAAATTACATACTGTTTGTACCCATGGTCGAGGCTTACCAGAGATTTATTGTGCGTATTGAAAAGGACCGCTCTCGATCCACATGTTGGAAAAGCAGACACACCGCAAGCTTGCCAAAATGTGGCGTAGACAATGTGCTTCCCAAACACCATCTCCGTGTGGCTTGTGCCCTTGAAGAGGCCGCTCTTAGGTGCACTTAGCTCTGAGTACTGCCTCCTCACACACGGGTCTGGACTCCAGACATGCCACACTGTCTGAGGTGAGAGGCGACAGGGGGGCTGTGAGACCGTGGGTCCATTAAGTGCAGACAGACCTAAGGTTTCTGTACGCTGCCAGAGGGGAGATATCGCACTGGACTGCATCCTCCTCTGAGGGCCTGTGAAGTGCGAGGAGAAAGAGTGCACGTTGATATGATGGGTGGGATGGCGAGAGCTGGGACCTCTGCAGATGTCACATCGGTGTTTGTGCTCCTAATGGTAGTGACAGCGGGGTAGTAGTAAGCGATAAACAGAGAAACAGAGAAGGGAAAAAAGAGACTTGTTCTGTATAAATGTGTATAAAATGACACAGATTTGCCTTTTCCACTATGTTACCTGATAGTAACAGGGTTGATGGTATCTTTGTTGACATTCTATAATAACTTAATTAAATATGACCAAAAAACATATTTTCAAAATCATTTTAACTTCTGCTGTTAAATCTTTGAAGATACAGTCATAATTCTAGCCGACTGAAAATCTGGATTAGCGCGTTTTCTCCACAGACAGCATACATATGCCTGCATTATCACAGTAAAACATGTCTTATCTCTGTCACCATGACTATGGTGCAACAGATCCTGACCCCAGGCTGCATCTCTCTGATGATTGCTTTGATTCATACAGCTCCTGGTTTTCTGTTTCGCTCATCCACTTCCTTCCGTAGAGAGGGAGGCAGGAGACAATGCTTTATTGTGTCCTCAAAGCCGCCTTATTAGTGAGGCTGCTGAAAGCTTCTGCCTCCGTGCGGAGACACTTAATAATGAACATAATTCAAAAGCTTTTTATGAATTTTTCAAAGTGACTCCATTCTTAAGTAACCTGTAACATGATGGAACGCAGGTGAACGTTTAGGAAAGAAAGACAGATTGTTCATGGAGTGTTTTGGGAACGATATAAACCATGTCACACTTTGCATTATACTTTAGCCGTCAGCAGCGTTGAAGTCGCTGTGCTGGTTAAAAAGGTGATGACATTAGTGAAATTGTAAAGGAAAGTTGAATAGGTCACGGTTTATGGGTCAGGGTGCATTGACACAAACAAGTTTGTTATCTGAGGGGGGCACTGTTGTGCAACCTTTGAACCATCTCCGTCCCCTTTTGTTTGAAATTTGGTAAAGGGATAGTTCACCCCTAAAAAAGACAATTCTTGCATCGTTTATTCACCCTCATGTCTTTAAAATGTGTACTTACGTGGAACACAAAAGAAGATATTTTGAGAAATGTCTCAGTGGTTTTGTGTCCATATTGTGAAAGTCAAAAGATCTTATGTTGTGCAGAAGAAAATAAGTCGTACAGGTTTGGAATGACATAAGAATACGTAAATTATGAACGCAAAGTTTTGCTATGCATAAACTCAATTTTTTTTAAATGCAAAACAAAGAAAAGTTATAGAATTAAATCTATAAGTATATAAAAAGTAAGCATAAGGCAGCAGACCTGTACCAAATACTATGAAATGCTGAAATCTTATTTTTGCTTTTCAAATCATATTTGCATAATATATATATATATATATATATATATATATATATATATATTGTGGATACATTTAAAAATAAAAATTCTAATGAAAAAGTTAATATAAAAAATATATAAGCATTTTCACTGTTCGCCAAGGACTTTTGGATCCCTCCTGTTACTCTCGAGTTAAGATTTATTTAGCTGACTTCAAAGTTCATTTGCATTAATTTATTAAACCAGCCTGGCTGGTGTCACCTGATGTTTCGTGCTGAACAGAATTCAGCTGTTGTTACTGAAAGTTTCCAAAACTTTCTCCTGACCCTTAGCTATGTATTAATCTCTCTAAGTGGCCCAGCGCAGAGCGGTGAGCTGAGAGCGGCCGAGTGCCGCCAGTCCAGATGCCCCATGGTGAGAGGTCTGCAGGCGGCTAGTTTTAGATAACAGCAGGGGCACTGCCGACTTCAAACGGTTTTAAAGTCTGCTGTCAGGTCTGATCAGAAATAATGAGATGTGTCTGTTATCGCCACAGTTGCTTCTGAGAAGTCCAGAGGAGCGTTCCAAACAAGCCTATCTGTTTTGAGTTGTGAAATTAAGCATTTAAAACAAAGCCAAGGTGGGTGATACACGTGGGCCAGAACCTGAATGGGTCTTCTGAGGGAAACCCGAAAAAAAAAAAATGTCATCATTTTCTCATCCTGTCTCATGTCATTTCAAACCTGTGTGACTTTATTACTGCTTCAGAACACAAAAGATATTTTGAAGAATGTTGTTAACAACACTGGTCCCCATTTACTTCCATTGTATGGAATCAAATTGAATGTTCCACCGAAGAATGAGTCAAATTAAATGATATGAGCATTGATAAAAATGTCAGAAGTTATTTTTGGAAAGACTGTCTCTTTAAAACACATTTTAATGTTTACTAAAAAAAACCTAACTAGTCCTTGTTTGTGCAAGTCACATATTGGTTTATTGCCATTTCTAAAGTGTTAAGATAGTTAAGAAATAATGTTTTATTTTGTTACTGTGGTGTTAACAGGTCCCAGCCTGAGTATATCATTTTAAGTCTATAAACACGGTTTGGGTCCTTCATCAATTTAGGTTTTTTTGGCTACAATCATCCGATCACTTCGAAAAGTAACTCCTCATCTCTCCCCAACAAGCCGCATGATTCGAGGCATCATATCGCAAACAGTTCTGGATCAGTTACCAAAGTAAAATACTGCCTTATCAGATTTTGTGAACCCTAGACAAATGTAGCTTTCTGTTTACCAAACCAAGACTCTAGAACATCAAAACAAGCGTTTGTTTATAATTCTTCGTAAGCAACAGTGTTACAAAAGGAAACATTTTATGCTTGACCTGAAGCTGAATAAGTAAAACGTGTTTTTTTCATTCTTTCGTCTGTGCTTATTTATATTTAGTTCAAAGACCTTTATTGTGACTATCACTGTTTCAGATCTGACTCGAAGTAAACAGCCTTAAAACATTTATACACAACACCGTATGGTGAAGGGAATAGTCACCAAAGTTTCATTTGGTCTCAGTTTAAACACGATCGCAATGGGCTTAGCTACTCGCATGAAGACAGAAGAGTATTTTGTCTTAGGCTGCATCCCTGACGGCAGCTTTTTGTAACTTGGCAACTGATTTGCTATTTGTTGCTTTGTCACTCACTGTCTTCGTCCTTTTAACCCAGCCAAGATGTCTCTGTTTATCCGAGATGTTACACACCAGCCTTCATATAAACAAAATGCCCCGAGAACGGTACGAAAACCAGCAGTTCATTCATTTCACAAGCTAAACTTGTGTTTAGATCATAGAGGGTTAAACGCAACAAGACTCTCTTTAATAATAATTAAATGCATGTATATGCTCCGATGAAATGTTTACGATGGATGTAGATGTGTTTTCTTGCTATTCGTGGGATCGATTATATAACATCCTTGTTTTGGACAATAGGGAGAATTTTTCTATAAATTTGTATGGAAAGTACAGTTTTTTTTCATAAAACCTGTAATTTTCACGTGTTTGTTATTTTGCATTGTTGATAAATTTGTTTCTTTTATCCTGTATTGGTTTGCTAATTTTGTATGTTATATATATTGTTTTGTGTCTCCTAAAAAGCCATTAAATAACCTATAGTTCATGTCTGAGCCAAAATTAGGGTCAATGGTTACCCATTGTTACAACTGTGACAGCGATATTGGGGCATATTATCACAAAACACCCTCTCAAAATGAATTTGTTTTGTTCATTAATAACCATAGAAATGGTCAACAACTTTATCCAAGACTTGGCAAATGATTAATTTGTCCTAGAACTGATTTAATATTTAGTAGCTCAATGTTCACCATCATTTTCTGACACATCATTCTGAAGACAATGTTTCAGCTGTGTCTCTCTTTAGACACTGTTCTCATAGTTGAATTACACATTCAGTGCTGCGTGTTGACATTTGGTGCTTGTTTGTGATGTACTGTTGTGTCTGCCCCTCATTCCTTCTGCGTTTCGTAACTGCGCTCTGCTGAATGTGAAATATTTCACTCTGCCTCTCTCTTTGTTTAAACTTTCGCATGGCCACCCAGTGCTGCACTGTTTACTGCGGCACCATGTTTCAAGGATAACTGGAAATCGCCGTTCACAAAACGCTCTTTTATCCCACTCGTATCTGTGTGTGTATTCTAAATACTGTCAAGAGACAAGACTCGCACGCACACACACAAAACCCTATGGTCTTCTCTATGTCTGACTCATATTGACAGAGGACATTGTTGTTTAATAGTCTCTCACAGTCTGCTAGTGTCAATTTTCAATGGGGGGAAGAAAAATCGGTAAACGGAAGGAAGTTTATTTCATAAATGAACCCTTTATAGTGAGATGGTTGTAATAATTTAAAACCTATATTTTCCAATACATTTTTTGGACATATGGTAGCTCCAGTAACTTAACCACGGCCAAAAAATGTATTGTTAATGTTATTTTATTTGATCTCCTTTAAATTTAAATTTAAATGAGTGAATCATTATCATATTGTTTATTCTTTGTCTTTTCATGAAATATGACTCTGTTCATTTATTGAATCCAGAAAACATAAATCAGAATATCACAACGTTCCTGCTTAAATGGTACAGTAACAATACCAAGGTCATGTGTCACGTTTCTAAAGCACACACAAACTAAAAGTTGACACGCGTACATACAGTAGAGTTAATGTAACAGAAATGAAAGATTTCGAAAATAAGCTACATGAGAATTTGAAAGGGATAGTTCACCCAAAAATTAAAAAATTATTCCCCCAGGTGGTTTCAAACCGGCATAAGTTTCTTTGTTCTGTTTCACACAAAGAAAGATAATTGGAAGAATGTTGACATTTTCCGTTCTGCGACATCATCCACTACCATAATGGAAAAAAGATTTTATATTTTTTGTTCTGTTGAACACAAAATAAAATGCTCTAATAGGTAAGTCAGCAGAAATATGCTTAATGTTACCATCCATAAAGACTCTCGGCGAGGAAATACATTACTGCAATTCCAATATGATATTGTGATAAGGACTGTATGGTATTGGACTCAAGTAACTCAAATTTTGCTACATAGCAAGAGAGCAAAGTTGCCACATGATAACACCATGTCGAGAGTTAAGTCATACTGTAAAGGCTGAAATTCTTTACAGCATGACACACTATTGCAGGGCATGAAAGCAAACCATAATTGTTTAAAACAAACAGTATTTCCGTGCCTGAACAGTTAGCATGATAAATAGAAAAATGTGATAAATGGTTAACTGCTGTTTCATTATAAACACTTTGTTTTTTTCGTGCTCAAAGGAAAACTGAATCCCTCTAAATTACTGTAACTTTCCCGTCATTGTGCTTTTTCAAACCTTACCACTAAATCAAGTTTGAGGCTCAAACAACATTCTTCTTGAACTGGGAGCGACGGTTTTGACTTAGAATGCCAGACACGTTTGCCTGCCCAGAAGAAAACACTTTAATTCAAACTGACAGCCTAATGTTTTAAAGCAAATTCAATTCCTTTCTAATACTCCTTATTAGTCATTTTTGATTTGTAAAATCTCCAGAATTCTAATGACTTGGAAGACAATGAACGTTCGGGTTATATTACTGCTAGCATAATAAGTGCTCTCTGATCTTCGCAGCTCGCGAAGCTAAAGTCATTTTTCTTTCCCACAAAATAACCTGAGGCGCCGTGGCTTTAAGACAGAGATTCACTTAGAGATAATGGGAGAGCGATAGCAAGACAGCGGGCTCTCGGGTCATAGGTCAATCTACTGTGTGTCTGAATTCTGGAGTCCTGAGATATGAAGGGCTTTCCTGTTGTCTGGACGGCTATCGTTAACACGTGCATGTACAAACAATTATGTTGGGTCACAGACTGAAATGAAGCTTTTAACAAAGGAAAGCAAAGCAAATAATTCAGAATAGTGTAAGCAATGCTTGCTTAGGAAAACATTCCTACTTTTTTACTGTTGCCTATATTCAGTTTTAATATTGGACAGACTTTATTTCAACTCAAACCATGGAGCCTGGAGGGATGTATGTTATTAAAGCTGTAATTTGCCTCTACATCACCATCTCTGTCTGAAACGTAAAAATGCAGCTTTCTTTACATATTTTAAAGGTGCAGTGTGTCATTTCTGGAATGATCTATTGATAGAAATGCAATATAATATATTAAGGTATGTCTTCAGATGTGTATAAAGAGCTTACACAATAAAGCGTTATGTTTTTCTTACCTTAGAATGAACGATTTCTATCTACATACACAGCAGGTCCCCTTGCATGAAATTCGCCATGCTCTGATGGCCGCCGTAGCGTTTCGAAAGGGAGGGATGGAGTGTGCGGTTGGTTGCAATTTGCCACCTCGATATTACTGCTTGGACCTTTAACATGGGTTTAAGACAAATTATGTTAAAGTCATTAAAAATTAAAATTTCTGTGAAATTTAACCCAACAACTCAACTGTATTGTAAGGTAAAAGTTGCACATAGGGGTGAGGTGAGAATTTGGAAAACTGATTTAGTTTTTCATTTTACTTTTGAATTTATAGATTTTTGGTTATTTTAGCGAAAAATTGCTACATATTTAACTTAAACAGCCTTAAGACTTTTTGTTTTTTGTAATTAAAAGTAAATTAAAAACATCTTGTAGCCTTCTATTGCATAAGCCACCTAGAGCATTCACATAGCAACATCCTAAATCACTCAGTCCACCTTAGCAACTGCGTAGCAATGCCCTGGCAACCACACATTTCAGAAAGGCAAAGTTGGTATCCTATTTTTTATAATGTTTACATTGAATGGAAATAAGTAAGTAAGACCTTTCTCCTAATGAAACTGCTGAAAGACATCTATTTACATTGTGTGTTGAACAGTCAACACTTTCAGGAGGGGAAGGGGCTTCCCTAAAAACTACTATGAGGTAATGTGATATAATTAGTCAAATGACACGGCTCTTGTTTCAAAGTGAAGGGAATGTCAGAAGGTCTTTGTTCAGTTGCATTGCTTAATATTTATTTGGGCTTAATGGAGTAGTTCACAAAAATGTTCTAACTCCCTTATAATTGACTCGCCCTCATGCCATCCCAGATGTATACGACTTCCTCTTATTCAGCCAAACACAAACTAAATTGTATTATGGACATGTAACCTGATGGAATTTAGCGTGCTGATATTTACTTTTGGTTTTCGTTTTGGATTAAATTAATCTAAATAGGTAGAAAATATATTATAGTTCACCAAAGTGAACCAAAGTGCACCTTATGTCATTCAAACGTCCAAGTGGTCAATGGGGTCTGACATTGTTTGTTACAAACGTTCTTGATAATATCTTCTTTTGTGTTGTACAGAAGAAAGTCATACAGGTTTGGAATGACATGAGGGTGAGTAAATGGTAAAAGAAATCTAATTTTGTGTAAACTATCCCTTTAAGTAACAACCTTTATGTTCAGCAAAAGAAAGGAAGTCCTGTATGTCTACTGTAGGATGACGTACAGATGAATAAATTATGATAGAAATTTGACTAATTCTTTAAAAATTATAATGACATAGAGTAAATGATGTAGAATTCTCGTGTCCTTAAGTATCCTCGGTCAATTTATTTCAAACACGTTTAGGAGATGCTTAGCATGTGACATCAAATCTTTGTGATCGGAGGCTTTCCTGCGACATGCTTGATTTTACACACAGTACTTTGTGGACAGTCCAGTATTCTACAGCTAAACACAGTAGCTATAGTGAAGAGTTGAGAATGACATATACTACTTTAAATAGTGTAGACTTTAGAAGAATACACTAAAGTACTCGAGGAGAACGCCAGTAGAGAAAAGTAGGGAACAACCAGATAAAGCAAAAAGGAGAAGCAGAGTCGCAGAGTCGAGAAGAGGAGTGTGGAGTAGGGTAGTGAAAAGTAAACTTGGGTTGGTGGGTGGGCCTCCTCCCCGCTGTTGTAGCTTCAGCCCAGCACGCTAACGCCTCTACCGGTCACAGCCTCTTTACAAGCCTCCTGCCGTTTACAACCTACTGAAGTGTTGGCTGTCATTACCCAGGAGTAATTACTGCGCGGAACACCTCAGGGCAAAGCAGGAGAACTGGACAGACTGAACAGCAAGTCCGTTGAAGTGCAGAAGGGGGGGATTGGGGGGTGGTCCATGACCAGATGAGTCAATGCTTAATTTGTCAATGACTAACATGACTGGCCTGCTCACGCTTCAGCCTTTGATGTGGCTCAGTAAACATTGGAGAGGGAGTGCAGCAAGCGCCCGGAGAGTGCCATTATCTATTCCAGAGTGCACTGGAGAACTGATAAGGACATCCGTGGGGCGCCTGGCATCCGTGGCTTATCTGCGTGGCTGCATGACTCCACTTGTTCTTGTGCATTGACAGATCTTGCTGCTCTGACCCAAGCTTGCGTGGGTACATAAAACCCCGCCTGGCACAGGCTATGTACCTAAACATCTCTTTAATGTTGCACCTTAGGCTAAGAGGGTCAGCTTTTACTTTGAAATCCATTTATTGTTTGTGGCTAAGTCTGAGTCAGCTAACCCAAAACAGAGCCGAGGAGCAGTTAGCACTAAACAAACACACATTCCAGCACTTCTTACCCACTGTCTTTTGGCGTTCAAAGAGTTGAAGATGAAGCGTTTCATAATTTTTATGCCAAAATGCTTTCTTGTATTCCAGGTTAATAGGTAATTATAAGTAATCCATTTGTAGGGTGATTTCCTTGACAAACGTAAACACTGTTGATCAGTGGTGGTGTCAAATCATTGCTCTTTGTTTGAGCAGCCCAACACAGTGACATGGGCACAACCAGTGTTTGTGGGAGGGACCATGTGTCTTCTGTCCAATAGTTTATGGCAAGTTCAGGAACTCTAGTGAAAGGTTGTGTGGTGATTTAGGTGGCACAAAAATACAAGTTTCCTAAAAGGTTATTTTTTTGGGCCATATGGTGGAAAAAGACAATAAGCCCCAGAAGCAATGGTTTACGGTGATTTTAAAACAGCTAAGGGGCGTTGTTAGTCGATATTATTTTGGGGAATTTTACAGCGGCTTAGAACATGGCACAACCAACCAGAATCAATGACCAGAACTAACCATTTTATATAGAGCATTAAAAGGCAAGATAGAAAATGATCTTTTAAGGACTTTTGTCGTCAACCCGTTTGCCGCCTTAGAAATACCCCCCAAAAAAAGTAAATGCACTGATTATTACAATTTTCTATTGCACACGTGAATACACAGGAAAGTGGCCGGAGAACAGGTTCAAGATGGCACCGGCCAGACGTCGGGAATCCTGTTGTCAGCTATGTGCATATTTATGTAAATTGAACTGGGAAAACAACCGTGCCTCATCAAGATTAGAAAATTGTGGGAGCCCTTTGGCGTTAGTATCGACCAACTTTGTGCAGCATACCACATTTAACCTCTCATGTCAAGATTGTTTCATCAAAACCGCATGCATACCTGTAGCTCTAAACACCGCCATCCAAGGTAACGGCTACACCAAAACTGAGTCCCATAATCTAGAGGAATGCAAGCGTCTATCCCTATTACCTGCAACTATAGCAATTATCCCTTCTCTCTCATAGACAGAGCCTGATAAAATTTGGCACTCCGATTCGAGTCTCTTGTTGACCAGGTCCGGCCCGTCACCACTGAAGTGGCCTGTTCCGCCAAAGCGCCGCAAAAGTGACAAGAGACGTCCCTATTTTACGGCGGGCCATCTGAAGACCGGAACGATAATGAGAGCCCCTGTCAACCCCCTCTCCTTTGTCTGAGCCGAACGTCTGGAATATTTGGGGAGATTTTATCAGATCTGTTATGTTGCTAAAGGAGGCTGTCTGTCTGTGGGACAGTCTGAATGGAGCGTTGAGTCGTGGCCTCAGCCGTGGCAGATGAGTGAATTAGTCGGCGTGCTGGGCTGTCAGCACTCGTACCTTTCTGCCTCTCGGCTGTGTCGAATGGAAACTCGGTCTGGGTCAAGAAACAAGGCACATTTCACATGTTTGGAAGATTTTAAAGGCAATCTGAAAATGATTTACTGCGTTATGGCATTGAATTTTAATTTTCTCTAAGAATGAATTGCACCTGATGATAGCATCCAGTTAAAGCCATGCAAATCAGATTCATTCATCAAGATTTAATCCTGAATGCAATTGAAAAGAAATAATTCCTCATCTGGCTGGTTAGTTTGTTGATGAACTGTGCACCTAACTTCCTTAACTGTTCATCAGATTTGATTTCTAAAATTGTGTTTTCGTCCCATCACATTCATAACTTCATATAAGCCATAAATGGGGGATTACTGAGACATCAGAAATCAGACCACTACACCAAACTAGCAACTGTTGGGCCTAATGACCGGTTCCTAAGTTTTCCCCAGTGTGTGCTCTCATTCCTTAAGACTGTATTAATTACTAATGTAGGCTGGTGATATCAGAGGGCTGGAACGCTCTGCGTCTCATAGCTTGGGCTGTGTTGTAAATCAGTCCGGCTGTTCAAAGGAAAGCCAAGAGGTTCACCTGTCAGCACGGGCAAACTTGCACTCGCTGGAACTCCCCACTGCAGACTAATGCTTTGAGAAGATATACACCGATTGTCTGCAGGTTATAGACAATGGTAAGGGAGCTATCCTTTATCATCACAGCACTTCGTACTTGTTTAGGTGAACAATGTTTTTGCATCACTCTGTACTTTTATCATTTTCTGAAAATCTGTCACAGCCGTAGCAGTGAGCCGCACTGGACACATCAGATATACTACATTTTCCTATAAATGATTATACCACATTTTCCTTCTAAAATATTGCAAGATCCACAGCAAAATGTGTGAAGACAAATGATTTGAAAAACAAATGATCGCAAAAGAATGCTTTTTTTAATGAAATGAAAGTTGTAGCATAAAATATTAATATGTTAAAACTTTTGTTCCAGTACTAGAAAGTAATGTGCAGTACAGAGATGGTGAAAGCATCCTATTGACTTGGAACGGGTGTGATGTGCAGGAACTGAAACATTCATACTTGTTTATTTCTTAACTTACTGGCAAAACAGACAGTTTGCAAGTGTCAAGTGTCGGATAAAGATGAGAGATTTGCAAAACGTTTGATATGTCTTTGCATTGTGCCACTATTTTTTTTTAATAACTTGGGCACATCACAAACTGTAATTTTAAGTGTGTTGCATTTGTAATGTGTATAATGGAGATTGTCACTGTTGCATATATTTATATTTTATATGAGTAAGTTTTCTATTTATTATTTAGAATTGTTCCTTTTTAACTAAATGGGTAAAACTAAAAATCACTACTAAAAAAATAACATGTAGGGAACACACGAGCTAGTTGTCACCATGGAATTTGGCACAGGAGCTATAGCTCAGTAATATGGTTTTGAGCCAAAAGTCCAACTGTGTTTTTTTCCAGCTTTGTCTTTGTATGTTAGTTTCATGCACATACGTGTAGTTGGTTTAAAACCTCTTCACAATAATTTTTGTAATAAACAGATTTCTTCCTAACTAGAAATTCTTTACTGTCATTTTTTATGTTGGTAAATATAAACAATAAAACTCGGAAAAACATGTGGGCAATTACAACGTTATGGACATTTGCTTTATGGACGTGACATAAAAATGCTCAGAGAATGAATTTGTTACGAATATATTTAACCATCTGTTTATATTTTACTAAACCCTTCTTTATAGAGTCTAAACATAAAAAAGTCAGTCTATGAACAAATGTTCTATTTTAAAAAAAGGGAAATAAACACGTTAAGGATGTGACATAAAAACGATAAACTTTGTTGGATTTCTGTGAAATAAAATGCACTATCCTGAAGCAATAATATCCAATTCATGGAGAAGGGATGCCTCTTTATAGAACATTAAATATTACTTTATTTTCATTTTCATGTGTCCATTTATGAGTAATATGAAGCGTTATGGATGTGACAATCCTGAAAATGACACTTATCTGACTATGAAAAATCATGCAGTAAAAATAAAACGAATGCTTTACAAATGTGAAGAGAGATCTCACCTCGGATGAACCACCAAATGTTAATATCTGTGCTGTTACCATAGTAAAAACCGTTGTTTTAAGTATAGACCCGAATAACCTTTGTGCTAAGCTGTGTCTGGCTTGTTGTTCATGTGTTTGATTTTATTTTTGTTTGGAGAACATTAGTGAGAAAATCCTGTTGCATAGAATAACCTAGGAGGGGCGCTGAAACTTCATCCAGCCAGAAAAGCACAGCAGGGCTCTTATTAACTGCAAAGCTGTTATTCCTCAAATTAACAACATAATCATATATGTTGATAAAGCATGTCATGAAGCATCAGGAAGTGTAATTTACATACAAATACATTCAAGAATATGAGTAGGTCTTCATTAGACTGTTTGTTTAAATAAATAAGTATGAATAAATAAATAAAATGATAACTTAATCAAAACAGAGAATGTTGAAAATGAGTTAAATGTCTCAAGTGTTATTAATGTTTTTTCAAGGTATTGAATGGCTTCAGGGTCCTCTTGAGGTTTAAACTGAGAAGATGCCCGAAATCAAGTTACACACTTTATAATCCTCATAGGCCCTAAACATTTCAAAAACATGGATAAGCACGATTGCTTTTCATTCTATTAATTGTAACGTCTCTAAATCCTTAACAAGCAAGTGTGAACACAGTTCTTAGGCACAGAGGAAAGCGATTTCCTGGGATAAGCTGGATAAACACTGGGGTTTTAGGCAGCATATGGTTTTACAATGATCACATTTTACAAATGTAAACTTGAGCTGTCAGATATTTGACAGTGGGGCAGTCGCAGCTCAGCGGAGTGGGCCTGAAGCCCTCAGCCAACTCGCATTGGATAAAAATGGAAGGAACGGGACAGGTTTCGAGTTTTATGGCCGTGCATTAATGGGCTCCATGTCTTTGGAGTGAGGAGACTTTCAAGCCATGAGTTATGTAAATATAAGCAGCTCACTCCTGCCTTTTGAAGTCCAGCTTTGTATGAATTGAGCCAATTTCTTTATCTTGGAATTGTTTAAACAGCTGTTAGTTTCAGTAAGGGATGTTCCCGAGATTGTTCGCTCCTCTCTCTTGCTACTTCCTCTTTGCTTTTTGTTTCTTTTACTTCTTCTTTCTCTCTTCAATTTTTTTCCTTTTTTAACCTCCCCAGGAACTATTAAAGGAGATTATAGATGCTTGTCTGACCTTCACTCCATAACTTGGTTTGTACATTTGCTAAGCTTCAATGAGACACTTTGATCTTCTCCTGTTAAGAGCGCCATAAAACATGTTGTTTTAAAGGCTGTTGGTCACTTTCTGTTTAAGTGTCTGAAAAAAAGTTTTAATGTTGAATGTTTAATTTTGTCCCTCTAGCTATTCTTAGAGCTTGCATGGCTTCAATGTTTTGTTGTTTGTATATGCTGCCCGTAATGACAGCCCAACAGCTCCGTTCTCAACACTAGAACCTCTGACCCCTGTCATGCATTTACCCTTAACCGCTACATCGTGCTTTATTTCAGCTTTGTCTTATCACATCAACAGATATTGAGTATTTTTCAAACTGCATTTATATTTTCTTTTTTAAACACCTGGCACACTCAGTATTGGTCAAGGGATGCAGCGATACCATTTTTTAAAGACAGAGTACGAGTACCGATATATTTTTTGTCAAATATGTCACATGAGGTATCGGTCTTTGGTATCGGTGTATCTTTATGAGTATATGAGCTTGGTATCGGTGCACCCCTACTTTGGTCTAAAAACGTTATAAAATATATTTTGCTATATTTTAAAACTATCAGAGGTTCTAATGGTAACATCTACTCGTGGGGTGGGGTTTTGATGTAACTTTTTTGCATTATTCTGGAAAATGTTAAATCACAGAAAATGCTAAACTGTGTGTGCCAAGCATAACTGGATTATAAAGAAAAACTGTAATCATGTTTTTTTAATACGAATGAATTTGGCTAATGTTAGGAATATTATTCATATTTTGTACCGTACTGTTTACTAATTCTTTTAGTTGTCAGGATGTAGTTGAATTGTTAGAAATTAGTTAAATTCTCACCCGATACATTCTCTTCAACTATGTAGATCATTTGTTGATTTAATGTTTCATGAATAACTTTTCACTACAATTCATCAAATAATAATAACCTGTTGATTTTTTGTTGTTGTTAAAATGCAAAGGCTTCAAAGCATTAGATGGAACAGGCCTCCAAGAAATACTTTATCATGTCTCTTTATTCAATTGTGAAACGTTCACAAACAGAAAACTCTGATCATGTGCCGAGTTACAGTTGTCAGTATTTGGAATGGAAGAAATATATTGTTTCAGTTGCCCTGAATTGTTCTTTTTTCAATGTTTTTCACCCTTTCAAACTAAATTCAAAGCATAGCCTTGCTTAGCCTTACTAGTTAATGAAAAGAAACGGTTAACTAGCTGAAGAGTGCAAACACATCAAACAGTATAGGACTTCATTGCCATTCAAAGGAAACAACTCCGGGTGACCTTGGGCAGCAATCTCCAACTTAATGAACCGACCGTTGCTTAATTGAATTCCACATGTGGCGAAATGTACTTGAGATGTTCTTGTTTTCTTTCTCTCCTTGTTTTTTGGAAGCCGAGATCCTTCATGACTTTAATAATCAGTGTGGTTACCACATTTGCCTAAGTTAGTTGACATTATCAGATTATGCTCTCCTGATCAGAGCCACATGCTGAGGTCCATTGATTATATCTCGGGCCGTATATGTGCCGCTCACTCGTTTACTAAATGGAGCTCTAACTGCATTTCCTGTTGGACTTCGTGAAGGGTGTAGCAACAGTACACAAACACAACATCCAAAAAATATACTTTTAGTGTTGAACTACCCTTGTCGTAATAAAAAACACATTGATTGGCCGGTGATTCCAAAACAGAAGTTCATGTAACCAATTTACGCAGGTTCCAGGGGGAATCGTTGAAAATACTTCACTTTTGAATTTCAAACCCTGAAGAAACAGAAAATGTAGCTTGAAATAAGTGTTTTGTTTACATTTATTTATTAAAATGTTATTATAATTTATTATTAATATATAAAAGACAATTAGATCTGTTCACTCCCTGATTCAAAGTAAAAAAAAAAATCTGATTGGTAAATACTAATATTATTAATATAATGCACACTGTGTATTGGCCAATGTATTAAAAATACCTAAAACATCTGTTTTCAATTATTCCTTTAATGCGTAAAGATATCCATTATAGTGTTTATATAGTTTATAGGAGAATGAGCATATTGCCGTACTGATGGGGTTGTGGAAGTCAAAACTGGTTTGTTGAACACTGAATCAGCTTATCGATGGAGTTTTCTTATAGCACTATCATATTGAGAAATAAAAGGAACATACAGTGAGTTTCCCCTGAAACAAAAAATAAACAAAATAAATCCTTTTTTTGCATCTTTTAATGTTCCCAGTATGCTTTTTGAGGAGAACTGTGAATTACTCAAGAAACAACATAGATTTCCAAGAGGTTGAGACATAATTTCTTTCATTGTGTCTGCTGGGAACAGATTTTCATCTGCTGCTCTTCTATTTAATATTTGGAAGTGAGTAATGTAGCAATGGTACTTTGGGGAATTTTAAGGGGTCATTTTACATGATTGTGTTTTTCAGTGGACAGTCAAGGTTGCTGTTGATACAATTACTGAGAATAGGAACTTTGTGATTTCCAATAATAAAACTGCCCTTTAAATATGAATGTGTCCGTATAGTCAAAATAAGGCATCTACCCAATGGTCATTTGTTTGTGAAATGCTAAGCTTGAGAAGTGTGCTTGCGTTTTTGGTCTTTAATTAATTTTAGTTATCAAAGCTATGACATGTTTTAAGTGCGGCCACTATAATGTCAAAACCACCATGGTATAACCATCAATTATATTAGGTACTTACAAGCAATTCCTATATTTATTGAAGGCTCGAATCCAAAGTATTGGGTTAAACGTCTTTCTGGGAGTGGTGGATGCTGGATTCATTAAGGATTTTCCTTCCTCGTCTCTTCCTCTCAATCCATCTGAAGTACCATTATGGCTTTTCAGTCTGCTTCCTGCGGATTCCTTTCAGTCCTCTTCCTCAGCCTTATAAAGGGTGCCTTCGCCAATGGATAGTTTGGGCGGAGAGGGTTTTCTGACATGAAGGGTCCTCAGAAGCTGGGCTTTAGGGTTTGAGTGTGTGTGTGTATGTTTGTACACTGCTGTGATTGAAGGCAGAAGTCTTAAATGGGTGCCGTGTGATTAACTACATGGCTGGCATTGCGCAGTAATAATGAAAACCAGCATAGTAGACTAATGATCTAAACTCTCTAAGCTTTCTCCTCTCCTTTCTTTCTCCCTTTGTCAATATCATGCCCTCTGTTTTTTTTCTCCATAAACTTGTATAAACACTGCTCTCTCTCCCTCTCTCTCTCTCTCTCTCTCTCTCTCTCTTTTGGTTGGGTTTGTCATCCTTTTTTGTTTTCATCTTCTCTCTAATTCTTATTCTTTCACTTAGTTCTGGTGACCTTGTTTGTTTCATGTATTTTCTTTCATGTAGCAAAAGTGCTTTGGACGTGTTTATACTGACGGCTGTGCATGTTTCTTCTCATGGAGCATCAACTAAATAAAACTAGAAATGTTCCATTACATACCGAGTATTTCTTGTTTTTATTATTGCCGGATGCTAAGGCAAGGATCACTTCTGTTGCTCGATTTAGGATTAGTGATGATCTGAACAAACCATTTACCTTAAATGTATTACAGTACATTTTCCCAAAGGAAAAAGACGGACATGACTCTCTTTAATATCTCAGTTTCTCCTATAGACATCCGTGAGATTTAGAGCAAATGGAAACTTTATCATTCAGATATTTCTCCTGAGAAAAAGACCCACAAGTCTCACAAATGTCACCGTAGAGTTTCAGAGAAAGTCTCAACAATAACACAAAGTTTGATCTGCTATCAAGTCAATGTCAATGATTTCATATATGCAATTTGCATTCATTTAAAGGGATACTTTGGGTCCAAAAACTGAGATGGGGTAGTCAAAAAATAGTAGTCAGAAGTGATGCAGATCCGTTTGTTTTTCTTATATTCTTATAGACCACCTTCTAAAACCGTCTTGAGGTAAAAAAAAGTTGATAACAGTATACGGAGCAATTCTCACTGTTAACTATTTGTTATTAACATGCCCATTATTGGCATATTTGCTGTTTATTGGTACTTAGAAAACACATATTCTGCATGAACATATTCTACATCGCTAATCCTAAACAATACCTAAACCTAACTACAACCTTATTAACTATTAATATGCAACAAATGAAGAGTTTACAGAAAAAAGTTGTAATTAATGGTTTGTTAATAGCGAGAATTGCCCCCTATACTAAAGTGTGACCAAAAAGTTGAGTTTATTGCACATTTTGGCCTTCAACAACATCTAACATATCTCATGGCCAAATGATGCTCCATCTTTTATTTTTATCAAAAATGTTTGTTTGGCATTTTTGTTCCGTGGGAAAAATACCAGCACGTGTTTAGAACAACACAAGGATAATTAAACAATTACAATTATTTTTTGTGCATGGACTTTATTCTTCAGTCACATAGTGGGCACATACTTTATGGGTACAGTGTTACCACATATAGTCAAACATGGCAAAAACAAAAATTATTATGATTTTACCCAAATCATCTTTGCTTTGAATATGATCATTTTAACAGGGTTAGGTTTTGAAGCAGTGTATAGTAAATATTGTTATTACGAAATCATTGCGTCTATATGATAGAGCCTCACTGATGTAGCTTGGTCTGTATTTGTGTTTTCTCTCTTGTCCAGACGCTCATCCCCATGTAGTGATAACTCTGTTCCGGATGATCCCAGTCAGTCGGATGTTTAATAATCAGAGCTTTGACATGCTCACTTCCTGCTCACACATCGGGGTCTGTGTAACACTTCCAGCAGTGATCCCCAGTCAGCGGTGGAACATGCTGGAATGTGTGCACCCCGCCGCCCCCAGCCTTGCTTGAGCTTGGCCTGAGGTTACAGCGAGACCCCGGGCCAGCACATCTGGAAGTGTGCTCCAGTCTCGGCCATTCATGATATGATTGCAGTGCAGATCACCATCACGCCCTCCCCTTTGCTCATCTTTAGTGAGTATACCAGAGCATTATAAATATATATTTTTTTCAGTAAACATTTAATAAACGAAGAAACAACAAACAGCAAAAAAAGATATGTTACATACATAAAAGATATTATGTAAATAAATAAATGAATGATTACAAATAAAAATATGCTTATTTATAATAACATTCCAAGATAATCCAAATCATTTATTAACAGATTTGTTACTCCACTGGATTTAATAATTGTTGAGAAAATTGCACAATCCTTTTTAATATTTTTAATATAAAACTTTGACTTTTCTTTACCAGAAAAGTAAAATTAAAGTACAATTATTATTTTCTATTTCGTTAATTTGACATTTTTATACTTCATTTAAAAAATATACGAAACTTCTGGAAAAGGTTTTTAAAGCGTAGAATTTCATGACAGGATAATGCTAAACGATGTTTCATTTCTAAACATTTCTTATCTTAATACATTTCTTTTCATGACTATGGACAATTTCACGTTGACATTTGACTTGAATTTGTTGGAATCAAATCGCAACTTAAATAGATGATTTGTTTACAGACCAAATCTGCATTTGCTGTCCAACCAAATGATGAAGATCAGTGAAAGTCTCAAATGTTTTTACTCTTCATTACAGTAAAATGACATGTCATGTCCACTGCTCATTTATCTAAATTACCTCCGAGTTCCACCCAGCACCAGAGATGTTGTCTGTGTATCATGTCATATCACAGCAGTGTCTCCTGTCTCCTCTGGAATGGCAGGACGCCAGCAAGCACAGCTAAGTACTTTTGCCTGCTGTTATTTATTTATTCTGTCACATGTAAAGCACCAAATGCAACAGTCTGTGCAGGCACGAAGCCCCACCTGTGTACTTGAGTGTGTGTGTGGCCTAGTGCGTGTGTGTATTTAACCAGTGTTGACATGAGGAGGTGAGCTGGGCGCCGCTGCGCACATTCTCACCAGAACGTGTTTTGGATTCATAAGTGAACATACAAATGACCCATTGATACCTTTGCAGGTCAGCCCGAGCATACAGCAGGTATTTTGTCTGATGGAGAAAAATAGTTATTAAATAGTTGCCAGATAGGTAGTATGATGAGACAGAGAGCGAGAGAGAGGATAGAGATGACAAGATTGCCTGGGGACAGAGTTTATACAGACAACGCTTGTTTATTTGTCTATACATCTCCGTCTGCAAATACATGTTGAAATAGTGAAGACACAATGCTTGTGTGAGAGGTTTGTTTATGAGCGATGTTTTGCACAGGAAAAGCTCACCCACTATTCTTCTGAGGAGGATGAGAGATGCAAACCATAAACAGTTTACAACTCTATCACTATCTCTCACGGTGCAGGATAAATACAGGAAAATGGAGTCACAGGGCATATCCTCCGGGAACATATTATTTTTCTCGGTTTCACGTCGTCTGTAAGCCTCCGTCTGTTTTACCCACAAGATCTGTTGACATTGACATTTTTTTAATGAATCTATATTTTCTTTTTAAAAGGGAAAGAGCATTATAGCTTCAAATATTACTAGGTAAACATTCAGAGATGTGATTTGTTGTTTTAAAGTTGCTTGTTTGGGGATCATTAAACCGAAGCAAAAGTACAATAAAAGTAATTGGGTTCAAAACTGACGCAATAGGCCATTTTAATAAATATTCTGTATACAAAATGTAGTATTAAGATAATATATTGAGTTTTTTACTCCAATGGACAGTTACCATCCGCAATCCAAAACAAAGTTATATTGGCTCTGTTTGTTATGAAAGACAACTCTTATGTTATTAAGTCTAACTGTTTATAAACGGTGACAAAAAGTGTAAAGCATGCGTATTAAAATTTCAGCTATTTAAAGGGTCCTTGGCCCCAAACAGAACAATAATATAGTATTTTATAGGCCTCACTGAAACCGAGGGAAGCTTGGGCTTAAAGTAGGATGTTTTTTTCCCTTACAACCGCAGAAAGCTGTCGTCATTGATGTTCAGTCTGCATGATTCATGAGTTTTTTTCACACTTAACCAAACTGGAAGAGCATCTCTCCCGTGAATAGTTAATTTGAACTTCAGATGTTTATGGAAAGAGGTGGTTTTGGACTGTTATGAATGAGAACGAATGGAATATTAGTTCAAGCATGATGTCACCATGTGGCAACTAGAGGGTCTCTGCTGTACTTTTCCAAAGCATTTTTTTGTTTTCATTTCCGTTTCCCTCCTTCATACTCTTTTACTAGGTTCTTAAACGCTGTAAATACTTCAGCACACTCAATTTCAAATTGACCAATATAGGCTTCATATATTCTATAAAACAGTACATTTAAATCATATTATTACACAATTTATTTCATAAGCTCTTAGGTCCAAAACCAACAGAAAATGTGGAAGCAGAAACTCCCGAACGCCAGTCCGAATACTATTGGGGCTTATGTTGCGGTGAATACACTTACCCGTGCTGACCTGCTCTTGTATCATATTTTCTCCTCTTAGTTATTGAAAACAGACAGCTGCAGGTATTTGTAAGGTACTTTTTTCAAGCAAAGTTCTATCAGTAATTTATGGATTAAAATAACTCCCTAAAATGGCCCTTATCTGACCCTCCTCTGAAAAGTGATGGTAATCTCATTCGCGTTCCCCAAAGCCTCGGCCCTGTTCCAGGCGAAGAGCAGTTTTATAGCATCTCCTTGAATCTCTATTTTTTCATCCTCAGCAGCCTAGCAGGGGAGTTTATTATTTAAAGAGCATTCTCCTCCACATCAAGGATACTCTAACTCTCCGGTCTGTCCTATATCTGTTCCGCTTTGATATGAGAATGTAATTTTAGGAAATTGGGAGAGAAAAGGAAGCAGCATGTTGCACTTTGTGAACTCCGTACTTCCTGTGTTAAACTTTGAGCGTTTGATTCATGTCTCCAGCTGGTGTGGATGATGCTAGTGCTAACGCACAAGAACAGTGCAATATGTCACCAGAAACATGTGACTTGATCTAATTTCTTGACTTTGACCCTAAAAAAATTGGTGTTTACTATCCAAACATTCGGCAGTGAGGTATGTTTAGATTTTCTTCCTCACAAATGTCTCTGTCGGCCAGCACCATTCATTGTCAGACACCAGCTGTCTGTATAATTTTACATTTTCTGATACAGACATATCCACCAGGAAGCTGCATGTTTAATGACCCCATAAATAAAACATTTAAAAGGTTCCTTTTACTAAATGGGATTAAGGCTGCCACAATATTTTACCACATGATTAGCATAGCCAAAATAATTCACACAACAATATGATCATGATATCATGATGTTTTCTTTTTTTTGCCAAGGAATCTCACTCAAAATACAAGTGGAAGGAGTGTGAACACATAGCACTAGGGACGGGGGGGGGGCATGACCCCCTCAGATCCCGACCCATCCCCTTCACTTTCCCTACGAAAGGCGACAAACATCCGTAAAACTGTGGATTAATCAGGATTTCGGCTATGTACGTTAGCCTAAGTAATGACGTACAGACCCGCCGCTCCTAAATTGTTTTGCCGTCTCTCCTTCAGAATCAGGTCGGCCACCGAGGTTTATGTTCTCTGTGCTCTCTGTGACCTGAACCCGCCCCCGGGGTCCTATGCGGAACTGTTACCTTCCTCAATTGTGCCTGTAGTAGCGATAACCATAGTGCTCAAATGACTGAGCAAGGGATTTTTCTGGTTGAAAAAATGGACTGCATAACTGCCACATAAAGGCAATGAAGAGACAAGAAAACCATCACCTCGATTTTACCTATGCCTGTTGACTTTTCCCAGATGTGGCAGATTAGTTTTGTTATTTATTTGTAGCTAGTCTTGCACTTCGCAAACACAGCAAAACGTGGAGAGCATGGCTATGCAAATAGGTGAGTGGACAGAGGCAAACAGCGAATTACCATGAAACTAATTGTTCGATACATAAAGCAATTCATCGACAGGAAATAATGATTTATCTATACTTGCAAGACTAAATTAGTGTCCTGGCATAACATTATCATCTAACCCAATTACTGCATAAGTTGACTGAGGTAAATTGACTAATTTATGTTTAAATAAAACATATTTTGCGGATAGCGTGAAGTTCTGGTGGGTGATTGGCATATTAGACAGGTACCAGTTTGATCATGTATTGCTAGTGTTGATCAGGTGGACCTTTGTTCATTGTTGTTTATCCATGATTTCAAATAAGAATCCTCCAATGGCATTTTAGTGCAAACCATTAGCCCAACTTACGCAAAGTAACTACTTGAGCAGTAGTTCAAGCCCAAATTGCGCAAAATAATTGACAGAGTTAAAATTATTTGCCGACTGCTTGGACCCCCTCAGTTTAAAAATCCCATCTGCGCCCCATTGTCTTCAGACAAAATGTGAAATGGCACCACCTACTATGATTGAGTGTCAACCAGGTCCTGACACTGATTTACCAACTTTCATATGTGTATTATTAATACAATATTTACATTTACGCATTTGGCAGATGCTTTTATCCAAGAAAAATACAGTCCTTTCACCAACACTTATAGAAACCTACCTGAATATTGGTCCAAAATAAAAACATCCCTATAAATGACTTTGCTCTGCTAAACACAAAGAAAGATACAGTATTAGGAAAACAAACAGTCATACCTTTGACTACAGTTTACATTTTTCTTCAATGGTGCCCCAGAAATCTCAGTTGCTAACATTTTTCTAAATATCTTTCTTTGTGTTTAACAGAGCAAAGACAAAAGGTTTGGAACAACTTGAGGTTGAGTAATTGATGACAGAGTTTTCATTTTCAACTTTAAAATATTTCAGTATAACTTCCTATTTATTTTTCAAGAAACGCTATCTGCATAAATCCTTGGTGACCACGCAGCACATTAGCTTATTGTGTTTCCATAAAAGATTCATAACCCTGAGTATTTGGCAGATACGAGACTTGTTCAATGGAGAGTATCCTGTTATCATAATGCATTCAACAATTCAAATTCACTTTATGGCTGAAAGGTGAAAGCTTTTCCTCCATTTTCCTAGAAGAAATGAATATAGGCTGAACCATGCTACTGTTCTGAGATCAGTTCCATATGGTGACATACAGTATCACACAGCTCAGCTTTTTCAAGGTCAGGTTTCACGAGTACCAGTGTTGGCATACACGATCAACCAATAGTTTTTCATTTACTTGAATTTATCTGACATCTGCAGGGAGAAGTGATAGGACCTTTCGGTATGAAGTCAACGGCACACATTTATCACAATCTGAGGTAATGTAACCAAGATGCAAGGTCCTCATTTGCCCTTAGCATGCATTACATGACAATGCAGTACAACATAACCAAAATACAGTTTTATGACATCTTTAAATTTACCTTATTTATTTACTGCATTATTACAAATGGTAAAAGGACATTAGGCTCTGTAGGCTTTATCTGTATGGTCCTTCCCCAAGTTGGGGCTTGAATTAGTGCCGGAGCCTGTCCCATCATGGGACTGAAGGCAGGACGTATGGCCAGTTCTGTCTAAACTTGTGATGTCAATTTTTAATTCAGCCATTATTCAGTCTTTTTTGGAACAGTTCCCCAAAAATGAAAATCCTTTCAACATTTACTCAAAGCTGTATGACTTTCTTTCCTTTACAGAACACAAAAAAATATGTTTCGAATAATGTTGGGAATCAAACAACTTTGAATCCCATTGACTTTCCTTGTATGGACAAAACCACTAAGACACATCTTCTATTGTGATAAGGTGAGTGGAATAACACAATAAACATGTGCAATCTCAACATCCTATCCATAGTTTTCATGTGAGTAAACTACGGGGGTTGGAAATTGGCAGCTTACATTGGGCTTTCCAAAGAGACACAGCAATTTCCCTTTTGTTTCAACCCACGATTATTTAAATCACCTCGAAACAGATGATGAACGCACACAAAAAAATGTTGGCCACTTGCGATCCATATACAGAACCCGCTGCTTTATTTTAATCACAAAAAACAGCAGATTCCTGTCAGAGCTCCACTGCGGTGATGTTCACATACATCATATTAAAGGGATATTTCAAAGGCAAAGAAAAAGTTTGTTTTATTCACCCTCAAGGCATCCTGATTGAATATGACTTTCTTCTTCAAGAATAATGCAGTTGAAGTTATAATACCACGTATCATTTCACGTCCAAGTGGTAGAATGGGAGTGATTGGGCGTCGTCTTTTTGAAGCCCCAAAAAGTGCATCCATCGATCAGAGAACTGCTCGACACAGCTCCGGTGTCTATAACAACGGTCTTCTCAAGCGAATCGATGCGTTTGTTTAAGAGAAATATCCATATTCTATCCAGCTTCTAATTTCCCTCTGCTGCACGTGAACCAGAGGCTTGTTTTACAGGCACATGATGGCGATGAAAGCTCCCACGCAGAGGAGACTGCTTCCATTTAGAACAAAACGTAAAATTCTTCACCGGAACATACCGTGTCATTTTCCGGAAAAACAAGCCTCTGGTTAATGCGCAGACGAGAGGTAATGGAAGCTAGAGATCATCGCTAATCATATTCAATCATATTCAGTCAGGAGGCCATGAGGGTGAATAAAACATGGGGAAATTTCGTTTCCAATAAAGACAAACAATAAAATTCATTCGGAACACAAGTTGAATACTCTTAGTACTACATTATGGTCAAATAAAGGTACAAAAGGATTTGCAAATCATGTATATACTGTACGTCTAACACGGCATGACAAATGCTATAGCTAACATCTATGGCACAAAATTCACAAATTCGTTTGTTTATTTGACAGGATTCTGTAGTTGCGGGATTCCGCAATGGTTAGTGCATTTTATTGGACGACAATTATTCGTTCTTTAAGCTAAATAATAGAAATCACCGACATATAGCCTTCTCTTAAGTGCGTGTTGTCAAATTATGGTAAACCGAAATGGGCAATACAGTATATGCATTACATATGCAGTACATGTACAGTATAGCTTAGCTCAGCTATGTCTTTCATTTGCATCAGAGATTTTCCTGATCAAAGGGTAATTAAGTCGAGTCTGTGAAGTCTTTTTGTATGACAAATGGCAGCTGTGTGCGCAGTGTAAGCATCCTAAATAAGTAAATGTGTGTTCAGACCACATTTGAAACCATTTAGGACAAAAACGCATCATTACTGCCTAATATCCTTTAACGGTGTAGCAACCAACAGAAACGAACAGTTGTAGTAAGAATGAAAGAAACACGTGAATGTGTCTGCACTCACAAGCCACTATTTTAGTACACGTTTGGTTAGTAAAGGATTAAACCCCTTTTGCCTTAATTCAACAAAGTGCTGAAAACATTCCTAAGAGATGCAGATTAATCAGATTCATGATGTGAATCTCCTGTTCCACCACATCCCAAAGGTACATTATTAGATTGAAATCCGATGACTGTGGAGGATATATCTGTCTTTGACCAATCTATGTAATCCTTAGTGATTCTAGTGCGTGATCTCAGTAGATCAGCACTTTCTGAAATATTCAAACCAGCCTGTCTGGCACCAACAACCATACCTACTTCAAGGTCACTTAAATCACCTTTCTCTTTCTGACCGATGCATGGTTTCAGCATACACATTACATTTTGTCACCTGAATGCATTATGTAGCCGCGCAAATAACTGATATTTGTATTAACTCGCAACGTGAACAAATTGATTGTTAAAACATTATAGTATTTTTAACGTAATAATAAGGAACGTGGGTGGAATCCCTGGACCTCACTGGACCATCAACTGATGTATGTGAATACTGTGATCAGGTGAATGAGTGAAACATGAGCTGTAGAGATATATCAGCAGCTTCAGTGCTGGTCCAGCGAGAAGCGATCATTAACAAAGTTAATGATAGAGTGAAATGCTGAGAGCTTGATGAGCTTTGACAAGCAAGAGTGGAAAGTTTCATCTCGCATGAGAAATCAAAGCAGATGCTTTTACCCGAGTTGATCAAGTCTCTCCTGTAGGACTGCCAGACGTAAAACGTTTCTGCAATCATAAGTCAGAGATTTCAGGATGATATCAATTGTCATTCTAGTTCAATTTATCTGACCAATGCTCATATTTTAGCTTTGAAAGAGTGGGCTGCACCTGGAATTTTTTGTTACCACTAGCATACCACATTTTAGTCGTAGTTAAATAAAATGCGAAATTGACTGGTTTGTTGTATCGTACCGGGAAAGTGAGAATTATGTAAATGTTTCCGCAGAAAAATCCGTGGACTGGAGTTAGTCTGGACTCGGTGTAAACTGCTCTCCAAACAAGTAGTGTTAACATGGCCTTGTGTATTTGATTATCTTTTAAATTCGTTTTGTATATTGCATTAGTATTGAAACAATTTTCTGAGATTTTGTCTGAACAAAACGTACTGTACTCTCATTACATCATACAATAGTTTGCCCAGCACTTTGTTTGCATCACTTTCCAGCTGATGTTCTTATTTAAACAGTTATGGTTTTCAGCCCACATAACATCAAGAAACTTTTAACAGGTTTCACGTGCAAGCAAAACTCATGTTTTTGCTTTCGTGAGAGGGAACTCGAAACTTGTGTTTTCTAAAATTGGCTGCATGGTAAGGGGAATGTTTTTCAGTTAACTGACACTTTATCAACCAAATATAAATTTATAAAAATATTTTTCCCAATTATTTTTGTTTATTGAATGTGTATGTCAACATTGTGCCTTGTATGTTGTTTTAAGCATGTACTTTTTTGTGTTTTGTGGAAGTCATAAGATTTCAAAGGTGAGTTAACAATAAAATAATTTTAATTTTGGGGTAAATAAATCTGGTAAATTCATCCGTAAAATGTGTCGATATATACATATACAGTATATGCTGAGTACAATATTTTCAAAAGATCCAAAACTAAGCCGTAAGGAAACAGGAGGCATTTGGCCACTCTGTCTGTATTGGCAAGAAAATATATATATATAAACAACATGAAAACTTCCTTCTCCTCCAGATTAGACACAAAGATGACACATTTCAGAAATTCATAAACTGCCATTCTGCTTTTAGATTGCATCATCCTATACAGCATGGCTAAAAGGCACGAAAAAGCGGAGTGAGATAATTTGTCTGTCCTAAGCTACCCATAATGCCTCTGTTCTACGGATGTGCGTGGTAATGCTCACAGCTAGTACTTCTCAGAATGTTGGCAGCATTAACACAAAAGCCCAGGGCATCTCACGCTCTCACCCTCATACTCTCATTCAAAGCTACATTAGCGTGTATTCACTGAGCCAACACAACAGGAGCTGTGACCTATTTATTGTGGAAGAGATGTTAGAAGCTTTACTCTGGGAATCATAAGAAGGCTGTCCATTAGCTCAGTGGAACAAAAACAAGAACGATTGGACAATATGTGTATGTGTGAGATTGGGCATTCTGTCACATAACAGCATCTGAAGTGTATTATAGCTTTCCTGTGGCTCAGTGGTTAGAGCATGACACAAGGTCACAGGTTTGATCGCAGGGGATTGCAAATAGTCAGAAACAAATGTGTAATACAATTCAATGTAAGTTGCTTTGGATAAAAGCGTCTGCCAAATGCGTAAATGTAATGTAAACGTATTATCACTGGAGTGAATTCACCGGGGCCGTCCGGCCGCCAATAAGCTGACAGATTTCACAACAACAGTCCTTTTTAAACCCTTCAATATACACAGCGGCTGAAAACTGTTGTAAGTCCTGTTGTGGAGTGCTAAAATACAGGTACGTTCAAACATGGTTTGGCGACAGGAGTAAAAACGAACTAATGTATGGCTTATTTTCACTGATCCAACAAACTCCAACACATAGGTGTTTGTTATGTAAGGGATAATGTTCAGGCAGACGGTTGTTATCGCAGAATCTTGTAAGAGTCTTGTACAGTATCACACTGAAGGGGGTTTGCAAATGTCGCGACTGACCAATCAGAATCAAGCATTCCAACGAGCCGTGTCATTAAAGCTAATACTACAGCATATGATACATTTCGATACAGCTGTCAGTCCCCAACTGTGACTTTGTGAATGTAGCCTGTGTCTCACACATGCACAGCAACTCTCAGTTGATCTCAGAAGAGATGTCTGAATCGTTTCTATCTTGTTATCATGTTAGGAAGATAACCCAATCACAACTGCCGCACAACGGCGTGCTGTAGAGTCGGTTCCTCTGCTGATCCGAATTGTGTATATGCTAACAAATTTGATTAAATATATTAGATAACATCTTATCTAGTGGGTACGTCCTGTATTCTGGGTTCACAGTAGGCCGTAGGCTACTTCTGACAAAAGGTCAGATTTTAGCTCTCATTCATTGGAAAAGAGTGAAATGAATTGCAATCTTTGTGCACCGCGCTTGTGCGGGCACAAGCAAAAACAAAACAATGATTGTGGAGTGTGTGGTTATGTAAGTGAGTGCAGGTTGAAAGGCGAGTGTATGGTGGGAATAAAAATGGTTGTTTTGTCATGTTCATGCAATGAGGCAAATAATCTTAATCATAGAAGGGATGAAGCTCCATATCCATGGTTTATAATTTATATGTCATGGCAATAAAACACAAATTCTCAAATTCTTTTTCTGATACAAATATGCCTTTACTGGGCACTTTTTTGATATAAGGGATAGTTCACTCAAAAGTTTAAATGATGTCATGAATTTCTCTCCCTCTAGTCCAAATCTGTATACAATTCTTTGTTTGGTTGAACACACAGAAAGATATTTGGGAGAATGTTAGCAACCAACAATTCTGAAGCAAGACTGACTATCATAGTAGGAAAGGGATTGTGTATTTTTTTGTTCTGTTGAACACAAAATATATTTTGAGGAATTTAGGAGAGCAAACAGTTCTGGAACACATTTGACTACAAAATCTTCCTAATGGCGCCTCAGAATTGTTCCAAATATCGTTCTTTGTGTCCAACCGAACCAAACAAATCTATTCAGATTTGGAACAACTAGAGTGTGAGTAATTCAAGATAGAATTTTTTCTTTTATGCGTGAACTATCCCTTTAAAGTGTGAGGAATCAAAATATGAGGTGTAGGGTTAGAAAATGGAACACTCTGAGCACAACGTGTTTAAAACGTGTTTCAACGAAGACAGTCATTCATTCATCATCCAAACCTCATGATGTAAAGTACATGATCATTATTAAATTGAATACATTTAACACACTCTAAAAAAAACTTGTTAGAGTAGGATACTGAAATCTGGAAAATGGAATAGTCACCAAAATTCAAAACCGGGTTTGCATGTTTTTATTGGAATTATACAATGTGTTATTGGAATTATAATATCCCTTATTTAAAAATAAGGGAAGTCTATGAGATGTCCTCTTTATTTTAGTGAAATAAAGCTCTCTTTGTGTGTGTATTCTCTGGTGCCTTCTGTCACTTATCAGAATGGTTGTGATTACTCATCATCCAGAGACTTGAGCAGTGCGGCGCCTTCCCTTATCTGAACACATCACACTCTCTTACCTCACTGTCTCTGAGGTGACTTGGACTGCTGTTTCTGAGCCATTGCTTGTTCTATTTACCTTTGTATTCCTCTTGTACCTTTCTGCTTTATCTTCTTATTTGTTTATTTCTCTCCTCCCTTCTTTCTTACAATGTTTTTCCTCAGATTTCCTGTTTGAGGCCCACATAGGGCTACACGCTTGTCTTTTAAACAGTGCATGACACACAGTTTCTCTCAATTCAAAGCACATTGTCTGGGTGTGATACTAGTTTGGCTTAATTCTGTGAGGTTGATGCATTATCTCCAGTAGACAAGAGAAAAACCCACAGCATATGTGCTCTATAGTTACGTCTTCCGGATGGGTCAGAAGAACACAGAGTTCCGTGTGTGTGTGTGTATGTGTGTTTGTATAATACATTCTCTTGTTTTAATCTGAGTGAAGTCGGGGTGTCTCGGTTTCACTTGATCAATGAAGCTCTCAGACAGACTTTTCCACAGAGGCTCACTGTGTGCTCGTGAAAAAGCTACAGAATTGAATATTAACAATCTAATCAATGATCTGATTATATTAATATAGTAACAAACATAATTTTAGTTTTGTGGCATTTATGAAGATTGATCCAGAATAAACATTCACTTAGTGCTACATTGTATTCAAGGAAACAACATTTTACATTATATATTGACAGATCTATCTACTGTATCTATTGAACAATGTCTCATAATGAAACTGTTTCACAATTACATGCAAAGTTCATCAGAAATTTTTAAGGAGCCAGTATGTGAATTATAGCGGCATCTAGCAGCGAGGTTGTAAATTGCAACCAACGGCTCACTCAACCCTCCCTTTCGAGGCACTACTGGTGGCTGACACAGGAATAAACGCTTCTTTGTTAAAGGAGATAACGTATTTACGAAATGCGCTCTGTAGAGAAATTTCCCCGTTTATGGCTACTGTAGAAACAACATGACGAATTCCATGCCAACAGACTCACGGTGATAGAAATAGCTCATTCTAAGGTAATAAAAACACAACGCTTCATCATTTAAGGTCTTTGTACATCTCTGAAGACATAGTTATGTATATTATATTGCATTTCGGTCAATAGATCCTCCAAAGTAAAATGACACACAACACCTTTAAAGGAAAAACTAAAATTAAACATCCATTTCCTTCACGACAAATATAAACACATAATGGGCTATAAAAGATAATAGATTCATGGACTGTAGTAATACATTTATGGCCAATGCTTATTATGAATTGACCATTGGCAGGTGTTGACAAAAGGTTAAATCTAAATCTTAAGAGGTCATTTATTCCCTCTGTGTTTTTCGTACCCTGCAGCTTCTCAGATATTGATCAAGCGGCGAGTGGAAGACTGTATTGATAAGCAAAGAAGGTGGTTGTTTCCAGGTACAAAGACCCTTGTTTCAAAAAAGTAGAAAGGTGTCCCTCCAGCTGCCTTTCTGTGTTTTTGTGTCAGGTAACAGTGCCTGGAGGCTTCCTATACCTCTGGGGGTTGAGGGTGCTTTGCCAGAACCCTTTGGTAATGGATATGACTAACCCCAAGCCTGTTATTAGCCAGTCTTGCTTCATTAAAGTGGCTTATTGTGTGATACATTGCTCATATTCAGTCCTGCGGAGGCTCTTTCACAGAGAAGCTTTTATTTATCAGCGCTGATTGGAAACTAATCTCGTGACCTTTGTACCTGACAGAAACCCCGCGGCCCACTCTCTCAATCTCTTCCTTTGGCTCTTTCCGCTCTAATTTGATTTCTGATGCTTGCTTTTGTTACCTGGTCACATCCAACTCTTTCTTCCCATGGTCTAGGACCTCAAAATGGTGTGCAGGTGCTACCTGTTAGCTTCTGAAATGCATCTCAGGAGATGCCTTACAGCCTCTGAGAGGAAAAGCGTGAACTGTTTCCTGAGGGTCTTGGCTCTTCATATGGCTGTCAGGGCATTCTGCATGTTCCGGGCAGTCGGATTTATAATCCAAGCTCAGCTCTTTCTGCTTTTAAAGGGCTTCTGGGACCAGGACGGTAAATTGCTTCAACACATGGAATGATTCATGGATTCACTGCACGCATGAAATCATCTCAAAATGGCGGCAGATGATGAAACAGAATGTGAAAGGACCTTAGAGTATAGCCATATTGACGTGTGTTACATTGTAGGACTAATGTTATTGACAGGTTAGAGAGGGAATGCTTTGGTTAGTTTTAAGAATATGTGTGTGTATTATTGGTAGACAGCAAAATTGCCAGTGTTTAAAAGGTCAGATTAACTCTCACAGTATATATATAATCCACACTTTGAGTGTTCATTTCACCTTTTTTAACACTGGTGATTTTGCTGTGTAGAGACAATTTTGGTGTCGATTTGATGGGGTGTGTGCATGTTAATAGGAACTGGTGGTGCTTGCTAATGCAATCACCTTTAGTGTAGCCGAAAAATGTATCTTTTATGTCACACATCGCTTCATGTCTGGTTTAGACACAGTGTTGGAGGGCTTGGCTTTTTGGAAGACCATTTACTACTTTTCAAGTGATCAGAGTTATTATTTTATTCAATTTTATTATTGATATTCAGCTTTCAAAGAGGTTCACATGATAACATGTTGATACTGTGAACTAGCTTCAACTGTTAGACGGCTAGAAATCGCTATGAAGTATCATTATTTAATCACACGTCATTAGTATTGTGTATCCAAGCATACAACTGTATGTCAACCCATCCACGCTTTCTCTCCTTTCATGCCAGTATCACGTTTGCATGGTTTTGGGGTAACAGGTCGTTTCCTGTGACCGTTTATTTGTGAAGGGTCAGCATTAAGGGAAGATGATATCTAATCACCTGTTCCTCTGACACAGAGCAGGTCTTTGTGTATTCATTCAGTAATTCAGACATTTCCATAAAGAGCCACAGGTGACAATAGGGAGGAAATTGGTCTGCTTTTGTTAAGGCCAGAAAATACACAAGTGGCCAGTTGACATGATACACAGGCCCTGTCCTGCAGTATTACATAGATGTTTTCTACTTCCACCTTCATCACCTTATGCGAATTAGGAGATGATGGAGAATTTATTTTGTTTATGATTCATTGCTTAATGCTTTATTATCATGTCGGATGCGGGTGTTTCGTTGAATATAACATCAACTTCACAGCATATATTTACAGCTAATTTTGTGTAATTTTGATTGTTATACTGTATTTTAAATGTAAAAAAACCTGTTCTGTTTCAATATACCCAAGTGTAATGTGATATGTACTGATCTTTTTTAGAAATATCTATAGGATTTGTACTAGATCTATAATCATTGACTCGATCATTGACTTTGATCGAGAGCTCGAATCGGAACATCAGAATCTATACCCAGCCCTTGGCCTTACAAAGTGAAAAGTGGAATTGATTCATTTTTGGAATCTCTTGGCATTTTGGTATGTTTGGAGGAGGCAAACGTGATGATTTATGTTCTACCAGCATGATTTGAGAATGTTCCAAAAGCATCTTGTGTGCTTGAATTAAAACAAGGAAATTTGACCTTTTATATTAGGGAGTTTTAAGAATTACAATGTTATCTCAGACTTTTGAACCCCTTTTGAACATTTTTTAAAGAACATTACCTCACTTCATTCTAAATGTAAAATTAGATAAGTCTTCTTCATTCTCATACTGATGAAATATATATTACACTGGTTAAGTCATTACATTTACATTTATCCAATTTAAAGACGCTTTTGTTAAAGATGCAGTGTATGAAATTTAGCACCATCTAGCGGTGAGGTTGCGATTTGCAAACAACGGTTCACTCCACTCCTTTCCCATACGGTGGCTGACACAAAACTAAGAAGTCATCACATTTTTGCTTCTTTGCCGAAGGAAATAACATATTTACAAAACGCTCTGTAGACCAGTTTGTTCGTTTAGGGCTACTGTAGAAACAACATGGTGAAGGCATGTAAGGGAACCTGCGGTGCTTGTAGATAGAAATTAAGGTATGTAAGGTCTTTATACACCTCTGACAACAGTTATTTTTATTATATTGGATTTCTGTCAATTCTGGACCTTTAAGACTTATTTAAAGTACATAATTTCCTCTAAATTCTGACATGTTACTGCTACATTGTATAGTTTTCCTGCAATACAGCAATAAATGCAAACACTTAGCATTTTGCACACAAGAAAGAAAGAAAGATAGAAAGAAAACAAAAATGCTTTAATGATTTGTCTGCCCTCAGCTCTCTGATCTCCACTGTTTACACAAGGCAGTGGCATTTTGAGTGAGTTGCGCCTGTGTCAAATTGCCAAGACAAAATAAAAAGTCAAGCGAGCATGTGTTTCTGATAAAGCACATACAGTACACGTCAAGGTGGAGGCCAGCTATTTTAAACGCCTCAGCCATGTAACGTGTAGTCATGTTACCGTTTTGTAGCCCTGTGGACAGGGCTGGAAGTGAAGGGGAGAGAGAGATGCGATCGAAAATGATTCTGTCAGTTGTGTTCGCTCGCTCTGAAAGCATAAATATGTTTTAGTTTTCCACAACTGTCGGACAGTCACGTCCTCCACATGTCCCCATTAGATTCAGTCTATCAAAGTCCAGAAAACATACTGTGCTGAGTAAAGACACAATGGAGGATTTGTAGGAGTGTGTTAACCTTGATTCAGCCGAGACGGGATTTATGTGGCCGAACTGTCTCGATGTGTTTATGTTTTGGCACTGAATGCCGATATGGCACATCCTGCGTGTTTTGCAGCTCATGTCCACTCCACCCACATCTTAATTGGTCACACAGACAGACAGAACACTACTGGTCCGTCTCCCATAGGGCAATCTAACAGCCAAATGCACTGCATGAATCAGACAGTCGGATCAGCTGCACACAATCTTCTGTATAAGCAATATACATGTATGTGCCAGAACCCAAACAAAAGCTTTCCGCTGTCAGTGACTCCTCTAAAATCCTCAGTGGGTATTCCGTTTGCTTAAAAAAAAGATAGAAGGACTTTTTTGGTCAAATTATAGATTGAACAACACAACAGAATGATTCCTGTTAGTGCAAGAGGACAAACAACTGTTCATTTTAACAGACCACAGTTGAATATTCCCGTCACATATATTGAGTTATAGCAGGATACATTAGATGACGAATTTTTTTTTTGACCAATGGAAGACAGGGAAGTGCTTGGGAAAACTGTTTAAAACAATCATTATTTTTCCGCTTGCTGACTTTTGTGTCATAGAAAAGAAAATTGCTGTTTTGATTTACACAACTTTGCATCCAAAATATTTTAGGTTATAACAGTGTAATAATCATAATACATTTTTGTTAATTATCATTTAGTGCCAAAGTCCACAAGTGAATAATGCTTCACTATTTTATTTTCATGTCCTACATTTCTTTTTTTTCTTCTGATTAAAATGGTTAATTTCTAAAGCGATATGGCAACATTATTATTACAAAGAGGATTCGCAAGTTTTTTCATATGATGTGCTTTCCTACAGAAATGTTTTCCTTTCCTTTTTTTACACCGCAACAGCTCTTATTTAGCTGAGGCTTTGTCATATTGAATGCCTCTTTCTGTTTTTCTGTGTGTCTCTTATGCAAGACACTTATGTTTTGTCTCCTCCAAAGATTACTGAAACATTGTTCATGAGCTGAAGAATGAGAGGCCACACAAGTATTATGTGTCCCCTCTTTAAGCAGTGTTTATATAGTCCTGTGCTGAGAGAATGCAGAGCGCTCAGGAGCTGTTGTGAGAGTGGAGCCAGAACAGTTAGATCAGGATGCTGTCTGCCACTGACTGAGTCTAAATGATTTCCTCCAAGCTGATGATTTCTACTGGGAAATCGAACCCGCTTACAAAATTACTTCCGGAAAAAAATGTTTATTTATTTCCTTTTCCCCTTTTTAAGGTTACGAACAAATTATTATGCCTCAAAGAGTTTTTCATACGCATTTGACAAAAGGAAGTAACCAACTTTAACTATTCATTTTAAGTTTGATAGATATGGCAAAAAACTAATTATAGAAAAAACATGTGCACAACTATGCATTTGTTACCGTAAAAGAAGTTGCTCATTTAAAATAAAATCTATTTATTCACCCTCCAAACACATATAGTAGGACATTTTATTTAGATGTTGAGTCAAGCTCAAGCCAATGAATCATGATCATGTTTCCTTTGTATGGCCAATCGGAGCAATTTATTTGTGCTTTTTCTTTACAAGATGAGGAGACTTCAGTTAAATTCACAACCTGTATGATTAACTTAAATCAAGAACATAATCTCAAGAAGACAGTCCAGGACTGTGCTGATAAGAGTCTGAGGAGGCAATTCTAGTGTCTAGAAAAGTTACTGTGTTTTGCCCTTGTGGTGTTGTTCAATATTATATATTAAGGAAATGGAAATAGAAAGAGGAAAAATTAAGATGGCCAACCGTAGATGTAAGACAGGATGGGAATCGGGAGCGAGCGTTTGCCGCGAACGCGTGTCAATTTCGTCTTTCGCGCAAGTTGAAAATATTTATCTTATCACACGTGACTGTTCCATACTGTAATATAAATTCACAGAAATATAAACTAAAATATTTTTTTCCCTGTAAAATTATAGGATATAAGGATATATACTAAAAAGTTTTCCCTATTGTTCTTGTAAATTTGTTTACTTTTTCTGTAATTTTATCGTTTTTGACCATATTTAAAAAATAAACTGTAAAAAACCTGGCAGCTGGGCCGGCAGAAATAAAATTACACCCCCGTGTTTTTCTTATAAATTTGCGGTCTTTTTCTGTAACTTTATGGGTTTTACTGTAATTAAAAAAATACATAAAAAATCCTTAAAAACCATTATTTTATGTAAAAATAAAAGAAAATCCTGTAAAAAATGTTTTAACATTGCGCACTTAAGACACACATGTTTAATATTTGTACTTGCATTATGTGTTATCTGCATACAGCTCTAAAACTGCATGCCTAAATGGGAGTTTGGCAATGTTTTATAATGAAAAAGCTGTATGCCATTTTTCAGCCAAATATTAGCGCTGATACCTGACCTTAGACAGTGAACCCAAAACTCCCATCATTTGTTGTCTGTCAAAGGGAGGGAGTGTGTTTTTTTAATTCATCAGTTACTAGATATAAGTGACTAAACATTTGTGAAGGTGGACAGAAGAGAATCATAGTGTTGGTGTGAGTTACACAGCTGTGTCTGAGTAATACCTGCCAATGAGTAACTGCTCTCCAATGATTACACCTCTTCCACAGTGAAATTAATTCATCACTTGCATTGTCACCTCTGCAGTGTCCTCTTTTTCAAGATGTTTCCCTCAGTCAACCCACCAACATTTGTTGCCACATGCTTGACTGAATATGTGAACTGAGAAATTTAGTAAAATCTTGATGTACAATAAGTTCACGAAGGAATTACTAATAGGTGTGAACTCTAGATACAACAGCACATAGTAGCAGATCAAATAATGTCTGTATGAACAGATAAACAAAGTCAGTCCCTATTTATTTTCTCGTAACTGTCTTGGAATTATTTTGAATATGGTCTGACTTCAAAAAATTGAAAATTCTACGGCCCTGTGAACTAAGTCAGGTCAGTGCACACTGCAGACAGCAAGCAGGGTTTTCACACACTTTTTCCTCATCTGTTGTAAATAATGGCCCCCTGTGACACGCAGGCATTGGGTTAATGAAAAACGATGAGTTGGGACATCCCAGGGGACCAGAGATCTCAAGGATGTTTTGGTATTACTTCATATTGTTTTCTTTGAACATCTTATTTACACATTGAATGTGAAGTCACAGACATGAGCAATTTGTTCTCACTCTTCACTCAGTTTCTCCTCCCACCTATTTATCATCTTAATGCTTGAACATCTGTATGGAATCACGTGTGTGTGTGTGTGTGTGTGTGTGAAAGTGTGACTTTATGAAAGTGTATACTTATGTGCAGATATACTATAATGTTTATTCAGTGTGTGTGTGTGTGTGTGTGTGTGTGTGAAAGTGTGACTTTATGAAAGTGTATACTTATGTGCAGATATAATATAATGTTTATTCAGTGTGTGTGTGTGTGTGTGTGTGTGCGTGCCTGCGAGAATGTGTGACTTTATGAAAGTGTGTACTCATGTGCAGATATACTATAATGTTTATTCAGAAAGTAAAACAAAATTTGTTTAGCTTGTGATGTCCAGGGAAAGATTTTTTTGTTCAGTGTTGCAGGTTGATATTGACTAAGAAGACTTAAAAGCGTTATTATTTATGTGTAAAGTTTAATTTTTTTTTCAAGAATATAGATTTGTTTCCTTTTTCTGAAACTCTGAAAGAGACGCTCATTATATTCTCAAGAGCAAAATCATTAATTGAAGACACAGGTGTGTCAATTTGCTCTCTATTTAATCTTATTGTTGACTTGTAGAAACTTAAAGATTTAAGACATTTTTCTTTTTTTGGGGTCAATCAAAAGTAGTATTTAATCTTTTTTTCTTCCTCGAAACATCCTGACAGCTCCTCTCAGACGCCTCCTGGTGCTGGGTCACCCATACATCTGGAATCGGGACGTTCACAGCGCCTCCTCTCTGGTTTTGTGCTTTCAGTTGATTATATTACCCGCTCCCAATTCTTTTCTCATCTGAGGGGGAGGAAAACAGAAGTATGAGCGCCAGGGTCAAGTGGTGATTGCTGATGTTGTCTCCTCTAAACATATGTTTAGTCCTTGCTGAGCATATGCAGTTCCCCCACAGTTTGGTAACCATTAAGGGACTTCCTAAGTCAGTTCCGGAGTCAGGTCTCAGAGGACGAGAGGAAGGGCGGGGGGTTAGGGTGGGGTTTAAATGGGGGAATGGGGCACGGGGTGGTTGGGTCAGCTTGGTTGCCTGCTCGGCGCTGCGCTTGATGTAGGGGTACAGCAGTCTGGGCCGCTGCCTCTGCCCTGGGCAATCTCACGCAAGTGGAACTCAGCCAGGAAGTGCGTTATGATAGCGACTTTGCCCGTCAGAAGATGAACTGTGAACTTCACATGCAATGCGAAGGGCCACGGGGCTCAGCGCTCAAGCCTCAGGGCAGACGAGTCTAAGAGGAAATGAAAGGATCATTTAGTGCGGGAAAGGCGAGGCTGGGGGGAAGGGGGAGGTTGTGGCGCAGACACCCATCCTAGCCACGAACAAAGACAAACAAACAGCAAGAAAATCATAAAATCATTGCCCAAGGCTGCACAGGCTCCTGCGCCAGCTCTGTTTCGCATAGCATTATTGTGTATCCGAGAGGAATCTCACAGGGCCTTTTGGTAAACAAACTGGAGCCAGCCCATCTTCGTCTTGCTCTTGTTTAGAGTAAAAGGTTGCAGTCTGGAATCTCCAGGGCCTGATCTTTACAGGGCTCTGAAAGACATGAGTGAATATCTGGTACTCATGGTCAGAAGCATGTGGTGTAATTTTCTTTTCAAGCTTCAGATCTGAGTAAAGCCCAATGACATTGATCTTTTAGACTGTACAGGAGACTTCATCAGTAACTGTAAATTTACCCCTAAACCGACAGCCCATTTAACCAAATGGTTCTTAGCTGGGAGGTCTGTGATTCTTATTTCGAACCAGACCACCATTGGTTATAATAGGAGCTATTACGTACCAGCTGGTCAGTGTTTTATTTAGATATGTTGTGTACTGTACTTGGTAAGGACATTTCATTGGAACTAACTAAAAAGTTATTAGTTTCAAGTCTGAGACCAATAGGTCAAGGGTTGGTGATAGGCCCATTTTGTTACTTCCCAGAACTTCTCTAACACTTTCACAGTATGTTGAAGGCAGGTCCTAGTTTCTAAATGCCAGATGTGATTGTGAATGAGATGCCTAAACCTGTTCATATGTGCTAAGAAGACAATTGAAAGGGATGGTGCACCCAAAAATGAATATTCTGTCATGAATTAGGAAAAAAGGTAGGAAAAGTAAGACAATGGTTGTCAAAAGTGCCCCAGAACTGCTTGCTGTCCTATATTCTTCAAAATATGTTCTTTTGTGATGACAGAATTTTTAGTTTTCGAACGTTCCCATTCATTTCTCTTTTATAGCTAAGAAGTCAGATTAATATAACTTGTAAAGCCATTTTGATTTACTGTAACTAAAAAATGTAAGCTTTTGTTGAAATAGGTGAATTTGGTTCCTTTGGTGTTTTTATGAAGAGAAAAATAAGATAATCAGAATATAATAATCGATCATAAGGAAATTGACATGTTTATCCACACATGCTGCTCATAGTTGCAACTGTATAGATTGCACTTGGCATTGCCCTGACCAGCTGTCCTACTGTATAATCCTATCTAGGCAGATGAAGAGTTCAGTTACATGATCCTGACTGAAGCGTGTATCCATGCAACTACTCATTTATCTACAGTAAATCTATTCTTCTGATATGCTACATATCTGACTTGCTTGTCTTGTTCTCCTTTATCTGCCCATTAACCCTCTTAAATCCAAAAAGAACTGAAACCTTAACACTTGTATTTGTTAAGCTAAACGTAAAAGCTTCATCTGTAGGCAGCAGATGCTTCAACACAAGCAGACTAAGGCAGAACATCATCATGTGGCATAACTACACAGAAGCTGAAGTGACAAGGAAAGCAGTTGTGGGCACGCTGTCAGACATCCCTGGAGAGCCACACTGAGGGCGTATGGTGTCACAGATGTGGCCCACCTGATGCACCTCATACCATCCTTCACACAATGAGGTGTCAGCTATCGTCTCATATACCGGTAATGTGTTTATCAGTGATGCTGATGAAATGGTCTGGATACATCAGAATAGACTAGTGTGTAAATCTGGCTCGCTTGCAAGGATTGGACCAAATTTACTGCCAATTTTAATACATTTATAACTTAAATTAACATTTAAAAAATTCAAAGATTGATTGAAAAAATAAACTTAGCTACACTGTTTAAAAAAACGTACCTTTACAGAATTTTACTGTTTTTCAAAAGATCTTTGACAAACTGATGACAGATACTGTAATTGTGATATTCTTTACTGTTTTATTAACACATTTTTTATGTATTTTTGAAATACGGTCAGAAACCGCAAAATTATCATGTTACGGGAACATTTTTTATTTTTACTGAAATACTGAAATACAGTCAAAAGAAAAACATGTCAATTTACGGGTCACCCCAGCTGCCAGAAAATGTCATTATTTCTACTGGATTTTTTTACAGCGTTAGTTGGAAAGATGATGCTTCTGATAGACATCAAATGTTATTGAGATAAAAAATATTGAAGATTAAAAAGCCCCCAAAAAGAATGAGTAGTATCCAAGATATCAAATATGTCAAATACATGTTTTGTTATGAACCTACAGATTCCAATGTTTTAACAGATTGCTGAGGAATGCGGAATAAATGTGTGGCGTGTGGATGAGTTGATTCTGAATTGCGCGTAGCATTTGGCTGAGTGGGCTGTCACCTGATTTTACGGTCTGGGACGGAAATGTGTGTGGGTCACCAGATGTCCCATGTCTCTCTCAGATGTCACTTTTAGCCTGATGTGATGTTATATTTTCGACTGTACAACCGTGCACGCACACACAACAGAAGGGCCTGTCTAAATATTTATCTCTCTCTAAAGGTGATGTAGAATCAACACTTAATATGTGAGCATCGAAATAACAAAATGAATGGACCAGTTTACACTAATACTGAATGTTTCAAGTAGTGGCTCCTCTTAAGCTATTGACGTGAATGAAACAGAAGATAATACACCAAACCTACTATGCTAGTTTAATTTGACACATTGTTGCATTCTGAAACGTGTCAGATATTAAATTAAAGCAGAATGCAAATGTGTGTTGCATTCTCAGTGTTTTCAGTAAAAGTTCATGCTTTTAAGAGATACTTTTATCCAAAATGATTTACGGTGCAAAGTATACGTTTTTATTCAGTGTTCCTTGGAAATTTAATCCACAAACTCATGAGAACATGCAGCACATTTATTTTTAGAATAATATGATATAGCATTATAGTTTACAGCATTATTTACTGCCATTGTAGGTCAAATAAATACTATGTCAATGGGGGATGAGATCTTTTTGGTTACTGACATTCTTCCAAATATCTTCCTTTGTGCTCAGCCAAACAAAGTAATGTATACAGGTTGGGGTCAATCTGAGGGTAAGTAAATGAGGATAGAATTGTCATTTTTGGGCAAACTATCCCCTTGGTGCAATTATTTATGTTTGACATTTTTTCTTATTCTTCACAAGAAGAATATATCACCTGTTGGTCTCCCGAAGTCCATTGTTGGTCCAGAGGAGTTCATAAGAAGGTGTTATGACCACATTTATTGTTCATCCCACCCTTGTATCACGAGGGTGAAACGGATCAGAGTCAAAGGGTGGAACAGTCATACAGTAAACACTGCATTGCATGATTTGAGATGAAAGATGCAATCAGTACTGAGACCCAGAATAGATGTTTAGATAAGATTTGGGTGACAGGGTGGGTGTTTTTGGGTTATGGGAGAAGAGGAAGTCCTGGTATGTGTGTGTAAGTGCTTGTCCTTTGGGTACAGTAGAACATTGGCCAAAGGAAACATACTCCCTACCCAAGCAAGACAATTCTCATGCCACTGGAGGTATGGGCTGGCCTCCATCAGGGATGTGCAATCTCTGAATCATTAACGGCTCTCACACAGGAATATGTATTAAGCCAGCCCACATCGTCTCCACCGTGACCTCAGCATGCATGAATCTTGCCGGTCGCACATATTTGTTAGTGTTACTGTATACAAACACATCGTAAATACCCACTTCCACACCCACACATCCGATCGCACCACAAACATCCCGGTCTGTTTGACATTTTGATGTTATTAACCCTTGCTTCAGACCTTACTCATGACATAAATAACCTCTTCCTGTGTGATCCTTCAGTGGGACTCCCTCAGCACTATATACGCACAGTGCAGGCCAGCACGTCCTGCTAACAGACAAAACTGTTTCACACACTCCAGTGTGACTAATTTCTTACTACATGTACAATTTTTCTCACAATGAACATCCTGCTCTTTTATAGTCTGCTCTACCAAGAATACAATCTGCCTCAATGAACTTAAACCTAAAGGGATCACCAAAAAGTGAAAATTCCCAAAAGAGAAATTTTTTAATTTACTGACCATCTTTTGTTCAATTTAGGATTTTTATGGTGTATGGTTTAAATCAGTATGATTTATAAAATTGCGGTAATTTCAGGCATTAAAAACACTACATCAATGTGTAAAACAAGGTTATTATAGTATCAAATGTTTCAGTTAATTAAAATCAAATCAAAATCATAAATTGAAAAAGCCAGTCACTAAAATTATTGTCTGAAAATAAATAAATAAAATGTAAACTAAGGCGAAAACTGAAATAAAAAGTAATTCAACTTATGGGAAGATAAAAATACAAATAATAAAATGACAAATGTACATTTATTTTTTATGGATCATTGCTCTGTATAGATTCTGTAAAAACAATAAGAAAAGCTTACGTGGTCAAAATATGTACCTTTTTGTCAATGGGGCAGTACCCTTTTAAAAAGGTATTAATATGTACCATTAGTCACAGATATGTATACATTTGGTACCAATATGTTCCTTTGTAATACTAATATGTACCTTACTAGTATGCATTTTTATGTGCAAATGTAAATTTTTGCCCCAGTGACAAAAGGGTACATATAGTGACCATTTTTCTGACAGTGGTGGACCCTTTACCAATACAGTTGTCTTTAAAAGAACTATCTAATCTAGGCATGTTGAATCTTAAACGAGACATCCTTTAAATATGCTGAGCTATGATAGAGCGACAAACAAGCAGTGGGATGTTTCTCTGGTTGAATGCTGTGCTTGTGCATGTGTGTGTAAGTGAAGAAGTATAGTGTCAGAGGCTTCAGCAGTCAGAATGCATCACACTCAGTTCTGCTGAGATGAGCTCTGCTCCTTCAAAGCCGCATTAGGTAAATGTCACTTAACCAGTCAGACCCTGTCATAGGGAGACATGTGTACGCTTGTGTGTGTTTAGGACGTCAACGGTTCGTGCACTGCCCTCATGTTTTCGTGTATTCTGGAGCTTTAATCTGCAGCTTGAAATGCCGTACAGGATCAATCTTAAAACACTTAGGCTGGTTTTACAGACACGGCTAAGTCAGGACCATGCCTCAGTTGAATTAAGATATTTATGTCGCTTTTATGAAGAATACATTACTGGTGTGCATCTTGAGACAAAACAATGGCACTTGATATATATTAAGATATTTCTTGGCAAGTTAGCTCAATGCATATACAGTGACAACATGCATGCTAGACCCTGTACCCATCTACTGAAAGAGATGCTCCCAGAAATGATAGATCCTCTTCTTAGCATTATAAACTCATCCCTGACACTAGAACATGTGCCGTGAGCATATAAGGTGGCTGTTATAAGAGAAAAATCCCATCTCGACCCCAGGGAACTAGTTAACAACGACCTATATCCAACATACCTTTCACATCCAAAAGTTCTGGAAAATGTTGTTTCAACTCAATTATGTTCCTTCCTAAAGGAATGACATCAATGAAGAATTCCAGTCTAGATTTGGAGCACATCACAGTACAGAGACTGCTTTGATCAGAGTAACAAATGATCTGCTTTTGGCGTCTGACCGAGAATGTATCTCCTTATTGGTGCTGCTAGACCTTAGCGCTGCATTCAACACCATTGACCACAGCACATGCCTACATAGACTCGAAAATGATGTCGGCAATAATGGAATAGCTTTGAAATGGTTTAAATCTTATTTATCCGACCATTTTCAATTTGTCTTCGCATTATACATGCTACATGCTAAATGCTATAGATATAATTAAGAAACACGGAGTTAGCTTTCACAGTTATGCTGATGATACTCAACTTTATATTTCCTCAAAACCTCACGCAACACAGCGGGTTAATCGAATTGTGGAATGCAAAAAACTGGATGAGTTACAACCTTTTATCCCTGAACTCGGACAAAACAGAAGTATTACTTTTTGGACCGAAAACCGCCATACGTAGCAACCAAGAATACTGCTTAACTATTGAGGGATGTTCCATAAAACCCTCGTCATCAGCAAAGAATCTTGCCGTTTTATTCGATAGTAATCTGTCATGTGAGGGACATGTTGCCAACACCTTTTTCCATCTTGAGAATATATCTAAACTAAGTCATATGCTGTCAGTATCAGATGCCGAGAAGTTCATTCATGTATTCATGACATCAAGACCAGATTATTGTAACACACTATTAGGTGGTTGCAGGCTTATTACAAAAACTCCCCGACAAAACGTGGCAGATTGAGTTCTTACACGTTTACAAAAGTATGAGCATATTAGCCCCGTTCTGTCAACCTTGCACTGGTTACCTATTAAGCATGGCATTAACTTTAACATATTGCTTATTACCTATAAAGCCCTACATGGTTTAGCTCCAAAGTTCCTTAGTGAGCTTCTCTTGTATTAAAGTCCTGCACATTCACTACATTCTCAGTGATCCGGTCAGTTGGTAATACCTAGAATTTCAAAATCAAGTGCTGGTGGTAGATCTATTTCCTATCTAGCGCCTATACTCTGGAACAGTCTTCTTTGTACTGTCTGGGAGGCAGACACTGTCAGTTTAAATCTACAATACAGAAGCATCCTTTAAATCTTCTATACACTACACTTCCATAATATAAATACTCTAAGGGTTTAGGCTGCATTTGTTAAAGCAACCGGAACCAGGAACACTTCCAATAACTACTGATGTACTTGTTGCATCAAAGAGTGCAGAACAGTTCTCTACTCTCAGCCAGTCTTGTCTCATTGTTCTGAGGTTACCACAGCGAGCAGGATGCAGTTCATGGCCAGACCTGATGGTAGAGCAGAGATTGGGAAGCAGCGACCTGACAAGCGCCGAGATGACAGAGCTGGATAAAGAAGGAAGCGGCGACTTGATTTGAGTCTTCACAACAAAATTTCAACTGTTATTAGATTATTAATGATAATCTAAAACCTATAATCTACTTTATTACTAAATTTATTTTTATTTAGCCTAGTCGTGCTTGTGTGGAGGCCGCAGCTTTGGCCAGAGGTTTCTCTAGTTGGGCCTGGGTTCTTCCAGGGATATTTTTCTCCATTGGAGCTTTGGTTTCCTCTTCACTGTTTGCATACTGTTTTGCACTGTTTGCCTGGCCGGGCAGCAACTTTAGAATTATATATTTAAAGTTTTACATAACTTATTTATTATTAAATATTGAAATGTATAGTCTGTGTTATATTTTACCAGTGTTTCTCCTTTGTCGTGTGTGTGTAGCGTTGAGTCCGTGTTTTGTATGTGGGTGTGTTTGAACCTGTGTACGCATGTCTGTCTTCTGTGTTTTCACCTTTTTTTGTTTTTACCTGTATAACTTTAAATGTTTAGCTTAGTCAAAATGTTTCATGTACAACTGCTTTGTAACAATGAAAATTGTAAAAAGCGCTATATAAATAAAGTTGAAGTGAGTTGACTGTCGATGTCACGTGCAGTAGACTTTGCCAGTGGCTATCTTGTGAGTGTGTCAGATTATGTGAAAATCTCTGCTGTTAGCGTGTACATTATCAGCTGATACTTCTGAACACAGCGGTTCTTTTATAAGTCTCTCTCACTCTCTTACTAGCCATCACATTGTGCATGTTTGCGTGATTGCTCGTAATTATTTACTTGCCTGTTTTTACACAACTACCAAGTCAACATTCTGCATCATATACTGATGTGTAGTCTCATATTGTCACGGAATGTGAACATAAATCCAAAAGGGTAGTTTAATAAATCCAAAATGCAGACATGAACACAGGTAGTTTCAAAACCAGTTTTTTTCAATGCGGTTTAACCGTTCGTACAAAAGTGAACGCAGTACTCGGTCACTAAAATCTAACTTTTTTGAAAACTCCTGCCAGGATGAAGATTCCGTTTTGCAAGGATTGTATAATTCCTTTTTTAATCTTTTTTAATATTTATTTGAATGTATGCATTCCTACTTTATTGAATCTATTTTTACATCGTGTTATATTGACAAGTTATTCATTTTTATAATCAAATATCTATTTATTGACATTAAATCTCATAAATAATCATGAAATGAACTTTGGGGCAAAATATTTGTGATTAAATTTTTTGTCACAATCGAGCAGCCCTACTCTTGGCCTCATATAATGCTAATCTAAAATTTTTCCTTTCAGCGTTTTTATGTTTGAGGCAATGTTGTATGGTTGTAGCATCAGCAAAAATGTAGTTTTCATCTATGTAACTACCTGCATACACAGTGCCTGTATAATGGAAAAAAGTATCTTTGTAGCTCAAGTAAAAGATAAAAAGAACACATCACGCTGAGTTAGTCAACTTAATCAAGCACAGGTCTCTGACAAAGATATGCAAAGGCCGTGCAAGGGAGGTCACGTCACCTCACAGCAGTCAAAAGTAACTTTCTACACTGTCTGGTCCCATCTCATTCATTGAAGCATCTCCGCTCTTTCACCGTGCATTTACCTAAATTTGACATATCACCTAGACCCACAACCTCATCCGCGCTGTTCTTGTTACTGCTGATCTCTGGTAGGATGCAGTGTGTAATTGGATACAGATGTTACCATGGCGGCTCTCGCTAGACTGTTGTTTTAGCCTAGGCAATCCACTTTCCTTCATACCAGCCTGACCTCCCTTTGAAACGCTCCCAAAATAACATGCCTTTGTAGCATTTTATGGGATCTTCTGATGTGCACTGACCAAGACGGAAGGTGAAGTCTCTTTTGGGGGGAGCTACACCAGGTGTAATTGAAGGTCCTGTCCTCCTCCTTTATCTAATAATTCAACAGTTAATTCAGCTAATGCTGATATTATTGGTGTCATATCCAATGTCTGAGACCATGTCTGGTGTTTTTTGTAGACACAGCTGTCTTTACCAAAACATATTACGCTTATGAAAAGCAAGTGGCCTTGTAGCTGTTAGCTTTTTAGCAACGTTGGGGAGTACATTACTAATATCTGTGTATTTCTTTTTTTTTGCAGTAAATGAAAAAGAATCCAATGAACAAGGGACTACAATGAAAACGTTTGTGATGCTGATTTCAATAAATTGGTTGAGAGAAATGATTCACTTACAGTATTTATTACTTTTATCAATTACTTGAATCATAAACATGAATTGTTTGTCCCAACTATATAAATTGTTATAGATTTGAGATCAATTCTAAAATAGTATATCCTCCTCAGCACTGTTTGTAAACCACAGCTATGTGCTCATATTTGTTGACTGGGTGAAACTGTGAAGAACATTTTAAAGCGCCTTTATTTTTAAGAGTGTAAGCCAGTTAGTCTTTTCATTTCAGTCGGTTCTGTTTCTTTCTGTGGTTTAAAGTAAAGCAATGTCCCACTTACACAAGACAACGACGTCTGGATGATGAAAGCAGACAGGGTGATTTTGAAATGATGAAAGTGGGAAGAGAGTGAATGAGAACGTTGAAGATGCAGGGGATTGTAGGGGATTTGGTCTATGCCCATGGTCATGAACTGTTTCCCATTGGAGAGTTCACGGGGTCAGCGTTTGTAACAGAGGCTTGTTGTGAGGGCATGAGGGGCAGCGAAACAGGAACAGTGGCCATTCATCACCACGCCAGTCAGATACAGCGAAAGGAGCCACAGATGAAACAATGTGTTGAACAGGATGTGAAGCACACTTGACTCCAGTGCTTCGAAGACGAAGATATTTCTCAAAGCAAAGGCTCCGTATGATGGTTTCTCACCTGCGTTCGTGTTCTCTTGAAAGTCACAGGGGTGGAAAGTTATTAGAGATGTCCAGGCATGTAGTCTGGGGGAAAGGTAGGTTTATGCTGCATGTTCAACAGGTGGCATTCAGTTATTGTTTAAAAATATATGCAAATGAAATGCATATTTTACATTATAAATCCAACTTGTGTGTCTTTCAGATTTCCCAAAGAACATCTTGTTAAAAACCATTGATGTTGTTTGTAGTTTATTTTCAACACTGGAAATAGAGAATCAACTCAGAAGGATTGCATTATGGGATAGAATATTCTACACAGTGTGTTATTTGGTTGTACAGTAAACTGCATATTTTGACAAATGTAATGTAATGGATCATCTAAGTAACCTAGTCCATGCAAACAGAACTGTACTGTACTGTTCATCACCTTTCCATCGAAATGTGATGTGAATCCTTTTAAAGTTAAAAATAAACAATGTGAAATATGTGCGTTTCCATTAAGGATTGGTGAAGCGAATGAGGGTGGTATTGATGGCCTAGAAACCAACAGTAAATAAAACAAGACCCGGAGACCGTAAAGACGCCATTTATAGTGAGCATAAAACCTTTTAGTAAATTAAGGGATTTTTTTTATTTTAATTAAATCTACTACAAAATGCGCATAAAATAGGGTGATGGAAACACCTACTACATCTGTCCTGTATGATTTTCTTTGTATTTTTGCTTAGCCTATTTAACATAATGCATATACAGTGTGTGTCTATGAATCAAATTAGGTATACCAATAGTGGTACTGTACATGATGCTCAAGCATCAAAGATAGTTCTTTAGTAGACAGTTTTTATGTCCTTCATTTGGATTGCTCGCATAATTTGTTCACATGAGGGAGGGTCAGATGACTATTCTTCCAACCAGATTCAAACCATGTTCCCAGTTTATGTTCCTAATAAATGTATTGGCCAACTGTTAAGTAACTCTTCCTAAACCAAGTCTTACTTGAATTTTGCACTTGGTGAGTGTTCATACCCCCCCGCCTTTGTTTAAATTTAGTCAATATGAGTTTTTTGCAACTTCTGACAAGGGTGGGCGGTTTTAGGAGGGCAGGTGGCGTGCGGAACCACTGAGTCAAACTGTTACCTGGTGGTCCATTGTTCTAAACAAAGGTTCTCTGTGTGGACGAGTTCCACGTCACACCTGCATGACCAGGTGAAAGACACGGGAGCACAGGTGACCGAACGCTATGAGTAACCAAGGATAAAAGCCTCACTGTTCTCACTCGGCTCCGTCACTGAATCTCATTATTAACATTCCCTGTGTAGCACTGACCAGAACGAATCCCATTCCTCGGACGTGTGCTATAACCGTCGTATATAGGCCTACTGTTGTCATGTAACAGAATATTTTCTAGTTTTCTTTATTCTACCACCCTTAGTGTGATTTGGCTTCTCCTTCCCTCTCTGTGTTCACCCTCAATGCTGCAGCGCGTCACAGTCTATGTGAAGTGACAGCTCTCATCCTCGGGCATGCTGAGGGAACAGACCTCCTAAACCATTAGAACATATGCTTTCCACTCTCTCTCTCACTCTGCTCTCTTCACACACCTTTAACCAAAAAGCATTTGCTCTATTTCCTTTTAACTGCTTCGGGCACACAACTATTCAGCACCGTGCTTGTCAGTTCATCAACAATAGCTCAAAACTGCACTCTTTCCCGAATTAGACCAGTAGACCTGTCTGATCTGTGCAGTATCCCAGCCTAAAGCCGGCTACTGAACAGCTGACAGCTGTTAATATAGAGCAACAAATAAACACTGTGGAATATAAATCAAGGTTACAATTACTTTATATCATAACTGTATTCAAATTTGGCACACAGCTCTGAAATCGACATTGCAAATACTCATACTGTAGAACATTTTAAAGCTTTTCTTTTTTTAAAGCGAATGTTCAATACTATGTTTTGGTAGAATGAATTGAAGAATGGAAATGCTTCATCGTTTCATGGATAGGCTCTGATCGATTTGGCTCTCTTCTGCAGCCTGCGACACGTCTGTCCAGTCAAACAGCGTCTCCCAACTGTTGTGCTGCCTGATGCTTTGTTCAGCCTTCCTATGAAAGTCAATGGGTCAGTTGCCATAGAGTTTAGACTAGGCCACATTGAGGTTTAACCTCTACAAACAATTGTGAGCCGAAAACCAGAGACCCAAAGCCAGACTATAAAACTAAAGCTGGAATGAGAATAAGGTTGATGCTGAGATTTGGTTTGATAAACCTGAAAAGGTGAACATAATTCACTGTAATGCTACACTTTTTTATGTGTGATGGGTTCATTGGATTTTCATGAAATCTTGGTTTTCAAACAGGATTTTTTTAAAACACTAACACACAAAAAATTCCTTTTACAACTATGTCTGACATGTTAAAAGCATTCGTTTCAACACTTAAACACACTTTTCAATAAAAAAAACATGGACGTGCACAGGAATTTTGAGGGGCAGTTGCTCTGACCGGAAAAAAGGGCAACCCCCCCACCCCCAAAAAAACCTCACAGGCTATATGAAGGACTGAGAATAACAGGGTCTTTATTAAAATATATATATAAAGAAGTAAAACACTGAAATACAGCACTCAATGTCCCTTGACTACTAACGTCCACTTCACAGCGACATTCATGAAAAGTGTCTCTACAGCCTTTTTATATAAAGTTGTGCTCTTTTGTCCATTCCGGAATAAATGAGGTCTGACGTTTCAGCACATTACTGTTATGATGTGACGAATCCAGCACATGGACTCCACTTCCACGTCGTGGAGGCGTGGTATATCAGGTATTTATTTGACACCTCATTCAGCCTCATTTGTTTGACCGGAGATCTTACGGCGTCAGACGCTATGCTGCTGCGTCCCAATAAATGTTCTAAAGCAGGTTTTGTTTAGGCCGATTCAGCACAAAAGAAGGACAAATGAGTGTCCGGTTTGAGGCTGCCGCGGACTCATGACAGGGGGCTTCAAATCCGGACTGTCCGGCCGAAATCCAGACGTATGTCGTTGAGTCGTATCACCTGATAACCGCGACAATCTCCTTCTAGGGCCGCTCATGCAGGCTCAGCTCAGGTGCCGGTCACGTGCAGTGCTGAACCCATGTAAACAGAGTTAGCCCTTCCTCTTCTGAATTTCACTTTCGTTGCCCGAATACGGAGGTGAATGAGGCTTTTCGCGTGTTTTTATCGAGACGTATGTGAAATTCTGCATCCATTGTATGATTTGTTTATTTATTTAACACCTCGGGAGGGCAACGTGAGTCGAGAAGGGCATATGGGCAGTTGCCCAGGCAACCTGAGCAACCCCCCTGTGCACGTCCCTGAAAAAAAACATAAAAATCGCATTACCACAACAATGTCAAATCCATAGCATGTTTTGCAAAAAAAGCCATGATGCCCAAGCAAGCTTTTTGTCGTCATCACACATAAATAGAAATCAATGAAGTATATTTTTATGGAACATTTTTAATAAATGTTTTTTTTTATGTGGAAAACAACATGTTGTAGTACTGATAATCAATATCGTCGCATACACAGTATGACATGAACATATTCAACTTTTAACTGGAGAAATAGAAAGAAGTGTGTTAACCTGTAGCCATTTGGAGAGAACTGACAGATGTGGTACTTCAGACTAACCTCAAGCTTGATGTAAAGATCCGTGTGTGTTAACAGTCTTTTAAAAAATTTATGGAGGATGAGAACATCAGTCATGGACACTTTCATTATTTCTTCATTTTTAATTTACAGGATTATCCAGTTATTTTTTCAGAATATTTGAATTTTGCTTGGTTTAAACTACAACATGTTATGCACTTAGGCATAGCTGGATGTGTTACGGTAATGAGATTTAAAGCAAAAATTACAATAAAACACAATAATGTTTTATTTACTATGTTTTTTTGTGTTATTGAATTAAATGTTAATATTTAAAATAATTTCATTGTGTTTCAATGGTTTCGTGAGAATGACCCGCCTCATTCTTAACACAGTGACATTGTGAGTATGTAGCAATCTCATGGAACTTTTACCTCTCATTGAGGAAGTAGCGGAACCACCGCCATGACATCGTTTGACCATACGCATGTATTGCTTTCATTACAATAAAACAAGCTGTCACATTTTAACCGTCACGTTCTACATTTTACTTACAGCATGTTATTGAGATCTGAAAAAGATTTTATTTTCAAATGGATAGACATAATTTACTCCTTTTGTGTTTTCCAGCATTCTCTAATGAAGTGGCATGGTCACGTACAACCGCAGTGTTTTGGTTCAGTGGTTCGGTTAGACAATTTTAAACTTTGGAATCCAGTTGAAGTGGAGGAGGATATATCACCATGTTGCTACATAAAGTGGTTACTACCTTGTTTCACCTCATAAATACCGTTATTCTCAAAGCATGCAGCCTTTTCAGAGATCCTTAGAATAAAGTAGGAAGGAATAGTTTTGTATTTATGATCAAATTAGTTGTTATAAAAATGTATATTTTTTGAAATATCAAAGCAAAACTATTAACACCTTAAACGGAACAGTCTTCCAAGCCTTTTCTTTATCTGCCTCGCTCTCTGTGTGCCCTGTGGGGGTGTTGTTTATAAAGCATTATAATTTATAACTCTACAGAGTGGATTTAATTTCAGCGCGGAGGCTCGCCAGCAGGGCGCCAGTCTGCAATCAGAGGAATCAGCACACAGTGAGCCTAACTGAATGGAAAGTATTATCATAGGCCACAAATGGACACTGTTTCTCCTCAAACAATTCCCCGGATGCTTCTCTTTCATTCATCATCTCTGTAACAACATCTAGCCTTGACCACCACTCTATGTTCTTCTAACGCTCATGCAAATGTGACTAGAATGTGAAGAGAGATGTTCTGGTTGAAGAGTGTGTTCGGAATTGCATATGTTTTACTATGCTTGCATTACAGTATGTGCATTTTCTATGTTTGGATGAACAACATTTGCAAAATGTGCACTATTCAACACAAGCACAATATGTGAGGCACTGTATGCCACAATGCAATGTGCCCAACTTTACTTATTAGCAGTGTGAAAAATAAATCAAATTTATAAGGAGAACCTCTCAAATTAAAATTAAGAGAATACATAACATGTGTGTCTTTGGTGCGTTATAAATTGCACATGCATGTATTAGACACGTAAAATTGCAAAAATGAAAGTGTCAGAACAAAAGTTGCATTCTATCTAAAAGCAAATGCTCACCCAGACCTGCTTGAAACGCCTCTTGTAACCACACCCCCACAAATCTACGTCAGTTCGTGGTATGATTTGACTAGACCGCCGGAATGTATACGCAAGTAAGGTGGGCATACCTGTCAGTACGATTAAAGAGGAACCTGATGTTCCAAACGTGGTAAGAGGCGATACATTTCAGTCACACGCTTGAAATATTCGACCAATCACTCTGCACTGGTTAACTGGCCAATCATATCTAATCATCTAAAAGATTCTGGACATGAACCGCACGAGGTAAGTGAAACTGATGTCTGTGTTTTCTTGGCAATGTGTGAGCACATGCTTTAGTTCCACCCCTCCTCCCCTCACAGTCGTTGCATGTTTTCAGAAATAATAATGTATCTGTCTTTTGTAAATGTGATCAAACTAAAGACTCTGCCTATATTTGAAGAGTGCGATACTGTTCTGTAAGTACTCAAGATTAACATTATATACAGAAACTGTCTGAGTTATGGACGCTTTAAGAAGAAGAATAGACGTCTTGTTTTTCGAAAGAATGAGTTTAGTAAAGGCAACCAATCGCTGTATATTTTTTAAACTTTAGACATTTAAAAATGTTAAGAACTTTGGCCAAACAATATCAACTATGGTTACTGATATATTTTTTCGATTGGACTACCAAATGTAAGACATTGTATAAAAAATGCAACATAGCAAGGTCATAGAGCATGTTTTTGTTGGAAAAGTTTAGTTAAGCATAAAGCTATCTTGCCAGACATAAACAAAACGGATCTGGAAGCACTGTTTTAATTCACATACAATATGTATCTCAATCTTAAAGATATCCGCTCAACATCTTGATTCAGTTCTGTTGGTTGTATTTTGTTCAAATATTTGTGTACAGTAGTTAAACACTCAAACGGTAAGTGCTTCAGGAACAGAAATGTTTTTGTCTTGCAAATATGGTTTAGGACTGCATAATATGCAACAAAAAGCAAATGCACTTAATATACTAATATTCTTCAATCTGCAATTCTTTTCTGTCACTTTAAATTACGGTATCGTATAAAACAATAATTTATAATAGTCTGCCATTGATTTGTATTTAAACTAGTGTTATAGTCTAAGTCAAATTGTATTCTAACGTCTAAACTTTTATTCTAAGAAAGCTTGTAAAGTAAACTTTCGGTTATTACATTGAGAGATTTGTCTCCATTTAGCACATTTTGGTGATATTGATGCAAGGAGCAGTAAGACTTAAGAGCTTTGAATGATAAGATCACTGTTGCCATCTGTGTAGACAGCAGAGCGAAATGGAGTTTAACTATGCATGATGTACGTACCATCACAACAGTGATAGTGTGAGCATGGGTGAATGGATGTTGAACAAATCCATACAACTGAAACGACAGTGTACACAGTGACAGTGTACACATACCATATGTGTATTTCTCTGTTATGAAATTTAATATTGATTTGAAAATATTCGTTTTTTATATTAACAAGTTTCCCAGATTTACGTTTAATCTAGCCATTGGATATATTTTCTTCAGTAGGTTAATGGTGCATATCAGCTGTAATTTGTAAAGATGAAGATTTATTAAAATCAATGTGTTTTTTAAGATTACAGTCCAGTGATTTTGAAAAAGAAATGGTGTGTTATCCATAACAGCAATGTAAAATATGTTTTTTTATGTAAAGGGTAACATGTTTTGAGTTTTAATATTTCGGCTGGGGTCATTGGGCCAGTTTTAGTGGATTTTGATCATTGGCCATTGGTCTGGTTTTGCTATGGAGATCTGGCAACCCCCAACAGGTTTTCTCATGAGAGAGTTCGTGTCCATAAATCTTAATTTGCTCTGTCCCTGCCTTGTTGGCCAGACCTGTTATTGTCGCTGCTTAACAACACCAATGCCAAGGTTCAAGACGCCCCTTAGGTCCGTCCTCACAACCCCAAAGCTGTGGCAACGATATTTAAACACTGAAGGCCATTAGTAAGACCAATGACTCAGGCTCCAGTTCTCCACCCCTTTAGGGTGTTTGGGGGCGTATACAGTCTCCACCTCTGCTCTTGTTTTGCCCTGTGGCCTTATAAGAAAGATCAAAGGAAAAGGTTAAAACAGTTTGTAACTAAACTGTTTTAAAACGTCAAGAGAACAAAACAAATTTTAAGAAACGAATGACAATCCTGTATACATCACAAATCATTATGGGTTAAAGCATGTGAACCACACTAAACAATTATGAAAAGCTTTAGGCGCATGCAAAGTCAACAATGGATTGATTATAAAAGTAACACAAACCATCTCAGAGAGTTGTTATATTACCGTAATGTACACTGTTAAATGCACTGCTGCCCATAAACATTGTAATCTAAAAAAAGGGGAAAGACTGCTATTAACTTGTAGACTTTAGTTATCTGCTTATATAACAGCAAATGCCAGATACAAGCTGTAGGCTTTATCAAATTGTAATCAATCGAAAAAGCATGCCAAGTGATCAATAGATTATAGACATGAGTCTGGCATGTAGGAGGAACATCCAGGCTCTGCGACTGATGTAGATCAGTGATTGAGAGGCCAGTGGGGCCAAATGCTCCATTTAGAGTAAGTGTAGTCATCCATTATAGACCTGACCCAATGTTTTCCCAAAGTCTGTACGCCTGAAAGTCTTTGATGAAGACCTTATACTGACATTGAGATGGCCCCTGCTTGGACCAACAGCCAGCTGTGTGTCGAGGGTCATTCGAAAGTGATTGTGACCCCCTTGTGGACCCCAAAGTGCCACGCCGCCTCCGTTGCTGTAATTAATGCTGTGCGTTTCCACAGACTTTGATTAACAACTTTCTTCTCTCTGTTTTTGGGAAGGAGAACCCCGAAATGGTTGTGGGTTGGACAAGGAATACTTTATGGGCTGTGAAAAACATAGCTTGTGCCCACATCAAAAGAACGGATTTGAGAAAGCCGCTAATACGTGATTGATTTTCCCCAAAACTTTGATATCTATACATTTGATACTTTTCACACTTCTTGTTTTGTTCAGTAGTTGTTCTAATCCCCTGTAAAACTGAAATTATGTTTAACTAGCGTTTCTTATTGAACACACGGTTAGATCAAACCGATATATGTTAGTACGCTTAGTGTGTCTAGAGAGTATAATAAGTATTTTAAACCGAAATACGGAAAATCGTAGGTTCCACGTCCCTAGTCCGAGAGATTTAAAAAGGAAAATCTTCATGCTGTGGCCCTTAATATTGAAGCAGATGTTTTGGAATATAATCCAGTAATCTGTAGCCTACAGAGGAAGAGGGAAAATCACTTCTGAAATGTACGTGCAACTAATGACCTCTTTTCCCATGGCACAGACCACAATAGTGGAGCACTGGGAATATATTTATCGATCGTATGGTAACTGTACAGCTCAGGATATGAAAAGAAAAGGGATTTTAAAACAAAATGTTGATAGGCTAGGCGAAAGAGAAAAGGAATTTAAAAAAATAGTCTTGATCGGCTATGCGAAGAAAAAAATACTAATAAAAAAACACAAATTTTAATGCTATTAATATTATTTCATTATATAGTTTCCCCATTTAAACAACTGTGGCGCTAGTAAGCTTCTATTATTAAGAGCTTTTTTCACTCCGTCGAAATAATCTGGTAAACACAAATTTACAGTATGAGACACAAACGCGCAGTGACAGAATCCAGCTCTGTAATGTAACATTTATGAAAGTATGGAATAAATACAAATTCAAGTAAACTTTGCTTGTATAGCATGTGTTCATCACTGCCCAACAATATATTTACAACCTTCGTGCCTAAAATGTGACCCCGTGACCAACATTGGATTCAATTAGTGCCATTATTATCTTTATGTGAACAAGGATGGTGGGTTTGGTCAAGGGCTGCTCTGTGATTGGCCAGGCACACGCGATCCAGTCCACAGCTCAAAAGCGACCGCTTGATGAATGACTTCACAGAGAGTGGCAGAGGAGGGAGAGATTTGCTGTTCCCGGCTTTGAATCATTGATCAAGGTCATTCTCAGTTCATTAATTTTGGCTGAAGAGGGCCTGCCCTCACTTTGTCATGATACACACATGCACACACACTTAAAATGAGCAAACAATTTACGCCCGACTTGGTGAAACACTTTAAACTGTGGAATGCAGTTGTACGTTTTGTGCTTGGAAACTGTAACTTTATACGTAACAGTATGTTTAATTATTGAAAATGAAACCTTTTATGTACAGTATTATTTTGCTATTGATCGTTTCGTTCCCTTTTTTATTGTCAGATTCACACTCTGTTCACTGGCCAACCGGTTTTGTTTATTCTCTTAATAAAAATAGCAAATATGTAATATACATCAACACATATGACTATTTCTATTGGATCATATTATACATTTCTTCATTATTATTTTGGTTGAATAATGTTGGACAATGATGTTGACACAATAATGAAACACTTCTGTTAATATTTTAAGTAAATGTTGGTGTGAATTCAAGAGGCAGAATCCGACTACATGAGAACGATAAGCCTCTTTATCTTGACCGTCGACAATCCCTAATCTCCATTGTTGCTTTTGTTTGACAGCTGTAGAGTAGCATTAAATATTCAAAGAAAGTCTTTATTTTTTGCAAAGTGTCAGACTTGTATAATTACTGGGTCAGAGTTCTTCTCACACATGACTAAACGGCATCTGAAATAGGGAGTCAACTTTAATTTAGGCTGCCCCCGCACTCATGGTCCTAGGGCAGGAAAAGACGATCCTCGTTGAGGGTTTCTATGGGTACATGTGAGTGTGTGTCTGGGATATAGTATCTTGAATTGTGTAAGTGTGTGTTTGTATCTGTGCGTATGCTTTTCATGACCACTAAACACCCCCTACTGTGTCGCATGCTGCGCTGGGCAACTAGATCAGCTTCCAGTCTCTAATGCACATTAAGTTGTTCCTTCGTGACTTGACATTTCACTCACTGTGCTCTCGGCCCCAGGCTACTGGCCCGCATGGTAGCGAGCTGTGTTTTTCATTTGATCCTCTGTGCATATACAGAACTCAAACAGGGGGTAAAAGGCAAGTTTAAGGGGCCGGCGGCAAACATCTTGTGTCTAGTTTTGGTTTTGGCAGAGGCGACCGGTGACGCAAGGGCCTTGTAGCTCATTACAGAAGGAGCCTGGTGCTTGTCTCTGTAATCTATAATCAAGGCAGGGCGGTCCGGTTGTGTGCCTGTACTGCGTGTACAGGGTGACTCTGGCTTTGACTATAGCGAAACTGAGGTTCCCAGCCTTTCTCCAAACCTCGAATATGTGTTTTTAATAAGACTAGTCTGTGAAAGCCTCCATATCCTCTATCAAAGAGTCCTAGAGGGGGTCTTTGAGACAGAGACTGGGAAAGAGTTCATAAAAGGCCAGATCAGTGCTGAATCTGCATGCTTGCTACACTTAAGTGTCTTTGATGGTGGAGTAGAGCAACAATTTTCTTTTAAATGACAACATATTCAGGGACTTTTTCACCGAACTCAGTTACTGTATGTCTGGCGAATACAGACTCCTACACTGATAGATAAGAGGTCTGGTATAAAGCCTAAGTTCAGCATTTGAAGGAATTATGCACATGCTCTTCATGCAAATGCATATGGTATGGCAGTCTATGAGATATCCTTGCTATTATATAGAAACCTTGGACGTTGATCGTTCATGGCTCTCATGAATATGCTATTGCATGCATCAAACTTGGCTACGATATATCCACCAGAGAGCCAATTCAAGCGTAGTGAGTACATTGTGGGTTTAATATCGGATGGCTGGGTCCCTTTTCGTCCACTCACCATTGTTTCTCGCCCCACACACTAACTACCACAGTCATCTCCATTATAATATTATGCAAAATAGTTGTAACAACATTCTGGTCCAACATGAATGTTTGGGATATGGGTTTCTGTAAATATTTCGATTTAGTTTTTCTTTAGATATTCTATATTTTGTAACATTTTCGATGTGTTTTTTAAGAAAAACAACTGAAACATTATCTGATTAACAATGTCATCTAATTGAAATACATTATATTATGCAAATGAGTATGCAAATGAGGCATCACCCTCATCAGGATGTCAGAGTAAATTAGTGATAGACTAGTGATAAAGACATCTCTATCCCCAGCTGTCAGCTTTGAGTGAGGCGTCTGCCAGACTGTTGTAAGGAAATAGACAGAGGCACGGCCTTATAGACTATATAGATTATAGCCTCGGCACTATTTAGGATTAATTTTGCATATGTTAATGGAATGACACTGGGAGGGGTGCTGAAAGGAGGGCATAGTTCATCTTTAATCATATATTTTTAAGTCGAATGTATACACTTTAGTACAACTTATTATAAAACATTTAATCAAAATGTGTAATGTTTTATTTATTTTGATGAAAACAGTTAAACTAACAAGACACAATACTTCTGCAGCAACGACGAATCTTACGTAACGTTATCTTATTTAGTATTGAAAGGAAATTGTGAAACGTGAATGATCTATTGCGAGATGTTCTGTAATGTAACATTTCAAAATAAACAAACCAATATTTTGGATAAAAAATCTGAATCCTTAATTGAGGTTCTTTAAGACTACCAACGGCTTGGTCAGACCCCTTTACTAAGATGCATTAGTGGCACTGTGCCCAGGTAAATCTTCCTGAAAATCATACAACAGATCCGAGAGCGACAATGCATCAGAGGGATAAAGTAGGCTGTGTGTTGGACACATGATGTGTGAGCTTACCTCACCCCTAAGCCACTATGTGGCCAGAATCACTGCACTCCGCCTACAGATTACTGTCATGAGGATATTAAAAATATTAGCCAAGAATTCTTCATCTCCTGATGCGAAGCGACGTTCTACCACTGACTCACTGAGCTGGGATTTGGCTTTAGCCGTGGCTGTTGAAGCCAAGTCATTGTCACACACTGAAAGATCACACTGCTGCCTTCTTCGCTGTTTTTATACGTTGGCAAGCATTCTACTCATCTAGTATCTTTCAGAGAAATATTTACACACAACATCACCATGTTCACAAAGTACTGACTTCAGTAAAGCATGTTGTTATTGCCGTGAAACAGCTCTATTGGATTACTTCAGTTTGTCATTAACTATGTCCTTTGTTATGTTCCAGTTACAATGTAATTCAGGCTTTGTAACTACTGTAGTAGACCAATTATGTGATTTTACATATATTTAAGGCTACAATTTGACTTTTGTAACTCTGACCCTCTACGAAATACATTAAACACACATGACAAACACTTCTGCCTGTTTAAAAGAAACCTTGTACAGTTGTGAGAGAATAAGGGAATAATCTGGGCTGTCTGGTAAACATGGTCTTTTGTGCTTCCTGCAGATTTATCCTCCTCCAGCATATTCTTAATTATAACCACATCTGTACAAACCTCAGAAATAACATTGGACCAGTCAACAGCACAAACAAGCTGTCTTTTAAGTTGCCCACTTTAGAGCAGGAAATAATCCATGGTGAGAGTGGGGCAGGTGGGCATTACCTTAGGTGTGGGTTCTTCTGTCTGTTTGAGCATAACTCATTTGGGTTGAACTCAGTCTAACTGAACACACCTGTATGGACTCTTCAGAACTTAGCATGTTTGTATCTCAAATTTCATTCGTTCATTTAATTTCACTCCTGCACGTCTGTGAAGTATTGTTGTTCCAATTCTATATCTTAGGTCAAGCATTTAATTGCATTACTGTAGAGTTTGGGGCATGACACTTTTTTCAAGCTTGCTTGTGGTTCTGATAAATGAGTACGATTGTGGTCCTTTTTTTTCAATAAGAAATTATCAATAGAAGAAGTCTGTTTTTCTGGCCACTGAATTACCTGACGTGCTGAATAATATATACACTGCTGATAAAAATGCAACAACCTAAACCTCTGCATTATGTTCACTGCATTCCTCTAACCCTCGATTCAAGAATGGGATGAATGCTGGATTCATTTTTCATTCATTCACAGTATTGACTGTCAGTATATTGTTTTGTGGTATATGGCTCATGGGTCACTGGTGTTGTAGTCAAAGTAGTTTTGTCTCTAGAAATAATTTGACAGCCATGCCAATTCATGTCCCCTTGTGTTAGCTTAGAAATTATCCACCATATTTTGGGAGAGAGATCTCAAAGACATGTCAAGATAAGTTATTGAGTTTTTAGTCTGTTTCCTGAAGAAAAAGGTTTGGTCTGCTTAAAGTTAACGTTGTCAACTTCTATGTGTTTACTTGGACCAACATTACCTTAATGCACGAACTGAAAGACATTAATGTCCAGTTTTGAGGTGTTTAAAATGACTTGAATGTTTGCAGTATTTTCTTATTTAGCGTAAAATAACATTAGGTCTATTATATACAGCATCAGGACTGTAACATATAACTCATCGGTGGCTTTGCTAACATTGTTAGCTTTCTGAAACATAACACAACAATAATAACGGCATAGCTTTGCCATTGAAGCCCTTATGGAGATTGATGACGTTCTGAGAGCTGGCGGGATGCAGAAGGCTTTGCTTAGATATAATGGCGAGGTCTGGTAGCAGTCAAGACCCATTTAAGCTAAATTGGGAGGCTGTGCGTGTGCCATATCACAGCTTTAACACGTAGAGCTGTCAAGGAGAGTCCCGTTACGCCGGACAGGGTCAACTGCTTTCCACCCTCCTCACCAAAACCTGAAATGGAAACCAGACCTGTGTATGTATACGAGTGTGTGTTTTGTCAGTGAGGAAGGCTATTGGGGTCAGCAGCTGTTAGAGGACCATCCCCTCCACCCTTTCACTAAACACCCCCACCTCCGTTTCCAAAAACAGCTATTTGACTATAGTCAATCGATTGTGCCGCTGCAGGTGGGTGGGGATGGGTGCCGACCCTCAGGCTTACCAGATTTTCTCCAGGTGGTGATGTTTAGCTTCAATGCTAAAGGCACAACTCTTACTTCCGTTTCCTATTTGGCAGGATGGCTTGAAGAGGGGAGAGTGGAATGAGAGAGGAAATATGACAGACGAAGTGGACATTCTTTCAGGGCTGCCCAAAGGATTTCTTTAACACCTTATTTAGCAATGAGAAAAATAAGACTTTTGAATAGGAGTCATTTGATCTTCCTTCTGAGAACAGTTATTTTCAATATTCATTTTGTGCGTCCATATACAATTAGTAACATCTTAGAAATCCAACTGGCCTTTTGGTAACCCATTTTAATGCAATAGGTCATTCTCTTTAGCATTAAACTTGAACATTAAAGCTAATAATGCATGAGATCATGCATGTACATGCATACATTAGTGCAGAATTCTGTTACCCAAAGCTAGATTTTAGGGGATCCGATATGTGACATTCTGGCAAAGATATATCACGGGAAGTCAGAACTGCGATGCTGGACTTGATTCAAGACTACTGTGAGCACGCCAATATAGCCCTTATGGCTTGGCGCACAAAGGCCTGTGTTAATAGTGATGTATTAGGCCTCTCTAAAACTCTCCTTGCTCATGTTACTGAGTTTTTCATACTTTACCCCAGCGGTTAGAAAGAGTGACAGTCTGAAGTTCACTTTTCTCAACGAAGTGTCAGTTTTTGGTTTCATTTCATGACAGACACTGGCCCAAATTGTATTATACTGCGCAGGGAATTTAAGTTTCCACCCTGATATGCCGGCAAATCAAGTTTGAAATATGCTCCATTAAATTCCACTCAGTTTGAAATGACTGTATGTTTGCCCATGCCAGGCATAGTTAAGCCTGTGTATTATGCGATTGTGTTTAATATGTGAAACATAGATGTAAACACAAATTAAGTCTGTGGCACTAGGGTAAATCTGATAAAAGTGGAGAGTTTCCTGCATAATGCCTCATTGTGGAACTCTTGGCTTGGAATCCACAACTGCGCAATTATAAAGTATATGCCCACAAGCTTCTATATGTGTAGCTTTGCGTAGAAACTCTCAACGTTGACAGTCAATTCCTACTGACAGTAACTTTTAGAGCATTCATTTGGTCTGTTGTTGGATGTCATGTAATGTAATTGGCTTAATCACGGCAGGAAAAGGAACAAATGAGGTAATATAACACTGCCTCACCAGCAGCCCTCAGGCCTCAGGCCTTGCCCTCACCTTTGTAGCCCAGGGTCATGACCTCATATTGGAGAAGAGGGAGCCAGCGTTCCCTTGCTGGGCGCTAATGCTCAATGGTACCAATAGTCAAATGTCAGGTGTGTAAGGGAAAGACATTAATAAGTCTCACTAAAGTGAAACATAGCTAAGCAATGCTGGTCTTTGTGCAATTTCATTTTAAAGAAGTAGTTTAATCATGCCATTGTAAAGTTCATTGGACAATCGGAGCTGTTCTAAAAACAGGTCAATAATAAGTGGCTGGAATTTCAGACACAATGTGCTCTGCTAGTTTGAACATTCTGTTGTGCTTTACTGATTTTTTATATTACAGTGTAATCTAATAAATCGTTTTTTTTGTGAAAATGCAAACTGTGATAAAATGGATAACGAGACCATTTTATTCATATGATATGATATCATTATTTTAATAAAGAATGATAAGGCCTCGGGATACCCTTAACAGCAGGGCTTGCTCTTTGCGCCTGACCCATGTTAAACAAGAGCAGGAAACGAAAAATCTTTAGCATCTCAGTTTGACATCTGCCTTAAAGCAATGCCCCACATGACTTTACAACCAGTCTAAATGACTTCATCATATTTTTTCTTCCATGTCATGTGACTATTTAGTCACAACTTTATATAATTAATGTATACACATTACAACTTTCATCAAACTTAAGTAGGGTTGTCTGTCAAATGTTTTAAATGTTTGATATTCATTTGCCCTGTTAAAATCGTTGTAGTGAACCTCATCATTCCAAATAGTCTTTTATTGAAGTCAGACCACTCCTTTTATTGAGACATGACAAAACACGAGTACTGGTGTCTTCAATAGAAAGTACATACGAAGAGACATGTAAATACGAACTTCTGAAGTAATACATGTGTTGAATGTAGTGGTCTTTGTCAATACTGTTCTAGTGTATCCCAGGGGGTTGCACCGATATTTTGGCCCTCTGTTAATGTTCATGGGAATGTTTTATTACCCATTAGACATAAATCGAAATTTGATATTAGTAAACACACACCTTTCCTTAACAAGCCCCATTTTGAGGCACACCGTAAAGATACGTTGGTTCCTTAAATTTGACAGTACATCAGACTGGCTTGTTGAAAATCTAGTGCTTTCTAGTGTTGCGTATTTCCTCAGTAATTATCAGCAGGACTGATGGAAAGTGCTGCTCTAAATGCCACGTGAATGAACTCCAGGCTCCAGACAGTGGGGCTGAGAGGTTACCGCTCTTAGATTTGGACCGCCGTGCACTCAGTCAGCCCTGAGGAGCAGGAGTCTGCCCTGGAGCCAAACCTCTGTGTGTTTACTGCCTCTCCGGAACCATCCTCCCACTTTCTGCCTTTTATTTCCTCTCTCTCTTTTCCTAAATAACACACTGTTGTTTATTTGTGCACCGTCAACCTGACCAGAACCAGTGGAACTAAAGGAGCCAGCCGCAGCACCAACATCTCCACAAATAAAGACAGACAGCTCGTAAGAGTGTAAACGCCACACTGGATATATTAAACTGATAGAGAGTGATGGGAGCTCTTAATCCAAATATTTGACTCCTAAGTGCATTGTGGAGAGCTTTGAGGTCTGCCAGGAAAGCACTTTAAAAGGTTCTCGCTCGTTTTGCTCTTCTGACACAGGCATGAATAAGACTGATATTGAGGACAGCGTGCAGTAGAGATAGCACGTGCCTTGCTGAGGAGTTTTATTGGCTATTTGTAATGGGTTTATGGTGCTATATTACTGCTCTGCTATTCCAAATATTTCAGTGAAATTCAAGAGCCACACGTTCATGGAGTTATTCACACGATGGACTTGGAGATGAGCAGGGAAAGCCTTTAGCTGCATATGTTGAGTTACCTGTCTTATATTGGTTGGACAAACATAATACGTCATTGGATGAGGAGTTATTGTTGTCGTATGAGTGTGTCAAAATTAAAGATACTTGGACTTTATTTGTCCAATTATCTTTCTCAAATGACCTTGTTGGATTAATAAAATCATGTTTATTTTCTAAACATTGAATACAGTAAAATAAACTATAAATAAGTTGGCAACGTGGTATAAAAATCAACTTCCAAGTCATGGCATTTTACACAATTTCCATTTCCCAAGGAAATATTTAGTACTTTATTTTTAAGGATGCTCATGCCTAAAAAATATAATACTTCATTCTTGTAATTTCCCATGCTTCCTCCCCACAAACCAAAACTAATGGTAGAAAAAAATAGTGAAATATGGTCAGCTAATATTTCCCTTTCTTTTTAAAAATGAAAAATATAATTTTGCGTATTCAATACTTGACATGTCTTTGTTCTTTTTATATTAGGGACAGAATATTAGTTCACTTAAAGAATGCATGCACAACAACATGTCAAGTGTTTGAATTTAAATCACTTTTAAACAGATAAGCTTATAAGCATAAAGGATTTGTTTCAAGTTAAGTAGTTCAAAACAAATAGGCCAAATATGTGACTGTAATAATGTTTTCTCTCAGGACTATTTGAGAAAAATACTACAGATCTTGTCTTGGTCAATTTTGTTGGCTCAACAGACGGAATAGTGAAGATCTGTAGTGCATTAGTTTCTTAATCGCGCTCTGGTTGTGCCAAGTTGTGATAACTTTGAGTTCTAATGTTCTTATCAGCCCATCTTAATAAATGCTTTTTATTTTTGCTGTATTTTCCTATAGTATCTTAGTGATAATTTAAAAGAAAATTACAATATCAGTCTCAATGAAGTAAATTGTAACAGTTGGATTGTAACAGTTTCTAACAATCCGACACAGTATTTATTTCAGTTAGGTTTCATCAATTTACACCGCATTGACAAAAACTTGTAACAAGACCATGTATTTCAATAACATACATGTCTTTATTCTATCAATTTATGTTCTACTATTATTTATTTGTTTTTAATAATAATCTAAAGCTGCTTTGCAACAGTGAAAACTGTGAAGTGCTTTCTAAATAAAATAGAATATAACGTATTTAAGCTGGCTCGTTTTTGAGATAAACTTCTGGGATGCGTGTAGAATCTATTAGCTCCATAATCGCATATGCGGTATATGCTTAGCATCGTCAAACATCTAGAGGCTTTAAAATAGTTCTGTAAGTGTTCCCTGTAGTGTATTGCTAAAGCAAATGGTATGTATACTGTGTGTATTTTATTCCCGGGGCCATATTCGCACAGCAGGGAATGTTGAACGCTTGCATTAAGTTCTGCAATGAATATGAAAGTCATGTGACTCGTATAACATACAAAGTGTATAATATGGAAACCCTCTGGTCTGGTGGGGTATTGTTAATGCACTTCAAGAACATGTGTGCTATGTGAAGCAGAACCATGGGAAATGTAATACATATTTTACAGCAAGTGCATGCTATGTTAAGACCACACTTTATTAGAATGTTACCACAAAGTACCATTATACAGTATTACCATGTTTTTACTAATATAATTATATTTTTGAAGTCCCATGGAAAACTTTAAAATATAACAGAGCGTTAATATGATATTTTGTCTAGTATCATAAAATGTTAATAGGAAAAGATTAGATACAGTATAAGCGAATAAGTTCGGAATGTGTAAATGTTGGAATAAATAAACCCAAAACCATTTTTGTAAGAAAAATACATATAAATACAAATACAAAGTCCTTACCTCCTTCCACATGAAAGTATAAATATAAGCATTTCTTTATCTACACTGACCAAGGAATATAAGTTGTCCTGTATCGGCTGGTTCCACCAAGAAGAAAAACCCATTTTCCTTCACAGTTAGGGCAGAATGCATTGCCTCAGTGCCAGAAGCCATTTGATTTTCATTCATGTGGTTTTGCACACTTTTAAACTTCCCTTCCTCCCAGGCTTGTTTCATAGGCATTAGATGCATGATATGCGAGTATTGCGTTGAACATTTTAGTGATTGTGTGCCTGGCTCGTGCTGCCTTGCCTGACATGTGACGTTGTGTTCTGGCTGGAGAAACCCCATCACCTCACATGAGCTGAAGATACCGCCTTCATTTTGAGTATTCCCATATAGCATTATTTACAATGTATGATGCCATTTTATTTATGTGTATACTGTTATTATTTGGTATCATGGTGGTTTATGCAATAAATTGTAACTGTACCTTTAAAAGTACATGGAGACTGATATGCATGTCTGGATATGATCTTTCCCTGCCACGGCTCTGTACAAGAAGTTATTAATAAATACATGAATCTGAAAATGGTACCATGTAATATGCATCCCTACAACATTCAATATTTAATTCATTTAAAAGCTGAGTTTAGAAAGTGGACCTAATGTTTAACAGACAAAGTGTTAACATTCCTGTCTCTTCTAACATCTTGTTTTAGTCAGGTGTTAAATTGTCGCCATAAACAATAGAATGCAAAAATGGGTCAACGGGTACCTTAACGTGCATCTTGATGTTTCTGGGAGGCTACACTTGTGGAACATTGGACAGATATGGTATACCGTGTCCTTGTCTCCGTGTCTTAGCGTTAGCTCTGTTAGGACTCTGTCCTTCCTGTCTCGAGCTTTCTAGCTCCCTGGGCAGAGTCATGACATTGCCACGTCTTTCGGGTTTCTGTTGTGTTATGTGTGGAGACAGGTGGCTTTATGTTGTTACTTAATGCCACGTGTCTTCCTGTTATGTCTCAGCCCCACCCTCCTATCTCCTGTAGTTTCATTCCCATCGTCTGTTTTGTAATTCACCTCGTTAGGGTTTCATTCCCATCAGCTGTCACCACTCTCCCCATGTAATCACTCCTCGTTAGTGTCTCCCTTTATATGGTCTCAGTTTCTCTCTGTTCAGTGTTGGTGCATTGTCTTTGTCTTTATCATATGTCTTTGTCTTATATTGGTTGTCTAATGTGGATGTCTATGTTGAGCTGTGACTGGGGATTACACGACTCCAGGCAAATAGTTTGTGGACTTATTATTTTATTATTAAGGACTTTGTTTCCTTTTGTCCCCCTCGTTGGAGGTGTTTGTTTTTTCTAGTGTTTTTGTTCATGTTTACCCCCTTGCGGGTGTTTTATTTAATAAACATTTTTTGTTATACCTTCGTCTGCCTGCATCTGGGTTCTGTCCAAAACCATTTCGTGACAGAATGCACCAACCCATAAAAACCCAGCAGGCGGCGATTTTCCCTGCAAGGCCTCGCCAGCCTGGTCCCCTCTCCAGCATTCGCCAGGGGAACTTGGACCGGGACGAGTACCTGGACAGGTTCCTGGAAGCCGCAGTGGAGGAGCTCTTCGGGGAGGAAGAGGTGACGGCGGCATTCAACAGCGGACTGAGGGTCCCCCTATCGCCTGCGGAGATGATGAGGCTGAGACCGCTTGGCTTCGAGGGTGTGCTCCAGTTCGCCATGAGCCGACCGGAGCCCAGTGTCTCCGTCTGTCCGAGGTTGTCTTCTCCGTTGGGCCCCATCCCCGAGGATCACACCCTGGAGCTTGGGGTGGTGACCACCACCGCACCATCAGCCTCGGACCCTGCAACCTCTTCACCACCTACCAGTCTTCAGGGCAAGCGTGGAAGGAGAGAGTCCTGGGGGTCCTCTTCGGAGGCCTCCAATGCGGAGCCAGCCCCGTCCTTCACCTCCTTCCTCCAGCCGACTACCAGGAGATTGGCTCGGCAGAAGAGGAAGAGGCAACGGAGGGGGGCACGTAACCCAGCCCAGCCGGCGCTCCTGTCGGTTCTCCAGCCGGGTTCACAGCCAGCGATCCAGCAGGCGTCCAGACCTGCCTCTCCGCAGGCGTCAGGACCTGCCTCTCCGCAGGCGTCAGGACCTGCCTCTCCGCAGGCGTCAGGACCTGCCTCTCCGCAGGCGTCAGGACCTGCCTCTCCGCAGGCGGCCAGACCTGCCCTTCCGCAGGCATCAGGACCTGCCTTTCCGCAGGCTTCAGGACCTGCCTTTCCGCAGGCTTCAGGACCTGCCTTTCCGCAGGCATCAGGACCTGCCTTTCCGCAGGCATCAGGACCTGCCTTTCCGCAGGCATCAGGACCTGCCTTTCCGCAGGCATCAGGACCTGCCTTTCCGCAGGCATCAGGACCTGCCTTTCCGCAGGCATCAGGACCTGCCTTTCCGCAGGCATCAGGACCTGCCTTTCCGCAGGCATCAGGACCTGCCTTTCCGCAGGCATCAGGACCTGCCTTTCCGCAGGCATCAGGACCTGCCTTTCCGCAGGCATCAGGACCTGCCTTTCCGCAGGCATCAGGACCTGCCTTTCCGCAGGCATCAGGACCTGCCTTTCCGCAGGCATCAGGACCTGCCTTTCCGCAGGCATCAGGACCTGCCTTTCCGCAGGCATCAGGACCTGCCCTTCCGCAGGCTTCAGGACCTGCCCATCAGCAGGCGTCCAGACCTGCCCATCCGCAGGCGTCCAGGCCTGTCCTTCCGCAGGCGGACTTCCAGCCGGTGCCTCAGCCGGACTTCCAGCCGGTGCCTCAGCCAGTTCCCCGGTCGGCATCACCTCAAACTTTTTTCCCCCTTGGACACACACCTCTCCCTAGCCTTTTCAAGTCCCCGCCGGTCTCGTCCGGTTGTTTCAAGTCCCCGCCGGTCTCGTCCGGTTGTTTCAAGTCCCCGCCGGTCTCGTCCGGTTGTTTCAAGTCCCCGCCGGTCTCGTCCGGTTGTTTCAAGTCCCCGCCGGTCTCGTCCGGTTGTTTCAAGTCCCCGCCGGTCTCGTCCGGTTGTTTCAAGTCCCCGCCGGTCTCGTCCGGTTGTTTCAAGTCCCCGCCGGTCTCGTCCGGTTGTTTCAAGTCCCCGCCGGTCTCGTCCGGTTGTTTCAAGTCCCCGCCGGTCTCGTCCGGTTGTTTCAAGTCTCCTCAACCTGTCCCACCCTTTTCTGGTGTCCCCAAGGTTTGGCCTCCCATTCCCCCACCCCCCCTCCCATGTTTGTTGTTTTTGTTGACCCACCCGAACCCCTTCATAGCCTCCCTTATGTTCCCCTTAGTTTGTTCTGTGTTGTGCTTGTGGTGTTTGTCTTTGTGCTTTGGTGTTTTGGCCCGCTGAAGTTTCTCCCTTGAGACGCCATGGGGCGTTTCTGGGGGCGGGGGTAATGTTAGGACTCTGTCCTTCCTGTCTCGAGCTTTCTAGCTCCCTGGGCAGAGTCATGACATTGCCACGTCTTTCGGGTTTCTGTTGTGTTATGTGTGGAGACAGGTGGCTTTATGTTGTTACTTAATGCCACGTGTCTTCCTGTTATGTCTCAGCCCCACCCTCCTATCTCCTGTAGTTTCATTCCCATCGTCTGTTTTGTAATTCACCTCGTTAGGGTTTCATTCCCATCAGCTGTCACCACTCTCCCCATGTAATCACTCCTCGTTAGTGTCTCCCTTTATATGGTCTCAGTTTCTCTCTGTTCAGTGTTGGTGCATTGTCTTTGTCTTTATCATATGTCTTTGTCTTATATTGGTTGTCTAATGTGGATGTCTATGTTGAGCTGTGACTGGGGATTACACGACTCCAGGCAAATAGTTTGTGGACTTATTATTTTATTATTAAGGACTTTGTTTCCTTTTGTCCCCCTCGTTGGAGGTGTTTGTTTTTTCTAGTGTTTTTGTTCATGTTTACCCCCTTGCGGGTGTTTTATTTAATAAACATTTTTTGTTATACCTTCGTCTGCCTGCATCTGGGTTCTGTCCAAAACCATTTCGTGACAAGCTCTATATGTTCTCTTCCTCTTGAAATACTTGGCCGGAATGGGACACCCTTCCCTGTCTATCCACTTGACAGCTTCAATGCTAGACTCAACTTATCAAAGTGACTACCAGGGAAGACCATCAGGGATCTTATAGCTGGTCCTCTGTCCGACAGCATCAAGCCTATTCCTGAGCAGTTCAATTTACACATCACCAGAGAGAATAACAAATGCAAAGAAGGGTGTGTTGAGAAATACATTTCCTTATATTTTGAATAATACGTCGGGGCTCCACCCCTAGGTCGAGGTTCATTTGGAGCTCATGGGACGCTGTCTACATGACATTAAATATGAGTACCACTGCTTTTAGCAATTAACAGACGGAAGTTAGCACACATTGTCGTAAGTGTTCCATTTATAACGTGAGTGCCTTGAAAGATTATGTGACTGCTTGCTGGCATAAAGTGTTGAGCAAAGCATGGCGCCTTCCAGTCCTTAGGAGTAGAGAAGAGGTCGAGAGGGTCAAGTTCAGAGGCACAGACCTTTGGTTCTATTTTTGCTGCATTAGGAACTGACAGTCTGTTATAGGGAAAGATTACGCAGGGGAGTATTTGATTGATTGTAGGTAAACATAACAAACATGACCAACTATCCATTAAAAACTGACCTCACATTTTAATAAGCATTTAGCTCTTATGAGAGGGGATGATTTACAGAGGAAAAGCTTTGGAAACATTTTAATATTTCTGTGAGGCAAAAGTACTGATTGTCTCTGGAACGAACACAGAACTGTCTAGTAGAATTAAGGAACATCCTTCTTCACACACCACCCACCCACAGTTACAATAATTGCTCTACCTTGTTTTTCAGAACAACCTAAGCTAATACAAGGCTAAACCGGACAGCAGAGTCCTCCTCACATCTTTTAATTTGATTGTGACTGTAAATGACGACAAGATCTCCTGTACAAGAGGTACCATCAACTATAATAATCTGAGAAGACACCCAAGGTTGTGCTATTTTAAGCACTAAACTTTGATACCTTCGCTGTGCCACGGCACATTCCGCACCATGCTCGTGAAATTTTCATGCAGAGAAATTAGGCACTTATTGGTCCGATGACACCTTTTCAAGCATGAGACACCGCAAAAGTGCTTTCTCTTCCTGCCTCTTCTTGGTTTTCTCTCAATCTCTCTCACTGTGCTGACAACATCAGAACGGGTTTAACAGGGCTTTAATGGCCAGACTCCAGAGCTCCTCTGAGGCTTCTGAGTAACTGTGAACTTCACCTCTTTCTGATGGGAGATGACATGCCCTCCTTTTCTATTTCACGCTAACACCAATCCGCAAACACTCCCAGTGCTTGCGCTCACATTCTGTCACGCTCATATATGTGATGGTCGGGTCTCGTTTGTGATGTGAGGATGAACTGACCTGATTGCCGTGCCACGGGGACGATGACTTTTCCTGTGGCGGACACACTGGCTGCTTGTGGGCGTGCTCATTAGCGAGATAAGTCGTTATTTTGGCTTCATGTGGGAATTTGCTGACACACACACATAAATTTAACCCAAGGGCCTACGGAGCCCAAAGCCTCAAGGCTCTTCAGAGCTGTCTCACGAGTCCTGATGTACAGAGAAGAGAGAAAGAAAACAACATTTGGGAACCCTATATGGAGTCAAAATAGAATTTTGATAAAAAAAGAACCCTTGTGTTGTGTCTATGGACCCTGACCCATCTTGATGTTTTACTGGCGTGTTCTCGACCATGGTCCATCCTTCAATGCTCAGTGGGATTTTTATCACCTGCTTCATAATCTAGCTGGTTAAAATTATTTTGACTTTGTGTTTATAGTGCAAACGGTGCTGGAAAAATTGCTGAAGATTTGGAGTTGTAACTGAACTGAAGGGAATGTGATGAAAGTGAAATTCTTTTTATTTATTTAAATGTTAACATCTTTTCGAAACCTTGAAGTAAATAATTTAGGTCATAGGAGTTCACCTGACAGAAGAGTGTTGGAAATGTCGGTTTTACACTAACAGTCTTCCTCTCACCTCGCGGTTTCACACGCACATTTACTCGTTCTCTTAGTTGAACTCTCTTCACACATGCTAACACACACACAACACTCACAGAGCGCCTGCAGCTGTGCGTTGAGTAGACATTTCTTTCTCTCACAGGAGCTCATGTGCACAGAGTGTGAGTAATCTGCCACGATGCACTATCTCAGGAGGTCCTGCGTGTCCTTTATATTCAGACACCATGGCTCGCGTCTTTGCATCCCCCACCCACAGACACACACACACACACACACACAGACACACACAGACACACACCAGCAACACTTTCACAACACCAAAATTGGTTGTTTATGAATAAGTGCTTTAAACTCATTACAGTGCTGAGTGGTGCGTAATTACATTGTAATAATCAATCTTGTTAAACTTTAAATTTCTCATTAAGCCTGTTCAAGTATATCCAAAATATAAAAATTAACTATTTGTTTCATATAAATGCTTCAACAAAAAAGTGTCACGTTGTTACTATTAAACAAAATGCCTCACGTGTCTTGCATCATAGTTTGTTAACTTTAGTTTCCATTCCTAGATGTTTTCCATGAGTGTTTGCTTTCTGTTTTCTTCCTCATACGCTCTCTTGCCTCGATTTCACATGCACTAAAGACGTAACAAGCACAAAACACATTTTGACTGCCGCTTTATCTCTTAATCACAGTCACATGCGTCTTTTTCAAAAAGCAACCTTTATTAAATGAGGAGTCGCCGGATGGGACCGATCAGCTTTCATTTAAGCAGATGAGGCTCTATAGGCAAATCTATTAGGAGTGATTGGTGAGAGAAAGCAATCAGAGGGGCGACCAGCAGCCAAAAGTTCAAACTCTCATGAACTCCTCTGCTTGGCAGGGTCATTTCTTTCTGTCCCGCTGGCCCCTCTCACCCTCACCCATAGAGGAAATGAGTGTCATCTCTCTGAGATTTAGTTCTCATGCATGTAATATTGCTTTCTTTTCTTCTCGTCTCGTCTCATCTCGTCTTCTCTTCAAACACAAACAAACACAGGTGAAAAGTTGTCAGTAGAAGGCCAGGAGTTTGTTCAATCTTCAATTAATTAGCTTGTTGTCTTCAATGCAGTTCAACTGAAGTTCTGTTATGTCCCTCAGGAGTAATAATACCTTTAAACAGTATATAAAGCAAGGTATTTAAAGTATTAAGGTAGAGTTAGGGTGATGGAGGGATGACAGAACGACTGACCCAAGAGTTGGCTGCTTTGAGCAAGTGTGCTTTTGTGTTTTATAAAAAAAAATATTTCAATAATGGTACCATGGGGTACATTAAATAGCAAGGTATAGGAATAGGATCATGTTCAGTACCATAGAATGGGATTACACTCCAGGACCCATTATATCTTTCACTCTAACCTCTGCATTAAAATGCATTTAAATTCCAGATGGATAACATTAAACTTTGCCTTGCATTGTGTTGTTATGGAAAACACCCGTTTCAAGCTCTCCAGCTTTTTTTCTTGGGCAATGTCAAATGTGTCAGAAACAATCGCAACAATTGCAAAACCAACTCTTGTGAAATCAATAACTAAGTGAGCATTTTAACACAATTTCTCTTGAACGCCTTTTTGTAGACATCATGAAGCCTTCTCACACCCGCCACTTATGGTCAGTTAAAATATGACACATAAATGGAGTATAAGCACCAGCTGGAATCTGTGGAATGCACAATATAATGTAACAATCTCCTTAGTGCATTTAATTCCTTATATGGATGCATGTTTTGCCTATACAGTATATTATATGGTTGCTGTTCAAAAGGTTATTCTGCGTGAGAAAGGAGGAGAACTAGTGAAATGCCACAACGCAGGAGGTAGAGATCCTCAATGCTCAGGTGGCGGACGTGCTCCAACAGGTCTCTGGCTGACAACGCAAGGCCGCCAGTATCCGAGGAGCCACCACCCACGTCCCTCATGGAGCTCCCCTCGAGTCTGAGCCACACGGCAACAATCCACCCCTCTACGACAGAGACCCCAACTCCGAGGTTCCCTCCACAAGCTCTCCTCTCAAGGTTGTGCCGATGCAACTGGATGGCTCTCATCTCTCGCCAGCTCAGAAGCAACAATGCCTGCTGCAGGGGCTATGCTTCTACTGCGGCAAGCCCAACCATCTGGTGCTACAGTGTCTGCTAAAACAGACATGTAAAAAAATCCTGTTTCCTCTCCGGCTTCCCGCATCCAGCAGCTCTTTTGGCTGTTCTTCGATGGAGTCACCCACACTGGTCAAGCCCTCGTTGACTCCAGTGCAGAGGGGAACTTCATTGATGTTGTACTTCGGGCCGAGGTTGCAACCCTTCTGGAGAAGGAGGCACCCGAGCCTGTCCCTCTGGCCGAGATGTCTTAGGGGTGACAACCCCTACTTCGTCGTCCCCAAGAAAGGTGAGGGGCTGGACCCCGTCCTATCTGCTTACTCTGAATCCTTCACAGGCTCCGGTTCAGAATGTTGGCACAGAAGCGCATCCTGGAGTCCGTCCGACACCAGGATTGGTTTGTGGTTATCGACCAAAAGGACGCGTACTTCGTGTCTCGATTCTCCCGCGGCACAGACCGTTTCCTCGGTTTGACCTTGTGGTTTGAGCATACCAGTACAAGCTCCTGTCTCCCTGTGCCTTTACGAAGGTTGTTGAGGTTGTTCTCGCTCCCCTCTGGGAGTAGGGCGTGCGTATCCTGAACGATCTTCACGACTAGCCTAGCTTGGCTCACTTGTTGGATCTGTTGTGTTCGCACAGGGACCTTGTGCTCCGGCAACTCAACTGATTGGGCCTACGGGGCAACCATGACAAGAGCATGCTCTCCCCTGGACAGAGCACCTTTAATCCCGGTATGGAAATAGACTCTGTTACCATGCGATGCTGCGCTGCCTGGCCCCCTGAAACACTACTGGTGCATATGGCGTCCTTGTCGGAAGGCATGCTGCTCGCATATGAGACTGTTTCAGCATTTTTCTTCAGAGTCGGGTTCCCTGGAGAGCGCGGCACACCGGCACAAGGCGTGTTCCCATCACGTCTCTCTGCCAGCGCACCCTATCCCCTCGGACAATTATGTCCTTCACCCGGGCTAGAGTCCCTTTAGAGCAGGTGGTGAGGCACATTGTGGTATGACAGACGCCTCCCTGGTTGGCTGGGGTGCAATGTGCAACTGGCAGGCAGTGTCGGGGTGCTGGACGGGCCCCTGCCTGCAGTGGCATACCAATTGCCTGGAGTAGCTGGCTGCTTGCCTTGCGATGAAGAGGCATGCCATCCCATTCGCCAAGTTCATTGGCCTTTTCAAAAGTATAATAGAAGATGATAGGTTCTCAAGTCAAACCCCATTCTGTCAGTCTCGACACAACGTTCCCTCCATCAGGGAACTGAGGTTACATCTGTAAACCAAGATGTTATAGCTGCACTCAGTTACATTATTTACATTTTCATTTAGTCATTTAGCAGACGCTTTTATCCAAAGTGACTTACAAAGAGTTCGGGGAGCAATACGCGATATAGCGACATTATGCCACTACTATTTTCCATGCTTATAACATTGCTCTGTTGTCTGAGATCGATCACAAAATAAGACAAAATTAGACCTCAACAGTATCAACAAATGAAATTTCCTAAATCACAACTAATTAGCTCTCCCTATTTTTCGAAAATAAGGGGACCTGGCCCTCCCGGTTGAGAGAGCCGGGAGGGCATTCTAATTATTAGAATGATCTTGCTTGTTCTATAAACACCATGAACTGTGCTATGTTTTACCTTTCCTGTGTTTTTCTTCTTTTCACCTCTAAAGCTGCTTTCGAATTTTTTTTTTTATAAAAGTTGGATTTGGAGATCATTTGAAACAGTCCCAGTGCTAAATGATGCCTGTCATGATGAACCACACGCGGTAAGTGAAACTGGGTCATTTGGCTGAGTTTTTGGTTGCAAATCCACATGTACGTGCATTAGTTACACAACACGAACTTCAACAGCAGGGATAATAAGACAATGTATTGTGTGCTCATGCTGTAGTCCCGTAGTCCCACCCCACCTCCCCCGTGTTCAGGGCTCGCTGTTTTGAAAAATAATTGTAGAGTTGTACCTTTTTGTGATCAAACTAAAGACTCTTCGAAGATACAAAGTATGCAATACTACTAAACAGCAGGTTCTCAAGAGTATTAATAGATTGGCAGAAACTGCATGTGTTAGGTCCGCTGTAAGGTAAGTTTAGGGTGATTATAGTTTCTTACAACTTACTCTGATACACCTTTTCTTACATACCACCCTTACAGTAACATTTGGCAAATGTGCTGTAGGCAGTCTGTATATTGTTCATATTGCATCCCACAATGCAATGTGCAATAACATTCATTGTTGCTTTCCATGCTCTGTTTTCATTAGCAGGTTGACATTTGCTGTTTCAGTTAATCAAATCTGACTTACGACTTTATATCTTAGTGAGATCTTTGTCTTCTACCTGTAATCTCTCTCTTTCACCCGCCTACTCCCAGACACCCCCACCCAAGTTTACCAGACACCCAAATGCTTTGACCCTTTGACCTATGAACTTCACTCGAACCTCTACTCTTCAGATGAACCCAGGAAAGAGACGTTCATTTATAATAACATGTTTACTTGAGCAAGTGTCTGTAGTTGCAATAAATTTAGCTTATATGTTCATGGAGTGAAAAGTGTCCTTTTTGCTTAAGGCTTAATGTACTTAAACAATGGCATCTTCTACCAATCCCAGACTGGAATGTGTTCCCTGGAGCAGCAAAACATGGTGAATTAAGACAGAAGAATGACTTGTTTAACCACACTGCTACTGTGTGAATTAAATTTACCCAAGAACAACCCCACTCATTGCTTCAAGTGATCAGAAAAATGCGTGGGAATCGTGGATTTAAAGTTTCTCATAAACCCAAATCCTGCATCCGTACCCAATATAACTTAATGGCTAGTACCAGTTTGATATTAGATTACTGCTGAAAAAGAGTCAACTCACTTTTTTTGAGCATTACCCTTACACACAAACACACCAGTGTGATTTCGCGAGTATTCATAGGTCAAGTTTAGCTCTAGCATTTGTGTCTGTGAGTTGTATGTGTAACACTGACATATTGGCAGCACTGAATAGTAAATCATCATGACAGAGATTTGAAAGAAAAAAGATCAAGATACCATTACAATCATTGCAATCCATCACATTCTAAAGCTGTTGTATGATAAGAAAGGTAGCAGAGAAAGTGTGCTCAACATGAAAGTGCAGGTTAAAGTTTAAAGGGTTCACTGTAAAGCCTTCTTAAAGAGGTACAGTACAGAAATCCCTTTGTGACCCAGTGTGGCTGGGAATGTATGGAACGTTGTCGGACTTACATGAACATACATGGATTTCCAGGTCATTGTGAGGTTATTGTGCAGTCCGTATTTTTAATAGGGGTTAAAACTGACTTGTGAGGTTGGATATTTCAACACTGAACAACTGGAGAGACATATCAGTCTATGTTGATGTGTGTATAATACATTTATCCGTATTGTAATGAGAGTATGTGTTGTGGCATAGTCACATGCTGACATTTGAATATTTTTCCTTGTACAAAAAATAATCCTCACAACCTCGCAGCAAAGCGTTTGTTACCTGGTCACAACAATAGATGATCTGACTTATTGAGCAAAGACAAAGTAAAATGGCTTACAGGTATGTAAAAGCACTTAAAGGCACAACTGAAAGAACCCTGAATTACCAATCAATTCCCATGCATAGTTGTCTTTCCTCTGTTGGTGTAGTACTTCTTTTAGCTAATAGGTTTCAGAACCAATTTGCTTGTTGGTTACGAGGTGAGGATCATCCTCATTCTAGAAAGTGCATTTGATTGGACAGAAATGTACAGTATGCTGTGCAACATGAATAATCAATCTTCATTTCCAGCGAGATGCTCATGCATCTACTAAAAGTGAATTTTGTCAATGTTGACAAACACACTAGCATACAGATGACCTCAAAACCAACATACATGGTAGCAACATATGCATGTTGCGGCAAATCTCATATAGCCACAAATCTCCCATTTTGATCTTATGCAGTCTTGTCTGAAGGACATCTGTTTCTCCTAGTGTGTTTTCCATCTTGTTTGCCCCATCCATCATCCAATCAAACAATGAATCAGCTCTTCTGTTCTGTCTATAAAATGTCTCTTTCCGTGAGTGCTAGAGACCCTGTGTATGATTTGGTCCTTGGAGAGAACAATTACTTTAAGTCCCAATGCAGTCTCTGTCTAATACAGTTGCCTGTGTTCCTGTGGCTTGACTGTAGAGTGGCTCACCCGAGATAAGCACACACACATTATATTCAGCCGAGGTCAGCTTTATTATGGTTGTATTCGATGGGCTAAAGTGGGTACATTCCGGAACCCAAGGCCAGCTGTTTTGGTGCCCCGCTCGCCGTCCTAATTGGGCATTATGCTTGAGTGTCCCTTGGTAGAGTGAAGTAAAGGTCCTTGTGTTGTTGTACAGGAGCCAAGGGCCTGTACGGGTGTGTGTGTATCTGGCTCTGTTTTGGGCTTGCGATCTAATTATCTGAGATAATTGCTTAGACCTGGCTCCGGTTACAGATAGGCACTTATGCTAGCCCTCTCTCTCGTTCTCTGAATTTCTCTCTATCATCCCATACTGCTCTGAAAGGAAACATTTGTCTGATCTCTTGTGTAAGTACAGTCATAAAGTTATGGAAAGGTCTCCGTCTGAACTGCCTGTGACCTTGGTCCCCTAACAGGCACATCACAAATAAAAAAATCACAGCATTTACCCTGCCATGAGATATGATCTCTCGTTTTTCTAACTTGTGTCTTAAAATAGCCAAGGGTAAACTGAGATATGAGCATTTTAACAATTTCTATAGTAAATGGTAGTGGCTTTTGAGATTTTTGTTAGCAGGAGCTAATAAAGTGTTTTTTTAGATTGTTGCTATACAGTTGCTAGGGTTTTTAAGGCTTATTTGCCCAGATCATAAGAGCCAATCTCAAGACTTCTGCGATGTGTCTAGAATTGTCTATGGAGCCGTGGAGCGACACAACAAATCCCAGATGGTAAAATGATGCCTTGTACTTATGACGGTTGCCAAAAATGGATGTGGAAAGACTAAACGTTGAGGTGCTCATCATCTTTTTGCTTTCCCGCGTCTAGTGTAGACAGCAAAAAGTTGTTGCAGTGTGGTGCCCGGTGTAGACACAGTGTGGCACAAGAAAGATCTGATGTACTATCAGATGTGCCGGTGTATCACATCAAAGTAACGTGAGGGTAAGTAAAGATCAGACTGCTCCATCAGCTTTTACCGTCAGAACTAACTGCAATAGTGCCGGGTTCAGACAATATCATATTTTTGTCTGTAACAATACTCTCTGTCAGATTATTTGATTTTTTAATCAAATTTTATTGACAAAAACATGTCAGACAAAAACGTTTATGACATTTATGATGTCATCATCTAGTCGGTTGCGAAACTAGCAACTGAATCCTGGAAACAAGAGCATAAATAAGCAATGGATACTGAAGAAGTGTGTTTTTCATGGATGTTCTCATCGAGTTGCTTAGGCGCCTCCACTATTAGTATTAAAAAAAATTTACAGTCAAAGGCAATTGACTCCATTAAGTCTGACTATTAACTAGTTTGTGCACAATCTACTGAAACTCAGAGATGACCCTTTAAACAGATGTCCCCATTTTTTACATGCTGAGTTGTTTCAGTACACGGTATTTCCCATGACAGTGTTCCACATTTACAGAGACTATATATGACAATGGTCTCTCAGCTTTTGAAGTGGAAAAATATTCGATGACACCTTTGGGTTGTCGGTAGCCTGTGCGGTGGCAGACTCTGTCACCTCTTGTCTTAACACATGAACACCCTTTAGCTCGGGCTTGCTTGGCGCCGACAAGACGCACACACACATGTCAGACTCTCCCTCAATTAATAGAAAGAAAATGTTTTCTGTTCCCTCTTGTCATTGCTTCTTGAATTCAGTGCTTTTTATCGGTAGCAATTAGCTTGAATAGCTAACTTTCAAGTCATTTTAATAGAAACATCCTGCCCAGAAGTATCTTCAAGCAAGTCATGGAATGAAATGAGGGTAAGTAATGGATGACAGAAGTTATATTTTTTGAGTGAACTATTCTTTTAAAGAGAACCTGATGTTACAGGAACATATTTTTAATGGGTAGCCATTTTTCATGAATTCACACAATCAAAAAATATGAACTCTGAAGGTCCACTTTTCACATTGTAGAAAAAATGTAGTGAGATCGCACCAATTCTTCCAGTTTAACTATCTTTTAAAATTGTTACGAATTGCCATAAGATTTTCACAAGAGAGCAATAGCTGGTGATGTTAGCAATTTTTACTTGTATTTAAATACAACTGTTTTGTGAATCCACAACTATATTTGCATTACACAACTGTTTTTACCACTGTATTGTTTGTGAACACTATTTAAAGATCGGTGGCTGCAGAGCTCTTTTACAACTTGGCCCAAAACTCTATTCTACAACGTAACATTCCTTTATCATTAAGCCATTCAAAGACACAGAAAAAGCAAATAAGATACACTATAATGTCAGTGGCTATAAAAATATAGTTACTGTATGCTTCAAGCTGCATGTGAGCGTGCAAGACATGCAAGACAAAATTCATGAATTAATTATGATTTCACATGATCATTTCCATTACCAACGACAGCTATATAGTCCTAGGGAGCTGCCTCCTGGTCGGACAGGCATAAGAAGGATGACACTGGAGCTTGGGTCATCACTAGTTCCCGTGGGCCGTGCTCAGATAGGCTGGATGTGGTCCTGAGAACAGAGATGAGGAGATAAGTTGGCAGGCTGGAGGTCCCTGAGGGTGCGTGGGGAAGGTTCTAGAGACCAAGGAGCCGTACCAGGTCAAACTGCTTTAGCTATTCCCATAACTTCCATGCCACATCATTTGTAAGCCAAGATTAAATTTAGACCCAGCGTAAATACTTTTTCAATAAATCTCATGCTTCTGATATATGTCTAATGTCAATAAGACTAATCCTACCTAGAGTTTTAAAAGAGATCGCAACAATATCACGAGATCCGAGATTTTACAGCTTCAACTTGATTTTACAAAAATGTAGAGGATTCTTCAGGTCAGAAATGTTTATATTTGAATGCCAATAGCCAAAAAGAACCACGCCTCTTTAATATCCCTGTTTCTCATAGACAGCACTGAGATTAGATGGAGAGCAAATGCTTGGCTAACCTCTTGCTTCTCATCATTTTCTCCTGAGAAACAGATCCTACACATGTCTTCTAAAGTTTCAGACAAGATCTCAGCAATGTCTTAAACAGCGGTTTAGATCTGCCTAGACACCAATGTCTGCAATGCAAAGTCATATATTTTCATACAAACATTTATTTTCCTATTCGTCCAATGCATTATGCGTAAAATTCCACAATAGTTTACTATTGCTCATGAGTGAGCTTGTGTAGATGACTGAACATGTTTGTGTGTGGCTCTAAAGTAAGAATATACAAATAGTTTTGGGCTCATTGACTGTGGTAGTCTTACTGTAATGTATATGTCAGTCTGTGTGCTTGTGTTATATCTAATGTATGTTTATAAAGGGATGAGTCTGGGGCACCGTGGTCTTCTGAGTTTACACAAGTTGAGGAGATAATGGTCCCTGGTTTTGACATTGAGCTCTTTGGGAGACTAATGAAACTGCCTGGCCATATTTTACACTCACACATTTTGAAGCCTGAAAATGTACACTCAAGACATGCTTAAAATGTATCAACTTAATTGTTTTAAACTAAATCATTCTTATTTTCGCACTTTTCACTTGGTTTAATAGAATATTTTGTTATCTAATGCAATGACATTCATACAGTTGAATTGTGCTTTACTATTTAGATTTTGGGGCCACTGCTTGTTTCTTTAAGCTTAGGCAGAAGCACTATAAACTATTCATATAATGCTATCATTAGATGAAAAGATGCCATGGTCGATTCTATGATTTGAACGAAAAACAGACAAATACCTCTAGATCCCATAATTCCCTGAGAGAAAAGGGTTAAGACTTGATATCAGATTCCAGAGGTTGTTGGTGTGTATTAGGAGGCGTAATGCTTCCTGTGACCAGTTGCTTGTGCAAACAAACACATTCTCACGCACACATACATACACTATCACAGAATAAACAATGATGCTGACATGCGCTCTGTGATGAGCCTTAAGATACATTGCCAGGCTGCCAACCCACAGATAAAGAACGTGTTCACACACACAATCAGAAGCTAGAAAGATAAATGCCATCGCCGTGATGTTTATCATTACACGTGTGTGTTGGCTCACACATTTCTCTGAGAAATTCATTGGCTATTTGCATTGTGCGTGAACCCAGTTTCTTACGTATGTGCGTATATGTATGCACATATGTGTGAGCTCATTCATGTTTGTGAATTCAACAAAGTGCATATGCGCCCGTGTTTATGAGTGCATGTGTAGATGGATTGTAAGTGGAGAGCACGCCAGACTGTCTCCACACATGGTCTAGAGCTGCAGGAGGAACAGATCATAAATCATCTCCGATTAAAAAGAAATCGCCAACCTGCCTTGTGCTCTCAGCGACTCAGCTAAACCCACTTTAACCCAATCCAGAACCAACCCAGCCTGAAATTATTATTAATAGGCAACATCCCACATTTGGCACAAAGTAAATTATTACTTCTGACGAAATAAAAATGGATTGTAGTCACAACAGCCACTCACAAAAGAAACAGAAACATTTGTTTTGAAACATTTGAGACACATGTGTTCTAATGGATTATCGAGCTATGATCAATCTTAATGTATGACCATCATCTGCCCGCCTCACATCCGGAACTAATAACATCATAATGATTTAGCCAACACAGATGTCTCAAACACGGAGTGTGCACGCAAGAAAAAACCTGCCACCAAGCTGACTTGACCAAATTAGTGTCATTACTCCATAGATAAATATATAAAACAGCTCCCTTAAAAAAATAATTGTCCGAACGCTCCCCTTTTATCATCAATCAGAAATTTGCAGCTGTGCATTTTGAGTGAAGGCAGAGTCTAGTATTCTTTCTCTTCAAATATATGTATCATAATGAGATGTAGCAAATGACAGTCAATAAAAAAGATAGTATCAAATGATAATGTCATTTGACTTGTATCAGGGCACTGAATGACGTAAGACTTGACTGACACTGGGTTCACAATAAACCCGAATTAAGCAAGTAAATTACAATGCAAAGACACGTATAGATGCGAATGGCAGAACATGAATTTAGCTCACGCTAAAACGCTAGCATTGTGCTAATTTTGTACGTATTGTGCATTGTGAACCGTACAAAACAGCAACCATAGCATAACCATACTGTATGTTGTGCATTGCCATGATATAGTAGTAGACAGTAGTTTTCAAAATGATAATTTAATTACATCACCACAAATATTGGAAGAAATTGACTTATCCCACTGCGCAAAGACACGTCTAAACGACGTCTTTTGTACGTCATTTTTGCACGTCCAATTTGGGTTACCTGCAGGTGCAGACTGTGACACCAGATGACGTCTTTTTTTCAACGTCTACTGAACGTCCAGTATTGACGTACACAGGACCTCTATATATGGTCTAGATATAGTCCAAATGTGGTTGTTGTGGGGGTTTTTTCAACATAAAATTCAAACTTATTTTAGAGGCATAAACGAAGCTACAGTAAGTTAACTGGTACAAGAAACAGGTCCTCCACCTTCTTGAAACATATGACTAGTCATACACAGAGGTTTACAAAAAAACAATTCAATCACCACTCATTTATTTTAATCTTTATTTAACTGGGACTGTTAAAGACGCCTTTAAAAAGACGTCCGTTTTAAGACTATTTGGTCGAGGTAAAGTCGTGGTATTTTTTAGACTTGAATTAAGCATAAAATCATTATTTCATCATACATTATTATAATTTTAAAGTAAGACAACTGACAAAAAAGTAAGCAACAACAAAACATTTATTATTATTACATACAAATAATTGTAAATCGATTATAAACCAAAATAAATACAACCGCCAGATCATCAGGGGCATGTTTAAGGTCTCCCACGGCTTTGGTTATCGTGTGTTCGGCTGCCTTACTGTCCCACAGACTGCATCTGTAATGACAAAGATACACTTGTGTTGTTTTCACTGCATAAAAGTAATTAGAGTTGATACATGGTTTATTTCTACGTAGTAGCCAATACAAGAAATGTCTTTATCCTCTGTTTCAGGTAAAAGTAAGCCGCGACTTCCGTCAACTCACAATATAAGCTATGGTTACTTTCCTGTTTTGTTATTTTGTGGAACACTGTCTCGTATTTTAAATAAATAGAGAAATTGAAACAATTAATGCCGTTTTGACTTCACTATCTTCTGCATCTTCTAGGCATATTAGAAATAAACTGGGGAGCAGCAGTGTCGATTTTTAGTTAGGCTAATTAAATCATGCGATCAGACTGAGAAAAATGCAGGATTAGTTCACCACTTGAAAATCGTCACTGAAAAAATAGAGAAGAGAGTTTATTTCTTAATTCATTTGTACTATTATTATTACTTTTGTACATAATATGTTATTTGTTTAGTTGTGGGCTCATGGCTTAGAATGAATTTAAATAAAGTAAAAATATTTTTACCTCAGAAAAACGGCAAAACGTGGTGTTAACAGAGAAGTCAGTCAGGGCTGTGTGCGCGCGATGGTCAGTCACCATGGTCACAGACCCTAGCTTCGCAGCAAGAACTTCTGACAGAAGTTTTTTATATAATATATTTTTTATTTTGGGATATTTTATTGTACATTTATACGATTATACATTGTGATATACTACCAAATGACCATAAAAGTAAACGCATTAAAAAATTATTCTGCGCTGCAGCTCCATGAGTTCATGAAACTACGTCATTGCGCATTGCATTTTGGGAAGATTCCGCCATGAATTCTACGTATACTAGCAGTACACAATAAGAATAACAACGGGACTTACAAAGATCAGATGTAAAGTTCCATACAGAGAACATGTTAAAGATAAATACCATTTGCGGTACTTATAGCAAATATTAAAGCAATCCAACGATACGCAAATAAGTTAGCTGGTGATAGTGGACATTAACTTGCACTTGCCATCGCTTTGTTTAAATATATCTTTATATTTATTTAACATTATCTGTTACAATATGTGTAAAAACATTGTAAGCAACAAATCAACTTTTTAAAAAGATAAAAACGATTCTGCGTCTATTTTTGGTCTAAATTTGGACCCTTAGACGGAGCAAAAGAAAAAATATTGACATCCATTTTCGTCAGCACATTTTGACGTCTATTTTGGGCTAAACTTGCACCAAATTTAGACGGACCAAAAAAAGACCACATTTTGACGTCGATATTTGGGCTAAAAGACGGCATGGACGGGCCGACTTGATTTAGCCCAAAAAAAGACGTCAAAATGACGTCTGGTGCTGGGTGGGATAACTGTACATTCAGATCTTCGTACTGTTATTTAGATACAACATTTATTTTCACACAATCACTTTTAGGAACACCCTTCTGAAATAAAGTCCTGACCACCATTTAATGCCAGCAAGTTCAATGTGCCAGCACATCTGTGTCTCCTATAAGCATTTTAAAACCTTTTCCCTTTTGTTTGTGCTAGTACTGACAACACTTACTAACTTTATTGTGCTTATATATTAGCACCACTGGTCTGAGTTCAGCTCCAAACCACACTACAATCTCCCCCTAAAGCCAAGACTGAACTGCAGATGTTCCAAGAAATGCTTGTTCATGAATGAATAGCTACTGTCTATTTACTAGACACTACACATTAGACCATTTATTTAATGAAACTGCATGAAACAAGAAAATATTTTAGAGTTAAATGCAAGTACACAAGTATTTTGATGAAAAACATAACATTTAATATGATATTGACAATGCCAGTAAGCGTATCCAAGAAAATGTTTTGGTGTTTCTCCAAATAGGAGGTTTAGATAGAGGGCTAAAAACTGATCTAGGACCTGCATGAAAAGGCAGTAAACACCATTTGAGCCCCCTTTCGAGGTAAAAGGCATTTCATCTCCATCAGTTTTTGGCGGCAGGCTATTCATTTCAAATTCATATTGGGGCTGTTCTTTTATGAGAACGGCTAAATGTAGTTTTGGGAATAAGTGGAGGCCTGATAATCAAACAGTTTACTGCACTTTTGCCTGGTTTCTAGGTGGTCTGACTAATGTTTCATGATCACTTCTGACTAAAGAAAATGCCCCAGCTCCCACTCACACACCCAGGGCACTGGAAAAATGCAGCCAGAGTCCTCCCTGTATGGTTCAACATCTTATGGTTTGTGGACATACAACACAAAATTGGTCCGTCGTCCTCATTTTTGTGTCCAGACACAAACAAACACATTTTGTGCATGAGCTTTTATCAATTTCTGCAAACGTTTTTTGTATTTTGTAAACATTTGTGACTTTGATAATAAATTAGATAAAGTTCCATGTATTTAACATTTATACAATGTGTTTTATGATGTTTCTAGTGATAATTTTGAAAATTTCATTAGCTAAAAAATATGACTTTTACCCTTATTCATTGCCTGCCAGACTTGTGCCAAAGAATGAGAGTAAATAAACTTGATGAAGCTGAAATGAAGTGAGGAAAGTTATTGTTATGCAATTGAAAAGCTTCACCAGCAGCAAAGCAATTGGATGCATGGTTTTAAAGTGGGTTCAAAATAAAGCCTGAAAGACAGACACGTGTCTGTTGGACTTCATCCATGTTAGGACAGCAGCCCAGTGTTTCCTTTCCGTATTTGTGAGGAATGCAGGAGAGGGCACCGAGAGGCAGTTCAGGGTGTTGCCGGCGACACTACAGAGAGCTCAGCAAGGATTTGCACGTTCTCTCCGCAGATTAGCCTCCAAAATGGCCATGCTGTTGGACTCGCATGCACTGATAAGCACCATTAACAGGGTGATAATCCTGTCGCGCTCCGCATTCAGACTCACAAAAGCAGGAGGGGAAGGGAGGGGTTTAGGGGATCGGATCTGCAGCGAGGGATGAGAGAGCTTGATGTGGGAGGAGAGGTCACCAGTTGTTATTTTTCATACTAAGTAGATAGACAGATACGAATTACCAACCACGTTATACATGCATGTGCAAACAGGTTTCAACATTATGAGTTTATTTCCCAGGAACGCTTATGAAAATGTATGATTTGAGTCACTTTGAAGTGTCTGCCAGATGTATTTAAAGCATTATTGCTTATTTGTCGTAGAAGAGCGTTTCAGCAATGGCACCTGGGATGGTGACAGTCATCCGGCTCAGTGGAATAAGGCGACATTGATTTTGGCCTCACTGGTTATTAACGTGGGGTCAAATCCCTCTGGCCAGCTGTTGTCCCAGTGAATTGAATAAAATGACAGCTCAGATGAAGTTCTGTTGACCATGGGCAGGTTCCAGTGAAGTGACAAAACACCCTGATGTCCAGTGGTGCATTTTACACGAATCTGCTTGCTGTAAGATTTGAGGTTTTATTTGTGGGTGTGTAAGCCCCTCTCCAAATCCGACTAATTGAAAAGTTGTTTCACGGAAGTCAGTTTTGTTTCTATGCACAGTTATGCGAGGACGTTGAACGGTCTGCTACCCAGACTATCACATCTGATCTCATGCTTGCTATTCAAACTAGAGAAAAGTCTAAATAGCTTTTATTTCTCTCCAATATCTCTGAGCTGGTAAATGTCATTGGAGTGTCTGGATATCTGTGTAAAAAGGCTATTGGTCATAAGTTCATTAGGCTAACAGAGGTACATGTCAACCCATTATACTTTACTTTATGAATGTCGCCTCAGGTCATTAGTCTGTATGCCTATAATGTAATTTTGTGATGCTGTTAGAGTCACTTAACAAATGAAGACTAAGACGACTCTAGATGCCTCATTGATTTAGATGTCTGAGGTTCGATTGTCATGGTATGCAAGGGAAACATGACAACGTGTGTGTAGACGCATGTGGTAGAAGATATCTTAGTGTGTATCCGCCAGATCCGCAGTGTATCAGTTTTCTATGTGAACTCTGATCACGTATAGATCTGTAGATTTAGACAACCCCAAACACAGTTATGTGTATCTCCTTTGTGAGAGCGTGTGTGCATGAACCCAATATGCCCCGGAGACCTGTTTAGCCCGACGTTACAGAAAAATATTGGACATAGGACACCTTAGATCAAACTCCATTACATTAAAGAAACATTAGATGCAGTAGTTAAGGAGGGGATGGCTTGAGCCATTTACATGTCAAAGAAGTAGGAGTGCAGTCACAACCAATTACATTGGTAGAGTAGTCTGGCTGTCTGGAGCATTTTCTCCTGTCTCCTGTCTTCTCATATCTCTAATATTAATATTATAGGTAGTGTTTCCCTTTTTAAGCTATAGTGCAGAGTTAAAAAATAATCACAGGCCAGACAGAGCTGTATTTTATTCGGCAGGTTTCATCTGTGGATGGTATGATTGTCAACAAGATCTCCACACTGCATTTTGGCACTGTCGGGTAGAAACCTTGTATCTCCTTACTCTTGCTTTTCAGGAAATGGTAAAGCGTTGTATTTTTTATACAATTCAGATTTGAAATTGAAATTATATTATTTGCTGTAATGAAAGGAAACAAATGAAAATCTGTATGGTACAGCAAGTCACACACTTTAACATTATCCATTAGCCTAAGAGTAGTGTGATAGTATTGTTTATTATGTAATTCATTAATAATGTCATGTCATGACCCAGTCTACAATCTACATTTCCATAAATCTATTTACTTGAATTGGTTTTAACCAAATTGAACTGAGTTTTGAAAACAAGACCATAGAACAGATGCTGTCTATAGAGTATTATACCCTAAATATTCCCTAAAGCCATGCATGACACATGTACACCATGACTCATGTACAGTATGTACTGTGTGTAATTTTGGCTCTTTTGTGCCCTGGTGATGATGGTGTAAAGCAGGCTAAATAGGTTAAGAATCTTAGCCATCCCAAAGCCTTTGGAACCATTCCTTTATAATCCTTTTCACCCCCTGAGACATTATTGCCAGGTTTAGCCGGATTTACCCGACAGTGTCAAAATAGTCACCATTTCTGAGAACTCATAACAACAGGAACAGCGCAGTAGAGTCAGAGATTACAAGACAAAGAGGCTGAAAGATGGTGTTATTAATCAAAATGCCTCACATGCCGAATTAAAAAGCTTGTTTGTCTTTGTGGGCCCTCTGTGGAATGACAACATGTCTGATGAAGCATCCTGTGCTGTGTGTAATCCTGACAGATCAATTTTTGTCCTGCTTCTGAATGGCCTATATTTCATTAGACTCATGTAAGAAACAGCAGCAGGGAGGAGTACAGTTATTAATATTGAAGAGCAGTATAGAATGAAAGAAGATAGAGATACATGCACATTTTTTGGCAGAGGTTCAATTCTTGCGTTCTAACTGTAAAAGTCAATAGTGCGTGCCTTAGTGCCTGTTTGGATACAAACATGCTTCCAATTACCTTTCTTTGAGTTCGGCAGAACAACAAACATCATGCAGGTTTGGAACAGCTTGAGGGTGAGTAAATGGTGACAGAATTATAATTTATTAAAGGGAATAGTTCAACCAAAAATGTACACCCATTGACTTTACGTAGGACGAATAAGAATTACCATTGTCAAGTCAATGGGGACCATTTTGGGGTAAACTATTCCTTTAATGCACTTCTTCCAATTTGAGCCGGTCAAAGATTTACTCAATGGAGATTTGATAAATCAAGTTCTGTAAATAGGTCTTCAGCACATGCTTGTTTTTCTAAAAACCCTCCCCAGCTCCTGCCTGTGATCTCAAAGTGACCCAGAAACGTGTCGAATTGCTATCACAAAAACAAGACTATGTATCTTCAGCGGCTCTAAAGCATTACAGTGTGTTTCATTGAACCTGGCACCTAGCCTTCGATGACACCGCTAAAGCTTTTAAATCCGATAGAAACTCATGATTATGTCGCCAAAGAGGGTCATAGCTGTTCGGATCAGAGCGAGGTGACAAAACCAGAGTCACCTGTTCTCGATAAGAAGCTCTGTGGGTGTGAAGGTGAAGGCAGACTTTTGTTGCACATTTATGTGTATTTGGGTTTGCGTGTTTATGGATAAAGATGTTTTTGTGTTTGTAGATCTTCGATTCTGCCTCATAGAGAAATCTGTATTACATGGCCTTCCTTATTTCGTGGTGTTGTTCTATGAGTGGACATAAATGAATGCCTAAAAGGAGATTATATGTTTGTGCAGGAGTTCATTAGTTTGAAACTGAGATAGTCCTATGAGGTTGCAGACAGGGGAAAGGTTCCTCTGATTACTGTTAATGAGCCGCAGGGCTATTATAACATACAAACACACACATACACACACACTGAGTATGCAGCAAGTCTAAGCGCATTGCCAGGCCACCCCTGAACTTCCTTTGGGTCCACCCTCATTTCCTCATTCAGACCGTGAGTGATGAGAGCTGTAATGAGATCATGTATGTGTGTTGGGGAGACTCGCTTTTATCTGGTAATTAAGCATATGCTTCGCCATTCCTTTGATTTTCTTCTGAATTATGTTTTGTTTTTCTGCGTGAACTTTTGGAATACCTCGAGCAGGCACATTTTTCTTTTTGCCACTTTTTAATGTATAGGAACAGAAGAGAGAGAGAGAGGTTGGGGAGAGAGCTAGGCTATGACTCTGACAGGCAGGCTTTCTTTTAAAATAATACCATAAATAACAATTGAAACTTTAAGAATTTTGAAATGAACAAAATACAACGTTAGTTTTTCTCACTCTCATGGCATGACCATGGATCCACAGACTGTCCACCACAGCCTTGGATAGTCAAATGGACCCTTCCTGTCTAAGTGGGCATTTTCTGGTAAAGTAGATGGAATAAAAAGCTGACCACACGTGTTGTTGCTTGTCAAAAGTCTGGTCACAGTAATGAACGATGACAGCTGTTACCTCTCCTGCTTTCTTTTCCTTCTCTTTCGTTTCGGGGCTGCTCTTTAATTTTTTTGAGGGAAAGGGGCCAAGAATGAAGTGACATCTCCAACCTCCCTTGATCCAGCCACTTGCAAACACCGGGACAGCTTATCCCCATGTGCAGTCCTGAAATACAGATGATACATATATCTGAAAAGGTGTGTACTTTAAAATCAGTAGGTTAGTAAGTTAGAAGCCAAAAATGCATTTTTCAAAATACATCTTAATCACAACAACAATGCTTGAAACTATTGAGCAGCATCCCATACATTAAATACAAACTTTGATTTGATGCTATTTTCTTAGAAGAAGTACAGCCAGCCAAGCTATGCAGATAAAATGCAAAACCGTATTACAGGAATGTCTCTGCTGGATATCACAACAAGGACTTTTGTTGTTCATCTAATCTTCACTTCAGTCCTCAATGTAAGCTCAGTTCAAGAACGGATAAAGCCTGCACATCATAGGATTCTCAATACAGTTCCTACTAGCAGGAATGTCTTTGGATCTTATGCAGTGACCCACATATTTCCATGGCTTTCATTTAGGTCTCACCCCAAACTAAGCAGCTGGCCCATCAAGCTTCATTTCCCCTAACCCCAGGTCTGCAGACCGGCCAGAAGACCAAGCTTGTGGCAGGAGAGCCGGCCAGCGTTTCCGAATTGTAAGTTGTGGTCTCTGGGGTAGCAGGGCTCATTTGCTAGCTCAATGGAGTCTGTCTCCTGCCCCTGCGCCTCACCGCACACTTCTTGGATTGCAAAACATGTCTTTTCTTTGCACGGTATCCTGAATAAAGAGATGGAAAGTAAAAGAGAAATAAATAGGCACATCAAAAAGCGATCGATGGTTGAGTGAAGCGGTAGAGACCCGACACAGATATCTACAGTAGCTGTAGCTCTTTAGATGCATACTGTATGTAATTTTCAACTGTTCATCTAAAATCCTGTAGACATCCAAAGGAATAGTTCACCCCAAAACAATATCTATAATTTATTATATAATTTCTACAGCTAAATATAAATCAGGTGGATAATACATTGTATAAAAGAATTTGAAAAATGTTGCTTTGTAGATTGTTGGAACCAATAATGGTGACTTTCCACAAAGCAAATATAACCATAAAATGAATTAATACAAATACAGTGAATTGAGAAATATACTTTAAAGCTTAATTATTGATATGTGTTAATAACAATTTATATTTTAAATATAATTTCACCAATCAAAGCCTTTCCACAATTGTTTCAAAAGAAAATATAAGATTGTTTCAGTTTTTTCTACAGTTTTTCCATGTATAAGGAGAAAAACTATATTTTTACAAATTACAGTTTTTTTACAGTTTTGATGTATTTTTAATATACGGTCAAAAACTATTGCAAATTTACAAAAAAGAAAACAGGGAAAACTGATGTTTTACAGTTTATTTCTGGCTGCCCAGCTGTTTTTTTACAGGATTTCTTTACTGTGTTGCTGACTGGGTGTCTACTGTTAATAATATTTGTGTGTGCCCAGAGAACACATTCAGTCTAATTTTGTCACTCAGTTAATCCACTGTCCCAAAAAATCAATGCAGCTCTGTCTGTGCTGACCCGTCAACCCTTCACACCATCTGCTGCTCTGTGGTCATAATTCCCTCTGTTAGTGCCTTATGACTACTGTATGTTTGACTGCCTCCAGACAGCCCTTATAGACATACAAAAGGACCATGTTATTAGATGGGTACATTGATATATGTGTTACTGAATAATATGCAATTTCAAGAATACCACAGCAGTCCAACACACTTCAGAGAATGCCACAAATTCTTAAATTATTGTGTGGGTCAAAATTATGGATTATTCTTTTTGCGAAAAATCATTGGGATGTTAATTAAAGAGCATGTTACATGAAGATATTTTGTACATTTCTTACCTTAAATATATCAAAACTTTATTTTTGTGAGTGGATGCAGCAAAATTGAAAACAAAAATGGCCAGAAACATGCCTACACAGTTTTCTCACTGCTGCCCGCTCTTTGAGAATTACCCACTCATGTTTGGTATCTATGTAAAGCTTAGAATTTCTGCTTTCATAATAAAACAACCATAAACTGCTTCCCCCATTAAATATGAATGCACTTTGTAGAGTCAATTTCATGTAAAGTTTTGCCACTTTATGTTTTTAGAAGACGTAAAAAACACATCCATGATTAAAAACAAGCAAAGGCATGAACATTGTGAAACTTAACACAAAATAACGGCAGTACATTTACCCAGGGTGTCATTCTTCCCCTTATATTATTCCAAATCAGAATTTATTTCATCTGCAGAAATCAAATAAGATATTTTGAAAAATGATGATAATTCATAAGTAACTTTGGCATGGACATTTCTTAAAATGTCTTCTTTTGTGCTCCACAAAAGAAAAAGTCTTGTAGAGGTTTTAGACGACATGTGATTTTGGGTGGTTTATCCCTTCAAAATTACCCACACAATAACTAGGCATTCTACAATGACCAGGAATACTGAAAAATTATGGTATTCACAAGTAATTAGCATGGGAATTCATAAGCATGGACATTTCTTAAAATGTCTTGGTATTCATAAGTAACTTTGGCATTGACATTTCTTAAAATGTCTTCTTTTGTGCTCCACAGAAGAAAAAGTCTTGTAGAGGTTTTAGACGACATGTGATTTTGGGTGGCTTGTCCCTTCAAAACTACCCACACAATAACTAGGCATTCTACAATGACCAGGAATACTGAGAACTTTACAAACAGAATGGGAGTCTTAAAAGTTGGACAACTACCAACTTTAATGTCAGTATTTTAAATGGTGCATAACTGCGACTGTTTAATTTTTATGTTACTTTACAGGCACCCCTTCCCTGGTATTGGCTGATTTGCATGTGTTGGAGAGAGAAAGAGCAAAGAGGCTTGGAAGGGAGAAGAACTACCAAGAGAAGTGGAAGTGGCCTCGTCTCGATCCCACAGCTCTGCTTTGAAAAGCAAACTTCAAGCCGGGAGTGTTTACCTTGGCCAGGGCAGAAGCAGATCGATGATCTGCAAAGTGGATTTGTTATTGCCTTGTTTGCCTTGGCAGTCCTTGAGAGCAGCCCACTGATTGCCGCCCCAGATGTCTACAGTGTGAACACACACATACACAAGTTCATCTACGCTCACACACGTTTATATTCATAAATATATTTATATATAACAGTACACGTCTTGCCTCAACGGCATCATAATTACTCGTATCCAAGGCATCTTTTCAGGCCTGTGAAGTTCTGCCCGCTGTGGGACACAATGCAACCAGAGTTGCTGTTTAGTCTTAATAGTATATTTATATTTCCTCTCGTCTCCTTATCCTGTCGTTTGTCACAGAGCAGAGGCTCTCCATTTTTACCTCTGGAGATTTACCTTCCTGTGGGGTAGAGTTTCAACTGTAATGAAACACACCTGAACCAGCTAATCAAGGATGTTAGGATCGCTTAAAAACATAAGTGGGTGCTGGAACTGTCCTACAGAATGGTGAATCTGGATAAGTCTAAGCATGGGACAACTGCTGTAGGAAGCAGCTCCGGTAAAAAATTCATAAGGAATGTCACTCTTGTGATCTTCAGTCATGATCACATCCTCCATCACTGGCAGCGGTAAACCTGTCATTTCCATTCACATCGAATCGCCTTCAATCCAAGTTTTCTGTTAAACTGGATCAACTGTTATTTTAAACACAAACAAATAGAGTGGTGTCTGAAGAGATAATTTAGCTGTGTGTCTGTGTATGTATTGGTGTAATGTTTCTCAATGTCCACTCCAACTTGGCCAGACGTCCAAGGCGTTCATGCTTTGGCCATGTTGGCCCTGTCTCTCTCTCAGTCTGTGTGGCCAAATAAAAATAACCTCCGGACACTTTTATGGCAAGACACAGTTGTGTGGATTTATGCGGCTTGTTTTCGCGCAGTTTAAAGTGAGACTGTCCAGGGCCAAAGGCTTATGGCCTCTGTCAGCACATATTAAATGTTTATGCTGTTTGTCTCACACACTTGTCCTTTTATTTGAAACCAATTGACTCTTAGCCTCTATGCTAACATGCTCGATAGTGCCCTATTGCGACAGATGTTTAACGTATAGACTTCATATTTTAACAGTGGAAGCCTTGTCTTTTCTCCATTTTTCCTCAAATTAAAATGATATGTGAAATCCAGCAATGGTTGAATGACAAAAAAGTTTAAAACTCTTTACACTATGGTGAAATAGCAGCGACTGCCTAGTGGGACATATTGCGTCATCAGATTTGAAGGAAAGGAATGGGTTACAGTTAGGCTTGCCCTTGACAACAGCTATGACAATGATGTCTATGAGGAAGCCTGGAAATCTCTCAGATATCACCTAAAATATCATTATTTGTGTTCCCAAAACTCAGGGAGGGTCTTAATACATGTCGAACATCATGTGGGTGAGTAAATTTCTGACAATCACACCCATGACCTTGGTTTGGTCAGGGTCATGCTCCACCGCTATGAATGCTAAGGATGATGTTCCTCTCTAACTCTGATTCATCTCTGCTTGATGTGTATGCGCATCATAAATTGATTATTTGGGATCTCTGGTGAGTGTCTTTTCTCTTTGAATTAAGGCGAGAAATCAGGCTACCCAACCAAACAGAACGCACACTGACACCTAGGAGGCATATGACACCTCTTCTGTCATTGCGATTATGTGTCTAAGCAATGCACACACACATTTTTCCTGTTACACTTTGGACAAACAGAGCATTTAAACTATTGTCATGTCAGGCAGTAGACTGTTGAGCAGGCTTGACTGTGGGCTTTGTGGGGTCTGTGAGGAGACATGCTGATGTCCAGTATCAGTCAGCCATGAGGCCTGCGACCCCTATTACTCATATCATTTTCTCCAGCAGAGCACATGCCCCAACAGCCATCAACAGCATGACAGTTAATGTACTCTGACAGGGAGTATGTGTATATCTAGAGAATGGCTAGTGAAAGGATTCTCAGTAGCTCATTGGATAAGGAAAAGCATTGGGAATCCTCAGTGGTTGTCACAGGTCCGATCCCGTGGATTGCACATAGTGAGAAACAAATTAATAATTCAATGTAAATTGCTTTGGATAAAAGTGTCTGCCAAAAGCATATGTAAATGTAATGTTACGGACGGATTCAGTTGCCAGAAAACACAGATTCTAAAAAAAATATATTCACATTGAAGGCAATGCATCTGTCCGCTAATGAAAATGTAAATATACAGCTGCTGGAAAAACATTAAGAGATCACTTTTTTGCCTTTAATCAGCATTTCTGTATGTATTGTAACAATTCCAATCCAACGTCTGTTGAATTTCAATTGAAACAAACCCCAGGAATGACATGAATTCAACGAAGAGCAATGTGCAAGATGCATTAAAAAATCTGGCTTATTTCATCATGTATTTTAGAACTGATTCTAAAAACATACTGTTTTGTTTGTATATTAACATGTTCTTGTTTACTTTGTCGTTTTCAAGATCTGCATACATTGCATCTTTTTGTTATTTTGACCAATTTCAAATTAACGCAAATAAAAACGATATTTATTTAACATTGCAATGTTGTCACTAGTTCTTAGAATGAAACCTAAAATAATCATTGTACTTAAACCCGAACCAATAAATAGTACATTAGAAAAACTGAAAATTATTTTGGACTGGTCTCTTATTTTCTCATGGCTGTATATTTCTGCAGCTCATCGGATCAAGAAAGGTGCTTGCAATGTCAAGCTCACAGAGTCACTTCCCAGAAAACGTACATATTAATAAATGATTATACATCTGCTAAATGAAATTTAAATGTAGTTTTGGAAATCTGTTGAAGCTGAGAGAATAAAAATTTATATAGATTACTGATACAATCAGCAAATGGATCTTATGGTACGTTTACGTGACAGCAATGTGCTAAAACATGCAAATAATACATAGAGCATACACATATTGGTTGAGTTGTACATTTCACAAGTTTTCTGTGCTTTACATGCATGCTGAGTAAGAGTGCCTGACGCATGTGTCTGAGGTGTGAAACCCATCCCTTTCACCTCAGAGATTTCTCTCCATAAATATGCACATATTGAGCTGAGCTGATGATGCAAGCCATGTCAGGAGTTGGCTAGCTAGCTGCTTTGGGACTAAAATAAATGGTTTGTTACATTTTGTTGTGTTGATAGAATATTAACAACCAACGCAGGGCCAGTGAAACCAAGATAAACCAAAGTGCTCATTATTGGTGAAAGAATAGCGCAGCTGAGGTGTGAGAGTAATAGATGTAACACATATTGATGGCCAGAATGAAACGTGTGTCAATAACTTTTCTTCCAGCTCCGTTTACATTTTAAAATGAATGTGTTTAGACGTAGAAAAATGTATAAATACACAGTCCCACACACAAGCCACATTTTTGACACTCTCCTCATTTACCCTTCTGAAGTGTAAACATGAATGCTATTGTTTATAATGCTGTTTAATAAATCATCTTTAATTGTTAGTGGACTGAGTGTGATAAAGCCGTTCTCAATACATCTCTGTCAGCGAGCACCGATGACTGAAGTGCTTGTGTTTCCATCCGCTGAAGTGGCTGCAGAGCATGTTACCGGTTTAACATAAACATGCAGTTGCTCCATCAGCTTTCTGTATACACTACTTTCACCAAGAGCCATTACTGCCCGGGAGGATGGCGACAAGCGACAGCTTGTTGCAGCTCACTATTTGTTATTGATGTTAATGGGAAATATTTATACACCTGGCCACCGTATTCATTTATACAGTGGTAAGATTGGGAAGGAAAGTGTGATGCCCTGCGTTGTTGGGTTATTTGGAATTGGGAACGTTTTCTGTTGCGGTGACCCTAGCCAGACCTGACACAGTCTGTTCATTGCCCACCTGATACATACTGTATACAAAACTAGTAAGTGCTCGCTGAAAATCATCGTTTTACGCAACTTCAGGACGTCACAGTACTACCATGCCAGTTTCTGATAAAGAACTCATTTTAGAGATACTTAGAGTTTAGTTTGAGGCACTTTGTAGGAGGTAAATAAGAAAGCAACAAGCAGAATTGTGTGTTCTGTGATACCTTCAGGCAAAGAGGCGTAGCTATTAAAACCTAGAGTAGAAATACACACCCACACATAAATGTAAGTGCCCATGTATAACACATACACACACAGCTCAGACACTGCTTTTAGAATGACTTTGGCATGTGCGTAAGTGTATTTGAAAAAAAGTGAGAGAGCAGAAAGGCAGATGCATTGTGTGAATGGGAGCGTAAGTAAAAAGTCTTTGCACAGATGCCCGTTGATGGGATTACTCACACTCTCTCAGCCTAAGGACAGGACAGTGAATGAGGGAAAGAGATAGAGAGATTGGGATAGTAGAGTGATAGAGAGAGAGTGTGTGCGTAAATGATTTAACAACTTGCTCTCTGAAAGCAGTAAAGATCAGAGGTGATCACAAGGTGTTACGAGCTGTCCATCATTCTGCTTATCCAGAGGGTTCATATTCACATTTACACCTCACATCACACCAAACACTACAGACAGCAGCTGGTTGAAATGTTTGGAGTAATTTGAAGGGGGTGGGATATTTTAGAAAAACAACAAAATAAGGAAAATGACTGTGAGGTTTTTAGCGCAAACATTAAGTGGGCATATAGTCAGTCTAGTCAGCTACCTTCCGTTCCACTGTCATAATATTATTTAATATACAGTATCGCACAGAAGTGAGTACAACCCTCACATTTTAGTAAATATTTTATTATATCTTTTGAAATGACACTTTGCTACAATGTAAATGTACAATGTAGTGAGTGTACAGCTTGTATAACAGTGTAAATGTGCTGTCCGCTCAAAATAACTGAACACACAGCTATTCATGTCTAAACCGCTGGCAACAAAAGTGAGTACACCCCTAAGTGAAAATGTCCAAATTGGGCCCAAAGTGTCATTTTTTTGTGTGCCACCATTATTTTCCAGTACTGCCTTAAACCCCTTGGGGATGGAGTTCACCAGAGCTTCCCAGGTTGCCACTGGAATCCTCTTCCACTCCTCCATGCCGACATCACAGAGCTGGTGGATGATACACAATCTGTGATATTACATCCACTCAGTAGTTTGAATTGTTTGCTTTTAATTACATAAAACTGGCTATTTGTATTCAATAAATTAAATTAACATTTGTAATAATCAGCTTCTCACTTTATTTACCATCCTAGATATACAATGCAGCCTACAAAAGATATATGTTGTTCCATAATAAAATCTGGTCAAGTGAACAACTGGGAGCACGAATGAAGGTTTCAAATGCCGCCTATGTATTTTTACTTTATATTTTTATTCTCTGGTCTTCTCTGTGGTCTCATCATAGTCTAGATTATACATTATACCAACCACCACATGCATAAGCATGCAGTCTCTCTAATGGAGCTTCACTGTCCCCATAATACAGACATCCAGCTTTACAATTTATGCCTGTTATTCTAAGTTGATAAATGTTATTTCAAAATAGCAGAGCACTCCCTTTCCTTGTGTGATTTATATGGTAGAACGAGAAGGAGGTGATGACTTTACACTGTTTCAAATTAACGTTATTTCTCTTTTCTACTCTTGGGTGTCTCAAACCATAAAGGATGCCCTTCGAAGCCAAATGGAACTGACAATACAACTTTATCATAAGGAAATAATAATCTCTGATTTAAAAAAAAGTGATAGAATGAAGCAGGAGTTCTTAAGCAGCAGTTAAAGTACAAGACAGTTTGATAATCTATGTGTCCATAAAATACATTTTCCTTCTGTTTGGAAGTCTAGCAAGGGTGGAAAAAGATTGGGCTTCACTTATGCGAGATACCAAGTTGTGAGCAGCAGTACAACTCTTTTTTATAATAATAGTTCCAGTTTGTTGTTTGCCACTTGTATTTATAGATACAGACAATACAGAAAAAGATGAGAAGAGAAGGAGAACAGGATCAGGAAATGTTATACTGTACTGTATGCCAGATTTTTAGTTGCCACATTAACACCATTGCATATTCTCTCTCTCTCTCTCTCTCTCTCTCTCTCTCTCTCTCTCTCTAAATTATTATTTATATAATGTTAATAACTCATTCTCTGACAATTTTTAAGAGAGCAGGAGGGAGGCAAGGATCTCATATTTGTCATCTTTATTTCTTTTGCAACTGGAACATCCAAAAAAATTTGGATATGTGCCTTGATAACATTTACATTTAGTCATTTAGCAGACGCTTTTATCCAAAGCTACTTACAAAGAGATCAGCGAGCAAAAAGCGATATGTCATACAGGAGCAATGATACAATAGGTGCTAAAACAAAGTTACTAGTTTCAACAAAAGCTAAGACCAATACCTGTTGAGAGAAAGATAGAAAGATAGTTTGAAATCTTATTTTTTTCATTTGTCTCTCAAGTATTCACAGAAGAGATTGGTTTTAAGTAATTTTTTGAAGGTTGTGAGAGATGTGGTTGACCGGACCGAGTTCGGAAGACTGTTCCACCATGAAGGAACCGGTTTGCAAACATTGCTGCCCCACTTCAGATCAGCAGCATGTTTAGACATCTTTAAAGTTTCCTGCTATCTGCTGTTCTGCAGTCATACTTGAGTGTTTACCAGGTGATAGCAGTTTCTTCTCAACCACAGACCCTCCATGTTGCAGTTCATCTTTGCTCCTCCCCTGTCCTCTTTTGTCAGTGTGTATGGAGTGTTTGCAAAGACTGCTGGTTCAAGGCTTTCCCCCATGTGATACCAGCTGTCTGAGGCTTTAGTGTGTGGCTGAGGGAGTCCAGGCCCCAGACACAGGTTTAGATAGCCACTGGCCCCACATCAAAGTTTCTCCAGATAACCCAGCAGTGTTTCATGTGTGAGGTATCTTTCCACAGAGCAAAGCGGTCACCCCTCCCCATCTTCCTGCTTTTCTCAATCCTTTACTATCTCTGCCGGCTGTCTGTGGGTCTGTCATCCACCAAACCAAACCAGACCACTTCCTCTTCTCCTCCCCTTTGTTTCACTCTTTCTCTTTCATTCACTTTTGTGAGATAGTCGTGTGCACTGCATCCACACGTTCATTACCAAATTTAATGTTTAGTGCCTTTACTTGGTCTAAATGTGACAGTGTGTTAGGTGAAGAGATTTGTTGTACATACTGTATAAACATATTTATACAATTTAATTTCTTTCAAGTTCAGGTGATATTTGGATCTTATCCGAGCTATCCTGATAAAGCAGCAGCTAAGCAAAGCAGCTAAGCAAAACCTCACATGCGTCATTCGATTTCAGATTTCAAAAGCATAACAGACAGCGAGGCACATAATGAAGGTTTCTAGAATCTAGATAGCACTCCTTTCCTTTCAAAGGAGTGCTGTGTTGTCTTCCTTTTCCACATGTGAACAATGGGGCCTTTTGATTTGCCCCACTGTAAATTTTGTGGGCAGCAGTAGTGGGAGTGGGGAGGTCACAAGGCTTTAATATGCTTAGCATTGACTTTCTCTCTCTCTTTCTGTGGAGCGCATCTATTAGGGCCCTGATTTGATTTTGGTCTATTCATTTGCAGTCCCAGCAGTAGCCTGCGGTGGTCCGCTCTCAGCCTCTCTAATTGGTTGTGTCTCTGCCTAGCTGTCATTAGATTAAGTCGTACTCCTGGACACTTGTAGTCTGCGCTTTTCCTTCCATTTATTCAGGCCTAATGTAACACAAAATTCATTACTGATCACATTAAGAGTGCAATCGCAGATGTGGGGGCGAGTACCGACGAACATCGGGGTAACCTGATGGAGGGAGCGAATGAGTAGATTAGAGGTTTACCTAAAATTGTGACCCGTCGACTGGACGAGGGAGGCGCTGCATAAGGCGAGAACAGGAGAATGGTGAAATATTTTATTTTAAAATCAATGGGAGAAAGAATGAGAGTGTAGCTGATGCAGGGTATTGGGGAAGTATATCCCCTCCTCCCATTTAAAATGATTTTGATCCCTCCCACACCCTTCCTGAAGGGTCCAAGAGCGTATTTGTTTTATTTTTCCACAATGTAAGATAAAGAGATAGGTGCATGACTGTGCTTTTCATCACAGCTGTTTCCATGAAGACATTCTTCATTTAACAGTACTTTGAGAAATGTAGCTGTAACCAAAGATTATATATATATATATTAACCAATGAATTACAATGAATGAGGAGGAGTGCAATGCTCAAAATGGCCTCTCTATTGAAGAAAGTCCCGCATTCCAGTATGGATTTCTCTGGGGCGCAGCTCTTGTGAGGCGTTTGCCAGCCAGTGCTCATGCACAGTAGCTGAAGCGACATTGAAAATGTGATTTGTAGAGCTATTAGGATTAGCAAACCAAAGTTATGGAACAGTCCATATCAGATTTATTGATTGATCAAAAATATGCAAATTAATTGTGATTTTTGCCTGTGATTTTAGAAATATCTACCTTCCTCCATTCGAAGAGATAAGACTGTTAACTTGCTATGACGTAAGTAGCTGCCCGGAGGCGTTGCAAACATGGCCGCCGAGCAGTACGATGTCCATAAACAGATTTTGCGCATCTCATGTAACTCATATGGAGAAAGGACTGCCTGTCATCAAGTTGTTGCTATTCCCGTCATGACATCACATGATGACACCTGGATCACGACATTAATAAAAATACAAAAAAACAAAAAACCCAAACTCTGAATAACTTCAATGTTTATATTTCACCATGCAGTCTTGTTGAAAGGTCTTGTATTGTGTCCAAGCCAAACAGACAAATAGCACCAGACAGGAGCTCGTGGAGATTAAGGCATGAAAGCAGTAGACCAAGTGTTTTTGTTGTATTACAGCGGAAAAGGAAAGTAAAAAAGTTGATTCATATACATTCAAAAGAAGTCACTTACTGCGGTTAGGTTTCATGATTTAAACCATTAAAGTGGTCCCTCTTTCCTCTTTTCCACTAAGTGGAACGCAAAGTGTTATCACTGATTTTTGAAAGTGAATTGTGCAATTTCTTTGAAGAAACATGACTTATTATAAATCTGAGCATAAGTCACAACTCTTAAGCCTCACTCCGATCAATAATAATAGCCATATAGCTATTATTCTGAAAATATTACGCTTCCCATTTGGGGGAAGATTAAATTCTTGATATGATAGAACGTGCAGGCTTAACTTAAATCAATGCAAAATGATTTTAACAGTGGCCAGGTACATTTATCACCTCCATCTTGTTATATTACAAGGCCACAGATAGCTGTCCTGTTCAATATCAATATCATGTGTGCAACTAATATAAACTTCTCCACAACACTCTTCCGCTTTTGTGAATGTTTCTGTTTTCTCCCGAGGCAGAGAAAATAGTGGCAGATGGTTAAATGCTTACTGTCTGTTGGAGGGAAGTGGAGAGGGGGGGTGGAAGTCTGGATTCAGAAGAGAGCTGCCAATATGAGGTCATTTCTGTTTGGGAAGAACAGGGGCCTCTAAAGTAACGCGAGATACTTTTTGACATTTTTGTTTGGAGATGCCTTGAAGACCATTACAAACGTGTGTATTATAACCTTTAGTGTTAAATAAGTGTAGGATTTTCACAAAAACAACAATTGCTGGATAGAATTTCATTACATTATGCTCTCTACGTCATTCCAGAATATGCAGACGCATACTGATAAGCTTGTTGCAATATGGAGAAACGTGCAGAGGTAAGGAGAATTTGGAGGAGCGAAGAGAAAGTGGAAGAATAAGAGAATCGTATCCCAGTCGCCACAAACTGACAAAGTTACTCATGGGCTACTGTCAGACTTTAATGCTTATCTTATAATATCACTAGAGCTGTGTGATTGTCAGGCTTTAGGAGCATCAGTCGGATATTGAAAATTGAAAACTGGGTCAACTTTGAAACATTTCACATTTAATATACTCACTTAAACCCACACAAAAAAGACACATTGTTGCTATGTAAAAAAGTCCCTTGCCCCCCCTTCTTCCTCACCCTTCATTTCACATCAAAGATAGTTTTTCTATCTGGCCAATTGCAATGAAACTAATGTTAAACAAAATGCGGAGGCATTAATTATTAAAATTTCGTGATTACATTTATTACATTATTAAGTAATTTTAATTCATTTATACAATTTAACATTGATTCATACGTAGCTACATTAATGTGAAATGTTATTATTCTATCATTTGAAAGTTATGAATAAAACTAAAAAGTAATGAACGTTTTACAGGTCATTTTATATTTTTTATATTTATATTTATATAAACATTATATATTTTTTAATTACACATGAAGTGTCTAACTTACTCAATGATTTGAATCATTTCAAAATCTGAAGGATTCTCATGGCATCATTTTTGAGGATACAAGAACCGTTTACTTTGCCTGATTGTAAAAATTCAGATGTTTTATTTAGTGAAGACAATTACGACTTGGTTTTGAAATATAATTGCATCTTAGAAAATGTCAAATGAGGTTGGCAATGCACGCAATGAAACCCTCCTTTGTTTTGTGCAACGTCTAATAACGATGAAGTAAGCTTTTTGCAGCACAGGCTGTTTGCATTGGAAACATATCTGTTCACATTGCCCTGGCGCAAGTTTGGGTTGATTATAGCATTGAATGCATGCTGCATTGCCGTGTCCCGACATAGATATGCATCTCTGCTGCGGCCATGCCATGGCTGAGTGCCTGGCCCCGCGCTCAGGACTTTCTGCGCTCCCTCGCTTAATCAAATCCTGATTCGGTTCGCCTCTGCGCTTGAGCACCATGTCACACTAACATAATGTTATCTGGACTCCAGCCTTTTTCTGACTGCCATATCCAACCAGCCATCTGGAACGGGCGTACTGGGCTTGTTGTTTTTTAACAGTCACATTCATGCAGCCTCTGTTTTCTGGGTCCAATATAACCAGACTACTGTATGACCAGTACATCATGAGTGTTTGTATTGTACTGTATTTTTGTGTGTTATGATCACAATTGGAATTAATTTTTGTCTAATATATCTACACATTGTATAAAATAATACGACTGGTGTTAACAGAATAAATATTAAGTTAAATAGCATTTATTGTTTTAAATAAATAAAAAAAATTGTTTATATTGCATTACAAAATGATATAAGATTTATGGTCAAATAATAGGAATATACAAGTAACATAATTTTAGATATTTTTACTGGAAAAGTAAAAAGTGCTGGAAGACTGCGTGTGCGTGTGTGTGTGTGTGTGTGTGTGTGTGCATGCGTGCGCATGCCTGTGTAAGAACAGTTCAGTTGCCTGTTTTCTATATGTACTGTAATTCAATGAGGCAATACAATGTGTGCGAGTTTGTAAGTGCGTGGTTCTGTGTAAATATATTTCCTTCCATCTGCCCGTACTCCGATCCATCTTGGGGCCATTGAGAGACCAGCCCACAATACTTGGATAAATCATGTTCAATTTAACAGCGCTTGATGCAACCTCCCTAACCCCCCACACACACCTCCCCGGCAGAATATCATTACATTCCACGCATGTGAACTTTGACAGCCAGAAATGTAACATATCTGATCTGATCTCAGTTCAGTGGTACTGAGCTCATGGGCTGATTTGGAAACAAGATATTTAGCCAGGGTCTCTGGCTTAACTCAAAGCTAAGCAGCGCTGGTCTCCCCTGCCCCAGGCTTCAGCCACGCTGTAGCAGGGTTTTCATTAAGGCGTAATTGAAAGCGGCTCTAGTTGTGCACTCTGGACTTCCTCCACTTCCACCTGCAATGTCTGGAAGTGTATTTAATGATAACAATGCTCCATGCCACCAGCCTCATTAATGATTCCCCTCTTCCCAACAAGTACTATGAGCTGTATCTGTTTTCGGTTTATGATTGGTGCCTGATGGGAAAGCCATGCCCACATGATCAAGGAAATAGTTCTCAAATGTGGCCAATCATTGTAGACAAGGAGGGGTAAAAGTATAAAGATATCATGTGAAGATCTCAAACATTATTCAAAACAGCTCAGCACCGAGACCCCCTCTGCTGGTTTCTTCTATTAGATTGGATTCTGTTTGGTGCTTGTCAAAGCAGCAGTTAAAACAAAGGGGTTAAATATTAAGTAAAGGTTCAATGTGTCTTTTTTAGGTTAATAAACCATAAGTGTGTATGGTGTGGTATTTAACAATGTATAATGGCCAATTTAGTGATACTTACGCTCAAAATATCCTGGGTTATTTTCAATCCACCGTTGGGTCAAAACGGAACAAATCTAACACTTAGTTTATAAATTAAGCTATTGCCGACTTGTTTCAACGTTAAATGCTGGTCTCTATTATCACATTGTTGGATCAAACCCTTCTGTTGAGTTTGTCCGTTTTTGACCCAACACTACCTTGATAAAAACCTGCCCTTTTTTAAAGTGTGGTGGCGCAGACCTTACACACATCTAACTATATAATGTATTAGAAAGATCAATGTTAAAGTTATGGGATTGCACCAGATTTATTTGCACTAGCCACATGGACAAATACGAATGTGACAGATGGAAATCTTCTACTCTGTGTAATGAGCCTGTAATATAACCCCATCCAACAAGTCACTGATCAGGCTGTGGGGCACTGGAGGTGAGGATGTCTCATAGATTTGCCCTGTCTAATGGCGCCTGATTGGAAAATATGGGAATGAAGCGCTTGTGCTCGATTCTTCTTCCTGTGGCGTGATCCACAAAGGGCTATTTTGACATGCAAGCACTAACCAGACACAGCTGGGGCACCATAGTGGGATTATACTTTAAACAACATGACAAATCAGAAAAAGGAGGAGGGGCAGAGGAAACAGAGGGGCATGTGGAAGTGAGTTGTTGCTGAGGATGACCCAACTTGAGCTGGGGCAAGTCGAGAGTCGAGCCTTAGTCCCTCTCACTCACATTTGACACTGACGTCCAACTCACTGATTAAGAGCCTCCTGTGTTCCCTTTGATCTCAGGCTCAATTTCTGAACCTTATGTCGCCCTACGTGTATCTTTGTCACTGTGGTGCTTTTGGTTATTGCAATGTGTTCTGAATTAGAGGGGGCTTTGTTAATGGCGCACATCTGATCTAAGACCAGATTTACCTGTTAAGGTGCGATTCAAGTGAAAAGTGAAAGTTACCTATTTGTCAGATATGGTGACCGATACCCAAAATGTGAGTATTGGGTAGCTATCACTGCAGCGCCTGGGGAGCAAGTATGGGTAAGGTGCCTTGCTCAAGGGCACCCGAGTCTACCCACGGCCCTTAGAATCAAACCAGCAACCTTCTAATCACGAGTCCCGCTCTCCAACCATTAGGCCACGACTGCCCCCTACGAGTAAATTGTAGAACTAAAGTGGATGATGCTTAAATAGAAGTACAGACACCTTAATGGTTATATATGTTGGGCTGTCGCGAGGACTCAGCTTCACAAACAGCAAAGTCATTTGGATATCATGTGAAAGTTGCCGGATTTATATCTGCCTGTACATGGCCGAAAGTGAGACCAGAAAATGTAAGAGGATTATAGCCATTCACCAGAAAGCTCTGAAGCCAGAAGTAGTGTAGCAGTGTTCACAATGTGTTTTGTTTTTACACAGGCACATTAAAAGGAACAGTTCAAGGATAAAATTGCATTGCACGTTTGCGTTGCCAAACTGTTGTTTGCTTGTTTGGACTCTCAACAGCTCTGTTTGTAAGCAATTATCGTACAGTTTACCGAATTCGCAAAGCACAAAAAGTAAGTTGTGGTTGAAATTTTAATGCTTCGTCAGTTTAAGCTTTAACGCAGCAGACCGATGGGAATTCGGGGAAGTGAGAAAATCGCTTTAATCCAATGTCTGAAAAGTCTCACAATGCGGGTGCACTAGGCCACACAAGAAAGGCTTTTAGGTCTTTAGAGGAGTTCATCAGCTTAAGTCTTTTAGAGTAATGAACCACACTCACATTCCAGGGAGAGCTGGGGCTCAGAGTGGTACCGGTCCTGATCTTTGGAGGAGAAAGTGATATCATTGCAGATTACGACTTTACAACAAACACCACATGCAAATATGAGTGTCAGTTTGCTTAGTTGCGATAATGCATGTATGCATTACAGGGATGAGGAATCCCGGAATCCAGGAATCCTTGATCTTTTGCCAAATCTGTGGTCATTGTACTATGACGCATCCTGTAAATTTTCAAACTACTTCGATTTTCCGAACTTTCCTAAACCCTCCAAAACGCTTTGTGTCAGATTTTGTCTCAGTATGAGGTCACAGTCAGTGAAAAACGCTTATACTTTTAGTATAGTCTGTTTTGCCCCTCCCACCAATTTGTCTGTTAGCATATGTGGGACGTGAGAAAATACGAGACAAAATTACCAAATTTGACTTAAGGAATAAAACTTTAGAGATGCTTCAGTGTTCTTTGTTGTTAACTTTATTTTAAAGTTGTTTTCAGATCGGATTAGTAGGGTCTGATTCACATTTCACGTCTGAAACCGTGCGAGTCGCTCCGCTTTCACTCTTCAAATGACCCGCGCTGCGTGCTAAAAACTTAGACCCCTTTAAACGTTTGCGTTTACAGTACCCACCAGCCTCATTAATGAATATTCTCTCAGTTTCCAGTAAAATTACACAACAGCCTCTTTCTAAGAGAGGGTCAGGACAGTAAATATGTTTTCTAAATGGTGATGTTGTTGTGTAAAAATCCTGTTAACATGATTAGTGAACATCTGAATCAATTCATGACACATTTAAACTATATTGTTTTCTAAATTTGTTAAAAACACTAAACCCCATACTCTAAACCCATTTGTTGAATGAATCCCAAACCATTTCCATTTTTTGCAAAACTCATAACACATTCTCATGGATGGAGACAATCTGAAAGTGAAAGTAATGTGTAAGAGATGATGGACAAAGGGTTTTGGGTTCCTCGCCAACGTTTGCATTCTGTTTTGCACTGTTTGTCTGGTCGGGGGGACTGCTAGAATTTAAATGTTTTATTTAATTAACACTACATATAGGAATTTATAGGCTGTCTGAGATTTGACCTGTGTATCCCTCTCCTTATCTTGGGTGTGTGGTTCTAGGTAATGGCCCCTGTGCGTGTGTGTGTCTGTCTGTCTTGTGTGTGGGTGTGTCTGAATCTGTGTGTCTGTGTCTGTCTTCTGTGTTTTCACCTTTTTTGTTTTGACTTCCATAATCTTATATGTTTTGCTTATAGTCAATAAGTTTTCTTGTACAGCGGCTTTGTAGCAATGAAAATTGCAGGTGTTTGCAGTTTGCGTACTGTAGGTTTAGAGCATGCGATTGTTAAGAATACAGATATTCAAAGTTGCATTATCTACTGTATATAGCTGCAGGGAAAGTTAAGAACATTTCAAAACCATTTTTTCTGACTTTAAAATATACTATTTATATGTAGGTATTTAGATAAAATTATTATTATTAACAATATTTCTCCCAAATTTCAAATAAAGATATTGTTTCTATTTGCATTTCATTGGGGAAAATGAAAACTGGAGAACAGGTCAAAATGACAGAAAAGATGAACTGGGTTTTTTTTCTGACCTCAAATACTGCAAAGAAAGTTAATATTCACGTTTAAGCAATACAACAGTAATATTTGTACACAGGAAAAGATTCAACATTATTGTTATATGTAACATTTATTGTGAAATGATGTGATCCTTTTTAGCACAGTTACTTTATGTTTCCTGAGATTTTGTTGAAATTCAACAGACTCTGAACTGAAATGGCCTCAATACATATAGAAATGCTGCCTAAATTAAATTTCTCGACGGTCTCTTTATTTTTACTGTGGCTGTAAATTCAGTAGTATAAGTAACAGTAAACCATAAATGCATTTTTATGTACAAGAAACAGCTTAAGGCATCATCAGCGTGTTCTTCACTGCTTTGTAAAATGTATAAAGTATCCCACTCTAAAGTGTATGATCTGAGCATTTGTTTTTGAGCATTGTTGTTTAAGCATTGTTTGATATTGGGCACAGATAAAAAACATTTTGATTGTTAAATTTTTCTTATTTTCAAAGAATTTCATTAAAAAACTTACATTTGAGAATGGGCAAAGGTATTAAGAAATGTGTTTTGGTAATTGTGAACAAAACATAATATATCAAAGGAGTAGATTTATTACAGTGCAGAATTTGTTTATTTTTTGCAAGGCCAATTCAATGTAGCAAGGTTAGTATAGTAACTTAAATATAAATAAAAATTTGGGGTCATTTTTAACTTGTTTTAAACATTATCAGATCTGATACTGTGAACTGTGTGATCTCTTTTTTTCATTGTCTCTGGTCAATCATAGAGGCCACATCATTATGTCACTTTTAACCTGCATTCACTTTACTACATGTTAACTGCGCATCATACCAGGCCAACCCTTTCTGTGCAATCTGAGCTGGCTAAATGTGAGAAATAAAGTTAATCTTAGAGCTCACTAAGTGTTTGAATGGGATTTCTACTTTACAGTTTTGACCTTGCAGTGACTCCATCAGAGCCCAGGGTGACCTAACATAATGTTGAATGTGTCCCAGGTGTGGACTGTGACCGGAGAGGTGAAAGGAGCCGAGATTGATGGTCCCCTTCTTGCCTGCTCGGCTCGCTCCTCTGATGTTGCTGAAGATGGAGCTGGTCATTCAGGGGTTGAGGGAATGGCTGAATGTAGTGGGTAAGAAAAAATGCAGAACACCTCTCGCATTCTTCATTCTTCTTATCTGCGTCTCTCTTTGATTCTCTTTCTCTGTTTTCCTCATGGTGTCTTTAAGGAATCACTGTACGGTTTATTAACGGCAGTCCGGAAGGAGAACAGTTACAGTATATGCTGGTGTTGAACTGTAAAACAAAACAAATAGACTTACTCGCCAGGCTGAGAAGAGACGAGGTGCAAGTAATGTCCCATAACCTGTCCTCCCCACCCCTCAACTCAACTCATCGTATGGCTGTAATTACGAGTTATTACTCCCGGTATCCAAGGAACCATTCCTCTTGTGTGGGACCTCTCACTTAGCCAAGACGTGTACTGTCATATGCCTGCAGTCTATGCACAGAGAGGCAGCGGGTATGTGTGTACATTAAGCTCAACAAAAAGCAACATGAGCGGATAGTTCCTAATGTGTAACACTGGTTGGAAAAATATGGCCATGTATACAATCAGCATCCAACCAGGTCTCCCTTTAAACCCTCCCTCACAAGCTAACTTGGGCTAAGATACCTGTGTTTGTATTAACTAGCCAGTTTTTCAAATATTTGTTAAAAAAACTATTAGATCTACAACATTCCACTGAGAGGTGTAATCCTGATGTGGGGAGACATGACCTGTGAAGTTAATACATTCACTGCACAATCCAACCCAGAAGAGAACTGACTCTCCCCCACACTCCCACCAGCCTTTGATCAGTGGTGAATCTCATCCTAGAGGCTGGCTGCAAGAATGACCTTTATGAGGTATCCCAAACATTTTTTCCTCTTGCCAAGACTAACATAAATTACTGGAATTTTTATATGCATTTAAAGGAAAGAATCATCGTTTAATAAAATGAATGCATTTGTTTAAAAAGAAAACATAGATGCCTCAGACCAAAACTATCACAGTGTATGGCTCTATATGATCAAAAGCTCTGATGTGCCATGTCTGAACTGTTGACATGACTTAAAGATGGATGATATTTCCCTACAAAGATGGGTGATATTTCCCAAATAAAACCGGGAGTTCATTGTCTTTAAATATAAGACATTTGTTTGAGAAGATAATATGGATATTTGTTACGCAGTAAACAATGATTCAAAAGCAAACACACACACATCAGTGTACATGAATTGCATGTACATTCGTATTTAATCCGTAGATCAACAGGTGTGAATGCTTGTGATCTTTTAATACTTTATCTAGGCGAGATATAGTTGTTTAAACATTGAACCCTAAGGATTTTATTATAAATAATAATAATAACAATGGCGAAAAATATAAATAATGTAGGTTTTTTTTAAATAGCTCGTTAGCTTCTATATTTGAAGCGTGAATAATATCCCATACAAGTATAATGAATAAACACATTTTAGAATAGTTGTAGAATTGATTTTGTTTCTCGTGCATGAATTCCGTTTAAATATTTTAGAACAAAAAGTGGCAATTTATTGAGGAATAAACAGGAGCATGCTTCAACAAGACTAGATTTTATAAGACTACACATTTCATCATGCCAATAGACGACTTTTTGTGTGTAAAATATTTTGAGCGACTCTGTATATCACTTACTGATATGCAATGTCAACTAAACCAAAGACATGTAATGATAAATTGATGAAACACCCATTAAGCCGCGGTGCTTATAAATACTTTCGTGCATTAGCCAGAATTAAAAACGAGTTTTGTATTTTTTAGCAATCTGTGAAACTTAGTTGGATGTCTTCAAAAAATAATATTATGCAGTTATGTGCTATTACACTGACAGAAAACCTGTTACGAAATAAAAAAATAGCACTGGTAGAATATATGGTAAATCTAAATATTAACAACAAACTTTGTTGCGATGTTCATTATTTGTTACATTTAACACCATGCGTGAGGCTTGCTTGTATACAGAGATCAAACCAACACACATTATTCACAGTCCTTTGCGTGTATTTCATATATATTTTCACATCTTTATGACATATGTTGATCCAACACAACAATCTCCACCTGCAAATACATTTAAAGTACATGAATGTATATTTAAAATAATTGTAAAAAATCATATTACATATGTGTTTGAACATGCATGCAGGCTACATTGCGATCTCGAGAGCCCAAACGTTTAAAAGTTCATAAGGAAATTTAGCAGCATTATCTACTGTTGCGCACCAAATAGTGCACACCTTGCTCAGCCATGCTGATACAAATATTTTATTAGAATGTCTATTCTTTCGTTTTGGATGTCACATCAACACAGAACTGTTTTTAATTCATGAACAAATTCCGTCCAGTTTGGCTTTTAAAACATCTTGTAAAATGTTAGACTAAAATATACACCTGAAGCTCTTGGGCTGTTCTTGGTCTGGAGAAATATGAAAAACATTGATACATCTTAGACGGTCTGGCTCCAAGAACCTGATCCACAGGATAAATACAACATTTTTTGGGTGACATGTTGATTACTTACTACTTAGCCTTGCACGACATTTTTGTTTTGCACAAATTTATCAGAACATTTATTTACAATAGATCCTAATAATGGCCTGTATTTTGATTGTTCGCATTTTGCCCATTTCAAGCTACACTAAAAGCCCCAAATAGTGTCTTAAAGGTTTGGGAGAACAGAACTAGAACGTTAGAATGAAATACGCCCTTTAAAAAGCACCTGCAAAAAAAACAGCATAGAGAAATTTTGTGGTAGATAAGATTTTAGCGTACGTTTTGACATAAATAACTCGCAGTTCCTTATGGATTTTAGTGAATTACCTTGATGAATGTATACATGGTAAAACCATTAGCTTACGTCATGTGCGGCTAATCTGCAAGCCTCTCTTATACCTTTCTGTTTTAGACTATGGTTACTAGTAATTTAATGTGACAACACTTTCGATTTTGTGTCTGATTTACTCCAATCCTCAAACCCGAGCATACAATAATGCTTTGGTAATTCATGGAAGAAATGTATTTATTTATTTATTTAAGTATGTAGGCCTATGTAAACACACACAAACAAAATAAATACATGAATCACAATTGTTAAAAAAGAGATTACAATAAAACAACAATTCGAAAGTCCCCCATGTACAAGTAGACACACAATACACAATCAATATGAATAATAAATCAGCTTCGGTTCAATATACAATTAAGATTTTATTTCATATGTAGGAAATCACATAAACCCTGTTCTTAAATCTTAGAGATTTGCATACATTTACATAACAATTCAAATTTCACTTGCGTTGCTTTATTCTAACTTTGTTGACCACACAATAAAAGTAAGCCAGAGCTCTTACCAAAGAGGAACATGCGGGTTGTTAATATCGATACAGGATTATCCAACACATTCATTTGACGTCCTCCTGTTGTAAGATCTGTCTTCATACACCCGTGACCGAAGATCTGTAGAGATTCACCCATAACTGTCGGGAAGCATGAATTACAACAGACCTCGAGCTGCTCGCAATGTCATAACTTCAAGCCCGGAGACCGACTTCATTTCTGACGGTATTAAGTCAGCGGTAACCTGCCTCCCTCCCACTACAGCCCTGTTTTGTGCTCTTGGGTAGGAAGTCATTTCTGAGGACTAAAGTATATGTCGACGTAAAAAGAGTTTAATGATAAGAAATGAAAGGCAACTCTTAGTGACACCGAGCGGGTTTGGACCCCTATGCATGTAAGATCCATGTAATCATTCGGTGATTTAACCATGCAAGGCTTGACTTGAATTGAATAGACATCTATTAAAAAACACAAGGCATTTGATCATTGTAGGCTACTATCACTGGATTTATTTTGCGGGAATAAACCGGCACAAGTTAAATGATTTCTGTGCAATTTTCTCGCTTTTGAGAACATGGATGGGAGCATGCTGTTTGATAATTTGAGACAAAATATGAATTGACAGGAGTAGGTTCTTATTGTGGGACTCCAGCCGACTGGCGCCAAGCGCTCTTTAAGAAACGGAGTCCCTCTTAATCAAGGATCTGTTGACGAGCCTCTTAAAGGTACACGACTGCTTATAGCGCTTTAGCTCGTTGCTCTGCTGTACCCCGTCGGCCGATATAAGACAACCTACTCCTAAACAGTTCCGTGAACTATCGAAAAACACTTGCAATGCGTGCCTACATAAAACACACTTTATTATGACTTTTTTAAATCTGTGGTTCATGTCAGGTTATAATCGAAAAGCCGCGCATAAGCAATCCTTAAACTGAACGTCCGATTCTCCCGTCGAAAATAAATCGTCCGTGCTAGTCTGTCTTCTGTTTAGTTTAAAATGTATTCTGGTATTACTGGTTTGTAAAAAAATGCATCTTGATTTTCATTCAAATGCTTGAATCGAACGGTTTTAAATGACTAAATAAAAGGTATCGAATTATACTTAGATCGGATTTTTTTCATTTATTGTGCATTATAAGTGCTGTCGGTATTTGTATAGTTCCTATTTTAGCTCGGGCTACTGAAACGTTGAAAACATGTTAAAATAGCGTTCATTTATTATGTATCGCGGTTCGGTGTAGTTACAAAACTTAAAAATGAACTGTCCGTGTTATAGAATGGACGCGTAGAGGAAGCACACGTTTTAAAACTGACGAAACAAAAACACAAGCTGGGGAGAAGCTCACCCGGCTGCACGCATCCAGATGACCATTCTGTTAGGTTATGCGTTTGGGGGTGGGATCTTCGGTGCTCTACTCTGTCATTGGTTAATATTTTATTCTGTTGACATGTTTTCTTACTGCAAATGCTTCCGACACCTTCTGGCCAACCCCCCTTTGACGATCTTGGCTGGAGCTGTCAGAACCACGCCTATGGAGCTCCACAATTGGTCCAGAATGCGTAAAATCTGCAATCAAGACTGCTTGGTTCATTAGTGCGAGAATCCAGTAAGAAGGGGCATGTTAGACAGACAGAGTTACACAGTGGCCAGGGAAGGACCTTCCAATTCCGCTCACGACCTCATCCTCATCAGTTTTAGTTCCTACAGTGACTTGGACACATGGAAAAGTGTATCTCGACAGAGGTGTTAATGTTGCTCTTTTGAAGGATATTACAACTGTGCGGGGATCGTAGCATCTTTAGCGGGAGTGAATTTAAGCCAGCGGTCTTTTTTTTGCACTAGCGAAACAATCCTTTCTATCAGCTTGTGAGAGGGCGACAGTCAGTCGGACTTACGCGAGCAAAGGCGAAGTTATTTCAGAATATTACAGTTTCCTCTGGCTCTTTGGATGCACCGATGAGAGATCCCGTTTTTACAGCGAACGCTATGGCTTATCATCCTTTTCACACGCACAGGCCGGCCGACTTCCCCATGTCAGCTTTCCTTGCTGCGGCTCAACCCTCCTTCTTCCCAGCTCTCACTTTGCCGCCGGGTCTCGGTAAACCGCTGGCGGATCATGCGCTCTCCAGCGCGGCAGAGGCTGGATTGCACGCGGCGCTGGGTCATCACCACCAAGCGGCTCATCTCCGCTCCTTCAAAAACATCGAGCCTGAAGAGGATGTTGAAGACGACCCTAAAGTAACATTAGAGGCTAAAGAGCTCTGGGATCAATTCCACAAAATTGGAACCGAAATGGTCATCACAAAATCGGGAAGGTAATGCCCTTTTTAGGAGGTTTAACATTTTACGATGTTTATGCATTATCTTCATCAAGGTCTATTTTAGCACAGAAATTACCATTTTATTTCAAATCAATAGACTTGGAAGTGTTAAGAGCTCAAATGGAGATATATTATATTTTATTTTATTATTAGATGGATCAAATTACATCGAATGCTCCATGGCTACTAAAATTACATCGAATGCTCCATGGATACTAACGGAGTCAAAAGCCTATGAGAGCCTACATTAAATGTCTGATTCACAACAAGATTTTCTCTGTTTTAAAACGGTAACATAAATGTCATAAGTTCATTGGTTAATGTTTCATGAATAGGAAATAATTGCACTCAAATGCAACACACTTTGACGTCTTAAAAATAAAATAAAATGATACGTCCAAATTATTGCCAACGAAGAAGAATGATAAGAATAAAAGTTTAAATGTCTCACGACTTAAAAAATATGAACTATTTTGCAAGGAAATTGTCCGTCACGAATGGGGTTGTCTGTTTTTTTCACTGTGGCAAGTGGGGTGGACAGGAATTTCTTGTTGGTGAATGACTGAAACTTTAGGCGAACGTTATTTCTTGTTGTTTCATTTCATTTGGAATGTCAATTAAATATTCCAAAGGAGGAATTTGACTCCAGCCACTTAATTCTATGTCTGTTTGTTCCGTCCACAGGAGAATGTTTCCTCCTTTTAAAGTGCGCGTGAACGGCCTGGACAAAAAAGCAAAATATATACTTTTGATGGATATTGTTGCAGCAGACGACTGTCGATACAAATTTCACAACTCTCGATGGATCGTTGCAGGAAAGGCCGATCCGGAGATGCCCAAACGAATGTACATTCACCCGGATAGCCCTGCCACGGGTGAACAGTGGATGGCAAAGCCTGTTGCATTCAATAAACTCAAACTGACTAACAATATTTCGGATAAACATGGCTTTGTAAGTTTACTTCATTAATACAAGTCTTTGGTGTCAATTTTGTTTAGGAGGGGGATTGCTCCATTCGGTGGTAGATGCATGCATAATAATATGTAGTTAAATGGGGTTTAAGATTTATTAAATGTGGTTTCGAAAATTATTTGGGCATTTTTAAGCGTTAGACCGAAATGTTTTAAGGTGAATTTTAAGAGAAAGTGTTTTACTGCCTAAATGAAGCATGAAAGACTTGGAGAGCGGCTGCCTTACGATCAAATGCAACAGGGCATCTTTATTTTCATTGTGTCATTCAAACAACCTACTGTTAGTTTTTGATCGAATAGGTTAGCCTTATCAATAACAGACTGTTTTAATGTTTCAGACCATTCTGAATTCAATGCACAAGTACCAGCCCAGGTTTCATATCGTTCGAGCCAACGACATTCTGAAACTCCCATATAGCACGTTCAGGACGTATGTATTTCCTGAAACGGATTTTATAGGCGTCACCGCATATCAGAATGACAAGGTAAGTTACTAGAAATAACGTTTTGTAGTGTTTGATTATGATTATTTTGACCGTTGTATTAAGCTTGCATTCAATGTATTTATTTCATAGCTTGTAGAGCCCACAAACATAGTTTTGTCGTTTGTTATTTTCAGAAATTAATTTGCTGTCAAATATTCTATTTGCCGTCATTCGTCTTAATTTTTTTTAGCAAAAGAAAGGAATCGTTACTTACTAGTTTATTTTAGTAAAGTTTTTCCTCAAATAACATGTTGCTGTCTTTAACATTTTTGCCTATTGCTCAAGCGCATTGGCATTGCAGTAGACTGTGTATGGTGGCCATACTGATAACATTTACAGGCCGGTCACAGCACTGACGTTACACTGTATTTCAACTTATGTAATTCAAAGTATTATGTATTGTGTCTATTTAACTTGGGTAGGCTTTTGATTTCTATTACAAATCTTGTCGTTTTGAATCATAAATACATTGATATTGACCTAACAGTTTCAGTGTTTAAACCCTGAAATTTGGAGTAGGTTACAGCCTGCAGGAAAATGTGGAAATGTAATAAACGTATTTTCACTTTTCGGCTAGATCACACAACTGAAAATCGATCATAATCCATTCGCAAAAGGATTTAGAGATACGGGAAATGGAAGAAGAGAGAAAAGGTATTTTAAACGGTTTATTTTAAAACATTGACTATGCACCGGCTATGTTTTTAATCGCTGTAGTTATTACGGTAAAGTAATTGTAAGTTATTTTGTAGAAAACAACTGGCTCTGCCGTCAATGCGCATGTATGACGATCAAGGCAAAGTGGATAGAGATGGAGGAGATTCAGACGACTCATCTTGCGAACAAACAATGAGGGATTCGGTTCACTCGCCAAATGGACCAGTTACAAGTCCTCTTAAGTTCAACATTTCCAGAGGTAAAAGCAAACATGGCCATGTTCTATCAACCTTTCAGTGTTTACTGCAAAGACGTAACATAGGCTTCCTGTGCGCATTTGACAGGAATACTATTACTATTGTGCATTACTATTTTTAGTGCATCAGTATTACTTTGCATTTACGAGGATGCAACGAGCAAGATAAAACCTACACAAAAGTGTAAAAACATAGTTTCCTGCCACGCAAATGCATAATGTGCCTAAACGTAGATTTCACTTATCTCAGTTATTCTAACAAAGTATACATAGCGGGTACAATATAAGTTTAAAGAGCTGACAAGATGGCAAGGCATATACTATATTTAATGACAGATATTTAAACAGATTTGGTTCGTATTAATATTTTCGTAATGCAATTTTATTGATTTATAATAAGATTGTATATTTATTAATCATTTATATTTTAATTTAGGTTAATCAAAAATGTGGGGGTGAATTTTCCATTTTATTATGACTACTATTTCACTGTTTCATCGATAATATTTGTATTGTATTAAACAAGTATACAGATTTTTATTTAATTTCATATTTGATGTTTGTTGGTATGAGAAAATGTTTGCATTGTCCAATTTCCAACATGGCTGTTGTAGCTCAAGGTGTAGATTTTGCAAATCAATTATTATCCAGCAAAAATGTACTGGTAGCTCTTCAAATAAAATGTAAATCTCAAATATTTATAAGGGTTTTTCTGTAAAAAAGTTAGCTGCCCAACCGCTCCTGGTTGCAGGCTTGTGTATCCAAAAGTGATAACTTGAAATTTTGTTGCATTGAGCCTGCACATTTATCATCTGAATGTCATCACACATCATTTAAGAGATTATTAGGAATTTTCCTACAAGCTTTGTGAAACCTATTTAATAAAAGATCCCATTTATTGTGTCATAGATTAAATTAGTAACCAAAAAAAGGAATTCATGTGGGAAATATTTTTCCTTTACCAGTTTAATCCAAAGGAGTAAACATAAACTGCTGTGATAAATATCAATGAGAGTTAATACCAATTCATAATAACGCCTTTATTTTTCAACATATTTTTATTTTTTCAGGTGACAAAAACTGCAATGAAAGTGACCATGAACTTGAAGAACATGATGACAGGTCGATCAGAGTTAGTAGTCCAGGCCAGGGACCACCATCGCCATTAAGCCCACATTGTGAAGAAAGAGTCAAGGACAAATCACACCTAGAAAAAAAGGGCGAATACTTGGATTCAAGGAAGGAAAATGACTCAATTTTCAGTATCAGAAACCTGGAGAAGGACAAGTTGGATGGAAGAACTTTGAAAGAATCAGATACCTCAAAAAAGGATGGAGACTGTGTGGGCCATCGGTCAGTCAAAGAAGGGGTCTCACCTATGATGGTTCAAACAGAAAGCCCATCACATTTTAGTGCAAGTCACTTGCAAAGTCTAGCTCTCTCTGGTTTACACAATCAACATTTCTTTAACCCACTGAACACGGGACAACCACTCTTATTTCACCCTGGCCAGTTTGCTATGGCTCCTAGTGCATTCTCAACTATGGGCATGGGACACTTGTTAGCTTCTATGTCTGGAGTAAGTGGACTAGAGAATGGCAGCCTCTCCTCTCAAAGTACCGGTTCACCCTACCCTTTCCCATTCCACTTGTCGCAACATATGCTTGCATCTCAGGTATGATAATTGGTTTATATGCATTAGCACTATTAATAAAAATCTTAACTTTAAAGATTTGCTTCTCAACTATTTAAAGGTGTAGTTTTAGAAGAAGAAAAATGCATCACCTTAACCATAACATCATTTATTCACTCTCATGTCGTTCATGTCGTTGGGGGGCAATTTGGTTCTTCAAAATATATATTTTTTGTGTTTAACAAAATTTAGCTGTATTTGGAATCAAGCCTTAACCAACAGTTACAATGTATTTACGTATAAGCAACTGGCGTTTCTTTCTATAACCTATTACGCAACATTACTGTATAGACTATTATGATGTTATTTTTAAGCCATATTTTTATCCACGTTAATCTGAAAAGTTGAAATAATTGTTCTTTCTTTTACATTCAGGGCATCTCCATGCAACCATTCGGGGGACTGCTATCCTATCCGTACACATACATGGCGGCTGCAGCTGCAGCAGCTTCCGCTCTCCCTGGCGGCAGTGCCGCGTCCTCCCTCGGTCGGAACCCCTTTCTCAACAGCACGCGGCCAAGGTTGCGATTCAGCCCCTATCAGATACCAGTATCTGTTCCCCAGAGCACGGGCTTGCTAACCACAGGTTTGCCAAATACTCTGAATGCGGAGTCAGAGTCATCGAAATCAGGCAGCAGAGAGGGCAGTCCCATATCCGAGCACCAAAGCCATAAAACTGGAGGCTGCCACAATTCAGGATCTCCAAAATCATCAGTAAAGGATTCCATTAACGAACTGCAGAATATACAAAGATTAGTTAGTGGATTGGAGAAACACAGAGACATTTCCCCAAGAGGCGATTCACCAAAGTGACCACGACGCTATAACGCACACCTTGACTCTTGACAAATGATGGCTCAGACATTACGACATCCCTTTTCAAGTGTATCACAGTCTGGATTTCGTGGGAAACTGTTGCATTTACGGATTTCCCAATGCTGACTGTCAAACGTGTTAAATTTTGGATACGAATTTATGGACCGAATTTACCTTATCTCGTTTATGGATTATTCACCAGTTCACCGTTTCATGTATACACGCTATTTTTAGGCCTACACCTTTCGGCTTATATTTCTCAACTGACTATTAATTATATCTCTGACAACATCTGAGGATGGTGGACGTTTAAGCAGCTGGGACATTGTTTTATAATTATTTATAATAAAAGTAAAACACGCTTTGTAAATACGGTAAATGGATTGAAATAGACTGATTTTAATTTATTAAAAACTGTATATTTGTATGTAAATACTATTAGGTCTTAATTTGTTACATTTATATATATATATTTTCCCCATTTACAAAAACGAATATTATCTATAGCGCGGAAAACTAAAGTGTCTAGATCTTTATCAAGATACGTGAAGGACATGCCACTGTAAATCAAAATATCCGATGATAGGTTGTAGCATAGATTTCAAATTTCGTTTGCTGATCATTGTAACACCGCTATAGTCCATAGTCAGGGAAAACTCAGGTTTCTTTTTAATCTTGCATTGATAAAGTTAGGCTGTATTTTCTCTTATACGAGAGCTATCTATTTAAACATATTGGTGCTGGATTTTCGGGTAAATATTTTTTGCTGCATTCTGTCAATTTAAATAAAACGAAAGTGTTCATTATGTCGTTTGTACTTATAGCTATATAAATGGACTGTCAGAAATGACTTTATTTCTTTTTTCAGTGACTGAGCATAAACATTTAAAATAGCAATCAAGCGGATAAATATTGCAAATAGGCCGCATAGAAAATGTCATTTTCTGCAGACATTTAATCAGAGTGCGCTTATATCGAATAGGTTGTTGGCATTGTTTAGATATCAAATGAATAAAGTTCCAGTTTTCTGCCTCGTGCGATTTAGTATCAGCTGAGATTCCACTGATCCCCAAGAACTATATGTGATTTAAAACCAAGTCTATAATTATCCATATAAACAATGATGCCGTGCTTACTAAAATGCAAAACATGCGTGTAGTTAAAGTGATGTAACTGCAGAACATGGCCTACAGCGATAGCTTATGTAGCTGCACCATCTGTTGATCAACGGAATGTAGTTTTCGGTGAAGCTATTCATCTTCAGAGCTAAAGAAAATATTTACGGTAACAAAGCTTTTTTAACAATTATGTTATAAATTGTTGCACAGTTTGTTCATTATAATGCAGCAGAAGTAAGACAGCTCCAGATGCAATGGGCAACAGACCGTGTACATTCTTTAGTTCTTATTTCTGTTCACCACGATTTTCTCTTCATCCCCACTAATATAAGAGAAAGTTGAACTACATTTTATGAAATTTATTATTACTCGTGTGTCCCCCCCCCCATAATGAGAGAGAGAGAGAGAGAGAGAGAGAGACGCCTCAAAGCTCCAGTAGCAGACAGTTCTTTGTCCAGAGTCCGGCGCCTGTCGTCTGCCTGCCGGCCACAGCTTATGAACAACCGCGCACAATGGCAAACGGGATCGCCACAGTCCATGTTGATAATTAGAGTTCCCCCTCTTTTCTTCTCTTTCTAAAACCATAAGCGAACCTATTGTTCAATTCTGTTCCGTCCAATTAAGAGAGACAAATTCTCGCCCTTACACTCTCATAGAGAAAAACTGTTTGTCTAAAACAATTAGTCGTTGACTGATCACTTGGCTCCGTAGCTTCCCCAGAGCGTATCCCAAACAAGTGTGGCTACTTAACACAAAGAACTATGAATGCCAACAAAGTTAAAAATGCAGAAACAATAGCATTATTATCTGTATTATTATACCATTATACATAATTCAATCTCATATAGGGTAGGGACGACAGTGTGCGTTTACTAGATACCTGCAGTTTCGGTGGGGGTCCTCTCTCTGTTGCTTCCTGCAGAGAAAGCAGTGTTTGATACATGGTGGATAAGACCGAGTCTGTCTGTGTTTCCCGATAACGTTCTCTTAGCGCACTACGAAGTACTACGGTTATACATTTTCTAGGCGTGTTTCCCGAACTATACCGTAGGAAGTTACTTATACGTCCCACGTTGCCAGGTGCTGTCCATGGCTGTGGTGCTGAATTAATGGATATCGATCGTTCGACAATCAATGCTTCACTGCGTTATGTGAGGTTGTGGCGCTCTTTATAAAATAAGCACTTTAGAAATAGTTGAAGTTTCATTTATGACTCACAGGATAAAAATAAACCAAATTGCAAATTAAATCCATGGATATTATTTAAATGTGAAATGAGTGTGCGAACTCGCAATATCATGGCCAAATGTATCAACCCGCTACACGTATTATGGTCATTTATAACAAAGGTTCCCAAACTTTGGGTCATAAGGAGGGTCACGCCACTTGCTTGCTTTATTTCAGCAAATAACAAAGCATGTAGCTTATGGCCGCGTTTACATTAAAATACAATCAACATTATGAAACAGACTTAGAATATCAAAGGGGAATAATATAAACAACTATGCAGCCCTACAATAAGATATTTTTTATTGCAATTAAACTTGAAAAACTTAATGTAAAGTGAGTGAATGTGTGTTTTCCGTGTGCCGTGAGATAGCATACTTTTTATTACACCTGTGTAATTTATATAATCATAATATGAGTTACTATAGTGTATTTATTAATTCAATAAGCGCACGCGAAAAAGTTGTAGTGTCCCTGAAGTTTTACAAACTTCTTCTCTCTCTAAATGATTTGGTTTGCCAGCTGATGCACCTTTAGATAATATAATACTATTATATTATCTAACAACCATCAGCGTACAGACAATTATATTTTTTGCATGGAAATACTAGTGTAGGCTATTTAACTTTAGAATTGTATTTCTATAGACTGCGATGTAAAGTGGCCACTAAGGGAATGAACGCTCAACGGCGATAAGGTATAGACCTAGGCCTAGCTAAGAGCGCTCCAGACCAACCATCGTTCCGATATGACTTACAGAAGGTATACTTAACTAAGAACGTTTCGGCACTATTGGTCCGACACTATTACAGGAAGTTTTTGGTGATATCGCCCTCTGCTGGTGAATCGAATATTATATGTGCCTTTCATCTTTTTTTGAGACGTGTATTTGACATGAAATCCAAAAAAGGCAGTGTCACTGAATTATTATTGAGTAACGTTTTCCTCTTCACATTGATATATGGCTCACTCAAAACTGTCCATCAAGTTGGTGTCTTTCTTTGATCGTTTGTTTCATGTCACAAACTTAAGAAATGAAATACAATTAAAATAGCGTGTGTCTTGAGACACATTGCTGAAACATAAAACAATCACAGTAGAAACACTTGACTTGACAGTGACTGGTAGAAACAGAAATACTAAACTTTCACAGCTTTAAACAAATTCAGAAAGTAAAAGATAGAGCAATATTTTCTATCTAGACTGCCACTGCACATCTAAATAAGCATATCAATGCAAGGGATGGTGAACTTTTTGGGCTTGCTCTCTTAAATCTTTGTTATTTTATCTCCAGATCTCTGTTTAAAAAGCTTTTTTGTGTTAACAGATAATCTGCATTTCACTGCACCCAGCTGTCTCCACAAAGGCCATTATGTGGGAAACAGGGAAAGGTATCCAATAATATATCTGATCACGAATGTTCAAGTCAATTTATACAGAAATTCTTGGTCTCTTTGATGAGGGTGGTTTCAAGAGGGTTTGAAGGAAGCCTCATGTCAACATGAGATCCCACTGAGATTTCAGTGAAGTAAACTGTGATCAGCAAAGCAGTTCTAATTTCATTCTGCTAAATGACTCAAAGGATGTCGGTACTGCCTGGGTTTTTAGATCAGCTGGCTTGAAATGTTGGTGCTTGGTAAAAGACCGTCTTAGATATTTGAGCTAACAGTGTGTTCGGTGGAGTCAAGGGTCCCCTGTTTATCTTCTTGCCTGTTTATTACACAACGCATGCTATATTTTAGTAAATTAAGGCTTTCAATATCTGAAAAGAGATATTAACACATATGTTATGTTTTTGTCTTTTGGTAAAGACTTAATTTATACCAAACACGGAAAGACTGTTTTATGGGAAATGTCTTCAAGCAATACACCAACAACTTGAATGAAACATGGAAGCATGTAAAGCTCACCAAGAAGCACATTTTAAAGTTATTGTAAAGGTATTCAAAGGAATTATAACGAGAGTGTACTCGTCTTCTGACAGCAAATAAAACCACTGAAACCATTATAACAGTGTTTCCAGTTTAACCCCATCATAGCTCAAGGAAGTTGAAAAATTGTTATTATTACAAACCTGTTCCATCACCACTGTGTCCTTGAGGAAGGCACCCAACCCATTATTTGAGGGCCAACTTCCACTATTGGGTTGCGATTGGCTGAAAAGTGTTGCTACAGTAGCAAGTGCAAAATAAATTAAACTGTATCTAAGAACTCTTAAAGACAAGCTGGAATGCCATTGTGAAACCCTCTACCAATAGCGATTTTGGAGTGCTGCTCAGGAACAACCTTTGCGTTATATTTTCACAATTGTGATCCTTGTGCCAAGGAACCCACCAGCTCCAATTATTATACTGAGGCTCCCACAAGAACCTCCATTTCTCTCTGCCATGTCTGGGAACCTTTTAGCATCCATACCTTGCCAGCATCGCTTCTGAGTTTCCTCAGCGCCACCTTGGTGAACAGCATGATCAAAAGCAATGCTAATGTCAAAGCACCCTCCCCCGGACCCCTGTAATCATTCCCACAATACTGTGGGCAGCCAAACCACGCGTGCTCTGTGTCTGTCATTAATGGACATGTGTTCCATATAAAATAAACCTGACTCACAATAGCCTGCCACTGAACCTTACTGCTGGTTGCGTGACAGGCGAGAGGCTGTCTCCATGTGGATCTATTAATGCGATGCTGTGATGCTAATGTTAAAGCAACATTTTTAAACCGAGGGAGCAAACGAAGAGTGAAGGTATGGTTCGGAAAAATGGACTGAGAAGGTTAGCTGATTAAGTAGCCATTTACCAAGAGATACTAAGGCACTTACATATCCAGTGACATTTACGTGTGTCTGTTTAAACACACTTTTCATATCCTAAACATTTTGTTAATCTTTTTACCTGTAATCCCAGGATCATTGTGGGTTGATGTTGTGCACCTCACCAGCTCATACCCCACATAAGCTCTTGTTCTAGTGTTATGGAATGTGTTGTGATATTTAAAATATATCTTACTCTGAATATTGTGGTCATAAGCATAGCTGTCTATACTACATGTGCTAGGCTGAAACCGCCATTTGGTCACAAGCAACTTGTCCTGTTCAACCAGGGCAGGTATTTTTTTCAGATACCTTGAGCTTATCTGATCACAGTTTCTGGATGATCACCTAAAGCCAGCGCTTGAAGTCAAACTAGGGGATTTATTGCCTCATCCCTGGTTTAAGAAGGTTCTAATCTAAGGGTTGAGCTACAGCTTAAGGTCTAACAGCTTCATCCAAGCTGCTCCCATATTAGACAGATCTCAGCCAGCCACTGTGTGTGATCTCATCAAGGTCTTAGAGGACAGACACTCTGGCCAGTCGACGTACTTTAGTCCCTTCACAAATTCATATGGTTTGGTTGTATTTTGGATATCCCTGTGTTTATTCTGTAGTCTTGATGACTGCTACAAAGGTCGTTTTATTACGAAATGGCTTCTCTTACATTGTTCAGGGGAGTTAATGGAGTTCTGAATGATGAACTTTGTGTTTGATGGCACGTATTTCATGTAGTAAACATACCTTGGCAAAACCGAGGGCAAGTTGGGTATTCAAGGAATTCTTAAGAAGACACACATGACATAACTTTTTCTCAGGATATAAATCTGAGAAGCATGAAGTATTAAAAAAAAGGCAGCTTTTACTCTTGATTTCTTACTATTTCTAAGTCTCAGAAATAATGTTGACTTCCAAAAGACACTTTATCCCGGGTACTGTTGCATTGCCTTCTCGTAGTGTCAGTTACATTCAATGTGTGAATTTAACAGAGATACTTGTGGAAACTCTCAAAAAGAACCATTAAAATGCCCCTGGAGCTCACTTATCCTCCCTGTTACAAGGCTCTGCTTACAAGATCGCAATTTATGACCGATAGAGCGCCTGCTCTTAGTCTGTTTGATAAGATAAGACACAATCACCCTTTCAGATAAAAGAGGGCCTGCTGACCCCGTGTACAGGCTCCAGATGTACTGCGACTCACAAATATACTGTTGGAATTAGAGGCAGAGAGACTCTGATATATATCAGTGGGTATTTGCTGCAGGCTCTCTCGTTGCAGGAGGGGTAATGGATGCTGTAAGTCTGAACTGGACAATAGAAGATATGAGCCGTTTGTGAGTTATGCAATGTAGATGAGGTCAGACTAAAGAAGTGAGTTATGTTGAATAAGAGCGTTTACTGTTTAGTGTGCGACTATCAGATAACCTCTGCAACCCTGCAGGTCATGATTGACAGTTCAGACATCTCACCTTGTTGTACGTTTTCTTTCAACGCAAGTTAAACATGTAGAGTCGTGTGTCTGTGTGTGTTTATGAAGAGGGGTGTGAAGGTGAGCTACTTAACCCGGTTAATGTTGTGACAGTTGTCACTGATGTGCCTTGCTGAGGATGAAAGGTGAGACTATGTGTTTGCTTGCTTTGTGTCAAGCTTCTAGCGTCTGCACGGTGACGCCGATGTGCAAAGAAAAACTAGTTAAACACACAAGAACTCACACACACAAGCACATGCTGAAGAAGCATTTTTGGCAATGATGGATGTATAGGTTTTGGGGAACACTGACTATGAGAAAACAATCTAAAAAAACAGCCTAGTTAAACACAAAACAGCCTGAAAAGGCAGTCTAAGAATATCCATCAAAGTTTGAAAGGTCTGAGATTTAGAGGAATCTTGGGGTGTGTGTTTATTTGCTTTGTTCTTATCTGACGGATCGCAAAGATGTTAAAGAGATTCAATACATTCTTATCCGGTGGGCAAGCTCATTTGTTGTCTTAAGGGTATTATTAAGAAAGAAGATTGCAATGATTTGGTATTGTTCTCTCTGTGTTGCACATATGGACTCAAAACATATTTGGAGAACAGAATTATAAATGTACAAATGTCATTGCATTAGGTAACAAAACATCAAGCACTTCAACAAAAAGTATTGACTATTAGGACGCACACATGCGTCACCATTCAAATATTTCATACTTTTGATCTGAAATTGTATGCCTACATGTATGAAATTAGTTTGTTCAACCAAAAATATAATTGTTTTAACATTTTATTTCATTACAAGACTAAAAATGTTTCGAAGTGAATGACGTTGACAGACTGATGAAAAAAAACAGTCCATAAAATGCCAGCATAGGAACTCTCTCATTATATAAAACCCTAAAATAACTAAGGTTGATACAATGCCTGGATTAAGCAATGCCTAATAATAATAATATATATAATAATTATAATAATAATTATAAGTAAATAAAGACTAAATAATGATTCCGTGCTATTCTATCTACGAACTCTTTAGTTTTAACATCTGTTTTATTATATAGTTTTATTGTGTAGTTTTAATATATTCTATAATTTTAACAATTTCACTATTAATTCTAAAAAATTAACTTGTCGTGTGGCGTAATGGAGAAAGGTTGATTGTGTCTAAAGATGTACTATCCTGTAAATCACCTGTGAGAAACAGGTCAGACAATGCAGATTATCCCATCAGATTATCCAAACTACCCCTCCTGTACCTGAGTGTACCTTCTTGTCATTGCATTCCGATTAACCAAAGATAAAACCCACTTTACTTTTGAAGATAACACAAATATTTTCTTATGCATAAAAATAAGTTTTACCTTGCAATGCATGAATAGTAAGATATGCGAATATATCTATAACAACCTAAAACACCAGCAGAAATTATATACACAACACAAAATGCCTTATTTCATGGAAATGAACCACAAACACTATAAATGGACTGAAAAGACCATTGGGAGACGCGACAAGCTGCTCTTTATGAAACTATTTCTTTAAGCCATTCTTACTGAGCGGCATAGCATGGATTCTGTTAAATGCCATTGTCGCTTCATTTGATGACCAACAGAATATGTCACAAAAGAACGTAACGCAAACACTTGGAGACACAATGAAATGCCCCTCGGTGGTGAAGGATTTACTGATTCAAATGTGTGTCGGTTTGTGTGTGTGTTTCTCTGCATGTGTACCTTTAGCATATATTAATTTTCATTTCATAATGTTTTCGCTAAGGTTTGTTAATGTTGCATATAAGCTATACAGTATTTAAAATATTTAATGTCTTCAATAAAACTATGGGTTGGACAAAAAACATTTCTGGCTCTGGTCAATAAACTATTCATTTTATATCATGACTTTATTTTTGACATTCTGCTCTTTGCGTACATCTCTTTTCAGGCAGAGGAATTAGCCTGACAGTAGTGTTGCCTGACTTTGAATATCAGGCAAAAATCACTGTTACTTACACTGTGCCTCTCCATTTGACACTCTTAGTGTCTCACAATCCGCTGAGGGCCCATGAATCAGAAAGGACTATGCAGAAGGCAAATACCGTTCCTCACCCAGAATGCATTAGGAGTGTTTGATCAGCGGGTTTGCAGGGAGTGCCCTTTTATGCTCCAGCAGTGAGGAGAGGCCTTTGCTAATTGTTTACCCATTATGTCTTTCTCCATCCAAATAAAGTACAGCCAGACAAGCGAAGAGCTGTGTTTATTTTCTAGGTGTTATTCTTGTTTCCCGTACGCCTGCATTGTCATTGTATGTGTGGACTGGCGCTATTATCTGTTGGCACGATACGTCTCTGAGCCTAGAGGGCTACAGATGTGGCAGAGTTGTATTGTTGTTTTCCACCTGCTCTGACTGTCCCTCCCCTCATTCACAGACAGAGTAATCCAGTCTTATGACAGGACAAACAAAAACACACAACTTTGACTCTTTTCAGGGGCTAAGTACCTTTTATCTTCCCTCCTGCTAATTGAAGTGGTATGTGTCTGTTTAAATGTAATGTTGGGTTTCAAGGCGGTGCCTTTGTACCCAGGATAGCAAAAGGATTGGCATTCATTTTATCACATTGTTGTGACTGCGTGTCAGTTGGATCATAGTTACCTGAGCCTGTCAGTTGTTAGTACAAGGCAGGTCATATTGAGACGTTCTTTTGTGATATGAACAACAACACACTTTTAGTGACTTTTAAAAAGCTCCTTTCAAGAGTATGGGAAATTGAATATCACATGATAAAATAGCACAATGTGTTACGGTATAGCACAAAAACGAAGCGTCAACACTGAGATTTTTTCATTTTCAATATCCTCAAACACAAAGATAACTGCTCATTCCGTGCAATTATAATGAAGCAAAATTGTAATTTGAATTGAAGGATGTCGATTTAAAAACTGAATCAAATAGAAAGAGGAATATCATTTCTGAAGAATTACTCTAAAGGTATTTTCAGAGAAAACACTTACACCGTGTTTACACCGGACGCGACATGACAACCTGCTTGTTCTCAATGGTCGTTCTCGTTGTACAGCGCCGCATCCAATTTTAAATTATAATGTTCCAATGCGTTTCTAATGTATTTTGTCACGTCGGTCGCGTCCGGTGTAGACACGGTGCTAAAATGAGCATACACTGTCAAAACTGTAATTTTACTGAATTTTACTGTTTATTTTACAGAATTCTAATGTGGTAAAAGATCTCAAATAACAGAAATAGACTGCAAATGTACTAGTGAGGTGTGAAATAACATGAAAAACATATACAGATTTTAACTTTTTGCTTAGAGCAAAAGCATCTGTGCGATTTCTAGGGATGATAAAGCTGATAAAATGTAGCGGAATGCTGTAAGATTTGGACAAAACTGTCTCCAAAATATTCGTACGTGTATATGTAAATGAAGTGCTTGTTGATCACTGGCGGAGATTTTAAATGAACAGCTGTCTATCTTCATCTCTGAACTAGTTAAGTTAAGCATGTTTTGACATATTAAACCATCAGCACTCCTAATGTTTACTGAGACCACCCAGACAGATGAGCTCCAATCTGTCCTGGTTATGAGAATTAAACATCGCTTGTGTTATTCAAATGTTAGATATGTAATCAAATATTTGTGCACACGATCTTCAAAAGGCATTTTTGGACATTGTGATGCACTTTTAATAACAGCTATTAACAGTATTAACAATGTATTTCAATTGAAGCATCATTCTATTAAAAGGACCAACTACACTGTAAAGATCATTTTGATCTCACAGGTTGAAGTGTGGCTAAACTCAGGATGAGCTTTTTTTTATAAAGGTGGGACAAATAATGATATGCATTATACTAGATTATAATAGGCTGTGATCAGAGTGAGTCACCAATATGAAAACCTGTTACATATAGTAAGGGTCAATAAGTCATCGAATAATTGTCTATGTGGGTAGCAATGGTGAAAAGGTCCAGTAGGCCTTTTCGGTCACCAAAGCTAGCATTTTGTGAGTTTATCCCAGTTCGAATGCCGGCTGGTATTTTCTTACAGTCTATTTGTTAAACATTGAAAACAAAACAGGGTAGCCTGCCCATATTCGAGTTGAGGCTTTAGATCAGTCCTTTTCAGAGGTAGCATCCTGCAAGTGGACGACACTGCTTATATTCAAACGGTTGGTGTATACCCTGAACCCATATGCTAGTCTGATTATATTTCTTTTAGGATTTGGTCTAATCTGAGATTTTTGTATAGCCTTGCTCCACAAGATTAAAACTTTTATGGGGATCAGCTCACAAAGCTCCTTGAATTAAAGATGATTACTTAAAATCTGTTGCCGTAAGTGCAGAATACTCCAGAGGTAGATGGTAAGGTACTATTCAACACTATTGCGCAGGTAAGTAATGACTGAGAGAGTGTATAATGAAGGTTGATGAAAGTGTGAGTGGCCTTATGATGGTTGCAGGAGATAGTGGACGCAGGGCTAGTGATCCAGCTGGTGAGGATGGTGAACGGGAGTGAAGATGACGGGACCAGATGAAGACACTGAAGACACCACAGACGAAGACACCACAGAAGAAGAGGACTTATATTATTACATAATACAATTTAGTCATTAGTTAGGTAAGAGTGACTACATTTAAATGTTCTATTGTATGCATGCTTAGCATTGTGAAGAACAGTGGTAAGAAATGTTGCTCTCTAATATGAAACAATGTTTAAGCATCTTAACGGAATTGTTATGTATACTGTATGATTAAGTCATTAAGTTGTGTTGCATGTTATACTTTTTGTAAAAGAAATTAAGTTTGGGCTGTATTTTGTACGGTGTCCTTTACCATACATGTTAGTACTACAAAAATAGCTGTTAGTAGCAACAGGCATCAAGCCCATGCAGGATAAACTCTGGTTTAGGGTTACTGTAAATTCAACCCTGTGTATTGATCATCTGTTTGTTTGTCTGCACTGTATCTATGATCAGAAAGATTAGCAGTCTAAAGACATCCTAATTTTGGCATCAAAGACCTGCTTCAGTATGTTAATACATACATATACTTATATATTCACAAAAATGTCAAGTGCTAACATAAACACATAATTTCAAAAGTGTGGGTGCTAACTAATAACTGTTCAACACATGACATTGCTCTACAGATAGGTACTTTAATTATACATCTAAATTACAAATATGAGGCGCTGTATAGGGTTAAAATTAAACTTAGCCTATGAATAAACATATAAAACACGTGCATACACACATAGAAAAAATACTCACATATACATCTATAGGTACACTATCGAATGCTCAAACAAATACATGTAAACTACATGTGCATACTAATTTGAAATCCATACCAATACATATTATGTTATTAATGCATGCATTTACACATGTATTTGTACGGATTTCATATTAGTATGCGCATGTATTTGACATGCAACATTTGCTTGAACATCCAATTGTATGCCTATACAGTATATGTGAGTCATTTGTATATGTGTATTTACGTGTCTCACATATGTATTCATAAGCGAAGTTTGATTTAAATCCTATACTGCGCCTCATACAAACAGTCTAAGCATGAAAATACACCGTTTTCTGCAATATCATATTGAAGCCATTGTAAAAACTGTAATATTTGGGCCGACTGAACATGGGATCTACACTCCTGTTGACACATGCCTGACCTAAATTCTTGTTTTGTATACACAATGTCAATAATATCAAGCAGATGTGACATGTGACATATGCCACACACATAGAATAATGCACACATGCCATAAGATCCATCACTACTGCTTTATTTATCCTCAAAACACAGAAGGTTGTGTAGGTGGCCTTTATTCAATTTGACAGGGAGATGCAGAAGGCACACCGGTCCCCATATGACCAGTCAGGCAGAAATCCCGATCATTCAAACAGTGGGCCATTAAATGCCAGGAGAATCCCGAAAGGGGCACTTCTATCTTTAAGGCACCATGGGCCGGAAGTGTGAGGGATCCATTGACCAAAGGATAAGGCAAGTTGCCCAAGGGATTCTATTAGAAATCAGCGCTCACTTCATTTTGACAGATTACATATGGGTAAAAGGCAATCCTCACCACTGGTAACGATCTGTGTGTACTGTATGTGAGAACACATTGAAGGGGTTGAGGTGAGATGTCATAAAAGACTTTCCTGGCTCATTAAATCAGATTGTTAACTATAAGACACTTTCAAGAAAGATGGTTGTGGGCACCTTTAAATTTGGTGTAAGCTGTCAAATGTAAATGAGATTTAACCTGAGTGCCCTGCCCTACGTCCTCCGAAGTGGAAGATGGGGGTGTCTTATTTAGGTCCTACTGTCAATTCAAATAAGTCAGCAGATCTCTTGTTTTTCCACCTGTAGTCTTCTAAGCAGGGGTGGTGAAAGTGGAAAATACATTGCACACTGTAAGTGACCATATGGTCTTTGTATACAAAATTTACTGGATATTTTAACCAATTTCTTAGAAGCCTTTGCTGATAACCTCCATGGTTATGCAAATCACATATTTAGTTTTTTTACTGCTCAGCCTCGTTCAACCAATGCTGAATGAATTCTCACTTTCTCCAGTATTAAATCATTGTGGTTTGTTCTCTGTAACCTGGGGCACGTTTCCTGCTTTAGCATGGGAATAGTCAGCAATTCTTCAGGGGAAAACATTGATCTGAAAGCCTCTGGATTCTGTCGATCTGCCCTCCTGTCTAAGAAATGTGGATTTTCCTCTTCACTGAGCGTGCCTGAGCAATCAGAAAAGCATCTTCACTAGTTTGGAAATGTGGTGAAGAGGTCAAGTACAAGTTCCTCTCACAGTCAGCAGAAAACTTCTCTTGGCAGTGCATGAATGCTCTGCTTGGCACCATTGTTGAAGCTGAGAAACGTAGCAAGTGGCTTCCTCATGACCACATGACATTTTGGTTTGTTTGAGGGCTTTGGTTGGAAAAAATAAGCCAAGACAAGAAAAATTGTACACCGATGCCTGCAACAGAAAATATCAAGCATGACATAGAAAACACATTTCTTTATTTATATCCCACAGCATCACAAAGATAATTTAAAGGGTATCATGGGTCATTTTGTCCGTCAAGACTAGCATCTGGAAAGACAATGAATAATTGATGCTGAACATTGCTGGCTGCAGTATTTATCAGTGTGAAGCTCAAGGTGTTCTGTGTGTAGAGGTTGTAAGGGGATCCAAAGGAAACTTTGGCAGGCATTGTATTGTGATGGTTTGTAACTGACTTGTTCTCTCTCTTATTTTAACAGTGAAATTGCTCTTTGTATTTTCCATGTCATTTTCTATTAAGACATTTTCTGCAAATGCTTCGCACAGTATGCTTTAGAGTATAGTATGTTATTTATAAAGTCCTGTATAACTCTTTGTTCTTAGCATTCCCATTGGTGCTGTATGTTTTGGGGATGAGGTAATAGCCATCGCGTGTAGCAAAAAGACCATCACATTGCTGTGTAGTGCTCTATATATGCAATGGTTCATTGACTCATTTACGTGTCCATTTATTTATTCATTCAAAACTTAATTTTGTGTGATGCATTTACAGCAAGCTATGGAACATATCAGAGCGCTCCTTGAGGTTGATAATGTGCCAACAACATATTTTGCCACATAGATATTATATTGTAGGGAAACCAAATCACGTGTCAGTGCCTTGAAAATCACAGAAAATCCTCTTTGTTGCTCCACACAACAATTATTTTCCATTCGCACACACCCATTCATTGATTTTGATGTTTGCATTAGATCAAGGTGTGCAAACAACTTCACGTATGCACTGGCAACAAAACATTTCTTAGGTCAATGATCTATTTCAGGCATTGCCAACCTTTTTAGCCCCAGGGACTCCCATCCAGATTCAGGGCCCCCAAATACAGAAATGCTTATACACATATACACTCACCAGCTACAAAAAATTCCACTTGATTCCACTTTTTGAATGATGCAGCATCAATTGCGACTTATCAGGCAACGTTTTACAAATGTTCTATTGCGATTTTGGTAAACTTGAGTGACGGTACCGTTTCTGATGCCATTGTTACACATCCCCAAGTAACAAGGATTTAAGCCCTTTTCCCATTCACCCTGTATTCACTGCAAACCGGACAAAGCTGTATACAAAACAATGTTGCGCAGAGACCTAACTGCCATTTTGTACTTTTCCTTGCCTTGGTGGAAAGCTCATGATTCAGTCACCAACACTCCCCTTCAAGCTTGTTTGCCATTAAATATTACAATGTGCCATAGTACAGAGGTGAAAGTGAGCCCCTCTGAACTGCCACTCACTAGAATAAAGAGCTGGCCTGATGCACCAGGTAAACAGAGAGAGCGAGAGCCACTGGTTGGATTACAGGCTGGCTGAAGAAGAGGCCCTCTTCGGCTCCAGTTGCCCATGATGGGGGGATCACTTTACCCGCGGCTGCCACGCGAAATGGTCCGCTCCAAGTTCCCTACCTGCCTCTTAGATGGAATGATTACTTATTCATAGTTTGAGGGAAGAATAGCAGGGTGGGTTTTGAATGGGGGTCCTTGTTGTCAGTGGCAGTGTAAGGAACAGGTGACAGAAGGGTATCTGTTACCTGATGCCGCCCTCCACCTCTCAGCCCCCTCTCTCTGGAAATTGCTGCAACTCTGTGTATAGGCATACACTGTTGTTGGGTAGCATTCGGCCCTGAAATGCAAATAGAAAAGTCTTCATTAAGCATTGCCCGTATTTTATGATTTCGACAAACAACATAAATGTGACGGATGCACCCTGCAAGAGTGCTTCACTTCAAAGCTACAGTACACCAGGAGCATTCAAGACCAGTTGCTCTGCTATCAAGTACAGAGGTCACACCAGCAATTGTGTGGATCGTCAGAGACTTTATCACACTCCTGCGAGCCCACACAGGTAGCCTGACACCCTGATATCAGCCCTAGTGGATAGAGAGCTGATCTCACCGCGCTCTCCCTGCTGCTTTAACATTGCCATCCTGACACCAAAGAGTCAGTGCCATGTTTCGACTGTGAAATCTCACACTGCCCTCATTCGGGCTCAACCATGCTGGCAGAGCTCAAAGTTGCATTGAAGTGTTACACTCTAAAAAATGTATTTAAGGTGATTTTACACGAAACAATTTACTCAAAAAACATTTATTACATTTTAAAGCTGTGAAATCATATGAAATATACTGTTAGTGTTTACACTGTGTAAATGTAAGTAAAAGAATGAAGTAAATCTGAGTAACGTAAGTCTTCCTATTAGAATTCACAAAACAATATGTATATATTGTATAAGTAATATCTGTATAAATAATTTATTAATTAAATACAGATTCTTTCATTAAATAAACTTAATTTTCTGAGAAATTAACTGTTAGATTTTTTATCAATTTTTTATATGTTCCACTGAAAAAAACAGTTAAATTATTTTAAAAGATTTTATTTAGTTAATATAACTGTTTATTTTTGTGATTTTTACGAAGCCACTTGAATTATAAAATTGTACACACTTAATACAAGTAGAAGTGATTTACACATTATAGTTTAATGTGTCATCAAAATCATCAAATAACTAACATGGGAACTAAATGTATAAGTGTTAAATAAATTTGTCAAAACTGTTTTAGCATTACATATTCAAAGTAGATGCTCTTTACAGCTTTGCAGATTATTATTCTTTACCATATTCATGAAGTCTGAAAACTCACTGTTTCCTCAGTTGAAGTCAATTTAAAACAAGAAAAAACACGACAGCAAGACTGACTATCAACAAAATGCATATTAACAATTGTCGCCCAATAGGATCTTGCCACTTGTCATGCCAAAAAACTCTATTACCATCAAGCCTAAGGCACCAATAGATGAACTCCGTTCACTGTTTATCAGGAGACCCCTTAGTGGATTACTGTGAAGTTGGGTAAATGCTTTAATTAAAGTGGAGCCTTGCATCAAAAGATATCAATCAGCATGAGCAGGATGGAGTGAAACCAGATCATGGCCACTCTCCCCTGGCTTATCGCAGAGATGTGAGGACCAGGGCCTCCACAGACATTGTTACAGTTTGCCAGTCCACAGGAACGTGTAACTAAAGTCACCCAGACTGTGCCACTATTAGGCAATATGTTCCACTGTGTGGAACATATTGCACATCAACACAGATTATTTTTATCGGAACAACCATGATGCCTGCTGGGGTCTGTGGCATGAAACATTTAATTGAGGAACTATGTTCAGATATAGTTTGTGTTACAACATATTTTTTCACATTTTAAACTCAGACATTGAGATGTATGCTTACTCTGAAAGCTGACTAAATGAGCTTTCCTATAATGTATTGTTTATAAGGATAGGACAATATCTGACCAAGATACAACTATTTAAAACCCTGGGATCTGAGGGTACAAAAAGATCAAAATATTGAGAAAATGACCTTTAAAGTTATTTATCAGAGACGCTGTAGCAGGCCGTTGCTAAAAAGAAACGGGTTTGTTTTAATGTTCTCTATTGGCTTACCGCTGTGAAAACGTTGTGGAAACTAGTAGAAAGCAGAGAAATTCTAAGCTTTACACAGATACCAAACTTGAGTGGGTAATTCCTAAAGAGCTGGCAGACGTGAGTAAAGTTTGTAGGCATATTTTTGTTAGCAATTGTGCTGTATCCACTTGCAAAAAATAAAGTTCTTATATATTTATGGTAGGAAATTTATAATTTCTAAAATATCTTGAGCAATGAACATGATTTGAACAGATTTTTGGCATTAAAGAAAAATCGATCATTTTGACCCGTACAATCTTTTGTTGGCTATTGCCATAAATATTGCTGTGCTAATTTTTTGGGGTCTGGGGTCAACGTATATTTATAAAATGTCACAAACACTTTTGGGTTAGCACCATTTTTATCAACAGTGGTCTCTGCTGGCCTCTGCTGGCAAACGAGAAAGCAGTGCTGTGTCAAAAAATCCAAGCTCAATTGACATTTTATACTATGTTCTCAAATACAGTTCGTGTTTATGTTCATCATTGTTTAATAATGTTTTATACTTTTGTAACTAGCTACAACACAAGCATTCGACCGTTTTGTTGAATACTGGAGTATTAAGTGTAGTCTATAACGTTATGTTTATGTGCAGGAGTAACGTTGAAGTTGTGGAATGATAAAACATATAGAAGATGGAGGGGTTATTTAAAGAAAATGATAAAGTAAGACTGTGGTATGTTTACAATGTGGGTTTAGTTAATGTCAAGGTACAGTAGCACTTAGTGCTTTTCAAACTGACAACAGGCCAACGGTACGCAAGGTGCCAAAGGTCAATAAACCAAAGGGAAAGCAGAAAATACAGCAGAAAAAATCATGTCTTAAACATTAATGTAATTGCACACATTTTTTTATATTAATGTACTTCAGTATCTTTTTGGCTCTACTTTGTAGTTTTACTGCGAATCAAAGATATTAGCAACTTACACTCTCTACTTGACTACGTTTTTGAATTACCTGGTCGTTGTTTTCCGGTCGTTAGACATAGGCACTTTGAGTTTGTGATAGTGAATTCCTATGGAGGACAATCACTTGCTGCCCTCCAACGGCGCCTTGTGCGTGCGTATTAAAACCATGTGACTGCACATGACCTATTTTGAAAGACATGGGCTGCAGTGTTCATTGCAATTAAGGTTTAATAGAAATCTGGTTTCCTTTCAGTCGGTCTCTCGATGTTGTGTTGAGACTGACAGAATGGGATGACAGAACCTATCATCTCTGATTATACTTTGAAAAGGCCACTGAACTTGGCAAATGGGACGGCACGCCAGGCCCATTCATTCACCTTTTTGTTCTTCGAAATCTGCGAGGCTTATGCTGAGCGATCTTCCATTCTTCCTACTGGATCTACTATGCAGAACAGCAGAACTCGTCCTGGCGTTTGCAATTCCCCTGGGCGTTTCAGTAGCTGGTCAGAGGTGTCTTCAAACAGCATATTTCTAATGGAGCAAATTCTCTTGCAGTGTTCACATGTTGCTAGGCATGTCTTGCCGCTGTAGTCTTGGGTATGACTGGACCAAACCTGCGTCACATGTCTGGGTCTCCATCATGCTGAAGTAGCGTTCGTGGTAACGGCATTGCGGACCGTTTGCTTCCTGCCCAACAGTGGCGAATTAGCCGGCTGTGGCAGTCAGCGGCGGTGGTGATATGTGAATCCCGGTGTGCGTAACTCCTTCGCAGTATTGCCGCAGACCACCCAGGCCCCATTCCGCTCACCGAACCTGTCTCCTATGGGCGTCGCCAGACAGTCCCATAGCGGATCCACGACATGGCATGCAGAGGATGAGATTTCGGTTGCAACATCGAGTGGCGACTTCCTGACATCAGACGCTGAGGACTCCCTGCAGCTCCCGGCTACGGCCGGTCGAGTCAAGGACAAGGCCGATGTGGAGATGTCAGCCGTGCTTGCCCGGACTGTGGTGAGCATCATTGCCCTGCCTTCCCCACAGCTCACAGCCAGGCTCTTGGTACCTGGACACGAAATGTGGGGGAACCCCGCCCCGGTGCCAGGTTCCTGGCAGTGAATGAAGAGCTCAAGAAAACACAAGCGCATGGTTGCCCTGAATTCCCTTGACTCTCAAGCAGCTAAGGGCTATGTCGGTACCCCCGGTAGAGCATGCTCTCGTGGCACAAGTGCTCTTGTGTCCACAGACATGTCACCTGGAGGCACCGGCCAATGCTCCCTTCCAAAGCTTGTAAGTCCTTGCCATCACTGATGTTGAGGGCTTGCACTGTGGCAGGTCAGCTGCCTCCGCCCTTCACACCAATGCAAACTACTAAATTGAGTAGGATACAATGTCACTGCTTAAATAAAGTGTAATTACTGTTAATTTTAAACTAATCCCTAAATGTCATGGGGGATGAAACTATTCAACAGAGACCCATTATAATACATTTTGATCAACATGACATAAGCAATTGATAATGTAAGAAACAGCCGAGAATTGTACATAATCATTTGCATGGATGAACCAAAGCATTTGCAACTTGTTCAAAGAAATGAGAAACTGCTTTTTTGATGTACACAAGAGACACCATGATGTGAGGATTGAACAGGTAGATTTGTGAATGTAAATTATGATCTAAGAAATGCACCAAAGCGACTTAGAAAAAATATATTTAACTTGGGTTGAGGTACTTTTGGGGCAGTTTCGTTTCACCTAACTGTCCCATTTCCACCCCCTTCAAACTAATGCATGGATGCATATAGCCAGAAACAATTCGTTTGATGCATGCACAGAAGCAACACTGTATGTCTCAACAAGCATTTATTCATAATAACATAGACATAGTAAAGTTTCAAGGCCACACTACATATTATACATGACATATGATAGCTGCAAATAAACCTCAGTTTTTAAAATACGGTAGAACAATAACTTCAACTACTGAAGACTCGTTTCTCTATATTCTGCCTAAATTATCTAAATTCTCTCACATTTCAGATAACCTAGAACATCTTCACACTTCTTTTGGGCAACATATTCTCATCCACAACGAATATCTTCTGTTGAGATGCAGCGTGGAAAAAATATTTTAGAGTGTCTTATCCAGCCTCAAAAGGCATCTTCTGTGAAGTCATCACACGCTGCATCTATGGCAGCTAGAATGGTCATCTGTGTATGCGGCTTGCGACCATATACGTTCCATCTTCAAGCTGAGAAAAAATCCTCAATGGGGTTAAGGAATGGAGAGTAGGGTGAGAGGATCTCCATCGACATCCTGTTGTGGTCCGCAAACCATTGCCTGCTGATGTTGGAGCGATGGAAAGTGACATTGTCCCAAACTATCATGTACTTTGGCATGTGATCTCCAATCTGACACCTCTCTTGTTCAGGGATGAGATCCCTGTAGAGAGTGTCTAAAAAGGTGACAAGAAGTTATGTATTGTATGGCCCAATAATGGGAATATGCGTTAACACACCATTCTCAGAGATAGCAGCACCCATGGTTATGTTCCCGGCCCTTCTGTTTAGGTGTGAAAAGGGCCTTCTGCCACCCTGTGAAGTTGTCTTGCAGTCCTATGTGGAAAAAATATAGTAAGGCAAACTACTAAATTGAGTTATATTAAATCTCACTACTTACGTAAAGTATACTTACTGGTAATTTTATACTAATCCCTAAATGTCGTGGGGGATGACACTATTCAACAGAGACCCATTATAATACATTTTGATCAACATGACATAAGCAATAATAATGTAAGAAACAGCCGAGAATTGTACATAATCATTTGCATGGATGAAGCAAAGCATTTGCAACTTGTTTAAAGAAATGAGAGACTGCTTTTTGGATGTGCACAAGTGACACCATGATGTGAGGATTGATCAGGTAGATTTGTGAACGTCAATTATGATCTTAGAAATGTACCAAACCGACTTATAAAAACTGTATTTAACTTGGGTTGAGGTACTTTTGGGGCAGTTTTGTTTCACCTAACATTTCCACCCGCCACAAACTAATGCATGGATGCATATAGCCAAAAACAATTCGTTTGATGCATGCACAGAAGCAACACTGTATGTCTCAACAAGCATTTATTCATAATAACATAGACATAGTAAAGTTTCAAGGCCACACTACATATTTTACATGACATGACATGACATATGATAACTGCAAATAAACCTCAGTTTTACAAATACGGTAGTTCTACCAGAAAGACTCGGGAGGCAAAGTGTAGAGTATTGAACATTTATTAAACAGCTGGTAAACAGAATATATGGTAATGGTGAATATGGTTATGAGTTTCTTTGGAGTAGGCCCTGTCCGTGGCTCGCATCCAGAGGGCCAAGAAGTCCTCCACTTCCCGTCTTAAGATGAAGACAGGGGCGTAGCCAACCCCCCTTGGGTTTGTAGGGACAGGACCTCCTGGTGGTGGTGGGGAGGATGGGGGTGAATCACTGTTGCTTCGACTGCGGACGTAGAAAGGGGTAAGTGGCGATCTTTTATGTTCCATGTTGGGAGGTGATTGGTTAGGTGTTGATTGGTAGTGGATGATGCGAGATTGAGTCTTCCCGGCAGAACTTGCGCTGTAGCTATATTTCTACCAGAAAGACCCGGGAGGCAAAGTGTAGAGTATTGAACATTTTTTAAACAGCTGGTAAACAGAATATATGGTTATGGTAAATATGGTTATGAGTTTCTTTGGAGTAGGCCCTGTCCGTGGCTCGCATCCAGAGGGCCAAGAAGTCCTCCACTTCCCGTCTTAAGATGAAGACGGGGGCGTAGCCAACCCCTAAGATGTTCGTTGGCTTACCTCTGGAGCGGGGCCTACCCCCAAGAATGAAGAGAGATTTCTACTCACCCGCTGGTTAAGGTCTCTTACAGTTCCTGTAGACAAGATTTAGAATGCAAATGTTAATTGATATTGCCGAATGCCGGTCACCGGCCCCGATTGGCCACGACACTGAGACAAGGCCCCGATGGGCCACGACACTGAAAGTGGGGGGGGGGGGTTTGGGACGGACTTTCAGGTAGAGCGTAATGGAAGTGAATGGACAGAAGCTGGTGTTGATTTTTGTGAAATTTATTGTGGCGCCGACTCGCTTCGTGTCAGATTTTGTGTGTTTAAGGGTGATTGAGAAGGCTTCCGAGGTAAACTGGATGTTGGAAAACGAAAGGCCTTTCATTGGGTCGAAATTTTTCATTGAGTCTGGCATTAATTCCCCCCGGCGCATGAAGCCATAGAAAGCTGAGAGGAACATGGCCTCCAGCAGTGCGTTTGCGTAAGGAGTAAAAAGCCTGCCGTGGAGGGAATCAATAAGTCTGTGTAATATTGATAGTGTGATAGGCTTGCGTCTATCTGGATGACTGCACGACGAATGGGTCAAGCCTTTGAGCAACAAACGCACTGAGGGATTGGTGAAGAGGCTCGGATAATCGTTATTATGATACCTTGCGTAAAATTGAATTCCCGCCAGTAGTCTCCGAATGGAAGATATGGTCTGGTTACGGTTCTCATAATTATGGACGAGAAAGGAGCAGACTGATGAGATCGAGATGGGGAATAGCGGAATTTGGAAGGAGAAGCAGAACATGTTAAACTGGGACCAGGCGGAAGTGTAAGACTTAAGTGTCGACGGGGCCACTCCTTTGGCCATGTAGCGTCCGACTGATTGTCGAAGTCAGTTGTGGGTCAGTTGTGGCCTGGGGGTTAGAGCGTTGGGCTTGTGATCAGAAGGTTGCAGGTTTCAAATCTCAGTGCCAGCAGGTCATGACTGAAGTGCCCTTGAGCAAGGCACCTTACCCCGATTGCTCTGCAGTAATGTGTCACTGTAAAAAACTACTTGTTAGTCGCTTTGGATAAAAGCGTCTGCCAAATGAATAAATGTAAATGTAAATGTCGAAGAAAATCTAGTCCAGTTTTATATCCCCTAGATCGGGGCAGGGCAATGGGTCCTGGTCTGCTGAAAGGCAGAGTCGTCTGAATGTCTGCAGACGAAGACGAGATAGAGCATCAGTGATTGCGTTATGGTGGCCCGGAATGTGTCTGGCTGTGATTATAAAATTATGGAGAACTGACTGCCAGATCAGACGTCTTACGAATGGCATTATCGTCTGGCAGTGAGATCTCCCTTTGTTAATTATGGCAACTGTTGCCTCATTATCGCAGTAGAGGGTGATGCGTTCGCGAGACCACGCCGATCCCCAGATGACGCTAGCAACCGCTATTGGATAAATCTCGTGCAGAGCGGACGAAGCGAACCCGGAAGCGGGTTTGGGGAAATCGTGTGGCCACTTCTCAGCGAACCAATGGCCTTGGAAAAATCCCCCGAAGCCGATAGAGGGGGTGGCGTCTGTAAACAATTTCGGGTCGAGCGGTGATTCTGAAGCGTCGTTATAAAAAAAAGTTCGTCCGTTCCAATTATTAAGTAAGTAAGACCAAAATCTGAGGTCAGAAACGGCTTCCTTCATCTAGTGAAATCGTATTGGTTAGTTCCGACACCAAATGGGTCAGGGTAAGCATGCGTGATATAAATGACCGGCCTTGGGGAATTATGCTTGTGGCAAAGTTTAGGTGGCCTAGGAGGGAAAGCATATCTCGGTTGGAAGCTGCGCTGCATGCCGAGAACTCTTCTGTGAACGACCTGATTCTTATGAGTTTATCACGAGGAAGGAAAGCTTGCATTTTGACAGAATCGAGATGAATGCCTAGAAATGTTAAAGCCGTGCATGGTCCCTGTGTTTTCTCAGTGGACAGGGGAACGCCAACGTCGTCGAAGGTCTGTCTGAGTGTGTCGAGGGTGGACGTTTGGGAATTGGGGAAATCAATAAGTAGAAAATCGTCGAGCAGGTGTAGGACGAAGGGCAGTTTATATACGTTCAGCAGGATCCAACACAGGGCTTCGGAGAGACAATTAAAGATGTTGGGGCTGCTTCTGCAACCGAATGTGAGTCTCGCAGCAAAATAAAATTTAGACTGCCATTTTACGCCAAACAGGTGGCGATCCGCGGGGTGTAGCGGTATGATTTTAAAGGCGTCTTTGATGTCGGCTTTGGCTAGCGAAGCCCCGGGTCCGGCTAGCTTTATTAGCCTAATAGCGTTATCGACAGATGCGTAATGTAGTGAAAAGGGTTCTAAAGGGATGCATTCGTTGATGCTTGCGGTCGTGCTGGAATGGGGAGAGGACATGTCGATGATGAGGCGTTTTTTACCTGAATATTTTCTAGTGGCAAAGCCAATTGAGTTAATCCGAAACATGGAATAAGGAGGGGAGTCGAACGGGCCGGTTACATAACCTTTATTTACTTCGTTCTCCAACATGGATGAGACGATTGCAGGTTCTGACATGGCTGATTGTAGATTTTTGCCACAAAGTAAGCTGTGAGTTGTGTGCCGACCCGGAACCCTTGTGAAAGCCCGGTTAACAAATAATTTGCGAAACATCTATGGGGGTGAGTCGATAGGTAGTTTGAAAGGATTGGGACGTTAATGGGAGTAGATACGAGATTGATTAGTACATTCTCTTCCGATCGGCGGCTTCCTCTCGGATAGCTGGCCTGAATATCCTGGGGCAGACGGATTTCGGGTGTGGGTCTTTGCAAAAGCTACATACTTGAGCGAATTTGCATTGGGGAAAAGAACAGACGGATTCGTTAAAATTATTACAAAGAGAAGTGCCGATAAAATGTATGATGTCCCGACCTCTAGCGTCTGAACGCTTTCTTACATTTCAAGCGCCGAGAACTACGGGCGAATCTGGACTAGCGGTTGTTTTAGGGCAAAACTGTGCCGAATGTCCGTGGGAGCTGCAAATGGAGCATGCGAGTGTCATGTTGCCGCCAAAATGGCGAACGAGCAGTTCCGTATCTACGATGGACCAATCGATTCTAGAGTTAAAAAGTGAGATGAAAGATGCGGATTTAGCAGAGAAAGATGCGTGGTATTCGTAGAACAGTGTACCCCTGCAGCGTTGGCTGAAATCTGCCATCGTTCCTAAATAAATATCCAGCTCCTCCCTTCTGTCCGGGTAAACTTGGCAGAGTATGTCGCGGTAAATTCCAAAAGCGATCATGAATTCGCCGAACGGCAGGTTACGTTGGAGTCTGGGATCGGACGTCCGGAGAAAGACTGCCACGTCACCGCACTCGACCATTTTCCTGTCGGGAGATACCGTGGCCGCTGCCGGATGGACGAATCGCCTGCCAAAAGCTTTGGCTGAGGTGGCAAGGGCAAAATGTGCTGTCGCCGGCGGAGCAGTTGCGTCCTGGAATGGTGTCTGGATGATATTTGTAATAGCTACGGGGATAGATGTCAACGGGATGCTTAGTTGATCGTATATTCCGGGGATGAGAAGGTCAGTCGATGGTGTGGACCGCGTCCTGATGTTAAATCGTTTGTTGCTAAGTGCTGTCTCGAAAGGCACCATTTTTGTTTGTAGGCCTTGAACGGTGGCGGACAGAGATCGAACGGCCTGAAGCAGCTGATCGTTGGCGTCGCAGGATGCTTGCGGAGGAGAGTAGATCCTTGTGGGCTGCTGGCACTTTTTGGATTGCCGAGGTGGAGAGGATTTACCGGTTCGCTTCCTTCCAGCTTGTTTGGGCTGGGTTGGTGGTGCGTCGGGCCGTTGCGGGAGGGGCGCCCAGGGCGTTGAAGGCCAGCGCGAGCAGATCATCCCTGGAAAGATCGGGGCCGGCTGGAATGCCTGCTGCCTCTAGTTTGCTGAAGATCACTTCTGACGGACACTGGGCCCATGTAGAATCCCAACATTGGATTCTTGAACTACGCCTCACGTTGGCAGGAATCGTAGGGATGAATTCCTCATCGGAATCGGTGTATTCACAAAAGGCGTTCTGTGACATGACGAAGTCTGCGAGTCGTAGCTGCTGGATTACGGTGAATCACTGTTGCTTCGACTGCGGATGTAGAAAGGGGTAAGTGGCGATCTCTTGGGAGGTGATTGGTTAGGTGTTGATTGGTAGTGGATGATGCGAGATTGAGTCTTCCCGGCAGAACTTGCGCTGTGGCTATATAACAATAACTTCAACTACTGAAGACTCGTTTCTCTATATTCTGCCTAAATTATCTTAATTCTCTCGCATTTCAGATAACCTAGAACATCTTGACACTTCTTTTGGGCCACATATTCTCATTCACAATGTATATCTTCTGTTGAGATGCAGTGTGGAAAGAATATTTTAGGGTGTCTTATCCAGCCTCTACAGGCATCTTCTGTGATGTAATCACACGCTGCATCCATGGCAGCTAGAAGGGTCATCTCTGTATGCGGCTTGCGACCATATACGTTCCATCATCATGCTGAGAAAAAATCCTCAATGGGGTTAAGGAATGGAGAGTAGGCCGAGAGGAACTTAATCAACATCCTGTTGTGGTCCGCAAACCATTGCCTGCTGATAATGGAGCGATGGAAAGTGACATTGTCCCAAACTATCACGTACTTTGGCATGTGATCTCCAATCTGACACCTCTCTTGTTCAGGGATGAGATCCCTGTAGAGAGTGTCTAAAAAGATGACAAGAAATTCTGTATTGTATGGCCCCAAAAACGGGAGTATGCGTTAGCACACCATTCTCAGAGATAGCAGCACCCATGGTTATGTTCCCGGCCCTCCTGTTTAGGTGTGAAGACGGCCTTCTGCCACCCTGTGAAGTTGTCTTGCAGTCCTATGTGGAAAAAATATATTAATGCAAACTACTAAATTGAGTAGGATACAATGTCACGGCTTAAATAAAGTATACTTACTGTTAATTTTAAACTAATCCCTAAATGAGATCAAGATGGCGGCGCGTGAACATCGCGAGGCTCAGCGTCTCTCCAGTTTTAGCATTTATATAGTGTATTTCTTGCTCATCTCGGGTCTGTTCGTCCAGAACAGTTGTGCATTTACATCGTACACCCGGCAGGAGCTTTTGGATATCAGTTTACGCATGTCCGGTAGTTGTATCAGCAACATTTAACTCGTCTCTGAGATCGTCAGAACAACCGATGCAACGCACCCTGCACGGCCAGGCGGAAGTGCTTGTTTGCGGCGTCGAGATCGTAAACAAAGGCGGGGGAAGCGCGGAGGGCTAAGAGCTAGGCTAAAGCTAACACCACACCGGCTCTCTTTACCCAGCATTTTCCTTGCTAATGTTCGATCACTAGTGAACAAAATGGACGAGATTAGACTCCGCATCACCAACAGCAAAAGACTTTTGAACTGCAATGTCATAATCTTCACGGAAACATGGCTACACAGCGGCATACCGGACAACGCTATTGAGTTAGCGGGCTACAACACACACCGGGCGGATAGAACGGCAGAGGAATCCGGTAAGACAAGAGGAGGTGGATTGTGCATTTACATCAACAAAACTTGGTGCACAAACTCTGTTATTGTCGGGAGACACTGCTCGGCTAACCTTGAGTTTCTCATGGTTAAATGTAGACCGTTTTATCTGCCACGGGAATTCACTTCCACCATTATAACGGCAGCTTATATTCCACCGGATGCTGATGCCAAGCTTGCTATGAAAGAACTTCATGCAGCCATCAGTAAACAACAGACTGCTCACCCGGAGGCTGCATTTATTGTTGCGGGAGATTTGAATCACTCAAACTTAAAGACAGTGCTCCCTAAATATCATCAGCATGTTTCCTGCCACACAAGAGGAAACAAAACTTTGGATCATGTCTACACAAACATGGCTGAAGCTTACACCGCCACCCCCCTCCCCACCTGGGTCAATCTGATCACCTGTCTTTGTTCCTCACCCCCAAGTACATTAATCTCATTAATCGTGTGAAGCCATCAGTGAAGACCATCAAGGTGTGGCCTGCGGGGGCAGACTTTTCACTCCAGGAAAGGTTTCTACACACAGACTGGAGTCTGTTTGCTTCTCAGGCCACCAGTGGCTCTCACACGGAGATCGACAGTTACACCTCCTCTGTATTGGACTACATAAATTCCACCATTGATAGTGTCACAACCCAGAAGCAGATCACCACGTACCCTAATCAGAAGCCATGGATGAACAAGGAAGTGCGCCTCCTGTTGAAAGCACATAACACTGCCTTCCGATCGGATGATGCACAGGCCTATAGTACTTCTAGGGCAAATCTGAAGAGGGGCATCAAAAAGGCCAAGCACTGCTACAAGCTGATGCTAGAGGAGCATTTTTCCAATTCTGACCCTCGACGCATGTGGCAGGGCATCCAGGCCATCAGTGATTACAAACCCAACCACTCCACCCCCATAGCCACAGATGCCGTCTTCCTGAACGAGCTTAATGACTTTTATGCTCGCTTTGAGAGAGACAACAAGGAAACAGCTACCAAGCTCACACCCTCTGCTGACCACCCAATCATCACACTTAACGCCACTGATGTTCACAATGCACTAAGTCGGATCAACGCGCGCAAGGCTGCTGGCCCAGATGGCATCCCTGGTCGCGTACTCCGGGCATGTTCAGAGCAGCTCGCTGGGGTGTTCACGGACATCTTCAACCTGTCCCTCGCCCAAGCAGTGGTTCCAGCATGTTTTAAATCCACCTCCATTGTGCCCATTCCAAAAAATTCTAACCCGACGTGCCTGAACGACTACCGCCCTGTAGCACTCACACCCATTGTCATGAAGTGCTTTGAGCGGCTGGTCCTGGCACACCTAAAGGACTCTCTACCACCCACACTGGACCCATACCAATTTGCCTATCGCAACAATAGGAGCACAGATGATGCAGTGTCCATGGCGCTGCACTCCGTGCTCACACATCTGGACAATAAGGACACTTATGCACATATGCTGTTCCTAGACTTCAGTTCTGCTTTAAATACCGTCATCCCTTCCAAGCTAATCGTCAAACTTGGAAACTTAGGCATCAACAACCCTACCTGCAACTGGATTATGGACTTCCTGACGAACAGGCCTCAGCTTGTTATGTTAGGCCACATCTGCTTCACCCCCACCCTCAACACGGGTGTACCACAGGGCTGCGTACTGAGCCCCTTTCTCTACTCCCTTTTCACACTCGACTGCAGGCCTGTGAACGGATCTAACTCCTTCATCAAGTTTGCAGACGATTCAAACAACGATTGGTCTCATCAGCAACAACGATGAGACTGCATACCGGCACCTGGCCACATGGTGCACCGACAACAACCTGCTCCTTAACACCTCCAAGACAAAGGAGATCATCGTGGACTTCTGGAAGGCGAAAGGAGGCACACACGACCCCATCCACATCAATGGGATGGCTGTTTAACGTGTTTCCAGTTTTAAGTTCCTGGGGACTCACATTTCGGAGGACCTGTCCTGGACCACCAACACCTCATGCCTGGTCAAGAAGGCTCACCAGCGTCTCTTCTTTCTGAGGACACTGAAGAAGAACCAACTGTCTTCAACTATCCTGGTGAACTTCTATCGCTGCACGATAGAGAGCATCCTGACCAACTGTGTCACAGTCTGGTACGGGATCTGTTCTGTTGCTGAGCGCAAGGCACTGCAGCGGGTGGTGAAAACAGCCCAGCGCATCACAGGGACTACACTTTCTGCTATTGACGACAATCCAGAAGAAACACTTTTTGCGTCGAGCTCGCAGCATTATCAAGGACTTCTCTCACCCTGCTCATAGACTGTTTACTCTCCTGCCTTCCGGTAGGCGCTTCCGGTGCCTCCGGACAAGAACCAGCAGACTAAGAAACAGCTTTTTTCCCAGAGCTGTTTCATTATTGAACTCTGCCCCCCAATGATTCCACTACCTCTCTTACCTTTAACTCCAATGCTGCTATAACATCGTTTACATTGCACTACAGGGCTGCATGCTTGACTGAACTGTACACACCAGTACTTCATGTTATCTGCTCTACTGGACTGTTTACACACACAGCATCATTTGCACTCTATACTGCTCACTTGCACACCAGGAATATTTAACTGAATGCTCTTTTGCACTAATGGACCACTTCCATAACTGCACTAACCTATCTACTGCACTGTAATTCTACTAACTGCATCTACTCATCTATTGCTCTGTAACCTATAAACTGCATTAACTCATCTTCTGGACTGCAAACTATTAACTGCATTAAATCGTATACTGCACCGTAACTTTCTTAACTGCATTAACTTCAACTACTGCATTAACTCACCTATTGCACTGCAACCTTAATAGCCAATGTCAAAAATGTATGCATACCTAAGTCACTTGCACTATTTTAGTCTAAATTATTATCTGTTCATAGCCACCTGTATATTAATGTTCATAGTATATAGCCATCTGTATATATTGTTGATAGTATATACCTAATGTCATATTTTCATAGAACATTCCTACTGCAAAATATTTTTATAGTCCATGCCCACTGTATTATATTCTCCCATATTGTATTCTGTATTTATTCTAACTGTATATCCTGCACTTGCTAACTGCACTTCTGGTTAGACCTAAACTACATTTCGTGTAATATGTGTAATGACAATAAAGTTGAATCTAATCTAATCTAAATGTCGTGGGGGATGACACTATTCAACAGAGACCCATTATAATACATTTTGATCAACATGACATAAGCAATTGATAATGTAAGAAAGAGCCGAGAATTGTACATAATCATTTGCCTGGATGAAGCAAAGCATTTGCAACTTGTTCAAAGAAATGAGAAACTGCTTTTTTGATGTGCACAAGTGACACCATGGTGTTAGGTTTAAACAGGTAGATTTGTGAATGTCAATTATGATCTGAGAAATGTAACAAAGCGACTTAAAAAAACTGTATTTAACGCGGGTTGAGGTATTTTTGGGGCAGTTTTGTTTCACCTAATTGTCCCATTTCCACCCCCCTCCAAATAATGCATGGATGCATATAGCCAAAAACTATTTGTTTGATGCATGCACAGAAGCAACACTGTATGTCTCAACAAACATTTATTCATAATAACATAGACATATTAAAGTTTCAAGGCCACACTACATATTTTACATGACATGACAGATGATAACGTCTCGGTTACGTATGTAACCTCCGTTCCCTGATGGAGGGAACGAGACGTTGTGTCGACAGAATGGGGTTTGACTTGTGAACCTACCTTCTCTGACTGACTTGAACAGGCCAATGAAAATTGGCGAATGAAATTTGCATGCCGGACTCCGCCCCCGGATATCCGGGTATAAAAGGGAGCCGGCGTGCCGCATTCATTCACCTTTTGTGCTGAGGAGCCTGAGGATCTTGCCCCGACTGCTGCAGCGGGCGGCCAGTGTTGTGGCATGAAGGACACAATGTCTCGGTCCCTCCATCAGGGAACGGAGGTTACATACGTAACCGAGACGTTCCCTTTCTGTCGGTCTCTCGACGTTGTGTCGACAGAATGGGGTTCCTCGGAAAACGCCACAGCGCTGTGCCGCGTCACAATTCCTCGCGAAGCGACGCTGACTGGCCTGGGCGTGTCAGACGTGAGCGCTTAGCATGAATTGCAACCTTCCAGCGGAAGGGAAGGAGTCCAGAGCTTTCTAAAAAGATGGGAGCCCCTTCCACCGGCCGTCACGGACGGCGGCCTAGTTCTCTTAACAGCGAGAAGCCGCCCGGCACCGTAAGGCCACTGGGAAGCGTCATTCCCCCCTGAGGGAACGCGCTACGGAGACCACTTCCTACCGCAGGGAGGAGCTTTAGTGGAGATTCACAAACGGTCTCACCGGATAGGGGAGAGCACGTGGGAGACATGCAGACACGAGAGGGTATCGCGAACAGGTGAAGTACACCTGGGAGAGGTCATGGGCCATCGATTGAGAGCCATTCATGAGAAGACAACAGACGGAACCGCCCTGTGGGGGGGTTACTACGTGTGGAGCACTAGGCCTTGTTTGAGTCACTGCTAGAGCTCAGAAACACGCCAAGGGAGGCAGGGCCGCTCCGCCGGGCCCGCCGCCGAGGAGTGCTTAGTGATGGATGGAATGCCTACTCTTCACCACGTGGGGGGAAGAGGGGAGGCTAGATAGCGCCGCGTCTCACCTATGGAGGGGCGCTATCGCAGGCGTACGCCCACCGGCTGCCGGACTTACCTGGCGGTGCTTCGTAAGACTCTGGCTGATACCGGTTCCACGCGGAGGCTGTAGAACCTCGCGAAGGTGCTGGGCGTAGCCCAACCCGCAGCTCTACATACGTCTGCCAGAGGGGCGCTCTGAGCCAGTGCCCACGAGGAGGCCACACCCCTGGTGGAGTGTGCCCTCACTGCAAGCGGGCACGGGAGATCCTGTGATCGGTAAGCCATTGATGGCGTCCACGGTCCAGTGCGCCAACCTCTGTTTGGAGACAGCCCTCCCCTTGTGCTGACCTCCCAAAACAGACAAAAAAGCTACTCAGAGCTCCTGAAGCTCTGCGTGCGGTCCAATCAGAGGCGCAGCGCGCGCACTGGACACAACACGGAAGGGGTTGGGTCTTCCTCCCCAGAAGGGAGCGCCTGCAGGTTCACCACCTGGTCCCGACAGGGAGTGGTGGGAATTTCGGGCACGTCGCCAGGCCGGGGTCTCAGGATAACGTGAGATTGATCAGGCCCGAACTCTAGGCAATCCGTGGCCACGAAAAATGCATGTAGGTCCCCTACCCTCTTGGTGAGCGCCACTAGGAGAGCCGTCTTCATCGAGAGATGAGAAAGAGCGGCATCTCCGAGGGGCTCGACGGGGGGCCTCTGGAGGCCCGCCAGGACCACATTGAGGTCCCAAGAGGGAACGGAGCGCGGACGGGCTGAATTCAGCCTCCTTGCACCCCTCAGGAACCTAATGACCAGGTCGTGCTGTCCCAGAGACTTCCCACTAACTGGTCCGTGATGAGCGGCAATAGCGGCTACATACACCTTCAGCGTGGAAGGGGAGAGATTGCGCTCGAGTCTCGACTGCAGGAAGGACAGCACGCTCCCGATCGAGCATATCCGTGGGTCTTCTCCACGAGAAGAACAACAGGAGGAGAAGAGGCGCCACTTCAATGCGTATAACCGCCTCGTGGCCAGGGCCCTAGCCTGAGTAATGGTTTCCACCACCGCTGGGGGTAGACCACTCAGGATCTCCTCGTCCCGTCCAGGAGCCAGACATGGAGGTTCCAGAGGTCTGGTCTCGGATGCCACAACGTGCCCTTCCCCTGAGAAAGAAGGTCCTTCGTCAGGGGAATCGGCCAGGGGGGAGTTGTCGTCAGGAGCATTAGCTCCGAGAACCAAGTCCGGTTGGGCCAGTAAGGCGCAACTAGTAGCACTTGATGCTCCTCTTCCCTGACTTTGCACAAGACGTGTGCAATGAGGCTCACTGGGGGGAAGGCGTACTTCCGCTTGTGCCGCGGCCAGCTGTGCGCCAGGGCATCCGTGCCGAGGGGGTCCTCGGTCAGGGAGTACCAAAGCGGGCAATGGGTGGTGTCCAGGGAGGCGAACAGGTCCACCTGTGCCTGCCCGAACTGCACCCAAATGAGCTGGACTGCGCGGGGGTGGAGCCGCCACTCTCCGCGGGGCGTCGACTGACGAGAGAGCGCATCGGCTGTCTGGTTCAGGTCGCCCGGGATGTGCGTGGCTAACAGAGACTTCGTCACCTGCTGGCTCCACAGGAGGAGGTGTCGGGCGAGTTGCGATAGCTGCCGTGAACGAATACCACCCTGTCGGTTGATATATGCCACGGCAGTCATGCTGTCCGACCGGACCAGCACGTGCTTGTCCTGCACGAGGGGAAGGAACCTCCTCAGTGCAAGCAGCACCGCCAACAACTCTAGGCGATTGATATGCCAGCGCAGGCGGGGGCCCGTCCAGAGACCCGACACTGCGTGCCCGTTGCACACAGCACCCCAACCCTGCAGGGAGGCGTCTGTCGTCACCACGACGCGCCTCGAAACCAGCCCAAGAGGGACCCCTGTCCGCAGAAAGGTCATTGAAGACCATGGGGCTAGGGTGCGCCGGCAGAAGGGCGTGATCGCGACGCGCCTGTTGCCGGTGTGCCACGCACTCCAAGGAACTCTGCTCTGTAGCCAGTACTGTAGCGGTCTCATGTGCATCAACCCGAAGGGGACAACCCCCGCCGAGGACGCCATGTGTCCCAGGAGCCTCTGAAAAAGTTTCAGCGGGACCGCCGGCTGCTGCCTGAAGTTCCTCAGGCAGGTCAGCACTGACTGGGCAAGCTCGGAAGAAAGACGTGCAGTAATGGAGACAGAGTCGAGTTCCATACCGAGGAAGAGGATGCTCTGCACCGGGGAGAGCTTGCTCTTCTCTCGGTTGACCTGTAACCCCAAATGGTCTAGGTACCGGAGCACCAGGTCCCTGTGTGTACACAACAGATCTCGCGAGTGCGCCAAGATGAGCCAGTCGTCGAGATAGTTGAGTATGCGCACCCCCTGCTCCCTGAGGGGAGTGAGGGCGGCCTCCACGACCTTCGTAAAGACTCGAGGAGACTGGGACAGACCAAATGGGAGGACGCGGTACTGATATGCCTGTCCCTCGAAAGCGAACCGTAGGAACGGCCGGTGACGAGGGAGGATGGACACATGGAAGTACGCGTCCTTCAGGTCGATCGCCATGAACCAATCCTGACGCCTGACGGACATCAGGATGCGCTTCTGCGTTAGCATCCTGAACGGCAGCTTGTGTAGGTGCTTGTTCAGGGTACGCAGGTCCAAGATGGGGCGCAGCCCGCCACTTTTCTTGGGGACAATGAAATACGGGCTGTAAAACCCGGAGTACATCTCGGCCAGAGGGACGAGCTCGACCGCCCCCTTCACCAGAAGGGTAGCGACCTCGGCCCGAAGCACGGGAGCATCTACTCCCACTGATGTGAAGAGGATGCCCCGAAACTTGGGTGGGCGCTTGGCGAACTGAATCGCATAGCCGAGACGGATCGTTCGCTCTAGCCACCGTGCCGGTCTGGGAAGAGCCAACCAGGCTCCCAGGTACCGAGACAGGGGGACCAGAGGTTCGATCTGATTCATTGCCCCCGTGGGGGGTGGTTCGATGGCTGGCAGTACGGCTCCCTCGACGCGGGGGGGACCCCGGGGAGGAGAGCGGCTCTGCCGAGGTGCCTGTCGGGCGATATCGCGGCATACCGCACCGTCTGACTGAGGGTGCTGGTGGCCACTGAGAGTATACCCAACCGTGTGTCTCGCCGAAACACAACGTGGGGTTGCCGAACACCGTCCTGCGGAGGGTGAGAGCGGCTGTGAAAAAGACCCAGGGAGAGAGAAAGCTCTTTCTGTGAGAATGTGGGCGCCAGGCCCTGAAAAGGACCCGGCTGGTGTTGCTGGGACGGGGCAGGCACCGTCCCAGTCCGACCCACTAGCAATGTAGTTGCCAGGGTCGGGCCCGGTGAACTCGATCTCCCTGGGTTCACCCCGTCAGGAACGCTTCTGCTTCCGCAGAGGTTGGTGACGGGATGGTGCTCTCCTCGACGACGTCCTTCTCCGGGAGGCAGCCTGTGCAGGGGGCGCTGGAGCCGGAGTCTGAGTCGGCGAGGGGCGGGGCTGCCGGGGAGCAGACGCCGCGCGGGACCTCGACGGACGATAGGCGGCCGGGTCGCGGCGGGGCAGGATGTGTTTTATCGCCTCCGTCTGCTTCTTTACAGTCGAGAACTGCTGGGAGAAGTCCTCGACCGTATCACCAAACAGCCCACCCTGCGCGATGGGGGCGTCGAGAAAGCGAACCTTCTCAGCGTCCCGCATCTGCGCAAGGTTCAACCAGAGGTGTCTCTCCTGGACCACTAATGTGGACATCGTACGACCCAGGGCTCGCGCCGTCACCTTCGTCGCCCGAAGAGCGAGGTCAGTGGCAGTGCGGAGTTCCTGCATAATCCCTGGGTCGGACTTTCCCTCGTGCAACTCCTTCAACGCCTTGGCCTGATGGACCTGCAGGATGGCCATGGCGTGAAGAGCCGAGGCAGCTTGACCCGCAGCGTTGTAAGCCTTTGACACCAGCAATGCCGAAAACTTACAAGCCTTGGAAGGGAGCCTTGGTCGATCTCTCCAGGTGGCAGCTGTCTGCGGGCACAGGTGCACCGCGACTGCACGTTCCACCTGAGGGATGTCGACGTAGCCCTTAGCTGCCCCGTCATCGAGGGAAGTCAGGGCGACCGAGCTAGTCTGACGTGCACGCGGCGAGAAGGCGGCGTTCCAGGTCCGACTAAACTCCTCATGCACTTCCGGGAAGAATGGTACCGCCGCCGACCGTGGCTTAGAGTCACGGCCGGTCCCCAGATACCACGTGTCCAGCCGCGAGCGTTGGGGAAGAGGCGGTGCGGTGCACTGCAGCCCAATACTCGCGGCGGCCCGGGAAAGCATGGTTGACATCTCGACGTCCGCTTCATCCTGAGCTCGACCCCCCGGAGGGGGAAGCTCTAAGGAATCGTCGGGGTCGGATGCCAAGAGGTCGCCCTCCGATGCAGCAAGCGACATCTCATCGTCGTCACGCCCCGTGTCCGAGTGCGTGATGGAGGAACAAGGCGGCGTACCGCCTTTTCCGGGACGGTCAGACGAGCGAGGCGGGGCGTGAACCGTCCGCGAGCCGATGGCTGACGGATTGAGGCGCACGGTAATTCCCCGATCACCCCCGGTGCTCGCCGAAGCGGTTGGCAGGGCTGATGCCACTGCTGCCGCAGAACGGGAAGCACTCGAGGTGGCGGCTGATTCTCGGAAGAACGCAGCTACCCGTGACCGCAACGTCTGAATTACCATCCGCCCGCAGTGCGGGCAAGATGTATCCACAAACGCTGCCTCAGCGTGCTGGAGTCCCAAACACACGAGGCAGACATCGTGTCCGTCCCCTTCCTCGATGAGTGCGCCGCACCCACGAGCACAGCGGGACATGCCGCGCTGAAGAAACACTAAGCCCTGAAAAGGGCTCGCTCTTTAGAGGGATGCCTTGGAAGTTGCCGAGACGCCCAGGGGAAGTCACAGGAAAAGGGACAGTCCGCTGCACCACGTCGTAAGACCAGCAACACGTAGAATGTATCTGCAGAGTCGTCAGCATCAGGATGCGAAGGCTCCGAAGAACAAAAGGTGAATGAATGCGGCACGCCGGCTCCCTTTTATACCCGGATATCCGGGGGCGGAGTCCGGCATGCAAATTTCATTTGCCAATTTTCATTGGCCTGTTCAAGTCAGTCAGAGAAGGTAGGTTCTCAAGTCAAACCCCATTCTGTCGACACAACGTCGAGAGACCGACAGAAAGGGAATGCTTGTTTGATGTGCACAAGTGACACAATGATGTAAGGTTGAACAAGAAGTTTTGAGAATTTCAAATCTGATCTGAGAAATGTACAAAATTGACTTAGAAATTGACTTGGGTGGGGGTACTTTTGGGGCAGTTTTGATTCACTCAAGTGTCCCATTTCCACCCCTCTCAAACTGATGCATGGATGCATATAGCCAGAAACAATTCGTTTGATGCATGCAAAGAAGCAACACTGTGTGTCTCAAGAAGCATTTATTCATGATTACGTAGACATTCTAAAATTTCAAGGCCACACACACACACTACACATTACACATTACACATGACATTACACATTTCATTAAATTTACATTTAGTCATTTAGCAGACGCTTTTATCCAAAGCGACTTACAGACGAGGAAACATTGGAAACAATTATAACAATATAGGCAACAAAATGCATAAGTGCATTAAATCCAGTCCATTAAAGACTAGCACAGTATACAAAGCTAAGAATAGTGAGGAAAGTAAACTTTTTTTTTAAGAAGACAGAAAAGAATTAGAGGTTAAAATCAGTCATCTACATTTTGACGGAAGATATGCGTTTTCACATACTACACCGGCCTGTAGTGTTCTAGCAGTGTAAGGATGAGAGTGGGTTTCTTCAGTAGCGGTGTGATGCAGGCCTCTTTGAACGCAGTGGGAAATGTCCCAGTGGTGAGCAAAGAGTTGATGATGTGGGTCAGACCAGGCACAACTGCTGGAGAGATGGCGTGGAGGAGATGGGTGGGGATGGGATCCAGTGGGCAGGTGGTAGGGTGGTTGGAACCAATGACCTTGGAAACATCATCTTCAGACAGAGGAGAAAAGGCGGGTGATGGTGGTGTAGAAAATTGGCTGTTGATGGCGGTAGTTTTCTTTACGAAGAACGATGCAAAATCATCAGCCGTTAACTCGGTTGAAGATGTGGGATCAGGCGGACAGAGGAGAGCAGAGAAGGTTTTTAAGAGCGTGCGAGAGTCAGGAGAGTTGCTGATCTTCGAGTGGTTATAATCAGTTTTTGCAGATTTGACGTCAACGGAGAAAGTAGAGTTTAGAGACTGGTAGAGAGAGAGGTCAGTATGGTCTTTTGACTTGTGCCATTTTCTCTCAGCTGACCGGAGGCTGGCGCGATACTCACGTGGTACATCCGATAACCAGGGGGCAGACAGTGATGCACGGGCTGGTCCAGATGTGAGAGGGCATAGGTGTCCAAGCAGGATGTAAGCGTGGAACACAGAGTGTCTGTGGCACTGTTGGTATTCAAAAGAGAGAGCTCTTCAGACAAGTTGCAGAGGAAAAGCAGGAGGGAGGGACCGTAGGTAGCGCCGGAAAGTGACCAGCGGTAAGACATCTGCGTTGTCTAAATCGGTGAGGTCGGGGGTGACAAAGAAGTGATCAGACGTGTGCAGCGGAGTGACCTGAGAGTGATGAGTGGAGAATTTCTCGAATCATCCCTGACATTTGCAAAACAGTAAGTGCATTTCTGGTTTTGATTGTTTGATTTCAAGAGACTGCACATGATTCATGTTAACGCTTTTACTGTTTGTACAATAATTTATTGACAGACAGTGTCATTGCGATGCAGACAGGAAAAGACAGCACTGCATAGCACAAACAAATGTAGAAATCTGAACATAAGACAATTTCCTTAGGGAAAACTGTACATGCAGTGCAATGGAATTACAGTGCAGTCTTCCTACACCTCCTGACGTTCCTGTCTTTTGGGCAACGGATTCTCATTCACATCACAACAAATATCTTCTCTGGCGATACAGCATGAAAATCATCTTTCAGAGTGTCTAATCCAGCCTCTGCAGGCATCAGCTGTGATGTCATCACACGTTACATCCATGGCAGCCAGAAGGGTCATCTGTGTATGCGGCTGGCGATCATATACTTTTAATCTTCATGCTGAGAAAAATTCCTCAATGGGGTTAAGGAATGGAGAGTAGGGTGAGAGGAACTCCACCAGCATCCTGTTGTGGGCCTGTTGTGGAATTTTCTTATTCCTTAATCAAGGTGAGTCAATTTTGACAAACGCAATATACAGAGACATCAGGTACTTTGCAAAGTATTTTATTGTCGTTTAATCTGCATCATAAGCAATGAGCATGGTGCAGAGCGAAGGCGCTCTTTCCTCCTACACCAAGAGTTTATATATTAAAACGTGAAAACCCCCTCCCTTTGCCCCCTAGCCAGAATCCCGAGCTGGTTTACGAGAAGTTCCGTTATTCCAAACAGAACATCTTAGCCTCTGCTCGAGGGCAAAGGCAGAGTGGTATGACGCGTATAGAGAAAAACATGATAACATAGAGAAGAAAACATAGATAAAAACTTCATAAACATATAGATAGACACATCAAGAAGCTAGACTAGAAAATTTCCATTACAGGCCGCAAACCACTGCCTGATGATGTTGGAGCGATGGAAACTGACATTGTCCCAAACTAACACGTACTTTGGCAGGTCATCTCCAATCTGCCCCCTCTCTTGTTCAGGGATGAGATCCCTGTAGAGACTGTTTAGGTGTGAAAAGGGGCCGTCTCTAACCCAGTGAAGTTGTCTTGCAGTCCTATGTGGAAAGAATATAGTAATGCAAAACACTAAATTGAGTAAAATAAAATGCCACTGTATACTTGAAGTATACTTACTGTATATTGTAAAACTAGTGCTTAACTGTCGTGGGGGATTATACTATTCAACAGAGACCTATTATAATGCATTTTGATCAACATGACATAAGCAATTGATAATGTAGGAATCTGCACAGAATTGTGTCATAATCATTTGCATGGATGTACCAAAGCATTTGCAACTTGTTCAAAGAAATGAGAAAATGCTTGTTTGATGTGCACAAGTGACACAAGGATGTAAGGATTGAACAAGAAGTTTTGAGAATTTCAAATCTGATCTGAGAAATGTACAAAATTGACTTAGAAAAAACTGTATTTAAAGTGGGTGGGGGGTACTTTTGGGGCAGTTTTGTTTCCCCCAAGTGTCCCATTTCCACCCCTCTCAAACTGATGCATCGATGCATATGGCCAGAAACAATTCGTTTGATGCATGCAAAGAAGCAACACTGTGTGTCTCAAGAAGCATTTATTCATGATTACGTAGACATTCTAAAATTTCAAGGCCAAACACACACATTACACATGACATTACACATTTCATTAAATTTACATTTAGTCATTTAGCAGACGCTTTTATCCAAAGCGACTTACAGACGAGGAAACATTGGAAGCAATTATAACAATATAGGCAACAAAATGCATAAGTGCATTAAATCCAGTCCATTAAAGCCTAGCACAGTATACAAAGCTAAGAATAGTGAGGTAAGTAAAACATTTTTTTTAAGAGACAAAAGAATTAGAGGTTAAAATCAGTCATCTACATTTTGACGGAAGATATGCGTTTTCACACACTACACCGGCATGTAGTGTTCTAGCAGTGTAAGGTTGAGAGTGGGTTTCTTCAATAGCGGTGTGATACAGGCCTCTTTGAACGCAGTGGGAAATGTCCCAGTGGTGAGCAAAGAGTTGATGATGTGGGTCAGACCAGGCACAACTGCTGGAGAGATGGCGTGGAGGAGATGGGTGGGGATGGGATCCAGTGGGCAGGGTGGTTGGAACCAATGAACTTGGAGACATCAGCTTCAGACAGAGGAGAAAAGGCGGGTGATGGTGGTGTAGAAAATTGGCTGTTGATGTCGGTAGTTTTCTTTACGAAGGACGATGCAAAGTCATCAGCCGTTAACTCCGATGAAGGTGTGGGAGCAGGCGGACAGAGGAGAGCAGAGAAGGTTTTTAAGAGTGTGCGAGAGTCAGGAGAGTTGCTGATCTTCGAGTGGTTATAATCAGTTTTTGCAGAGGTGACGTCAACGGAGAAAGTAGAGAGAAGAGACTGGTAGAGAGAGAGGTCAGTATGGTCTTTTGACTTGTGCCATTTTCTCTCAGCTGACCGGAGGCTGGTGCGATGCTCACGTGGTACATCCGATAACCAGGGGGCAGACAGGGATGCACGGGATGGTCCAGATGTAAGAGGGCATAGGTTGTCCAAGCAGGATGTAAGCGTGGAACACAGAGTGTCTGTGGCACTGTTGGTATTCAAAAGAGAGAGCTCCTCAGAGGGGGGGAGTGCAGACAAGACAGCAGAGGAAAAGCAGGGGGGAGGGACAGTAGGTAGTGCCGGAAAGTGACCAGCGGTAAGACATCTGCGTTGTCTGGAGCGGTGAGGTCGGGGGTGACAAAGAAGGGATCAGACGTGTGCAGCGGAGTGACCTGAGAGTGATGAGTGGAGCATTTCTCGAATCATCCTTGACATTTGCAAAACAGTAAGTGCATTTCTGGTTTTGATTGTTTAATTGCAAGAGACGGCACATGATTCACGTTAACGCTTTTACTGTTTGTACAATAATTTATTGACAGACAGTGTCATTGCGATGCAGACAGGAAAAGACAGCACTGCATAGCACAAACAAATCTGAACATAAGACAATCTCTTTAGGGAAAACTGTACATGCAGTGCAGTGGAATTACAGTGCAGTCTTCCTACAACTCCTGACGTTCCTGTCTTTTGGGCAACGGATTCTCATCCACATTACAACAAATATCTTCTCTTGCGATACAGCGTGAAAATCACCTTTCAGAGTGTCTAATCCAGCCTCTGCAGGCATCAGCTGTGATGTCATCACACGTTACATCCATTGCAGCCATAAGGGTCATCTGTGTATGCGGCTGGCGATCATGTACATTTAATCTTCATGCTGAGAAAAATTCCTCAACGGGGTTGAGTAGGGTGAGAGGAACTCCACCAGCATCCTGTTGTGGGCCGCAAACCGTTGCCTAATGATGTTGGAGCGATAGAAACTGACATTGTCCCAAACTAACACATACTTTGGCAGGTCATCTCCAATCTGCCCCCTCTCTTGTTCAGGGATTAGATCCCTGTAGAGAGTGTCAAAAGACTGTTTTGGTGTGAAAAGGGACCGTCTGCAACCCATTGAAGTTGTCTTGCAGTCCTACGTGGAAAGAATATAGTAATGCAAAACACTAAATTGAGTAAAATAAAATGCCACTGTTTACTTGAAGTATGCTTACTGTATATTGTAAAACTAGTGCTTAACTGTCGTGGAGGATTATACTATTCAACAGAGACCCTGTAATGGAAATTTTCTAGTCTAGCTTCTTGATGTGTCTATCTATATGTTTATGAAGTTTTTATCTATGTTTTCTTTTTTATGTTATCATGTTTTTTCTCTATACGCGTCATATCACTCTGCCTTTGCCCTCGAGCAGAGGCCAAGATGTTCTGTTTGGAATAACGGGCATCACTTCTCGTAAACCAGCTCGGGATTCTGGCTAGGGGGCAAAGGGAGGGGGTTTCACGTTTTAATATATAAACTCTGGGTGCAGGAGGAAAGAGCGCCTTCTCTCTGCACCATGCTTGTGATGCAGACTGAATGTCAATAAATATAAAATACCTTGCAAGGTAACTCATCCTCTCTGTGTGTTGCATTCCACAACAATTTGGCGACGAGGCATGGGATCACAAGGCTGACGGAGAACGGACTAGAGTTGACTGATCATTCTGCTCATAGCAAATCCAGCTCTAACCCCATACAGGGATGAGAGAACTCTACTCCGGACTCCAAGCTGACGTGATCCCAAAAGAACTCAGTGCAAGGCACAAAAGCGGTGAGTCAGATAGGTTTGATGCATGCAAAGAAGCAACACTGTGTGTCTCAAGAAGCATTTATTCATGATATGCTTACTGTATATTGTAAAACTAGTGCTTAAATGTCGTGGAGGATTATACTATTCAACAGAGACCCTGTAATGGAAATTTTCTAGTCTAGCTTCTTGCTGTGTCTATCTATATGTTTATGAAGTTTTTATCTATGTTTTCTTTTTTATGTTATCATGTTTTTTCTCTATACGCGTCATACCACTCTGCCTTTGCCCTCGAGCAGAGGCCAAGATGTTCTGTTTGGAATAACGGGCATCACTTCTCGTAAACCAGCTCGGGATTCTGGCTAGGGGGCAGAGGGAGGGGGTTTCACGTTTTAATATATAAACTCTGGGTGCAGGAGGAAAGAGCGCCTTCTCTCTGCACCATGCTTGTGATGCAGACTGAATGTCAATAAATATAAAATACCTTGCGAGGTAACTCATCCTCTCTGTGTGTTGCATTCCACAACAATTTGGCGACGAGGCATGGGATCACAAGGCTGACGGAGAACGGACTAGAGTTGACTGATCATTCTGCTCATAGCAAATCCAGCTCTAACCCCATACAGGGATGAGAGAACTCTACTCCGGACTCCAAGCTGACGTGATCCCAAAAGAACTCAGTGCAAGGCACAAAAGCGGTGAGTCAGATAGATTTCTAAAAAGTCTTTAGAGCAGGGACTACTCTGAAAGAGTAGATTTCTAAACAGTCTGTAGAGCAGGGACTACTCTGAAATAGTAAATTTCAAAAAAATCTGTAGAGCAGGGACTACTCTGAATTAATAGATTTCTAAACAGTCTGTAGAGCAGGATTTCCTCTGAAATAAAATAGAATTCTAAAAAGTCTGTAGAGCAGGGACTACTCTGAAATAGAAAGAACATTTCTAAACAGTCTGTAGAGGGGGGACTTCTCTGAATCGTGAAAAATGGGACAAGGAAGATCCCATATGAATATGGATAAACCAACATACAGAGAAATGAGGAAAAGGTGGGGAACGGGAAGTTTACAAGCTTTTCCCCAACTGAAAGAAAAAGCAAACTTTCCTGAAAACGGTACATTTAGTACCACAAAATTAGAGAAGATAAGAGAACACATGGGGAAAAAAGACATATTTAAAATGTCCAAAAAAGAAAGAGAAAAATATGATGAAGCATGTAAATGTTTAGAATTATGGGAGAGGGAAGCAAATAGACGTGACCATGTTTTTAAAGAAAAGGCTTTGGATGAACTGCCACCGCCGTGTCATACACCCCCACCGCCGCATGCTCCATTGTACCCTGTTTTGCCTGAATATAATGATATAACCCCTCTGTCTTCTTTACCCCCATCTATGACTTGTTACAAACACCAACCGGAGGATGATTGTGTCCCTCCTCACCGACATCTGAACCCGATCGAGGCAGCTTCAGTGCCCCCACCAGTGTCTCCACCAGCACCAGTGCCGTCTCCACCACAGCCCATGGTGCGTCAAAAGCAAGAAAGAGCGCGTCCAGCACCGACAGACAAAGAACTTTTGACATTTTGCAAAGAATTCTCACCCTCAATGAAAGAATTAGAGAGACTGTAGAGAGACAAACTGAAACCATCTGACCTAAGAAAGTTACAGGGTAAATGGACTGTGGAGGATTATAGAAGGGAACATGTCAACTGGTTGCATGCAGACAATGCTGAGTACAGGAGGATTCTGGAAAAATTCTTAGAAGGATTAATAACTACGTTTCACAAATCTCTGAACCTGGACAAGATCGCTGCTTGTGTGCAAAAAACTGATGAAAGAGTGGAGGATTTCTTGGCCAGGCTGGAGGAAGTATTTAAAGAACATTCTGGACTTCAACCGGATGCAGACGGACCAGACATTAGTCCGTTCGAAGGACATCTCAGGTCCGCTTTCCTGCGGAACCTCCGAGGAGAGCTGGGACGAGAAGTGGAAAAATCGTGCATCGAGCCAGATCGCGCAAGAATGAGTGAGATCGTCCGTCATGCTGTGCACGCAGAAAGACAAACAGAGAAGAAAGAGCTTCAGAAGAAACACAAACAAGACGAAGAACTTCACATGGCTTTAGTAAACATCGGTGAAGAGCATGGAGGGAAAGGAAACTGGCATGGACGTGGAAGAGGGAGAGGAGGTTTTAAACCCTCTGGCATGTATTGAGAGAAGTGTTTCAATTGTGGAAGAACGGGGCATTGGCACAAAGATTGTCCTGAGCCTCGGAGATCGCGGAGGTCAAGAGAAAAGGTAGATGGAAGTGAGGAGGTGAGGCATCATTCCGAGGGTGGTGAGTATGATTTCCCTTAGCATATGCAATGAAGAAATGCTTTTTCCTACTGTATGCAATGAAGATCTGCTTAGCTCACATTCCATGATGAATGAAACCGCTTTCTGAACTTTGCTAAAATGCACAATGCTTGTGTGCAACAAACCGCTTGAATTTTTGATAGATTCAGGGGCAACAAATAGCCTACTGTGATTCACAAGAAGTGTTTAAATTTACCCGAGTCTAAACTAGCTGTGTTTTCCCTAAATGCTAGTGGCTCTAATGTAAAATAATTTATGTCAAAAGGGTGCAATGTGAGTTGGGGAGTGACAAATTTCAACACAGGTTTTTCATGTCTGACTGCTGCCCGATTAATTTGCTGGGCAGAGTCATAATGTGTATGATGACAGATTGAGCATGATGCCAACACGACCCGAGTGCAGCGCTCGTACAGCTGTACGATGTAATATTGAATTACGTAAGTATGTTGTAGAAAGTTTTGCCTCACAGAGCCTCATGACGTTGATTACAATGGTGTGGGGAGCTGTGGGTGTTTTGCTGACAAATATGCGCACGCCATAGAATGGGTTAAAAGGGATGACATGCAATATTCAAATTTGTTGCACACCCATCGTGAGAATCATACCTGTCTGTCAGCAACAAGGGGACTTGAAGTGTTTTCACACACAAAAAAGATTAATGAAGAGTATTGACCTTTCAACTGTTGGTAACAGGAAAATATTATGTTGGGTTGATTAGGAACTGTGAGCCTGTTGTGATAACGCCCAAGGGTAATTTTCGTCCACGCAAACAGCAATTCCCCCTCAAAACAGAAGCCTCAAACCAGAAGCCCATAATGGCATAAGGCCAATATTTAATGAGTTTAAAAAGATTAAAAAATAAAGGCATAGTTGTGCCATGCCCAAATTTACCGGTGCGCAGGCCTTTGTTTCCAGTTTAAAAGATAAGAGAAAAGAACACAAAGTAAATGTCTCCAAAGTCCAGCTGGCAAAACGATTTGTTCATTTTTGGGTCACGAAATTACTGACCGCGGCAGACAGCTGTCCGCAAAGCGTGTCTGCAATTACAGACATCGCAAGTCCAAAAGCAAAGAAGCAATTGATATAATTTTTAGGGACCATTTCTCTGCTCAGACAGCAGAGCTCATTGCACTCACACGTGCATGCGAATTAGCAAAGAATAAAAATGTAGACATTCACACAGATAGTAGATATGCATTTGGTGTAACTCATGATTTTGGCACACTGTGGAAACACAGAAACTTTTTAAAAGCTGATGGTAAAAACATTCTTAATCACACACAGGTTGCTGATATGCTATCTGCCATTCTTCTACCATCAGCCATTGTTGTGTGTGACGGTGACACACACACTTTTTATCAGAAACAATTTCTACAGGAAGCCGACAAGCTGACCTTGCAGCAAAGCAAGCAACATCAGAGACAGACAGATTTTCTCCAGAAATCACTAACAAAACTCTTTCTCTTGCAGAGATGCAAACATTTTGCAGAACCAGCTGAGCGTGCACTCTGGAAGGAGTGCTCATGTAAATACACAGACAATGTTTGGGGGGGCCCAAATGGCTTCACCTGTTTGCCAAAACATTTTTTCCCTGCTTTTGCGATTTTGACGCGTGGTCATGTTACAAGGCAATGTGTTTTTGTGTTTTTGCTCTCAAAATATTTGTGCAGGTCAAAAGAGCAGTAGCAAATGGAGCTGACAAATCATTACACAGCTTCCAGGAAGTCGTAGGAAAGACACGCCTCCCACTGCAAAAAGGTGTCCAAGGAGGGGCAACTCCAACCGTATGGCTCTTCGCAATGGTCGTGCTGACTGAAGAGACAGGAGGGGCACTATTGGTGCTCACAAAGGGAATCCACAGTTCGAGTCGGGACACATCGAACCCCGAGAAATTAGAGATTATAGAATTTTGTTTCTGTGCAACACTATATTTCAAGTTTGATAAAATGGTATGGGGAGGGACAGTGTTACCCTAATTCTGCTAGGTACTGGGGAACAAATATGTATTTGTGTAGAGGTACGTGTACCTCAGGTGATGTTGTGGATAAGGCAACAAAATTTGAAAATGTGGGCCATTAGGTCCCCTGGGACGGCCAAATAGAAAGGAAAGAGACTAGCTCTAACTCAGAAAATTTGAATTATGAGGGAACGGGAGCAACTTCCCAAATAAGAGTGGAAATATGGAAAGTGACGAAGGTTTATGAAGGTGATGAAGGTTTAAGCAGTTCAGTATTGGTGTATGTGGTCGAGGAGAGAAGGAAAGACACAGATCAGAGTCAAAGTATAAAGATTTTGGTTATCATATATGATAAAAGGGGGGAATGTAATGGAAATTTTCTAGTCTAGCTTCTTGATGTGTCTATCTATATGTTTATGAAGTTTTATCTATGTTTTCTTTTTTATGTTATCATGTTTTTTCTCTATACGCGTCATACCATTCTGCCTTTGCCCTCGAGCAGAGGCCAAGATGTTCTGTTTGGAATAACGGGCATCACTTCTCGTAAACCAGCTCGGGATTCTGGCTAGGGGGCAAAGGGAGGGGGTTTCACGTTTTAATATATAAACTCTGGGTGCAAGAGGAAAGAGCGCCTTCTCTCTGCACCATGCTTGTGATGCAGACTGAATGTCAATAAATATAAAATACCTTGCAAGGTAACTCATCCTCTCTGTGTGTTGCATTTGTCTAAAGTGTATCAAACTCACATTGATTAAGGAATAAGAAAATTCCACAACAACCCATTATAATGCATTTTGATCAACATGACATAAGCAATTGATAATGTAGGAATCTGCACAGAATTGTGTCATAATCATTTGCATGGATGTACCAAAGCATTTGCAACTTGTTCAAAGAAATGAGAAAATGCTTGTTTGATGTGCACAAGTGACACAATTATGTAAGGCTTGAACAAGAAGTTTTGAGAATTTTAAATCTGATCTGAGAAATGTACAAAATTGACTTAGAAAAAACTGTATTTAAAGTGGGTGGGGGGTACTTTTGGGGCAGTTTTGTTTCCCCCAAGTGTCCCATTTCCACCCCTCTCAAACTGATGCATCGATGCATATAGCCAGAAACAATTAGTTTGATGCATGTGTGACAGTACGGGCAAGTGAAGGTGTGGTGATTGACATTTTGGATAGCCAATCAGCGACCAGTGCTGGTTATTTAGTTGCTGGTTGGTACCAGCCTGGTATGCGTCATATCCGGAAGTTTCCCTGTGGGTGTGTGTGCGCACGGTGGTTACAGGTATGTGCGGTTAAGCATGTAGCATGTAGCATGTAGCATGTAGCATGTAGCATGTAGCATGTAGCATGTAGCATGTAGCATGTAGCATGTCGCATGTCGCATGTCGCATGTCGCATGTCGCATGTCGCATGTCGCATGTCGCATGTCGCATGTCGCATGTCGCATGTCGCAGCGTTTCTTTTCTTAAATAACCATTCCTAGTTTCTTGACAATTTCTGTGTTGCATCCCAGCCTGTCCTTTTCGTCGGGAGTCCTCGTACGTTGATATAGTGGATTTATTGACTGCTTTAACTTCAGGTATGTAAGCATATTCTATGGTTAACTCCTTGAGGCTACCGTTGGCGGGGGGTTTAAATAATGTGTAGTCCCTGTACTCCAGTTTAGCAACGGGTCGAGTGAAGACTGTGTGTCCTGGCTTGAACTGGGTATAGTTAATTCACTGAGGTTTGGTAAGTTTACCACGGGATGCTTTGGGGGAAACTCTAGCGGGTAATGGTTATTTTTAATAACGATGTGTATTCTTGTTATAGGATCCTCCCTTTTTCGCCTCTCGTCTGTCTCCTGCTCTCGTTGCTGGTTATTGCTACTGCCTGGTCGCAACGCAGCCACTAAAGCTACGTTAACGCTATTGCTATTGAACACTCCGTGATTTCTGCTGTTAAAGCTACTACTCCTGCACATTGTGTGCTGCGGTTTCTGCCGCTAAAGCTACGTTAACGCTATTGCTATTGAACACTCCGTGATTTCTGCTGTTAAAGCTACTACTCCTGCACATTGCGTGCTGCAGTTTCTGCAGCTAAAGCTACGTTAACACTATTGCTATTGAGCACTCTGCGCCCTCGGTCGCTTAAGCTATCGCTGTTGGGTATTCTAGGTGTGGAAGGCTGTCGGTGCCCACCTTGTTTGGTTGAGCGGCAAGGGAGACTTTGAATAGTCGTTTCCTTTAGGAGCCAGGCCGTCTTGGTCTACGTACGTTTGTGTTAGTTTATTTCTTTTGATTATTTCTTTTCTTTCTTTTGTTTTTGTGTTATACCATTTCTGATCATCTTTTTCTTATTTAAATTGAGTATTGGTTTGTTTCATGATTTTGATTTCGTTATATATTTATGGAATGTGTCGTGTTTGTTTTATTTATCTTTTTCTTTCAGGAGCTGGGGTCCCACGGGTGAAAGGTCTCTAGTGGTGGTGGTGCTACTTTAAGTTTGCTGTGTCGTGTGACACTTGACGTGTGTGTGATCCGAGGTCACAGTGGTGTGTGCTGTGCTACAACCAGCACGGACGACCTTCACTGTAGTGGGTAACCCCAGCCCTGTGCGTGTGCATTTACTTTCATCCTATGATTTTTCTTGTTTATGGTTATTTAATCATTTGAGTTTACTTTTCTTTTTGTATGCTATGACGTGCTTGGACTGTCAAATTGAGCCGCTCCAAGATATTTTTATATTTGTCTTTTATGCAATTGTTATTTAATAAAGACTATTTTTATACTAGATACCCATGTTCTCGGCTGCCTTAATTTATGAAGAGAACGAATCTGTGTGATCTTAAACTTGTGGGGTTTACTTCTAGTTCCTGGGTTTAACCCTCCCAGGTGGCGTAGTCGGATATTTAAGTAATAAATTAACTGGTTCATTCGTGAACTTTTCTCATCAGTGCCCCGCCACACATGCAAAGAAGCAACACTGTGTGTCTCAAGAAGCATTTATTCATGATTACGTAGACATTCTAAAATTTCAAGGCCACACACACACATTACACATGACATTACACATTTCATTAAATTTACATTTAGTCATTTAGCAGACGCTTTTATCCAAAGCGACTTACAGACGAGGAAACATTGAAAGCAATTATAACAATATAGGCAACAAAATGCATAAGTGCATTAAATCCAGTCCATTAAAGCCTAGCACAGTATACAAAGCTAAGAATAGTGAGGAAAGTAAAACATTTTTTTTAAGACAGAAAATAATTAGAGGTTAAAATCAGTCATCTACATTTTGACGGAAGATATGCGTTTTCACACACTACACCGGCATGTAGTGTTCTAGCAGTGTAAGGTTGAGAGTGGGTTTCTTCAATAGCGGTGTGATGCAGGCCTCTTTGAACGCAGTGATGAGTTGATGATGTGGGTCAGACCAGGCACAACTGCTGGAGAGATGGCGTGGAGGAGATGGGTGGGGATGGGATCCAGTGGGCAGGGTGGTTGGAACCAATGACCTTGGAAACATCAGCTTCAGACAGAGGAGAAAAGGCGGGTGATGGTGGTGTAGAAAATTGGCTGTTGATGGCGGTAGTTTTCTTTACGAAGGACAATGCAAAATCATCAGCCGTTAACTCCGATGAAGGTGTGGGAGCAGGCGGACAGAGGAGAGCAGAGAAGTTTTTTAAGAGAGTTGCTGATCTTCGAGTGGTTATAATCAGTTTTTGCAGAGGTGATGTCAACGGAGAAAGTAGAGAGAAGAGACTGGTAGAGAGAGAGGTCAGTATGGTCTTTTGACTTGTGCCATTTTCTCTCAGCTGACCGGAGGCTGGTGCGATGCTCACGTGGTACATCCGATAACCAGGGGGCAGACAGGGATGCACGGGATGGTCCAGATGTAAGAGGGCATAGGTTGTCCAAGCAGGATGTAAGCGTGGAACACAGAGTGTCTGTGGCACTGTTGGTATTCAAAAGAGAGAGCTCCTCAGAGGGGGGAGTGCAGACAAGACAGCAGAGGAAAAGCAGGGGGGAGGGACCGTAGGTAGTGCCGGAAAGTGACCAGCGGTAAGACATCTGCGTTGTCTGGAGCGGTGAGGTCGGGGGTGACAAAGAAGTGATCAGACGTGTGCAGCGGAGTGACCTGAGAGTGATGAGTGGAGCATTTCTCGAATCATCCTTGACATTTGCAAAACAGTAAGTGCATTTCTGGTTTTGATTGTTTGATTGCAAGAGACGGCACATGATTCATGTTAACGCTTTTACTGTTTGTACAATAATTTATTGACAGACAGTGTCATTGCGATGCAGACAGGAAAAGACAGCACTGCATAGCACAAACAAATGTAGAAATCTGAACATAAAACAATCTCTTTAGGGAAAACTGTACATGCAGTGCAGTGGAATTACAGTGCAGTCTTCCTACAACTCCTGACGTTCCTGTCTTTTGGGCAACGGATTCTCATCCACATTACAACAAATATCTTCTCTTGCGATACAGCGTGAAAATCATCTTTCAGAGTGTCTAATCCAGCCTCTGCAGGCATCAGCTGTGATGTCATCACACGTTACATCCATTGCAGCCAGAAGGGTCATCTGTGTATGCGGCTGGCGATCATATATTTTTAATCTACATGCTGAGAAAAATTCCTCAACGGGGTTGAGTAGGCAAGGCAAGGCAAGGCAAGGCAAGTTTATTTGTATAGCACATTTCATACACAATGGCAATTCAAAGTGCTTTACATAGAAGAAATTAAAAATATCCATTTGATAAAACAGTTAAGAAATAAGAAAAATAAAAGTAACCAGTTAAGAATAAAAAAATAAAATAACATAGTTTAGAAGAAATAAGAAAAATAAAAATTAACCAGTTAATAAAATAAAATAAAATATAGTTTAGATTAGATAATCAATAAAATAAAGTACAGCGCAAACAGTCGGACGGTCAGAGGCACAGTGGCACATTAATCAAATGCAAAGTTAAACAGATGTGTTTTGAGTCTGGATTTGAATGTGACTACTGTAGGAGCACATCTGATCTCTTCTGGAAGCTGGTTCCAGCTGCGGCTCGCATAATAGCTAAATGCAGACTCTCCTTGCTTAGAGAGAACCCTTGGTATTTCTAGCTGATGCGATCCTAATGACCTGAGTGTTCTTTTGGGTCTGTATTCAATGAGCATATCTGCAATGTATTGAGGTCCTAGGCCATTGAACGATTTATATACCAGTAGTAAAACTTTAAAATCTATCCTATATGTAACTGGTAGCCAGTGTAAAGACCTGAGGACTGGTGTGATATGATCATATTTTCTGGTTCTGCTCAGAATCCTTGCCGCAGCGTTCTGTATGAGCTGCATCTGTCTTATGGTCTTTTTGGGAAGGCCAGTAAGGAGCCCATTACAATAATCCACCCTGCTGGTGATGAAAGCATGCACTAGTTTCTCTAAGTCTTGACTAGAAACAAAGCATCTAATTCTTGCAATATTTTTCAGATGATAGTATGCTGATTTAGTTATTGCTTTGACATGACTACTGAAGCTAAGGTCTGACTCTAGAGACACACCGAGATTCCTGACTTGATTTTTTGTTGTTTGACCTTTAGAGTGAAGGTACGCGTTCACCTTGAGAACTTCATCTTTATTTCCAAACGCAATGACTTCAGTTTTGTCTTTGTTTAACTGAAGAAAGTTTTGGCACATCCAACTATTTATTTCATCAATGCATTTGAGCAAGGAGTCAATGGGGCTGTAATCGTTAGGCGATAGGGCTAAGTATATCTGTGTGTCGTCTGCATAGCTGTGGTAAGCAATTTGGTTATTTCTCATTATTTGGCTCATTGGGAGCATGTACAGGTTGAATAGGAGAGGCGCAAGAATTGAGCCTTGGGGGACTCCGCATGTCATGGATGTCCACTCAGACTTATGGTCACCTATACTCACATAATAACCTCTTGCTTCTAGGTATGACCTGAACCATTTTAGGACTATCCCAGAAAGCCCCACCCAGTTTTCCAGCCTGTCTATAAGTATGTTGTGATCGACCGTGTCAAATGCAGCACTGAGGTCGAGTAGGACCAGCACGGATAATTTGCCTGAATCAGTACTTAAGCGAATGTCGTTTACTATCTTAATGAGTGCTGTCTCTGTGCTGTGATGTGGGCGGAACCCAGATTGAAAATTGTCAAAGTATCCGTTTGAGCTTAAGAATTTGTTCAGCTGGTTGAAGACAACTTTTTCAATGATCTTACCTATGAAGGGAAGATTTGAGATCGGTCTATAGTTGTTTAATATGGTCTTATCCAGATTGCTCTTTTTCAGGAGGGGTTTGACAACAGCAGTTTTCAGGGAGTTTGGGAAACTTCCAGAGAGAAGTGAGGCATTTACCACATCTAGGAGATCTGCTTCTAAACAGTTTAACACACTTTTGAAAAAAGATGTGGGAAGTGCGTCAAGGGCGCAGGTTGATGTTTTAAGGTGTTGAACGGTTTCTTCCAAATTTTTGCCATCAATTTCTTCAAAATCAGACATTGTAACTACTTTCTCAGGTTGTGGTGTGATCTGCCTGACCCCAGCGCTACTCAAGGATGTGCTGATCACCTTTCTAATATTATTGATTTTATCAGAGAAGAAAGAAGCAAACTCACTGCACTTGCTGTCTGAGAGCATTTCACTGGGAATCTGGCTTGGGGGGTTTGTCAGTCTGTCTACAGTAGCGAAAAGAGTCCGGGTGTTGTTTAAGTTGCTATTTATAATATTTGAGAAGAAAGTCTGCCTAGCTTTGCCTAGTTCCATATTGAAAGCATGGATGGTGTCTTTGTAGATGTTATAATGGACTACAAGTTTTGTCTTCCGCCACAAGCGCTCTGCTTTTCTGCATTGTCTTTTCATATTTTGCACCGCTGTTGAGTTTCTCCAAGGTGCTTTTTGTCTACCACTCTTCCTGATTTTCACAGGGGCAATATCATCAATTACACTTTTAACCTTCGAGTTAAAAGAATCAAGGAGAGAATCAACAGAGTCAGAAGATATGCTTGGTGTTAAGGATATGGCCTTCATAAATAGTACACTAGTGTTCTCATTTAAGCATCTCTTCTTGACAGACACAGATCTAACTTCAATGGCAGGGGAGATCAATACATCAAAGAAAATACAGAAATGATCAGATAGTGCTACATCCTTAATAACAATAGATGAAATGTTTAGACCCTTACTGATAAGTAAATCTAGAGTGTGTCCACGATTGTGTGTGGGTCCATGTACATGCTGAGTCAGGTCAAATGTTTTTAAAACAGTTTTGATTTCTTTTGCCATATTGTTTTCTGCATTATCTACGTGAATGTTAAAATCTCCGGCAATAGAGAAACAGTCAAACTCTGAGGAAATTGTTGATAACAGTTCTGTAAAGTCCTCAGCAAAGGATGAAGAGTATTTAGGAGGCCTGTAAATAGTGATTAGTAAAATGCGAGGAGCACCTTTTAACACAATACCCAGATATTCAAAAGACGTGTAATTTCCAAATGATATTTGCTTACATTGATAGACATCTTTAAAAAGAGCAGCTACTCCCCCACCTCTCCTAACTGATCTGCAGACACTTATAAAAGTAAAGTTAGGAGGGGATGCTTCATTTAGGACTGTTGCACTGCAGCTGTCTTCTAGCCAGGTTTCATTTAGAAACATAAAATCCAGGTTGTATGTGGTTATTAAGTCGTTGACTAGAAGTGATTTGTTTTTAAGTGAGCAGATGTTTAAAAGTGCTAACTTAACGGTCTTGCTTTTTGCCCCCATAGCAATCTTGGTTTGACGTGCAATTGGCACCAGATTCGTCTGGTTTGATCTACGACTATTGAAGGCTTTAGACTTTCTGTCGTGTGATAGCACAGCAATAGAAAAAGATACAGGCACACTGGATTCCCGCTTGTTCTGTAAACATTTGATAAAGTTACTGTTATCATAGCGGGGACCCGACACATATCACTTAGAGCTGGTATTAGTTGTTTTTGGTTGACCTCGAAGAGATGGAGGAGGGTGTGGGCCCTGGCGTTGTGGTAGAGGCCGAAGAGCTCTCACAGGAGGAGGGTGAAGGCGAGCTGGGCCTGCAGGCTTTGGTGGCCGTGGGGCTTGTCGTTTTTTGGTTGATATTTGGGGGCTTCCAGCAAGTTTGGTTCCAGCATACACCAGTTTTTCCATTTTCTCTGAGAAGCACAGAAGTGGAGATGCTGGGGAGAGAGATAACGTGTCTGGTGAGAGGGGCTGTGTCTCTGGTGTTATCGGAGGCTGTGATACGCTGTCCTGTTTTCCGTGGTTGTTTTCCAGGAAGTCGTCCTTGGGTGCTGAATCTTGGAGCAGGTCTAATATGTCACAGTCTGTCTGTGTTGAGCTCGGTGGGCAGGGCTCAGCTGAGATGGTGTCCATGAACTGAGTGGTGTTATCATTGTGTGACGTGTCAGCCGCATGTCCAACCAGGTGCTGAGGTGAAGACATGTGGTCATTCACACTGTGTTCGGGTGTGTGTGTGCCATTCTGGTTGAGTGGATTGGCAGAAGGATGACTGAGGGAGAAGAAGATATTGTCCTTAAGCACTCTTGAACCCAGTTTATTTGGCTGGTGGCCATTTTGTTGAAACAGTTGCCGCTGACTCCAGAAAATATTGAAGTTGTCAATGAAGTTCACTCCTTTTATATTGCAGGTTTTTTGCAGCCATGTATTAAGCCCAAGCAAACGTGAAAACCTGTTTGTTCCTCTTGCTGGAAGTGGTCCACTGATGAATGTTTGAACATTCAGTCTTTTTAGTGTTTCAAAGAGTTCATTGAAATCCTTCTTAAGAAGTTCTGACTGTTCTTTATGAATATCATTTTTCCCCACATGAATGATGAGTCGATTTACAGTCTTATGTTTCATCATAATGTTCTGAAGTTCCCTGTTTACATCAGTAGTTGTTGCTTGTGGAAGGCAGCACGTAGTTGTATCCCTGCTACTAATGTTTCTGATTATGGAGTCACCCACTATCAGAGTCCTGGGCTCAGCTGCGCTTTGAGCTGAGTGCCGCTGTCTGTTCGACCTTGAGCGCCTGGTAAAATCAGAGTTAGCTGCTGGCTGATTTAGTCTGTGTTCGGACACATTCATCAAATTTGGGGATTCCTCATTGAATAATACTTCAAATCTGTTCTCAAGATTTATAGGCGGTGTTCGGAGACCAGTGTTTGCAATCCTTGTAGCTGTATTTGGGGTAGAGGATGCTGCTGCGGCAATATGTGATACTCGTGACAGTCTGATGTCTCGAGTGCCTTTAGGTCTCGCTCCCTGTTTATGCCATCTATTTGTAAGTCGATCGGCTTGTTTCTCTACACTCAGAAAGGCCGGTCGAGGAGTACTAGATTTATGGGACTCACCGGCTGTGTGCTGAGGGCGTCCATGACGGAGCTCTGATTTCTGTTCCGTCTGGTTTGGTGGTCCCACAAGTAACTTTGTTTCAAGAACTGCAATCCTTTGTAAAAGTTTGTGGCAGTTTATGCAGCAAGTAGATTCCAGAGAAGGCATTTTCTCTTATCCTTATGAGTGTAGACAGTTGTGTTTTCTCTTCCCTGGAATGTAAGCTTTCAGTTGGAGGCTGGTCAAATAAGATAATTCGGATTTTTGTAGTAATACGTTTGTGCACTGTGCCGAAGTTAAAATTAGGTGATTAAAGGAAATAAAATATAAAAGCGACAGAGTAAGCGCAGAGAAGTAAGCAGGAGCGTCCGACTGCGACTTGACTCCTCCTCAGTCAGTCAAGTGTCTGAGGAACTCCACCAGCATCCTGTTGTGGGCCGCAAACCGTTGCCTAATGATGTTGGAGCGATGGAAACTGACTTTATCCCAAACTAACACGTACTTTGGCAGGTCATCTCCAATCTGCCCCCTCTCTTGTTCAGGGATTAGATCCCTGTAGAGAGTGTCAAAAGACTGTTTTGGTGTGAAAAGGGACCGTCTGCAACCCATTGAAGTTGTCTTGCAGTCCTACGTGGAAAGAATATAGTAATGCAAAACATTAAATTGAGTAAAATAAAATGCCACTGTTTACTTGAAGTATGCTTACTGTATATTGTAAAACTAGTGCTTAAATGTAGTGGAGGATTATACTATTCAACAGAGACCCATTATAATGCATTTTGATCAACATGACATAAGCAATTGATAATGTAGGAATCTGCAAATAATTGTGTCATAATCATTTGCATGGATGTACCAAAGCATTTGCAACTTGTTCAAAGAAATGAGAAAATGCTTGTTTGATGTGCACAAGTGACACAAGGACGTAAGGATTGAACAAGAAGTTTTGAGAATTTCAAATCTGATCTGAGAAATGTACCAAATTGACTCAGAAAAAACTGTATTTAAAGTGGGTGGGGTACTTTTGGGGCAGTTTTGTTTCACCCAAGTGTCCCATTTCCACCCCTCTCAAACTGATGCATGGATTCATATAGCCAGAAACAATTTGTTTGATGCATGCAAAGAAGCAACACTGTGTGTCTCAAGAAGCATTTATTCATGATTACGTAGACATTCTAAAATTTCAAGGCCACACACACACATTACACATGACATTACACATTTCATTAAATTTACATTTAGTCATTTAGCAGACGCTTTTATCCAAAGCGACTTACAGACGAGGAAACATTGGAAGCAATTATAACAATATAGGCAACAAAATGCATAAGTGCATTAAATCCAGTCCATTAAAGACTAGCACAGTATACAAAGCTAAGAATAGTGAGGAAAGTAAACTTTTTTTTTTAAGAAGACAGAAAAGAATTAGAGGTTAAAATCAGTCATCTACATTTTGACAGAAGATATGCGTTTTCACACATTACACCGGCCTGTAGTGTTCTAGCAGTGTAAGGTTGAGAGTGGGTTTCTTCAGTAGCGGTGTGATGCAGGCCTCTTTGAACGCAGTGGGAAATGTCCCAGTGGTGAGCAAAGAGTTGATGATGTGGGTCAGACCAGGCACAACTGCTGGAGAGATGGCGTGGAGGAGATGGGTGGGGATGGGATCCAGTGGGCAGGTGTTAGGGTGGTTGGAACCAATGACCTTGGAAACATCAGCTTCAGACAGAGGAGAAAAGGCGGGTGATGGTGGTGTAGAAAATTGGCTGTTGATGGCGGTAGTTTTCTTTACGAAGGACGATGAAAAATCATCAGCCGTTAACTCCGATGAAGGTGTGGGAGCAGGCGGACAGAGGAGAGCAGAGAAGTTTTTTAAGAGTGTGCGAGAGTCAGGAGAGTTGCTGATCTTCGAGTGGTTATAATCAGTTTTTGCAGAGGTGACTTCAACGGAGAAAGTAGAGAGAAGAGACTGGTAGAGAGAGAGGTCAGTATGGTCTTTTGACTAGTGCCATTTTCTCTCAGCTGACCGGAGGCTGGTGCAATGCTCACGTGGTACATCCGATAACCAGGGGGCAGACAGGGATGCACGGGATGGTCCAGATGTAAGAGGGCATAGGTTGTCCAAGCAGGATGTAAGCGTGGAACACAGAGTGTCTGTGGCACTGTTGGTATTCAAAAGAGAGAGCTCCTCAGAGGGGGGGAGTGCAGACAAGACAGCAGAGGAAAAGCAGGGGGGAGGGACAGTAGGTAGTGCCGGAAAGTGACCAGCGGTAAGACATCTGCTGTGTCTAGAGCGGTGAGGTCGGGGGTGGCAAAGAAGTGATCAGACGTGTGCAGCGGAGTGACCTGAGAGTGATGAGTGGAGCATTTCTCGAATCATCCTTGACATTTGCAAAACAGTAAGTGCATTTCTGGTTTTGATTGTTTGATTGCAAGAGACGGCACATGATTCACGTTAACGCTTTTACTGTTTGTACAATAATTTATTGACAGACAGTGTCATTGCGATGCAGACAGGAAAAGACAGCACTGCATAGCACAAACAAATGTAGAAATCTGAACATTAGACAATCTCTTTAGGGAAAACTGTACATGCAGTGCAGTGGAATTACAGTGCAGTCTTCCTACAACTCCTGACGTTCCTGTCTTTTGGGCAACGGATTCTCATCCACATTACAACAAATATCTTCTCTTGCGATACAGCGTGAAAATCATCTTTCAGAGTGTCTAATCCAGCCTCTGCAGGCATCAGCTGTGATGTCATCACACGTTACATCCATTGCAGCCAGAAGGGTCATCTGTGTATGCGGCTGGCGATCATATACTTTTAATCTTCATGCTGAGAAAAATTCCTCAACGGGGTTGAGTAGGGTGAGAGGAACTCCACCAGCATCCTGTTGTGGGCCGCAAACCGTTGCCTAATGATGTTGGAGCGATGGAAACTGACTTTGTCCCAAACTAACACGTACTTTGGCAGGTCATCTCCAATCTGCCCCCTCTCTTGTTCAGGGATTAGATCCCTGTAGAGAGTGTCAAAAGACTGTTTTGGTGTGAAAAGGGACCGTCTGCAACCCATTGAAGTTGTCTTGCAGTCCTACGTGGAAAGAATATAGTAATGCAAAACACTAAATTGAGTAAAATAAAATGCCACTGTTTACTTGAAGTATGCTTACTGTATATTGTAAAACTAGTGCTTAAATGTCGTGGAGGATTATACTATTCAACAGAGACTCTGTAATGGAAATTTTCTAGTCTAGCTTCTTCATGTGTCTATCTATATGTTTATGAAGTTTTTATCTATGTTTTCTTTTTTATGTTATCATGTTTTTTCTCTATACGCGTCATACCACTCTGCCTTTGCCCTCGAGCAGAGGCCAAGATGTTCTGTTTGGAATAACGGGCATCACTTCTCGTAAACCAGCTCGGGATTCTGGCTAGGGGGCAAAGGGAGGGGGTTTCACGTTTTAATATATAAACTCTGGGTGCAGGAGGAAAGAGCGCCTTCTTTCTGCACCATGCTTGTGATGCAGACTGAATGTCAATAAATATAAAATACCTTGCAAGGTAACTCATCCTCTCTGTGTGTTGCATTTGTCTAAAGTGTATCAAACTCACATTGATTAAGGAATAAGAAAATTCCACAACAGCCCATTATAATGCATTTTGATCAACATGACATAAGCAATTGATAATGTAGGAATCTGCACAGAATTGTGTCATAATCATTTGCATGGATGTACCAAAGCATTTGCAACTTGTTCAAAGAAATGAGAAAATGCTTGTTTGATGTGCACAAGTGACACAATGATGTAAGGCTTGAACAAGAAGTTTTGAGAATTTAAAATCTGATCTGAGAAATGTACCAAATTGACTTAGAAAAAACTGTATTTAAAGTGGGTAGGGGTACTTTTGGGGCAGTTTTGTTTCACCCAAGTGTCCCATTTCCACCCCTCTCAAACTGATGCATCGATGCATATAGCCAGAAACAATTCGTTTGATGCATGCAAAGAAGCAACACTGTGTGTCTCAAGAAGCATTTATTCATGATTACTTAGACATTCTAAAATTTCAAGGCCACACACTAGACATTACACATGACATTACACATTTCATTAAATTTACATTTAGTCATTTAGCAGACGCTTTTATCCAAAGCGACTTACAGACGAGGAAACATTGGAAGCAATTATAACAATATAGGCAACAAAATGCATAAGTGCATTAAATCCAGTCCATTAAAGACTAGCACAGTATAAAAAGCTAAGAATAGTGAGGAAAGTAAACATATTTTTTTTAAAGAAGACAGAAAAGAATTAGAGGTTAAAATCAGTCATCTACATTTTGACGGAAGATATGCGTTTTCACACACTACACCGGCCTGTAGTTTTCTAGCAGTGTAAGGTTGAGAGTGGGTTTCTTCAGTAGCGGTGTGATGCAGGCCTCTTTGAACGCAGTGGGAAATGTCCCAGTGGTGAGTAAAGAGTTAATGATGTGGGTCAGACCAGGCACAACTGCTGGAGAGATGGCGTGGAGGAGATAGGTGGGGATGGGATCCAGTGGGCAGGGTGGTTGGAACCAATGACCTTGGAAACATCAGCTTCAGACAGAGGAGAAAAGGCGGGTGATGGTGGTGTAGAAAATTGGCTGTTGATGGCGGTAGTTTTCTTTACGAAGAACGATGCAAAATCATCAGCCGTTAACTCCGATGATGGTGTGGGAGCAGGCGGACAGAGGAGAGCAGAGACATTTTTTAAGAGAGTTGCTGATCTTCGAGTGGTTATAATCAGTTTTTGCAGAGGTGACGTCAACGGAGAAAGTAGAGAGAAGAGACTGGTAGAGAGAGAGGTCAGTATGGTCTTTTGACTTGTGCCATTTTCTCTCAGCTGACCGGAGGCTGGTGCGATGCTCACGTGGTACATCCGATAACCAGGGGGCAGACAGGGATGCACGGGATGGTCCAGATGTAAGAGGGCATAGGTTGTCCAAGCAGGATGTAAGCGTGGAACACAGAGTGTCTGTGGCACTGTTGGTCTTCAAAAGAGAGAGCTCCTCAGAGGGGGGGAGTGCAGACAAGACAGCACAGGAAAAGCAGGGGGGAGGGACCGTAGGTAGTGCCGGAAAGTGACCAGCGGTAAGACATCTGCGTTGTCCGGTGCGGTGAGGTCGGGGGTGACAAAGAAGTGATCAGACGTGTGCAGCGGAGTGACCTGAGAGTGATGAGTGGAGCATTTCTCGAATCATCCTTGACATTTGCAAAACAGTAAGTGCATTTCTGGTTTTGATTGTTTGATTGCAAGAGACGGCACATGATTCACGTTAACGCTTTTACTGTTTGTACAATAATTTATTGACAGACAGTGTCATTGCGATGCAGACAGGAAAAGACAGCACTGCATAGCACAAAGAAATGTAGAAATCTGAAGAAAAAACAATCTCTTTAGGGAAAACTGTACATGCAGTGCAGTTGAATTACAGTGCAGTCTTCCTACAACTCCTGACGTTCCTGTCTTTTGGGCAACGGATTCTCATCCACATCACAACAAATATCTTCTCTTGCCATACAGCGTGAAAATCATCTTTCAGAGTGTCTAATCCAGCCTCTGCAGGCATCAGCTGTGATGTCATCACACGTTACATCCATTGCAGCCAGAAGGGTCATCTGTGTATGCGGCTGGCGATCATATACTTTTAATCTTCATGCTGAGAAAAATTCCTCAAGGGGGTTGAGTAGGGTGAGAGGAACTCCACCAGCATCCTGTTGTGGGCCGCAAACCGTTGCCTAATGATGTTGGAGCGATGGAAACTGACATTGTCCCAAACTAACACATACTTTGGCAGGTCATCTCCAATCTGCCCCCTCTCTTGTTCAGGGATTAGATCCCTGTAGAGAGTGTCAAAAGACTGTTTTGGTGTGAAAAGGGACCGTCTGCAACCCATTGAAGTTGTCTTGCAGTCCTACGTGGAAAGAATATAGTAATGCAAAACACTAAATTGAGTAAAATAAAATGCCACTGTTTACTTGAAGTATGCTTACTGTATATTGTAAAACTAGTGCTTTAATGTCGTGGAGGATTATACTATTCAACAGAGACCCGTTATAATGCATTTTGATCAACATGACATAAGCAATTGATAATGTAGGAATCTGCAAAGAACTGTGTCATAATCATTTGCATGGATGTACCAAAGCATTTGCAACTTGTTCAAAGAAATCAGAAAATGCTTGTTTTTTGTGCACAAGTGACACAAGGACGTAAGGATTGAACAAGAAGTTTTGAGAATTTCAAATCTGATCTGAGAAATGTACCAAATTGACTTAGAAAAAACTGTATTTAAAGTGGGTGGGGTACTTTTGGGGCAGTTTTGTTTCACCCAAGTGTCCCATTTCCACCCCTCTCAAACTGATGCATGGATTCATATAGCCAGAAACAATTTGTTTGATGCATGCAAAGAAGCAACACTGTGTGTCTCAAGAAGCATTTATTAATGATTACGTAGACATTCTAAAATTTCAAGGCCACACACACACACTACACATTACACATGACATTACACATTTCATTAAATTTACATTAAGTCATTTAGCAGACGCTTTTATCCAAAGCGACTTACAGACGAGGAAACATTGGAAGCAATTATAACAATATAGGCAACAAAATGCATAAGTGCATTAAATCCAGTCCATTAAAGACTAGCACAGTATAAAAAGCTAAGAATAGTGAGGAAAGTAAACATTTTTTTTAAGAAGACAGAAAAGAATTAGAGGTTAAAATCAGTCATCTACATTTTGACGGAAGATATGCGTTTTCACACACTACACCGGCCTGTAGTTTTCTAGCAGTGTAAGGTTGAGAGTGGGTTTCTTCAGTAGCGGTGTGATGCAGGCCTCTTTGAACGCAGTGGGAAATGTCCCAGTGGTGAGCAAAGAGTTGATGATGTGGGTCAGACCAGGCACAACTGCTGGAGAGATGGCGTGGAGGAGATGGGTGGGGATGGGATCCAGTGGGCAGGGGGTAGGGCGGTTGGAACCAATGACCTTGGAAACATCAGCTTCAGACAGAGGAGAAAAGGCGGGTGATGGTGGTGTAGAAAATTGGCTGTTGATGGCGGTAGTTTTCTTTACGAAGGACGATGCAAAATCATCAGCCGTTAACTCCGATGATGGTGTGGGAGCAGGCGGACAGAGGAGAGCAGAGAAAAGTGACCAGCGGTAAGACATCTGCGTTGTCTGGAGCGGTGAGGTCGGGGGTGACAAAGAAGTGATCAGACGTGTGCAGCGGAGTGACCTGAGAGTGATGAGTGGAGCATTTCTCGAATCATCCTTAACATTTGCAAAACAGTAAGTGCATTTCTGGTTTTGATTGTTTGATTGCAAGAGACGGCACATGATTCACGTTAACGCTTTTACTGTTTGTACAATAATTTATTGACAGACAGTGTCATTGGGATGCAGACAGGAAAAGACAGCACTGCATAGCACAAACAAATGTAGAAATCTGAACATAAGACAATCTCCTCAGGGAAAACTGTACATGCAATATCTTCTCTTGCGATACAGCATGAAAATCATCTTTCAGAGTGTCTAATCCAGCCTCTGCAGGCATCAGCTGTGATGTCATCACACGTTACATCCATGGCAGCCAGAAGGGTCATCTGTGTATGCGGCTGGCGATCATATACATTTAATCTTTATGCTGTGAAAAATTCCTCAATGGGGTTAAGGAATGGAGAGTAGGGTGAGAGGAACTCCACCAGCATCCTGTTGTGGGCCGCAAACCACTGCCTGATGATATTGGAGCGATGGAAACTGACATTATCCCAAACTAACACGTACTTTGGCAGGTCATCTCCAATCTGCCCCCTCTCTTGTTCAGGGATGAGATCCCTGTAGAGACTGTTTAGGTGTGAAAAGGGACCGTCTCTAACCCAGTGAAGTTGTCTTGCAGTCCTATGTGGAAAGAATATAGTAATGCAAAACACTAAATTGAGTAAAATAAAATGCCACTGTATACTTGAAGTATACTTACTGTATATTGTAAAACTAGTGCTTAACTGTCGTGGGGGATTATACTATTCAACGACCCTGTAATGGAAATTTTCTAGTCTAGCTTCTTGATGTGTCTATCTATATGTTTATGAAGTTTTTATCTATGTTTTCTTTTTTATGTTATCATGTTTTTTCTCTATACGCGTCATACCACTCTGCCTTTGCCCTCGAGCAGAGGCCAAGATGTTCTGTTTGGAATAACGGGCATCACTTCTCGTAAACCAGCTCGGGATTCTGGCTAGGGGGCAAAGGGAGGGGGTTTCACGTTTTAATATATAAACTCTGGGTGCAGGAGGAAAGAGCGCCTTCTCTCTGCACCATGCTTGTGATGCAGACTGAATGTCAATAAATATAAAATACCTTGCAAGGTAACTCATCCTCTCTGTGTGTTGCATTTGTCTAAAGTGTATCAAACTCACCTTGATTAAGGAATAAGAAAATTCCACAACAATTTGGCGTCGAGGCATGGGATCACAAGGCTGACGGAGAACGGACTAGAGTTGACTGATCATTCTGGACATAGCAAATCCAGCTCTAACCCCATACAGGGATGAGAGAACTCTACTCCGGACTCCAAGCTGACGTGATCCCAAAAGAACTCAGTGCAAGGCACAAAAGGGGTGAGTCAGATAGATTTCTAAAAAGTCTTTAGAGCAGGGACTACTCTGAAATAGTAGATTTCTAAACAGTCTGTAGAGCAGGGACTACTCTGAAATAAAATAGAATTCTAAAAAGTCTGTAGAGCAGGGACTACTCTGAAATAGAAAGAACATTTCTAAACAGTCTGTAGAGGGGGGACTACTCTGAATCGTGAAAAAATGGGACAAGGAAGATCCCATATGAATATGGATAAACCAACATACAGAGAAATGAGGAAAAGGTGGGGAACGGGAAGTTTACAAGCTGTACCCTATCTGAAAGAAAAAGCAAACTTTCCTGAAAACGGTACATTTAGTACCACAAAATTAGAGAAGATAAGAGAACACATGGGGAAAAAAGACATATTTAAAATGTCCAAAAAAGAAAGAGAAAAATATGATGAAGCATGTAAATGTTTAGAATTATGGGAGAGGGAAGCAAATAGACGTGACCATGTTTTTAAAGAAAAGGCTTTGGAAGAACTGCCACCGCCGTGTCATACACCCCCACCGCCGCATGCTCCATTGTACCCTGTTTTGCCTGAATATAATGATATAACCCCTCTGTCTTCTTTACCCCCATCTATGACTTGTTACAAACACCAACCGGAGGATGATTGTGTCCCTCCTCACCGACATCTGAACCCGATCGAGGCAGCTCCAGTGCCCCCACCAGTGTCTCCACCAGCCCCAGTGCCGTCTCCACCACAGCCCATGGTGCGTCAAAAGCAAGAAAGAGCGCGTCCAGCACCGACAGACAAAGAACTTTTGACATTTTGCAAAGAATTCTCACCCTCAATGAAAGAATTAGAGAGACTGTAGAGAGACAAACTGAAACCATCTGACCTAAGAAAGTTACAGGGTAAATGGCCTGTGGAGGATTATAGAAGGGAACATGTCAACTGGTCGCATGCAGACAATGCTGAGTACAGGAGGATTCTGGAAAAATTCTTAGAAGGATTAATAACTACGTTTCACAAATCTCTGAACCTGGACAAGATCGCTGCTTGTGTGCAAAAAACTGATGAAAGAGTGGAGGATTTCTTGGCCAGGCTGGAGGAAGTATTTAAAGAACATTCTGGACTTCAACCGGATGCAGACGGACCAGACATTGGTCCGTTCGAAGGACATCTCAGGTCCGCTTTCCTGCGGAACCTCCGAGGAGAGCTGGGACGAGAAGTGGAAAAATCGTGCATCGAGCCAGATCGCGCAAGAATGAGTGAGATCGTCCGTCATGCTGTGCACGCAGAAAGACAAACAGAGAAGAAAGAGCTTCAGAAGAAACACAAACAAGACGAAGAACTTCACATGGCTTTAGTAAACATCGGTGAAGAGCATGGAGGGAAAGGAAACTGGCATGGACGTGGAAGAGGGAGAGGAGGTTTTAAACCCTCTGGCATGTATGGAGAGAAGTGTTTCAATTGTGGAAGAACGGGGCATTGGCACAAAGATTGTCCTGAGCCTCGGAGATCGCGGAGGTCAAGAGAAAAGGTAGATGGAAGTGAGGAGGTGAGGCATCATTCCGAGGGTGGTGAGTATGATTTCCCTTAGCATATGAAATGAAGAAATGCTTTTTCCTACTGTATGCAATGAAGATCTGCTTAGCTCACATTCCATGATGAATGAAACCGCTTTCTGAACTTTGCTAAAATGCACAATGCTTGTGTGCAACAAACCGCTTGAATTTTTGATAGATTCAGGGGCAACAAATAGCCTACTGTGATTCACAAGAAGTGTTTAAATTTGCCAGAGTCTAAACTAGCTGTGTTTTCCCTAAATGCTAGTGGCTCTAATGTAAAATAATTTATGTCAAAAGGGTGCAATGTGAGTTGGGGAGTGACAAATTTCAACACAGGTTTTTCATGTCTGACTGCTGCCCGATTAATTTGCTGGGCAGAGTCATAATGTGTATGATGACAGATTGAGCATGATGCCAACACGACCCGAGTGCAGCGCTCGTACAGCTGCACGATGTAATATTGAATTACGTAAGTATGATGTAGAAGGTTTTGCCTCACAGAGCCTCATGACGTTGATTACAATGGTGTGGGGAGCTGTGGGTGTTTTGCTGTCAAATATGCGCACGCCATAGAATGGGTTAAAAGGGATGACGTGCAATATTCAAATTTGTTGCACACCCATCGTGAGAATCATATCTGTCTGTCAGCAACAAGGGGACTTGAAGTGTTTTCACACACAAAAAAGATTAATGAAGAGTATTGACATACCAGACATTTTGGGAAAGGTGCCCTTTCAACTGTTGGTAACAGGAAAATATTATGTTGGGTTGATTAGGAACTGTGAGCCTGTTGTGATAACGCCCAAGGGTAATTTTCGTCCACGCAAACAGCAATTCCCCCTCAAAACAGAAGCCCTCAATGGCATAAGGCCAATATTTAATGAGTTTAAAAAGATTAAAAAATAAAGGCATAATTGTGCCATGCCCAAATTTACCGGTGCGCAGGCCTTTGTTTCCAGTTTAAAAGATAAGAGAAAAGAACACAAAGTAAATGTCTCCAAAGTCCAGCTGGCAAAACGATTTGTTCATTTTTGGGTCACGAAATTACTGACCGCGGCAGACAGCTGTCCGCAAAGCGTGTCTGCAATTACAGACATCGCAAGTCCAAAAGCAAAGAAGCAATTGATATAATTTTTAGGGACCATTTCTCTGCTCAGACAGCAGAGCTCATTGCACTCACACGTGCATGCGAATTAGCAAAGAATAAAAATGTAGACATTCACACAGATAGTAGATATGCATTTGGTGTAACTCATGATTTTGGCACACTGTGTAAACACAGAAACTTTTTAAAAGCTGATGGTAAAAACATTCTTAATCACACACAGGTTGCTGATATGCTATCTGCCATTCTTCTACCATCAGCCATTGTTGTGTGTGACGGTGACACACACTTTTTATCAGAAACAATTTCTACAGGAAGCCGACAAGCTGACCTTGCAGCAAAGCAAGCAACATCAGAGACAGACAGATTTTCTCCAGAAATCACTAACAAAACTCTTTCTCTTGCAGAGATGCAAACATTTTGCAGAACCAGCTGAGCGTGCACTCTGGAAGGAGTGCTCATGTAAATACACAGACAATGTTTGGGGGGGCCCAAATGGCTTCACCTGTTTGCCAAAACATTTTTTCCCTGCTTTTGCGATTTTGACGCGTGGTCATGTTACAAGGCAATGTGTTTTTGTGTTTTTGCTCTCAAAATATTTGTGCAGGTCAAAAGAGCAGTAGCAAATGGAGCTGACAAATCATTACACAGCTTCCAGGAAGTCGTAGGAAAGACACGCCTCCCACTGCAAAAAGGTGTCCAAGGAGGGGCAACTCCAACCGTATGGCTCTTCGCAATGGTCGTGCTGACTGAAGCGAAAGGAGGGGCACTATTGGTGCTCACAAAGGGAATCCACAGTTCGAGTCGGGACACATCGAACCCCGAGAAATTAGAGATTATAGAATTTTGTTTCTGTGCAACACTATATTTCAAGTTTGATAAAATGGTATGGTCAGGGACAGTGTTACCCTAATTCTGCTAGGTACTGGGGAACAAATATGTATTTGTGTAGAGGTACGTGTACCTCAGGTGATGTTGTGGATAAGGCAACAAAATTTGAAAATGTGGGCCATTAGGTCCCCTGGGACGGCCAAATAGAAAGGAAAGAGACTAGCTCTAACTCAGAAAATTTGAATTATGAGGGAACGGGAGCAACTTCCCAAATAAGAGTGGAAATATGGAAAGTGACGAAGGTTTATGAAGGTGATGAAGGTTTAAGCAGTTCAGTATTGGTGTATGTGGTCGAGGAGAGAAGGAAAGACACAGATCAGAGTCAAAGTATAAAGATTTTGGTTATCAAGATTTTGGATAACATATATGATAAAAGGGGGGAATGTAATGGAAATTTTCTAGTCTAGCTTCTTGATGTGTCTATCTATATGTTTATGAAGTTTTTATCTATGTTTTCTTTTTTATGTTGTCATGTTTTTTCTCTATACGCGTCATACCACTGTGCCTTTGCCCTCGAGCAGAGGCCAAGATGTTCTGTTTGGAATAACGGGCATCACTTCTCGTAAACCAGCTCGGGATTCTGGCTAGGGGGCAAAGGGAGGGGGTTTCACGTTTTAATATATAAACTCTGGGTGCAAGAGGAAAGAGCGCCTTCTCTCTGCACCATGCTTGTGATGCAGACTGAATGTCAATAAATATAAAATACCTTGCAAGGTAACTCATCCTCTCTGTGTGTTGCATTTGTCTAAAGTGTATCAAACTCACATTGATTAAGGAATAAGAAAATTCCACAACAACCCGTTATAATGCATTTTGATCAACATGACATAAGCAATTGATAATGTAGGAATCTGCAAAGAATTGTGTCATAATCATTTGCAAGGATGTACCAAAGCATTTGCAACTTGTTCAAAGAAATGAGAAAATGCTTGTTTGATGTGCACAAGTGACACAAGGACGTAAGGATTGAACAAGAAGTTTTGAGAATTTCAAATCTGATCTGAGAAATGTACCAAATTGACTTAGAAAAAACTGTATTTAAAGTGGGTGGGGGTACTTTTGGGGCAGTTTTGTTTCACCCAAGTGTCCCATTTCCACCCCTCTCAAACTGATGCATGGATGCATATAGCCAAAAACAATTTGTTTGATGCATGCAAAGAAGCAACACTGTGTGTCTCAAGAAGCATTTATTCATGATTACGTAGACATTCTAAAATTTCAAGGCCACACACACACACTACACATTACACATGACATTACACATTTCATTAAATTTACATTTAGTCATTTAGCAGACGCTTTTATCCAAAGCGACTTACAGACGAGGAAACATTGGAAGCAATTATAACAATATAGGCAACAAAATGCATAAGTGCATTAAATCCAGTCCATTAAAGACTAGCACAGTATAAAAAGCTAAGAATAGTGAGGAAAGTAAACATTTTTTTTAAGAAGAAAGAAAAGAATTAGAGGTTAAAATCAGTCATCTACATTTTGACGGAAGATATGCGTTTTCACACACTACACCGGCCTGTAGTTTTCTAGCAGTGTAAGGTTGAGAGTGGGTTTCTTCAGTAGTGGTGTGATGCAGGCCTCTTTGAACGCAGTGGGAAATGTCCCAGTGGTGAGCAAAGAGTTGATGATGTGGGTCAGACCAGGCACAACTGCTGGAGAGATGGCGTGGAGGAGATGGGTGGGGATGGGATCCAGTGGGCAGGGGGTAGGGCGGTTGGAACCAATGACCTTGGAAACATCAGCTTCAGACAGAGGAGAAAAGGCGGGTGATGGTGGTGTAGAAAATTGGCTGTTGATGGCGGTAGTTTTCTTTACGAAGAACGATGCAAAATCATCAGCCGTTAACTCCGATGATGGTGTGGGAGCAGGCGGACAGAGGAGAGCAGAGAAGGTTTTTAAGAGTGTGCGAGAGTCAGGAGAATTGCTGATCTTCGAGTGGTTATAATCAGTTTTTGCAGAGGTGACATCAACGGAGAAAGTAGAGAGAAGAGACTGGAAGAGAGAGAGGTCAGTATGGTCTTTTGACTTTTGCCATTTTCTCTCAGCTGACCGGAGGCTGGTGCGATGCTCATGTGGTACATCCGATAACCAGGGGGCAGACAGGGATGCACGGGCTGGTCCAGATGTAAGAGGGCATAGGTTGTCCAAGCAGGATGTAAGCGTGGAACACAGAGTGTCTGTGGCACTGTTGGTATTCAAAAGAGAGAGCTCCTCAGAGGGGGGGAGTGCAGACAAGACAGCAGAGGAAAAGCAGGAGGGGGGGACCGTAGGTAGCGCCGGAAAGTGACCAGCGGTAAGACATCTGCGTTGTCTGGAGCGGTGAGGTCGGGGGTGACAAAGAAGTGATCAGACGTGTGCAGCGGAGTGACCTGAGAGTGATGAGTGGAGCATTTCTCGAATCATCCTTAACATTTTCAAAACAGTAAGTGCATTTCTGGTTTTGATTGTTTGATTGCAAGAGACGGCACATGATTCACGTTAACGCTTTTACTGTTTGTACAATAATTTATTGACAGACAGTGTCATTGCGATGCAGACAGGAAAAGACAGCACTGCATAGCACAAACAAATGTAGAAATCTGAACATAAGACAATCTCCTTAGGGAAAACTGTACATGCAGTGCAGTGGAATTACAGTGCAGTCTTCCTACAACTCCTGACGTTCCTGTCTTTTGGGCAATGGATTCTCATCCACACCACAACAAATATCTTCTCTTGCGATACAGCATGAAAATCATCTTTCAGAGTGTCTAATCCAGCCTCTGCAGGCATCAGCTGTCATGTCATCACACGTTACATCCATGGCAGCCAGAAGGGTCATCTGTGTATGCGGCTGGCGATCATATACATTTAATCTTCATGCTGAGAAAAATTCCTCAATGGGGTTAAGGAATGGAGAGTAGGGTGAGAGGAACTCCACCAGCATCCTGTTGTGGGCCGCAAACCACTGCCTGATGATGTTGGAGCGATGGAAACTGACATTGTCCCAAACTAACACGTACTTTGGCAGGTCATCTCCAATCTGCCCCCTCTCTTGTTCAGGGATGGTGTCCCTGTAGAGACTGTTTAGGTGTGAAAAGGGGCCGTCTGCAACCCAGTGAAGTTGTCTTGCAGTCCTATGTGGAAAGAATATAGTAATGCAAAACACTAAATTGAGTAAAATAAAATGCCACTGTATACTTGAAGTATACTTACTGTATATTGTAAAACTAGTGCTTAACTGTCGTGGGGGATTATACTATTCAACAGAGACCTATTATAATGCATTTTGATCAACATGACATAAGCAATTGATAATGTAGGAATCTGCACAGAATTGTGTCATAATCATTTGCATGGATGTACCAAAGCATTTGCAACTTGTTCAAAGAAATGAGAAAATGCTTGTTTGATGTGCACAAGTGACACAAGGACGTAAGGCTTGAACAATAAGTTTTGAGAATTTCAAATCTGATCTGAGAAATGTACAAAATTGACTTAGAAAAAACTGTATTTAAAGTGGGTGGGGGGTACTTTTGGGGCAGTTTTGTTTCCCCCAAGTGTCCCATTTCCACCCCTCTCAAACTGATGCATCGATGCATATAGCCAGAAACAATTTGTTTGATGCATGCAAAGAAGCAACACTGTGTGTCTCAAGAAGCATTTATTCATGATTACGTAGACATTCTAAAATTTCAAGGCCACACACACACATTACACATGACATTACACATTTCATTAAATTTACATTTAGTCATTTAGCAGACGCTTTTATCCAAAGCGACTTACAGACGAGGAAACATTGGAAGCAATTATAACAATATAGGCAACAAAATGCATAAGTGCATTAAATCCAGTCCATTAAAGCCTAGCACAGTATACAAAGCTAAGAATAGTGAGGAAAGTAAAACATTTTTTTTAAGACAGAAAAGAATTAGAGGTTAAAATCAGCGTTCTACATTTTGACGGAAGATATGCGTTTTCACACACCACACCGGCATGTAGTGTTCTAGCAGTGTAAGGTTGAGAGTGGGTTTCTTCAATAGCGGAGTGATGCAGGCCTCTTTGAACGCAGTGGGAAATGTCCCAGTGGTGAGCAAAGAGTTGATGATGTGGGTCAGACCAGGCACAACTGCTGGAGAGATGGCGTGGAGGAGATGGGTGGGGATGGGATCCAGTGGGCAGGGTGGTTGGAACCAATGACCTTGGAAACATCAGCTTCAGACAGAGGAGAAAAGGCGGGTGATGGTGGTGTAGAAAATTGGCTGTTTATGGCGGTAGTTTTCTTTACGAAGGACGATGCAAAATCATCAGCCGTTAACTCCGATGAAGGTGTGGGAGCAGGCGAACAGAGGAGAGCAGAGAAGGTTTTTAAGAGTGTTGCTGATCTTCGAGTGGTTCTAACCAGTTTTTGCAGAGGTGACGTCAACGGAGAAAGTAGAGAGAAGAGACTGGTAGAGAGAGAGATCAGTATGGTCTTTTGACTTGTGCCATTTTCTCTCAGCTGACCGGAGGCTGGTGCGATGCTCACGTGGTACATCCGATAACCAGGGGGCAGACAGGGATGCACGGGATGGTCCAGATGTAAGAGGGCATAGGTTGTCCAAGCAGGATGTAAGCGTGGAACACAGAGTGTCTGTGGCACTGTTGGTATTCAAAAGAGAGAGCTCCTCAGAGGGGGGGAGTGCAGACAAGACAGCAGAGGAAAAGCAGGGGGGAGGGACCGTAGGTAGTGCCGGAAAGTGACCAGCGGTAAGACATCTGCGTTGTCTAGAGCGGTGAGGTCGGGGGTGACAAAGAAGTGATCACACGTGTGCAGCGGAGTGACCTGAGAGTGATGAGTGGAGCATTTCTCGAATCATCCTTGACATTTGCAAAACAGTAAGTGCATTTCTGGTTTTGATTGTTTGATTGCAAGAGACGGCACATGATTCACGTTAACGCTTTTACTGTTTGTACAATAATTTATTGACAGACAGTGTCATTGCGATGCAGACAGGAAAAGACAGCACTGCATAGCACAAACAAATGTAGAAATCTGAACATAAAACAATCTTCTCAGGGAAAACTGTACATGCAGTCTTCCTACACCTCCTGACGTTCCTGTCTTTTGGGCAATGGATTCTCATCCACACCACAACAAATATCTTCTCTTGCGACACAGCATGAAAATCATCTTTCAGAGTGTCTAATCCAGCCTCTGCAGGCATCAGCTGTGATGTCATCACATGTTACATCCATGGCAGCCAGAAGGGTCATCTGTGTATGCGGCTGGCGATCATATACATTTAATCTTCATGCTGAGAAAAATTCCTCAATGGGGTTAAGGAATGGAAAGTAGGGTGAGAGGAACTCCATCGACATCCTGTTGTGGTCCGCAAACCATTGCCTGCTGATGTTGGAGCGATGGAAAGTGACATTGTCCCAAACTATCAAGTACTTTGGCATTTAATCTCCAATCTGACACCTCTCTTGTTCAGGGATGAGATCCCTGTAGAGAGTGTCTAAAAATGTTACAAGAAGTTCTGTATTGTATGGCCCAATAATGTGAATATGCGTTAGCACACCATTCTCAGAGATTGCAGCTTCCATGGTTATGTTCCCGGCGCTCATTTTTAGGTGTGAAAGGGGCCTTCTGCCACCCTGTGAAGTTGTCTTGCAGTCCTATATATAGTTATTAAATTGAGTAAGATAAAATGTCACTGCTTACATAAAGTATACTAACTGTTAATTTTAAACTAATCCCTAAATGTCGTGGAGGATGATACCATTAAACAGACCCATTATAATACATTTTGATCAACATGACATAAAGCAATTGATAATGTAAGAAAGAGCCGAGAATTGTACATAATCATTTGCATGGATGAAGCAAAGCATTTGCAACTTGTTCAAAGAAATGAGAAACTGCTTTTTGGAGGTGCACAAGTGACACCATGATGTGAGGATTGAACAGAGAGTTCTGAGAATGTCAATTATGATCTGAGAAATGTACCAAAGCGACTTAGAAAAAATTTATTTAACTTGGGTTGAGGTATTTTTGGAGCAGTTTTGTTTCACCTAACTGTCCCATTTCCACCCCCCTCAAACTAATGCATGGATGCATATAGCCAAAAACTATTTGTTTGATGCATGCACAGAAGCAACACTGTATGTCTCAACTGTAATATTCTGTGATAATGCCAAGCAAGAAGCCACGCCTGTACGTGGATACGTAGATACGTGGGTACGCGTTACGTGAAGTGCATGGCGGAATAAAGTTGTTGCAAATTTCCTACCATCTCTGTCTAATGGTTGCTTTCAATGCGAAGTGCTACACAAGAACCATTACAATGGCGACGAGGATTTAAATGTGCTCTGAGTGTATTTCAAGCCATCTCCAGTGACTTGCCTGCTAACGAGTGAGTACATTCAAGTAATCTGCTAGCAGCCATGCAGTCCGTGCTAAACAACACAGCCATTCAGCCGTTTGATTATGAAACAGACCCCAGTTCACTAGGGACTCGGTGGAACAAGTGGATACAGCGGTTCAACAACTTTCATGTCGCCCTGAACACCACTGTTGATACCAGAAAAAAAGCGCTGTTGTTACACCTCGCAGGCGAACGAGTACCTGACATATACGACACGTTCGCAGATGACGCTAATGGCTACGCAGAAACGAAAGCCAAGCTAAACGGCTATTTCTCTCCCAAAAAGAATACGCAGTATCTTATATATCTTATTTATCAATTCAGAAAAGCTGTGCAACAACAAGTTGAAAATGTATCAAACCAGACTCAGGATGCTTGCAAAAGACTGTGAATTTGCTGATGTTGATCAAGAAATAAAGGCACAGTTGATACAAAACTGCATTTCATCCAGGCTACGCCAAAAAGCACTCAGATAACCAGATCTGGCCTTGGTGGCTCTTTCTAGTTCTTGGTGGCTCTTCTAGATCAGAACTCTAGAACTTTCTGAGCAGCAAGCTACAGGCATTGAACAAAATTCAGCGGCTACCGTTAACTCGCTACAATGTGACCAAAAACAACAGAGTGAGTTTAAAGCCAACTACAGGCGAACATCCAACAACCAATGTAGAAACTGTGGAGGGAAATACCCACATCAAGGCATCTGTCCCTCAAAAGGAAAAGAATGCAGGGTGTCATGACTCTGGGTCTGTGGTTCAGTTTTTTGCCTGCGTGACTTTGTTTTGTTTCATGTTGAACACGTGGGGAATTGTTTGACAGTTTTCCGCGTGTTCTGTGTCTGCGTCACCAGCCCCGCCCCGTGTCTCCCTCACTGGGTTTCCCTCACGACTCCGCTGATCACCCTGTCACCTGTAGCGAGTTTCGCTAGCGCTTCCCGCTCGCGGGTTGCGCTACGCGGCTGTTGCCCATTACGTAATTAAGAGGTTTCCTATTTCATTCCCTCGTGTGCTCTTGTTCTTTGTCAGTCCGTTGTGTGTTTATCCTAGCACTGCCGTTAGCTGACTTCTTGTCCTGTCCAGTCCAGTCCAGTCCAGTCCAGTCGTGTCTAGCCTTGCGCTACTAGCTTTCTACTATCATTCATTAGCATTATTTATCTAGTCTAGTCTAGTTTGGTTCTTCTAGTATTGTTATTTTCCCTAGATAGTTTTGTGTTCCTCCTATTATTTTTTCATCTTCATCTGCCCGCTAGTTTCCCGCCGGCGCTCCAGTGACTCCCTGCATCGGCTGCTCACGAAGCTCTCCCACCAGCTCCCCGGGACTTTTACCCAGCCACGCCGTCTGGGACCCTGGAGCAGACCCTGCCTAGCACCAGACCCTGCCTCTACCGTTGCGGTCCGCAGCCGCCGTCTAGAACCCGGATTCTCCGGGTGTGACACCCCCCTGTGCTGCAGACGCTTCGATAGAGGATCTCCTGAGAGTTCTCCCTTCGGGGTCATTCATCTCTCCCTTCGGGGTCATTCATCTCTCCCTTCGGGGTTTTTGTCTCTCCCTTCGGGGTTGTGTATGCTCTCTTGTGTCCCCTGTGGGCAGGGTAAATAAAACCAGCTGTTTCACCGCAATTGGGCCTCCCTCCGTTCTTCCACCATGACAGCAGGGCATGCGGAAAGTTAAATCATTTTGCAAAGATGTGTCGTTCAAGCTCCAAAAAACCTCCTGAACATGACTCGAGAAATAACTTCAAACAACAGAATGATTTTGCACGTCAACAACGCAACAGCACAACGAGAGTCAAACACGTCGCTGCAACCACTAGCCACATACGTGAGGATTCGTCAAGCAGTGACGATGTATACGTATTTGTCTTGAATACCACAGTTCGTCAGCAACAACCTCAGACACATGTGAATATAAACGGAACAAAGATCAGAGTTTTGATAGACTCTGGAGCTGCAGTAAACATTATCAGCAGTACGGTAACAGCAACCAGAATCTTTGCATATGGCTCTGATGCAGCTTTGCCCATCAGTGGTGTATTCCAATGCGACGTTCAAGCATTACAGAAAAGCACAAAAGCCAAGTTTTACGTTCTTGAGCATGACGGACAAACCCTTCTGAGTTACGGAACAGCACAGGAACTTGGACTGGTTGACATCATTGCCCCGCAACAAGGTAAACGCATAGTAGCAGATTAACTCATCAACACTCATCCGGAACTTTTCGAAGGAATCGGAAAACTCAAAAACTTCCAAGTAAAGCTCCACATTGATCCCGACGTCCAGCCCACATGTCAGCCACATAGACGAGTGCCGTTTCACATTCTACAGAAAGTGGAGGCTGAGCTACAAAAGCTAGAAGATGATGATATCATAGAAACAGTAACTGGTCCAACTCCATGGGTTTCTCCAATCGTGACTCCGCCCAAGCCAAAAGACCCCAATAAGGTCAGGATATGTGTTGACATGCGTCAAGCCAATACCGCTATACAACGTGAACGTCATAGAACTCCCACCATTGATGATGTAATTCATGATTTGAATGGTGCGAAAGTCTTTTCGAAACTTGATCTCAGAGCAGGTTATCATCAACTAGAACTGCACCCTGACAGCCGGTACATGACAACATTCACGACACACTTGGGATTACGGAGATATAAACGCCAAAATTTCGTCATATCTTCTGCTGCGGAAGTTTTTCAGAACACCATAGCTCAAACCTTACAAGGCATCAGAGGCGTAAGAAACCTTAGCGATGACATCATTGTGTACGGCGTGTCACAAGAAGCCCACGACGAAGCTCTCAAAGCTATTTTCCGCGGACTAAAGGACAGTGGTCTTACGCTAAACCGTGACAAATGTGAATTCAATAAGCACAGACTTGAGTTCTTTGGATTTATTTTCTCTGCTGCTGGCATCTCTGCGGATCCTAAAAAATCTCAGCGATTCAACAAGCGAGTGAGCCTAAAGATCCCACAGAAATTCGAGGCCTCCTCGGCATGGCGAATTATTGCTCACGATTTATAAAATATTTTTCAACCATCACCGCACCTCTACGCGACCTAACAAAGAAAGGTACGCAATGGCAGTGGACAGAAACGCACCAAAAAGCCCTTCAAGATCTTAGAGATACTTTGGCTGATGCCACCACCATGTCGTACTTCGACCCTTCGAAAGGCACCGAGCTCGTGGTAGATGCTAGTCCAGTAGGCCTTGGGGCCATCCCATCGCAAACGCAGGACGGACAAGGACACATCATAGCGTATGCCAGTCGTGCACTTAGCGACGTTGAAAAACGCTATTCACAAACTGAACGAGAAGCTCTAGTCATTGTGTGGGGTTGTGAACATTTTCACCTGTACCTTTATGGTACTCCTTTCATTTTAGTCACCGACCACAAGCCGTTGGAACTGATTTGGAATAACCCCAGATCATAGCCATCTGCGAGAATCGAAAGATGGGGTCTGAGACTTCAACCGTATCACTTCTCAATCCAGTATAGGAAAGGAACCGACAATCCAGCTGATTTCATGTCCAGACATCCTGCTCCTCTCGAGAGTGAGTTTAACAGTAGAGCATCTAAAGTTGCAGAGGAGTATGTCAACTTCATGGCATTGCAATCAACACCAAAAGCTATGACTCTGGACGAGATCAAAACTGCGACGAAGACAGATGCTATCCTACAGCAGGTATGCTTGCATGTACGAAACAACTCATAGCACATTGTTGCAACCGATCGACCAAATGCGGACATCATGAAGCACTACAAGAATGTATGCTCCGAGCTAACTGTCTCACCTAATGATGACCTTGTCTTCAGAGGTTCCAGAATAGTCATTCCCAAAGCTCTAGAAACAAGAGTGTTGCAGCTTGCTCACGAAAGCCACCAAGGTATCGCCAAGACAAAAAGCCTGCTACGAGAGAAAGTGTGGTTCCCCAATATGGATCACAAAGTCGAAGTCATGATCAATAACTGCATCGCTTGTCAGGCAACCACGCCACTTACTCGCGTAGAGCCACTCAAAATGTCCCTGTTACCAGAAGCCCCATGGCACAATGTGAGTGCAGATTTCAATGGACCGCTACCATCTGGTGAATACCTGCTTGTCATCGTGGATGATTACACGCGATACCCTTTTTTTTTAAAATTCTTCACTCAAACCGTGATACCAGCCATTGATGATGTTTTCTCGATGTTCGGAATTCCAGAAGCTTTAAAAACAGACAATGGCCCTCCTTTTAACAGCAGTATGTTCTCACAGTTTGCTGATAACCTCGGATTTCGGCATAGGAAAATCACCCCCTTTTGGCCACAAGCAAACGCCACAGCCGAACGATTCATGCGAACGCTAGGCAAAGCTATTCGTGCTGCACACACCCAAGGCACCCAACAGCTGAATGTGTTCCTCCGTGAGTACAGATCCACACGGTTCAACAGTTTGCTTGTATAAGCACAGAAAAGACAGTCCTTTGTTATTTTATATTATAAGAGTGTTTTCTTACAACTATCAGGCATATGCAGTCGCTTTAGACTGGCAGATAAAATTATCCTTACATGAACCTCTGTGACCATAACATGTTTGTTCTAATGATTTAATAGTTACATTACTATGTCCTGAATTTGGTCATTCTCCGACTGTATCTTTTTTTGTTATTATAAAAGTGAATAAATCTTGTTTTAATATTTAATGTTTTGCTTTCGGTCTTGTAACAAGCAATCTATCAAATTGAATTTCAGTTACTTCTAACTCTTGAAATATTTTAACACGCTATTGTACAAAGGTTTAGGAGGTTACAATAATGTTAGTTATGCATTAGACATCACGAACTAACAATGAACAACACGTAGCATTTATTAATCTTTGTTCGTGTTAATTTCAGCATTTAAATGTTTATAAAAAGATATAACTGTTTAATTCACATGAATAGCTGTATTTACATCCCAGTTTATACAGTATGGGGGATTCAAGGACATTTGCATAGCATTTACCTTCTGAATAACTTAAAATATGAAGTAAAATTACTTTTCACACTAACACATTGTACATTCAGTTTATTTAGAACAAACTGTTTGTACATTTAACTTAAAAGTGTATAAAATGTTATTTCATAATTATATCATCACTGATTCATAATATAATATAAATCTTTACTTTTACAGTAACTTACTACATCACATTTCTTGGCCAATAAATGTGAAATACTGTGAATACATTTTGCAATGTAATCTGTCTGTTTCCCAATAAAATGATTTACCCAATATCTGGATCGGGCTTCGGTGTCTAGAGTACACGTCTGGCAAAACAGGTCAAGGTTGGTACTTCTGATATACCATAATCAGATCAGCTTCGCTTGAACATCAGAAATGTGTTCTAAAGTGCAACACTGGCTATCAGCTGCATGTAGAGTGCCAATAAAGCAGGGATTACATTGGCTTTAATTCAAATCATACTTATTGTATTGCACAATTTCCCCTTAAAATCTCTTAATATGAGATCAGACATCTGACTACTGCACACCTGGCTCTACAAATCCCGGTATAGTCCTGATCTGTTCTTTTTGAAAATATCACATGGATGATCAGCTTAAACGAACACAGGCAACATAGCAAAAATGCATTTTCCAATATTAACATTTCTCTTCAGAACTGCAGCCTGCCATGAACCTTTATACTTAAAACCTTTTCATTCTGAAGTTCCAAACACTAAAACACTACGTCGTTGGTCGTTCCTTTAACGTTAAATGGCAAAATTGCCAACCATGCTGTTTATTTTAGGGGAACACGCGCGTACAAAAAAACCTTTGAATCATTGGCCACACCTTTAGTTGTAGTTGCAAGATGACCCCGCCCAGACCCAAGAGCGCGCAATGCGATTGGTCAACCGAGGCAGCGCGAGCGGTTGCATCGTCGAGGTCAAAGGACGACGTACAGAAGTAACCCCCTTCGCATCACACCACCGTGATGTTGCTGTCAAAGAGGTTGGAACTGCGGCTACAGTACCAGTGTTAAATAGCACAGGAGGGAAGATGTTCTTGAATTAGGAGGAAATTCATTCAATAGACATTTACACGTCTGGTTAATACGCATCAGAATTGCTTGCAGACTCTTTTCGCACGGTACGTATGTAACACTCATCACAGATGCCAACTGACTAACTGCGTTTATGCCGGCTAAGTTAACTGTTAGCGTACACTTTGCACATGTTGGAGGAGTTATAAAACATCCATAAATGAAACTCCATAAATCTGACGTTTTTGGTATAACGTGGTAACGTTAGCTTGTATGCTACTGTCCAAATGTTTTCCGAAAGTCTGATTGTTCAAGGACCCGGCAATTCACGGTCGAAAGAATAAATCGCGATACATTGCTTTAGATCGTTGTTTAAAAGAAACTTTGCATTAATGGTGGAGTGAAGGGTCTAAAATTTATGCGGATACCCTAATCATACTCGTTCGTCAGGTCTGTCCTGTTGGAGGTGTGCGGTGGTATTTTCTCAGGTGTCAGACATGAAGGGAAGTTTGTAAATCAAGGCATAATAATCGAATCGGTTCGGATGGCTTAATCGCGAGACATCGTCGGTGTGATGATAGGACAGTACTGCGATGTACCATGGTACTATGACAGGATCCAACTCCCCTTGTCAGTGTGAACTTAACTTATGTCTATTCAATGAAATTGAATGGTGGCATGTACCACCTGAATTCCACCATGCTGGTCCTAATATATCACTATGACACCTCAACTAAAATATGATATGGCTGCCTACCTCAAATTTAATATTTTGCCTTTCATTTTTTATTTTAATTCTCTACTTTATTCTCTTTACTACAAACATGGGTACTGTAATGGAACCATACTACATTTCTGTTACCTGGTTTGGCTAAAAACATCATAGTTATTGTGTTGTTGGTTACTATACTAAAACTATGGTTAGTTTTTAATTTTAAAGGGTAAATGTGGTATTATTTCCATTCCAGTAGTAGGCTATAGTACGAATACAACGAAAACCGTATTGTTACGGTTACTATAGTAAAGCTATGGTTAGTTTTTACATTTTAAACGGTAAATATGGTATTAATTCCAATCCAGTAGTAGGCTATAGTACGAATACAACGAAAACCGTATTGTTACGGTTACTATAGTAAAGCTATGGTTAGTTTTTACATTTTAAAGGGTAAATATGGTATTAATTCCATTCCAGTAGTAGTCTATAGTACGAATACAATGAATACCGTATTACCACGGTTACTATAGTGAAACTATGGTTAGTTTTTACATTTTAAAGGGTAAATATGGTATTAATTCAATTCCAGTAGTAGGCTATAGTACGAATACAACGAAAACCGTATTGTTACTGTTACTACAGTAAAACTATGGTAAGTTTGTACATTTTAAAGGGTAAATATGGTATTAATTCCAATCCAGTAGTAGGCTATAGTACGAATACAACGAAAACCGTATTGTTACGGTTACTATAGTAAAGCTATGGTTAGTTTTTACATTTTAAAGGGTAAATATGGTATTAATTCCATTCCAGTAGTATGCTATAGTACGAATACAATGAATACCGTATTACCACGGTTACTATAGTAAAGCTATGGTTAGTTTTTACATTTTAAAGGGTAAATATGGTATTAATTCAATTCCAGTAGTAGGCTATAGTACGAATACAACGAAAACCGTTTCGCCACGGTTACTATAGTAAAACTATGGTTAGTTTTTACATTTTAAAGGGTAAATATGGTATTAATTCCAATCCAGTAGTAGGCTATAGTACGAATACAACGAAAACCGTATTGTTACGGTTACTATAGTAAAACTATGGTTAGTTTTTACATTTTAAAGGGTAAATATGGTATTAATTCCAATCCAGTAGTAGGCTATAGTACGAATACAACGAAAACCGTATTGTTACGGTTACTATAGTAAAGCTATGGTTAGTTTTTACATTTTAAAGGGTAAATATGGTATTAATTCAATTCCAGTAGTAGGCTATAGTACGAATACAACGAAAACCGTTTCGCCACGGTTACTATAGTAAAACTATGGTTAGTTTTTACATTTTAAAGGGTAAATATGGTATTAATTCCAATCCAGTAGTAGGCTATAGTACGAATACAACGAAAACCGTATTGTTACTGTTACTACAGTAAAACTATGGTAAATTTGTACATTTTAAAGGGTAAATGTGGTATTAATTCCATTCCAGTAGTAGGCTATAGTACGAATACAACGAAAACCGTATTGTTACGGTTACTACAGTATAACTATGGTCAGTTTTTACATTTTAAAGGGTAAATGTGGTATTAATTCCATTCCAGTAGTAGGCTATAGTACGAATACAACGAAAACCGTATTGTTACTGTTACTACAGTAAAACTATGGTAAGTTTGTACATTTTAAAGGGTAAATGTGGTATTAATTCCATTCCAGTAGTAGGCTATAGTACGAATACAACGAAAACCGTTTCGCCACGGTTACTATAGTAAAACTATGGTTAGTTTTTACATTTTAAAGGGTAAATATGGTATTAATTCCAATCCAGTAGTAGGCTATAGTACGAATACAACGAAAACCGTATTGTTACTGTTACTACAGTAAAACTATGGTAAATTTGTACATTTTAAAGGGTAAATGTGGTATTAATTCCATTCCAGTAGTAGGCTATAGTACGAATACAACGAAAACCGTATTGTTACGGTTACTACAGTATAACTATGGTCAGTTTTTACATTTTAAAGGGTAAATGTGGTATTAATTCCATTCCAGTAGTAGGCTATAGTACGAATACAACGAAAACCGTATTGTTACTGTTACTACAGTAAAACTATGGTAAGTTTGTACATTTTAAAGGGTAAATGTGGTATTAATTCCATTCCAGTAGTAGTCTATTGTACGAATACAACGAAAGCCAAATTGTTACTGTTACTACAGTACCACTATAGTTAGTTTTTACATTTTAAAGGGTAAATGTAAAATAAACAAATGTTTCAAACTGATTTATATATTGCCTCATTTATAAAACTTGAATGTGACCAGATTTTTTTTATCCTGTTGTAGTGCTTGCAGCCTGCCAGCGTCGCTTACCCATGGCAGAGCAGGACTCAGTAGAGAGTAAACCCCCAGCTTTAGCTGCGTTGCACTCTCATTTCATTCTGGGCTCTGTGTCTGAGGATAACTCAGAGGATGAGACCGCAGGAAAACTCGATCTCCAGATGGAGGACAATCAGCGCTCCCTTTCACCCTCCTCTGTTAGTTCAGACAGCACTTCCGAGATGGGCTTCGAAAGCCTGGATGGGCCCTTGCACAATCTGAGGTCAGTGATCCTTTGTGCGCTGGTTTTCACTTATTGTGACATTGCCTTGTGTCATGCAGTAGTGCTATCTCTGGTACCAGAGAACAGGGGAGTGTCTTTTACATTTTTGAAACGCCAAACCTTTATTTATTTTTTCTATTGAACACAAAAAAGATGTTAGGCAGAATGTTATTGCCTTAACGGTTCAGTCTGCATTCATTTTCATTTTTCATTCACCTTTTGTATACCACAGTGCAAGTGTGCATAGTTGACCAGTGTTGCTGGTCTAAGTGATTCAGTTTTATACCCATTTGTGGATGTGTGAATCTGAAGCCACTTTCTGTAAATTGCCAGCCTCATCATCAGGGTTCATCTGGGTTCATTGCTGTGCCGTGTAAAATCTGGACAGAGCGCCTCTTTGTGCTTGTACTTACAACTGCTGTTTCACTGCCAGTATTTGGCAGCTTTTCCTTTTTCTGTGCCCAGCAAGGTCTCACAGAGACATGTCACAACTGGGTGTGCATTGAGGTTTTGTGTGCGTGGAACCGCTTCAAGGAGAGGTTGGAATAGCGGCAATTTCTGGACTACATAGATTGACGGTTTTGGTGACAGTCCCATGCTGGGGTAGTCCAGAAAAAGAAAGGCCTCTGTGTTCGTGTTTAATTCCAGTTTGCTGATTTTTCTTAGATTATTTACAATCCATCCTTACACTTAAAATGTGCATGTGTAGTGGTTAAAAGACATTGTCAGCTATCTAGGGAAATGGTTTCTATGTGAAATACTGCTAGACAAGAGTAGCAGTAAGCCCAACCATGGTCATTGCAACATATCACTTCAATCAATAATGGTCAAAGTAATCACGTAATCATCCTACAAACTGAATACATTAAAATGTACTAAATAAATGGATAATTTGCCCAAAAATATTAATATTTTATTAATTGAGCCTCATGTCATACTAGCTGGTATGGACTCAAAATATAATCTTTTGTGTTCCAGAGAACAAAGAGTCATATACATGTTTTGACAGGAGGGAATAAATGATGAGTTTCCCTTAATTAAAATATGGTTCACTAGCATTAATGTCGCAGTATGTTTGAATGCATACAGACAATAAATAAGTTATTGTTATAGGCTGGTCGCCAGCTCTTAACTGCTCTACTAGTGTTTTGTATTCTCTGGTTTCTCAGGCAGCATTGTGTATTGTGATGTTTGTGTGTTACTTAAGGCCTAGTATGTCAGGACTTCATCTTGTAAAGCAAGGCAGGGATCGCAGGCGCATCGACCTGCACCGAGATTTTACCGTGGCTTCCCCCGCCGAGTTTGTCACCCGCTTTGGTGGCAACAAAGTCATTGAGAAGGTAAGGTTATTGACTGCTGACTGTTATACGTGTGTGGTAGCAGACATTAAATATGTTTGTTATAGGTTCTCATCGCCAACAATGGGATTGCTGCAGTCAAGTGCATGCGCTCTATCCGGCGCTGGGCTTATGAAATGTTTCGCAATGAACGGGCCATCCGCTTTGTAGTCATGGTGACCCCGGAGGACCTCAAGGCCAACGCAGGTGAGTTAAAAAAGGGCTTAACTGTTACACTGATAGAGTTAAAAAGAACTCCTGTCACGGTTTAATCCAGGATAGGCCATGCTGGGATGGCAAATGTATTTAAAAGGTAAACCAGAAGGTTCAATATGGCAGAAGATTTGACCTTTGATTACGACCAGTGGCGCAAAAAGTGGGTATGCGCTATATGCGGCGCATAGGGGCGCCGCACCACGGGGGGCGCCAACGCGATGGTTTAATAAATGTGAAATAATAAAAGTTATATACATTTTTCTAAAATTTATTTAAGTTATTGTATGTATAAAAAGTTATATACATTTAAGAGGACTAACAGGCTAGGCGGCACCGGTGCCCTCATAAGATTCCATCATATAATTTATTTAGACATAGAAGGGTAATATCGCGAGTGGGCGGGGCGCCGTGAGTTACGTTAAGTACGCAGTAACGTTGGTGAGTTGTCGTTGAAATTTGAATTTGAAAAAGATGGATAAACCAAAAAAGCTGTCGGGGGCTAAAAATAGAAAAAGAAAGATGGAAAAAGGAGACGGCCTGTCAAGGGATGCGACAGCAGCTAACTACGTGGATGGTGAAAGGCAACAGGTAGGATTCAAAATGTGACGTCTATTCTTGCAAATACAATATTCATGTTAACAGACTAACGTTAGCTAGCGAGCTTGCTGAGCAACCGACCGTCGGATTCATGAATAGATTTGCTACCAAACTTGGAGGCTTGAACATATAAATATTGACTGGCAAGTGTTTGCTAACTTAATGCAAAATAATGTTGCTGCTGATATCTACATTTATATTTTGGTTAAACCCTATTGTACCAATGCCATGCATGACATATCTCAATTTTATTAAAGTAAAATAAGAACTGGTAAATATAAGGTAGCATGCACAATAAATGACTAGAAGCTGGAAAACATTCCTTATGCAATTAGCCTGGTTTATCATGGATTTTATTTTACCATTAGCTTCATGTTAGCTCAGCTGTGCTGTCAGACATACAGGCTACTTTACATCTGCTGGGTGACATGGAAGCTGCAAGGGCCACATTTCTCCTTCTTTAAAGATCTGTGCTATATGTGTATGTATGTATGTATATATATCAGCACAGATCTTTAAACAGAGAGAGATGTGACCCTGTAATTATTTTTCTATATGTATGTGTGTGTGTCATATTTGTACTTTTTAAAATCCCAAATGTTCATGTAATTTCAACAGCAGCACAACCTTACTGCATAATAGTTGTCTTATCTGATGCCATCCCTAGGCTGATTGAAAAATCGAATTTAGGCTGCTATATTTAACAGCAAAGTTAGGTAGGTCTAACATTAGGTGGAAGTGTAGAGGGAGCTTGATACCAACTTCATACTTGATACCAACAGATTAATTTCTTAATATTATTAATATGGAAAAGGTAGGGGTGTAATGGTTCACAAAATTCAGGGTTCGGTTCGATACGTTACACTTGTGTCACGTTTCGGTACGAATCGGTACGTGTTAGATACGGCAAAAAGAAAGAAATGGCAGAGAAATTTCTATGAATACATTTTTATATATTTGTGTCCATATACCATATAATTATGGTGGGCTTACAGTAGCTGTCTGATATACTTTTAAAATAAACCTTTATTATTTCAAGCCCATACATGATGATGTCCGGCACAGTTTTTTATTTAGGGGGGGCGCAAAAACTGTTTCTGCATACCCCCCTAACACTGAGTAGTTGCGCCCCTGATTACGACATCATCTTTACTCATTTAATTGTATTATGTGACAATATCTATGTCCACAGAATACATCAAGATGGCTGATCACTATGTGCCAGTGCCAGGAGGGACAAACAACAACAACTATGCTAATGTGGAACTCATCTTGGACATAGCTAAACGGATTCCTGTTCAGGTAATACCAGGTGGTCTGGTCCCAGTACGCCCCAGCAACCATAAGGGCTGTCGCGGTGAAGGAATTTCCAATGCTGTGATTTTGTGCGGCTTATTAGAGCGGTGTGCGATATTACCGCATTAATCCTGAATTTTGGTGCCATATAAATAGCCCTAAGTTATGTTGTTGGGCTTTATTGTGTTGCGTATATTGGAGTTTACTAACAAAGACGGCTAATATTTTTACGTATTAGTACGTAACAAATAGGTACTAATATTTTTATATTTTGTTGGTTAATGCAGAATAACACAGAGCAATAAAAACGCAAAGTAGGCTACACGCCTTTTTTCCCCTTTTTTTTGAGTAAACACGCATATCCAAATGGTCGGGGGAAAGTCGCATCTCTGTAAAGCCGGTGGCTGTCGAGACACTGGCTCGCTTCTCTGTCATTACAATTTATTTGATGATAAACATAAAAATGACAAATAAATTGCATTTGTTTCTCCTTTTCTCGTTCACATTTAACCTCACTTTCTGCAGGCGGTGTGGGCAGGTTGGGGCCATGCCTCCGAGAACCCCAAACTCCCTGAATTGCTACACAAGAATGGCATTGCATTCATGGGTAAGACTGACATATTGTAAAGGGCCATTCAGCACCAGATTGCTTATATTATTCAAATGCCGTTATTTGATTGGTGGTTTGTGACTTCATTAGGTCCTCCTAGTCTTGCCATGTGGGCTCTTGGGGACAAGATTGCATCCTCTATTGTGGCCCAGACTGCTGGCATCCCGACGCTACCCTGGAGTGGAACAGGTTCGTCACTCCCTCTATCTCTTATCAGTTCTGTCCTTTCTACTATGGGTGTGAAGTTTGACTGTGGTGTTTTTTTGTACAGGACTGACTGTAGAGTGGACAGAGAATGACCAGAAGAAAGGAATCGTCAATGTTCCTCCTGAGCTGTATGAGCAGGGTTGTATACAGGACGTGGAGGCTGGAATGAAGGTACACGGTCATATAACCCAAACATGTGCTCATGATTCAGACCTGTCAGTGAAAGGGCAATACCAAATGCTCAATGTTTTAAATGGTTTCATTTGATTGACAGGCAGCTGAGCAGGTGGGATACCCGGTGATGGTGAAGGCATCTGAGGGCGGAGGAGGAAAAGGTATCCGGAAGGTCAACACTGCAGAAGACTTCCCCAATCTGTTTAGACAGGTCAGAGATCATAATCCAGCACTACCACATTTCACGTAACCATTAGGGAACCTTGGTGTACTTTGCAAAATACCTGTTTCTAAATCTCATAGCGTATATTTCATCAGCTCATTCTCCTTTCTATCCGGTTAAATTTCACACAGGTTCAAGTAGAGGTACCAGGCTCTCCAATCTTCGTGATGCGTTTGGCCAAACATGCTCGCCACCTGGAAGTGCAGATCTTGGCTGATCAGTACGGTAACGCCATCTCTCTGTTCGGCCGCGACTGCTCTGTTCAGCGTAGACACCAGAAGATCATCGAGGAAGCTCCTGCGACTATCGCCACCTCTGATGTCTTCGAGAATATGGAGAAGGTATTGAATAGTTATGAGTGCTTGTGAATATTCAACAGAAGTCCAATGTTTAAATGTTTTTGTTTGTGTATGTTTGCTCCAGTGTGCCGTAAAACTGGCTAAGATGGTGGGCTATGTTAGTGCTGGTACAGTAGAATATCTCTACAGTCAAGATGGCAGCTTTTACTTCCTGGAGCTCAATCCTCGTCTACAAGTGGAACATCCCTGTACCGAGATGGTAGCTGATGTTAATCTGCCTGCCGCCCAGTTGCAGGTTTGTGTGTGAAACAGTGTATTTAGAGAATTGTTGGGAGTTGAATACAACTAAGCTCTATTAACTATAAGCCTTGACATGATGACGATTACCACAATGAGAGCGATTTCAACTTTTTTCCTCATTTTGAAAAAACACGAGGTTTACAGTGGTCCACTGACATATGCGCATTACTGTTAACCAGTGGGTGTTTTTACAAATTGATAGATAAATCAAAGTTATATAATGGTTTATATGTAAAGTTGTATAAACATGGAAAATCTTTGTTTAATAGCTGTCCTGTGGATTTAATGTGGCATAATGTAACTGGCACAATGCAAATGTAGGTCTGTGCAACAACTAGAACAAGTGCATCTTAAGAACAATGAAATACAGTCACGTGACTGCCGTCCTTGCTATATAGATCATTTGGCTGAGGACAGTGTGCCGAGAGCTGGTGGGAGGGGGTGTAATGTGTTACAATGACACACAAAGACTGCTGCAGATGGATGAGGAAAGCAGATAGAGGGAGAAGGTAGACAGTGGGAGTTGCTCAGAAAATGCATAATTGAAGTGGATGTGAAAAGGACCGCACAATAAGGGGAATCGTGCATGTTTAGGGGGTCCCTTCGATATAAATCTTTGGCATGTAGCTAGTGATGCAACGTGTATAGTATTTAAAATATGTTAAAATATGTGCCTTGTTTAGTAAAGGTTTTCTTTTATTTGTTTAAGCGATCAAACTTTCATCTCATAGACTTGTTCTATTTTATTTATCAACTTCTTAATAATCATACAGAACAGCCCAGCTAACATTTACCTAGAAGCCAAGCCGAATACATTAGAAACAAAAAAAGTATTACCCCCCAATTCCACCCGCTCTATGGCAAAACCTAAGCGAAACGACACATACAGTATTGCAAAGACAGCAGTCACGTGACTGTATTTTATTGTTATTGACATGCAAAGAAATTCCAATCTTTATTTTTTCTGAAATGTAATATATTTCTAAGCAAACACGGCATTGGACTACAACGAAACGGTTTACTTTATTGATGAGGAGCCCTTTTAAACAAATCGTGTAATTGCAAATGAAATTAAAGCTGTGTATGTCATCTATCTGTCAGATCGCAATGGGCATCCCACTTCTCCGCATCAAAGACATAAGAGTCATGTATGGGATGCAGCCATGGGGAGACTCTCCTATTGACTTTGATGGACTCTCTACCAGCCCCTCTCCACGTGGACACGTCATTGCAGCTCGAATTACCAGTGAGAACCCAGATGAGGTGTGTATAAATCCAAACCGTATTGCATGCGAATAGGGTTTACAAACGGCCTGTGTAGTCAGAAATAAGAAAATGATCATGAATGAAGTATATTATGGTGATCGTATACGTGGAATTGGAAAAATATGTTTATAGTGATGCAAATTAAATTTGTGGAATGATGTAACTAATAAAATGCTAATTTGTGTTGGTTAGGGTTTTAAGCCCAGCTCGGGTACCGTTCAAGAGCTCAATTTCCGCAGTAATAAGAACGTATGGGGTTATTTTAGCGTGGCGGCTGCTGGAGGCCTGCATGAATTTGCTGACTCTCAGTTTGGCCACTGCTTCTCCTGGGGAGAGAACCGCGAGGAAGCCATCTCGTAAGTACTTGCTGATTTAAATGCTTGAGTTTTTGACATTGTGTTGTTACCATCTTTAGTAATACTTATTAAAGTAAGACAACCTGAAGTGCAGTCTGCAGTCAGAAATGTTCTCCAGTGCACGATTCTAAATCAGTCACTTTTTAAATAACATGGATTTACATGAAGTATTAATTTACATTTGATTTATACACTTTGATGAAATCTCTTCTTTATGTCGGAAGAATCTGTTACTTGCAACAATATAAATGCATATAAATTAAACTATATATCTAGGGGTATGTTCACATTTGTAGTTTGATGACACTGAAAACACTGTTTACCAAGTCTGGACACAGCCTAAAAGTGAATATTTTTGGATCAGCGGCCCTTTAACAGATCAAACCGGTGTTTAGAGTGTGTAAACACACCCTAAAAATGTATAAGAACTTGAATACTAATATGAAAGTACAATAATGCAAACACTGCGGTGTATTACTTGACTTTCACTTGAATGTGAGTTCTACCTCATACACTCTTGGAGTTGAAATGTCTAGTTTTTGACAAATGTAGTTCATGCTCTGGACAAAGCAACAAACCTCACATTTTGAGATCAAATTCACCGTTCACCTTTACAACAATATCTGCATTATCATAGAAACATGGTGGTGGCCCTCAAGGAGCTGTCCATCAGAGGAGACTTCAGGACTACTGTGGAGTATCTGATAAAGCTTCTGGAAACTGAGAGCTTTCAACACAACACCATCGATACAGGTTGGCTAGACCGGCTTATCTCAGAGAAGATGCAGGTACAGTCATATGTCTCATAACACCCGCTTCATTTTACATCACAACATTTCTCAATCAAACATTGACCTATGGTTGCAGGAAATCGTGGCATCCTATTCTAATGTAAAAAAAACTTTGGTAGGCCAACTGAGACCCGATTTCTGCACCCGTGCATTGTTGTTCTTTTGTTGCACAAATTGGTGCCCCTACTTTGTAAGTCGCTTGGGATAAAAGCGTCTGCTAAATGACTTCATGTAAACCTTACAGTTTTGTGTATCATTTAGTTTAGTCAATAGTGCCATTATAAACGGATTTCCTATTTTAAATGCATGAAATTGTTTGCAGGCCGAGCGTCCTGACACTATGTTAGGAGTAGTCAGTGGAGCTCTGCATGTGGCTGATGTTAACCTCAGGAATAGTGTGTCCAACTTCCTGCATTCACTGGAGAGGTATGAAAATATTACTTTATAAAAGTGACTTCCAAAAGATGAAAGAATTCTGTGTTAGTTTAAGATGAAACCATTTGTTCTTTTTCCTGGGTGTTTACAGAGGTCAGGTCTTACCTGCTCACACCCTGTTGAACACGGTGGATGTGGAGCTGATATACGAGGGGACCAAATATGTCTTGAAGGTGACGAGACAGTCCCCCAACTCTTATGTGGTCATCATGAATAACTCTTCAGCTGAGGTGGACGTTCATCGGCTGAGTGACGGGGGTCTGCTGCTCTCATACGATGGCAGCAGCTATACCACATACATGAAGGAGGAGGTGGACAGGTAAATACAGCATGAAACTTTAGCCAATTTGCTTCTGTCATAAGTGATAGATTATTTACAAATAATTGTATTTTTTGAGCTTGTTTGTTTTATATTGTATTTTTCTGGTTAGGTATCGCATCATTATCGGTAACAAGACATGCGTGTTTGAGAAGGAGAATGACCCGTCACTCCTGCGCTCTCCATCTGCTGGGAAACTCATCCAGTACACTGTGGAGGATGGCGGACACGTGTTTGCTGGACACTGTTATGCAGAGATAGAGGTGTGTTTGAAAGAACATTATCTCAGCCCCACACTTCAAACCGCAGGTCGTTCAACTCGTCTGTACACAGCTAGCACACGTAAAAAAATCTTTGAGAGAGCAGTTTTACATCCTTCCTAAATCATAAACATATTACAGATGTCTTCAAGATGTCTATATGACATCTGAAAGCAGACGTCTTCGAGACGTATTGCAGATGAGCAAAACGATGTGCTGCAAATGTAAATGCAGACATCAAATAGACGACTGGCAGATGGAGTGTGCTATCAGGGTAGAGACCACAGAGACTGGTGCGCACGTGTGAATTTCTTGTTTTGTTTGTGATGAAGGTGATGAAGATGGTGATGACCCTAACGGCGTCAGAGTCTGGATGTATTCACTACGTGAAGCGAGCTGGTGCAGTGCTGGAGCCAGGCTGTGTCATCGGGAAATTACAGCTGGACGACCCGAGCAGAGTACAGCAGGTACACACATCTATTACTGATCTTGTTATGCGTGGTTTACATGTGATGCATAGCAAGGTTAAGTGGTCCGGTGATTTAAGTAAGAATGTATGTGTTTAAGGCAGAGCTGTATACAGGAACCTTACCCAAGGTTCAGTCTGTGGCTTTGAGAGGAGAGAAGCTTCATCGAGTCTTTCATATTACTCTGGATCATCTGGTGCACATAATGAATGGCTTCTGTCTTCCAGAACCTTTCTTCAGTGCCAGGGTAAGGGAAAGCTGTTTGAACGCAATGCTTCATTTAAAGTGATGTCTTCCTTCACTTTTTTCTCAGATACACTCAGTCCGTCAGAAAAAGATGGATCTTTTTTGTGCAACATACATTCTATTTATTTTATTGTTTTATAAATATTGCCGTAAATTCACTCTTGGTGTGAATAGACATTAAGGATGTGTTTGTCTATGTGTTTTTAGCTGAAGGAATGGGTGGAGCGTTTGATGAAGACTCTGAGAGACCCATCTTTGCCCCTGCTAGAGCTTCAGGACATCATGACAAGCGTGTCAGGCCGAATCCCTCCTGCTGTAGAAAAGTCCATTAAGAAAGAAATGGCTCAGTATGCCAGTAACATTACCTCTGTCCTCTGCCAGTTTCCCAGCCAGCAGGTGCTACTTTTGGCCCTTTAAAGCTATTAAACTGTATCTTTCGGTTCTAAATCTGAGTGAATTGCAGTTAGCTCAACAAATTGCTAACACCAAACAAAGTTTTGCCCATATGCTTTTTGTGTGGCATGTAGAGCTTTAGCATATAGTGGCCGATTAAAATCACTTATTTGAAAGCTTCCATGACAGTATATTGCAATTTATCGTATATATTGGCAGGATTCTATCTATGTTTTATAACATAGTTTATTACTGTTGTTCATAAATGTGCTTAAATGTTCACTCTAGGTCGCCAATATCCTGGACAGTCATGCTGCCACACTAAACAGGAAGTCAGAAAGAGAGGTTTTCTTCATGAACACACAGAGCATTGTACAGCTGGTTCAGAAGTTAGTCATTCATTCAGACATTGTAAACAGTTGCCCATATACTCAGAAACATCCCTAGTAATAACAGTGCATTTGTTTCCAGGTACCGCAGTGGCATCAGGGGTCATATGAAGGCAGTAGTGATGGACCTTCTCAGGCAGTACTTAAGAGTGGAAGTTCAGTTTCAACATGGTAAGAACTCTGATATCTGAAGACACCTGGTGACCACTTGGTGGCAGACGTTTTGGTGAATTCGGGTGTATCGATTCTTACAATGGAAAAAAAATGACTACAGATTATTCATATATATATTTAAATATTTTTATTGCAATTAACCCAAGGCACACAGGTGTCACCTTCTATGCCATTGGCTGTCGAACACCTGTAAATAAATCTTATTGTCCAGTTCAAAGATCTAATGTATTTTAAATATGTCCTTCGATTATTTAAGATTTACAACAGCATGTTGTAGTGGGTCGGTTTTTTGAGAGCTAAATTTATTATATCCCACACACCTGCAAATATATGCATAATAATCATTCATTGTATCATTCATTCTGTCTATGCGTTTGTGTTCATTTAGGACACTATGACAAGTGTGTGTTTGCTCTACGAGAGGAAAACAAAGGAGACATGGCCAATGTACTCAACTACATCTTCTCTCACGCACAAGTAACAAAGAAGAATTGTCTGGTCACCATGTTGATTGTGAGTCACTCTTTCAACTTCACTGGGTTATGATATTTTCATTTATTATTATGAATGTTTGGTATGGATTTGACAGGCTGTAATGTAAACTAAAGACAAGTTGTCTAATGTCCCAAAAAAGAATTCATTTTTCAGTTCGTCATACGAGTCAATAGTTCATCATCTCTCTGTAGGATCAGCTGTGCGGCCGAGACCCCACCCTGACGGATGAACTCATGGCCATCCTTACCGAGCTCACACAGCTTAGCAAGACCACTAATGCCAAAGTGGCCCTGCGTGCACGCCAGGTTAGATCCCCCCACTTATTCACAGACTATGTCAGAGGGTCAGAAGCACTTTTTTCAAATCTACTGAGCTGCCCACGTAGGTACAGTAACAATTTAATGCCAAATAAGCACCAGTTGGATCTTTTTGAACAGTCATGCCTTTTTGGTTATGATGTTGCCTTGGAAGGTAGCTACTCGGGATGTAAAAAAAAAAATTACCAAAAAATCCCTTTTAGGCCCGATTCACATTTCACGTCTAAAACCGTGTGGAAAACGCAAGCCTTCAAACGAACCACGGTGCTTTATGAAAAGTTTAACTATTTCCATCTCGATGCGGTGCCGAGGCACCTACAAATATGTGCTCTACATCAAAATCTACATTTAAAATAAGCAATATGCACACAGAATAAACGCAAAATGTGAATCGGGCCTTATAAAATAAAAGGATTGCACCAGATGGACCCTGAAAAAAGTAACATCTATTATTTGTTTCTAAAATTCTCTATTTTAGGCCCAGAAGACCCATCGTTTCATGCAGTCATGTGACTACGATAATATTGAGACATTTTTGCTATTGCCATAACAGGATATCGATAATATTGTTACATCCCTACCCTAGTAGCTGCCTATGTAGATAATGAAGCAAAGTCAAAACAATTTGGAACAGTTTTCACAAAGTTCTTTGTTTAAAGACACAGGAATCTAAACTTTCAATTCTCGCAGGTTCTTATTGCTTCTCACCTTCCTTCATACGAGTTGCGACACAATCAAGTGGAATCCATCTTCCTGTCGGCCATCGACATGTATGGACATCAGTTCTGCATTGAGAACCTGCAGGTAGGACTTGTCTATGTGCTTTTAAGTAACACAACTTGGTATTGCATGTAGTTTAAAATATATAAGAATTTTCAGACAAATATAGGAAGTTATAATTTACTTGCCTTCATTTAGGACCAAAACCAATATCTCCAAAATAACCTTTTTGCTATATTTTTAATATTGTTTGTTTAAAGCATTTATTTTTAATTCAAGTTAGTGCTGCTGTTTTTGTCAAAATATTAATCACTTGAAAATGTTGCCTTCCTTTAGAAATTGATCCTTTCGGAGACGTCCATCTTTGATGTGCTGCCAAATTTCTTTTACCACAGTAATCAGGTGGTGCGAATGGCTGCTCTTGAGGTAAGACTGCAGCTTTGCCATTTCGTCGCATTGGTGTTTTTTTCGCTACGTTGTGAATGTTGTTTAGGGGCTTTTTAGAAAACAAAAAAGGTTTTATCTACAAAGTTAAATGGAATTCCAAAACTAAACGACTCAAAACCGCTCCGAATGCAGATAGAACCTTTTGTTTCCAAGGCGACAATTTGTTTTACATGTCCTTCAGGACATTCTTCACTTTTTCCCTCATGTGATTCTCTCTCCCCAGGTGTATGTTCGTAGAGCTTATATTGCTTATGAACTGAACAGCGTCCAGCACCGTCAGTTGAAAGACAACACCTGTATAGTAGAGTTCCAGTTTATGCTGCCCACATCCCATCCTAACAGGTACTTTAGGATGTACTATAACCCTGCCTCCCTCACCTCTCCATCACCCCCCTTTGGGTCTGTGGAGGAGCTTGTTCAAACTGTGAAAAGGGTTATTTATTGCATTTGTATCAAGTATCTATTTGCATAAGTACTGGCTAAGTGCAACACAGATTCTCCTCCATGGGTACCACAATTCATCCTCTCCTAAAAGCGCTTACCTGTGTCTGCTCCAATGGTTTAGTCTCTGAGTCTGCTTTAATGAGGTTTGTATGCAAGTAGGAGACGAAAAACAATATAGTGACACTGTCTGAATCACAGTTCCTCTTCATGGGGTCGCAGGTCTTTGCTGGTCACATCCATTTGTTTCAGGTGACACGACACTGATCGCATTTACAAACCAAAAAATGCAACGCAACCAATATAATGGTCTCAGCGATTGCAATGATTGGCTAATTTACATCTTGACTTTCCTGCACCCATTGTTTTATTGCATGCAACGTTATTCTTGTGAGCTGATTCTGCATAGCTTGCCCTGATGTATGCCATGCTTCTTTGTGTCAGTTTGTAGTCATCTATAATACCTGTCCAAGGCATGTGCTTTTGTCACCATTACTGCTGCTTTGCATGTGATGGGTGTAAAATAAATGACTTATGTCTTGTGCTATATTAAAGTAGAGATTCTAGCTACGTTTTGGTTGTTGCATGTGAAGGAGAGGCAGTCTTAAGGGAAGTGTGTGGCTTCAGTGCTTACAAAATTTCCCTTGAAAATAAACAATTGTATTATTTCCTTCGTAAAGATGATGAAACATTTCAATGGACCATTAAGATTTTTTTGCGTTGAGCATTGCTTTCATTTTTGACAATTAAGATCAAAAGCTATTAAGCAGTTGTTCAAAATAGACGGTTTCAAAGCAACAACATAAACAAACGGTACTGCGCATATGGACAGTGGACTGCCCCTAAAGGAGAAGTTCGCCCAAATGTTTAACTTCATGTGGGTGAGTAAAAAATCACACAAAGTAGATTTTTGGGTGAACTTCCCTTTTAACTACCGGTATTCAGTCACAAATAATAGAGTGCCTGTAGATTATTTCTGATAACAAGCAAAAGAAACAAAGGACTGTTACTTCAATTTTCCAATATTTTATAGAATCTATATAGTTTTATAGACCGCTATACCAATCTCAACCGCTAGATGTCAATGTCCCATACGTTTCCTTTAAATGCAACAAAAATACAGGCCAATTGTTCAACCAATTGTTTATTTAACAAAACTTATTAAATACAATTATTATACGATAAAATAATAAATTAAATCTAATTCAAATAGTTATATTATTAGACAATAGATCGATAAAGAAACTCAGTCCACAAATGCACGTCGGCTGAAACAGTCTATACAGTAAATGGTCAACTGTCATCATGAAATTATGCCAAAAATTTTAAAGGCTGTAAAAACGGACATCGAAAATGTATTTGTTAACTTAAATAATTATAAGAAAGCAAAATATAATTTCTTATGACTTTCTTTTGGCTTTAAGGGCCAACATACTTTCCTGAGATTGATTTAGCTTGGCAGCGGTGTGTAAGAGCAGTTCATTTGCGCACAAATGAAACTGTGAAATCGGATTGGATTTGTCGGTCAAGTGAAAGGGCCACACACTTCTCAACTCTCTCAGGCTGACCTGTCTTATTGATGCCTGACACTAACCAATCAGTAATCATTGTAAAAATTGTTTGATTGCAGAGGGAACATCCCCACTCTTAACAGGTATAGTACACATTATTTTTTTCCCTCAACCAAAGCATAGACTGGAAAAGCAGTATGCTGCAGACTAGACACGCAATGTAAGCCCAGACATTTGTGTATGTTCGATTGTAAAGATATCTCCGATCAACTACAGTAATTAGCATTTAACCAAAACAAAGGTTCATGTTCCGAATAGCATTCTAAACACCTGGTGAACAGATCTTATGATCATGTACTTGCTTTCCAAAGTTTAGTGCTTCTTGCACTTAGATGCTGAATCGGACCAGAGAATCGATATATTGTGATGCCGTGAGTTGTGATTGTTGCACAAAAAACAGTTCACTTTCTGTTGAACTCAAAATATGAATACAGACATCAGCGTGTGTGCATGCAAATGATTGTGTGTGTGTGTCTCTGTGTGTGTGTCTCTGTGTGTGTGTGTCTGTGTGCGTGTGTCTGTGTGCGTGTCTCTGTGTGCGTGTCTCTGTGTGTGTGCGTGTCTGTGCGTGTCTCTGTGTGTGTGCACGTGTCTGTGTGTGTGTGTGTCCACGTGTCTGTCTGTGTGTGTGTGTGTCTCTGTGCGTGTGTCTCTGTGCGTGTGTCTCTGTGCGTGTGTCTCTGTGCGTGTGTCTCTGTGCGTGTGTCTCTGTGCGTGTGTCTCTGTGCGTGTCTCTCTGTGCGTGTCTCTCTGTGCGTGTCTCTCTGTGCGTGTGTCTCTGTGCGTGTGTCTCTGTGCGTGTGTCTCTGTGCGTGTGTCTGTGTGCGTGTGTCTCTGTGCATGTGTCTGTGTGCGTGTGTCTGTGTGCGTGTGTCTGTGTGCGTGCGTGTGTCTGTGTGTGCGTGTGTCTGTGTGCGTGTGCCCGTGCGTGTGCCCGTGCGTGTGCGCCTGTGCCTGTGCGCCTGTGCCTGTGCGCCTGTGTGCCTGTGCCTGTGCGCGTGCCTGTGCGCGTGCCTGTGTCATCTTGTTTTTGGTGTCCTACCACTGTTTTGTCAAAATGTGACTGTGTCATCACTGTCCACCCAGGAGATTGTCTACCCCACTACAGGACTACAATATTCCAGATATTGCAGCAAATCATAGTGCCGCAACAGGGGCAGCTAGTGACTCTGCTGAGAATGAGGAGAGGTAGAACAGGACAGATTGTTTAAGAGCACTTACAGGGTTTAATCACAGAGAGGGTTTAATTGGTCAAAATGTGTATTTTTTCTTCTATTCCTACGGATCCTTTTGATGGTTGGGAATCTTTTGTTAATTGGTCTTTTATGGGTTGGGATGTGCTGTTTATACTAACAGGGACAAGGAAACCTGTCACTTTTACCTTTTTTTGTCAGATTATCAATATACAGTGTAAATAACAACAGAATTGATTGTAGTCCTGATCATTCAGCACTTTATTATAATCATGGATATTAGTAGAGGGATATTCCAGGTTAGCTGCAGACTGCTGTTGATTTCTACAGAAAAGCACTTTGACGTCTGAGTTTAAGGGAAAAAATATAAAAAAAATATTAGTTTTTACAAATTCATTCAAGTCAAAATTTCTGTCAAAGGAGCATGATGTTAACCTGGAATATTTCTTTAAACCAGACTGCGCTATATCTTTAATCCATTTATAAGGCTGCATTCATTCTCCCATACAGTGAACTTTCAATCATAATCTCTTATTTCTTAAACTCTTAAATTTTCTTCTGATAATAAGCTCCTTTTATACATTTCCGACATGTTTATTTACATTCAGGAAATGCATGTCTCTTTAACCCCTGATCTCGAGTGAGGAAGTAATTCAATATGGGAATGATCTACAAGGTACAGTAAGTGAGAGTTTAGCTTTGAGTTGCTGGTTAATAACATGTTTGTTTGTGTTATGTGTGTTGTGCTCTCAGGATGTCCTTCTCTTCTAATCTAAACCACTATGGGATGGCCCATGTGGCCAGTGTTAGTGATGTTCTGCTCGACACGTCTTTCACGCCACCCTGTCAGCGCATGGGTGCCATGGTTTCCTTCCGCTCCTTCCAGGAGTTCACCAGGTCGGCATGTTTTTAGGTTCATTACAATGTGAAATTAAAAGGCAACATAGATTCTCAACCGATTTAATAAATGTTACCGATTTGTTTTCACAATCATTCTTTAGAATATATTATTTTATCTCATTTAATTCTGCTCCTTGCGTGTAAAATAAAACATAATATAAACTACATTTACAATGAATATATCGTTTTTTAACCTCTAAAACAATTTTTTTTAACCTTGATCAAAGCATTTCTTTCTTTTTTTATGGATTGTTTACACTAAGAAGTTTGACATTGTGGATAGTTTTGTTGATGAAACTAAATGTGCTTTTTGGGTGTAAATGTGATTGTTCTCACAGGAACATCAAGGATGTCTTGAGCTGTTTCTCAGACTCTCCACCATCTTCTCCAACCTTTCCGGAGGGTGGCAACCCAGTGCTGTATGGCGAGGACGATAACAAGGTGAAACTTTCACCCATCTTGTTAAATTCTGTCCATAGCATTTAAATGAATTGCTCCTAGTTAAACTGGTTATCGACAGAGATTTACATAATTTACAGCTTAACACATTTGTATCCATTTTTCATTCCACATGCAGATGAGAAATACATGTAACGTGTCAATTTGAAGCACGCGTAAAGCTGGTAATCGCCTGACATGCACAAACAAAATAAATGAAATAAACATTTAAAGTTTTACTTTTGTTTTTCACTGTAGAGCATCCAAGATGAGCCGATTCATATTCTTAACATTGCCATAAAGACCGACAGTGACATTGACGACGACGGGCTGGCAGCTATGTTCCGCGAATTCACCCAATCTAAGGTGAAGCATCTTTCATGAAATGAATCTTCATGTTTTAGAGGGTTATTGCATTTTAGCAGAATTGCTGAAGCAGTTTTCCTATCTCAATTTGTCGCCGAGTAAAAATGCAATTAATGTCTACCACAGAAATCTCAGCTGTTTGAGCATGGCATCCGAAGACTTACTTTCCTGGTTGCTCAGAAGGTATGATTAAAAACCGACATTAAAGCATGTTTGTGCTCTCGCTCTGCACTCTGTCTTCCAATGAGTGATAACGAAATAATCTGCAGTTCAACCTCAATCGAAATCACAGTCATTTATCATAAATGATCTGAAATCTGGCCTGCCCACTGCATGTTTTTCTGTCTCCCTTTTCTTTGCTCTCGACGCCGTTATTAACAGGATTTCAGGAAGCAGGTCAACTGTGAGGTGGACCAAAGGTTCCATGTAAGTAGTTTCTAAGGGATTAGACACTGGCTCTGTTTCAAAACCTAGAGGTAAATTGCTGTCTTGAGGTTGATCGTGTAAAATAGCATCCTAACCAAAATCAAACATGACAAGAAGGGTCAATAACAATGTAAATTGAGCATTAAATTGCCATTAATAAATCTTTCTGACCATGCATGATCATTAAGCTTGTTTTTCTAGAATATTCTAATGTTTTCTTTAGTACATTTTCCCTAACATAAGCTAATGAAATTGGTCTTTTATATTGCTTCTCCTAAAAGACAAGTTTTATACCCATTTGTTGCTTGACGTTTTAGTTTGGACTTATTTGTAACTGAATTGAGACTTTTTGCATCCTGGGATTGACTTGTTTACATGGATGTTGTTGGTTCCAATCGCTGTTTACAAAATTTATGTTTGGTAGTGCACCCATGATGGCAACAAATGTTGTCTAGATTTTGGAACAGAGAACTTGAACATTGTTTAAGTGACTTACACTTTATGATTTAAAAAAAATCCTTCAAGGTTATTAGGTCAAAATTCTATTGATGTAATATTGTACATATAAGTCTGGTGTTTGAATCAAACAAGGTGTTGACATGGATAGAAGTCAAGTCAACTTTATTTATATAGCCCGTTTTACCAATTGAATTGTTACAAAGCAGCTTTACATGAAACATATTAACTATAAGCATTGAAAGTTATACAAGTAAAAACTAGAAAAGGTGGAAACACAGAACATGCACACACCGGTTCAAACGCACCCACGTACAAAACACGGACTCGCAAACTCCACACACACACATTATACGGACGCGCATAGACACACAAACGTGCACACACACGCACCGTGGTTATCACAGAGGAGCACTTATTTAAGATAAAGGAGAGAGAAACACAGGTAAAATATTGAACCGACTATAAATTCCTATACGTAATATTAAATAAGTTTCAATAAACTTTGAAATTCAAATTTTAAAGAAGTGTTATTAGTTTTAGTAAAAAAAGTCTTTTTTGTTTCACAGAGAGAATTCCCCAAATTTTTCACCTTCCGGGCTCGAGACAAGGTGAGCTATGGTTCATGTCTAAGAACGACAGACACAAAAGGGCATAATACAGTACATTTAAAAGCCTTCATTAAATCCATCAAGTGCTTTATGATTGGGGGAAAAAGAACTACAGGATAATGTGAAGCGAAAAAGGAGGAAGCCGTTATATTCATGTTTCTTGTCTTGGCTGTGGAAGTCACTCCATCATGATCGACAGCGTTTCTCTGTCTTCTATCAACCCTGATAGTTTGCTAAAATGGTTCCAGCAAAGCTCATTACATTAATGAACTTTTTAATTATTTGTCTCATTTGAGAGGGATGACATCCATTAGCTGCGGTGATTACATACATTTACTAAATCCAGCCTGCTATTACACTGTAGCTCACGGGCACGTTCTCCTCCTGTAGACTCACTTTTGTAAAATCTCCCATTCATATTTTCGATTTTATTCATACTTTTATTTAAACATGTTTGCCGTAGTGTTTATGTGGCTTAGATACGCAATGCATTCACATTCCTTTTGTGTTTTAAACAAACGTGTTGCATCAATGCAATTACAATGTTTTGATTTCATTTATTTACTTGTTAGATTAAATATTGTTCCGTTTATATTTGGATTCATTTCTGCGATGCTAGTGGCTCCAAACAAAATGCTTAAAGTAACAATCATAACAAAGGCATATGGACTCCTTTTCAGATCAGAACTTGGCCTTTTGTGGGTTTTGTTTATATTTTGAATTAGTTGCAGTACAAGTGATGCGTGATAGACATTTGCAGTACAAGTGATGCGTTTGCTTATTTTTAAAACGTGCATAACAGTGTGCAAATATTTCTTTCCAGTTTGAAGAGGACCGTATCTACAGGCACTTGGAGCCTGCATTGGCTTTCCAATTGGAGCTCAACCGCATGCGTAACTTTGCACTGACGGCTATTCCCTGCGCCAACCATAAAATGCACCTATACCTGGGAGCTGCCCGTGTGGAGGTGGGCATTGAGGTCACAGACTACCGCTTCTTTGTGCGGGCCATCATCCGCCACTCTGACTTGGTCACCAAGGTAGGAGCTACTGCGTGATCCTTCACCTGCGATCACATTCGTATGTCTAGTTGCAAATGTAGAGACGTGTGGTTCTGTGCTTTGTAGGAGGCGTCGTTTGAATACCTGCATAATGAGGCAGAACGTTTGCTGCTCGAGGCCATGGATGAGCTGGAGGTGGCCTTTAATAACACCACAGTGCGCACAGACTGCAATCACATCTTCCTCAATTTTGTTCCCACCGTCATCATGGACCCTTCTAAGGTAATTGATACACATCGCCAGCCATTCAAGACGCCTGAGCCCGCTTTTGTTTTATTACAGATAAAGTTTGGGATGTTGATATTTCCATAGGTTATACCATGTAACATGTTTTAAACATTTGAATTGTCATCAGATCGAGGAATCTGTGCGTTCCATGGTCATGCGCTATGGCAGTCGTCTGTGGAAGCTTCGTGTGCTCCAAGCCGAGCTGAAGATCAACATCCGGCTGACTCCCACTGGAAAACAGATCCCCATCCGCCTCTTTCTGACAAATGAGAGTGGCTACTACCTGGACATCAGCCTGTACAAGGAGGTCACAGACTCCCGTACAGGACAGGTGGGGCACAAAGATCGACAGGTGGGGCTCACGTGTCTCTCATGTAACAAACACAAGACATGCATAATTTACTGATAAAGAAGAATCTGTTGAACAACTATTTTTAAAATGCAGGAGTTTGCCGGCCAACTACTAATGTCATTTATAGCAGTTGATAAATGTCAGATGTTTCATATTTAAAGTGATACTTCACTTTAAATACTTCATACTGTCATCATTTACTCACTCTAGATTGTTACAACCCAGTAAAAATGTCTTTGGTCTGCTGAACACACAGGAAGAAATCTTTAAGATTGTCCCCTATTGACTCCCATAGGATTTATTTTCCTTACTATAAATGTGGGTGAGATCTGACATTCCTCACAATTTCTTCCTGTGTGTTCATCTAAACAAAGACATTTATACAGGTTTGGAACAATCTAAGGGTGAGTAAATGATGACAGAATTTTCATTTTTGGGTGAAGTATCCCTTTAAATATTAGGGATTAAAAATGTAGTGATACAAACTTGCGCAAGTGCATTATAAATTTCATGGATAAGTTTTTGCAGTAAAGCAAAATATTAAAATAAGTTAACCGAACAGAAGCAGGGAGAAGCTTCTTTTACAAGTGTATCGTATTATTATTTATTAAAACAATGAACACTTCCACGATATTGAATCAAAGGAATATTTTTTTCCTTTGTTTTATGCACCGGAGTCATTTGGATTACATTAACATTTGGATGTACAGTATGCGCTTTTTGGAGCATCACCAGTTTGAGTACTGCAAGACTCACATAAAGGAATAATAAACATATTAGATTTAAATGTCTTTGTGTTCAACTGCAGAAAATGAGTCGTATACATCTCGGATGACATTTGCATTTAGTCATTTAGCATATTTGGCTAAAAGTGATTTGGAAAGTTTATCCTTTGTTACTTCAACTGTTGATATTGTGATATCTGCCCGCTGTTATACAGTATTTGTTTCTAGGTTGGGGATATTTATATTTGTTTACTTTTTCTTTTCTTCTTTATGACTTTTTTTGCTTTCTCTCTCTCCTCAGATTATGTTCCAGGCATATGGAGATAAGCAGGGTCCTTTGCACGGTATGCTCATCAACACCCCCTATGTCACTAAAGACCTTCTGCAGTCTAAACGCTTCCAGGCCCAGAGCCTTGGCACCACCTACGTCTATGACTTCCCAGAGATGTTTCGCCAGGTATCATCCTGAAATCCGACCCTGCACTGTTTGATGAGATTTATGATGCACCTACAACATGATGTGGCTTATTTTGCAGTGTATAGAATTACATCTTTTGTTGGTGCACCAAAATGACAAATGTTTAATAAATAAATGTACATTGACATTGCTCATAGTTGATTGGTTAATCATGGCATCTTTCTCAAGGCTCTAAGGAAACTATGGCAGTCCACTGACGCACACGCCAACTTGCCCAAATGTCCTCTGCCATCTGAGCTCCTCACCTTTACGGAGCTGGTTTTGGATTCTCAGGGTCAACTGGTGCAGATGAACCGTCTACCTGGAGGAAATGATGTTAGTGATGTCAACAAATTAGCACATGTAGTACATTCAGTGTGCACTAGGGGTCACTATGTTACTTTTTAACTGTTTTAAAAGAATCTTTAGGTGTATGTAGTTTAGAAAATGAATATTTTACAGTAATAATAATCTGCTTCGCTGTTATTTGGCCAGCTGAGAGCATTGGTCATGCCCACAACCACTTAGGGCAGGAGCATCATGCACCCATTTTTTTAAGGAGGTACCGTGTGCACCACACACACAAACATGTCCTGGAGGTTGCATGCAAAACCGACTGTACAGAAATCTGAGGCGGCACGTGTCTCTGTTTGAATGGGCATGAGGCCTCTGATTTAGGGGATTAATAAAAGTTAGTTCTTCCTTGTTGTTAAAATGTTGTGTAACATAAATGCACATTAACACTATATCGCTCTCTAGATATTGGTATCTGTTTCTGCATCATCCATTAAAAACACAAGAGTCGACTGCTCTTTTACAGATAGTGTTCTTTGTTGTGTGTGTCTATCCAGATTGGCATGGTTGCATGGCGGATGACTCTCAGAACCCCAGAGTACCCGGCCGGTCGTGAGATTATTGCGATCAGCAATGACATCACATACAAAATAGGCTCCTTCGGGCCCCAGGAAGACATTCTGTTCAAGGAGGCTTCAGAGATGGCAAGAGAAAGTGGCATCCCACGAATCTACATCGCTGCCAACAGTGGAGCCCGCATCGGCCTGGCAGAAGAAATCAGACACATGTTCCATGTCGCCTGGCAGGACCCAGCAGACCCGTACAAGGTTTGGAGAGGCTCCAGGGGAGGGGATCACTGAGCATTAAAATGGTGTTTGCTTGCAGGATGTGTGTAAATCACAATGTTTGTCTGTTGATTTGTAGGGCTTTAAGTATCTGTACCTCACACCTCAAGACTATAAGAAGGTTTCTGCTCTGAACTCGGTGCATTGTGAGCATGTGGAGGACGAGGGGGAATCTAGGTGAGTCAAGACCACCAATAACGTGTCAGACTGTTACATCTACAATTGGTTCTGTGTGTTACAGTGATTTTTTGTCAAAATGAAAATGAAAGCCATTTTTTGACTCTCGTGGCTTTAACACTGTCGACAACAGCAGTATGATAAGAACAATATAAAGGTATTATTATTCATAAAAGTTTGGCAAGTAATATGTCTAGTCATGTTCTTGTCACATAATAAGACCATTTGATTTGTTAGGTTCCATGTCAATTTATTTAGTTAAAAAGTAGGTACATAATAATAAGATGTTAACACAGGAGTCGCTTAACAAACCCAATAAAAGGTTTTGTCGTGCATAAAAAAACTGGCTGACCACACTTTATTCTACAAAATTTGGGGGGAAGCTTAAAAGAGCCAATGTTGAAGAGGAATGTGTTGAAATGGTACTAGGAAACGTGAAATAATATAAATTCTCTTCGAAGACACCATTCATCTCTCTCTGCAGGTATAAGATCACTGACATCATTGGAAAAGAGGAGGGCTTGGGTGTGGAGAACTTGAGAGGTTCCGGCATGATCGCAGGAGAATCATCACTAGCATATGACAATATTATCACCATGAACCTGGTACAATGATGCACAATCCACATTATGCAAATGTTTAAGCATTACATTTATAGAAATACATAAACTTTTATTGGATGCTGTTTATAAGCATTGGATTTTGGTGATCATCAGGTGACGTGCAGGGCTATTGGAATCGGCGCTTACCTAGTGAGACTCGGTCAGAGAACCATACAAGTGGAGAACTCGCACATCATCCTGACTGGGGCTGGAGCTCTCAATAAGGTTAGGGAATGCACTGCCTTTTTTTGCCATCTGATGTATCGTTGCTGTTGTCATGAAATGCTAGCTTAAGTTTGCGCAGTTGCTGAAATGTAGAAAGGGCAATAAAGGTACGGCAGATGTTAGAGTTTTCCGATTGGTTATCTTTTCTGATTGAAAAGAATCCGACTCTGCCATGTCAAAACTGTTTTGTAATTTGCGTAGTCGGTGCTCTCTGTTTTGTTGATTCTCAAAGGTCTTCTCCGTTGTTTAGCTGCTGCTAAAAAAGGTGGCACATGTGCATAAATTACCTACCCGGTCTGCTGATAAGGGCATTTTAATTGGTCTCTTTTTTAATTGCATAAAGTCATTTGATTGGGCCGAGGCAGGAATCGTGACAGGCCAGTGTGAACTCCTAAAGCCTTGTGTGCGCCCAACTATGACCCAAATAAATGAGGCCCTAATTCATGCAATTACCACAACTGCATTACAATATGACTTTTATAAATCAGCCCGTTTCTTTCTCCACTGGTGATTTGCTCGGTGGTGCGTTGAAGCGTGTGTTTTGAAGCTTTTTTCATTTTGGTGTTAAGGTTGCAAGACCTCTCTGCTCTTGGAGAGGATGGTTTTGTCTGACGTTTAGGCATCTCGTGATTGTAAAAAAGACTCGTGACATGTTATTTTCAGACCATGTTTAGTCCACTACAATTTTTGGGGGCAACTCCTGCCCCCAAAAGTGAGCATTAGAGGTAGACCGATGTGGTTTTATCTCCGGCGGATGCTGTTAGTCAAATGGTCACAATCTAAGTGAAAAGCAAAATAAAAAAATCACTCATTGTTCATAACTGCGTTTTCAGTTATATTTAGTGTTTTTTATTTTATAGGACAGTAGAAATCCTGACGGGAAAGTAGTTGTTCTTGTGGTCGAATGCATTTAAACTGCAACAAAAGACCGCATGCAGAAATGAGGGGAAACAATAAGTCAGGATTTAAAAGACTTAAAAGTTTGGTTTAATGACGAAAACCGTCGCAAGAAAGCGGAATGTTTTCTCTTGATTAACAGATTTCTTAAAAAAAACATTCAATCGGTCGACCTCTTGAGCGTAACTAATAAAATAGCAAACATTTGGAATATTCTCATTTATAAAAACACAATTGTTCGCTTTTATTAAACATGTTATTAAACAACAAAGCATTTTGTTAGAATGTGGAATAGGGTTGAATTCAATTAGATGTATATTATTACTCAAGTCTAACTCACTTAGATAGCCGTGCGTGTGTGTGTGTGTTACTCAATGTATATAATTCACCCCTCAGTGATTGCCACCCAGCCCCACGCATCAACTTCTCTCTCTCTCTCTCCCGTCATGATGCAGCTCCTGCAGGAATAATAGAAAGAGAAGCGTGAAGTTGTTATTTGCATAGAAATAGGCTGATGCCTGGGGCGGAGAGTGGAGGGACACCTATATCATTCCTCTGAGAACAGAATGAGCACTTCTGACCAGACGAATCCCTCTCGCAATGCCTTTCTTTATCTGTTTCTCTCTCCTCTGCATTGGTCCAAAGCAGGTTATTGGAAATTCACCTGCATATGTCTTTAGAATCCAATATCACGCTGTAATGCAAATTTCAGGGACCATCGTGATTTTTTTTTTTTACATCCATTTCTCTGATCGGAAGGAACACCCCATCTATCCCCAACTGTGAATGTACTCTGCAACCCTATGGAGAGGCTCAGAGATGACGTATTTTTGTAGGCTAGCCTGGAAGTAAGTGCCACGCTGGGTCCCTCGACCGAAAGCCTAAGCGTTTTTCCCATAGGCTTTTGGAAGATCGCCAAAAATACACTCTGTGATTAACAAATGTTTAAGATGGTTACACGTCAAGATCATCTTTACAAATGAACACAACATATGTTACTTTTGAAGCCCAAATATAATTTAGTGAAAAGCTAACACGATGCTATAAACAGACTACACTTAAGGTCGATCGATATCAACATCACCACGCCTCCGACAACTCTTTCAAACTTTATTGAAAATGTGTCCCTGTTACGTAATTACTCCGTGAATGAAATGCATCTACGTTTTAAGAGATTTGTGCCCATATTGCATTATTAGTGAGCTTTATTTGACGTTGCTTTTAGCAACTTGTTAGCAACCGCTGTTTTTTAAGACACAATAAGGCTTTAAAAAATCACAAGCGGGTTATAATTCGTGTTTCATGTCAAAGAATAAAATGCAAAAAAAGGTTTTGTTAACCACAGAGCAAAAACCCATAGAGTCCGGAAGTCCTAAAATGCTAACTCACATCCGGATTTTGCATACAAAAGCACGTCATCTCTGAGCCTCTCCGTTACTGTGTTGATCAGTGCAGAACAGAGGAATCGGCTCATTTACATTGAGTGCAGATCTCGGGGTGTGTCAGACCATTGTAACTGTTTGTGTATATGTATTATATGAGTTAAGAGGCAAAAACTAGTCATTCTAAGACCCCGATCAATACAGACCACCCCATAAGGCTCAAATATTTTCAATTTTGCTCATCTCCTTTTCAAGGAGACTGTAATGAGCATGAGCACAAATACTCATGTGGAAGTAGTGCTACCGTGTGGGTCTATGTGTTGTCAATTCCTCGCACATGCACTGTTGTCCACACAGATAGAACCATCTGCACAGTTACTGACGGTCGATCTCAGCACAGATCTCAGCAGATTTAGGTCGGGTCACAGGGACTGTCCGAGTCCTGCTGAACTACAGGTAGACAAAGCCAAGTTTACTTTGGGGTTAAGATATAGGTTAGCGTGAAATTCCCTAAAATCCAGACGTCTGATTTCTGCAGCTTTGCACTGGGGTATCCCCACCCTCCATGAAATGGAAATCCAAAACATAAAATATTCACAACAAAACTTAATCTTTTCTCTTTTTTTGCATCAAGAATCTCACTGGAATGTGAATGGAGACAGGGAAGAGAAATCCAAATATTGATGAAGTTCCAGACGGAAAATAATAACCCTGTACTCTCACCCATTGAGCACTAAGTGACAGTCATTCTTCCCAGGCCGTTGACGGCATTGAACTGAGAGCAGGATCTCTCAAGCCCCCAGCACTGATCTGACTGCTTGTGTGATGGTATTGATCCACGGTCCTAGGACCTCCTCAAACACTGAGTCTTTTAAACGACACTCAGAAATACACATTACACGCTTCATGCTTCTATGATGTTACCTTCCCAAGTCCAAACATTTTACTGAATAATATATTCGCTTATCGAGAACTTTTCCTCCTGCAGTTTAAACTAATAAGAATGCTTTAGACGGGTGATGGAGTGGTGGGTTCAATGGCAAGGTTGGTGGTGCAAGATTGACCATCTCTAGGAGAAACGTACAAAAAACATAAATATGAAATGGCGGTTCACTAAATGAATATGAAGGCAGAGTGACTTGTGAGCTGATAAAAAGCAAAAGTAACTCAAGTTTGCATACAATGAGGTTTGCAAAAGACAATGCACAACCGGCTGTTCTGGCAGGTGGGGGTGTAATGATGCTGGGTATATTTTCTTGGCACACGTGGAGCTCCCCAGTAGTTAAAAGTCCATGGGGTATTCTGTTTGAGGCTGTGAGGCTACAAACAAAAAGCACAGGTTATCATTGAAGAATGTTCTCATCGGCTGAACATTACATTTCAGCTTCTACCATCGAAAAGATGTTTCAGACAACCTCAAGCAAGGAAAAATGTATATCAAATGTAATTTGTGCCAACTGCTACAACTTGAAAATAAGTAGGGGGATTGTGGGGGGATCTTTGCGACGTATTCATTTTTTTGTATTCTCTCCACAGGTTTTGGGTCGTGAGGTGTATACCTCTAATAACCAGCTGGGTGGAGTACAAATCATGCACAATAATGGCATCACACACACCACTGTGTGTGATGACTTCGAGGGAGTGTTTACATTACTCCAGTGGCTGTCTTACATGCCAAAGGTATGCAGAAGGCCTTGAATGATCCAATTGTAAAATATGATATCGTCCCATGTGTATGCGAAAGGTTTTATTTAAGCTGCAGCAACTGAAAAAGTTTATACTTTACAGTTGACACTTTAAGATTAACACTGAAATGATTCTCAGGCTGACAATGTTTTTTCACATTGCTTTATCTCAGAATACATCTAGTCCCGTTCCTCTGCTAGCTGCTAAGGATCCCATTGACCGGCTGGTGGAGTTTGTTCCCACCAAGACACCTTATGACCCACGTTGGATGCTGGCGGGACGTCCCAAACAGAGTAAGTGCAGGTTACACCAAACACTTAAAGGGATACTTCACCCAAAAATTAAAATTCTGTCGTCACCTTTTAGTTGTTCCAAATCTTGTATATGTATTTCTTTATTCTGATGAACACAAAGAACGATATTTGCAAGAACACTTATAACCAGAAACATTTTGCCCCCACGTTAACTCCCATTATAGGAAAAAAATACAAGTCGGGTCAAAAGTGCCCCAGAACGGTTTCCTTTGCTACATTCTTCAAAATGACTTTTGTGTTCAACAGACCAAAAAATATAATTTATCATACTTTGGTATGTGAAATGTGGTACATTTCAGGTTAAATATTTAATTCTTTCTATAATATGTTGTTTTATTGTGATCTTAGCAAGTGATATTTGCCTTGCTCCACGTAGTTTTATTTGTAAGTGCTTTGTTATAACCACAAATTTTGGTTTAAAATCTGGTATGAGTTGATCTAGACAATTGATATTTGTGCAATATAGCTTGGTGTGTGTTGTTGAGGCCTCCTGCCATGATATATTGTGTTTTGTGTATTAATTGTGTGAGGGATGTGTTGTTAGGAACGGGATAGGATCCAGTAATGGATGACTGTGGTCCGAGGGTTTATGTTTAAGGCACAGCTCTTGGTCTCTCCTCTCAAAGATAAGACTGGCATGTATGGAATGTTTTTTAGTGCCGAGACAGATTACATATCACTGTAATTGCCACAGCAAGGTAGAGAGATATCGCCTGTAGGGTGGCAGGAGAAGGAATCTTTGTCTTAGTGCTAAGACAGGTTTCGCAGTGTAATTGAATGGTAACCTCTCTCTGCAGCAAGCATATTCTCTGTCTCGGCTCAGCATATCTCAGATGAAGATATAGGGTGCTTATATAGGCATATTTCTCTTCTCCACACAGGCACCAAGGGTGCATGCATGAGCGGATTCTTTGATCATGGATCTTTTGTGGAGATCATGCAGCCATGGGCACAGAGTGTAATCGTGGGTCGGGCCAGGTAAGCACCCCTGTGCTTTCATGAAATGTGGCAAGAAAATGTTATTATTTTTCCTTTTCTTATTTTTCATTTCTATTCTTCGCTTTCTATACATACTACATAAGTAGTTTCTATAGAAAAGGCATCAATCACTGTGATGTTAGAATACTGTACCGTTTTTTTTTAATTCTCAGCATTGCCAGTCATTCTCTCCCCAAAGACCTTAGGATGACCTCTGACCTCAGTGCCTGAAGGGCAGCGTTTGTCAATGGGAATGATATCCTGTGATAAACGCTCCAGTGGGCAACATTGGTTTTACATCCGTCTCAATTTTTTTCAAATGTTTGGTCAAAATAGATTGACAAAAACATTTAATTTTGTTATGTAGCAGTTGTTTTAAATAATATTTTATTTATATTATATAATTTTTATAGTGAAATATAGATATTGTTTTTAGCTTAAAATAAAGTATTTATCGTCAAACTGGTATTTTACAATATACCAGTGGTGACAATAAGAGTGATCTTTGAAACCATCATTAACCTTTTCTTGTTAATACTAAACATGTGATAATATTGTGAATAATCCAGGACTTAACATTTTTTATTTGCGTTAAGAGCCACAATGGTTACAAACTCTTTTTGTCTCCGTAAAGTCGAATTGTAAGCATGATTCATTTGCCTAAAATAGAAAATACAAAGTAAACAAACTTAAAGATGAATTTCACTATCATATTTTTTTTTAATCAGTAGATATTAATGGCAACACTTTACATTAAGGTACCCTTTATAAAGCGCCTATAAATGTGTTTATTAATGATAAATAAGTCATTTACAAATGCATTACAAAGCAGATATAAATGCATGAATGCAAAGAGGGATTCTAACAAAATGCCTGCCAAATAGTGAGCTATTTTTAACTTGCATGTTATAAATACTTAATAAATGTATTTATTCATTATTTATTTGACTCAAAAGCTAATTCATTATTATCTTGATGTTGTACACAATATAGGCTGTCAGACTGGACACTGTAGGGTGTTATGTTGTTTTTCTTACTATTTGGCATCCCCTTTTTTATTCATGCAGTTATACCTGCTTTATAATGCATTTGTAATTCACGTATTAATCATTAATGAACACAGTTATAAATGCTTCATAAAGGGTACCTTAATGTAAAGTGTTGCCGATATTGCAATACTATGTTATAATGGCGAAAATAATTTATAATAACTAGAGTACAAATCTGATTTTCAATTACAATTTGGGAATGTCACAAAAATAATAACATTAAGAAAATTATAGAATGTATAGAAATTATTTAAAAAAAAAATAACAAACGTCTCATGTCAATCATAGGTTGGGTGGAATACCAACTGGAGTTGTTGCAGTAGAAACGCGATCAGTGGAGTTATCCATTCCAGCAGATCCTGCTAATCTAGATTCGGAAGCCAAGGTAAGTGCTTACAGAAATTGTGTATCCCTGTTCATCTCACATGTTCTCTCTGAGGATAATAATCTATTATGTGTTTTCTGTGTCTTGTAGATCATCCAGCAGGCAGGACAGGTGTGGTTCCCTGACTCTGCTTTTAAGACCGCACAAGCCATTAAAGACTTCAACAGAGAGGGTCTTCCACTCATGGTTTTTGCCAATTGGAGGGGCTTCTCCGGCGGGATGAAAGGTCGTTGATTTAGAAAGTGAACTGGGTTTCGATTTGATAACATGCTTTGGCGATCTGTGATGGTATCTGCTAACATCTCAACTCTTGTGACCTCAGACATGTACGATCAGGTGCTGAAGTTTGGAGCTTATATAGTGGATGGACTGAGAGAGTACAGACAGCCGGTGTTGGTCTACATCCCACCACAGGCTGAGCTCAGGGGAGGATCCTGGGTTGTGATAGACCCCACCATTAATCCACGCCACATGGAAATGTATGCAGACAAGGACAGCCGGTAAGAGGACCAGGATGTGAATCTGTATTTTGGATGTGTATCTGTATCTGTAATAATTAGATTAATTTATTTTTATTTATATTATTATTTATTTTTGATCTATTGTGTGTTCTCCAGCGGTGGAGTTCTGGAGCCGGAGGGTACAGTGGAAATTAAGTTTCGTAAGAAAGATTTGGTGAAGACCATGAGACGAGTGGACCCAGTGTACATGGGACTGGCAGAGAAACTGGGTAGGTTATTTGTATTGTTGAGATTTTGAAGCAAATATCAACCAAAGTAAGTGATAGTACTAAGTTTTATAATCCATTTTAATTTCTCATTTATCGGCATGTTTACTAAAACATACCAGTGGACACTAGGACTTATGACTCTTGTTCAACAGCTATGACATAATGTTCTGATTTACATATTTAAAATCCAGGGTTGTTACCAATTGTCCAGTTGTCCAACTTTCCCCGAGAATCAATTTGGTCATATGAAGTCATTTGTATCATCACTATTGTCATTTTCTGATAGTTTGCTGACTTTCCTAGATCTCACTCTCCACTAAAATGTTCTCTTCTCATTGGTTGTGTACGGATGCTGTATGAAAGCACCTACCGCCACATTGTGCTGATTGCATCAACCCTCTTTCTCTTTGTCTGTTCTCCCCGAGGAGACGTGTCCATCACAGGGGCTTCAGCTCTATCAGCCCCGCTGCTGTTACACGCCTCCCTCAATCGATTAAACCCTCAGCAGTCACTAAAGAGGACTGTGCCACTAGAGAGGCCTGCGGTATCGCAGGCGGCTGCACTGAATGATTGCTTCTGACATGATCAATCTCTTTAAGACAGCCACGGGGCTGATGGGAGATCCTAGAGAACTCCTTGGTTGTGCAGTATACCTTTTGATATAAAGCTCAAAAATGTCTAAAATTAGTTTTGTAGGCAAAATAGAATTGCAGAAATGTTTTAGTTTCTTACATTGCAAAACTAAAATGTTATCCGATTAAAAAGTGATGTGTTGATGGATAACGTTGCATTATTAATGAAGAAAACGGAGCCAATAAAAGTCCAGTATAGTAATAAAATGCCAAGCTAATTTTGATCAATGGGGGAGGACACTGAAGATGCTAAAATAAAACATCTGAGTTAGTCATCGTAAATCTTCGAACAGTATATTTGAAAGCATTAAGAGATGTAGATTAACTACTCTCAATTTGTCGGTAGACTTTGAAACTGACAATAAAAGAGATGTGGTGTGCTATATTGGTTATATAGTTTTTGATCAATGTTTATGTGTGTTTGTATTTAGGCACACCAGAGTTGAGTGTAAGTGAGCGTAAGGAGCTGGAGGCTAAACTGAAAGACCGAGAAGAGTTCCTGTTGCCCATATATCATCAGGTAGCCGTTCAGTTTGCTGACCTTCATGACACGCCAGGCCGCATGCAGGAGAAGGGAGTCATCACTGTGAGTATTTACTCCCACTGCATTCTGCACAAATCTGCCCCGCTGATCACATTCTCCATTCAGTTATTCATACAGTAGTTGCGTTTTTTGTTGAATGTGCTAGTATGAGATGGTTATACCATGGTACCATACCATTTTTATACACAAAAAACACAAAGTCGCGCTCAAACGGATGGAAAACGCAGTCAAAAATGTATAATAAACATTGAGAAGGGTATTGGTTATGCGTAACCCACTTTTACCGACAATAATTATTTTGTAGGTGGGGGCCATTTCGTTTTTAAAAGGGGGCATACTTTTTTAGATAGTCACCAAATTAACCACCCGTATAGTAGTATTTGGAAAGACAAAGCGCTGGAGATTTGCGGTTAATACATGGGTTATTAGATGAGCGATGATACGTCGGCAAGCAGGACTCTATTTTTACAGATCGCAAATGACACCACACCGCGTCTGTATTATAAACTGCGAAAAAAATCTTGGTCATGTTAAAATCAATGAAACGTGCACAGCGGTGTGTAGTTTTGATGCGCCACTCGCTCATAATACGGCAGGAAAATGAGAAAGAGCAGCAGCAGTAAAAAGCATGAAAGTGACAAAAGAGACAAAGCTACTTAAACCTTCCTGGCTGTTGAAACAATAGAGATCTGCCCAAAACAAAAGGATTTAATGGTTATAATGGGAATTGTATTGGTTTTACTGGAAACTGTAATGGTGTCTACTGGTATGTGATGGATTCTATTGGTAGGGTGTTATCTGGCAGATTAATCCTTTTGGGATAATGCCCAAAACATGCAACAGTTTTATAATGGATTCAATGCAAAAAGCTAATGGTTCATAATGGTATTTTAATAGAAACCATTAGGATTTCGGTGATGGCTACCTTTGGGTTTCTTTAGTTTTTTTATAAGCGGGGTTGTTACATTTATAATCTGATCTTCAAATCAATCCGTCATATACAGATATTTATACTTCGTTGTTCGTATATTCCTATTTTGCTAAACATTTGAAATATACATAAACAATATCAAACATATTTATTCATCTTATCTATCCTAAATGTACATGAAAAGGGGGAGGGAGCGCCACATCTTAAATGGGTTTACAGGGGGGCCCTTAAACCATTCACATCTATAATAAGTGATGCTGAAAGTGTTGGATAAACCCTAAACATATGAAACGCTGTAAATATATAAATACACTGATATATTTTTATTGTGTTTATACTGTATATATAATGTAAATACACTGATATATTTTTATTGTGTTTATACTGTATATATCCAGTATAAACACAATAAAAATATATCAATGTAAATACACTGTATTTTAAGGTAATTGATCAACTTAATGCATTATTAAAACAAGCTAAAATGTATTGCTAAATAATTTTAAAATGACTTTCATAAAAGTTGAAAAAATGGTTCACCAGTCAAATGGTTCATCGGTTCTTTCATTAGAAACATCTTGATCCAAAGGCTTCTGCTTAAAAGTATGCTTTAAATTTATGTAAGCACATTAGATTTGTGCTTAAAACTAATTTAAACTAACACTAGCATAATTTAAATGACAAATTGTTTTTAAATGGATGAGTTCGACAAGTAACCAGCATACATAGGAACACCTTCAAAACGGTTTATATGCATCCCAGGATGCACCTCTACATTGTAATAATAAAGAACAGGTGGGTGTGGCCAAACCTTAGTAAACCTTGGTCAAATGTATCTTTAGTGAAGCATTTTTAAGTTCACAAAGGAAATTTAGCATTTATTCATCAAATAGTTTATCTCTGAAATAACCTTGAAATAAGTTGAGCTCTGTGTGTTTAGGATATACTGGAGTGGCAGACGTCTCGTCAGTTCTTCTACTGGCGTTTGCGACGGTTACTATTGGAGGACACAGTGAAGAAGAAAATCCAGTGTGCTAACAGCGAGCTTACCGACGGACAGGTTCAAGCGATGCTGCGCCGCTGGTTTGTGGAAGCGGAGGGTGCTGTGAAGGTACGCTGGCAAAATATCCTACCTCAATCTTTTCACGTTACGTTTTTTGTCATCTTACAGCTGAAGTATAAGCAATTTTTTGCTCGATCTCATCTTCTATTTCAACACAATTTTACACTTTACCTTTAATGAGTTTATCATTTGTTGATTTGTGTTTCTTCTGAGAAGAATATTTTTGTTCCCGCCTGCACCTATCACGGTTAAAATCTTCATTTGTCTGAGGTCTGTGTGGACCAGAGGATAAATGAAAAGTAGAAATGATCAGAATGGATGACGGGCTCGTGGAGCCCAGACAAGGCCTTCACCAATCATCACACAGGTCCAGCCTGGAGCAGAGCCAAACCCCCGGGGCAGTCTAAAGTATCTGCGGAAGACAGTGTCTGGACCACTAATACATTACTCCAATCAGAGCGAGCTATCTTAAGCTACAATTAATCTCCACCCTGGCACGCACAGATAGGAGAGCAACACGCTGTTTCTTAATTAAAAGCAAACGGATTAAAAATGATTAATATGGGGCATTAAATGTTCTTGCCGACTACAAGTGCTTGCGGTTTTTAGAAGCACGGAAGCCCATTAACGCCTCGACAAATCTTCACAAGCACAAGTCCGGCTTTGTTTCAGATCAGCCTGATGTTATCAGCCTAAGCCTAAATGAAGAGCTGCTGAGGAGCATTGTGACTTGGTTTCCAAATAGAAGCATTTTCCAAAAGTTTTTTTGGCAGAATGTGTCCAAGCAAGCTTCATCTTTATTTTGTCTCTCTCAGGCATATATGTGGGACTGTAATGAGGAGGTGGTAGAGTGGTTGGAGAGGCAGTTGGCTGAAGAAGAGGGTGCCAGGTCTACCATCGATGAGAATATCAAATACATCCGCAGGGACCACATTATCAAACAGATCCGCAGGTAATGTGGCATCCAGTCGAAATGTATACGTGTAAACTGTCTAATTTTCTGTTTTATTCTGCTCGTATGTTATTCTGCTCCGCGGACGCAAGAAAGTAAATAAATAGACATCAAATATTGAATCATTTTTGTTAATTCATTTGCGTATTTGTATAGACAAAACACTATCATAGGTACGTGAGAAACGGGTTTACAGAATGAACCACGCTAGTGTTGCCTTAAACAACAGTCATTATTTCAAAAAGGTTGACGGCTGAATGACTGATCGGTCGGTATCCAGTATTCCGAGAGCCATGTTATATGTTTATTTGTAATATAAGGATGGAAATTTGCTTTGACTTTAGATTATTTAGTTAAGTCATTTTAGAAAACCGTAATTGGAATAAATGCGTCATGAAATCAGAAATTTTGTTCATCGGAGTAACACATGCAGTTTCTGCCAATCTCATATTAATCTTGAGGACCTATAGAGTAGGATTGCATACTTCGTATCTTTGAAGAGTGTTTAGTTTGATCACTTTTAAGAAAGACGGATGCAGGGCGCGGAAATAAAGCACGAGCACACAATAACGCATTGCATTGTTCTTGCATATCTGTCGATTCACTATACTGTAGGTTTGTGTTGTTTACCTTATGCACGTATGCGGCGATTGCCAACAAAACACAGACATATGACTTTGACTTACCGCTCCAAATATCAGTTTCAAACCCTTGACCCGGGTCGTAACATATCCACCTTTTATATAACATTCATCACGGAAATTTAGTGAACAAACACAGCTGAACTTCCCCAATTAAGCACATTGATGGGCGTGCTCTTTCTCTCGCTGGTTCAAACGTAGGTGTGGTTTTCCAGGAGAATTGTCCAATAAAGGTTTGAGAAAAGTTATTACGTAATGAAATTTCATGTTCGAAAAATTTTCAGAAACCTTTTCGAACCTTGTGAGTGTATCGAGCACAGAAATTCTTCATCATAAGCCAACTCAAACTTTGATAAGTTGACCATGTCAAGCATGAGAAGCCAGCACATTTAACATTTATCTCGAACACATTTTATTTTTCAAACTTGGTCCAAGTTTGTGTCATGTTTAAAACATTTTATTATATATATTTTATTATATATCATCTGCAAAACCAATTTGCTGAACATTTTTGTAAACTTTCGACTAGCAGTGTAAAATATGCTCATCACAGTAATTTATATATTGTCAACAACATATTACATTTCCTTTCTCGGATAAATGCACCTGTGCATTTTTTACCTCTCTCCACACATGTAAGATCTAGATTTATATTGCAAACCCATTTCGATAATGTCTTGAATTTTTTTTCTGTCTGTTTTAGCTTGGTTCAAGCGAACCCCGAGGTGGCCATGGACTCCATTGTTCACATGACCCAGCACATCTCCCCAACCCAGCGCGCCGAGGTGGTCCGCATTCTGTCCACCATGGATGCCCCCGCCTCCACATAGAGCTTCTGCACAATCATCTCAATGTCCCCGTCTAATGCTATGAGAATAGTTACTGGAAACTAGGACCAGATGAGCCAACATGGCAGTGTAGTGATTAACACTGTGGGCTATGATTCTGATAAGATTTCGCCAGATATATACTGTGTCCTCTACAAAACATTTATAGATATCAATGTCCACCTTTAGACACTTTAGTCAAAAGAATTTACATGCATTATTTCATTTTTACTTTTTGGCAATCTAGTCAAGCGCACTTTGATAAATAAGCAGAGACCAATTGTTATAGACAAAAATAAATTCTCGTGGGTTTTTTTCTATAACACTTAACAGGCACTGTAGAAGGTAGTAGAGTGTGTTACTGTATGAGAGAGAGTGTTTAGCAGTTTACAGCTTTAAAGTAGAATTTTCTTTACACTAGAATTAGGATTTTTCACACAGTTGTGTGCATGATAATTGTTCAGCCACACAAACAACAGTGCAGATTTTGGATGTCTCAGTCTTACACACTGTTTACACTAAAGTCAGCAATTTGTTGCAGTGTGAACGCAGTATTTCTTTACATGCAGGTGGTGGAGTGAACCGTATGACCGCATCAGCTTCTTGCATTCTCTTGTGGCTTAACCAAAACATCGATTTTTAAAAGAAATGTGTATTCACTGATATTGTGCTATTATGCTGTTTTTAGCATAGATTACGTAATGCTGAGTTGTCATGACTAATTTATTAAACAATCAGAAATACTAGGGGGTTTACACTGTAGTTAAGACGGTACATTATACTGTAAGAGCATCTGCACATTTTTAGCTGAATTCCATTGTAACCATATGAATTCTACAATGACATACACAGTGTTTTATAGTTTTGCTTGAAAAAAACTACGGAGGAAAGGATGTCTTTGGTAGGTGAATGGAGTAGTAAAATTCCCATGTCATCATGGTTGATGGCTTCAGACTCTACTGGAAAACCTTGAGATACCTCTCCAGTGCTAAGCACTACGGCTTGACTCCGTAAACATGTCAACGTTGTGATAAGTATGACATCTGCTCTAATCGTCTATAAGTGTTTCTAAATGTGTTCCTGGACGCAATCGGAAAACTGCCTAAATGGAGAATTTCCTGTGTGCAGACTGTATTTGCTCCAACAATAATTGAATAAAATATATGATCTAACATCGTATTGTATTTTTTTATTCCATTGAGCTTGATAGGAGAATATATTATTTTCATTTCAATATGCTTTATAGACGTTTAGAACTCAAACCTACCTCACTAGTCCGCTCACTGAAATGAACCTGCCCAAAAATGTCAAATATCCTTATGAATGAATGTATGCCAGTAGCATTAACACATTCTCAAACAGACCACCTATTTTTCTATTACACGCTTCTGTCAAAAGTGACACAAGGAGATGGCCCCTTTGAAACTCTCTTGTTTCTGCCGACAGATAATCAGGGCTTGTATTCATGTTCTTGAGAAATGGAAGAACACATCTCCATTGATTTATCAATTTTGCAATCGCTCCCATTCGGACCTCTCTGTGTGAGATGCACCGTCTACTTTCACATTACCTGCCGACAAACACAGGGACCGAACCAATCCGATATTCAATGAAAATGAAACTGAGATTTCAGTGGTTCTGAATGCTTCCAAAGAGTTAGTTACAGTTAACCAATTATTTGCTCAAATGTATTTGCACAATAACACATGGCAAAGTTTTATATAAAGACGCAATCATAGGTGTAACTTTGAAATTTAATAGAAACACCATTTCATTTACAGATATTTTCAGGAGACAATTATTTAAAAAAATTGTTTTGAACAAACAAAACAAAAACACTAGTTGAGTCCAGGGTTTCTGAAGGTTCTCATCTCCAGCAGATACGTTTGGCAACCGTGCAGTTAAAGAGACGGTTCACCAAAAAATGAAAATCCGTTCATGTACTAACTCACCATGTAATTTCAAACCTGTATGACTTTCTTCGTTCTGCAGAATACAAAATATTTTGAGGACCAAAATTTTGTTAACCAAACAACACTGGACTCCACTGACACAAAACCAATGAGATGTTTCTCAAAATATCTTCTTTTGGGATTTGAACAACGTGAGGGTGAATAAATGGTGACAGTATTTTATTTTTTGGTGAACTATCCCTTTATAAAACTTGCTGTTAGGAATCACTGTGCCATTGCTGGACCGTTGGCAAAAAGAGAACGATACAGCTCAGACCTGCAACAGACAAAACAGAAGTCAAAAGGTTAAAAACAAATCCAACTCAAACAATGGCAACATTTACTGTTGAACTAAAAGAAAATGCCATTCTGCAGTTTAATAGATCTATATAAATAGGTATATAGATAGGGCCCAAGCCAAATATCTATCATACCCTGGATCCTCAATGCAGCTCGTGCTAAACCTGCTGCCACCAAAGGCCACAAATCCTAATAGATAAACGATGGCCCTCTTTAATGCAGAGAGCAAAAAAGCACACATGCAGACGCCTGAGATTGAGATGCTAATGTCCCAGAGGGTCGGAGCTGAGCCCAGGCCAACAGACTCACTTAAATCCTCAATCCCTGTTAGAAATGCAACACCAGTGTCCAGGATTACAGCACACTGTGACGAACACACAACGCATACATATTCTGATTCTAACAGCACTTGCTGGGGTGAGGAGGGACGCTCCGGATCAAAGGGGAACGTTGAGACCAGAGCCCAGTCTCTTGTGATGAGGTTTTACCCAGGACCCTCATCCGACCCCGTGTCCCCCAGCGCTTCTCCTCACCCCGATGGGGACAAATGCACAGTGATTATCTATAAAAGCCCTGCAGTATTTGTATGCTGTGTATCCGCTTGCTTGCCCTTGTGTAGGGAGAGAAAGAGTGTGTGTGTACTCCCGTCCCACTATATCAGCATTAACATTCATGGGGCCAGTGGTGCGTGTCGTGGCTATAGAACTGGTGTCGAGATACACTCGTACACACAAACATTACCGTATCCGGCTGTACGAGGAAAAGGTCGCCTTGAATTTCTCTCCTGCAAAGGTCAGCCATCCCTCTCTGATGCCATTGACATACATCATTATTACTGCAGTGCAACAATAGTTATGTAAATAAGATGCATGTGTGTGTGTGCGCATGTAATGGCTGGCGAAGGTCACGTTCCAGTTTGTGTCATTTACGGTACCGATAACACGGCTGGTGTTTACACGTACAAAGATCTGCGTTGATTCTCTTACAGATGTCATGCAAAAAAAACTGATTTATAGAAATAGACATTTATCAACTTTTTTACACTTACAAGCTACTGCACAGCTATTGTAGCCACATTTGTTATTCTTAAAGCAAAACTTTATAGTTTTTCGACCTTAAAATTATGTTTCTAAAATTATTTCAGTGGTAGAACAACTCTTAACTGGACAAATTCAACTCGCGCTGCTCAGATCTGAGCAGCCACACAGCAGCTACAACCACACTGTAAGTTCTGTGTTCGGGTCAGAAAACACACAGCCCCGCCCATCCCTTGCCATCGGAAGGGTCTCCAAACAACGTATCTGCATCCGCCTTTTCATCAGTTTAGTCAACTAAATCACCTGTTTTGCGCTGACCATGGGGAAGCTTATGCAGCGACAATATTTAAAACACTTGTAACAGACAATTGCGCATATCAGCCAGATGGCGGTGTAGCTTTAACGAACCATTTTATAACATTTTGTGAAAATTACAGTAATGGATAATGTACATCCTGTACGCAGTATTTATTCGAACTTCCATATATAACATCATATAATATTCCTAAACAAACTGCTGTGCAGTATACACCCCGATGGCACAAAGCAAATATCTTCCAAGTGTGCAAGCTACTCAGCACAACTCGCACCTCACACTTTCAAGCGCTTTGTGTATTTGTCCGCTACGTGCTCAAGTAGAAAAGCAATGTGACCGTGAACACCAGGCCAAGTCCATCTGTCACCTGCAGCTCTTCATCAATCCATTCTTAGCTCACCTCACTAATCCTGCCTACACATCTGCATCTCCCCTCTACATCACTCCAAACCCAAACCCTAAAAACACCCTCAGGAACAATTACTGTGTCAAGTGTGTGCTCAAAACCCTAAAAGAATGGATCACCCAAAAATTCTCAAATTAGGATTTTTCTCATGTTGTTTGAACATCACACCACCTGGATTTAATCCGTGGAACACAAAGGGATATTGAGCAAGCCGTTTTGAGCCCAAAAATATGAACAGGCCCCGTAAAGGAACGGATGAAATAAAGTCTCAAAATGATGGTCACACGAGTGATCGTCGTTACCTTTTAGTGTACTACACATTTAACAGACAGCAGAGAGGGGATCAATGGGATCAACACTAGATTTGATCCAGAATGTTCCTAATGAGTGCAACAGATCAACTGCCATCATGTGTTACTGCACATTACACACAGCTATGATTTCCTATTGTTCCCATTGGGGTCCTGATCACAATGTCAGGGTTTATTCTGCAATAACAGCCTCTGCATTTACGTTATCCCTTACTAAAGCATTCTTATAGTTTGCTCACTTGGGTGCCGCTTAAACAAAAAAGTTGTTACCAAGTAATGCAAAATTGTCTTTTTTGCAACCACAGGAAATCGTACAAAAAACAAAGAAGGGATTAAAGCTGAAATCTTTGAAACGTCGGTGTGTGAGTGTTTGTGTATGTGCATATCTCTAGTGCATGTTTGATTAGTCTGTTCTCTGTTTGTGGAGGATTACTGCTGGCTGACAGGCACACAACACAACTGCACCATTCATTAAACACACACACACACACACACAGCGAGGACTTCCCGCTGCTCTCCTCCCTGCAAACGTAAACCGTCAGAAAAAGCACAGTATAATCTGAAGACAACAAAACTGTTCAGTTCGAGGGCCAATGAGTTTTGAGTACAGGAATCATGCAAACATCTGTATTAGTTTGTCTTTCTTCATGGAGCACAAAATGAGATTTGTCTATATGATTATATTATTAATTTCCAAACAACAAAAGTGGAAAGGGAACAGAAAAGTATCATAAAATTGTGATTGTGTGCAGTGTTCAATGTGTTATAAAGCCATACAAAAACAAAAATAAGCACTCTCTACATTCCCCCATTTTGGATGAATGCAAAAGGGCAGCTAGAATGCTGACCGACACTTTCTGGTTATCGTCCCTTACTCAAAGTACTGAAGTACTTCCATTTTGTTTACTTGCATGATAAATACTTTTTTTAAACTATACCCTAGAGTTTTACTATGAGAATCGCGAACACTCACCGGGCGTCATCATTCATGCTGCTGTTGTCCAGAGGAGCCATAAAATTGATCAGTTTACTATGAACATGGAACCTGCCAATAAACAAACACCACCTTATAACTGCAACAAAATATACACAGTCAAACATGATTTGATATTAATAAATCTCGAACTGAATATCTAAATATTAAGATTATAAATCCTCTGGACTATCTGCTCTGCTAACGTTTTGGCAGTAGAAATTTGAATTATTTTTTATGTTTATTTTCAACAATAACATAAGCAGTCCGTAACAAACATTACAGCTAATAATATTAATATCAAATCAAATCAATTTAATTGCTCATGTGTAAATGCGATATGCCTGAATTTCACATGGGAAACGCTTTACACATACAAAATGTATTTTTTTTTCTATAAAGAATACGGTCTAATCTTTATTTTTTCAAATATAGAGTTTTTCACAATTTTGCATTGTTGCAAAGAAGCCGAACAATAAAGTACAGAAAACTCTTTGTATTTGGTGCATATCTTTTAAAGCATCTCTGATGTCTGAGAGACTGAACGCTTACCTGATCTTCCTGCCTTTGCTAGCTCTAGTGTCCACCCTTTTCTTGATTTTACTGCGTAATTTCTGGATGGCGAGCCACTGCCTGTGAGATCAGAGGTTGGGTTATTATTATGTTCAAATCTTTACATTGTACACACACACACGCGCACTCACTCACACCCACCTTCCCATGGCCACTTGATCATTGGGGTCGGCTGCACTTGTTTTGCGCTCGATAAGTTCTCGAAGGAGCTGCACAGAGTACTCAAATACATCAGTGAACAATAGCAGATGAAATGTGCTGCTAATAAGAAACTGCAGGAGGTAAGAATACGTGAATATATAAATCAAATAAAAATCGATTTATCATTCATTCTGCCTTCGTACCTGGTGATAGAAGTCATCGTCATCGAAAATCTCCTCGTCCAGATCTTTGAGGTGCAAATTAGCTTTTAGTGCCAGTTCTGCTGCCTGAAACATCAAAACGTTCCATCTCTTGAATGTCTTCAAATGTTACTTTTAAAAAGAAAAAGTGTATTACCTTACTCATAATAAAAGTAACATATTGAGTCAATTATGATGTACAGTACATAAGCGAGTCACTTATGGTGTACAGTACATATCAAAAAAAGTAACACTATAATTATAGAATAGCTTAATAATGTCCATTAAATCTGCATTGGGGCATATTTATACCAAAAGTACATTCACTATGTCTATTCAATACATTTTCTGTATCAAAGGTGCTTATAATATGTCTTAAAATAAAGAAAACATAAACAGCATTTTTCTTTACACCAGTACTATGATTGTCATTAAACGGCAATATATTCCTACATTTATTTTCTCTAACCCACACTTACTATAGACCAGTTGACTCAATAATAGAGGTGCATTCTATGAGCTGAGAAGTGTGTCCTACCTCTCCTTCTGTGATGGCTGTGTTGTCTATTTCCGGTGCGATGGGCTCTGGTTTTCCCAAAACTCTGTACTGAGACCTGCGAGTCTGTGTACGTCTCACCAGCCTCTCTTTATCCATTAAAACCTGCTCCACCTGCGTCAGAATGTTCCTGTCAAATGCTCCAAAGCCCTGTTTGATCGAGATGCGCAAGAAAAACTGTGAAAATCTAATAAAACCATTTTAAACATTCTTTAATAATACACATGCTGTTTTTGTCCAGTATGTATTACAATGGATCATTTCCTTAATATTAAAAAATGAATTGTATTGTGTAGCATTTATTGTGTAGCATCTGTGATCATGTTACCTTATTGGTCTTGCCCATTGTGAGCCGCGTCTTGTCGTACCATTTCTGCAGGGTGGCATCACGGTATGGTTGAAAAGCGGCAAAGCGTTTGGCCATGAGGCTGGGATACTCTGCCATTTCCAGCTTTCGTTTGGGGGGTCCTTTTCGACCTGCCCCCTTTTCCTCCTCATCGTCATCCACATTTTCCTCTTCGTCCTCACTGTTTATCTCCTCATCATCTTTATTATTGCTGTGTGAGAAGTAAAAAAAGCTCATCGACTCAAGTCTAAGTTTCCTTTTCATAGTTTCATTTAACCTTTTCAAAGCTGCTTTTTCAGGCGAAAAATGCAGGACAAATAATTTTGAATGACTGTGGTTGAACTGACCAACATGCAAATACATTTCAATGCATAAGCACACATCATACATATACAGGTGTATGTGGATTGTATATTAATAGAGGAAAAGTATTTATGTTAATACCTATTAGCTGACCAGGTCTTGCCCTGCGAGATTCCTCGGGTTTCTGGGTTTTGGTAGAGTAGCTGATCTTGGAGCTCCAGCAGAGATCTCTGTAGAGCCTTCAGGGCTTTATGACCTACCACACACACATAAGAGCTTATCATGCAGCACCTGTTTGACCACAGCATCAATTTAGACTGCTTCACTAAATATAGGGTCTCAACCCCTCTTATCCAAGTCATACCTCCACTAAAATTCAAAACCACCAAGAAAACGTATTAAAGAAATGAACTCCACAGTCTGATGCATGCACACCATCAAACAAGATTGAAAAAAAGTGAGGTGAAGCTACAATTAAACCAATTGTAGGGTAACTTGATAAAAAAATTAAAACTGTGGCACTTTCAGAGCATGGCTTGTTTGAGTGGTCTGATCTGTCAACTGCTGGTGTGAGTTTTTCCAATGGTGCAAGTTTGTCCAAAATCTCCAACCTTAGTTTAGCATGTCCCGCATTCAGTTTAATGTTTTCGCAAAGATACGTAAACACTAACATCATGCTTACGAAACTGAACCTACAATTTGAACTGGCAAAGCAGGTCTAATTCTCTAGGATATTCTCCAAAATATTATAGACTATGGATGGGACGATTAATTGTGCAATTCTTTTGCTCAGTTTCTCACTGAATTACGGTTAAATGCTGCCGCATCCTAAAGCCAGATGCCGATCTAGCACAGAAACTCCAAATATGGGCCGTAGAAGAAGTAGGGATGTTTGATTTAGAAATTTTTGGAAATCGATTCCAATTCCTACGCTGCTTCCGAAATCGCCAACTTCCATACTATATAGTACGATTCATGAATAGTATGTATGGCGAGAATTACCTAGATGGTCTACTTCTTCCGCCGAGATTCATGAGTGTGGATCGGATGGACTCTTACCTATCCCATGATGCCATGGGAGCGGATCAACGGTCAAATTTCAAAGTTTTCTGCTATATTTATTTGTTTACTTAAGATGGATGTCCTTTTTTAATGCAAGTGCCAATAAATGAATTTATTGTGACTAAATTATGTTTTATACACTCATGTGTAGATTGTTGTTAATACGTCATAGTTCAAAGAGCATCCGGGTCACATGACCATAAAACATGACGGACGCAGTATGTCCGAAATGTATTTATTCTACTCCCACTCATACTATATAGAACGTACTGTCTTAACGGCCGATAGGTAGGTACTTATTCAAATTCACAATTCTCAACTTTTGTCACCGGACAAGCCCACTTTCTGTCGCCAATGGCCACAGTCACCCGTCACTGGAAGTTGCCAGCTCTCTATTGAAATGAATCAGATCGCGACGCTCTGTCGCTGCTAGTTTCTGGCGGTCTGAACGGGGCGTAAGGATTTGCTTCAGAAAATATACAGTAAAATATTGTGAACTGCAGTAACTACACACCTGGTTGATCTCATCCTTCTAAAAAAAAAAAACTTGTCTTTCATTTTAAAATCTCTAAGCAAATATGCTTCCAGGTTTCATCTGCAAAGCAAACATCAGCTACCTAAAAAATCGTAACCCTACACAAAATCACTTTACATAAAGATAACAAATAAATAAAAGAGTGATGGGAAGGTGCAGATTGCGTCATCTTCACTGCTAATCAAAAGTACACATGCACCGCAAACCCTCACCTTCCATCTCAAAGCAATGTGCTGTTCAGAATTCAGGAGGACAGCCCCACATCAATCATTCGCTGGCCAAAGGACCACTGCAATAAATATGCAAATGAGAAGCAGGCAGCCTCTCTTAGCACCCAGATCGGCTTGAGAACGAAGGTGTGCACAAACGCATTAATTGCACAGAGCCGGACGAATCGTGATATTAAAACTACAACTGAATTCATTGATTTTGAGGCTGCAGTTCCTCGGGGCGTGCCAGCTGGCTGCACATAAGACAGCAGGTTTAGAGGTCTTGGTGGTTTATGGTTTTGGGGTCATTTAGAAGTTTTTCCCAGGAAAACATCTTTGCAAATAAGAATGTAGCCGATTATGGTTTTGCATGTCTACAACAAACTTTCTTAATACAAATATTTTGATATTTTTATCCTTCAAACGCAAAGACAAAATTTGCCAAAAAAAGACCTTATTTTAAAGCAACGACATAAACAAACTGAATGCGCATGCACGCTTTTGTGGTCCAAAATTAACTTTCGGTACACATCCCCTGCAGATTGTTTCATTTACATTTAGTAGATGCGTTTATCCAAAGCAATTTGGAATCAGTTTCTTGTAACAAGCAAAATAAATAAGTAAATTTAGCTAGCAAGTTAAAAGTATGTCTAGCCGGTAATATTTGAGGTTACCAGTAGAGGAACCGTAGATATAAATAACTAGATGATTCTGTTTCTATTGGCCCCTATAGGTGGGTCGTCCGCCATATTGGAACGGTGCGAGCTGGTCCGTTAACACTCAAGATCAAGCTAACTGTGTATGATTATGAAAACATATTTATTGTTGTGTAAACTCAAACATTATATCTGCTACACTTACAGATGACAACATCGAAAGGGTATACATTTTTTTGCGAATTAAAAATCTGTGGATTCCACAACCATTCTAGTCAACTGAGTCATGTCAGTGGACCGTTCCAAGATGGCGGACACGTCTGCGTGCCTGTAGTGCTTGAATGTGGCATCTAGTTATGTATATCTATGAGAGGAAGCGTTACTTGGCTAAACTTAAATGTGACAAATTGACACAACCTTTTTAATCAAGTTAATATACAATCAAATTAAACAAATTGGCTAATAGAGTAAAATATTTATATAAATTCATATAAAATTAATTAAATATAAATACCAGTTATATTGATAGCAACTAGCCAGACCGATCAACAAACACAGACCGGAAGTTTACCTTGGGGCAAGCGTGTGCTGTCAATAGTAGACATTTTTATGAACTTACTATTTTTTAAAGCTTCTGCATATTCAGTCCCTCCCCTACTCTTGAAATCTGGGAATGTCTGTGATTGTGGAAGCTGATTGGCTGTCAAAAGAGCCTTCTGCATTTTGATTCGTCCTTCCAGTAAGACGTCCCAAAGAGCTGTGGAGATTTGAGAACAGCATAAAAGACGTAAAATACAGATTCTGGTCATTTATTACAAATTGCTATTGATTTATTTCTTTTTTTTGTGTAAATTTAAACTGTTCCATACCAAGTTGATTTTGCACTGCTTTCCCCTTTTCAACCTCTTCGTTCACCTTCTCTTTAGAGAAAGTCCTCAGAGCAGATTCCTTCTCTTCCTCACTCTCTCCTTCCTCTTCCTCCTCATCACCCTCAACAGAGTCCTCCTCATCTTCACTGTCTCCCAGATCATCCATCCCCTCTGTGAATTTCATCAAATCTGTGCCCTTCATCTTAGAAATTAAGCTGGACATCTGTGAGCTATTTTCTCCAATAAGATCCTCTTCATCATCGTTGTCATCTTGGTCTTCGTCCATCTCATCATCCTCCTCAACATCATCAATCTTCTCCATGTACTTATCAAGCATTCCATTTCCATCGTCATCATCATCATCGTCGTCGTCGTCGTCGCCGCCGCCGCCTTCCTCTTCATTACCTAAAAATGTGTGGTGGTATAAAAATTGTGTTCATTTATAAAAAGCATCGTGTACCATTGTTGGCATTCAATTGTTTATTGAAAAAGAAAAAAAGACACGAGTTCAATGATTTATAAGATTGTACTGTATTATAAACTATATGTGCTAAATAATTATCAGATTTATACTATGGTAGTTGCGTGGTATTTCAAAATTTCTACAATGATACCATGGTACATCCCAAAAATAGTCATTTTTATAGTATCATCTCACCTGATCCATTAAGCTCTTTCTGCAGCAGTTTTCTGGATGTTGCCTTGCCACGATATCTGCGATCGCTATCCCCCAGAATGGTCGCAGTAAGCTTCCGCAAATGACCAGATGCAGATTCTTCATCATTCTGACCTTCATCAAACCTCTCTACGACTTTAGCTTTGGTCTCTGCAATTGACATAAAAGCTTTTTTAGACAATGCTCATTGTGTCACACATGACCAACATGAAGGATACACAAAGCTTCATAAGCTATATTTTCTTCAAATTACAAATACAATACAGTAATACATTAACACGTGTATTCATTTTTTTGATATTTGAATGAATAAAAGGGTAAGTATACAAGGTTTGGTCGAGTTGTAATTCTCAGGACACAAAAAGTAGTTTATTGTGTAAAAACAATTGAAACATAACTACAAGTATAAAACTATACGCTTGATAACTGAGTACAACTGTTCACAGTAACGTTACACTCATGCCGACACATCGTGCTGGTACTGGAGGTGACAGATCTGCAAATATATATATCACAAAATAACTTTAAAACATATAAAAACACCGAAAGAACGGCAGATGTGCCGAATTCGTAATACCTTCATCTTCGTCGTCTTCGGGATCTACAAAGTTTGGTAAAGGGTTTAACAAATCTTCGAGCTGCTGTGATATGGAAGCTGCCATGTTTGTCCCACGCTGCCAGTGACGTCATCTACGCGCGCCCGTGTAGGCTTGTGTACACCAGCTTTTATTACTCTTAATAAATGTTGTTGTTTTTCGCTAAATCTACTTTTGTCATGTGGCAAAATGTAAATAAAAAAATGACATACACGTGTGTTTGATTAAATTGCATTAAATATTCAAAGTTGCGTGCAAAGTAAAGAAAAATAATTAAGTTTACAGTCAGTTTAACGAAAATAGATTTTTGGTTTCAAACAAAGACTCAAACAAAAAAAATATAGTATAAATATAGTTTTATGAATTAGAATCAAAATATAATAAATTTGTTATATCTAATATTCATAAAGCTTAATTTAGATAATCTATTTTATTTTAATCACTCTGCAAAACAATTTTTATAACGGTTTCCTAATTGTGATTTCTGTTACACAGACGCCAGCTAAGCTTTAAGGCAAAAGGAACCCACAGTGAAAAGTACGAATAGGCCTGTGTGTAGAAAGAGAAAAGGTTTGATAAAAAAACTTGTGAGTTTATTTGACTCAGATTAGAGTGATAAAACTCCGCCCAATAAAACGTGTATACCAACATTAAATGTTCCTCATAAAACATAATCATGTGCATGTAAATTATTAATTATTTTTTTATTTTAATTTTAGATATTTAAAGATATGTGGACTTAAATGTGTCAAATAGTATTTGTGAATTCTACTTATAGGTCCAATGTCATATTTGTCAGTAGGCTAGCTTTTTAATGAACACACAGCTAAATACAGTAATAAAACTGGAACATTCAGTCCTTGTCCGTGAAAAAGCACAGTCATTTATCCTGTTCTGTGTTTAAAATACAATTGTAGCCTATACAGTTTGTTTGTTTGTTTATTTGTTGACCAAAACAGTTGTTTTATGTTTATGTCCGCATCTTTATAGCCTATATTTGCAATTATTTGTTCTTGTAAATTATTAAACAAAATACTGTTTAAACTTTCCTGAAAAGCTAGACGACAGCGAAGTATAAATCATTACAAAAGGTAGCCAAGACTTAAAGGTTCGTCTATACACATAAGAATGACGTTTCAAAAAAAACCTATAGTGAAGTAGCTCTCACCTTTAAAAGCAAGATCTCTACATGGGTGTCCTTATGTAATTGTATAATGTTGAACCAATTGGAAATCTGAAAATCTGAAATGTGCATGGTTGGTCTAGATCAAAAGATAAAAGGCAGTAGTGAATTTCTAAACCATGTGCTTATCCATTTAACAGGGTTTAAATTTGATATCAGTGTCACTTAACCCAGCCATTTTTTAAGACAATAACATCTCCATTAATAATTTCACTCAGTTACTGGAGTAATGTTTAAAAAAAATTGACAATTTATGTTTGTGCTTAATTTGTCAACATATTTAGGGTTTTGTGTATTCTTTGTGCAAACACAATATCATGAACAAACTAGCACAATGAATCACAACTGAAATATAAATTTAATACAAAAGTTTGGTTACTTGTTTGAAGAAAAATGTATCCGTCTGTATCAAGTGGGTTTTTTCTTTGTTATAATTCAAACCCCTGAAGAAAATATATGTAAACAAGTGACTGCTTTCTGTCCACTGATCTTATGAAGTCCTTTATAGAAGGTAGACTTTGTCTAATAATTCAGGTGATATTTCGTTTTAAATAAAGGGTTTTTCCCAACACTTTAAGTTTCCCCTTTGAAGGCAAACATTCTGAGATTTGGCTAAACTTATAAACATGAATGTACATGTCCAGGCAGAAAAAGATTTTGGTGTCAGAAGATTTCAAATGTTATTATGGCAAAGCCTTAAAAGGCAAAGAGGTTTTAGGAGTCGGGTAATAGCCTATATTAATATAAACATTCTGCATCAGCTTTTCTTATACTGTCATTACAAGTTGCTGTATTCTGTGGACAATCTTTAGCACTGCTACGGTCTAGAGACCGACATTAGACATTCCATTTTCAAGTACACATAAATAGATAAATACATTAAATAAATAAGTAAACAACTCAAATAGATATATAAATACATGGATAAATTAACTAAAATATTGTTATAAAATCACACACAAATAGTACAATTTAACATGTTTGAAAATCCTGAAACACAGTGCAGGGTGCAGAAGCTACCAAACCGTCCCTTCATTCATCTCTGATGAGGGGAGTGACAATTGATTGCTGTATCCGTTGCCACTGAGAGAGTTCAGGGATGTAAAGGGCGGAGTAGAGTCACACAAGTCATTGGAAATACTGTGAATGGAGGTGGGTGCGCTGGGCTCTGGGCTGGGGGAGTCCCCTGGGTGGTGCGATAGCATCTCACTAAAGCATTGTGCCTCATTGGAAGGGTGGTGTGCTGCATGGTGGTGGTCTACACTCCCTAGAGGTGTTCCTGATGGGCCAGAGGAGGGCATGAATCCTAGATCACCTGGAGTTTGAGCTTGGGAAGATGGTGGACCCTGAGGGAAGTAGTCGTAATTAGACCCCGGGCCATAGTACTCACCTTGATAGTCTGCAAGACAAGTAAAGAGCATGGAGTAAGCTTAGCACATTGTTGATCACATCAAAACTGAATGATGTGAAATATAAATAAATAAATTAGTGTAAAAAATGCACATCTTTTCTGTTAAATAAATGTAAATAAAATGTAATTACAATTTACAAAATGTATAGACACCTTGATTGCTTCTATCCTTGTGCACTTTTTGTAAGGTGCTGCTACAAAAGGTTCTTTACAGTGATGCCATGTTAGAATATTATTATTCTTATAAGAACCATTTATTTCTTTTTATAATCTAAAGATTTTTTTTGTGAAACCACTTAGTCGTGGTTTTCTATAGCATCTTGAAGCATTTTTTTAAGTGCGCGTGCCAAGTGGCTACGAACAAAACAATATCCCAGTAATTCTTTCAATTATTGTACACTTTAATAATGAACATTAATAAATTTAAGCTCACCCACCCCCATAATAAGAGTAATGTCCGTTGGCCATGAGCTCTTCTGACTCCAGTCGATCGCTCAACGCTCTCATTCTCCTCGGGCTGCGGAAGAACATGTGTCTTCTGGCGCCCAGCGCGCTCAGTTGCTTCATGCGTCTCTCTTTTGAGCGTCGATTCTGAAACCACACCTGCACACCAGGACAGAACATATTTCATAAATGAATAGGACATTCATGCGTTAAAATTCATCCACACCAAAGTCATTATTTCAGAGCTATATTGTCGTTTGAGAAATAAAAAATATAGGTCTATTCGGTAAATTGACAGGCGTTTTTTTACCCATTACACAAGCAGAAGATGTGAGAAAGAGGATAGTGTGTGTATATTTTCTCGTAAAATTATTTATTTTTCCAGCCACAAAATGCTCTCAGTATTAATATATTTTTAAAAAACCCATAGCGACCACCACAACCACGACGTGTTGTAGGTTATGTGTGGCCACATTTTATGTATTGACACTAAAGGTCAACGTCTTTTCATAACAATGGCACAAACGTATAAACAAGTCCTTCAAACAAATAGCCTGTGTTCAAATGACAGTAATATAACAGTAACTATCAGGGCTGTATAGCAAGGGAGCGTCTCCCCCTTTAGAAATCTCAACTATGTAAATATATTTTAGAGTGTTTTTTTTAACATTTGCATTACGTCGGTAAGCAATTTGCAGACTTACCTGAATTACTCTCATACTGAGGCCTGTCTCCTGAGCCAGCTGTTCTCGTATATGTCTGGTGGGTTTGGGGGTGGCAGTGAAAGCAGCTTTAAGTGTCTCTAGCTGTTTGGCTTTGATAGTTGTTCTTGGCCCACGGCGTTTGCCACCCAGATTCTGCTCGTCGTTTTCGTTGTTGCAGGTCTCCTTGTCGGACAGGTGTCCAGTCTCAGAGTCTTTATAATCATCTTGTGGATCCTGAGATTCTGGCGATAAGCTCGGATCACTGCACGTGGTAACTGTAACGAATACATGAATAAAATGAATACTAATCTAATACTATCACTTATATTATATATTGTTAATTTATAATGGAATATTTTCATGCTACACATACATGGTACATCCTTGCATGAATAATCTCTTCCTTGGGGCTATTTTATTTACAAAGCCAAGGGATCAAACTCACTTGATAGAAGGGTCGTGTCTTTCCCGGTGCTGTTATTCATGTAATCGTCCTTGCAGACAAATTTAGATTCATCTAGAATATATAATTCTTCTCCGGTGGAAAGCTGTTTATTGCACATGACACAAGTGAAACAGTTCAGGTGAAAGACTTTGCTCCGTGCTTTCCGAACTAGATCACTGGGGGAGATGCCCTGCGCGCAGCCTCCACATTTAGTGCCATAACGTCTGCGGAAAACAAAGATCAGAATCATTAACGCATGTTGACAAAGTCACAAAATTGCAGTCTACAAAATGTATATATTGTAACAGCCTGTGAGAAAAATTAGAACCGCAGCATTTTCTTTTTGCATGCGTTTTCAAGAAATAGAACTAACCGCATTAAACAGCCTTCACGTATAATTTCACACTTTGTTCCTAAAATGTGCTAACAAGCTATATTAATGCATTTCCTTGCACAACGCGGCACAACCTAATGTAGGCTAAAACAATTATTTAAAAAAATATTAATTGTTACTTTTGATAGCAGTAATATACAGAAATCCCCTTCTAAACTTCACAAGAGACACCTTTTTTGTGTGTGTGTGTGTGTGTGTGTGTGTGTGTGTGTGTGTGTGTGTGTGTGCGTGAATTTAAATCGAAATAACAAATGGTGTGGCTTTCTTCTGGAATTAATTCATTATTCAAATCCACTTATCACAAGCATACTCATATGCTGCGAAAGATTAAAGCTAGGCGTTCGGCGTTCGCCTTTATAGCTTGTGTAATTCTCATCTCTCTGCCTACCTGACATTCATACCTTGTAAACAAAGAGAATTCTTTCGGTCTGTCATAACAAGTTGTCAAGTGTTTTATGTGCATTTGTAGGCTACATATTGTTTTACTATATATAGCCTATATATATATATATATATATATATATATATCATTTTCTTTTTGCATGCGTTTTCAAGAAATAGAACTAACCGCATTTTATAGCCTTCATATATATATATATATATATATATATATATATATATATATATATATATATATATATATATATAAATTGATTTAAGTACTTCTGCTTGATTTAAGATTGGCTTGAGTATTTACAAGAGCATTTTAGAATGTCATAAATATTCGTCTTCTTTTTCTTAAAATGTTTTATAAAAATCGCCACGAATGGGTTGAAAATGAATGATTTGTCACTCGAACTGATTCCAATGCTTACCTGAAAAAGTCAGTTTTGCAGTAGAGTCGTCCTTCTCTCGAAAAGCATTTGTCAGTTAAACTGCATTTACAATCACAACATTGCACGCATTTTGCATGCCACGCTCTATCCAAGACGTTAAGCAAAAATCTGTCCAGAATAGGCCTCTCGCATCCAGCGCAGTGGACCATATTTTGGGACTCCAGTCACTGCGTCGCTGTCCTTGTTTGGAGGCAAAAATCTATTTGAAGTTTGGAAAAAACGATCTGGTCCTCGATCCAAGTGAACCCAACGTCACCACAAATGCAGACATTGGCTAAATGACAGCATCCCAGTTTTTCGACTCAAATGACAGCACATAAACGTGGTCATCAAATCCTCATCTAAAGACGATTTGGGTATATTTCATTAAAAATACAATAAAAAGCTGTCGTTGAATTTTCGCGCGAAATAACGTTACAAATTCAAAAGCTAAATTGTATTTTGATTTCGATGAAGCGCACGATATTTTCAATGCTTCCAAGGCTTGAAAAGAAATAAAAAGCCATGTGCGTTTAATTCTGCCGGTTTGAAAAAAAGTTAAAATGTATTATTTCAGTCCTTGTATATCCCTAGTTATATATGTGTCATTTCCAGTCACATCTCGCACTCTGTCGCCTCTGTCCATGCGTTTGGAAGCCAGAGAGAGCCCTTATTTCCTGCGACGTGACGTCATGCTGGAACGGAACCAATCAGATCACAATAATTTCAGTGGAAAATACAATTCCCATCAATTTCTTCTTTCTTCAGTGCATTTGGGAACGGCACACAATAAGCGTCACCAAAACATTGTTGAGTAAAAACGAGTTTTATGTATTATATGCAATGTATTTTGCACGGTTTATGCGCCTGCATTTGTTCAGAGAAGCATAATATTGAATTTAATTCCATCTTTATCAATTTACTTTCATTTATATTACGTGCTTCTTCATACATAAAGGATGTCAAATTGAATGAACAAAGTAACCTTTTAAAATACAAAGAGGGGGATAATATTGGCCTGGATTTTAGTCCTTAAAGCTTCATTATTCTCCAAGGTCCAAAGTAAAGAAAAACTAAATATCAAATGGACAAGCTTAAAGATAACCTGCCCTTCTAAAGCCATTGAAAGCACATCATATGAATGGACCTGTAACGCATTTTTAATCTATGTGCTTTGTTTCTATGCGTTGTTACAAGTAATTTCTAATGGAAAGTTAAACATGTTCAAAAGCATTTAAACCTAAACCATTGGTTTGTAAAAACATTAACGGGATTTTCACAAGTCTATTTCCGTAACTAAGGAAACGGAACTGCATAATTAAAAAGAGTAAACGATGTGTGCGTTTCAAGATTAGTTATCAAAAAAGAATAATGCACGATTCGGACTAGGCTACACATCTTCGATTGCCATGTGGGAAAAAATAGGCACGGTAGTTTCCAGCCCAGATGAATGTTCCTCGGCGATTATTCTTCACTACGGGTGAGAGGGCAAGGATCACTAATGATTATAATATAAAGTCTTTGGCTGCTGGGAGATATTATCGCACAATGGGCAGCGCACAGGGAGCAATACAGAGCTGGGAAGAGAGATAGCGGATTTTCTCTGCCATAGAACAGACACGGAACAAGCATCTGCCTGTATGCTATAGTTATCTTTTGCCGTGGGATTTGATCCTTAACGATGAATCGAGAGAATGTGATTTTTCAGTGAAATCATTTTGTGCATGGCTTTTTAGAAATCACATTTTGCTGGAAAACTGATAGGCTAATGCATGACGTTTTTGTTCATAATTGCGCGAGATTATGACAGACAGACATGTGCATGTAACAATACAGACAATAAAAAACATGTTGGGGGTTCCATTAAGAACCATATTAAAAGTGAAGTAAAGAATAATTTAACCCAGCATAATAATAACCAATTTTGTTATTAAAAAATACGAACATTACTGAAGAATCTTTCAAAAACAACACATAACCAATACATTTATATTTAAAAAAATATATCTATCCATAAAAACAAACAGTAGTCAACTCAAAAAGCAGTTACTGATAAATAGAGAATTCAATTGAAGGAGCTTTTTTTAGAAATGATACGGTGAATAACGACCAATATCAGAGGACACATTTATTAAACATCATAATTATGTTGACTGCGTCCAAAAGATGCCTAGAAATGTTTTGATAATTATTTTGTTGGACTAAAAAGTAAGGGACATTGTTATCCTAATCTTTGCGTAAAGTTCACAGGATCACAACCCTTTTCTTGTGCTAGACATATTTTTCAGCAGCTTGCCATATTCCGAACATAAAAGTGCAGGTCAGACACTGGTATCCAGACCTATAAAGTGTCTATTTTTCTAAATGTGTACTTCATGCATCTGTGTCCACAATGCTTGAGAGGCGATAGTAAAACTTTATGTCTCTTGTGCGTGAACGGGTGTAAATAAATAGTCAGATTTATAGAGCAAACCTCAAAACAACCAAACAAATCACACCATGAATGCTTAAACATCTTGTATTCCCTTTATTCGTTTTACTGTTGCTTTAGATTCAATTTAGATGATGTGGATTGAATAACATTTGTTTTCAATCTTGCATAAATTCCACCAGATCACAGTCAACCTGACCCACGACCCACTGCCTCTGTTGCTGTCGGATATGAGGCAGAGCTCCCACTGTTTGTTTTGGATTCCACATCATCTCATAAGCATGTGTTAATTACTGCTAATTGAGTTCAACAAGATGAAATGGCAACCCAGAGGGACCACTCATTCACATCATTTGTGAAAAAACATAATTGATTATGATTTGCCAAATGAAACCACTTAGCAGAGTTTAGGCAGAGTACAGGTGTCTATTTGTGAGTGAATGTGTGTGTGGTTTTACATTTACAGTTGCTCAAAAGTATATTTGAGTTGCATATTGTACATTTATTTAAACCAAAAACGTGCGGTTATGTAAAGGCAAATGTAATCAAATAGACCAATGAATGAAAGGGTTTTAATGAATTTATCAGTATTTCATGTTTATTTGTTTATTTGTTGTATTATTTAAGGTATTGTCCTAGTTCCGTGGAGAACCTGTAACGTCAATTCCAGTTCCACAGAAGGATCTTAGTTGTGGAAAAAAGTCTACCGCTTCTTTTGAGTACCAAAAATGGTCCATTGAGGAACCAAAATAATTCCTAGAAGGCATCCCTCTTGTACTTTTTTAAAAGTTTGCATATTTAGGAATATCTTTCATCTTGATGATGGCCACACTGAATGTAACATAACTTTTCAATAAATAATGTTGTCATTAACTTTTGTTTCTTTATTCTATTTACGTAGTAGCTGACCATTCAGGCATTTGTGGTAGGAACAAATGTTTATATATTCCCACAATGCCTGCTATGTATTTACAGTATTGCATTACCTTATTGCTGTGGACAACAAGTATTTAATTTGTATTGCATTTTAAGTCAATTCTGTAAAATTGGTTATCTTACCGTGAAATCTTCACACCTGTTCCGCTTTACTCTAGATAACCCTTAAGACATGACGGTATGAACATGAACAATAAGGGGGGATTTTACTAATCCATTTTGACTGTCTTTCATTCAGCCTGCCAGTTGAAATCATGGATTTGTTTCACTCGATGTTTCCATCAGGCCTCCCCGCACTAGTGACTATATGATCTCAAAACAAGCAACAATCCAAAAATATGAATTTATGAAATGCATGGTTTTCCAACTGATAAGAGCAACTATTTTCACATCAATTATTGTTCAGAACATGAAGACTAATACCAGCAATGCTATTAGTGATTATATTAGTGAATAGTTTACAAGTGAGTATAAAATGCACGTACTGTGCATATGAAAGAGAATCTACCCCTATAGTGAACTCTGGTTGCAAATTATACTTACAGTCTCTTCTTACTTCATTGAAAGAAAAGATAACAGGGAGAAGATTATGAAGTCCACAGTGTGAAAATAATCAGAGGAAGACTAGATTTTTTGGCAGCTATGCTTTAAAGTGGCCCAGAGGGGGTGAGACAGTGGTCTTCTGGCAGTGAGAGGCCCCTGGGGACCCAGTGCCTGGAGCCTACTGATGATGGAGATTGATGCAGGCAGAGCCACAGACGCCCCAGACGTTCAGCAAAATTAAAAGGCTATTTTGTCAGGTTGTAAAAGAACAGAATGGTGCAGAGGGTGATGGGTTTCCCCTCCTCCTTTTTCCTCCATGTGTCTCTTTAGTGTCATCAGGCCCTCAGGGACGGGAACCGTTACATGCCTTTTACTCTCTCTCTCTCTCTCTCTCTCTCTCTCTCTCTCTCTCTCTCTCTCTCTCTCTCTCTCTCTCTCTCTCTCTCTCGCTTTCTCTCACTTTAAGGTGTCATCATGTTTACATTATACGTTATATTCTAAAGGTTAATTCATTGTTTGATTTCAAGACGCAATACTCATTCATAATACTGAAATTAACGATTTTAATCTTAATCTAGAAAAAGACTTGAGGTGGGTTTTATGCATGGTCACAATTGATTCCGTTGGACAGAAAATATCTTCTTTTATGTTCCACACAAGAAAGAAAGTCATGCAGATATGGAATGACATGTCGGCGCCAATAGCCTTGTGGTCAGTGCGCTGACATATAGTGCCAGTGCGCTGACATATAGTGCCAGTGCACTTGCGGCCCGACCAGAGTTCGACTACCGTCTTTGCTGGTCCCACTAACCCCGTCTCCATCTGATGCTTTCCTGTCTGTTCTCCACTGTCCATTCAAATTAAAAGGTAAACGCCCCTAAAAGATATATAATAATGACATGAAGATACGTTAATGGTGAAAGCTTTTTAAAAATCCCTTTAATTAATGTTTTATTTCCGTCCTTATGAGCCAACCGCAATATTCATAGTGATACTTGTTTAGGCGAACAATACTTTAAAACAGTACAACAATATTACAATACAGACCAGCAGGATTGGATATATTGCCAGTCTTGGTAAAAGGAAAAGTGCAAATAGCCTGCTCCAAAGTCCTATCACTTACTTATGTAGACATAATTTGCAGATCATTTATCCTCAATTTGAATTTAATTGACCAGGTGACCCTGGGATGCACCCAGACCCTGGAGTCCAGCCCTGCCCAGGAGCAGTTGGCATTGAAAAGGAATAGATGGACAGACTGCAATGAGGAGGAGCGAGACAAACCCATGCACACAAACAAACACACAAAAGGTCATACTTGTGTCAAGTAGGGAGCGGAGACCAGCTGACTTGTTCACCCTCATGCTCTGTGCAAATCTGGGCATCTATTGTGTTTGTGTGTTTGTAAGCTGAGCAGTTTCCCAGAAAGCTGAAGAGAGCACAGGAGGTGCCACAGATAGAAGTGCCTAGGATAAGTTTTACCATGTTTATCATTTATTTTGCTGTAGATGCTTATGAGTCTAGAAAAACATTGTGCCTGTTGTAGCTCTCAACTATTACAGTAGGTGTTATTGTAATATTGCAATACATTATTTCAGAATAAAAATGACAGAATTGAACAATTGACAGAATTTATCAATTCATAGGCTAATGCTCAGTGTGATCAACATGTATTTTCTAAAATTAAATTTTTGATCAAATTCGGATCCCCAACATTGTCAAACTGAACAATGAGCACATTCTTCACAATCCATTATATCATGTAGTGAAGAATAATTAGTCTTTTGTTCAGTTTTCTATTTGTTCTCTATTTTATTAATCATTTACATCTCGAAAAGTTTTATGCATTCACATTCTTTAGATTTTTGATGGTATTTTGATACATATCATAGCTATAGTGCTTGTGACAGTGTAACACAGTGTGTAGTAACGTCGGTAATATCAGTCTTCTGCTGTACCCATGTCTGATTACGAATCGTTCCAGTGAACCTGACCACCAGCGGCAGTAATCAGCTCAATTTACGCAGGGGTCCTGACCCCAGTGTAGCGATAGCGCTGTTCTCTCTGAGCTTATCATCTCCAGCAGAGTGACCTCACTGATCTCAGCGCAGACAGCAGGTGAGAAAGCCTTGAAATCGATCAACCATTGCTCTCGCTCTGTAATGGGTTTCACTGTGGAGATGCCCTGAATGTGCACTCGATGAATAGTTAGTCAATATGACAATATAGAGTTTGATGCTCCAAGGGGAAGTGAGACACGCACGTTCCTGCACAAATCAACAGCTATTTAAGAAGATTTATGCAGATGAAACAGTGATCGTGTCACAAATTCTTACAATGTTATAGGAAAGTGAGATGGAAATGTATCGTTTTCATTGCATAAGTTTGACACAGGTCATTCAATGCACCCGCTCATCTGGGCGTATCAGCTGTCTTTCTATTGCCCCTTCTCACACCCACCATTCACAGACATGTGCCAGAGACCTCCAGGCCAGTACCCCCCACTCCACACAGCAGTCACAGATGGGACCCTCACAATAGCCTCCAAGTCTCAGCAAGCTGGCCTTCCTCATGCCCGATTACACCCCAATAACAGCATCACAATTGATACAGTGACTCAGGGGGACCCTGCACAAGTAAAGGCAGGCAGAGGGAAGACAGTCAAAGACCATATTCTTCTTTAAAAATGTAAACTGTCTCACCCCTTTTAGGCCTCTATGATGTTTTTATCTGCAGAACATAAGGATATTTTAAAGAAAGTTGGTATAAAAACATTGGCCCCAATCGACTTCCTTTGTACAGATACAAACCCACTGAGGCTTTTCTCAAAATATCTTCTGCGTTCCACAGAAGAAAGAAAATCAAATAAAAAATCTACATATTTGGGTGAACCATTAAACCAACTTGCATTATAAAGATGTAATCATTTTGCAAATGTCTTAACAAAATATCCTTTTTTCAATTTAAACACAATTATCAGTTAACTTTTTAAAGGCCCAAAGTACGGCTTGGCAGATTGCTTGGCAACCAGATTGCTTGGCAACCAGAAAAAGTCTATATTTACAAACATTACTAGCAAAATAATTGTTACTGTAAAACAACAGTGTATTGAAAAATGCATCCCAAGAAGGAGCAAGATACAGAACTCGCTTGCAAAGTACGGTTCACCATATTCGTGAACCCTACGTGCAACAATGCAAGGAGGAGAGATACATCAGTGTTTTCAGTAATGAATATAAATACAGGTGTTGTTTTTCATTTGCAATTCTGCCCAATTATCTCTGACATGTGACATATGTACATGCACCACCCTAGTCAATAAGAATACCGAGGAATATTATCTCGTAATGATGTAGCTGCACGGTATAGATTGCATGGATTGAATTGTCCTAATAAAGAATAGGTTATCCTATAAGCAAGCCACAATACATTTATTGTGGCGAAGAAGATTTCAGCATTTTCAGCATGGTGTGTAGCCAATATAACGATTGATTCTGTACTCTTATAAGCACCAGCCAAGCATGTATTATGAGACCGGCTGTCGGTGGAGAAAAATCAACATCATGTGGCAGATTCTGATAAAATGATTCATGAGGCGTACTTTGAAGAATGTGTACGCAAAAAAATAGGCCTTCATATAACATTAGCTTTGATTTATCAGTGCCCTCACAAGAGCCTACAGCCCACAACAGAACTGCACCCAGACTACATTAGATTCAGATACACAGTTCAGACATCAGAGATGGTCCGGCAACACATCTACAGTTATCTGTGACAAATATACTCAGAGCGTTTTTGTGCTTGTGTGTGTGTGAGGTACAGAGCGCACCCCACCGTCTTATCAGTGTTCAGTAGCTTTTCATTTTTACCTCACGGCCTGGCACACCTGTCAGCATTTTAAGATATGCAGATGAGAAATACTCCTCTCAGATCATTACCACGCATGCTCTCAATGCTTAACTCCGCAAGAATCCTTTGTTGCATGGTAAATATAAATCTCTGATCTGAATACAATCATTTTAAAACATTGGTAACATCCAGAAAGAAAAAATTGATTTAGTCCTCTCATTGACAACATTGAGTGCTATAGCATATTTGGCTATCAACAACTGTATGTTTTTATATAGGATTAATCAAATCCATAAAATGTTATTCTTGTTGAGAAAAAGTGTGCGATTAGTTGAGTAGATCTGACTATAAAGTACAGGGCTGATGATAATTCTTAAATAGTCTACTATACGGACATCAACGTTTTAATATTGTTTGAATAAACACCACTTACATCGTAATATAAACGTCTGGCATGTTTTATCTCTACTGTCTTGGATAAGAAAAACAGAAGGCTATTCCCATTTATCAGCCTGTGTCTTATTTGGCATCTGTGCTTGTGTACCACCTACGACTCACAGCAAGAGACAGGGGGCGTGTTTTGAAGAAAGCAGAGCTGGTTGGGAGTTTTTCTGGAGATCGGGAGGTCATGCCAGGGTAGGTGTAGCCAGACGGTGGGGTAGGGGAATGGAGGAGGTGCACAGCACGTGTCACTGGTCAAAGTAACAATATAGAGGGATGCGGTTGGAGATATCAGCTGAACCTCTCAATCTCAACCTCTACTGTTTCCCTTCGCTGGCCCTTAATCAGATGCATTTACTCCAATGACTGGCACTCTGACCTCCACTGAACCTTTCAACTCAGCAAGACCTCTGGAAAATAATGTAAAATGGTAAGATCACATGAGGCATTGTCAAAAAAGACCTGTTTGTTTTTGTATCGTGGTGACACGGAAAAAATCCAGCTTTCTTCCAAACATGAAAGTGAATGTGTAAGTGACATGTTGAGCACAAAAGTTAACGTTTTGTGAAACAGACGTGCACGTTTAAACATGTTGGTCACTAGACACAAGAAAGAACGAATTAGGTTTGATGTAACTGGTGGCAGGGGCGGTTCTAGGGTGACTGGAGATCCGGCCCGGTTCCAAGAAACCCTTTACACTGTGTCTAATGCCAAAATAAAAAAATGATAATGCGTTCTAATGCGTTTCTAATGTCTTTTGTCGTGTTGCGTCGTGCCCGTCGCACCCGGTGACCTAATAGGTGAGAAAACCCTCAACCTCACGCGGCTCAGCCCATAGACATCCATAAACATCCATATGAAAACGCATTTCGCATATAAAAACGTGAGCCGGCCGCTTTCTTGGTTTTTTTTAAGGACTCGAGAGCACTGTTGTGGCGTCTGCCGTTTCTAGACAACCATGAGTTGCGTTCGCAATTCATCGGTAAAGGATAGATAGTTTTTCAGAACTTTATAAGAGAGTACATATTATGTCCTTTTATGGTGCTCTATTATACCCACACACTTTCATTGTATAAAAAGAGCGATTTCTTTTACAAAAAAGGTGAGGATAAAACATTTTGTTTCAAATTTGTTTTTCTTGTTGGATTCATGCAATATTTCTGTCTGAAGTGCAAAAACATGGATATACATAATTGAATGTCAACATGGTTTGTGACAAAAGTATATCAGCTGTTTTGGTGACAGAATGAGGGGAGTGTTAGAGATAACAAATTATTTTCTAAATATAGTTTCTTTATATAGATGCAATTGTGTTTGTTAATGAGGTTGATGACACGGTTCTGTTGCCCTGGATACAGCCTGACCGTCTCAGTGCACATATGTGTGTCTGTACACGTCCATGACGGCGGCAGACAGGTACCCAGCTGCCCTAGGAAAGTGCCCATCTTGAGCTGGCCACGCCCCCTGCTTTGCATGTCTCATTTTAATATATTGAGTGGGCCATCTGTAAGCCATTCATCTCATTCAAAAAGCCGTTAGAAGAGCCGACCCCTCCCTCGGTGGCTCATTAGCATAAACTCAGAATGACATGCACAAACACACACCGGGCCTCTACGTGTGTGTTTACACATGCATTCACGCTCTCACACTGAATGGTGAAATGTGCAGAGCTGTTTACATGAAATTAAGCAATCACAGAACTCAAATCCTTACAACCCTTTTGGCTTTTGATTTTTTTACAGGAGGTATATTAACAGTCAATTTAGTAAAGATGCAGGTTATAACTTTGACATCAATTGATTATAAAATCTAAAAATGTAAGACAGTCATGTTGTCGATTATAGTGGGTGGATTTTTTGCATGGTGCCACGATTGTACTTCTTTTACAATATTTTATTATCATGTAATTAATTATTTTATTTCTGTTCATCTGCTTTTATTGTAAGCGCTCTCAGTAAAGAATTTTCCAAACTTGGGTTGGTGAACATAATTTTTTTAATATGAATATTAATGTTTCTGATTAACACATTCGCAAATATTTGCAATAAGTCATCCCTGTTTCACTATAGGGCGTTAAAAAACCATTTCGTACACATTCTTCTTCCATATACCCTATATTTTCTTTTTTTCCTCATTTTTCTCAAATCTCTCCGTTACCTCAGCCTTGTGTGTTGGTGTTGACTAGCCATTAATCACAAGTCTTATCTGCAACAATAGACACTGTTTTTATGGCATCCTCAAGTCAACATGACAGGTCATATCAGTGTATCAGTCCCTGTTTGCTGCTGAAAGCTCACTTCTGCCTGTCTGCTCCAAGACTAGAGATATGGTGAAACGCAGCAGATTAAATACACCACCTCCTCTCATGCTCAGTCACTTTCTCTCTCTATTTCTATTCCTCTTTTTCACCTCTGGCTGGTAGGAGCGCTGGAGCATATAGCTCACACCGCAGGTCAGGAGCAGGGAAAGCATGCAGTGGCTGTTATTCAAACACTGACACTTTACTATTATACAAACTGTTTTTTGGGAATTTTGATGAAAATATGAACCGATATGTTGAGGAACAGATCACAACCAGTATCAAACTATCAAACAGTATCTTGTTTCAAACCAGTATGATGTTCTTTCTTCTTCGAAACACAAAAGGAGATCATTGAATTAATAAAGTTAATAAAGTGCATAGAAATATCAGCAAGAGCGTTTGTGCAGCTTGATGGTAATTTTTCAATGCCAGTTGGTTTTGGAAACAAAGAAGGATGTCAATGCAAGATGACAAGGTCAACTGATGGCCAGTATGATTTTGCTGTATAATTCTTCAAATACTGTGTGCAAACAGTACAGACTGTCTGTGATGATTCCCTAAAATTCCTTGAGAGAAATAAAACTGAAACAACTGAAAGGACATAAATGTGCATAGACTAGCTCACGTTATATGTTCTTGGACAATTATGAGGACTTGCTCCAAATAGATACAAATCCCCCTTTTTTTATAAAAACCTACAGGTAATCCTTTTACACACTGTTGCAATGCACCTTGCCGCTTCACACACAAAGCTCTCTTCCATGCATAAAAAGGAATGCAGGATGGAGGTAAAACCATGGGTCTGGACCTTTAAAGCAGCCTCATGATGAATGTGTTTGGCAGCCTGGCGGATGATAGAGTGGAGGGAGCGATGTGATGGCGACGGGCGCTTTGAAGCCTGGCTGAGCCTGAAGGCACTACTCCGCAAGTCCTTCAGCCCCTCATGAGTTAATGTCCTAATCTGTTTTCAGCAGGGCCCTCGCAGGCATGCGCAACAGCCAAGGGCAAAAACTAATGAAATGCTCTTTTAGCCAGCCGTCATTAATTGGTCACAGTTAGAGAGGGAATGTCAACACGGAGGCTATTATCTGCTCTCAATCTCCACGCAGACCTCCACACAAATGTTCCAGGGCTTTCACAGGTCCCTCAATCTCTGTCAAAACACCACTTTCACCAGCCTCGCGTTCACACAGCCACTGAGAGGGTGAAATGATGTAGTGAATTTAGTTCATATTCTACATAGCAATCTTAAAGTGAGATTGTATAAATTAGAGTTTGTCAATAAAAAACTTTGCGTACATACACTGTAAAGGAATGCATCCCTGTTTGCATTTTATTGTACACATGTGCACTAGTGTATGTGTCACAAATATGACATTACTTTTGGTACCCACTCTCATACGTACATGTAGAACAGATCTGTAAAATAAAGTGCTACCAAATTTGAATCAGCTTGAGGAAGATTTGTCCTTTATTTGAATTTCTTAGGGTATCTAAGCATCTCAAATTCTCAGGTACTTCTAGGATAGGTTCTTTGTAAACTACATGCGTTGATATTCTGCATATAACATTAAGAATGTTACAAGAAAGATATCAAACCTTTTATAGTAACTACAGTAACTTTGTGTGTGTGTGTGTGTGTGTGTGTGTGCGTGCGTGCGTGCGTGCAAGCGTTTGTATGTGTACATACAGTATATATATATATATATATATATATATATATATATATATATATATATATATGTATATATATATATATATATGTATATATATATATATATAGAGAGAGAAAGAGAGAGAGAGAGAGAGAGAGAGAGAGAAAGCGAGAGAGAATCTTTAAAAATCAACTGGTAAAACACAACCCCAGCAAGGTCATCATTTTTGTTTACAGATGATTGCACACAATAGTGCCACTTTAAAATGTTTTATCTCAAATGTCAAAATAAATCAAATTAAAATCTAAGAGGCAGAAACACACTATAAAATAAACATTTTAATTCTTTTTTATGTCCTGTTAGGTTGACAATTTGTTCAAAACAAAGGTCAATAAGCTGTGTCCACTGTGTTTAGTTAATACATTTAAACACTTGCACCTTAAGAGATGAACAGGCCTTGTTCGTGGCAGTGTGCGTGATAAATGCTGACCTCAGGCTGCAGTGTCAGGGTCAGTGGCATTGTGCTAATAGAACAGTACGGATGAACATCTGATCCCAGAGCTTCAGAACAGAAGCCTTTCTTCAGGCTTTGTTAAGGTACTCTAGGTTCTCTCGGCCTGGAATGATGCAAATGTTCAGGACAAAAACATCACAAATATGGCGTTGGCAATCGACAACAGCCTCGGGCCCCTTCAGAGTCCAGCCCAACACTTCTGTTCAATACATCACACAGCAGGGTAGAGCCAGAGGACAGCAACCATCGCCTCAGGCCTGCAAGAGGTCACGCAAATTAATATTACATTCCCAGGACCTCAGCATCAATGACAGAATCAGCCTTGGCTCACCGTACAGATGCTAAAAATTTATTATAATTGTTATTGGTCTTCTTCTAATTATTTATAAATAATAATAATAAATATAGCTGCAAGCAGCAATTACGAGGTCAAGTCCTACAAGGGCACACAGGGAAATACATGTGGACATTTCTGAAGATTAGTTTCTGATATGTAAAATCATAAAGAGCACAGTATATTAGCTCATAACTTTTGACCACAAGGTGGCGCTGTCACCAAAATTGTGTAAGGGGAAAAGTCGTTCTAGCAATGATACACACCAAGTTTCGTGTCAATACTAAAACGTGTCGAAGATACAGCCACATGACCATTTGGTGCACTCGCCTTGATTTTGTAAAGGCTCTATTTGAGAACCATTTGATCAAACGAAACGCTTATTTGAACGTTTATTTAGGGGTGTCCCTAGAAACTATATACAAAATTCACGCAAATCCGACAGTATGTTTTTAATTTAACTCAATATGACAGACAGGAAGTATGGTGGAATATGACGACTTTGATATCAATGAACTTGGCTTGAGCCAACAAATATACTTATGTAAATCGAATAACATTATGTTGATGTCCTGATATGTTACAAGCAGATTAATACATTTCGTCATATCTCTTGAACACTAAGAGTCTCTGCCCTATATCTTTATAGGTCCTCTCAGAACATGACCTTGATGAACCATACCAAATTTCATGGCGATCCGTAATTGCGTTTCAAAAATAATGCAATTTACAACAAAATGACAAATGTGCGACGCCCATAATCGCAGACAGAGGAAATATTTTGGACATGTCAGATTATCACATTCTACAATTAGTCATTTTGCAGACGCTTTTATCCAAAGCGATTTACAAAGAGTTCAGGGAGTAATAAGCTATAAGTCATAAAAGAGCAATAGTATGGTACATTAGGTGCTAATACAAAGTTACTAGTTTCGACAAAAGCTAGACCACTTACTGTTGAAGAGGGTTAGTGTACTTTTTTTTCATTTGTCTGTCAAATATTCACAGAAGAGGTGTGTTTTAAGTAGTTTTTTGAAGGTTGTGAGAGATGTGGTTGACCGGACCGCGTTAGGAAGATTGTTCCACCAGGAAGGAGTTGCGAAATTGCAAATATGACTCCGAGGTTTCCGAGGGAGTGATTGCGGAATTGTGAAGTTGGATGGTGAGATCGTGTTGCACTGTTTGGTGTGCCGGAAACACGAGTAGTCCTATCTTGGCCAGGTTCGGCTGGAGGTGATGCTTTCATCCAAGCTGAAATGTCATCTAGGCAGGCTGTTATGCGAGCTGCTACAGTGGTATTGTCTGGGTGAAACGAGATGTAGGTCTGGGTGTCGTCAGCATAACAGTGATACGAGAAGCCGTGTGCCCATATGATGGGTCCTAAGGATGTTATGTAAGTGGAAAAAAGCAGTGGTCCAAGCACCGATCCCTGAGGAACCCAAGTGATCATCTGGTAAGCAGTGGACAGCAAGTCCCTCCATGACACCTTGAATGATCTGCTTGAGAGGTAGGATTGGAACCAGCGGAGAGGGGAGCCTGAGATTCCTAAGGATGACAGGGTTGCTAGCAGTATCTGGTGATTGACCATGTCAAACGCTGCAGATAGGTCTAGCCGAATAAGGACAGAGGATTTGGATTCCATCTTGGCTAACAGCAGTGCTTCTGTGACTGATGGCAGTGCAGTCTCAGAGGAGTGGTTTGTTTTGAAACCAGACTGCTTGTCATCCAGTAGATTGTTCTGGGATAGGTATAAAGAAACTTGGTTGAAAACTGCCATTTCACTGCAATAAAAGGGAGGAGAGAGACAGGTCTGTAACTGTCGGTAGTAGCAGGGTCCAATGTGGGATTCTTGAGGAGGGGCGTAACGTGGGCCTGTTTGAATGTGGATAGAAAAGAGTTGGTGAGCAGGGAGGTGTTGATGATGTGTGTGAGTGCAGGTGTGGGTGTGCTGGATATGGCCTGAAGAAGATGGGAGGGGATTGGGTCAAGTGGACAGGTGGTGGGGTGGCGGGAGAGAAGTCGTGTGACTTTGGTGTCAGTCAGTGGGGCGAAAGAGGAGAGTTCGATGTTTGAAGTGAGGGTAGTGTGTACCGAGGTCTGTGGTGCTGAGAATTGTTTGCTGATTGCTTATGTTTTCTCAGTAAAAAAGTCCTCCAAGTCAAAAAGGTAGTGGGCGGGTGATGAGGGGGGCAAAGAAGAGAGTTAAAGATCTTGAAACGCTGCAGAGTGTTAGGTGCATTGCTCAACTTGGTGGTATAAAAATATGTTTTTGCTGTGGTAACACTAGCAGAGAAAGAGGAGAGTAGTGACTGGTAGTCCCCTAGGTCAGCAGGATTCTTGGTCTTGTGCCATTTCCTTTCAGCAGCCCTGAGTGTACTCCGTTGTTCACAGAGGATGTCAGACAACCAAGGGCAGGAGGGGGTGGCACAAGCTGGTCTGGAGGACACAGGACAGAAAACCAAGTTTAAAAACAGGAACACAAGAAATGTACTATGACTTTTGACCAATAGGTGGCACTATCACCAAATATCTATGGTCGAACAAGATATGCCAATGATAATACGTACAAACTTTCATGTCAATACACATGTTTTACAGTTTCAATTTTGAAGTCAATCAGAACTAATTACGCTTTGTTTATTTAAAAGCCCACTTATTGGCGCAGCCTCATCACCTTTTTTGTGATTTCTCAGACTGTGCCCATAAATCAACATGTAAAATTTGATGAAGATATATAATTTTAATTAGAAGGTATAAGCATGTTAACTCAGAAAAAAATAACACAACAACACAAACCAAACTTTTTTTGGTGCTTAATCCCACTCCAGGCCAAACCGTAAGGCGAAACCTGGCATGTTTGGTATTAATGGACTCGGAAAGGATTCAGAAATCTAAGGATATGACTCCCACGAAAATCCATCAACCAGATGCGCCTGTAAATATGTAAATATCTGAAACTTTACGGGTTCACTCAAGGCATGGTGCTGATGACCCATAGCGAATTTCGCAACGATTCGCTAATGCGTTCATAAAATACATCTTACTATATTATTAAATATGGCCGACGCCCAAAATGGTCGACATGTGAAAACTGGATATCTTTCGACTCAGCATGACACCCTGCATCTAACGAAGCCAATAATTAAATTTTTGGACAAACCGTTAACAAGTTATAAAAATAGCTATTTATCGTAACTTCGGACCACTAGCTGGCACTGCGCCAATACACAGCATGTTACCTCAGGTCGGACGTTTGTCGACACCTATGTTCCGTGTTGATACGTGAAAGTTTGGCAAAGATACAGCATCAAATCCATTTTGGCGAGCTCTCCGTCGAATTCGTACAAGAACGGATTGACCATTTGAAACTTTTTGTCAGCACTGTCTCTATGCTCCATACCTAATTCAAAAGTTCAAAAAAGTACGTTATTTGAATAATTCAAAACGAGGGAAACATTTTCATGACAGATAATGAAGTCATGACGGAAATAATTTTGTTTGTTATGGGCAAAATTTTATGTGAAAGTTTGTCACATTTTGGACTGTTGGTATATACCTTTCCTATGTACGGTTCTGGAGGCTGCCTTAGACGCAATGGCAGAAGAAGAAGAACAAGAAGAAAACTAACAAATACGAAAAGGGCATCTGCCCTTTGACCCCTAATAATAATTATCTAAATAATTTAATGCTATCTTCGAAAATTGAAAAGTGAAAAGACTGAATTGGCAAATCATTACATTTACAGTCATCTGATTTACTGTTAACATTGCCAAAGCATCCTTGCATATGTCAAAACCCACTGAGTTTAATAAAATGCTCCTATAATTCACCTATACCTTAAGTCTTAAACTGACATCTTTTAATTGAATTATGTCAAAGTTAAAGCTCTGCTTAAGTGACTATTTAATTTCACAAGCTTTAGTGATTCCCTATTAAAAATTCTACAAATTTCCTACAATTGAGTGGTAGAAGTCAATCATGGGAACTCTAATAGAGAAGTATAATTACTTTTCAGAGTGAATAATCTTTTACAGAGCACTAGTTATCAAAAGTTATCTAGCCATGGCTGGCAATTATTAAAGCCTTAATCAAATATGGAGGGTCATTTGTTAATTGAATTATTGCAGACCATCAGAGTGCGTTTGGGAGGTGAAAAATGAGCTGTGTGAGATGGAAAGTGAGATCTACAGTAATGGCCCTGAGACCTGCATGGCACTGAGCAGGTATAAACTTGTGTCAGGAAACAGTCGGACCAGTATTGCAACGTTCTGCAGTCTACTCCAGAAAATCTCTGTGATATCCACTAAAGCTTTTTCTAAAGGAAAAATTCCTTGTGATTAAAATGTTTGATTCTGGGTCATCCATATTGTAAAAGTGCATTCATTACTGTATGCACTTTACATTCCATTATGCATTACTGTGCTGATACTTTTCTAAGCTATTAGACTTTAAGCTAAACAAAAGATTTTACCTGAACAAAAATCTCATGGACCTACTCTGAAGAAGTCACCTGTGTTGAGACATAAGAGGTACCACAAACTTACAAGACCTGACTGAGTTGACTTGGACAATAGCAACTGGCAACCACTCAGAACAGCCCAGCATTGGTTTTGCATGTTCAATTATCTTTTCTTTAAAAAAAATAAACAAAACTATTATTTTCTTCAGAACCCTTTCTACTCCATTTAGATATCAGGAAATATTGAGTCAATTTTGTAACTTACACACCAATATCATTATATACAATGATTCAAGTTTTGAATCACATCCCAGACTCCTAAGAATCCCATCATCCTGAGACTTACTACAGGGCCTATAGAGAACAACTAACATCACAAACCAACTCGTCCACACATCATTCACTCACTCACTCACTCACTCACTCACTCACTCACTCACTCACTCTCTATCTCTCACACACACATACACACACACACACACACACACACACACACACACACACACACGCACACACACACACACACACACACATACACAGAGCAGAGGAAATGGGAGCAGGCAGTGGAACAGTGTTACACGATTCAGAGGGGAAATGAGAGGAAACAGCTTGGAACAGCACTTGACACTTCAAAAAGAGAGAGAGTATAAAGAATTTTCCAAGTTTTTAATCCGGTATATACAGAGATTTATGCATTTATATAGAGAAAATAAGGAATCGCTGTAACACTTTGGAAGTGTTTACGCGTATATTCACAGTAAAAAATAATATTCAGTTCTGTGACATCATCCACTACCTTATTTTGTTGTTCTGTTGAACACAAAGTGAGATATTTTGAAGAATTTAGGAATACAAACAGTTCTGGGGCACCTTTGACTACCATTTAATTTAGCCTATTATGGTAGTCAATGATGCCAACATTCTTCAAATATCTTTCTCTGTGTTCATCATAGCAAAGTATGACATGAGGGTGAACAAATGATGAGAGAATTTTAATTTTTGGGCGAACTATAACGTTAAGCTTGTTTGAGAAGTGTCCTTGTATTATTGCCTTTACTCGGTTTGACATTTTGTTATGCAATGGCACAGGGATACCCCACCCAAAAATACAAATTCTGTCATCTTTACGCAAGTTGTTCTAAACCTGTATACATATCTTTGTTATGATGAACACAGAGAAAGATATTTGGACAAATGTTAGCAACTGACATTTCTGGGACATCTTTGAATTCCACGGTAGGGAAATAATATAATATCATTTTTTTGTTCGGTTCAACACAGTTCAAAGTTATTAATAGAGGTTTGGTGGGGGTATTCATGACAGAATTTTGGGTGGCGGATCCCTTTAATGTACAACTGCATAGTGTAATGAGGTCTATTGTGCCTTGTGTCTTTCTGAGAAGGTATACGTTATCAACACTCTTCCCATTCTAAGGTCTGTGGACATATTGCATTTCTATTTAATTATCAAACACCTTATATCATCACCGTTATATTCTGGTCTTTTCCCTATAGGTACACAGCTTGTCCAAATGTGTTCTTGAGATGCAGATGTAACATTTGTCATGTCAATAACACCATTTGCCTTGAATTGATTAGCTGTGAGGCCGAGGGGCTCCCCGTGGGCCTTTTTGACAAGAGAGAGAGAAAATGTGTGTGTTTGTGAGTTAGAGAGACAGACAGCGAGCGCTGATTCACCAAACACAGATTGTATCACTTGTTTCTGCGCTGACTGTGTCAGGTCCGCTGCTGTTCAGGGCTGATACTGCACGCTGGAGATAGTTCGGATAAGAGAGCTGACGTCTGCTCTCATTCACACAGCGGCGGGGGAGAACTGCCTCTCTCCTGGGATAGGGGACCGCTGCAGGGAGGGGATAGGAGGAGGGGAAATGAAAGGGCAAGTGGAGGATGATTTGAATTCATTTAAATAAGGTCTGAAGTTAACGATTGGTTACGTTCAATTTGTCGACGCATCGTTCTTTCGTGTTCATTTTTATGATTCAAAATCTTAAAAGAATCATTTAATCATAAGTGAGGATTCAAATAAACCAGTAAATATTTTTCAAGCTATTTAGAACGAGTTTAGTGGTTTCGAATTGTGTAAGCTGTTTATGCTGCTAAAAGTACATTGATCACACCTGCATGAAGAAAATGCTGTGAATATCTGCTATTACACTCCAAGCCTATAAGATCAATGGTGTTTAAGAAGACATACTGTACTGTAAAAAAAAAAAAGAAATCACACCTGAAATACAGTAACTGTATAATATAACAATGGTATAATGATTTTTAATCATTTTGATACATCCATAACCATGTATAAAATAAATTCATAACAGCACAAGTCTATTCTTTGTCTTTAGTCTGTCTCATTTATCTGTGTATTTATAAAGACAGCCCAATTCCTCTCTTTAAATCTGTAACTGCCCACAAAATGAGTGTCTACATTTGAATTTAGAGTGTTCATTAATAGGATATTATGTGCTCCAGGAGTCCATAGTAATAGAATATTACACACATGGTCTGAGGGATTCTCACTGTCTGTTGGGTCGATGAAATATCAATATACAACATCACAGAATTCTAAAAACATTGAGGAAAGACATGTATACTGTATAAAGGCTAAACACATTCTGGAGTGTATTTATAGGGCTAAATGACTTATGGTTTTATATAAAGATAAATCAAGTTTATACCTAAGGTTTTCACCAAACTGATAGGTTAAATGTAAATATTAGTTTTTTTAACTACCTATACTAAATATCTCTCAAAGCATAGTTTTCCATAGGCAGTTATAAGCTAACAGAATTTTCACATGTCAGAATTTAGCATAGGCAGGTATTTAACATCAGTAACAATTGTCATGAAAGGAAGAAGAGGTTTTTTTCCGGTATTTTAATTAGATTGAAAGTAAACATCACAACATATTGACAGGAGTGAGATGGCTTTTCCAAAAGACGGGTGATACCTGACATGCAGTTGGAGAACAAATGGAGAACAAGGATTTAGAGAGCCTCTTGAAATACGAGAGGAGAGGTAGAGGGAGGATGGATTTTGTAAAGGGTCTCTCTGAATCCCAAAAGACGTGTGTATATCAGTCTTTCTGGGGCTAATTCATGTCAGAACGTGTGTCTCATATCTTGGGGAGGCCGGAGAGAGGCGGATAAAATGAAAGTGGAAATGATTGAAGTTTCAGTACATAAGAGGACCCACTCCTTCTTCTCACAGGTTGCATGCCCTTGACCTTACCTTGTGTTTTTATGATACAACTCCTTCTCCATCCTTCTTGGTTGACTTCATATTCCATAGTAATACTCGGTATTTAAGCACATTTTTGGTTGCTACTTCTGTTTTGCGCACAGAAGAGTAACATTCACTTTCTTGAAAAATATCTCACTTCATGTTCCACAGCAAGTTAAATGTGTTTGAAACTACACGAGGTTGGTTAAAAGAAGATAACATTTATTTTGGGTAAACTATAACCTCAACTCACAAATAGAATTTGAAAAGCACAGATGGGGTGAAACAGAATCTGTAAATATCTTCTTCACATATGAAAAGTGTCCTACATTACAAGAAGTAGGAATTAAACAGTATCCCTAAGACCGTATGAAGAGAGGAGGAAAAGAGAGTAGCAAACTGAGAGGGGTTTAGGTGAAAAGAAACAAGGCAGATGGCAAAAAGCTGAATAAATTACCGCTGTAGGATCTGAGCCTGTATTCATTTGAGCCAACTACCTTTCGATTTTCAAGAGGATTACACCTTGTGCTCACAGGAGAGGAGACAGCAGGAGAATGAGGAGGTGCAGAATACATTGAATGACTGCTTAAAGAGGGCTTCATTCACACTTAATTCTTTATGTCTCATTAACACTAATCCTTATTACACTGTGAGTAAAACAGCTCTGAATGGGCTTGTGGTGGAAAGGCGGACATGTGCCCTCATTGACATGGGGTGTAGGGGGTTAATCCAGATCTTAAGGCTGGGGTTGAAGTGGACAAGCCACGGTAAACCCCTCCCCCTTCATGGCCCCTGTTCCCCCTTGAATGTCAACATGAAGGGGACACTGTCGTGCTGGTTGGCATAGTTACAGGCTAGTGCAGCTCTAAACACCAGCTGACAGCCAGTTGTAGTAAATGTTAATGCTACAGGTGTATTGGTCCATAAAGGTAGTTTCCCCCCAAAAAAATCTGTTATCATTTATTTACCATCATGTTGTTCGAAACCAGTTTATGACTCTTTCTTCCACGAAACACAAAATCTAATATTCTGAGAAATGTCTCAGTGGCTTTGTGTTCATACAATGGAAGTCAATGGGAGCCAAAGTTGTTTAGTTACCTATGTTCTTTAAATTATCTTAAGTGAAACTGTCCCTCCCTGGGTAAGGGCAAAATAATGTGATTTAAAGTCAGATTATGCTGTGACATCGCAAAAATATGCTGGCACACACGGAGATGCTAAAAAAGCTATGTTAATGATATATACACAAAAAATGCATCAATGTGGTAAAATACTTCACTTTAGTTTACTCATATATCAGCTAGGTTTGATTCTAATTTTGCAGGCAGTACCTTTAATGTATCCTGGAGAGCCGAAACATCCAGATCTCACAAGCTGACAATTGGAGTTCCTCAGGGATCTGTTCTTGCCCCTCTCCTCTATTCTATATATACAGTACTATCTCCATGGTTCCAATTATTAAGGCACAAGGGTTCTCATACCATTTTATGCAGATGATCTGCCCGTATCTCTGCCTGCCTTCTGGACATATCTTCTGATGAAAGAGCATCACTTACTCCTTGTTATACACTCCCACCCATCAATTGAACACCACTTTACCATTCAGCTCAGATTCTCAACTATAACACCCACCAAGTCAAGGAACCTAGGGGTGATGTTCGACGATCATCTGAAATTCACCTCTCACGTCGCAGCAACCACTCGAACATGCAGGTTTATGTGCTCTACAGTATCAGGAAAATCTGACCATTCCTGTCGAAGCATGTCTCTCAGCTACTAGTCCAAGCTCTGGTCACATCAAGACTGGACTACTGCAATTCTCTACTGGTTAGCTTTCCAATCAATGCCTCCTGATTTCACTCAAACTTGATTTCAAGTTTAAATCAGTGACACTGGCCTTCAGTACGCTAGTGGAAAATTTCACTAGGGGTTTACCTTAACTTACATCCTCTCCCAAATGCCTGGTTGTTCCATCACAAGTTCCATCCTTTACTCATTTGGTTCGCCTGTGGTGGAATAAAATACCAGCCTCCACCCGAACTGCAGGATCCTTCACAACTTAAAAAAAAACTTTTATGTCTATAAAAATGTCTTTCATGTTGTTCATTCTCTGTTTACTACAGCTTTAATCCTCCTAGTAACATGGCCTTTTAAACTATTGGTAATGTTAAGCGTGTTTGAAATGTTATATACTCTGCCAAATGAAAAATGTAAATGAATAAATGTGTAACAAGTTCAATAAAAGAAAGGAGGCGGGAACCGGCGCACATATAACAACTTTTAATTAATAAATAAAAATGTAAATAGACAGCCGGCAGCCCCCTCACGGGCGACTGCCCGTGACACACACAAACCACAATAAAAGCCAGGCCTGGTCCTCTCTCACTGACCGTCCGGTTTAGTTTAAGGCTCCCAATGTAACACATAATTAAACAGAATATACAGCATTACTAATTGTAACAATAATGTACCTCTACAATACATATCTGTAGGTAAAGGGGAACAATATTCAAGGACTAGTGAATAAGTCATAAGTCAGGAAATAAGAAAAAATTTATATTATAAAGCTAAGGGGTAAAAAATAGATTTTAATTATGAGTCATTTTGACTTATTTTAATGTGTAAATTGTGTGAAATCTATTTTGATCCTTTGAGACTAAAATCAAGTATTTCAAGAGCGGTTTGATTTGGATGTCTCTATGGCATGGTGTTCCCTTAAATTTATTTACTTACCCCTTTATTCCCCAAACTTTGCATATTGTTGCCCTTCATATACAGATATGTACTGTCTAGGTACATTATTGTTACGCTATAAATCCTGTCTAATTATGCGGTACATTGCGGGCCGTAATCTAAAGCGTTACCAAAATAGCACACATGTGTTTTTCAATGGAACTGCATGAAACCCTTAAAAATAAGAGCTACATGGCCTGTGCCCACTTGTAGACACCATCTGTGACCTGGGGTTCAAACTTACGGGTTCCTCTTGAGCTCTTACTAGACAACCTTGTTAACGCAAGCCAGAAATTAGCACCTGCTGTTCTCTGGTTAGCGAGTGTGAGTGAGGTGTTAATAGAAGCTTAACCTGTTGAGAGATTCTGGCTGTGAACCAAAGAAAAGATGAAGAAGGTGAGAGCATTGTATTAGAGCGCTTTGCAGAGTGTCAGGAATGACCTGTTGTGAGTACACTTCTTTGTGTTTTCCTATGATCGCTCAAACGGTAGCCCAAAGGTTGTAAGTATGAATCTCAGGGAATGTAAAATGTATTGCTTGAATGCACTGTAAGTTGCTGTGGATATCAGTGTCTTCCAACTGTGGTAATGTTGGGACTTTAGTCAGGTAAAGCCACAACATGTAATTGTTTTTACTTGAGATTTTGCAGCTGCTGGAGGTTGCAAACCATTAGCAAAGGCGTAGCTTGATGATGCGGCAAAGGATGTTTTTCCTTACACTAGCGATGGAAATCAATCTGACAGGCTTCTCAAATCATGTTCATGGATGACATTAAGGTTTACAACCATTAGGTTATAACTTCAGCCAACAGAGTGGGTTGATAGAAACAAGGAAGCTACAGATTTTTCACAAGACGCGCTGTTTTGCAATTGTGCCTGGCTTAGATAAGAGGAATTCAACCAGACTTTGCCATGATTCACAAGTTGCAAGGTCAAAGAGATGCAGTGTTTTTTATCTTATAGCTTGTCACAGTATGCAACAACTGACACTGTGTCAAAACAGAAAAACTTGCATGTATAATTATTTTCCTTCTCGTTTATTACATGACCAAATGTAAATATATGCTATTTGCAATAAAGATGGGCGTTACAATGGTTAAAATTGTGTATTTCTGGATTTATGATTTCGACATGCATTTAATCTTCAATCAGATTTTTGTCCTCATTCCGTCATTTTTTGCTACTGCCATCCACAAACTCTACACAGCATCACTCTCGTTTCCTTTATCTAGACTATTATTGTCTCTGTAAAATCAACCCCCTGCCAGAGTTTAAACATACACTCCAGCACACACACTGCACCGTGTCAAAATGTAATTAAATTATAATGTGATACACATCAGAGCGGTCACGCTTGTTTGTTTCTCTATTATTATAGAGTCAGTGCTTCATGCAGTGAATATGAAGCAGGGTTTGTGTACGACTCTTGTGCCAGGGGCCCTTCACTCCAGCGAGACACATTCATGCTGAGAATACACATCTTCCGCTGGGAACTCAGCTCTTTAATAGTTTTTTACTCTCTGCAGAGCATATGTTACATTATCTGCCGGACTAATTAAATTGCGGCGCTATAGGAATCTCTGTAGGAATAATGAAACAGAACGTGAACAGCAGTAGGTATAATTATTGCTAACAAGGTTGGCCGAATTGTAATGTTTGGAAGACATTACAGTATATTCATTGACCGGAAACCTCCAAAGTAGTAATAGAGTTGTTTTGTTTAAGCAACAAGTAATATGATAAAAACACAAAAACAGCCCATCAGAAAAAATACTTAACATGCACAAATCTATCATTAATAAACAAAATAATAATAAAGGAAAGTGTAAGCATTTTTTCTAGTCGTCATATCCTAGCTAAACTGTATACTATGTCTGACTGCGGTCCAGTAAAACCAGGATAAACAATTTTCCTGTGTTTTGATTTTGTTGTCCAGCAAAGAGTTCACGTTTTTTTAAGAGACAGGACAAATCGCCCCACTTCAATTATTTTGACTGCCCTGACATTTATTGTTACACTTTGCTTTGTTCAAACACTGAATCTGTGTGGCTTTTGTTGCGTTGCGAAATTGCATTTTACGGGTTTTGCCTTTTTAAATTGAGGACACATTATGGTACACAAGACTCAAAGCAAGCACCACTGAGGTGAGGGCAATTCAGAAATCGTTCGCTGTTCAACAGCTTTAATGACCACCAATGGATGTCGTCCGTCCTGTTTCCGAATCAGTATGAGGTATAATTGACTATGATGGGTTTTTATGACATGTTAGTGCTACATGACAGTGTAAACATTCATTTCTAGTGAGGAGGCTTTCACACGACGGGGACAGATACAGGTGAAGAAGAGGTGTTTGGAGAAATACAGCAATCCACCATAATCACCTTCCCATTTGCTTAAGGAGCTCTTTATGTAACCAATTTGAGACGGTTTCCTTTGTTAATGTGCTGTTTAGTTGGTGATGCTTAAATTGTTGTCTTTAATTTTTCTTCGCGGCTTGGTAGAAATTTAGCATCGAGATAAAAAATGATTCTTTGAAGCTTCAGCTGCATATAGAGTAGTATGAATAATATGTCTATATATGTATCTGTATCTGCCAGGAATTTAGTTAAACAATGTGTCCATATTGTGCCTGTTTATCTGCAAACATACAAAGTAAAAACTGGTGTAAATGTGACATTGGATTCTTCAGGGTCGTCAAAAATGTCTGTTACTTCCTATGGTAAGTTAAAAGTCCTCAATGGTCATGCAAAACAACACCGTTTTTTCCTTGTCAAAAATAGCTCCGTTCACACTGCGGATAACACGTTGACAAAGAGGGCCCACTAAACATCTTTCCACTGAGTGTTTAGAGGCTCATGCTTTCAATTATGGTCTGGGCTCCATGAATTGTAGTGGTTGTAATCTGGCATGTAAGGCTATAGTAAATGTGTCTGTGAAGTGGATGCATAGTATATCAACATCACTCTCGTCGGCCACTAAAATCAATTCAGTGTAATTAACAGAAAGAGCTCTCCAGTATAGGGACTTTCTCATTGACATGATGCCACTCAACCTGATACAGAGTTACCACAATTATGGCAATTACACATGGATGATTTTAGTCATACTGAGCAGAGCTCTGAGAGACTCTTAGCTCCATTGCAACTCTATTCCTACAAGCTCCCTGATGGAGTGCTGTGGTGAGGACAGGTCACGGGCACTCTTGAACCATCTCTGGCCCTCTGGCACACTGCCCTGCATTACTTGTTCTACATAACATTCAGACTTTTGCTGCCTACTGTACCATTTCGATCACCTGGTAGCGCATCTGTAATGCCAAAATGCCCTCTAGGTATAGGCAACTCACTACTGTATGTCTGTATAGGTTAGAGCCTGCTATCCTAAAAAAAACTTTCTGACCAAATACAACATACAGGCCGATAATCAGAATTGATAAGCAGTCTATAAAAATGCAGGCTGATCTTCTATATGTCTATAACTGGAGGCCCATGCAAAAACCACTAAGCAGTCCAGCTTAAAGAGGCTGGTTGGAGTTAATAGTGCTGCGAGACAATAGATTGGGCCGTAAAGGGAAAAAGGATTTATGGTAAATGGATCATGGCTGCCAAAGCTGGCATGTCTTCTCTAGAGCACCAGATAGAAGTCATCTTCTCATGTTGGCAGCCCCTTAGCCTCCCCTCCCATAATCCTGTAATTAACATCTAATCACCATAGAGAATAAGCTTGGCTAAACACTGTTTCCAAAAACAGTCGCAATTCCGTATTTTCACAGCATCGAAGGTCTTCGTCACTAAAAAAGAATTTCTTACGTAGAAAAGTAATTAAATGTTTGTGAGTTTTCGCATTAAGTCAAATACTGTTGATAAATATACAGAAGCTGATCAGAAAAGGCAAACAGTTTCATTTTCATGGATAACTACGGAAGGCCCCAATGTTTGCAGGAGCTGCCCTGATGCCACATCTCGCAATCCATATAAAAACATTACATAAACTTTTATAATTTAAAAAGTTATAATAATTTTTTTATTGGTGGATTTGAAATAGCAAATAGTTTATTATTTGTATAGTTCAAATTCATTTGCTGTACAATGAGGTTTGAGATTTTTGGGATTTCAAGCAGTCGCCTCAATTTTCTGAAATGAAACGATGGAATGAGAGACCCTTCATCAATATTCCTGACCCCCACTTCTTTGCATCTCATGAAAGCACTCATAACTCTCTAGCCTCATGTGTGGCCTTTGCCGTGAAGAACGGCAATATTTCCCGATAAACTCGCCTGATCGTTTTCCTGTGACAGCTCTTTTGCAGCTGTGTGTGAAAAACATGCAGAGGTCATTGAGGTAATACTGGTCATATGAGTAGCATGTTGAAAGTATGTGACTTTAAATGCAGTAGCAATTCATGTTATTATTTATTATGTTTTTATGGAAAATTGTACATATTCTTTTCATTTATTTAAACCACGCAGTCCCAATACAAACTCTTATTTTGCGAAACAGTACTTGTTTGTAAAGTTATTTGCAATACCCATACATTAAAAATTCAGAAAACTATTTTAATTATTTTTAAAAATGTGATTCTGTTATATATAATCACGGGGATACCAATCACGGGGAAAACTGAATTCAATTGAAGTGACCTCAAATCATCTTACGCACTTTTGGGGAAAATGCTTCAAATCTGGAAGGAATGTTACTGTAAATGATATACACTACCAAATGCATAGGTGCCATTAAAGCATTGTAAAATATTTTGGAACTAGAATCAAAAACAGGAAGACAGTCAGTCATTAGCCTACCCACAATAACCCCAAAAGACAGATTTGACGGCTAATGTGAAAGCAACGGTGGCCCATAAATCAAGCGAAGGGAGAAATTGGATGATGAGGGTTAATCAATACATGGGTTAGCCTTTACCACGGCGCAGGATGACACTCCATTTGTTACAGTGAGCCGTGAGAGGAAACATCACTCATGGTAGAGCACATCTGCCATTATACGAGAGTAACAGTGCAGCAGCACCCACAGTATGAGTCTGTGTACTCTACTTTTTGGTACCCATGTCTTCACTCACTTTTTACGGTCTGAGGATATCATCAATAATAAACAGTTTTGAAGTAATGCAACGTAAAAACAATATTTGAATGTTTGCATTTTTACAAATATTTTAATTCATTTTTTTAAATAGCTCATTCTCATCACTTAAGTGTTACATATCTTCCAATCTTTCATTTTCATACGGAACATTAACAAACACTGAAACTTTACAATATGACAAGTGTCCAAATGAGGAGAGACACCACAGAAGATTAAAGTCTATTGGCAACCCTCCAGTCCACAGCTTGACCTCTCACACTGCTACACATCTCACACAGTGTTGTGTCGCAGCAGTGGCAACGCTGGGGCCAATGTGGCCTGTAATTGGGTGAAAGCAGCAGCCCCTCTATTAGTCCTCTGCACCTCTGTGCTGTGCCACAGGATGTGGATGGCAGGGGGCAAAGTAATTGGACCTGCTAGAGCCCTCTGTCTTTAAGCAGTTAAAGTTTAAAGTGACAGAACTAGGAATACACTGAGAGGATTGTAGAAGTTAATTACAGTTAAAACTAAACTTAAATTTAACAAAAAAAATGGTTGCTGCTCCACGCGAAATTCAAGAGCTCTGTGGGTTTGTCAGTGTTAGGTGGTTGCTAACAGAGGTTCTTAGTGGGATGCTTTGCAGTTCTAGGTTTTTGTTATGTGGTTGCTTATTGCTTCAGTATGAGCAACTTACAACACACACACATTTTATCAGTGTATGTAACTTTTATTTTTCATTGTTTTATTATCACTTTATCATCACTTTCAACATGCTACTTCAAACATGTACTACACCTACTTGCCCACCAGTTAATTTGAGATGTAACCTTCGCTCTCTCTCTCCCCTAGCACTCTCTCTGCTAAAGTGACATCCTCTCTTCTCTCCAACTTTGCATCTCTAGATGTTAACACTGCCACCGACACCTTATGCTCAACACTTACATCCTGTAGATAACCTTTGTCCTCTGTCCTCCAGACCAGCTCGCGCCACCCCCTTCTGCCCTTGGCTGTCTGACATCCTCAGTGAACAACGGAGTACACTCAGGGCTGGAAATGGTGCAAGACCAAGAATCCTGCTGACCTAGGGGACTACCACTAACTACTCTCCACTTTTTTGCTAGTTTTACCACAGCTAAAACATCTTTCTATACCACCATGGTGAACAATGCACCTAACACTCGCCAGCTTTTGAAGACATTTCACTCTCTTCTTTTCCCCCTCCTCCCCCGCCCCACCCAATTCATCTTTGACTGCAGAGGACTTCACTGACTTTTTTTCACAGGAAATACATCATCCATCAGCAAACAATTATCAGCACCTCAGACCTCGGTTCACTCGATACTACCCTCACTTCAAACATTTAACTATCCTCTTTCGCCCCACTGACTGACACTGAAGCCACCACACTTCTCTCCAGCCACCCAACCACCTGTCCCCTTGACCCAATCCCCTCCCATCTCCTCCAGGCCATATCCAGCCCACTCACACCCCACTATCACACATCATCAACACCTCCATGCTCACCGGCCCTTTTTCATCCACACTCAAACAGGCCCAGGTCATGCCCCTACTTAAGAATCCCACATTGGACCCCTCTTCTACCGACAGTTACAGACCTGTCTCTCTCCTCCCATTTATTGTGAAAACACTTAAAAGGGCAGTTTTCAACCAGGTGTCTTCCTACCTATTTGCTTCAAAGCAAACCACTCCACTGAGACTGCAGTGCTGTCGGTTACAGAAGCACTGTGGAATTTAAATCCTCTGTCCTGATTCCGCTAGACGTATCTGCAGTGTTCGACACTGTCAATCAACAGATACTGCTAAGAACCCTGTCATCTCTGGGAATAAGGCACCTGTCTCCGCTGGTTCATATCCCACCTCTCTGGCAGATCCTTCAGGGTGTCATGGAGGGGCTTTGTGTCTACTGCTCATCACGTGATCACTGGGGTCCCTCAGGGATCGGTGCTTGGACGGCTGTTTTTCTCCATCTACACAACATCATTGGGACCCATCATACGGGACCAAGGCTTCTCATATCACTGTTTTGCTAACGACTCCCAGATCAACATCTAATTTCACCCAGATGATACCGCTGTAGCAGCCTAGGTGACATCTCAGCTCGGATGGAATAGCATCACCTGAACCCTGTCAAGACAGAACAACTCCTACTTCCGGAACACCCCACGGTGCAACACGATCTCACCATCCAACTTGGCAATACCACAATCACTCCTTCCAAAACCTGCAGGAACCTCAGAGTCATATTTGATGAACAGCTGTCCTTCAACAATCAAATTGCAAAGACATTGCGATCATGCTAATATGCCTTATTTGACATTAAAGGTTAGATCCTATCTCACTGAGCATGCGGCACAACTCCTTGTCCAGACCCTTGTAATCTCAAGGTCGGACTACTGCAATGCTCTCCTTGCTGGTCTTCCTGTAACAGTTCCTGTATGTCCACGGAAAGGTGAAGCAAAAACAAGACTAGATAAAGATCTAACCAAACTGAGAGCTATATATACACAAATGGTGAACGCTGATTGAGTAACATGTGAGTACAGGTGTGCGTGGTTAGAAGTCCAGAGAGGTGCTTCTGGGAAATGTAGTTTGGGGAGAGACTGGGGAGTTTGTGACACAGTGAGTTGTAAATAAAAAGCTTCTCCCTAAATATGAGTGATAGTAATACTAATTTCACCACTATCAAGCTATTCAGGAATGCCCTAGATATCTTTTCAATTCTGCACACTGTCAAAAGATCTGTATATATAAGATGTTATAGTCATGTACTCATGCTGTCATTCCCATACACCAACATTTAGGAAGGTTAAAACATACTTCATTATGCATTTAATAAATCTGTGATCGTTTTTTTCTGTGATGATTTGCCGTTTGGGCTTTTGGAGGGCTTGAGTGAAATCGATAACCGGCGACACCTGTCTCCAACACGGCCAAGAAAGAATCTATCATAGTGGAAGTGTGATTTATGCTGTGAGAAGACAGATCAGTAGGAAAGGCCAGAAAGAGAGATGAGGCTGGATGGAGAGACAGGGTGGATGCTGATAACGATAAATTCACATTACCTTGTGGAAAGTGTCAGAGAACAAGAAGACCTTCTTGCTTTCTTCTTGTCCCTTCCTGAGGCAATAAAAGGTCTTTAATCAACAGTGTTTTCTCACAAGCAATGCATAATGCACTATTTAAACCAGCTTATAGTAAAACAACATAAAACAAAAACTGAGGTTCAATTATTATTATTTAAAGTGGACAGCTTTTTAAATTCTCAGTGAAACTTACTTTCTACAAGAACAACTTCGTTCAGCACCATCATCGTAAAGAAAAGACATCGGGACATGGTCTAATATTTTTGTGTTGCAGATGGCACTTGTTTTGATATTTTGTCATTTAAATTGTCATTTTGGTTTTAACTTGTGATGTAGTGACAACATTTCTCCCAAATTCTAAATGAGAACATTTTTTTAACCGGGAGAAATGGGACAAACTCTTCAAAATAACAAAAAAACATGCAATGTTTGCAGATCTTGAATACAACAAGGAATACAATTTTGTATTAATGTTTGAACAACACAATGCTAATGTTTTTAAATTTTATTTATTAAATTCTATATTTTAGGATCTGTTTAAAAATGAATACATGATAGAATAAATCTAACTTTGTAGTTCCTGAGGTTTATTTCTGTTGAATATAACAGACTGGAACTGGTACAATACATGCAGAAATGCTGATAAAAGACAGAACTGGAGTGCTAGTTCTTCCGGCAGGTGTATACATGGCCTGACTACATTGATGACATTTGTTTTCTTTAATGTAATACCTTTGCTGGATTCAACAAAATGTGAGAGGAATCATTTAGTTAATTTGAAGGTAACAAGATGAGGTCTGCCAGGTTTGTCCTATACAGGGAATATCATACAGAAACCGATCCTCAGCAGGTACATGATGTAAATGTTAATCATTTATAGCATAGTCTGTCCTCTCCTGGCTCTGTGCCATAGCAACCACAGTCTCATTTCAGATGTGTCATGCTGCATTACCATCATACACACACACGCACGCACACACACATTTACAATCCAGTGTTCTCTATTCTCTGACATTTTGACCAGAAGCCAAACTGAATGACAGAGCATATCTGATGTTTTTCGTGGGTTTAATCACACAAATAAAAATCTTGATGCATTAGTTAAGCACTTATTATATATCTATAATAAAGTGTTTCATATAAATACAAGTCTATATAATGTCATGTAAGGTAATGTAATGTAATGTAATATAATATTCATTTTATGAAATATATATCCACGTCACATACTTATAAATTGAAATATATATGTACATTTAAAAAGTCTGTATGACACTGATGTTTTATATCTTATCATTAAAGGGTTATTAAAAAGATTTAATATCAGCAGAAAAATTGTATTGCATCAGCTCATAAAAGTGGATTAGGGCAATATGAAAATGAGTATGCCCCTATTTGCGTCAGTTATCAACAATGAAGTGCAACTATTGGTCTCTATAGCTAAACTAAGAAAATGCTTAAACCGTGCGTATCATTATAAGAGCTATAGTAAGAGCTTCACTTGTGTATTTATAAAGAGGTAGCAGATCTACCAGAACAACATTAAACCTGGCCAAATTTATTTGTCTTTTTGACACATTTGTGAATAGTTTCTATCCATTTTGGCACATTAGAGAGAAAAACAGGCATGTTTTTAAACGCCGACACTGTAAAAAAGCATAATTTTAGTGAATTATTTTACAGATTTTGATATGCAAGGTGAAGAAATTAAAGTGGAACATGTCATTCTACATTTCTTTCTGGCGCCCCGCCCCAGCTGCCGGAATATTAAATATTTTCCTGGAATTTTTAACAGTGTATTAAACTCAACAATAAGAAAAGACAACTTTGGGCAAGTCTGAAATAACTACAACATATCTATTTTTAAGAATAACATTATAATATTTTTACAATGTTATTGTAGTTTCGTCAGTAGGGCTTCACATTTAGCCCAATCACGACACACCAGTTCATTCTATTTGCCCTGCTCTTTTAATGAACGAATTAGATAATAACTCAACATTTGTAATGAGCTAAAACACTGTCATACTAAATTTATGAGGAACTTTAATTTGTGCAGCGGAGTTGCCTCATTTAATACACAGAGCATAAAAAGGAGGGTGGGTGAACAAGAGCGATAAAAGACAGTCAATTTGGATGGATAAACATCTCCTGGTCTAAATGACTTCAAACATGTGCATGGCATACAATAAAATCATTCAGTTCATTTTTTCTCAAGAATGAGTCTCTCGAAGGTTTGATTTTACAATATGCACATGTTGTTAACTTTTTCATCCATTAGTTTTTTCCTATATGAAGCATTCTTGTGGTCCTACATAGTAGAACAAAAAACTCCATCAGCCTTGACCTCCACCTATCAGAGCTGGTATGCAGCTTTACGCTCGGCTGTTCCGTTACTTTGCTCTGGGCTCTCTCAACGCACTGTTTCTGTGGCATATTAAACAGATTAATAGAACTGCACTCTAGGGAGGGGGAAATGCCAGTCAATCTAACCTGCCGACACAAAGGCGAGAAAAGCAGACACGCCCGCGACTCATCCTTCAGAGCTGATAAAACAAAGACAAATGTCACACGTGAAAGAAAAGCGGAACTCTGAATGTTGACTTTCAGCTCCGATTTAGTAAATAGAGAGAGAGTCAGAATGATGGGTTCAAGTGCCAGTAGAAGTGGAGGTTAAAATTGGTGACTTCTAAAGCAAGCCTCGCTCGTACTATTGTTCTTGGGAAAGACAACCCTTAAATAAAGAAACTTAAATAAATCGAACTTGTTTCTTCATTACGCACTCATAACGCATGGGACCAAAATTGTGTGTCTTGAAAGAAGAGGTGCGATTGGAAGACCAAAAAAACCTGTTACTTTGTCTATAAGACCTATTTCATTACATGTCGGTCATATAACCATATACACTATATATATACATTTTTGGGCCTTTATATGGATAGGACAGTGGAGACTGAGACAGGAAATTTGGGATGAGAGAGAGGGAATCGGAAGCCGGGGAAAAAGGACCACGAGCCGGGAATCAAACTCAGGTCGTCGGAAGTGCTGCTGCACAACATGTCGCCGTGAAGTCCATTGGACCGCTTGGTGCCGACCAAGAAAATACCAGAATACCATGTCCTGGGGTGAGCAAATAGCAAGACAAGATCCAGAACAGCCTACCTAAAGTAAAATCAACCACAACACTACTTTCCATACTAAACACAATACTAAAGCACCTTGGAAATGATTTAATAATGAAGTCTAATAATGTTTAAAACCCATCATAGATCTGACTATATTCAAAAGATAAACGTGTATTGGTGTTATAAGTCATGAGCATGAAGCGTTGAGCTGTTCCTGCCACAAAGACTTGGAGTCATTTACCCCAGTAAAAACAATACATTGCTTCATTAAATCAGACTAACTCATCTTATATCTCATTCTCCCCTGCAGCTATGAATAAAACGAAATTGTCTACAGTATTAGAAGCCTAATCGTCCAGTCCTGCTCCCTGCTGGCATGCCAATCACGAACATTGTAGTATAATTGTAAAGCAGGGATGGGAAACCGAGATTCAGTGAATTTTACATAAATGCAGCTCAATGGAGCTGGTCTAGCTCCAGCGTTCTGTCCCCAAGCCCTCAGCTTATAGCCTGATTCAGGCCTACTAATATACAGTACCCTGCACTATTATTTGCACCCTTGGTAAATATGAGCAAAGAAGGCTGTAAAACTAAATCTTGATATTTTAATAAAAAAATCTTTAATATTCCAACATTTCATTAAAGTAAAACAATTTGAAGTGGGAGGAATATCACATTATTAAAAAGAGTTTTTCTCTAATACACCCTGGTCACAATTATTGAAACCCTTGTACTCAAAAATTTCTTCAACCTCCATTTGCATGAATAACAGCTCAGTCTATTATGTCTGACGGGGTTTGGGAATATATCCCAAATGGTCCATTCCTTCAAACAGAATCTGTTTAGATCCTTTAAATGTTGGGGCTCTCTTATCTTTAGTTCATCCCACTCATCTGCTCAGATCAGGGAACTGGGATGGCTATGGCAGGGTTTAGATTTTGCATTCAGTAACACATTTTTTGTTGATTTTGATGTTTATTTTGAACCAGAGTGCTGATGGAAGATCTAACCACGACCCATTATTATATATAGTAAGTCAGTATAGTTTTGATTTTTTTTTTGACATAAAAACATGATGCCATGTATCTGATAAAAGTAGGTTCGCAACAATAAAGATCTGTGGACATGGGGCGTTTTTTATCCCTGTGTGCACCAAACCTATCTTGTGTTATTGCTGTCAAAAAAACTATTTTTCATTTCATATGACCACAGAACCCAGTCCGAGTTGAAGTTCCAGTATGGCAGATTATAATGCCAGTTTGTTTTTGCACGAGATCAGAAGATTTGTTTCTTGAACAGTGTCCCAAGCAATTTGTGGTGATGGAGGTGCAGGTTTCCTTTATTTTTATTAAATGATTGCTGACCCCAAAAGTAAACTGATTGCTACACTTTTCCATCTGTGCTCTTTGAAGAGTCTTTGGCCACATACACAATTCTTCCCCTCGCTGTGCATTGAGACAATAGACACACATCCTGTTTCAAGGTTTTCAACATCTCCAGTCCATTAAATCTTCTTGATCATTGGCCTGATGTTGGAAATGAGATTTGTTATTGTTTTAACTATTTCCTTAAAGCCATTTCATAAATTGTGTACTGTAGCTCAACAGAACTATGTTGGACATCAGAACTTAATTTTTTGGTTTTATCCACTGTGATAAATTATTAGATACAGTCACCTTGTAAATATCAATGGGAATATACTTGGGAGATATTTTACAAAGAATTTCTAAGGGTGCCAATAATTGTGACCAGGGTGTATAAGATAAAAAAACATAATGCGATATTACCCCACTTCAAATTGTTTTACTTGAATATTGTAGATTTTCAGAATAAAAGAGAAACAATGCAGATTTATTTTAACAGCCTTCTTTGCTCATATTTTCCAAGAGTGCCAATAATAGTGGAGGGCACTGTATATGTAGTGCCACCTGCTGAACCAGCCTAAATACTACTGATGACTGTTAACAGGAGTATTTTCTTATCAAATTTTTTTCCGAGAATATTACGACATACTGTAGATAATACTTCTTGAATGAAACATCTAATGTTTAAAGACTTTTATACTAATTTAAGCTTTTTCTGAATGATCCTTATCCAGATGTTTTTTTAAAAGAACACATCTAATCCATAACCTTGTTCAGATTTTTTTATTTTAAACACACATACTTTACATCCCATAAAGGGATTTACTTTTTGCAAAATCCAAATAAATAAATGCAAATGTGTATTTATTTGTCTTATTTTGAAACATGTTACACCCTGAGCTCACAAAGACCCAGAACAGAGTAGGTCTTGCCTTGAACAAGTCGGTCACATAGGGCAGTCAAGGACCAGAATGCATCTAGAGTCTCTCTTTATCTGATCAATGGGCCTCTCCAGACTCTTAGACTGTTAATTGATGAAGTAATCCAGTCATTAATCACTGTAGGGAGCTAATGAGAGGCGTCCGAGTAAATAATGCTGCAGTCCTGCCGCCATCATTATCACCTTAGTGTGCGGGTGGACAGAAGAGCGTGCAACAGTATACCTGTGAGAGAAATAAAAAACATTACAAGATAAATTACTTTCTCTTATTATTACTTCAAAGAGGGGCTGTAGTTGGAGATATATTTAAAATGTTTAAACAATATATGCAGAAAGTCTTTTGTAAACTATATTTTTGTATGAAATTTACATGCATTTTGGAAGCTGTTAAGTGGATACGAGATGAAAATTCTACAATCTAAACTGGAACTTCGCTCCCCCTTGAAATTCACTCCCTGGATTTACAGGTATTGTTTACAAAATCACAACATCAAAGCTTACACAATTTTTGGCAAAATTTTAGCTAGGATAGCAAATTGATTTTTGTTAATCCTCATATTCTGTGTTTAGACGGTTTCATTGGCACAAGCGCCTGGCACAAAGTTAACTTCCAGTGTGTGTTTGTTTATCAGTCTAGCTAGTGGCTAATAATATAACAATTTATATTAATATTTTATTGTATAAAAGTTTTATTACATTAACAATTTGAATTTTATTGTATGTTCATTTTATTAAATAAAATGGGTATTGTAACTTTGGGTTGTGTAAGTTTGTCGTATTTAAGTTTAGCCAAGTAAGGCTTTGAAAAATGAATAATCTATTAGAATATTGAACCACACATTATTGATATTTGTCGTCAATATTGTCTTTAAATTCTAAAATATATATATTTTTTATCTGGGAGATTCCTGATTCTTAGTTATTCATCTATGATTAATCTACGACAAATACAAAAAATGAGTTTGTTTTGTAGGTTGTTGTACCTGTGGCTACAGACACATTAAGTGATTCTACTCCAGGCTGCAGGTCTCTGCGTGGAGATATAGTGAGCAGAACATCACACAGCTGCCGCAGTTCAGACGACAAACCTTCTCCCTCCCCACCTAATAATAGACAGGGGTTTAGACACAACACAGGGCAGACAACATTACAGTGTGAGACAGTATAATTATATAAAACACATACCCATTAACAGTAGTGTAGGTTTGGACATCTTGAAATGTGAACACGGCACAACTGGCGCTTCAGATTTTCCTTCCTCTAATCCAACTGTGCCAACTACCTGCCAGCCTTGTTCTGCTTTTACCTTTATTGAGACAACAAAGAAAAACAAATGTCTTTGTGTCCAATAATACATTTTATCCAACAATATATAAAACATTTCAATCTTATAGTATATTATAATAGCTTATTTATTGTTTTTATACCATCAACAGAAATCTAACATGTAATGTTTGTGAGAATGACTCGGAAAACTCTTACTGCAACACTTAACTGCCCTCTAGAGGCTTCGAATGGAAAGGTTGTCAATTGTTTTAAGCGGAGGGATATACTTGCTGACCTTGATCATATCTTTTAGGTTGCTGTAGCCAAACACTTTCATGACCTCCATCACACCAGCGCTGGCTTTGCTCACTGTAGGTGTCAATGTACAGCTAACAAAAATGAGAACATAATCAGTGCTCGTCGGTTAAAGAAGACCACTTTTCGTTTTTTGCGTAACAATCAATTGTGGATAACAAATACTACTAGAAATAAACTGTGCATGATCAGATAAACCGATACAGCTGATAGTTGATGTCCACCTGTTATGAATGCTGCTGACCACCCGATCCACTCCTAGGAAATATGCGGACCGTAAAATGGCACCAAGATTCATCGGATCTTGTATTCCGTCCAAAACCAGCCATAACGTCTCTTGATTCTTCTCGTGATCGTGATGAGATGTTTTTCGTCGTTCCTCTGTGACAAAGCCTAGAGAACTTGCCAGAAGACACAACCCCTGGTGCACTTTTCCACCACACATCTTGTCCAGTGTTTGCTTATTGACTCTCTGGATCTGCACACCACGCTTGATGGCCTCCTGACAGACCCTCAAGACCGCATCTCTCTGGAGCCCTTTATCATCCTTTACAAAGAGACGACTGGGCCTTCTTCTATCTTGCATGAGCGCCAGCAAACACGGGGCCACTCCAAACACAATCTCCAACTGTTCGCCTTTATTTCCCGCAGTGTCTTTATGAATCCCAAAGATCTTTCCAGTTTCTGACCCCGCAAAATCCTCAAACCTCAGTTTCTGAAGCTCAGAAGACACTTTCCTCTCTGTTACTGGTCTTTTTTCTGTGGGAGCCACTTGCGATTGTCTGCTCTGCGTTTTTGATATTTTGGGAATCATAGTATCATCACGAAGAGTAGGTTTATACCTTGACACATACGACTTTGTGGTTTTGTTCGAATTTAAGGGATTCTTTCTCAACCTTTCACCGTCTCTTGACATAAGAAGTGGACTTGTGCAGTGGTACCCAGAAAAAGATGTGAAATATAATTCATTTAGGCCGATCAAACAATGCCTATTCCTCACTTGATTTGACACTTGGTATATTCTTTTGCACATCTGCATATTTGTAATAAATACAAAAACGCAGAAGGACAATTTTCTACCAAAAATGGAAAGCGAACACTATAAGCTTCAGTTGGTTTTACGTGAACTACTGCCAAACACACACGCAAGCGTTCATATAATAATGTAATTCAAACGCATGGGTTATTTTTTCTACGAATCTATTAAGTGCTCGCTTAAATATACCACCTACTTGTTATTGGTGCTAATCGAAAGCTAACTTGCCCTTCAACAGATTAACGGCAATATAAAAGCATAAGATTCCATTTTAGCTTAGTAAACAATGTAACAAAGCGACCTTAAAAAAACAAAGAAATCCGTTCAACCAAACACTAAAACAACAATGTAAATCCAAGGAAATAGGATTATTTTCGGTTCACTGCGAGTCGTTAACGTGAATGTTAAGCGCGGTGCGTGTTTACTACGAACACAGCGTGCGCGGGTCCGTGAGCGATAGTCGAGCATGCGCATAAGTCACTTCCTGCTGCTTCCGTTAGCATGTTGCTACGCAACGACGAGACGCTCTAAAGTGCAGCGTTATCTTTCAGACGTAGATCGATTAAAACCAGTGCATCGTTTGCTTTATGCATAATAGTAATCTTTGCAAATGATACGTTAAAACGACATATTCTACATTTGGAGGCTGGGTGGCAGATATGGCTGACGGCTGGTGTACTGACATCGGAGAAGCGGTTTACCGCTCGAGGGATGCCGTTAAAAACTTACGAATACGGTAAGTCACGGCAGCCGTATCATTGTTACTTGTTGTGAACTTATCCTTCTGAATGGAGACTTTTGTACCAGAAATCGACTTCTCTAACAAAACAGAAGTAACGTTAAGCTACTGTATTCTTTGGGGTGGTTTGCAGTGCCGTGTAAATACAGTGGTGCATGAAAAAGAATGAGCATTTAGCACCATAGATATGAAAAGTACAACAATAATATAATCTTAAACGATTACCAAATTCACAATTGAGCAGATATCACATTGCAGTAATAATATCAGACATGAATGTGAATGTTTGTATTACGGTATTTACATGGCACTGTAAAGAATTTTAACATACATATCCAAATCACCACACCCTTACCATTTCACCATGGTCAAAAAGCAAGTCCTGGTATGTTTGTTATTATTTTTCATTTGTTATTATTTTGGTCTTAGTGTCCATTTACAGCGGGTGACCTCCACAGCTGCTCTGTCTCAGCATCTCCATCACCACGTGTCGTCTCAGCAAGATAGAGGATATATAGAGCTGGACACCCTAGGTTCGCCGACACAAGTGGCTTCGGGTATGTGTGGAAAACTGCTACAAATCAGTTAGTAAGGTAATAATACTGCTGCTTATGATATCTGTGTCTGCTTTAATGCAGCCACCGATGAGGAGGAATCGGTGGTCGGTTGGCAAGAGAAGATCTTCAGTCAGGTAAGAGATCGGGATGAGCTGCGTGGCTTTGAGTAGACTGAGAAATAATGGTTTGATGACTTGTTCTTATCATTCATACGCAGTATGAAGTGGACCTTTACCAGACGGAGTCGAACTGTCAAACTCCACTGGAGCGTCAGTATCACACAGAAATACTGGCAACGGAAAGGACTAAAAGAAGGCAAAACCAGCGCATTTTCACCTACACAGACTTTGATCGCTTTGCCAAGTGGGAAGAGGTTATTCAAATGTTTCTTTATGATAATTTGAAGACCATTATTATATGTGTGGATCTCACCAAAACTTAAAAGACAGTATTATTGAAACATTATACTCAGAAATGAAACATACTACTTTACAATTTCAACAAAACGTTGTTGACATTCTTTAAAGGAATGTGCTCAATTGTCAAATATACAGATTTGTGAGACACACCCATACAGTTTTCTAAATTTGTGATTTTGTTGACAGCAAGCTCAGAGTCTGCTGATCCCAGCTCAGCCAACACCTACATTCCTAGCAGAACGTATGGCCAATGTTAGACACAGGAGACAAGAAAGACGTCCTGTGTAAGTCTACCGCCAGCAGTTTGCCCTATGTAAAGGCATTATGTTCCCATTCTATATTGTTATCGTCACGTTTGAAGTTTAATAGGTTGTCATTTTGGGTTATTTTTAGAGAGCCTAATGTTCCCAAACCCTGTTCAATTGTGTGGGAACCCTCAGAGGAGTTCATAAAGAACAGCCACACCATCAACACGCCTGTGCAGAGCATGTACATTATGGGAGATCTTGGGGCTTCGGGGAAGTAAGTGAGACCATTCCAGTAGCCAATCTGAATGTCATATTTAGTTTTAGAAGGTCCACTTTTAATGTTAGAACAAATGTTTGCAATCAAATTGACCTAGTGACTGATTCATGAAACAATACACACTGTAACGTGTCAAGTATACTGTTAAGGCTGGACTCTTTCTTATTGTTAGGATCCTTTTTGTCAATATGACCGAGCAGATCATGTTGTTGACCATAGAATAGTCATTGTCGATGTGTAAATGTAGTCTAAAAGGTATAGTATGTTCTCATGGTAGCCTTTATGTATAATTTAAATGAATGTGAAATATCAGAGAATCTTCTGACTTTTTGTTTGTGTTTTACAGTCTGGGCCTGAAAGAGAATGAATATGTGTTATGCACCATAAGAGCAGACAGTAATGGTGTAATCACGATCAAACCAGACTTTAACAACAACAGAGGAGCTTACAGGCAAGACCATATATTTTACAGAGTTTCGTGGCTATATTCAACGTTTTATTTGCATCAAAATATGTCCTTTATGGGGTGACATGTTAAAAAGCATTCATTTCGTTTTAACTTCAAAACAAGGCCTTTTAAACCGAACTACACTAACATTGCCATAGAAATATCAATACCTCAGCATGTTTCACAAAAATGGAAGCCATAATCCCTACCCAAAGTAACTTTTTTGTTCATCGTGCATAAATAGACGTTACTGAAGCATATTTTAATAGAAAATGATTCATCTTTTTTGAAATGTGGAAAACTATGATAATCTATAATACCATGTACATCGTACGGTAAGAGAATAATATACGTTAAACTAGAGAAATATAAAGAAATCTGTTAACCTGGAAGCCATTTGCAGTGTACTGGCAGATGTGTTACTTCTAAATTAAACTAAATTAAAGGGGTCACATGACACAGTTAAAATTAATCTTAACATTTGTTTTAGTGGTTCAACGTGTATACACGATTTAAGGTTAAAAAACGCTGCACTTTCCACATACCGTGCTTGTTTGTATCTCCTCTTTGCCCCGTCTTTCAGAAATGTGCAGATTTTTTACAAACCTCATCGCTCTGAAAAGCGAGGTGTGCTATGATTGGCCAGGTTACCAGTGCGTAGTGATTGGTTGAATTCTGCAAGCGTGTGACTTACCATATTTGGAACATCAGGTTCAAAGCAATTGTACTGACAGGTATGCCAACCTTACTTGCGTTTACATTTGGGCGGTCTTAGTCAAATCATACCCTTAATTGACGTAGATTTGTGGGGGTGTGGTTACACGAGGCGTTTCAGGCAGGTCTGGGTGAGCATTCGCTTTTAGATGGAATGCATCATTTGCAACATTTGCAATTTTACCTGTCTAATACATGCATGGGCAACTTGTAACACACCAAAGACAAAGAAAAACACGTATTCGCGCCATATGACCCCTTTAAGCTTAATGGACACTTATTTTTTTGATAAACGATTCTGTCTATGTTTTTGACACAACATCTAGTAGAAGATCATCTAAGAACACTTATTATTTTCAGAATGTTTTAAATTACAATTCAATTTAACTTACATGTCAGGCTAGAGACGGTGGGAGAGAAGAGGGAGGTGTGGCGGCTCTATTTAGAAAATGCCTCCGAAGACATTAAGGCAGAGGAGAAGGAGAGAGAGCAGCGCATGTACAGAGATGTATGTCCTTTTAGATTGGTTCATTTTCATTCATGTGTACGAGGCTGTTTTTAACGAACAATTCTAATATATTTCTCTCTTTAGTTGTACACACGTCACAAAGATTACCTTAACAGCCTGGTTGGCCAGGACTTTGAGATGGTAAGAATCATACGTATCATATCATGGTGTCATTGTACAGAATTTTTTTTTTAATGTAATTCTTGTCCGGTCATTTTCTTCAGCCGCCTCCAGGGGTACTTCGCCTGATTGTAAATGGAGAGATCGGTGGGTATTATCAGTTATCTTGATCAACTTAAAGGGGAAATGTCATGTTGTCATATTTTTGTGCAGTAACATTTATGAGGTCTAAAATGGCAAGGAGACCAAGAAAGACATCTTAGCCCATGTAGTTTTAAAACGATGTGGGTTAAATGATGACCGAATTAACAAGGCTTTAGACCTGCAGTGCAGACCATTCAAACAAACATTGGAGCTTTTGTAAAATCTGTTGTTTATATGCATACTTGAATTGTACGTTTCTAATGTATTTTTACTGTTACCTCAAACCTAAAGTATGAGTCTCCAAATTCACTCCAATGATCGTAATATTTCAATTTTCATTTCAGTTTCAGCTCAGGGATATGAATATGACAATCTTTATGTCCACTTCTTCCTGGACTTACCAAACAGTGAGTCAACATTACCATACAGTGGCCCTAAAAGTTCCGGACCCTTACAAAAAGTTTGACTTATTTGTATTCTTTAGGTTGGTCCAGCGTTCCCTTTCACTACCTGTCTGGTGTCACTCAGACCTGTCGCACACGCAGTCTAGGGAAGGTAAGACATAATATTTGTTGCCTACATCAATTCACCTGTATTCCTGAAAGGAGCATGTTTTCTCTTTCATAGGAGGATGTCGCCTTTTTCTCATATCCATTCAGCTTCGAGTCCTTCTTTAGTAAAGAGGATGAGTCTGATGGTAAGAACATTGTACCTTTCCTGATGACATGCTTAACTCTTCAGTTATAAACTACCACTGATGATCGAGTATATTCCGTGCAGGATCATTACCCCAGTGGCCAGTGTTATATTTTAAAGTTCTCTCCCTGGATTTCTGGCAACGGTACAGAACTGAAGGTTATGGTTTCCTTGTAATTCCCTCAACCCCAGGTATGACATACATGTGTTTTGAGAGAGAACATTGATCAGTGTTATAAAACAACGTCTGATTCACCAAAAAAGCTTCGGAAAAGACTCTTTTTAATGATTCCTTCGTGAGAATTTTTGGGTTCACAGAAATGATAACTTTTGTTACAATTCCATTTGAGGATGTATTTTAATGCATATATCACTTACATAATTGTATTGCGTATTTAGTGTCAGTGTTTATGTTTGTTTCAATTCAACTTCAGTATGTTTGCTTTGTTCTTAGGGTGTCACAAAATGACTTGCCAAACATGGAGACCCATCCAGACAGGCACGGTGGCTGAACTGAGGCGCTTCTTTATCGGTGGAGCTCCTGAACTTGAGGACATCAGTTATGTCAGACTACCTGGAACTTTCAAGGTAACTCAGAAATCTCTTAGAGTGAGGTTTCGTACAGTCACTTTATTGAGTACTTTGTCCTTGAATACAGGATATATGAAAGTTTCTTCTGTTTCTAGGGAGAGCGGCTGAGTCGATTCGGCTTCCGCACTAAGACGACTGGAAGTGTGACCTTTAGTCTTAACTGCATACAGCATGCCAGGTTGGCCAAAAATTGCGTTTTGAGATTGCAACTATCTGATCTGCCCATTTAAGGTCATGAGAGTATTGTGGTGCTTTTCTCAGGGCTTTTATTGATGCAAACACCCTGAAAAGAAGGAGACAGACTGTTCTAGATCAGTTGGGAGGCCACAGTCAGCAGGGCTCTGTTTATAATGTACTAGGTAAGAAAAGTCGGAATCTCTTTAGTTATGTTTTTATTGCTATTGATTGCTATTGTCACGATTACAAAATATCATATCGTAGAGGTCATTACCAATTGACGTCCAAAGCATAAGGGATAAAACTAAACAAGTCCATTTTGTTATTCATGTGCTGTGCAGTGTTTGTTTTATTACTAAAGGCTTGATTTCATGGCTCTTAAAATGTCACCTGTCCCAGCATCCTATGTCACAAACCTAACCGGTCGAAAACAAAAGAAATACCATTGTTTGTGATTTCAGAATCGTTTCAGAGGGCCCGTAAGCGCATGGAGGAGGCGAGAGAGAGTTTACCCAGAGACCTCATCAATACCTCTATACTAAACTCAGAGTCTAGTGCATAATAACACCTTGAACTCTTATCAAATATATGATGTTTTAACCTTATTTCACAGTGTTGTTTTTATGTACACATTTTTATAATTCGGAGGAAATTATTCTTTTTTCTTTCTGAAAACATTCTGTGAATGGTTTTAATATGGTTGTTATATGTTATGTTTGTATTATGTACAGTAAATCCCTCTATACATAATATAAATATTAATATTTGAGCATACTTAATAAAGACATTACCACAAACATGCAGGTGCCCAGTTTGTTTTGGGCATTTTGATGGTTGCTATTTGATTGCTTTCCAAATACTGAAAATGGATTTGTTGTAGATTGTTAGTTTGCCCATGCCAGTTGATTTCGTTTTTCATCTAATGTTATAATATAATATTTAACATAGAGTCCACGATTTTCGGGATGCATGTATATCACTGAATGAACAGAAGAGGGCGCCATCTACGTTATAAATGTAACCCACCCAGAACTAAATACAAAATGTAGAGAACATTTTAAAAGGATTTTCTCTTCTTGTAAATATAGTATTTATGTGTTAAGGTAAATGTGCGGTTTCAAAGTAACAGAAAAGATGCTCTGTATTTTTTCAGACAGTACGGCAAAGAAAACAAGTTCATATTCACTTTTAAACAATACAACTGTAATATTTGTAAGCCTACATGTATTTTTTACAAGAATAACTGTAATGACATTGTGTGATACACTTAAAGACATGCAGCCATTATTTAAGAATGATACATATCATTCTCGACTTATGATTATGAAAGTATATTTTTTATTTTCCAATCATTTTACCTCGATTTTTATCAGTTTTCAAGTGTCTTGTCATGCTATCAGTCTTTTACATTGCTTTTGTGTGACTTTATGTCATTCCTGAGGTTTGATTCTGTTGAAAATTAACGGACAACTAAAATGTAAAAAAATGTTTTTGTTCTGCAGCTGTTGTTGCCAGTGATTTGACTTGACCTGCAATGACTTTGATCTATGACATAAAAAACACGGTGTGTATGTTTTTTCTTCTTCTATTAAAATAGATATTCCCATTTACATCTTGTTTTCAAAATACCTTTCGTTACATTTGGAGCGCATAAAGTCAGCTATCAGCGCCCCTGTACTCATGGTTTAAGACAGGCACTTGGATTAAAACAGAGCGTGCTGTCGTTCCACCACCTGTCCATGTGTAAAGTGAAGCAATGTGTGCAGACTCTGGGTAGCATGCATCTGAGTAAAGCGCTCTCCATTTCTCCTGTTGCGTGCAAAAGACAGAGTGTAAAGGGGGTTAGAAGCTGCCCCATTCAGACCTGGCGCCTACAGCACCTGCTTCTGCCACAATGCATCCCGTTCATGACCTCACGTCACTGTCTGCAGACCCGAGGTCAGAAATTGTGCCACGTTACTGGAAAAAACAAGGTTCATAGGGATGTTAAAATGGATTAAAGGGATAGTTCAACCAAATGAAACTTCCCCCATCCTTTTCACTGCCTCACTTTGTTCTAAACCGGTTTGGCTTTGCTCCGTGGAATACAAAACATGACTCGTGATGAAACAGATGTTAGGCCCATTGTTGATATTGCTATTGATGTTGTTATGTCTGTAACTTGTATTGTTTCTGTAGGTCAGTTGAGTGTAGCACAAAGCAGTGTATTGATCCCATGTACACTGTGCCTGCAATGCACTGCAGTCACTTTGGATGAATGCATCTTCCAAATGCACAAATGGAAAATAAATATTATTGATAGAGATCTCAGGTTCCCTTACAGTTTTTTAATAGTCTTTAATTATGCTAAAGTCTGAAGTCATGTTATATCTAGTAATTACTGAACACAAAATGCCATTTAAAGAGTAAATCAATCAATACGTGATGAAGAATAACAAACAATAAAGTCAGTTCACAGCTCACACCAGGTGGAAATCCCAACGGCTGGCATCAAGCAGACATGCCCGGCTCAACATGCCTGTCACTGACCTCATCCTTTCATCACAGAGACATTTATTAGCATATGGCTGCTTTAACAGGAGCTTGTCAGTCACGCCAGGCATCTTCATTAGAGATACCCGGTGACCTCGGGTCTGTGATGCAGAGTGACCCAATTCTGTCCCTGCTTTCCTATCAGCAGCCTTCCCGAAGCTAGACATGGCCCCGCTTCCTCCATAGAGTACACTCGGCATCGCACGCCCTTGTAGGATTGAGGGAGACGCATGAGAGGCATGAGATGCAGCCATCCAGTGCAATCCAAAAAATGTTTTAGCTTGTAAATATTGCAAATAAAAGATTTATTTTAAATGGTTCTTGCCTGTACAAAACGCATTGGCTTGACACTACATAGGGTTTTGATTTAATGTAGTTGCTTTCTAGCGTAAGATTTGAAGATTTCCTTTATTTTTGTCATTTAAATTACATTTAGTTACTTTCTCTGAATAAAAGATCCGAAAGCATAAACTTCAGCATATAAAAAAACGTCCCTGCTGGTGGCCATTTTGTGTGCGGAGTGCAGAATGGCAAGAAAGAAAGAGAGATGGGACGCAGCTGTGGTGGGTGAAAGTATATCTCACAGCTGTTAACAACTGTTCTGATCTTTATTTTTATACATGGACTCTGGATTCCAGCCGGCCCTATTACAGCTGGGTCACGTCTCCAAGGACCGAAGGACAAAACAAAGTCATCCCAAAATAATGTTGCTCTATTTTCCTGTGATAATTCAAAATGACTGGAATATAAACCTTGATGGATCATCTTTAAAAATACAATATAGGCTGAAAATGTTAAAGATTTCATGAAAGGCTTGATTTTCTTCTGCTATTTCCAATTGGAAGTTTGGGTGTTCGTAGAGGTTGTCCAATTTTTACAACCAGTTTTTAGTGTAGGCCACAGCACAGCACAATTTGCAATGTTCAAAATATAAGTCACTCTGGAAATAATTGAATTCCAGCCATTTTCTTTCAGGAAATAAAAAAGAAATGAGCACATCCAAAGACAAGTAATGAATTACTAGTATCATTTATAATTTAGAGGAAAAAATACATTCACGTTCTAGGGATTATTTTGTCATCAATTATTGTTTTGCTTTAAAGCTGCAAACTTTTATTATATTTGAATAACATAATATTAACAGTCAATATTTCAGTCACGTGTAGCCTAGGCCTATATACAATGCGCACGACGACGGAGTATAATCCCAAAGGGTATCGTTTAATGAATCCAAAGCAGAACAACACAGGCACACGTAACCACAAACAACAACCGTCAAAGAACTGATGATAACACTGGGTTTAAATACAGATGGCAAACAAAGGGAACTAATGAACTAATGGAAAAACATAACAGAACCATGATCATTTTTTAATCGTTTAATATATATTTGAAACAATACATTGTTATTGTTGCTATTGTGATGTTGCACATTTTCACATAGGTTTCATATTATGTATTATTTAATATGGCATTATATTTTACAACATATTCCTATGTATTTCACTCGTCCAGAACCCCTTTGTGTTTCAGTTTTTTTAACACAATAATACAACCAGCAGAACATTCAGAACTTAACTGATATGTTAAGCAAGCATGTTTAAAACGTTATTATCTATGTAAAAAATGAAAAGGGAAGTGCTTCTGAACCAATGCTTTTCGCGCCTTGAAAAAACATCCAATTGCAGGTTACTTTATTTATTTTTATGTGAGTCGAATGATGTACCACTGATGTTTCCTACAAAACGATACCCCTACAGTTCAAATAATAAATTATTATTATATGCTTATTTGCAAATCAGATTAAGATAAAGAGAAAAAAGTATTTTTTCATGCACTTGCTTACAGTAATAAATGCACTGTTGTAAAACATGAAAGAAAATGTAGAATTTATCCCTAAAAATGTGATGCTGTGCAAAATACAAAAGAATCAGCTTGAATAAAAAACAATAATCATGGAAAATACTGTACATTGGGGCATCTTTACTTGTGTTTTACAGCTTGCTTTTTGTTAATTTTAACCCAAATAAGGTTTTAGATTTTAGACCTATAATATAAAGATCTAACATTCGAAGGATAGTGTAACATGAAGAAGAAACATTATGACTGGCGCAGTCAATTCTTTGTGTGTATATATCCCAATAGCTTCATCATTAAACTGCATTTTAAAATATCCTTAATGCAGGCCATATTCTGAAATTCGCATTTTTATACCGTGACTGATATTAGGAGAGCTTTGCCTTAACCTAATGTTGTACAACATGTTCGTTTCTCAATTGAATTCATGTTATCTTGCCGCAGCTATGAAACAGCAGATAATCAAAAAGCAAATATTGATGTCTGGAAGGAATGTATTGCTGTTTCCACAAATCAGCTTGGCAAATAAACGTCTCTAGGTCAGTTACAGGGAGCCATAGAGGAAAATAAATACATGGATAACGTCTGTGTTTTTGTGGTGAAATATTAAAACAGTTTTCAGTTACATTTGGTTCAAGCTGAGTTCAGACTTACAAACAAGAAAAACGCCTTCTGTAACCCGGTGTTTAAAAGGGCATCTAGAGTTCCATTCGGGTCTAGGATTCTAGAACTAGAGATTATGCTTAGCAGCATGGAAACCCACGGTAGAGTTTTCCAGAGATGCATGAGTGTGCTGGCATTCAAGGCTCATGGTGGCAGCTGAGCCTTGCCAACTATAACTCCACAACTCCAGAATGATTTAATTCAGAGCACAGAATGGAAATTCCTAGACCCCTAAGATAATAATTATAAGTTAGTTTTCTACTGTCTTCGTTATCATGTGTTTTAGTTTTTGCGTAAACGTATCCATACACCTCAAGAACATCGCAAATAGGATGAAATGTAGTCCTCCCCATTCCTTGCCTCCCCCTTCTGACTGAGATTGTTTGAGTGTTTCCACTCTCAGTTTATAAGCCTCATACAATTTTCTTTTGCATTTGTGATGTTTTGTGTGTACTGTTATCTACTCAATATACACAAAGTTATGCAATGCATTGTTGTTTTTATTCACCCGACTTGGTTAAAAACAATATTGCAATAAGCAATTATAACTATTAGAGCATGTATGCATATTGACATATGCAATGTGGGAAAATGCATTTACACGCATTTAAAAGACAATTTACATGTATTCTGTCCCTCACATAAATCCTCTTCCGTGTGTGGCTCATAAAAACTTAAAATATTCATTATATTAAGTCTTATTATCTATATATACTGTAAATATTTCAATCTTAATAAGTCTTAAATAATATTAAGACTTGCTGCGTAACACCTGCCATTTGTTTTAACAAAGGTCAGAATTTTCATTTTGGTTACTGTCCATTTAATACAACTATTAACATATGACCCGCTGGTGACTTAATCCTATTTTTGACAACATACACTCAAACAGAGTTGATGCCTTGTCACACAACACCAGCGGGCCATGTCTTACTCTCAGTGGCCTTGCGGGGAGAGCAAGTGTGTATGTCTTGTAATGTGTTGTCACAGAGAGGATTAAAATGCTGTGTAGTCCGTCTGCCAAGTAAAGATCCTGTTTCCTTTGCGACTTCATATATGTCAATGGAGCGCTCCGATCAGACTCTTGTGTAATGCTGCTCTGTCTGGCTTTCTGCTGTGTTTTCCTTGCTCTGAAACGTTTGTGTGAGAACATTGTTCCTATAGCTGGACGAGCCAGTCTTGTTTTAAAGCATCTCAAAGATGGATTTTAGTCAAACTAACTGGATTTTTACATTTCTCGAAAAGGTGTAAATGGTGCTTGATGACGGAAGGGTGCACTGGATGGTTGCCAGGTCTTGCCATGCATTCACATGGGTGTTCACAAGGCCAATCCCAAATTCAGGACGTTTTAAATCACGTGGTCATGTTACATTTCTGATCTTCCTACATGATCTCTATTGCAATTTTAATTTAAACATGGCAGATACTTAATGGGATGTTCCAGATGTTTGTTGTTGATATTTCACTGTTTTTGTGCACAATGGTACATACGAAAATAAACATACTGTTCAGTAATAACATAACAAAGTTTTGCTTGGTGATGTGCTGTACACCTTCTTGTGCAGTGATGTAATGCTAGGAAAGCTCTGTTGAGAACATTAAGCTGGTTTAGTGTCAAACTCTGGCAATGACGTCGGGCTCCTGTGGCCTCTTCTGTGATAAATACATTGCAAACCCCTCCTTCAATGTTTTTTTTTTTTGCATAGCAGCTGTTTGGCAACATGTGGTAGAAGGAGAGTGAATCAAACAGTGATCTTAATTTTTAGGGACAACTGCGCGTGCTGGACACGTCGGCTTTTAGAAGATGCTGGTGCCAGAGCAAAATAATCTCGTCGTATAACTATTAAGAGATACAAAGGAATAAAGATCTCAATTTCACAGAGAAATGTTACTAATGTTTCAGCTGGCAAACAATCCGTAATATTTGGATCCGTTCCAGAAATTCTCCTCTGGTCCTGTGTTTAGACGGGTCTCTATGGCAGCAGGTGACACAACTTTGATTCCAAGAACCGCAACCCAACACTGCTGCCTGTGGACACTCATTACAACTACTATATCCCGATCATAATGCTTCATAAATATTAACTATATGACATATGCATAAATATAGTAAAATTATAGATGGTTTTATTTAGATTTAGAAATGTGGATGTGGTTATTTAATATTATTATTACAAAGACATATAAATAACCTGTACGCTCACAAGGAATCTGCACATTTTCTATGCGAATTATTGGAGAATTGTGTGGAATGGATTTTAATATGGAAAAATGTGGAGAGTATGCGTTGGTGTTGGAGTACAGTATTTCACTGACTTATAATTCTGTGGAAATCTGAGGCGCTTTCCATAAAACGTTGTAGGCAAAACAGTTTAAAGGCCTATCATCTAATAAACTGAGTAATAATTCATGTTTGTAAAAAACACACGTAATGTGCAATTTAATATTCACAGACTATTCTCAACAAAGCTGGAAAGCCCAAGACGTACTGCAGGTCCAGTAAAGGTTAGATATTATCAGTGCTAAACCTAACAACAGTTGGGCTTGTATAAATATTTAGGTTCTTCTACAGTCGCATCATTCCTGAGGGAGTACATTTCGCCTCTGGACAGGGTGATATGAAACATCTAATCTCATATAAAAATATTATTAACCGATGCATTATTCCATTCACTTTCTCCTCCGTACAGCACAGGTCCCTGAGCTCTATCAACCAGCTGGCTGGACAGATTCCTGAGAATTCCCATGAGTCTGCTGGAATGTACCGCTGAGGTTGAGTTGTGTCTGTACCGGCTTTACTCAGCACACTGCCATTCCCTATAAAACTGTCTGTGTGTTTCTATAATCTATTATATCCCCTTGTAACCATTCAGATTCTCCAGCCATAACAGTCACCAATACTCACATATTGGGTTTCTATTTTTAAACTGACCACATAAAATATGATGTTGTCACACTGTAAAAGGATTAGCAAAGTAAACGGAGTACTGTAAATTCCAAAACAACAGTCAACTGAGTACTCTGAGCAATAAGGTCAACCAAGCGGATAACACCTTCCATTTCTACCGACAGTTATAGAAAGTTTATTTTTGCTTCTATATTCAGTTACTTCCAGTTACAAACTATTGTGAACATCTATGTTACTTGTTTCTAAGAAGAAGTTGCTAAAGCCTCATGATAACTTGTAAACAAAATTAGATATTAATGATGAACAGATCATTTTAAACACTTAAGATACTGTAAAAGTGGTAACTAAGATTTCACCAGCACTGAAATATGCACCAGACAGTTCATTTTCAGGTCATCTGAGGCAACTTTTCCAAATAAAACTGCTTCATGTTATCTTTAATGTAAGTAACGTATGTCAACATGAACTAAAGTTTTTATGCAAAGCGACTTACAATCGCAAAGACGCGGTATAGAACCGGAAATACGATTTCAGTGCTTTTCTGTTCTGTTCAGTGGAGGCCAGTGTTGTTTGGTTACCAGCGTTTTTCAAAATATCTTTTGTGTTCTGCAAAAGAATGAAAGTCATACAGGTTTTGTATGACATGAGGGTGAGTAGCACGCAGTCTGCCACAAGTAAACCAAAACATCTACCATAGTCACTTCACAAAGGAACATGCACAAACTTTGGAATGACTCCAGGAAGGAATAGTTTTCTCACTGATAAAAGAAGCAAATCAAGAGATCCAGAATTTCAGGGCCAAACAGACCACGCTGTTGAGAGCATGGAATCCTTTGTCATTGCTGGGCATTAGCAGTAAGAATGGTAACAGCTGAGAGAGTGGGGGGTGACAGAGAAACAAACAAGACACGGCCCACTGTCCTCTTAATCTTGCCCCGGTCTCTTGCTGACAGATGGGTTAACGGGAAACTGCTGCCCCAGACGACGGCGCCGAACTGTTTTACGGCCTACTGGTTGAGAATGAAACAGTTCTGGGAGTGCGGCTACCAGACTGAACAACTTGACCAGTGAAGTTTGAGAGGACTCTTGTGGGACACTGGCACATGTTCCGCTTCCCATAAACACCCAAGCAGACGGATGCTACATCGTCGCTATGCAATGCACTTGGTATTGTTACAGCAAATATGTAAATTCATGCTGTGTTCCTGAAACTGTTTGAGGCATTGGTTACATTAGTATCAAAGGAGCAGATTCCAGAGTTCATATAAAGATGAGATTGTGTCCTTGCTTGTTGGTATTTGACCTTAAACTTACATGCCTGGTACTGTTTCAACCTTCAAGCACATGATCTCTCAATATTTCAGCTCTGGTTTCAACATCCTTCAATGCAGCATGGCAACACACTTCTAAACACATACATACAGAACCGATTTACATCATCGGCTGCACAATAACCACCCTGGGTGAAGAAAAGAGGCAATCCTATTTTTGATAAGTAACTGTATTGTGCCTGAGGCAGATTAGACACGCAATAACTAGTTATATTTCTTAAATATAACAACAACCAGCAAGCTAGTCACCAGGGGGTCTACCCCAATCTGCAACAACATCTAGATGCAGGACCAGATCTCTGGCAGGCATAACAACCCACACCAAATCATCAAGATAAGACTCTTTACAACCTAATCTGTAGGGAGATGCACTCTTTATTCACTTTGGGGACAGACACACAGACAACATACATTTATAGAAATGAACATATATTCATTTATAACCTTCCCATGTACTGATGTTCTTGTTGTTATGTCTCTTTTAAACACGAATGGATGTGTGTATAACTACTAGAATGATTAGATGTGTAGTAACTAATTTGAACAAGATGATATGAAGTCCATGATTGGTGTCTATGAGCTGCATTTGAGATTTCCCTAATGTTAATGTTCCTTGTGTTTTGTTAACGGTTTTCATATTAGTTTTATTAAACATCCATAAGTGAACATCCAATCCGCTTCCACATGCAAAAAACACCACGTCAGTCACAACCCAATCAGGAGATGGCACATTTGGAGGGAAAGTTAATTGTCTTTGTCTTCGGACGTGGTGTTTTGCATGATGTGACATCCTCACAGCTTTAAAGGGACCATCATCTCTTGCACTTTTGCCGGGGCTCTTTCTCTCTTTTTGCGTCTTTGCTCTTCTTTTTAGTCCAGGGTTCCGTCTGTGCCACCTCTACAAGGGTTTAGCCCTTTTGGGATCTCTAAAGTATGGACTTGAAGAAGACATCACCTGGACCCCTAAGTTTGTGCCAGGCTGGATGTACTTATCTTTGCATGGATTCAAGTCAAATGCATTAAACTGACTTCTTCCATGAAACTAGAACTGACTGCTAGTATTAACAGTCTTCCTCGATAACAGATTTTGTTTTAACAAAAAAAGTATTTGAAAGTAATGTCAGGAAAACAATAATGACGGAGAGACTGGAATCCCGCCCTATTGTGACATACAGTATATTCTAATGAAACACCTTCTTTAATGTAAAGAAAAGATCCTTCGGGAATCGTTTGGATCATTGGAAGTTGAAAGGCACATTCATTTAAAAAAACTTGGAGAGATTAATCATTTATTACATGAATAGAAAAAATTGAAATGTCGCTTTTGATTTAATGGTGACTTAATATTTAATTGATTAGTTTTCTATTTTCTCAGATACAGCAGCAGTTAGTATAATTTAATACAGTATACAAAAATGAAGGTTAACAATGGGGTCTCATGAATTAAAAACATAAAAACGAAATTAATACAGGTAATAGAAGCGTGACTGTCGAGGAAATGTTGTTATTTTATTTAATTATTTAAAGGGATCATTACATTTGATCTTTTTTATGAATTTTGCTTAGCTTTCTTACTACAGATCATTTAAGGTGTTTTAGCAGCTCCATTCGTGTATGAAAAATCACAATTCAGTTTTGTGACAGCCATACACTAGAGGCAGATTAATGAAACAGTAGATTGTCCCTGTGCGAAACGCTGATGTAGAAGGGTTAGATTAGGGCCACATGCACTTCATTTAGTTTAGTCAAACACAAATACTGCTGCCCTTGTCAATCAGGGCTTTGCTTTTCCTGGTTACTCAGCACTGAGACAGGGTGCGGTGGTACGGAGAAAAACCCACATCCTTCTGGACCTTATTGTACTGGAGCAGGCACCTGTGAGAATGTTATTGGCATCATCACCTTCCTCCCACTCATTGTACTCCCTGTGACCTGAAAGGCGGTTGTAATATTACTGTTTCTAAATGTTTCAAGCCCTCCTTATTCCGGTGAGCTACACAAAGTAATAACATATAGCGAGGAGGAACTCTAAAGGCTGATGAAAATAAGGCATGGGATCACACAGAGAGAGCTGAAGGAGGAAGAATGCGCCTATACATTTTATGTGTTTATATTGATTGTCTATGAGACATTGTAATCTGGTTTACAGACGAGACATTGAAAGACAGCCTTATCACAGCAAGACCTTGCAGCCAGCATGGATAACCAGTCATGCATGTATAAGACCGACTGAATGTAATGTTCATCCTCAGTGATGTATGAGTCATCAGCTGTTGTGAGAGTGAGGTCATGGTAATATTTCATCATAATCAGCAGGAGTATGAGCTCTTACATACTCCACTGATCCGCGGGGGCAGAGAGACACGTGTGGGAGATCAGAATGCAAACAATGGACACTTCAACATTCACTCTGAAGTGTTCCAGATGGCATGGCAGCAAAGAAGACGAAAAAATGTATGTGGACATTTTTATTTGACCGGAGAAGAAATAATCCATAAGAAAATGAATGTAATGTCAAAAAAGACCTTTCCCAGGTGGAAAATGTTGTCAGATGTGAAAACTGCAATCATTATAAAACATATTCCGGAAGATTTTCTAAGATCGAAACCGACCTCTGGATTATTTAAATCATAAATCAAAATAAACGAATGCATCGAAAATAAGAATTTACTCCAGTGATGGGCTAGCCACCTGTCCAGTGTGCTTCCCTGTTCCAGCACTTCCTGTGACCCTCAGATAAGGGAATAAAAATGAATTTACTCACGCTCATTTTTGTTCCATGCATACCTAAAGTGTGTGACTTTCGTCCGTGGAAAACAAAAAGAGAACACTTTTTTCAAAAAAAGATCACTTTTTTCATGTAATTACAGTGATTGGAGAATTTCAAGCTTTAAAAAGAATCAAAAGCACCGGAGAAGAAACCCAAAGTAGTCCATACAACCTTATGCCCTATGAGGTTTTAACAAAGTTTACATCTGTGTTTAAAGAGCTATACATGTGAGATATCATATATGTAATATATATATGTTTTCCAGTAATGATGGATAGCAAAAGTAGATGGATAGATTCAAGCTGATATATTCTTATAATAAATATTTTTCATCTTTTTTGGTGCTTGTCTGTGTTGACTCTTAACAATGGGCATTGCACCTAAATTGTACCTTAATTCAGTTATGTACAGTTTTGTCCAATTGACAAAAAATTACGAAGTAAAGAAATAAAAGATAAAGTTCTTCAAAGTTCTGACATTGGACAAATAGTACTGATACTTAATACTGAAACAGCAACAGTCATGAAACACACTGTCAATTCTTCATTGTTTTACACATAGCTATGGAAAATTGCAAATGAAGCCAAGAGAACAAAATTTCACAGTCCTACTGGGTGCCACAAAAATGACCAATGTGCTCATTTTTACATACTTTAATAACCAATTGCCTCTTCCTAAACTAGTGAGTCACTGTTTGTATTTTCACTCTTTATTTGCGTATCTTGTGCCAGGCTTGGTGATGCCAGATGGCCCTAAGAGCTCCAGGGAAACCAGTGTGAGGTGCCAATGTACCTACTCTTGAGGAGACTAACCGTTAGCACATGTCCCAGCTGGGGGCTTTCTGCTTTGTAAGACTTGTGCGTCTCATCTCGCTAATCATAAGAACACTGACAAAACTGCCATGGGACGCCGTTTATGAGGTTTCGCTGTAAACAGAGTTCCATAAAAACCAAATATCGCTTAATGTTAGTAATTAGTTACTTTTCCTTTCCCATGAGTTTTCTTATTTACAAGAGTACACACTATACATTGTCAGTCTTGACCTAAAAACACTGCTTTAGTCATTTGCTAAAGGTTTCAAAGGCCTTTCCACTGAAGCCCACTTGTCTGAGAATCTTAGCTGAAACTTGCGACACATTTACTAAGACTTAAAATGAATGCATACAGACCCTGAACCATATCAGAACATTTTTAACATTTCACAAATTTGAACATTTCTCACATAGTCTGTATTCCTCTGGCTCAGTTGGTCACTTGGTTGCTTATGGGTTCGATCTCCAGGAAAAGAAAATCCTTTTTATTATTTTACAATTTTAGTAGGCCTAGATAAAAAAGTGTTTAAATATATTATCCTCTTATCACTTTGCAGACAAAATAAAAATAAATTTGATAAAACTTAGACATCCGAACTGGCACTGGACATTAATTTTACATTAAATGATTAATAAATGACAATATTAAGCAAACATGGGTTTGTGTCAACATATGATTAAAGCAGGCCCAGTACTAGGCAGGTGTTTTTGTGATTAAATTAACAGATCTTCATTTGTATAGATCATAAAAATAAGCATTTATTAAGTATTTCGTAACAAGTTTGAATTATTTTGAGCTAGATATTTTTGAAGGAGCCCAAGAAGAGTGTCAATGCCCCCTAGACCAGACCTTGGACTAAAGGTGCATTTAGGTTCACACAGAGTTCAGTATTTATCAGTGTTCATGCGATATCTGTTTAAAGGTCCGGTATACCAAGTTTAGCGGCATCTAGCGGTGAGGTTGCAAAATGCAACCAACAGCTCACTCCACCCCTCCCTTTCGAAGTACTATGGCGGCTGACAAAGCTCTAAGATGTCATCACACTTTCACTTATTTGCTGAAGGAGATAACGTATTTACAAGATGCACTCTGTAGAACAGTTTGTCAGTTTAGGGCTACTGTAAAAACATGGAGGATTCCACGCAACGGGACCCGCTGTGTTCATAGATAGGAATAGTTCATTCTAAGGTAATGAAAACAATGCTTCATTATGTAAGCTCTTTATACACATCTGAAGACATATTGCATTTCAGTCAATAAATCCTTCAAAAAAAGACACATGGACCTTTAACTTGACATTAATTGTCTCATTTGGAACGCCTATTGAACCTACACTGTAAACGTTTTTGCTGCAGTAATGCAGCTACTTGACAGTAACTTACTGTAGATTTATATTTATGTAATTTATTGGCAACAGTTTGTTCAAAGATAAATGAATATTAAACATTAACAAGTATTTGTCGTGAAACAGGGTGAACGTGCTGGAAGAACCCAAGTGCAAGGCAGTGGGGATGAAGAGGTTAACAAATAGACTTTAATAACAAACAAGAACAAAAACACCCACGATGGGGAAAACACTAACTTAACATAAAAACAACCACTTCCCACAAGGGGGCAAAAATAACCAAACCCACAAGGTAATTTAACATATACATACAGCGGCCCGGAATATGAACAAGGAACTCTACGTACGGGGCAGGAAACATGTACAATGAACAAGCACAAGACAGTAGACAAGAGGGCCTTAAATAGGGAGACTAACAAAGGAGATAACGATGGGCAGGTGTGGGTAATGAGACACAGGAGGAACGCTATACTAGGAATGAGAGGACCGGGGCCAATGACGAGACTGAGAGAATGCATATTATGTCCTGATTGACAATAATATGTTTCTCGCCACATAAAACACGTGGGTCTGTCATGATTCTGCCCCTAGACCAGAAAATCAAGACAAGAGAAGGCAGAATCATGACACTTTATCTTTACAGACAATACGATAAATTAATAGCCTTATGCAAAGCATTCTGGGAACCAAAAATCCACATAAACCTTTTTTCAGTTTTATTTCAAATTTTGGTTCCCAGAATGCTTTGCATGAGGCTGTTATTTTATAGTTTTTTTCTATAAGGATAAAAACTTTTTACAGTTTAATGATCAATTATCTTTGAAGAAACCGTTGCCAGTAAATTGTACATAAATGTAAATCTACAGTAAGTTACTGTCAAACTGCTTCCAGTCATACTGTAATTTCTACAGAATCTTTTTACAGTGTATACGTGTGTTTTTATTTTGTTTACTTGCTTATCCAGGAGCTATGAAAACATGTTGATATTGGAATGTTAGTTTGAAGAAAATACAACACTGCAGCTAGAAGAAAACAAGTACATAAGCTACAGCAGCAATTATTTTGAATGCAAATGACACTTTCAGCCAAAGCCAATTTATATTGAATTCAAGCTGTAAATCTAGACCACAATGATCCACCATTTAAGCAATAGAACTATCCTTTGACCCAACATTACACGAAAAGAATCAGTTAAATATAGTGTATATTATGTATAGAGTGTGATTTCACAGCAACGTTCAGTTGGTGTTAAGCAATGCGTGCTGATACAAACGTCACCCTTCAACAGTCACTAACACACACGAAATTGTACAGTTTCAAGTCCAATGTCAAACGTTTATCGAAAACAAACAGAGAGGGTGTTTGTGTGAGCCCGTTGGACAGCTGGGACGTCGCTGTGTGGATAACACTCAACATGAGACTCAAGCATTTTGGTGGAAAGTCCTTCTGGTGACAACGGCCTCTCAATAGTCTTTTACCAGTCTCATTTCCACATCAAATGCTGAGGAATGGGATACTACCCATGGGGTAGAGAGTAATGAGCACCAGTGCTTTATTCCCTTTCTCTATTCCTCTGGCTTCTTTAAAGACGAGGGAAAGTCCCTCATGCTTTAATGATCCTCCCTTCACCAGACGCATCGCTTCTCATCCAAACTAGCGGACAATTACATCTCTATTCTATCTTATCAATTCTCAAGCTCACTTCCAAGGCCATTAACATTCACTTGAGAATGGACTAAAATGGCAAATGGGGTTTCCTTGACTATGCTTTGCCGAAAATAGACCTAAAAACCTTAAACATCAGCGTGTACAATGAAGCCTTTATGTTCTGGGTTTTGATGGGCAAAATGAGGAACCCTGTTGCTGTATAAATGAGAAGGTTTTTTCAGCTCAAATGCGGCAGTGTCGGACAACTACTTCACCTAAGAACATTCGTGCAGACAAAGTTGATCTTGGCAGAATCTACATAACAAATTTGGTCTTTGTGTGTTTTAAACAAGCAGTTACTTTCAGGCGTGACTAGGAATACAGAACTACTATAATAGCTTAGTTCTGTTAGTAAAACCGTGATTAGGCAGAATTTAATCCTGAAAAAACTAGAGTAAGGAAACACTTAGGTCCAATTGATTAAACTGGCTGTTTACCTGATGCAGTGACTTTGTGTTCCCTTGGAACGATTCAGAAATAACGCATTGGTTTATTACTTAAAATGTGTGAAATATTTTGTTAACTGCCTGAACTGAAACTGAGTAAGGAATGTAAAGAAGGCATGTAAGAGCGTGAGCAGTTCGGTGTGAAAAAGTAATGTACCCACGATCTAAGTAATGCAGTTAGTTTAAGTTACTTTTTAGCAAGTAACGCAATATTGTAATGCATAACAACACTCATTATACACCCAACATTTATACTGCAACATCTAAATTAATGATTTATCTGATTTACTGATTTACTCCTGTTTGCCTCAATTGAAATTAAAGGAATGAAACTGTACATGTAATTTGATTCGATTCTGAATCGTGCACAAACACCCCTACTAAAAGAAAAGCCCATAAAGAAAGCTCCAAATAACTTTTACACTCTTAACACATCCATACTTAAACCTAATCATGTTTATCTCTTTTTTAACAACAGCAGTGCGCTTTACAAGCATACATTGCCAAATGAGTAATGCGTTTGTAGTATTTAAAAGGAGGTGAACATTCATCTTCCACTACATTAACATTTCACAGTCTTACCTTGTTTGCTGGCTGATGCTTGGTCTGTTTTTGTCTTAGGACTCCAGTGTTTATGCACGCTACTGCACTGTAAACGAAAACGCTGAAAACAGCCATGTATTAATTGAACTTTATTGCGACTGCTGCATGTGGTTAATGCGCTGTGAAGTTAAGGCTACGTGCTCCAAGACAAACAAGCTTTTTTTACAGCCAAATGTTACAACAGTTTGAGATCCAGCACCTGCGCTCTGCCAAACCATTCGACTATATCTGCACAGTCAGGCAAAGAAAGAGTCACATTGAAAAATTTATAGAATAATATTTACTTCTGCGAGGGAAAGCTAGTTCATTAAGAAGATGGATTTTAGAAAAGGACAGCATGTGGTTTAGAGTGTTTGTTTTTCGAGGTACATTTGAAATCAAGTATATTTTCCCACGGTGCGAGGAGGTATACATACAGAATTACAGCAGCACAGTTTTTACACACACACACACACACACACATTACTGTACAAAGCTGTAACTCATCATCTGCTATTGCAACAGCTCCAGCATAAACCAAACCTTGTACAGTATAAGTCATCAATGACCAAAAACATGAGGCCACGATGACTGTAAAGGTTAAACTAAAACACATCTTCTTTCTCCTGACTTGAGCATTGCGCATGCTAAACAAAATAATGAATAGAATGAAATAGAATAGAGCAATTCGTGTCACAAATGAAAGCAAAATGATAGATGACTTAAGTTAAGAATAACTTAAACTAAATGCAACAGTAAAACAAATAAAACTGTGAAATGTTTTACATTCATCAATTTCTGCCTGGTGCTGGTAAATGCTGATAGTGATAAATGCTGATGGTGCTAATGAGAGATGAAGGGAAAATCTCTAGTTCACGTTTATACTTACATTATTGCATTTCATTTGTATCGTCTCTTCTTGAAATGTATGCAGGAATTGTATATCAAATGTTATCCTTTTCAAGTTTCTCTATGGGTTTTATTTTTATATTTAGATGGGAAAATACCCCATTTTATAATCATTTTACTGTAAAATTTTACATTTTACAATGAATTTGTTTATCACAATTTGTGCTGATAATATAATAAATAAACAGAGAAAAGTTATTGTTATAAATGTTTTATTGCTCCTCTGAGACAAATCATTTAAAACTCTCTCGTAACACATGTCCTTATATACAGTATATCACATACAGCAATCTATACAACCAGCTATACTTAAATACTGACAATAAATAAACCGTTCTGCTTTGCAGCCAATATATATTTAATGTCCTGGTATACCTTCCCTTTATTGACCTCTGCTGTGCGTTTCTATTTTAGGGAAAGTTTTATAAATGCCACTACTGACAAGTGTTCATCCTTAAGCCTGGGCGTCTTATAATGTTATGGGACTGTGCACGGATATGGTTAGTCTCAAACATGAGTGGGATTGTCTGTGTGCACATCTGTTTTGTTCATGTGAATTGACACAGCCGGTGCTTTGTAATGGCAGTGGGAGCCACTGCAGCTGACGCTGGAGCAGGGCTTGCGGCTCGTCCGCATGGCCAACCTCCTATTACACAATCCTTGCCAAGTCTGAAGCGTCTTCGAGCTCCATACCCAAACTCCGCTGGTGATACCCACCACTAATGACATGAAAATCTTCAGCATGAACACAGCTACTGTGGGCACCGAGGTGTCCAATGAGCAGTCCTCGCTCCTGCGACCAGGAAAGGAAGAGCACTTGCTTTCCAGTGCTTGAAACTTCCAATATTCCATATTCAGCCTTTCATAGAAATAACATATGATGACGATGGTGGCGGGCACTGTGTAGAGGATCGAGAAGACTCCGATCTTCACCATGAGCTTCTCCAGTTTTTCCGTGTTGGTGCCGCCGGTTTTCATGATTTTGCGGATGTGGAACAGAGCTACAAACCCGGTAAGAATGAAAGAGGTCCCAACAATGAGATAAAAGGACAGGGGGATCAGTACAAAGCCGGTGAGAGCATTGGTGTCCATGCTACCCACGTAACACAGTCCTGTCAACTCATCCCCAGCCACCTTCCTCATAGTGAGGATGACTATGGTCTTCACTGCAGGTATACCCCATGCGGCCATGTGAAAGTAGCTGCTGTGTGCCTCAATAGCTTCATGACCCCATTTTCTTCCTGCTGCAAGAAACCAGGTAAGCGTGAGGACGACCCACCAGATAGAGCTGGCCATGCCAAAATAATAGAGGATGAGAAACACTATAGTGCATCCTGTGCTCTCCAAACCCTCTTGAATAATGTAAAGCTCTCCGTTTTCACGATCACACGCGATATTCTCAGCCCCAGATACTGAGCGAATGATGAAGGCCACCGAGTAGACATTGTAACACATGGAGAGGAAAATGATGGGCCGCTCTGGGTACTGAAAGCGTTGAGGGTCGAGGAGGAAGGTCAGAACTGTAAAAGCAGTAGAAACAAAGCAAAGCATCGACCACACGACCATCCAAATGAAAGCAAAGTCCTTATCCTGCCTTGTCCAGTAGACATCCACCGTAGGTGAACATCGGGGTGCACAGGATTCGCTTTTCTCCACATACTGGTACTTCTCGGGGTTATCACAGGACCTTGAGGTGCTCGAGGAACGTCCACTCCCCGCTGCAGGCTGTCTGGAGCACGGCGGTACCGGCAACATGCCCTCACCTTTCTTAGTCTCGGGCTGAGTGTCATTTTCGGGCGCTTCGATGCACAGCGCATTTGGGTCGTTGTTGGTTGGCAACTTTGAGCAATCCAACGAATCTGGCCAGCCAAAACTGAATTGTTTCATAATAGGTGAACACTTCTGCCTTGCCTGCTCGCACATGGGGCGGCATGCTGGGATAGTGGCGGACACCTGATCGGTGCACATGGGCACATACAGAGAGCACAGGAAAAATCGCAGGTGTACGTCACATCCATATTCCACCAAGGATGCGAACTCGTTCAGTTTAGTACTAGCCTCCTCTTGACTTTCATATTTCAGGAAGTTGGGCATCCGTGTCATGTTGTAGCCGATTCCCTGGCACATAGGAATGGTGATGGGTTCACATTTGCGAGGTCGACCCCGTTCAAAATCATATACTCCAATCTCCAATGTAGATCCAGCAATTATGAGTTGGAAAAGTAAAACGACTGTCTTTATGTGACTGGCCATTGCGACGATGTCAAGAAAAAGTACTTATACATCCAGTGCCATGTGGGTTTTTCTTAGGCTTCTGGTTTAGCAGAAATGAGTTGCTAGTGTTTGTTCATCAGAGTTGTATTTACATATGGAAAAAGTCGATTCATGGTAGTTATTTACCTTACGTGTTCGGTGGTTTAGAAGAATAAATGTTGTTCACACGAGAAATCTTCATTCTTATGGCCTAATATCGCGGATAATGTTAAGAACGTCCACAGGTGTGTAATCGGAAAACCGATCCGTCGGATTAATGGCAAAAGTGAATGTCAAAAGCAAAACAACCCATGCACCGGTTATGCTTTTCAAGCTTTAAAACACTCGCGTCCAAACGATTTTCGCTCAACTGTCCGTTTCCGTTCACATCCGCGAGAATAAACTTTCACGAAGCTGAAATAATCCATCTTTAAAAACTTCCGATGTTGTGACGCTCGTGGCATGGAAACACTCCGGTGTAGGCTACTGTCACTCGGCTGTACAGTCAGTCACTTCTCGCTGTGTTCTTTAAAACGGGGCGTTGATCAATGACTGACTGACAGACTCCTCCTAATACTCCACCCTCCTCCACAACACTGTCAAAAAGAAGCGATCACATTCTCACAGACAGGAGCAGGACTGCTGGTGTGATCCGTCATAGACATATATGTTGAAATGATGGCGAATTTGCTAGAATATACCACTAAACGTTACAATAAAGCGCAGTTGACATGAAACAGTGGCAGGGGTACTGTAATATTCAACGAATACTCAATTTATAAGCACAAACAAATGCAATGAAAAAAGTAATAATTATGCATGAAATAGACACTTATTATATATATCATGCCAAAAGCAAGTTATTATATATGACATCATTATACAATTATTATACACACGGTATATCTAAACTAAAACTGTAAATACAGAGAGACTGCACGAAATGTATACGCTTGCAATGTAGGGCAAAGCTATTTTAGGGGAAACAGCTATAGGATTATTATTTTATAAACACATTTAAAATGCTAAAGATATTGTGGCAGCATGTTAAAACACAATTACATTTTATATGTATCTTTATGCATATGTACTGTGTGTTATAACACAAATAAAGCTGTAATCTTCTACAAAATAGAAAATAAATCATTAAAAAGATTGTGTTTTCTTCAAGCTGTAGTTTGAATAGCTTTTTATTTTTTATTAATATTGTCATGATGGCCAATTGCATTTGGCAACATTATGAAGACATTTACCCCTAACATACTCTTAGATACACATATTTACATAACCTCAGATTTCCTAATGTCATTGCAAGCCATGTTTGTGTGAGTGTGTGTGTGTGTGTGTGTGTGTGTGTGTGTGTGTGTGCGTGTGCGTGTGCGTGTGCGTGTGCGTGTGCGTGTGCGTGTGCGTGTGCGTGTGCGTGTGCGTGCGTGTGCGTGCGTGTGTGTGTAGTTGATGCTCGTTACACTGTACTTGTATATGTGTAATGACAGTAAAATCTAATCTAATAGTGCCATTCCCAAGCATATCCTTTTCTTTACAATACAGTTCCACGGGTTCATCATCTGGTCTATGAGGTCCATGAGAGTCTCTTATGAAGGTAAATCAGTAGCAAAACTTGAGAGCATGTAGATATTAATTTGTGAACATTTGTACCAATACACTAAAATGTACACTCACAGCCCCAATGTGAAAACTTGTCAAACAAAAACTGAAGTTGAATGTTGAGATTTGCACAAGTGGACAAAACTCACAAATCTGTCTTGTGAAAAATTGTCACAAATGTGTAAACTGCCATTTACAAAAGACATTGGCAGATACAAATGCATAGCACATATTTACACGTTGTCTTAGATTCAGATTTGAATTGCAACCACAAATAGGCATCTACGACCTCTCAAATCTGTCACTGCAGTTTCAAATCTTTCCGCCTTGACTTTTGCTACTCGTAGTTGCCTTTTTGTGGTTGCAATTTAAATCTGCATCTTGGACAATGTGTAAATATGTGCTATGCATTTGTATCTGCCAATGTATTTTGTCCACGTGTGCAAATCTCAACATTCAACTTCAGTTTTTTTTTGACAAGTTTTCACATTGGGGCTGTGAGTGTACATTTTAGTGTACAGGTACAAATACTTACTTTGCAAGTTCACAAATAAAAATCTACATGCTCTCAAGTTTTGCTACTGATTCACCTTCATAGTCTCTCCTTACTATCTGTGCTTTCTTGTGTGCTACAGTCTCAGGTACAGGTCAGAAATGCACCATCTGTGATACATGGTCCATCACTTTACCATTATTATGCTAAATAGAGCACAGGGGGCGTCTAGAGTTATAGAGAGAGCATTTATCCCTTAATTGAGCTCTCAGCTCGGCATTCAGGATGCAGTGCACAGCAGACATGTTCACAGCAGAACAGAGTATCGTGTAGTTCTGACGGGTCAATTTCCTGCTCGTATAAATGAAATGGGATTCCTTTTGGCGGCCGTTTTTGTTTTGGCTGAGAGCTGTTTAAGCCCCGCTTTCCACGTCTTCGACCGCGGGTCTGCCATGAAAGAGCCTATTCTTCGTACTTGTTGAATGGAGCAAAAATAAAAGCGAAGGGATCAGATCTACAAGGGCAATCAGTCAAAGTTACACATGTAGCCATTAAAGCTGGTGAGAGATTTTCCATGAACCGTGAACTTGCTGCTTAGCTGACTTACAGAAGCATCTCTACAAGCCAAATTAGAACAAATGATACAAGGATGCCACAGCAAGTGAAGGATGAAACAAATGGGCTGAACTTAAAAGAATTGTTCACCCAACATTTCTTTCTTTTGCAGGACGCCCCAAAAACGATATTTCGTAGAATGTTGGTAACCGAACTATGGTTTTGTGTCTGTACAATATAAGTGAATGGGTACCGCAATTGTTCGGTTAGCAATATTTTCATAATGTCCCTTTAAGAAGTTTCCAAAAGACTGCGGGAAAAAAAGTGAAAAAGTCAAAACAATCAATAAATCTGTGTGTACAGAATGCAAATCTGTATGAGTGCAATATGCCATTGTAATTTGACAAGTTAAACACTAAATATAGGCTTTACGCTACAAACAAATTGTGCTTGACTCAATTTATGCTTCATGTGATCTTCAAAGGTTAATTTAAACCCACCTGTCCTGAATAAATCTGGCTGAATAATCTGCTCTGCGGTGATCTCATTCGGTTTGTGTATGATCATGAATATTCCTCATCTAACCATCAGCCAGAGGCAAAAAAGGCCTTATGTCTTCACACACCTCTTACTTAAGCACATGCAGCTTTTCTGGCGCCCAGAGGCACTAAAGCCCCGTCCAAGCCATGAGCACAACACACAAGGCCAAAGAAAATGAATCCTTCAGGGAAAATAATGTTGTTGAGTGGAATTTGTAAAGTTTCAAATAAGCACTTAAAATGATGTTTACAAAACTAAAAAAAATTAATTAGAACATTCACAAACACATCAAATCTTTCAAATACGATGTTTTTGTTTATGCTATGGCGCCCAACTTTTTTTCAGATGAATACAACCAAGGATTTTTTAAATAAAGTAGAACGTTCCTGATGATGAAGTGATGAAAAATAACACTACCGCCCAATAATAGGACATACAGGGTTATGGAAAACATTGCAAGATCATTGCAAGATATTTTCTATATCACTTTTGCTTAATATCGAAGGCCTTTTTCAACTGGATACAAACCCTTGAATATTTTAGGATAATACAGTATAGTGTATTAGTAAAAGGACATGTCAGCTTTGTTTTCTCCACACGTACAGCCTAAAAGTATTTAAAGAATGAAACCATGTACCTTATTTAGGAATGTCACTAAATACGTGAAAATCTGGCAATGATTACAATACTAATCTCAATTTGTGAACATTTTATTTTAGAAATGCTCCCCAAGCCTCTCTATAATGGAAAGCCATCCATGGCAGCAGTATCCATCCAGGTCGTACAGCATCAAACAGCAGATGCATTGACTAAATGGGAAGTATGGCTGGATTTGCAGTGGGTATCTTTTACCAGTAGATTAAAATAAATTGGACAGGCCTAACACCCCCGCCTCATGCCAGCCTCCCCCCGACTGTGTTTCCAGCAAGTCAGGGACACCTAACAAGTCCTATTAATATGGTGTGGATGGCAACAGGAATCAGGTATCACCTCACTGGTTTAAGTTCACATGAGAACGGTGGGGTATTTGAAGACAGATAGTGACAAACTGCCTGATATGTGCCAGTACTTTGTGTTTACAGGTCTGGTTCGAGAATGACGGATGAGATCTGCAAGGAGAGAGATATTTTATATTTTCTTGCAATGTGGAATGACCTAAAGTGAAAATTCTGTCATCATTTACTCTCCCTTGTCAATTCAAACCTGTACGACTTTCTTCTGCAGAACACAAAAGAAGATATTTTGAGGATTATTGTTAACCTGCCCCCGTTCACGTTGTGTGTCCATATAATAGAAGTGAATAGGGGCCAGTGCTGTTTTTATTTAAGATTGTTTTAGAAGTATGAGCATCTGTAATATTATAAACATACTGTGCGTCACTTGGTTTATGGATATCCTTTAAAAAGGGAATAAAAAATCATATTTATCGACCCTTATATCATTTAAAAACCACAAAGAATAATGAATCCAGTGGCATCAAAAAAGACAAATTTCATGTCCTTTATGGGCTTTTCAAATAACAAATGATATTTTTTTCAAATGAAAAACTCATGTCATTTGCTTTTAGAACGTTAGTAGTTTTGCATTCAATTGTATAACTGCCTGCTTGAAACTGAGATATAGTCTTTAAATTAACTTCCCCTTGATACACATGGTTTCCCCCATAGAATATAAAAACTTGCTCACAGGGGTTCAGCTAACAAAACTGTCTGGATTAACTAAACTGAATGACAAGCCAAACACAGAGAGCACACTTGCATTTCTCTGCCTTGCATCCCCCTAATGTTATACGTCGAGATGCTATTTCCCACCTGCAAGGGCGGAAATCAGAACGTTTTTTTCCAGACCTCGGCACTGTTCCCACATCTCCGAATGTTGTGCTTGGATCTCAAGGAAGGCATCCCACTCCAAGTTCTTAATCATCTGTCGCTCAAACACATTCTTCATTTCATTCTGCTGCTTTCCTCCCGTTCCATCGTTACGGCACTAGGTTTTCTTCATCTCGCCTCCCCTCTCAAGCTCACTAAACTCCTCTCTCATCTGCTATTGCTCTTTTCCAGTTACAGCGAAGCTTACATAAACACGAGTCTCACATTCACATAGAGCTGATTCTTCTCCGGCGTGGAGGGGAGTAAAAAAAATATGGTATTTTTGGCGATGGCTGGCAGGAGTACACAATCAAACCTTGTTCCTCAAACCTGCAGTGAGGCTTTATAAAGAATGATGATGTTAAATGAAACGCACACTGACAGTTTACGTTCCTCTGTTTAGATTGAAAATGAGACAGATTTTTTTTATTCAAATTAATATTACAAAGAGACATGCGTTTCATGAAATAGAAAAGTCTTGCAATGCTAAAATGCTGCTAAACTGCTAAAATGGCTGCCAGGGCACTGCTGTGCAGTGGTTGATTTTTTCATAATTTTTCACCGGGCAAAAACATTCATAAAATGATCAGTCAGAAAAGTAATGGCACACAAACTGTTTTCTTTATCCTAACCATAGGTATGGGCACACAGACACAGCCTTAACTACTATTTTGTATTACTAAACGTGTAAATAAAGAGGATGAGATGTGAATTAAGAGGGCAATATTAAACAGAGTAATATCCACGTGTTTTTATTAGGTCTGAAGTGAACACGATACACAGGGGACTTAAATAAAGACTAAAATCCCAAGCCTGCATTTCCTGCCCGAACAAGCCTGAGATGGCAGCGATACCTCCCCACTATCTGAAAACAGCATCATGCACACGGAGTCTCTGTGTCACGGTACAGTTCCTCACGGTGTATTTACCTCACTTCTGAGGTTAATAGGAAGACAAGTAAACAACACCATACCAGTGTAACTCGTACTCTTTACATTCATACAGCCGTGGAAAAAATTAAAAGGCCACTCAGCATCACTGCATGTATTGTGGCGATTCCAGTCCAGTGTGTCTGTTGAGTTTCAATGAAAGCTGTGAAAAAGATCAGTCTTATAATTTCATATATTCATTTTGTAACTGATCCCAAAATACGTATTGTGTTGTTTAAACATAATTCAAAACTTCACAGTATTCAAGTATTTGTTTGTTCAAGTACAATTTAATGCAATTTAGAAAACAGCATTTTCATTTGGATTTGGGAAGAAATATCACTAGTTCCCAGAATAAAACAAAAAATATTATTTTACTTAAACCTACCTATAAATTGTAAATTCTGAATATCATAAAAGTAATTTTGGAATGGTCTGTTTATTTTTATCAGGGGCTGTATAAGACTTAAATAGATGACAGCTGAAACAACAAAACGCTGATTTTAAAAACCTATAACAAAGAATCAAGTTAACTTTGCAAAAGAATCACTTAAATACCTTTGTTAGTGTCTTATGGACAATTACGTCTTAAGAAGGTCTTAAAGCCTTCACTATTTAATTCATAATTGTTTACATTTTCTCATTTTGAGAGCTTTCAGGCTGTACACAGGGCTGTAGACAAAGGCATATATTTATTAGAAGCCTGCAGCATGTTGTCTGAAACGGCATCTAAACAAAGCCAAAAGCCATTTCGAACCATGATTGTCGTGAACACTAAGGACCAACAATGGCGTCAACGCGTAACAGAAAGCACAAAATGAAGGAAATAGTCTTGAGGCATCGCCTCATTGTGTGCAGGTTTGAGTAAACCAGTGTGTTTGCAGAACAATGTGTCCACTTAGAGGCAACAGATAATGGTCTCCATTGGCCTGTAAAATCTATGCAGGATGGATGCAGTTTCTTTGCCAGAATGTTTTTCTGCCCAAGTCAAATTTGATACAAGGTCTATTGTAGAAAATTACAGAAAGCCAAAAATAAAAAGAATGACTTGGATATGCAACGTGCATTTTTTTGTTATTTTGTACATCTCTCAGCGACTGTTGAATCTTTAGAAGTTTCCTTAAAATCCAGTAGAAGTCAAATGTGTTGGTTATGGATGTAATTCAATTCAAACTAAAGAACTATAGACACTCTTTGCTTTGACCATTCATACCTGTCGCAAAAAACACCCCAGGCCTTTCAGCCACCATATCCATGGGCGCCAACTTGTCTGTGGCAACATTGGGGCATCGCACCACATCCTCAACCCTGAGCCAGGACAAACAGCGTCCAAGCACTCCTTCAGTACAGTTTTATACTAAACAAAGGTAATGAGTCCAACATCAGCTGATAGCCCAAAACATTTCAGCCTCACCAAAACAACAAACAGGAGCTATGTACAAAAAAGAAAGCTTTTACTTCACAAAATAACAAAAACAACCCTGTTTGTTTATTTTCCATGTTTTCATATCAAAAAGGGAAGTGAGAAGACCCCTTCCCACTTAGACAAACAGCAACCCATTCTAACAGTTAACACAGTGGGTCTCCAATAAAAAAAACTGTTGATGTTTGATCCACACTTGCTAGGATGAAACATGGGCTATGGTTTGGACAATTTTAAATTTGCAGTACAATATGAATCATCCTGTGAATTGCATGCAACATTTCTGTAATCCAAAAACAACCATTTGGCCTACAGCACTACTTGTCAGAATATACTTGTAAGTTCTTTTTAATATATAGAGACTGGCCCACTTTTTTTGTTTGCTATGCAAGAACAGCATACCACGTGTACTTTTAAGTATATTATTCTTGCACTTTTAGTATATTACAGTTTCAATTTAGGTACTAATTTGCTTGAAACATACCTTTAACTATATATTAAGTAGATTTGAGCGGATTCTTATCACTGTCTACAGAAAAGATCAGGTCTATGTTATTTAATCCACCCCAAAGCTGACATGTATCTATATAAGCTCCAATTTGTAAGTATAAAGTGTGTTAAACTTTGTTAAAAAAGCATTCATAAGGCTATACACGATTACAATTTTAAACACTACATGACTAGTATATCTACATAGAACCATATAGACTTTTCTATCAGTACAAGTCAAGTATACTATAGTCATAAGTACATATAAAGTAGACTGGAAGTGATTTTTAACTTAACAGTACTAGTAATACCACTTGAACAAATTTATTTTTTGTACGTTTTTTGTTTGTACAGTGTCTTCTCTAGAAAAAGCATCAATGAAGTCAATGGAATCCTTACTGTGATATTATCTGACAACAAGACAACATCATCTTATCACAGCACCTACACCATTCAGATTCTCGCATGAACATATCTGTACATACAATCACACATAAAGTATCTCCAGGTCTAAAGCATGCAAGGACAGGAACAGACAACTGGGTTATTTGTGTCTACAGCTTTCAGCTCATTTTGGAGATCTGAATCTGCTGCAATCTTGCACGCAGAAGCCTGTACGCAAACCAATGTGCTTCAATGTCTCTGCATCTGTATGGGTGGCCATGATTTTTTCAAGTAGGACATGTTGTTTCCTGTCAAACAAACAGACCCTTCATCCCAACCGTTACCCCATCTAAATATGTGGGAAATTGTAGGTTGATGCAAATGTTTTTCAAGCCCCTAACCCCAGATCTAACCTTAACCTTAAATCCTAGTGATTTATAGCATTGTTGTTCCAGGCGAAACAAGTATTTTGATCAAGACACACATTCTACTTGGCAAAATCACAGTAAACGTCTTAACATAACATGCATTCTCTCCCACACAATCTTAATATCACACTCTCAACATCCGATAATATTATGTTCTTATTAGCAATGTTAGAAAAGATGTTGACTGTCAACTAGTATACAGAGTCTGTTGTAGCCTTTGTGTGCTTGAGCAAAGCATAATTCGCCAGGCTTAAGTAATCAAACTTGTAAAAATCTTGCTTGTACCCTTTATGAAATGTTTCTATTTTTGCGAATCTAAAAACCCTTACCCAATTAAAACTGGGCATTCACGGAATGCTAAGCAACATCAAAATCAAAAGGCAACCTTAAGATATTTCATATCAATAGTAATCCCCTACCAGCACCCATTTTTATTTACGTAACAAAAAACAAAACAACATTTATGTATATTTCCATCTTATGCATCAGTGTTTATTTCTGTACAAATCTAAGGACAATTCCAAACTCTGGGTCAGGAAAACACTTGTTTACACGATTACTTTAACTTTTTTACTTTAACATTGAAAAATGACTGGTCAGTGCTGACACAGAGGAGTCAGTGATAACTTTAAACAATGAGGACAGCACACGTACTGCACAAAATAAGAAATATTAACAAAACGTTCTTAGGAAATACTTAAAATATTCAACAAATTGGTATAGATATCCAAATATATGTCAATCAGGTATACCTGAATATGATGATCAAAGGAGAGCACTAAAGAACTGAACAAGTATGTTGAAAAATAAAAATCCAAATAAAATGTTATTCATAAAAAAATCTGATTCATATATAATTTGTGATATTAAACAAAGCAATGTGAACAGAACAATGTTGTGCACTTAGTTTACTTTAAAGCACTGTAATACAAACTGTAATCAATTACACCAAATGACTTTGTTGGGTTTACACTGCCCTCTTGTGGTCAATCTGGAAACTTTGGAAAAATAGTAGGCAGGATTCGCAGATTTGCACACACCTTCACTTTTCTTTTGGCTTTAAACCTGAGATCATCTTGGAACACATCTCTCTCTCTCTATCCAAATAGTCCTTGTAGCAGCTGCAAAGTATCAGTAGATTTGTTTGGCCTACTTCTGTTGAACATTCACGTACGTAAACAGTTCAGCATAACATTTAGGCAAAGCAGACTTACAGAGCCAGTTTCTTCAGCAAGGTATTGATGTCAGGGTCAAATGGCTTTCTCGACTGGGCAAGTATGAGGTAATCTTGGGCCTTCTCATAGTCCTTCATCTCAAAACAGGCCTGGTGAACAAAATGAAGTTACAACACGCAAGCCTTTTCATTTTAAGATGTACTGGTCTTCGTAGACCAACATCCTTTTACTCAAAGAACATAGTCTGACGTTTGAAGGGATACTTCACCCAAAAATGAAAATCCTGTCATCATTTATACACCCCTCGGGTTGTTCCAAACCTGTACAAAGTTCTAATGGACACATATTTGGAAGCATGTCAGTAACCAAACAGATCCCATCCCCAATTTACTTTCAGAGTAGGGAAAATAAATATCATGGGAGACAAGCGGGGATGAGATCGGAGGACAGAATTTTCATTTTGAGGTGAAGTATAACTGAGAAAATATATTTAAAAACATGAAAATGTCAAGTGGTTTAACCTGGCCGCAGCGGAACAGTGCTTTGGTGTTCTGGGGGCTCATAGCCAGGGCTTTCTGTCCAAAACAAAGTGCTTTATGGGGCTTCTCCAGTTTAAAGTAGGTGAGTGAGAGGTTGAGTAAGAAAGGTAACTGGACTTCCTCAAGATGCTTCTTTTCTTCATCGTTTAGGGGCACACGGTTCTGCAAAACTGTCACAGCCTGTTCCATGGACCAAGAGAATGTTACTAGAAAACCATCTTAGATCAGTAACATTTACGCATTTGGCAGACACTTCTATCCAAAGTGACTATTCAAGGTATAGAAAATTCAGAATGCCCTTGTTTTATTGCTCTGTTTAAAATGACTTAATAGTATCTTTCTATTATGTTTACACGTTCAGTAAACCAGCTTTAATTTGCACATGAACTGGTAGTTTATACATACATATTTCCGCTTTAGACGTAAGATCGAATGAGAAAAAAAGAGTGTGCCACTGCAAACAGTACCATCATTTATAAATAAGGTGCACCAAAGGCGTCAAACATCATCAGAGAAGAATCAGCAAAAGAATTGCCAAAGGCGACGGTCTACATTTTAAGATTCCAATTAAATATTTTGCGAAGACACAAAAATATGTTTTTTTTTACTTATGATCAAATTAAATAAATAACATTTTCTGAAAATTATACACGGATTCATATCAATCTTTTTATCGTCCACTCAGTACAAAAGAAGACTGTTAACAAGCTATTCTTTTTTTAATAATAAAAAAGTTTGTCGAATGACGTAAGTTATGACAGAATTCAAACTTGTGTATGTTATCTTCTATTGACATATTTGATCTTTATATTGGTAAAATAAAGAAAAGACAGTCAAAGATCAGAGAAAACAAAACCTGCTGGTATCTCTCTTTTGCATCTTCATAGCGCTTTTTATTGAAGCAGAGGTTGCCAAAGTTACGTTGGGTGTCCACCACAGTCAGCAATTTTGCCAGCTGGACATCATTCTGCTCCTCCTGGGAAACGATTAATTACAACACAATCAAAACATATAAAATAAATGCCATGTTTCTATATTTATTTTCTGATAAAAGCCTCAAGTGTCTTGAAATAATCTTCATAAATGTGTGCCAACTGTTGTATAAATGACTTTTGGATTCTTTAAAGTGGCCATAACACACAGAGCTTCCGCATATCTCATGTTAATTTTGAGTACTTACAGAATAGCATCCTAACACGCTCCATCTATCAGTTTCAGACGATCTCCAAATCCAGCCTTATATCAACCGTTTACATAACGTTCCTCACCCAAACGCAGAGAACAGACAAACAAAGCTGAACATCGCAAACGTAGTTCTCTTTCAATCCTGCACACAACTGAAAGGGATGTGCACATGCTCCTTCTCCAGCTCTTCTTGGTGCTTTTCCGGGAAAATTGTCCAATAAGGGACTAAGAAAAGTTGTTCCGTAACGATTCTGTACGAACGCTGGGGGAGTGTATCGAGCACAGAACTACTACATAATACGTCAAACTCGTATTTTGACAAGTTGACCATGTCAAGCATGAGAAGACAGCACATTTAACATTGTAAATAAGTCAGAATGCACGAAACACCGTTGCAGGGCCACTTTAAAGTTAACACACACCCCAAGATTAATGAATCTGATCTAATCTAATAAAATGTTCACATTTTACATTCAATGAGTAAAACTAATTTAAAGCATTCGACAAAATAAAGAGGCTAAATTCTTTACATCTTACCACAGACAGATCCATAAATTCATCCACTTGTGCGGAGTCCAAGTAATCGAGCACTTGCACCTCATACAGGACTGTGGCTAATGGAGGTATATGCGGGGGGCAGCCGAGGTCCCCATAGGCATATTTGGGCTTAAACAGAAAACGGGAGAACTCGCCTTTCTTCATGGAAAGAAGGCCGAGCTCTAATCCATACAAAGTAACATCTGAGGAAAGACTTCGTTTGAGTGGCATGGTATAGAACAAACAGAAACGACATAATATATAGGAGAATTTAAAGCAACACTTTGTAGTTTTTCGATCTTAAAACAATGTTTCCAAATGATTTCAGTGGTGGAACAACTCTTAACCGGACCAATTCTACTCCTGCTGCTACCTGACCAGCCTCAGAGCAGCTACAACCATACACTGTAAATTCTGTGTTCGGGTCAGAAAACACACAGCCCCGCCCATCCCCTGCCTGCGGAAGAGCTTCTGGACGTTTTTGAATTCGTTCCACCGTTTCTGTTCCATCAGCTTAGTCAACAAATTCACGTGTATTGTGCTTCCCACGGAGAAACGACACTAGTAACATACAATTGCGCTTGTCAACCACCGTGAGCGAATGTTCCATAGTGTTGCTTTAATTTCCAACTTACCTCTACCAAGCTTCATCATTCGGGGATATCTTTGATTGATGGTTGTCTCAAATGGCATGTCGGAGTACTCAAGGAAACCCGAAAAGTGAACTGTGGATCAAATAGAATGTTTGAATTTCGACATGACAAAAAAGAATCATTTAAACTTTACTTGACTATAATATTTACTTGAAACTGAAGCATGAAGAGGTATGGGGGGGCCTTCTCCTGTATGAATCACCTCTTTGAGAATTCCTCTATCTCCCAAAATGTCTTGCATTTGCAAAGCCAGACGCTGGTAAGGAGTCTAAAACGATACATTATTGGATCAATTTACAAAATACAATCTCTAAGGCTCTTTCTTTATACAGTTTTCACATTGCTGATCATTTAAGCAATTCTCATTTCATTCTAAGTGATGTAATGCTAGACAATATAATGCTATCATTTAACCAAGCTAATCCGCTACTGCATCCATACTGTATGTTTTATAGGTATTGTAAATATAGGCCTACTTTGTCATTTCTGGAGGACGATAACGTGACACCATTGCTGAGGTTAAAACTTCTTTAATGCACATGTTATGCAGTTCGGTTTGCGAAGAGCAGTTGCGTTGTAGAAAAATAAGGTTTAAACACGTGTAAAACGTTTGCTAGCGCTGGTTGTTGTCAGGTGTTTGTATTTTCTGCTGTGCACATTTACCTCGATTCCAAACTGATGGCGTTCCTCTGGAGCCATAAACTGTATTATTCTTGAGTTATTACCGTTTTTTGACATTGTGCGGGTATGTTAGGAACACGGAAACCTGTTAACGATAAAAGTTCGGTGCTTCTGGACGCCCAAGATCTGACACTGCAAAGGTGCGCGCGAAGCGTTCGCCAACTAGCGGCCGTAATTGGAAATGTAAATATTACGATATTACGGATTTTAGTATGATGTCAGACAGTTCACTAAATATAAATAAGTGTATTTAATATCGGACTTTATTGTTAACTATATGGGAGGTTTTTTTAAAGAAAAGTATGGTTAGAAATTTGGATCAAGTTTCGAATGGTCCCAGTCAGATACTGTAACAAAGATGTTTGATTTAGTGTTGTATCAATGTCGAATAACCAAATTTGGTTGACGCTCATTGGAGAGTATGCATTTTAAAGTCCCAGTGAAATACAAAATCACAATGCCAATTTTTTTCAAGGAAAATTGCAGTGTTGATTGTAAATAGATTGTAATTAACTTTTTAAAAACCGTGTGTCCTCATAATCGTTAGTTAAAATCTGAAAATGCACTCCCTACTATCCATGTAAAATGACGTATGTTACATGGATTGGGTGGGGAATCCGTGAACTCCTCCCCTTCAAACGTCACTCAGTCTGAGCAAAGGGGGTGGAGCAAAGCTCCAGCTCCCCCTCGCTGGACCTAGTGGGCGGAGCTCGAGCTATCCACTCGTCGCGTAGGCACAGTCCGAACTCATACAGTTTGTTTCGCACGGCAAGAGAAGTGTATATTAAAGATAAACTGAACTTTGAGACATGTAGGCTATACAATCTTTCCGTAGACTTAAACCACTGGACCTAAGTGCTAATATTTGTTGTTATTTTTGACTCACTAACATTTGTCATTTGCCACAAGATTTTTTTAGCATGGTCAGACGTGTGTCTGTGACTAACGGCATTACGTGAACACCTAATAAAACTATTTAATGTATAATTTAATAGTCACATATGCCACTGTCCTACAGGTGTTGCTGGATTTATTTGTTTCTATTAACCTTACTTAGCAAATGTATAGCAATATGTACATAAAATATAATAAATATAATATAATACAAAATATAAATATACTTCAAGAACACAGCACTTATTTTCACACATAATTTTAATGTTATTTTACCAAAAGATATTTACATACATAATATTTACAACACCCCACAATATTCACAAGTCAGGGTTGAAGAAACAAGACACATGGATATTTATTTTGTCTCGTATTTCCGGCAAATTCCAGGAGTCCTTTGTGCAATATAATAAATTCCAATAATAATGTAATTCATCAAGTGCTGCTCATAAACACTTAAACAAAAAAGGTAGACATAAACAAACAATAGTCAAGTAATATATAAATATTTCCTCTACATGCAGAGATTCATGGTGTTGGGGTAATCTCAATGACATATGACTCAGGTGGAAGGACTTCTGTTTTATCTGGTTTTGCTAGTTTTCCTTCTTGGGCAACTGGCTGTGGGATTTGACTGTGGAAAGTGACAGACGTTAAAATGTTTTAAGCGTGCATTATTTTATGTTTATTTACTTCATGCATACTGGAAATGTATGGACTATAACCAAAAGTATAGTTATCAATATCATACCTTTTCAGAGGAAATGCCTGAATTAACTGCAGCACTACCACTTTCTGATTGTATGTCAGACTGATTAAAGATAGCAAATTAAAATCTGAATCATTTTTTTATTCTTTTGATGGTGTTCTCAGTCCTTCTTGCTTAAAAAATAACCATAAATGGGTGCAAACTTACCAAAGCAAATCTTAAACAAATGGCATTGAGACTATGACTATATAAAACCAAAACTATATTAAGAAATGTTTGTGGTTAGCACACAACAAGACAACTGTACAGCAAATATAAGACCACTTACCATCAACATGAATACCCACAATCAATTCACTAACTGAAGTGATGCACAAATAAATACAGAATGTAGCTGTCAAGTCTGGTAATTTATTTTTGTTCAATGTTTAGGCAAATCTTTATGTTTTGTCATAGTTTTGTATTCTTTCATAACTGTCCACAACAGATATTAAAGAGGTACATGCAAAGAAGTAAAAAAGCTGTACCTCAAAATCTGTCAGTACAGACATGTTCCAATAGCTTGGAGAAATGTAATTCGCCAAAGAAATACAACAAAACAATTCTAGATTAAATAACAATATGGGCATTCAAACCCAAATAAAGACATAATATTGCAATAAAAATGTTATGGTTTAAAATAGAACTTCCTCTTCTTATGTTAGACCCAGTGGCTTAGTTTTACTATGACTGAACTATACAATACTGAAAATCATAATAATGATAATAATGCATGAAACAGTTCAGTTCATGAAATCACATGAGTGTTGTTCCATCACTCCTCACACCTGTAAAAATATAAAATGTTGTCATTAGGTCATTAAAAATAAATACAGGATAAAACAAGGTGGTTTTCATAAAAACACAGCTATTCATTTGTGTTAGACTCCAAACGCAGGTTATTAGAGTGAATGCAGATGCCAGTTTTGGCTTTAATGCATTTACATTACAGGTGTTATTTTGCTGAAATTTACCCTTTGCAAGTTCCTTTGATATATCTGAATTCCACAGTGTGTGCAAATCACCCTGATCCGTCGCCGGACATGTAATCTTTTTAGAGGTGGGGCTGCTGATTCTGGCGAGGGAGGTGGGGCTGCTGATGCTATAGGGATGGTGCTGCAATGGAGGCTGTCCGGATGTTTTTACAGGTTTTAAAATGTTTAAAAAAAACATCCCGTCTGATTACTGTTGAAGTGCAATAGCAGCAGTGAAAAGGTGGTGATGCTCTGCAGTTTAGACCAGACTTGATGATGGTCAAATCTAAAATGTAAAAAGAATACATTTGCACAATTGTCTTGTTTACAACAGCAACGTTTAAAGTGCATTGCCTATGAAGAGGTTTTGTGGTGAAATGTCTTGCTCTAAAGCACAACATCAGCTAAAGGAGTCCAGGGTATTTATATAGTTATTCGTGCATTTTACCACCATGTAAACTTAATGCAATGTGATGTACTGCACTGTAATGCATTTAATGCATCTCAACTTCCGGATTACTGGTCTGAAGAAAAATACAAAGACACCAAAGCATGTTCACAAATCCCACAATAAAGTTCTATGTGTGGAATGTTTGGTTGTACTATTTTGTTTAAAATAATAATATAGTTCCATTCCATTTTCACCTTTGACCTACAGATGTCCTCAGTGTGATAGTGTGGAGCCCTTGAAAGCGTATCATTTGAACACCTGTGAAATAAAAACAAAAACGAAAGAGCCTACAAACACTCTTCCAACATTCCACATATAAAAAGTTCATTGGATATAACGTGTTTATAAACATATTTTATACACACAGTTTCCCTGAGAAATGTCATAGTGTGTAGGCTACACAAAAGTCAGAAATCTATCAGTAGGCCTATTTATGCTTACACTTCATACAACACGTTGTGTTCAAACGTTGTGTTCAGTTCTCCAAAATGTAATCCAACATATCAGCATTAGAAACCCATACTACCACTGGGTCACATGGTGCTTTGGGCTGGATAGAAAAATACGATTTCTTAGAAGAAAGATTTATTAGAGTAAATTTTCCTGAAATGGTCACGTCGTCACAGTTTCCTGGGAAAAATGGTAAAGACCTGCCTTTTGGTGGAAGGAAAATCATTTCTACTTCCTCCCTAAGCCAAGAGGAATCACTGTCACAGCGAGAGAGGCGCCTTGCACTGTCCTTTAATTTTTCTCGACGCGGCTCTCACTTCACTGCTGCATTATGGTGAGTTTATTCAATACTTATTAAAAAAAAACAATTTTAAGCAGTGCATCCAACATTTCTGAAATATTTCCTATATTTACCATTTTGCAATTTAATTTGTGCAATGTTACGCAATGTTTTTATGAAAACGCAAGTAGCCTAATACAGTCGCACAAAAAAACTTGAATAGTGCCTTTACATTTATGATGCTTAATTTAACTTCCCCATTAAAGAAGAGCAAGAATAAATGTATAAATAAATAAAACAAACAAAATTCACATTTTTATTAAAAACATTCATGTTAATTATGAACATGAAGTTGAATTTAAAGGCATCCGTGTGTTATGTTTAAGGATAAAATTGAGAGCGCACAGAAAGAGGCAGACGACGTGAAAGCCATTATGTTGGAAAACGTTAAAAAAGCAGAAAAACGAGGAGAAAACCTTTCGGATCTCGATCAGAGAGCTGAACATCTGCAGAACGCGGTATGTGAGCATCTGTGCTGCCTTCGAGTCAAACAATAGAATGTAACCCCAAGATTGCTTTACCAAAACAAAGTCTGCGTTAACTCATGACGGTCACTGAGTTATTGATTTATATATGTAAAATATAAACAACAGCAACTCAAGACAGTCACCGAGTTATTGATTTATAAATGTAAAATATAAACATGTGCTTCAGAGGTCAGGGAATTCTGTGAAATGTTATTTCTACAAAGGAATGTGGTGTTAAGCAAGTCCGTTTAAAATACTGACAAAATATTGACAGTTTTTTCATTTTAGTGTAAGGATTTGGAAAAAGCTGCAAATCCGAAAAAAAAGCGGATGATGGAGTACCTGCGGGCTAATAAAGGACTTTTAATCGTTGTAGTGCTTTCAGCCATTATTGTTTTTGCTGTGGTGGTCGCCATGCTTGCCACCCAAGACATGCATGGGCATGGGCATGGGCATCCAGAGGTACACAGTGATTTAGAAAATCCATAAACTTCAGCAGACGGGTGGAAGACATTTCACCAGTCGGAAGATTATGAATAGGCCTACCACTGGAAGACAATTATTTTACTGTAAAATGTGTGTGTGGGTGCAAAGTGTTTTGCTGATATTCATTATGTTGGTTTATTTGCCAATGTAAATAAATTTCTGTTCATTATTTAGAATGCCCAAATTGTCATGCAAAATTATACATCTTGGCTAAATTGTTCTTATCTTAACTTTGGAGATTGTTTTTATCAAAGCCATTTTTGAAACACATTCTTAGCAAAACGATGTCATATAAACAGGCTTAGCAGAAAAAGACTATACCAAGAAAGTTCAAGGTGGTGATATTTGGTATGTAAACACAAGAGGATTTAAAGGAAGGGCACTTTTAAGGTTATGTACATGTATCTTTCTTTTCAATTTGTGCTGTCATGTCACAAATGCTTATTAAATAATATAAATTACATATTATACTGCCCTCAGATGTAACAACCTTTCTTGAACTCATACCACAGGTCATGGTTTGCAATTTAGGAAGAAAGTGAAAAAATTGTTAACTGTTGTCAAGGGGTCAACCTCAGTGATATACTGTAAGTGCTGACAAAATACTTTAATCAAATGCTTGAGTAAAATAAACCAAGTAGTCCAACCTTGAACTTCCCTTTTTGAAAACTGATTTGAATAAGAATTAAAATCTATCTTCTGTCATGAATTGTTTGTATTATAATCTTTAAATTATGCACTTACCTTACCTAAACTCTTCTCCAGACAAATGCATTGGAAAAAATATATCATAAAGAAAGACCAGTGTCTGTTTGCCGTGTTCTCAGTGAGACGGCTGTTCAGTGATTGTTGTTTTATTATAGCTAAATGTTCATTTTTTGTTCTTTATTCCCTATTCCCCATGTTTTCTGAATGTTTTGGTTCATCATTTCTCTTTCTCTCTTTTTTTTGGTAACGTTCTCGTCATATAGTAGTTACTTCATCCTTACACTCTGCTTATTACATAATCTCAAAATCATCTGTTTAAATAATTTTTGTTTATATATTATAAACTACAAATCAGCACAACAAGGTAATTGACTTCACATTCAGAGCTTCCAGTTTTAATATGACAAAAAGGTTTAGCCATCCATTGTTCATCCTTGAAGTTTGCATGTCCATATACAAAGCAAAGGAAATCCAGCAGATGATGTGCTGGGCAAAAGAACTACAAAACAATGTTCCTTCACACAGGCTTAATGCCAGTACACACAGGTCCACAACGGAGAAACAAGCAACACCGGAGACAGAGCATGGCATTATAAAAACAAACAATGCCATGCTCTTTCTCCAGGTAAAACACATGGGTCTGACATGATCCTGCCACAAGACTCGAAAACCAAGACAAGGAGAGGCATGATCACGACAATCATATGGTAAAACTGGTTGACACTCCAACATAATGTTCTAACAATGGCATGAGGCAGGTTTGTTAGTTTTTCATTTTGCCTTAAATACAACAAATCTCTTACTACACTTGCATTTTGAATGTGATTCATTGGCCAAAACAGACAAACCGGCTATGACATTTTTTTTATCTGAGAATAGTTATATACAATTTTGGCTATAATACTGTATAGAGAAAATGTTATATTGGGACAGCCCAAGAAGGAAATTAATAACATTCATGTCTGTAGCAATAACGGTCAGAAAGTGACAATGAAAGCAGAACTAATCATCCAATGTCGGGGGTCAGCTTCAGTTCTTGATGTTCCCATGACCTTAAACAGAAAAACGCAAATACTTGAGAAAGACAAAGTGTGGTTCACTTGAACTTCCTGACTAAAGCAGCATTTACCTCACTGGCTCAATCTATGGTTCTCGTGTCAACAGCTCACAGGAGGTAAGGATTGTCATTGAGCAATATAAAATACAACTCCCTTACGGTCATTCCATAAAATGTCTATTTTGGCCCCATGCACCAATTGGTAAAATACAATTTGTTTTTCATGTTATTTAACATCAAACTTGCATTTGCAGTTTATTTCTGTCATTATTTTATTTGACTAATTATAACAAAACATGAACATTTCAAGGTCAAGTGTGGTAGGTGAGGTCATGGGCAAGATCTGAAATGTCTCGTTTCATAATTGTTTTTCAAATAAATATTCTAAAATGTCAAAATTGGGAACAAGAAAATCCCTTAAAATGTCTGTCAGACCTAGTTGTCCTGTCAAGTGCTTATATAAAACATGTCACAGACTTGGGATAATATTTACTACATCGAATAACCTTGACGTCATAGGAAACATGCCCTTGAAAATGTGTTTATTTCGCCCCTTAAGAGACACAGTAAGCTATTTGAATGATAATTTAAATTTTATATCAAACATGATACAACTGTGCGGTCAGTTTGACACTTGCAGAAAACATCCTTCATAGCAAACAGTGTCTTTGAAAATTAGATAAATTTTATTTCATAAAACAAACCTTTGTTAAAGATAAGGAACATGCAGATTATTGGGTTATAACAGAAAACAGAAAGTTGCTGTATGAACTGTAACAAGATCAATTTCATTCTCCGTTTCATTTTTCAGAAAATCTGTCCTTACATTATGACCCAAAAAATCTATTTGTGATAAGGGCTTCAGATACATAATGGACCATAAGGAAAAGCACCTCTGTATAACAGAACCCGAGAAAGATTGTGGCATCTCTGTAATTTAATTGTCTGAGTATTATGAAGCAGTAGTTATCACAGGAGAAAACCTAAAACAAACCAAAATATATATGCGGTTAAAATATATGCGGTTTATCTGAGCTCCTTCAGGATCTCAACATTTTCTAAGATTTTATAGGATTCTGATCGAGGTATACCTGCTTGCAAGTACTTTAACAAAGTTGAATATTGCACCATTTTATTGTCTGGCATTACCGAGAAAAAAATATAAACAAATAAAACGCATAACCAACCATCATGGTTTTCTATAACATGTATAACACATACTGCTTTTGAATGAGCAATATTTCGAACTCAAATGTACTGTGTAGTCAAAATACAGCTTATTATTGAGGATTTCACATTTCGGGATCACTAAATTCAATGTGTTTTCCGACATTCAGATTTTTTCTGAGTATTCCATATACAGTCCATATACAAGATGAAATATCTAGGAAGAATAGAGTTAACAGTGCGATTCTATTAACAAAGCGGTCTTCTTTTCATATTATTGACTACTGACTCTCAGTGCAGTACTCATATTTTATTTGCTTAGCTAAAGACATTCATTTAGAAGCAGCTCTGCATAACCATTGCTCTGTATCATTTACATAAAGTAAATGTTTAAAATAAATGTAAATGTAAAGCAACTGATTATCTCAAAATTCCTCGTGACACGGTGTTAAGTGGTCGAATGGAAACGGAACATGGTAGACAAACAAACATCTCAGGTTCCTTGGGAACCTTGGTTCCCTGATGTTATGGGGAATTTTATTTTCACTAGAATACTTATTATTCCCCTACAGTAAATCGTTCAATAACGTTTCAGCATGAAGATTAAAAGGAGTTATACCCTTTATCATTGTTACACTACCCCAAAATGCCCCTCCTGACATCATGATAAGAACTGAAAATGACAGACTGGACCTGAAACCTGGAGTGTGCATAATGAATGACTTTTTGGTGGTGAATGCAGAGGAAGTATAATAAACAAATTTTGGTTTACCATTAATATCTAAATCCTCAAATGGCATTACATTTAAAGCAGATTTCGGTTTTGAACTTGAAAAGAAGTGAGTGTTGAGACATATACGGTGCGTTCTCCTAGCACTTGATCTAGTGAGTCCAGGAACAATGGCTCATGGGTAACATACATGAAGTGACACAACAATTATTGGTTTGCCCTGGTCTTAAAATACTAAAGATCTCATTTCCAGAACACCTGGGATGCAACAGATTTGTGCAGGCAGTTTTTGGATCAAGCACAATGTGTAGCACTTGGATGAAATTGGCTTTTAAATACAGATCTCTAAAATCTCTACACAGAGATTAACCTAAATATTAGTTTTTTTACTGTAAATTCTATTCCGTACAGCCGGAAGTTGAAGAGTTGGCACTTTCCACTTCATTTTGTCTAATAATATAAGATACGTAGTCCACAGTGATGGCATGCCAATATTGTGCGTAATCATAAAAGGCGATGAAAACACTCGGAATGAATACATTCTCTATCGCTACAGTAATGGCTCGACCAGTTCCTACAGATTAGACAGGTGAAGTAAGGTTAGATACGTTTAGCCATTTATCTTCTTTGTCTAGCCAAGTGTCTTGGTATTGCTGGCAGATCTGTAGCAGATTTAAAAGGCGTTTAGTCCAACAGTATTTTTTCCATCACCATGTGATCCAAATCATTGAACCTCATTTATGCAACATGAGCAGAACAAGCAATTGTAATGTCATTACCTTAACCGAGTGTCTGAGTGCATGATATGTTGTAATGTTGTAAACTCAATGAAATTTAAATATTCTGGAAAATAACAGGACAAGCTGACAGAATGTTCATGCTCACAAAAATAAAGGAATAGTGGTGTCCATGACTGATGTTCTCACCTCCCTAACATTTTTCAGGACTGTTTACACACAAAGATCTTTCTTTACATTAAGCTTCATTTTGTTGGAGGTATCTGCCAGTTTTAAAGATTTCTTTATAATTCTCTAGCAAGTTTAATATTCGCTTGTCATACTGTATATATGACCTGTTGGAATATACTTTATTAATGTCTATTAAGCATTATGGCTTTTCTTTTTTTAGCTAAACATTCTATGATAATGACATTTTTAGACTGTTGTGGTAATGAGGAAAGAAAAGTGTTTAAAAATGAAAGATTTTGTTGAGGCAAGTATTTATAGAAAAATCAAGATTTCTTAAGAATCACCCACTACGATTTACAGAATTCCAGGGGTTTTATCACTGTCCGTGTTTGAACGCACCATGAGATTAATTATTGCAGGATATTCATTGGCATTCACAGGATTAATTTGTGCTGGTCATTGGGGCTGTACGGGTCTACGTGGTTTTACAGAGTAATGTAAAATACAGCCTTGTGCAAATAACCCTAGAATTACAACCAACTGGTCATTACTTTAGATTCGAATTAACAAGCCTTCCACCTTGCTATATGCTCTCAAAGTAATTCTATATTGCTTGTATCCGTTTTTTTAACCAATCTGTGAGTCGCAGGTGTAAATGAGAAAAGAGTTCTGTCTGAGACAAGTTTTGAGGTCTGAGAGAATTCTGTATCGCTAAACCCTTAAAGCATGGCACTGCTTTCCGCTGTACAGTTGAGGTGTGTGGAGGTGCTGCTGCCACCGGGGGATTTGAGGCTGCGGCCCCCACACCCCATTGGGACACCTTTTCCGATACCCCCCACGATGACCCCTGGTCCCGGATGGTGATGTTGACTGCGCTTCATTAAGGTTGCCATTATGGTGTCGCTGTTGACAGTGCCAAACTCATAGGTGAAGGTCCCATAGTAGACCAGGACCAGCACAGTAAAAACCCATTCACAGATGGCCGCGGCATGCTGTAACATAAAGCTCTCGTGGACAAAGAAGATTCCACCTTGAATAGTAAGAATGATGTTAAGAAATGCAGCTCAAATGAATGGCACACTTAATAGTCAGCACAATTTTGTATAAAGAAAACTGTACACAGCACTTAACACTATCAAGTCTTACACACCTGACCACTGCTGGTCAGAACCCCTCATAAATTATAGGTAAGGATACTGAGGACAAGTGATATCAGAGCTCCAGCTGAGAGAGCGACACGCACATGAGCCATCCAGTAGTCCAGCGCCGTCTCTGCTATACGGTACGTCAAAACGCACTGCAGACATACGAACAGCAGACCTGCTGGAAATGCCACGCCGGCTCCCACATAATGAAGAGTCTTTGCATGATCGACCTGAGTAAAGATATACAGAATGAAACGGTTATGCAACTGACATTCACATACCATGGACTGAGGTCATCAATTCACTCTTGCCAGCTGACCTGAAAGTTGCCCACCATGACCAGGCCAAGGGCATTAATGCACCCAGACACCAAAGCGCTTGTGTTGGTCCAGCCGTGGTGGCTGTGTTCAATCACTTGAGCATAGCGCAACATGCACACCATGACCACTGCAGGGACAGAATGTGAGGAAGAATAAGCATGACGTAATAATGTAAACAGTACTGGAAAAATCAACTGTGACATATTTGAATATCTTATTATTTATATTTAATGACATATTCTTCTGTCTTGACATGTTAAGTTAACTTAAGAAGACTGTTTATTATAAAAAAAACATCTGTGCAACAATAGAGTCAATTTCGAATGCGACTTTAGCCATTCTTACCCATAAAGGCGCCAACATTGCCTATCAAACTGAAGAGACAGCTCTCTGGTGGATAGCAACCACATTTACTGTTAAAAGAAAAAGATGTCAGATAAATGTAAGGCAGCTGGAAAAGTCCTAAGAACTAAGGTTGTTTGTAATGCTGGGACACAAAACATTAAAACCCCATTTTTTGCTAGATCCTGAGGAATGATGTCCTGCCCTCTGCTTGGGGGTTGTTGATGCCCAGGAACTGAACCCCCTCTTCTTATCACACCTCCCCCTCCCCTTCATATCTTCAGGCACTAACCACTGGAAATGTGCTTACACTTTTCATACTGTGTATGTCATTTATTGTCATGTTATGAAGACTTGATCATCATGTTTGGTATTGTTTTAAAGGTCACGGTGCGATGGGTAAAGGGGTCCATTTTCCTTCAAACCTAACAAGAGCTTTTTTACTTTGGAACATAACATGCACTCATCTAAGTGGTGTTGCTTTCTCAGGGAGCCTTGTTTACAGATAGATTGAGTGGCCGTTTACACGAGACCGTTTTCAAGTGAAAGCGCAAAACAATTTTTGCGATTTGGCTGTCCGTTTACACGGAAACAGCGTTTTTTAACACTGATTCACAGCGACGAAGGGTTTTTAAACGACACCTTTGGATCAGACCCGGGAGGACGAGTAGATGGTGGGACAACTTTGTCGATGGCGTTGTTGACAAGCTTCAATGGAAGGAAAACTTTCGAATGTCCAAACTTTTCGCCATCTTGTTTGTTTGTTTGTATATGTGCGCAAGCTTCTCTTCACTACGAATGAGGTGAAATGCAGCGCTCTGTATTGTATGGTCTCTTTAGCGACGGAAGCCCGCCTTCCAATAAACCATCAAACAATCGTAAACGCGGATTGTTTTGATAACGTTGTCGTATGTACGCGAAACTTTTCAAAAACGAAAACCTCTGACTAAAGATCAGAACTGACAGTTTTGTGACCCCGAGATCAACATACTCGGCCGGCGTGAGACTCTGTGCAACAGCAGGTCCCAAACGAAAGGATAACTATAAATAAAGTATGAAGATTAACAGATAAAATTAACTATAGTCAACAGATAAATTGGAAATGTCATATAACTTATATTAAAATTGAAGTCAGATCGGTCTTAACTACAGAGTAATGTAAATTGAACAAAATTGTAACCATTACATTTAAAAAAAACTTCAGATAGAAGCACTGAGGAGAAGCAGAACACAAGATCCCTTTAACCACGCCATTGGATTCCGTCATTGGGACAGAGGTTGGTCTTTCACAATACCTTTTCGTCACAGGAGTGAAATCGAATGATGCTAATTCACTTTTATTCTGTTAGATTTACCTGATAAGCGGGATGTCTTGAAGTGTGCAGCAGGTCTTTGGAAAGCCCCTCTTTGCTGTTTCCTCTGTACATGTCAAATTGTATGACCTATAATACACAGAACTAAGCATGAAATCCTGAAGCTTAAACTTAACTAAAATTATGATTTGGGATTCAATTTACCAGTTCTCAACAGGACAGACATGGTGGTTCATTACTGCCATAGCATACCTGTAGGCCAAAAAGTATATTATCAGACCTGCGACAGGTATATTCGCTTGTTTGATTATGGAATTATACCAGCAATGTTTATTTTTACATGATATAATTACTGTTTTACTCACAAAAGTATGTACAGTACTTTACATTACACCCAAAGACAGATAAAAGCATGAGACTATACATATGAATATCATAATATTACAATACGTACACAATCCATATCCCAGTGATGGAGAAGGCAGAAAGGCTGACAGGCAGAACAATCCAGGCAGTCATTGGTCCGTCTGTGAGAGGCCTGCGACCCCAGCATGAGGGTGTGCAGGACTGGGGTTATGGAAACACAATGAGAGACACCAGCAGGTGAAGCCATGCAGTGCAGGGACCAGCAGGGGCAACGCAATGCTCCTTTCGCTACATCTGTGATCCTTCTGATTCTCAACAACTAACGGTAACTAGAAAAGGAGAAGAAACATTGTTAAAGTGATAGTTCACCCAAAAGTGAATCATTTACTCACTTTTACTGTCATTTCAAATCCATGTCTTTCACAACCTTTATGGTACATTAAAGGATATGTCGAGCACTCTGCTTGGCACTAAAGGTGAACCGATAGTTAGAATAAAAAAGGATAAATGAAAAAAAAAGAATAACCTTCCGAAGTCATAAGATTTAAAGGGATAGTTCACGCAAAAATAATAATTCTGTCATCATTTACTCACCCTCAAGTTAGAAATGTCTTAGTTCTGATGAACACGGGAAAAGATATTTCGAAGAATGATCGTAACCATACAGTTCTTGGGCAACGTTGACTATCATAGTAGGAAAAAATACGATGGTGGTCAAAAGTGCTTTAGAACTGTTTGCTTCCCACATTCTTCAAAATGTCCTCTTTTGTGTTAAACAGAACAAAGAAATTTCACCTTTTTCAAGCTTGAAATTGCCATTCATAGGAATTAAGAAGTGATGTAATAGAGACAGAGGGCAATGTAGGTCATCAGGGCAAAAGTTCATTCCCAAGTAACCTAAGTTTAACTTAAAAAAGCCAAGACGCAAAAGAAAATTCTACATCTGTCCTCCACTTTATAAAGCATTCTGACTGGTTGCATCACCGCCTGGTCCGGGAACATCGCTGCGGACAATCACAAAGCGTGGTGCAATCTGTTCCCCACATTGTTGGGAGGTAATGCTGCCTTAACATGCTCTCGGAAATTCGATAATTCAACCCGGAACACCATCTACACCAGACGATGAGTGAGATAAACTCAGAGGAACATCAGTGACTCCGCCACCCAAGCCACGGAATGTTAACTCTACTTTCCTCATGCAGATGGTACTACAGCATCCGGTCTTCCACAGGCAGACTGAGGGACAGCTTCCCCCCCAGGCTATAGGATCCCTGCGCCATCCACCACACTATAAGCAAACAACCACTCCTATTCCTTTAACCGAAATTAACCGGTCTCCATATCCGGACACAGTAATCATCTCTGTTGCACCCTCCATAGTTATAATACATTTTGCAATAATGTGTGTAGTATGTGTATAATCTGATCATTGCATATATTTAGTGGGTGTATCCTTTGTGTATTGTAGTACTAAAGATGTGCGAAAAATGTATAATGTGTTTTACATGTACTGCTTGCTACACTGCCTAGCACATCCAATTACATTTACATTGAGCTGCTCTCTCTGAAACACTATATAGTGCATTGTCAGCATGCATTTTCTTGAAAACATTTGAGTTGGTGTTTGTAAATGCAACATGTCTATTTAGTGTCCTTTTAAAAACAAACTTTAGATACAGTGCATTCTATTGGCATACTTCTGGTTCCTCTCTAGACCTTTGCTTTAAATGCATATGATTCCTTGATAAACATGAAAGCAATGTACTCTAATCGAGATACAGAGAGTAAATATGTTTGCAATGGCTACTGCAATAGAAATGAATTCATACATTGTGAATCAGACTTGTCTAATGCTTCTAAAAAAACACTAGCAAAGATCAGCAATCTACTCCAGCAGAAGCTACTGTGATCTAACAGCGAGGAGCAGCGTGAATGTCACAACTACCTGTAAAAACAGCACAACCAGAATAATAGTCAAAGTTGAAATCACATTGCAAAAATGCTGAATTTAAAATAACATGGCATGCATTTCAAATATATTGTTGTTTTTAGGAGAACAACGCACGTAAGATTGCTAACAAGCTATCCGGTGGATGCTATTCAAGTAAACACATTTTGAAGCAATAAACAAAATCTCTTCATTTATGCATTTGGTGATCAAGACACGCTGTATATTTGTTCCCATCGTTGCGTGTCGTTATTGTGAAGCTATGCTTTGTAAAAGGATGATCTTACCGAAGGCCCTGCGGAGTCGCGAGCGGATGCTGCTGCTGCTGTATCCCGGTGATTCCGTGAAAGCCTCTGCATCTCAAGCTAATGTACAACCAGTCTTCATCAGCAGGAGGCGCTCTCATCTCCGCCTGAGCCAGGCCACATGCTTCATTTTCACATCTAGCTGTCATTATTTAAGTAAAATGTTACATGTAACTTAAGTAGAATTGGTTGTTGTATCATTTATCCCGTCAATCTAAATTGCCACTTTAGCTAGAGGAATTCACAAATGGCCAAAAGATCTTATATTTTGAAGAGTTTGGTTCCAAAATTAGATTAAAAAGATCTAAAAAAAAGATTTTATTGTGTTTTATGGCGTTAGTTATCAGTATCTATTTGAAAACAAACCAACTGCAGTTTGATTGATAGCAAATGGAATGCACGATAAAAAAACATTGAATTGTATTTATCTCATTTTGGAACCAAACTTTTAATTTATTATGCATTCCTTGGGTAGTGGAACCCATGACCTTGGTATTACAGGCACCATTGTCACCGGCTGAGCAACAGGAATACATTTTCCATTTGAAATTCGAAATGTAGTACATTGTTTATATTGGCATTACATACTAATGAAATGTTTAGTATATTAAAATACACTAGCCAGAGACTATACTAGATCGCATTCCATATACATAAACCCAATATTAAAATTCACACTATTTGTCCTAATTATCTTTATTTTACTATTTTCTATTTTATTATATTGCTTTTATTTCTATTTTATATTATTATAAGCATGATGTATGAAAGCTCAATATATACACCAAAAACGGTCAAATGTGGTCATTTTATCTGTAGTTTCTCAATGTCGAGTGGATTTTTCATGTCCAAAACTAAATCCTAAATAAAATAAAATAATAAATAAATTATTATTACAGCCTTTTGTATTGTTGTTTCTCATTAACTAATACAAGTTTTGTACAAACACATTTTACTTGGATAACGTTTGAACAGCGAACTACATATCCCAGAAAACCACAAAAAGGAAGTCAAATGTAATCAGACAAAAGTCACTCCACCTGGTGTTGGGTTGTTTTGCTAAAGCGCTAGCATCGCTCACAGTCTCGGTCAACAAGAAAATAAATCTCGACATTTTCATTTTAATTCCTCTAATTTTCAATGAATTCGAATCAAGTCACAACGATTACGTATCGTAGGTGGTCGGAGTAAGAGATTTAGTCATTTCAGCGCATTATCCCCAGCGTTTCCCCAGTATGACTTCTCGTCGGCCTGACAGCTTTGAAGGTTTGGGTTACAGGGGCAGGGAGGATCCGTCATTCAGCGGGGGTTATTCAGGGAGGTCGTTCAATAATTCATCCAGTGCTGATCTCCAGCACTGGGTCACTACACCTCCGGATATACCTGGCAGCCGAAACCTGCATTTTGAGGATCGCACCCCCCAATTTGAGACGGCACCCGGAGCAGAAGAGACACAACCAACGGCTCCACCGTCCGGTTAGATTTTGCATGCAAGAAGAAATTTGTGTTGTTATCTTTCTAATGACACGTTAGTGTTTGACAGTAGCATCTTACGGTGGTGGTGGTTGACATACTGTGAAAACTAACGCACTGCTCACCCCGCCCCTTAACCAACAGTAAAAATGGGAGTGTATAACGTTACTATCACTTTCACTTTTCTCTTTTAACCTCACGTTTAATTCACCAGCGACTTCTTTCTAATGTTCGATCGTACCGATATAAACACTATGCAGAATCAACTAAATGTTCCAAAATGCTCTCTTAAAAATGACTTGTTTTTGTCTTTCATAGAAAAAAACATTTCTTTAAAAAAAGAAAACTAACCTTACATTTCTCATGTTTTTCTTGTTTTGTTCATTTATTTTGCTTTTAATATCTTCATTGACTGCTACTGCTCCACAAGTACTTTCCCCTGTTAAGGTGACTCTTCTTACCTTTGTCTTTTAGAGCAGCTGAACCGATTTGCGGGGTTCGGGATAGGCCTTGCTAGGTAAAAACACACTACTTAGGGAATATATAATATCAGCAAATATATAATGAAGGTGAAATACGACTTCAAAACGATTTGTTAGTGAACTGATCATTTTCTGATGGTTTGAATTAGCCTCTTTACAGAAAATGTGCTGGCCCACCCCTGCATTGTGTTTCGGCGTCAATGTCAGGTAAGCATCATGGGAAAGAAAATTGCACACAACACCTGCGCTTCATACTGTGTATTTCTGAAAAGCTCATAAATGTTTGTACTGTACATACTGTAACTACGTTAGAATAACTAGTAATACAACTTGAAATTTAAGATGCACTACAAGGGCAAAACCCTTGAGATGACCCCTTCTAATAACAAGTTTGACTACTTCTGTCATTTCCTTGAGCACAAATCTTAATGATACAGCACAGCGTATTATGATATTCTAGAGAATTGCTTCCGATTACATAGTAACAGTTCCGAAACATGACTGTGCCCCCTGTGGAAGAACTGGTGACTGGTCTGCATAACGCCCAGACCTGAACCAAACTGAACATCTTTAAGCCAAACACTCAAACTTATCAATGACTTGTACATGGGGTGCTGTAATTTCAGAACAGAAAAGGCCCTTTCCAAAAGTGGAAACATAATTCTTAAAAATGCAAATGTAAATTTAGTTTTGATTGGAATTACTGCGATAGATAAAGACGTTTATCAGAAGGGGTCGTCCCAATACTTTTGTCCATAAAGTGTATATGTGTAAGAAATGTAAATAAACGTCGTGTTTCAGGTGAACTATCATGCCAGGTGTTACCACTTATCACCAATGACAGCCATCAGCGTGATGTACAACGTCACAAAAACTCAGGTGAAATATATCATATGGTTGGCGTGGCATTGTAAATGTTTAATACAGCTTTTTGTTCCAATCTTTCTCGTACTCATACACTTATTTACAGGGTCCGAAGGCATTATGGAAAGGAATGGGCAGCACTTTTGTGGTACAGGGAGTCGCCCTTGGAACTGAGGGAATTATCAGTGAATGCACTTCATTGCCAAGGTATTGTATAGAAATTACTACAGAACAACAAAACTTAGCTTTATTGAGACAAACGATGGTGCTGTTGTATCTAATCCTTTTATGTCCCTTCACAGGGAGTTGTCACACAAGTGGATCCCCAAACAAGTTGTGGGACATTTAGTACTCAAGGGGTAAGTTGAGTGCTTGCTTTTATTTTTTGATAATAAGGATAAATGTTTTTACATACTGTGTTTGCAGAAATGACTTTGTTTTAAAAAATGCAGTCAGCTGCAAATTATTGAGTTTATCTCTTTTATGAGTCATCGTTTAACAGATCATGGCTATTAGATGGCCAGAAACTACCTGAATAAAATCTGACTAAGCTTCATTCATATGTAGTTATTTATACAAAAATCCCTCAAGAAAAAATACGTAAAGTGAATTCCATGGAGTTGACATTTACATTATCTGTCTCTTCTTTATCTTATTAACTTTGATCTTATCAAATCGTTGTCTTTTTTCAGTTTGACATATGTGGTTGCGATGCCGTTTTACTCAGCAAGTCTCATAGAGACTGTACAGGTACGTAATAATGTTGGAGTTCAGTAAACACTGAATGCATACATGAGTTGTTGTCTAAAACAAGTGGAAAATTCGATTTTTTCCAATCAAGTTTTATTTGACAAGAATTTTTTTCCAGAGTAGTTTATAATGTTTGAATTCTAATTCCAAAACCAACACACATAACATATAAATATTACTTCTTGAAAAATAGTTTAAGTTGCATAAGTGGCACATTAGAAAAACACAGTCCATTTAGGACTAGATATCTCTGGAAACGGTATGATTTGATCTTGTGGAGGCCACTCCTATCAGTTTCCAAGGAAAGACTGGCAAAGTCCATCTGATGGAAAATCTAAGTATCTGTCCTGTTGTGACAGTAACTGAACATGATAACAGGTATAGGTTTTGCTCATAATTATTTCACTTTCTGGAGTGCTATGGAAATTGCGGTGGTAGTTGGAAATCTCAACAAGAGGTGGTTGTGAAATCTTGTCACTAAAGAAAGATACGAACCTTAATAGTGTTACTTGAAAAATATGAAGACAATCATACTAAGGTGAAGACTATACACATATAGAGTCATGGTCAAGCATTCCTGTCTGGTTTTAAGCCAAATACTTGTGAAATAATATATTAGCTTGGATTTCATTTTTTATTTTTAGTCAAATGCCTTGTATCTGGATGTACCATCATTTCTGTCAGGAAATATTTAAACAGTTGTAATATTTGAGGTTGGCGGAATGAAACTGTTCTGGGCAAACTCTCCACAGAGCTGGAGAGCAGCAATACATGTCCCCCCCCACCTGGAGAACCAGAACAGTTCATGTTGCATGACAGGATTCAATAAAAATGATCAGACAGATACAGGCAGGTATGGAGGAGATGGGGATGGAGGTGGGTTTTGAGTTTGGCACAATTAAGCAGTTGATAGGATAGGTCTAGTATGTGTTGTATGACTATCGGTTAACGTTGTTTAGCTGCACCTGATGTGATCGGCTTATGCAGGCTAGACTCAGGTGACCTGCCAGAATTTACGCAACGCTTGATACAACAGCTGTGCTATGTATTAAAAAAAATTTTTCAATGTCCCCTTTACCAGAGTGAAATAATCAGAGACAATCCTGGCATCCTAGATTGCGTGAAAGAAGGAATTGGGCGTGTAATGGGAATGGGCATACCCCACAGCAAGCGCCTCCTCCCTCTCTGGAACCTGGTTTTCCCGACAGTGCTCCACGGCATCCTTCACTACATCATCAGTTCCAGCGTACAGAGGCTGGTTCTTTACCTGCTGCGTCGGAATAACGGCTCACGGAAGCCCCTGTCATCTGACTCTGGTATGGACACGGTCCAGTCGATGCTGGATGCCTACTTCCCTGAGCTCATGGCCAGCTTTGCAGCCAGCCTGTGTGCCGATGTGCTGTTGTTTCCTTTGGAAACTGTGTTGCACAGGCTGCACATCCAAGGAACGCGCACCATCATTGACAACACTGACCTGGGTTTCGAAGTGTTGCCCATAAACACACAGTATGAAGGAATGAGAGACTGTATCAACGTCATTCGGCGCGAGGAGGGAACCTTGGGTTTCTATAAAGGCTTCGGTTCCATCGTGGTCCAGTACTTGCTTCACGCCTCCGTGCTGCAGATCACCAAAATTATCTACTCGACGCTGTTGCGAAATGCGTGAGTGAAACAAATTTGGTAGGGTTATGTTCAGGGTTTGTTCGCAGGTCGGGTTGGACATTCCAAAAAAGTGACGTTTCTTTTGCCTCTTCTGTGATTTGTCAGCTTACCTATGTTATTTTTCACCGAGCAATGGTTGTCAAAGCAATTGCACAGCTCATTTTATTAGCAGTAATGCAGCTGTGCTCCATAGTTAGTGAACATGCCCCCATATTAAGAATGCATTTTAATAATCTTATGGTAACCCCAACCCCACTTTACCATCACAAGGGGCAGAACATTTCAAGTGCTGTAATTGTTTTCCGTAACTTCACTGGACATTAGCGCTCATAATGTGATTTGAACATGGCAGCATTAATTGAGGGACTGTGCCAAGTTCTTAAGGCAGGTATGGAATAGATGTCATTAAAATATTATTTGCATCTTTGTGAAATTTGTGCTTGTAAAATTGTAACTTGCTATAAAAACTATTCATTTCAGATACTTGAATTGGTAACTGTTATATACACAAACGCATGTGTAAAACTAACCGATGTCTGGTTTTTGGGTGAAAAAATGAACAAAGTTCTATAATAAAGTTCTAAATTATTGGTCATCATGCTTTAAAATCAATGTCTGAAGTCCTTTTTGTGTGAAAACCCTGTTTTTATAACTGAATTGTAACATATTTTAAAGCATTGGTTCTCAAATTGGGGGCCCCAAGATGGACCCAGGGTGACCCGGGGGCACAGTTTTTGTGGTGTTTTATTGAAATATAGCAATTATCATAAATGTGCACAATCGAACATCAGAAAAGGACACCAATCAAAATACTTGATGTTCCAGCTATTATATATATAATATATTATATATATATATATTTTTTTGGCGTAATTAGAATTCTATGTTAAGTATAGGTCAATTTTGGTGGGCCTTTCCTATATTGAACAAAATAGTTTATAAACAACCTTTTAAGCTGTATTTTCAATAGGACTGTAAACGTTAACGCGTTAATGCATGCGATTTATTTTCAGATTACACGTTATAATGTTTAGCAGCAGCATACATTTATGCTGTCATTCTTCGTCTGTTACATTGTATTATCACACTTTCATTCATGTTAAGGCCTTTAAACCTAAAAGCGTGATTTGAAACTGTTGTTTTGACGCATTCCGTATGGATAGACTCGGTCTTCGCCGAAACGCTCTAAGGCCATACCTCAGTCGTGATCCTTTTAGCTGTGGGACACGGCACAACGTGACTATGTAATTCCAAACCTGCCAAAATTAAAAATAAATACAAAAATAAATCCATGAAGAAAAGTAAAAAGGCAAAAATAAATGAGTATTTATACTTTTATTACAAAGTTACAAATAGTAACTTTGTATTAGCACCTATTGTACTATTGCTCTTTGTATGACATATCGCTAATTTCTCCCTGAACTCTTTGTAAGTTGCTTTGGATAAATGTAAATTTCCGTAATTATATTTTTTCCACGTTTCTTTTTTTTTATTTCCACTTATTTATTTCCACATCTATTTATTTATTTCTGTATTTCTTTGTCTGTATGCTAAGGGCTCGTGCCAATTTTTGAGTTCAACCAGCTCAGAATGCCAAGAGAAACCAACGCATTTCAATTTCAAACAGCACCGCTAGGTAGCCTATGTTTATACAGACTGCATAACCTTTACACTGTAGTTACAATAGCATAAAAGCCATTATGAGATTAATATTTTAAATGTAACATTCTGAATATGTAAATATGAAATTGTGGAATTAATTAAATGATACGTGTAAATATGAAACTAAAACGGCAAGTAGGTTGTGGCAAGTCACCGTCTTAATAAGTGAGTTGAATCATTTGTTCAGCCAATTCCTTAAAAGTACTGATTTGTTCAGTAAGGAAACACAACGTGTTGCTCGGAGGCTTGGCAGATCTGTGGGGCTGGAAAAGCAATATATTCATGTTTATAATATACAGTATAATATCTGATCTGCATATATACAGTATATTTTCTCTGGACAAAAATTTGTAGACATGTTGAATAAGGACAATGAGGATAAAAGTAAAAACCAAATTCTCAACATGACACATACATGTACAACATAACACGTACATTCAAGAAAATTATGGTTATGTTTAAATGTTTTCTTATGCTTTGAAAACATAGAAGTAGGTGTGACAATATTTTGAACCGAGAATACTTTATGTGCGAATTACAAACCAAAATAACAACTTTGATCGATATATTCTCCTCTGTCTTGCAGCAGGGGCAAGCTCTCCTGTCTCCTGTCAGTTTATGGTGCACGTTACATTTGACATTTATATTTTATGCATTTGGCAGACGCTTTTATCCAAAGCGACTTACATTGCATTATCCTATACATTTTGTTTCCAAGTATGTGCAATCCCCTGGGATCGAACCCACGACCTTGGCGTTGTTAATGCTATGCTCTTACCAGCTCTTACCTCTTGTCGCTTCAAAACAATTCACTTGAGCACCTATGAGCGGATGGACCTAATTAACAATGTCTTTAGTACTTTTCTGGACCTTGACAACAACTATAACCATGATGTCTGAGGAGCCCTGGAAATCTCTCGGATGTCACTTAAAGGTCCAGTCAGTGAAATCTAGCGGCATGGTTGCGATTGCAAGCCTCCAACTCCATCCTCCCTTTCGAAACACTAAGACGGCTGACAGAATATGGCGAATTACATGCAAGGGGACCCTCGTTATGTATATAGAAATCGCTCATTCTAAGGTACTAAAAACATAACGCTTCACTGAGTAAGCTCTTTATACCCCTCTGAAGACATAGCTATGTATATTATACTGCATTTCTATCAATAGATCATCCCAAAAACTACACACTGTACCTTTAAAATATCTTTATTTGTGTTCTGAAAACACAGAGAGGTCTTAAAACATGTTGATCGCCATGTGGGAGAGAAAAAATAACTCAATTTTGATTTTGAGGTGAACTTTTCCCTTAAGTTAAAAATAATGAATTTAATAGAGACATCAGTTGAAGTATGTTCTAATATCAGAATGTTGGCTTTCATTCAAGAAAATCTGAGACTTAATGTAAAATTATTATAATGAAAAAGATTATATAAAAATATTAATGTTATGTGCGATTTATCGATTAATCACAGAAAACAATTTCTGATTAATCAGATTATTTTTTAATTTATTGGCAGCTCTATTTTTTAATCAAAAGTTCATCTATGTATCCCTTGTTACAACTTGTCACAGTTTCCCCATTTTGTCAGGGTTTTCTGCTATTGTGGGTTGCACATATTCTGTGTGTGTGTGTGTGTGTCTAACAAAAACAGCGATTAAATCACTTATCTCATTTTGTGGGAAAGTCGAATTTTTAAGGTCTCCCCCGCTCTGTTCATGAATGAATATACCTTTGAATTGGATGTGAAATTAGGTTTGCAATGTGAACAGTGTTGGAATTCTTATGAAAATGTGTAGGGTGCTGACAACCAATTCGATTTGACTCATCTTATATGTGTAAGCATTATCCCCTTTATCGGTTTGGTATAAAAGTGGTGCTTTAAGTGGTTTGGTCAAAGATGGACAGCAGAAAGCTTTGTGGTAGGTACATTTTCGCTTGGATTATTAGTCTAGTGAGCATTTGTTCAGATTTCTTTCTCACGTCTCAACCTTTTTCTTCACAGAACTGTTTTTTGTAGTTCTCACATTTTACTCTGTCAGATCAAATCCACAATGGCAAAAGGAAGGATGTCTCCAGATTCTAAAGAATGATTCCTTTGCTATAATAATGCCTTATCTGAAAGTAAGTACTTGTGTAAGTCATTTTCTGCTAAATATCATGTTTTGTATATTGGCTTGATACTCTTGAAGCTCAAGTGATTGTATGGCACTAGCAACACCAAATCAGAGACTCGATACCAAAATAATGCACATAACAATATCATGTCTTAAATGCACTGTAAGTTTATTGAAATGTCTAAATGCAATTACTTAAATGTGTAAAACATTTAATGGTTTTTAACAATTGATGATTTTTTGTTGTTTTCTTTTTTCTAACCAGACATTAAAGTTCTCGTGTAGAAACATCAAGGTCTGTTTAGTTTTTCAATGTGGATATAAATACATTTAAAATAATATAAATATGATTAAAATATAAAATCTGTATCATGAGGTTTTGTTTTTCATAAGATTTTAAGCCATTCTATTTTCGCACAGCAGTTCGAAACGGATCCTACCTGCATCTTAAACTGGACTTTAGATGGGAACTCGTGTATATTCAATGAGCCGGTACAACGGATGATAAGTGACAGCACTGTAAGACACAATACATGCGTTACAAATGCGTTATTAACATTCAACAAATATGTAAAGTATGCATGCAATCTTCTTGTTCAACAGAGAAACTGTGGAAATAGAACTGGCCTACATCAAGTGAAGAACTGTACTACACCTGCCTTTATGTCATGTTGGTGTTGTTTTCTACAAAGCAATATCTAGGCTTTTACTTTTATTTGTTGTGCACAATGTATAAAACATGAATGTTCTCATTTAAATATAGTCGCTAAATGTTAAATATGTACATATAGGCCTATTGTTTTTACACATATGTTAGTCTTTTGTCTTTTATAAATTGTATATGCTGTGATAATGCTTATATTTATGAAAAGTGATCACTGTTTACTGATACGTGTATATCTGAATATAAATAAAAGAAATCTGTAAATTGAGTGTGCCCGTGAAAATTTCCTCAAAAATTTTGTTTTCGCTTGGATTTATTACTGGATAAAAAAAACTATAATATTGCTACTCTTTGGGACGTAGGAACGAATAGTAGCTAGTTTCCAAACGGACCCCGTTTAGTGTAACACTGACAGCATCTGAACCGTATGCAGAAATGCGCTGGAAACGCTGTTAAATATATGTCAAGTGTTCAGACACAATCGGTGATTGTTAATATTTTGTGATTGAAAGTAACATTCCGCGATGTCTACGGGAAAGAAAGGAAGTGCGATTTTCTCGGGATTCAGAGCGCTGGGACTTTACTCGAATCATCTGGCGCACGTGGTTCGCTTCCATAAGAAACACCGCGAGTTCTATGTGATCACCGCAGTCGGACAATGTTTCCACACATACAATGTAAGTAAATGACAGGCACACAGCAGCACCTTATAATAAACATTCCAACGTGTATTAGGGTAACACGGGCTGCCGTTATAATACAACGGTATGATATGAACGTGGAGCACCAAGAGTACGACAAATTATTTTGTGTGAACTGTAAAAGTTCAGTTGTCACAACGGTCTCCTGCTCAGACTTTTACAAAACGCTTATTTTGTGTAACATGATGTCAACATTCAACTGTTCTTGAAACGTATATAATTTATTCAAGAAGAATTATTAATTCAATTAATAATTATAATTTAAAAAGAAGAGGGTGTGAAAGTAAAAGTCATAATAAACACCGATGACCTCATCCTGCACCCACACAGCAAATCGCCGGTGTTAAATACGGTCGAAATAACTCACAGTGTATGTGCATACATACAGTATATATATATATATATATAATCCACACTTGTGCGATTTTGCTGTGCAGGGACAGTCAAAGTTGTCTCTAGGTTTGCCAACTGATCTTACGCCATGCTATGAACAAAGAACTTATACTAACAGTAATATAAACAATAGCAGTGTTTTTCATCTAAACATTCTCAGTACAACACTGGCTTTTCTCTTTCGACAGGTCAAGAAACTTGGAATCGTTGCAGTCAGTGAGTAGATTCCGAGCTAATATACCTCCTTTCTTTAATAGAAACAAACATTAAACATGTTCGATGTTCCCGTTAATATGTGAATGGATGTGTGATGATGTGCCACAGGTAATTCTCTCCCAGAAGACATTTCATGCATCGCCGCCGATCGGATGCTTGTCTATGCTGCAAACGGAAAAGTTATTTCTGCTTTTGCCAAAAACAAGGAGGTAAAACATTGAGATGTTTGTTGAAACCGCAGTAAAGGAAATGTTTATTTTCTTGTTTACAGTTCACGTTTTTATTTACGCACACAATTTGGAAAATAAAAAGGTTTTGTTGAATTGAAATCATCGCCATACAGGTTGTTCACACGTACACGGGCCATGAGGCTGATGTGCACCTTTTGTTACCTTTTGGAGATCATCTCATTTCGGTCGACAGGGAGAATGTTGTCATCATTTGGGACGTTGAGTCTGAAGGTTGGTTTGTTCGTGTTATTATTCTTGCTAGTCCAGTTTTATTGCATTCAGCAAAATCCTTCTCGGTACATGTTATATGTCTCTTTTTCATTTGACTTCTTCATGTTATTACAGACACATATTTGCAGATTTCCTTTGACAGAGTGTCTTTTGAGGTCTCTGCTGTGATGCATCCGAGCACCTACCTGAACAAAGTTTTGTTTGGAAGCAATAATGGGAGTCTACAGTTGTGGAACGTCAAATCAAAGTATGCACCTCTAAGAGCTGTTATATTTAATGACATGCTTTTTTCCATATCTTAGCAACTGTTTCTTATGAACTGTTTTTATTTGTTATATAATAAATTAATGAAGTATAATAAATATATGACAAAAGCAATGAAATCAAAATTAGATTAAAATGACCATGAAATTTCCAAGTATAAAGATAATAGCTTCTTTGAAATATTAACAAGAATGGAGAAGTGTAGCTCTGCAGAATATCCTTTTGAATTTAGAAAAAAATAAGTCATACAGGTATTAAACAGCATGAAGGTGAGTAAATATTAACAGAATTTTTTTATGCAACCTAGCTTACCTCTTTATGCCAGCGTTATAGGATGCCATCTTTTGCGTAACCCTTAAAAATGGTGCTGTGTTTTAACCTGCGCTTTTTAGTCCTTGCAAAACTCGGGTGTGTAAAGACAACCTTAGTTATTAGTGTGTTAGCACTTGGAAACTAGATGCCCTAGGTGTTGTTTTATTTAAGCAACATAACACCAACAATCTGCTTCTCTTTTAATCTAGTAAACTCCTGTATACATTCCCAGGATGGGCATCGGCTGTAACTGTTCTTCAACAGGTTTGTACCGTAGTTTTTAGCATTGTAGTTTCATCCGATTTTAATAAACGAGTTATCACACACAAGTACCTAGCAGTGCATCACCATCTTCATTATGTTTATTACAATTTTTTGTCTCTAATGGTTTTGTTCAGACTCCAGCTGTTGATGTTGTGGGTGTGGGCTTAGCATCTGGCCAGATCATCATTCACAATATGAAGATTGATGAAACACTTATGAAGTTCCAACAAGACTGGGGTCCAATTACAGCCTTATCCTTCAGAACAGGTAATGTATGTAGGGAAGAAAGTAATGGTTTGGATAAATCAAGTGCATACTTGTATGAAAGCCAGAATGTCTAAGCACGCATCTCATCTTAATAATCCTATATTAATGGTAAACAGACACTTTAAATTGCACTTGTTTCATGCTGTGCAGACGGGCATCCAATAATGGCATCAGGTAGTCCGATCGGACACATCGGACTTTGGGATTTAGAGGAGAAGAAACTAGTGAGTCAGTTGAGAGACGCTCACACGACAGCCATCACTGGGCTCACGTTCCTTCACAGCGAGCCCCTTCTGATCACCAATGGAGCAGACAATGCCATACGGGTTTGTGCCCCATTTCTTTTTATCTTATCATATAGGCCCCGAGGTGTCTGTTATTGATTAAATACATTATTGACGTGACAATTAGACCAGGCAACAGAATCATGTTTGCAAATCTTTGCGGATTAGGTGTGGATTTTTGATGTTGCTGGAGGAGACGCCCGTCTGCTGAGACATCGGATGGGTCACAGCGCTCCACCAACTAAGATTCGGTTCCACGACCAGAGCAGCATGAACATTCTCAGTGCTGGTATGTTGTAGTCAGTATTATATCGATCGAGTAAATGACGAAGCTAAAAAGCAAAGAAAGGTAGATGAAATGGAATTGAACATAATTGTCTTTCTTTTGTCATGTTAGGTCAAGACTGTACATTGCAATCGTTTTCAACTGTCCATGAAAGATTCAACAAGAGTTTGGGGCATGGTAATAGCTTGTTTTTCCGATAAATATTCTGATCATCTTCTGAGAAGATTATGTATTTAATATTATTTGATAACATTATAAATGATGAAGGAGTGTCACAATATGTAGTGATGGTAATAACTTTAATAAATAAAATTGTGTTAGTACTACAATGTTGTAAATAATTCCACACCAGTGTCTACTATTTTTACACCCATTTGACATTTTGCCTTACAAAACTCTCTCTGCCTCCCTTGAAAAGGATAAAACTAGCGACGTCAAATAGATTAATTGTGATTAATCGGTTCCAGAATTAATGTTTGTGTTTATATATGTGTGTGGCATGTATATGTAAATAACACATGTGTTTATATAAAAAAAAAGTCATAACGTGACAGTCCTAATATTCTTTGCATTTTGCCGTAATGTTTCCGTGACAAACATCCACAGGCAGTCTCAACAAAGCGAAAGCTAAAAAGAAAGGTGTTGCGCATGACACTGCCAAACTTCCGGCCATCACTACTTTTGCCTCAGGTTGGATTTTATTTCATTTCCAAAAAATATTTATATGAATGATGAGTCTTGACCTTAAACTAAACCTAAAATATCATGCATACTATGATACTTTGTGTAATGGTACTCTTAAGTATTGAATCCTGAGGTCTTTATTTATAGAAACGGCACGTCAGAGTGACTGGGACGGCATAATTGCGTGTCACCGCGGTTTTCTTGTGGCAACAACATGGAATTACCAGAAGGGTTCAAGTGGTGCACACAAATTGGAGCCAGAACGTTTCAATAGGAACCGTGCCCTCAGTGTTCATGCCACAGTAAGCATGTTGATATGTTCGTTTACAGTATTTTTATGTTTAAAAAGCGACTGTAACTTAATTTTACCCATATGTTCTCCAGGCTGTGGATATCACCTCCTGTGGCAACTTCGCAGTGATCGCCCTGTCTTCAGGACACATTGATGTGTATAACATGCAGTCAGGTCTACATAGAGGACATTATGGAGAAGACGAGGGTAATTGTTTGTTTATAATGTTTTGGGCACCAAAGGGGTTTCTTGTCTTACATTTTGTTGTTTTTGGGAAATCTCTGTTCCAGTAGGGTCAATCGCATGTTTTGTTGTGCCTTGCAGCGCATGCTGGGCCAGTGCGAGGGATTGCCGTGGATGCTCTCAACCAGCTGACTGTTAGCGTAGGCGCGGATCACCTCCTGAAAATGTGGAAGTTTAAATCCAAGGCCCTCGTACATACGCACAGCCTGCCCACTGCTCCAGCGTGCTCACTGCTTCACAGAGACAGGTATTACAAGCCTTAACTTATTTGACCAGAATATCGCCAGAATCGTAAGGTCAAGGTATCGAGGTCAAATTATAAGTGAGAATGTATTTTTACCAAAAATGCAAGTATTGATAAAAGAGTCATCGTCAGGTAACCGTGCCGCCAGTCCTTCATGTAAATTTCATTTTTAGCAAAGGAATTATTATGCAATTTCATTCTTTAAACATCAAGTCAATAGACGCCCACATGCGCCTCCGAGATCACACTTATTGAGAAGAGACAGTGCAGAATGACTCAGATGTTTACATAAGATCCAATCTTGTGTTGAGAAACGGATGGAAGGTGCACAACGGAACCGAATAATAGAAAGCTTTCACTTCAGGAACTGTCCTTTAAAAGGATAGTTCACCTAAAAATGAAAATTGTGTCGCGATAGCAAATATTTGTTTGGCGACAAAGTGCATAAGAATTTATTGCGATAGCCGATATTTATGCCATTTTATTCATATTTAATGCCACTGATTTTGTTATGATTATATAATAATGCAAGAACACTCTTTTAAAGAAGAAAGTTATTTTAATAGAATATTTGGATATTAAAATTGGAATGTAAATAACTGGAGTTTAAATGTTCAAAATAAATAAAACAGACTTCTGGTCCTTAATTATGATTGGTGGATTTGTGTAAGCTTTTGTGATTAAGTTTAGGGCAGATTCCTACACCATTTGAAGAGCAGATATTTGAACAATGTCTCTTTATCTGGTGCGACTTTTTATGTGGTGTCCCCTACACAAAGTGCCGTTCAAGGAACAAATTTGCTGTTTGGAAAAGATGAGAACCAGGATTGTGAAACACTGGTCTGGGATAAAAACATGAATTTCAGTGAAAAGAATAAGTCCTCCACCATTAGCAGCTCATTAGATAAACCATAAAACAAAACTTGAATAGTCCACAAAAACTATTTTTGAACAGCATCAATAATGAAATGAACAGATTGATTTTAATATAGAATGCTGTGCTGTTCAAAGCATCAAACTGCAGATTATTGTTTTGTCTCTAATGCATCGGTCCCTAAAAACTGTGTTTAGGGACTTCATGAGACGATTTTACAGAGACAGAAAACACAAAGTTCCTTAACACGTGTGTGTGTGTGTGTGTGTGTGTGTGCGAGCGAGCGCGCATTTCCTTAACGCGAGTGTATGCTCTTAGTTTTTTAAACAAGAACAAGTGAAACAAATAATATATTTATTATGATAGGGTTGTGTGGTTCAACACATTTTAGGTAACAACAACTTTGCAAAGGTTATTTCAAAACCCACCCACCACAGAGTCTAGTGCAACCATTGTTTGGTGTATGTTTCTAAATGATGTCTCCACGCAGCGGAATGCTGGCCATTGCACTGGATGATTTTGTTGTGAACATACTGGATATGGAGACAAGGAGGATAGTCCGCAAGTTCTCAGGACATCGTGGGCAGATCAATGACATGGTAAGATGCGGCTTGTTCAAGGAAGAGTTTTTTTTTTCATTCAATCTAAAGTTCACTTGTTATTTGAGTCCTTGAAGAGAGAATTCACCCACAATTGCTCAAATCCTGTATGACTTAGTTTTGTGGAACCCAAAAGAAGATATCTTGAGAAATGTCTTCTCATCTATGGGTGACAGTGTTGTTTGGTTACCAATATTCCTCTTTTGTGGTCTGCATATAGAAAATAAATCGTGTATATGTTTACAATAACATTTGGTTGAGGGAAAAAAAAGTGGAATGTCAGTTTCATGTTATGTTTACAAATATCGTGGTGCAATCGTAATGGTAAACCTTATCGCACTGAATTGTGAACTGAGCGTATCGCTACACGTGTATAAATGGGTTATTCTAAAAAAAAAGAAATTGAAAGAACCTGAAATTGAAGTTTGTTGTTTGTATTAAAGAGAACATAATTAGTTTCAACCTTAGATTGTCGTCGCTTCATAGATTAACAGATTTAAACGACACCAAATAATATGCATCAACTACTATTACAGTATATTAATGAAACCTAGAGATTTTAGGGCTTGATGGCCCCTGTCCCTATTCACGGCATTGTATGGAAGAGAGCAGCATAAACATTCTTCAAAATATCATTTTTTTGCATACAAGACAAAGTCTTATTTTTGGGTGGACTATTGTAACTTCAACTTCAATACTAGGTATATTAAAGCGTATTGTGCTCTTTTTCCAGACATTTAGCCCAGATGGACGCTGGCTGATTACAGCATCTATGGACTGCACCATCAGAACATGGGATCTTCCTTCAGGCAGGTATGGACTTCAGAGAACCGAAGTAAATTATTTTGGACTTTAATTTTGCGTCACTGTCTCTTCTAAGAGGTGAGCGAGGTCAGAACAAATTTGTCATTCCGCCACTAACCACCCAAGTAGCCATTTGAAGCAGGGAAACACCAAGGCATTCCAATGACACCTTTTCACTTTCTGTATTATTGACTGGTTTGATAGTGGTGATAACCTTTGGTTTAGTCACTCGCTGATGATTTTTTTTCAAAGTAACCAGTGAAACCAATTTTAGAGATAATTATTATCTTTTATAGCTATAGCCATACTGACGTTTCGTACGTTGGCTATTGTTTTTACTGGTTTCCGGGGGATTGCCTCCGAAGTCCCCTCTGGCCTGAGAGCAGTTTTTTGTTGCACATGTTTCTTTACCTCTTTCTTAACCCTCCCCTTTCTCTTGCGGACTTTCACAGTTTGGTCGACTGTTTCCTGGTAGATGCGGCAGCTGTCAGTCTCAGCATGTCCCCTACCGGGAACTTCCTGGCCTCGTCGCATGTCGATGGGCTGGGTGTATACTTATGGTAAGAGATCGCCTTGCAGATACTGCATCAGTCAGCTCTTGTTATTAGCTGTTTGGTTAGTTATTTTACACTTTACAGTAAGATTGAGTTAAAAGCTTACAGCTTACTTTGTGCATTTTAAAATAAACGTCCTGTCAGTATTTACTCACGCCAAATTTGAATGGCTTTTCTTTTTTCTCTGGAACACAAAAAGAGATGTTTTGAAAAAACACTAATTTAATTATGTTCATTATTATTTCCATTAATATATCTTGTTGTAAAATGTTGAGATATTCAGATTTTGCTATGTTTTCTAGGTCCAATAAAACACTTTGTGATATGGTGTCATTGCGCCCTCTACCTGCAGACTATGAACCAACCGTGATCATGCTGCCAGGGACCTGCCCGGTCAAAGGTACGAGCAGATTAAATTATAGTTAATTCAGTTCAATTGACCAGTTTTCCTGGAGGCTAATATTAAATGGGATATTCTGAGTAGATACGGAGGAAGATGATGTTGTGGAGCTTGACGGCTCCGAGATGGCTGAATACATTTCACCAGAACAGCTGGCTGAACAGCTTATCACACTCTCTCTCATCCCGGATTCACGCTGGAAGAACCTTCTGCATTTAGATGTCATTAAGGTGTGTGTGCAGAACAAAACCTGTCTTGTGCAGTATTTAATGGAGATGTGCTTTTAAGCTGAGCATAATTTTTTTTTTTATTTGCCCACAGAAAAGAAACAAACCTAAAGAACCTCCAAAACTGCCCAAAGCTGCACCTTTCTTCATTCCCACAATTCCAGGGCTTGTGCCCCAGTTTGCTGTCCCTGACACAACCACCGGGCAACAGGTAAGCTCTCTCTTCTCTGTAGTTTAGTACAGTTGAAGGTGTCATTTGCCAACCATCCTCATAGAAATGCACATTTTCCTCATTTGTCCTTTTTTTAGTCTAAAGTTGTCAACTTGGGAGTGTTGTCACAGAAGTCCACCTTCTACATTCAGCTTGAGGATGCTTTAGAAAACAACTTGTGTAAGTTCAGAGTCGTTTGCATAGCCGGGATGTTTCTGATGTGTTTTCAGTGGTGTTAAGTATGTTTTCTCGCTACCATGACAGATGAGGAGCCAGTGAAGCTGTTGAAAGAGTTCGGCCCCTCTGCCGTCGACACAGAGCTGAGGGTCATGTCTCCAGAGATGGGTGGAGATGTCAAAGTGATGCAGAGTTTCCTCAAGATGATCAGCAGCATTCTTAAGTCTAATAGGGATTTTGACCTGGCTCAGGCTTGGCTAGCATTGTTTCTTAAGGTACGCCATGAGGCTTTAACTGATGTTTAGTTGTGTGGGTTTCTATAAAATTCCACTTATTTTTTCAAGTAAACATGACACCTATTATGCAGATGGTTTTTATATAAGATAATGTATAAATTATAGGATCATCAATTGTAAACACAAGATGGCAGCAGATGCATATAAGATGATGTCATCTTTTCAACTGTCACAAATCTTTTCCCTGCATATCTGAACAGCCACTGTATGTCCTAGTCATTATTAAAACTTCTAAAGGAATTGCAATAGCGGCAACAATGTTTGACATTAAAGGTCCAGATTGTAATTTTTTTGGACGGTCCACTGACAGAAATGCAATATTACATACATAACTATGTGTTCAGAGGTGTATAAAGAACTTACGTAATGAAGCGTTATGTTTCTGTTTTTATTACCTTAGAAAGAGCTGTTTCTATCCACATAGCACCTCAGGTTCCCTTGCATGGAATTGTCAATGTCGTTTCTACAAGTAACCATAAACGGACAAACTGCTCTACAGAGCGCGTTTCGTAAATATGTTATCTCCTTCGGCAAGGAATGCGAAAAGTTGACAACATCTTTGTTCTGTGCAGCCACCATAGTGCTTTGTAAGGGGGAGAGGGGTGGACTGAGCCGTTGGTTGGCAACCTCACCGCTAGATGCCACTAAAATCACCACATTGTGATGAATGTCTTTCAGCGTGTTTCACTCAGAACTTTGTCTTTCCCTTTCAGCTTCATCTTCGGCTAATTGCAGAGCACCCCGAGCTAATGGAGGAAGCAGAAAATGTGTCTCATCAACTGAAAGAATCGTGGCTCACCGTTGAGACGCTACTAAACCAAAACATTTGTGTATTGACGTATATTAAGAGTGCACTGCTGTAAAGCTCCTTTTTGCATCATAGATGTTTTTGCCATTTCTGAGAATGTTTGTGTCAGACTCAATTTTTTTAAAGTTTTATTAAAAGAAACTAGAAGTATACAAAATGTTTGTGTAATTTTTGTGTTTCTGATTGCGTCACTAATGTTATTACGGAAGGCAAAATATGCACGCTGTGGATATTGGATATCGCGGTCCCTTAAAGTGGGTCTGTAAGTTAGATGTTAAAATGTATGAATTTGGCTGCGTTAACCTTTTATTGTGTTGGGTACTGCTTTGAGCTATTTTAAGACAGTACCAGAAGTCAGATTCCATCAGCTTTGGCACATCCCACCACATGATAAATTAACCATGGACATGTTCCACTTACTAGCTTTTGTCTTGATTTGGAATAGTAAATCTGTTGTTTTCGAAGTTAAAGGCACATTTGTTTCTAAAAAAAATTTATTTTGTCCACCCAAACTCCTTCAGATATTTTACTGCAGTCCCATGGCAAAATGATTTTGCGTCATCTGCTTCTCGCTGTGTATGAGTGAGTTGAAAGGAAGTGAATGGGCGAGTGAAGAGTAATGCTGGTGGTTTGCAGTGATTGTGGTTGTTTTGCAGCAGAGCAGATACTGAACAGATGGGTCTCTCTGTGTGGGAGCCCAGAGCACTCCGGCTCTGCCTGAGCTTTAAGTATGACTAGTCATGCTGGCCAGTATGGATGTGCACTCAGTGTGGGTGATTCAGATCCCTTAGCACATTGAAATTGAGTGGAAGTGTCATATTTAAAAAATGCAGGAAATCCTCAATAATATTCATCAAGCCATATTCAATAAGGGAGTTAATGTAAACCAAAGGCAGTCAAAAGCTTTTAGTAGTCATTTTTGAGGTGTTTTAGAAAGTATCCAAGAATCTGATTCAAATACTGAAATTAAGATTTTAATCTTTGACATGGTTTTTTATATATATTAGCCGAAGTTCTTTGTATAGTCAATGATTTTATTTAGGAAACAGTAAGTTCCTCAAAAATGAATGGGCTTCACAGAAAGGTTGACATTTAAATGTTTTATTAACTATGTATAGTTAAGAGGGAGGAAATGGCTTACATAATAATAAATGTCTAATTGTTTTGTAATCGAACACAAACGGGGTGAAATCTATAACCCAGGCATAAACACCCAGCATATTTGTGTATTCAGGTTGTGGATCTGTGTTTATGAAGAAAATTATGAAATATCTTTCAATGTAGCTGTCATTGGTCATAACAATGTCTAGAAGTGTATATTGCATCTGGAGTACTCGTGTTATGTATTAACGTACCGTGACGTCCATTGAATCCAGGTAAATCACGCACACACACACACACACGCACGCACAGCGCCCTACATAGGCGACAGTAAGACCCAGTGGAAGACTCGCACAGACTCAGCGACATGACAACCGCTATCCAGTGACTGCACATCCACTCATTGCATCTCGGCAACATACATTAAAGGTACTGCTTTACTCTGTCTTTTACACATCTGATTTATTCCGACTGTGCGTATGTGCTTTCTGCGTTTCATTGTGTGGTGGCGTTATCCGCACAGATCTTATACCGCGCTGGAGATGCTGAAAGTGACTATGCCCGCCTCCAGAACCGCTCCGGAATACTGGATCGACGGATCCAAGAAAGAGACGCTGGCGGACTTCTATGAGCTGGAGTCTGAATTGGGACGGTAAGTGGAGGTGCAGATGACTTTTGAGGGCTGAATATACAGGCACAGCTGCGCGTATGATTCGGGAAATCACGTGTTTATTAACCCTCATAGGAATAGATATCGCAAGTAGTTGCACATTTGCAATAAATAGTTTGAAATCAATACTGATTTGTAATTATTGATGGATTTATATTTGCTTTGAATGAAGGACTAAATCCATTTTGGCGTTGAATGATTTGGATGAGCTGCCATTGAGTTTAATGTATGCGGTCAGAAGAATCACAATCTAAACAACGTATTTCACTACAAATAACATTTGGGTTCGGGTTTGTTCCTTTTCAGTTGCTTGACTTGGATGAATAGTTGAGCCACACAAATGCAGTCAACACCGCTGTGAAAACTGACATCCAGTAGGCTATTTAACATGTTTAGAATTGAACATAGTTCCCACTCCATAAAACTCATTTTCATTGTAATGAGTTACTTCCATTAGGTTATTTTAGTTCCATCACAAAGCCTCATATTTCCCACGATCCGTAATATCGCTTATGTGTTCATTTCCGTTTCTTGACATAATTTTAAGGCAGTCACAAGGAAAGTTAGAATCATACATAATATGACTCACAGGTGTCGGTAGTCTAAACCCAAGTGATAAGCTAAGGCAGTGTTTATGTTACCACCTGGTCATTTGTCACTAAGCAATAAGTGTAACAGGAAAGGAAAGACTCCAAGGTGTTTCTTTGTCACCAGACTATTATTTCATCAAACAAACTTCATATCGGTTGTCTTAAAGGTTAACCGCGTTCAGTCAGATCCTGCAGGCATAGAATTGACGATAAATCGATTTATATTTACATGATACTGAATTATCATAATATTTCACTTACAAAAACGTACTCTGGCATTGAACAGTGATATCATTGTTGGTAAGCCCGTGGTACTTTGTGAATAACATGATATGTGTTTACAATACATCATAGTGTTATGTGTTAGTGTGTTTAAGCCTGTGTGTGCCTTGTAATTTTCTATTTTTGTTTATGTGTGTTTGTTTGTTAATGTTAAAAAGGGATGTAGTAATAATCTCACAGTGTCCTTAAATGATACACATAATGAAACCACCTGAATAGGAAAATAATAAAAAACGAGAGTTAGTTTAAGATTGCGTCTTTGCTCAAAGTGTCTTTCATAAGTTGATCGTGTTGTTTTAGCGTCTCAGAGCAGCATGTAGGAGGAGGAACATTCATTGATCTGTGATGGGTGGGCCATGAATTGTTGCTGAGTGTCCATAAATGTGTTCGCCTCTCTGTTCAATGGTTTCCTCACACCACCGCTATATATGCCGTGCCGAGTTATAGGCTTCAGTTAAAGGCTGTACTTTCTAGACTCACAAAGACTAGGGCTATAGTCCAAAATTGAATGGACAGTTGGTTCGCTTTTATGAGCAATCAAGTCATATAACTGTTTACTAGATATGAATTCTTTAGAAAAAAAACGATATTACACATTTTAGAGGGACAGAAAAATGTTGATGTAGAATTTAGTTTTTTTTCATGTTTTTCCTTTAACATTTGGTGAAAATGAACACAGCCTAATTATGAGATGTAATGAAAAGGAGCTCTGGAGGTTTTTTGTGCTGATGTTGAATCATTTGAGTCACAGTGTCTAATTTAAGGAAGTAAACCCGGCGCATGCAGTGAAACACTTGTAAACAATACAAATAAACCTTGCATTCGTTCAGCTAAGAGTGATTTGTATTTCTTGGCGCATAAACATAAATTCAGTTAATCGAATGAATCTCGCAATAAATGAGTCACATACATCTTTGCTGACAGGAGTGTATTATATTTGTTGATGCGATTACTTAAGGTCAGCGCATGGGCACAACATTGTAAATAAAACCAGATTTTTACATTTCTGATAGGTAAACTTGCTGCAAGGATGCCAAGGTTTTATGCACGGTTGCCAGGGCATTGCTGTGTGGTTGCTAGGGTGTTCTGTGGTGGTTGCTCGGGAGTTGCCTACTGGGCCGAGTAAAACTCCCTTTGTGATATTCTTGTGTTAAGATATGGCTTGGGTGTGTGGGATTCCTTAACCTGTTTTGTTTGTAAGATGTAGATCTGATAGCCTAAAAACAGCACCCCTCCACAAAAAAGCATTCATGTAGACATGTTAATTTTTATGGTTAAAGACCTGAACAAATGTGTGAGCTTTATTAATATCAATGTATGCCTTTGCTGGCACGGCCAATAATTGTATGTTTACCTTAGATCAAGATCCTCCAGAGACTTGAAACGTACAGCATTAGTACAATTTTAAAGGCTCAAGATCTTTATTTGTTAATATTATCAACTCAAAGCCAGTGAATCGTTTAGACCGCATGGAAATAGATAGGACACTCTTGTAAATGGGGCCAGATGCAAACCGCCCAGGTCCTGAAGAAGGCAGAGCAAGCTGAGTAATGAAGCCTACCATACTCCCCAGAGCGCTCCTCTTCCTCCCTCACACACTCTCTTTCTCTCAGTCTCCACTGCGATTATATAATGCTCAGAAAGTAGAAAACAGAATCAATACATTCTTACATTTGTAGGTTACAATGTTATGAAATCCACAAGAGAACATTCGTATAAAAATACAAGAGAACATTAGAGGAAAAATACTCACGCTGTACTTGCATGGAGTTTTAGTTAGAAAAACAAAGAATGTCATATAGGTTTAGAATGACATGTGCGTAGAGTAAATGATTGAAAAATAAATAGGTAAACTATAAGTAAGGTGTGGAGGCTCTGCTATACTGCGAGTACAATTTACATATGGTATAAATAAAGGAGGATATTAAGTGACAGCATGTCTGTATTGTATTGTTTATTTAACGTTGCTTAAATGTTTTACTGACCAAATATAATCCAAGTTGAGAACTAGCCTATGCTTTTAATAATTAGTCAAGTCAAGTCAGCTTTATTTATATAGCGCTTTTTACAATTTTCATTGTTACAAAGCAGCTGTACAAGAAAAAATTACTAAGTAAAACATAAATTATTTATTAATGTTATGGAATTCAAAACACAGGTCAAATATCAGACACACAATAAATTCCTATATGCAGTGTTAATTAAATAAGACTACCAAATTCTAGCAGCCCCCCCGGCTAGGCAAAACAGTATACAAACGGTGGCGAGGAACCCAAAACTCCATTGGAGGAGAAAAAAAACCTCGGAGGGAAACCAGGCCTAACCAGGGGATTCCAGTTCCCCTCTGGCAAAAACTGCAGCCTCTGCACAAGCTCAACAGTGCTTGCACAACAAGGCAAAATAAAAAAGTTAGATTTAAAATTATCATTAATAATCTAATAGTGGCTGAAGTTTTGTAGGGACGTCACTTCCTTCGTCCAGCATTTGTCAGGTCTAGGAATGGATTGCGCCCTGCCTGCTCCGCTCTTGTAACCTTGGAACAATGAGACAAGACTGGCTGAGAGTAGAGTACTGTTCTGCACTCTTTGATGCAACAAATGCATCAGTTGTTATTGGAAGTGTCCCTGGTTCCGGTTGATCTAACTAGTGCAGCCTAGATCTTTGAAATACATATATTATGATAATGTAGTGTATGCAAGATTAAAAAGATGCGTCTTTAGTCTAGATTTAAACTGACAGAGTGTGTCCGCCTCCCGGACAGTGCAGGGAAGACTGTTCCAAAGTTTAGGCGCTAGATAAGAAAAGGATCTGCCGCCTGCACTTGATTTTGAAATTCTAGGTATTACCAACTGACCTGACACCTGAGAGCGTAGTGCACGTGATGGACTATAATACGTAAGAAGTTCTCTCAAGTAGTGAGGAGCTAAACCATGCAAGGCTTTATAGGTAATAAGCAAGATTTTAAAATTTATGCGATGCTTTATAGGTAACCAGTGCAAGGTTGACAGAACTGGGCTAATATGCTCATACTTTTTTGTACGTGTAAGAACTCGAGCTGCCGCATTTTGGACCAGTTGGAGTTTTTGTAATAGGCCTGCAGGGCAACCACCTAATAGTGCATTACAGTAATCTAGTCTTGATGTCATAAAGGCATGTATAAGCTTCTCCGCATCTGATGATGACAGCATATGACGTAATTTAGATATATTTTTAAGATGGAAAAACGCAATCTTACAGGTGTTGGCGATCTGGTTCTCAAATGACAGAGTACTATCGAATATAAAGCCAAGATTCTTAGCTGAAGATGAGGGTTTTATGGAACATCCATCAATAGTTAAGCAGTATTCTTGGTTGTTACGTAGGGCGGTTTTCGGTCCGATAAGATGCACTTCAGTTTTGTCCGAGTTCAGTAATAAAAAATTGCTACTCATCCACTTTTTTAAATCGACTATGCATTCCACTATTCGATGGAATTGCTGTGTTTCGTGAGGCTTCGAGGAAATATAAAGTTGCGTATCATCAGCATAGCAGTGAAAGCTTATTCCGTGTCGCTTTATTATATCTCCTAGGGGTAACATGTATAATGCGAAGAGCATAGGCCCTAGTACTGAGCCCTGTGGTACACCGTACTGGACTTGCGATTTGCGTGATACCTCATTGTTTATTTTTACATATTGGAAACGGTCGCATAAATAATATCTAAGCCATTTCAAAGCTATTTCCTTAATACCGACATCATTTTCAAGTATATGTAGGAGCATGCTGTGGTCAATGGTGTCGAATGCAGCACTAAGATCTAGCAGCACCAATAAGGAGATACAACCTCGGTCAGACGCCATAAGCAGATCATTTGTAACTCTAATCAGAGCAATCTCTGTACTGTGATGTGCTCTAAATCCAGACTGGAAATCTTCATTAATCTCATTCCTTTGGAGGAAGGAACATATTTGAGTTGAGACTACTTTTTCCAGAACTTTAGATAAGAAAGGTAGATTCGAAATAGGTCTATAGTTTACTAGTTCTCCAGGGTCCAGATGGGGTTTTTTGACAAGGGGCCTTATAACAGCCACCTTATATGCTTTAGGCATATGTCCTAATGTCAGAGATGAGTTAATAATGCTAAGTAGAGGATCTATAATTTCTGGGAGCATCTCTTTCAGAAGATTTGTAGGTATAGGGTCTAGCATGCATGTAGTCGATTTAGATGATCTAATGATTTTCGATAGTTCATCGTGATCTATAGTAGAAAATAAACATAATTTCTCCTTAGGGGTGCTGTAGTTAGTCATATGTTCAGCGGGTTTCGCATCTGGTTGCATAGTTATAATTTTCTCTCGAATATCTTGGATTTTTTTTGTGAAATAGTTCATAAAATCATCACTGCTATGCTGGTATACAGCATCAGAAGTCGCTGACGATTTATTTTTGGTTAATTTAGCCACTGTATCAAATAAAAACCTAGGGTTATTTTGGTTTTCTTCTATTAATGATGAAATGTAGGTGGATCGAGACGTTTTTAGGGCTTTCCTGTATTTTTTAATACTATCCTTCCAGGCAGTACGAAATACCTCTAATTTAGTCTTCTTAAAGTTGCGCTCCATTTTTCGTGCAAAAGCTACACCACACAATGCAAGTTACACTGTGCCTATAGTGTAAAAAATGTCCCATTCTCTTCTGTATGATCACGTAGAGCAAGATTTCCTCAGTTGGAGCTGGTTGCCTGGGCATGTCACGGTTTCAAGTGCGAATTGTACTGCTACGTGTTATTAGGGTTTGTAAAAGAGCCAAATAAGGTAGTCACATTTGACACATTAAAAGCGGTGGTAGGTTATAGGATGTGGATGGATTTGTTTCAGAGGCCCCCTGAGGTCCTTTATTCTGTATATTCAGACGGTATGGTGGGGTTGTTTCATTATGATTAGCTGTAACTGGTGAATTTATTTATTTTTGCCACTGGGCGTCCACTGATGATGAGATATTAATATCATCACGAATATTGGTTGACTTTGGACTTTAATTCAATGGAGGTTTATGACATATGCCGTTCATAAGGCTGCCATCTGTTTGCGTGTTAGCTTTTAGGACCTAGCGTTCTCTACTGCATGACAACAGTTCATGTAATCTTTTTTCAGTAACATGGTAAACGTTTAGGGTTAGTTGGCTCTATTCATGGAAATCCAAGTGAACTTTATATCTTGTTGGTTCTCGTGTGTCTCATGACTAGTTGTCATATGCATGTTTCAGTTAAAAGCATTGTTTAGGTTCCAAAAACTTATATAAATATATATTTTATTTTATAAAATCGCCTTTAAGTGTATATTTGTTGGTCTCTGGGTTGTATCTGATCTTCACGTCACGTCTGGTTAGTTTACATGTCACTCATAGAGCCTCTCTGGGTAGTTCTTGCCATGAATCCGATGCAATGTAGACCAAATATCATGCTAATATTTAAAAAGTCTCCCGTTTCTCAAGATTTTGTGCCGTTAGAGACCATCAAAATGATCTTATGTAAAGCTGAAATAAATCTGCTCAGAAATGTTCTCCTGGACAGCCATTTTATCTTATCACTTTCATCAAGTTTTAATCAAACAATGCTGAATAGTCCAGTCGGAAAGTAATGAGATGGAAATCCCGTCCCATTCCAAGGATTGAGTGCCATAACCTGAGCAGGTTGACTTCATTATAAAGAGAGTTGTGACTTATTATCAGTATTGGATTTATTATGATCTCAGCTAATCGTTTATTATATGAGACTCTGACTGTTGAAAGAGACATTTCACCACCCTGAAAAAAAGCGTAAATGAAATGTCGAGTTCTTTACACCGGGGTTAAGTTATCCTAGTTTATAAATTCTCAAATCCTGTTTACCTGGGGGACAGTCCGGATTTCACAGAGTGTCTCATTGTGCAATACTTAAAAATATATGAAGAGTATATGAAGAGTTCAGATGCAAAACGCTCCTAATCCATCAGACGGCTTTTCATTTAAATTAGCATTTTTCACCTGGTTCCTACAATCTCAAAATCTGATATTTCAGAACGAGAAGTGTGTGGTATGTGTGTAGAACAAACACTTAACATTGTAATCTCATGGCTTTTATGTGGCTTTTAGAGGGTTTTGCGTCTGACCTCCTCCTATGTCACGTTTTCTAGTGTTATATCTGCATTATCCTTCTTAGGTGTTGTCTCTGGCATCATTTGCTGAGAAGAAAAACATTGCAAGTTATTTTGCTGACGGATCAGCTTGCAACGTACCTGGTTGCTATGACAACAACTTCACACGCTTGCTGCTGCTGCTCTCTGTTGGCATGGGTAATGAATGTGGAGAGGCAAAAAGGAAACAGACTTGTTTTGACCACCAATAAATAAGCATAATGACGACATGCGGACTAAGTATTTCAATGAAACAAGTATGTTCTATTGCACACAACTCTTGCTTTTCACAATCGCATTCAAAAGTAAATGGATTGTGAATGCCATTTCGTTTAGACGTGTTGTTATGAATCCCCAGAGATATTCCAGAGGCACAAATCTGGTGTCCTCTCTTTAAATATATGTTTGTATTAGTGTGCGTTTTGAGAATTGAAGTCTATGACAGATGGTTTGGAAGAAAAGGTAGCTATTCCATTTCCTTTCATGCATCACCCTGCAAGCCAAGAGAGCTCATTACAAATCTTTCCATCCCGGACTTCTATTAACTCGTAATGATTTATTGAAATGGAGTGTTGGGGATCCCAACTGCTTGCTGTGAGAATGAGAGGCGTACAGTTAATGGCATATAGAAATTGTAGGTTTGATAAGATTTGCACTGACTGCATTGCCTAAGTGTCTGATTCACTAAAGAAAGTAAACAATGTGCCCATAGAATACTTTCTAAATGCTTTCCGTCCGTCCATTTTTAGTGGGATAACTTAATAAAGCACAATTACTTTCTACTTTATATCCCTGCCAAGTACGTACAGGCACAGAGAAATTGGTGATCTAAGCAGGATGCTCTGCACACCATCCTACTTTATTGGCAGGTGTATGGATTCTATCAAATGTTCTGTTTGCATAAGCTAATAACATTAATGTTTTTGCACATGGGGATTATGTGGAGCAGATTGGAGTCATAAACTGGTTTCTACCGTTGCCTGATGTCTATTCGCATGTTCTGTCAGTGGGAGGGTACGGTTGGCGTAGAGAAAGAAGCAGGGTTGAATAGCTGTTTGGATCTGGCACTGGTCACCTAATGAGTGCCCAGATGCCACTGGGGTTGCCTTTCCTCTTTAATTGCATTAGCCAAGCTGTCCGCCCAAATTTCATTTATTTGCACACTGGACACTTTCCAGCTGATATGCTTGTTTTTAACCGCTGTTGCTCGGATCAAACACACCGTACTGGTCTTGGGCCACAGAAAGATGAGGTTAGGATATTTGAGAATAAATCAAATATTAAGGTGTTGACTCTTGTAGAGAAAAGGGTGCCTGCTTATGCAAAACTCATTGGCCCCGATGCTAGGCTGTGTGGTTGCAGAGGAATTGTTAGGTGGTTAAGTACCACACACAAAGTGGATTAGTTTTGTGTATATATACTGTATATATATATATATATATATATATATATATGCAATCATATTAAAGACTTCACTATTAATTATGCGTATATATTATGTTACAAGACTCTTAGCAGTAGTAATAGTAATATAAATAGCTTGAAAGGTAGAATCCAATGGGCTGTTATGCGGTGTATATGTTGTAAATGAGATAGAAGATAGGATTAGTGCTACAGTATATTGCCTGCGGTCTGTAATGATGAAGGTAATTAATGAGGTTGTGTGGCCCAGGTGTATAAGCCATTAGTGACATTACACCAGTGTAAGTTTAAATAGGACGGCCTTGCCACCCACAGCAATAATTAAAAACAGTTTGATCTTTTAGAGTTCACAGATTAGTTTACGTCCTTAGTTATAAGAAGTGAAGAATGAATGCCACCACAAGGAGTAAGATTATAGGTTTTCTTATTAGAACATTTAAATAAATGAGTCAATATTACTTCAGACAATGTTGTTAGCTTGACCCAGTATGTTAAAGTAAATAAAACCTGTTTACGGGATTGAACTCTCCGTGGAAGTTGACGTGTCCAGAAAAGTATAGCTTATAAAATGACTGTAATGTTCATTTTTCAAATAAACAGGAGACAAATATATAACTGTAACTTTTTGTACTTGTATAATGTAGTTATATAATATTATTGTTCTTATCTTGTTTACAAAGTAATTCATTTAAATTATTTATAGCACAATGCAATTTAAGGCGCTTTGGATAAAAGCGTCTGCAAAATGCACAGATGTCATTCCTATGAAAAATGTATTCACCTTTTCAGTTAATTTTTTCTATCTTGGTAGAATTGGGGTAAAACTAACTGGTCAAGTGAGTCACTCGCTGTTTGTCTCTTTCAGGGGAGCCACATCAGTGGTGTTCCGATGCCATCAAAAAGGCACCCAGAAGCACTACGCTGTGAAAATGCTGAAAAAAACTGTAAGTGCGCTGATCTCTCTCCACGCATGGCCAGGCTGTCTTCTCGCCTTTGTTCTCCTTCGTTTTCTGGCCAGAACTTTCTTCGATCTTAAAGACCTAAAATCTATTTCTCTACCTCACTCTGATGCATGATGGGTAATTACTGTTGTCCGATCACTAGTCATACGTTGATGTGTACAACACTCCATCATTTGTGCCATCTTGCTCCTTTATAGGGTATAAAAAGACTGAAGTCTCCATAATGTATATGTGATTCAATTATGTTGTGTTACGATGCTACAGTATATTATCTCTTAAGTTGTAAAGTAACAATAAAGCAAAATTATAAAACATTTACAAAAAATATAAATTCAAATCATTTTTAATTTCACCCAAATAATCATGTAATTCAAAAACTTTTATTCTGTTCATTGTATTGATAAAACTATGAACATTTTATTGGAAAGAAAGACAATTACACAGGTTTAGAACAACAATACATTAGAGTGAGAATGTGTACATGACCCAGTCATCTAGTTAAGTCTTAAATGGTAAAGAGGTGCTTGATTTACTTTTTCCAGTAATACTTTTAAGATTTCAAGTTTCGATTGAAGTTTTTCCCCTCTACGCGGAGCTCCGATTGCTATTTCACGTTGGGGCCGATTGTTAAGGCTACATAATTGTACACCTCGTTCACTTTCTACAAACTCGGTTTGTTCTAACAGGTTGACAAGAAGATTGTACGAACGGAGATTGGTGTATTACTGCGCCTCTCTCATCCAAATATAGTAAGTCTGAAGAGAAAAAATCTGTTGTCTCCTTTGTATCCCATAACACTTATGATATTCCACGTCTTACTGTAGGATATGCTGTTTGGATGCTGTCTGTGTTTGACGTAGCATGGTCTAGTTATGCAAATGTTTGTCAGACATTAAAGTGGACTACCCATAGTGGAGTATCAATAATTGATCATTCACTGTTTAGAAATTCCTCCGGTGAAATGTTCTCCTTTTGCATGATGTTCTCTGTCAGATCAAACTGAAAGAGATCTTTGAGACGCCTGCGGAGATCAGCCTCGTGTTGGAACTGGTCACTGGAGGAGAATTATTTGACAGGTCAGTTTTTGGGGGTGAAGTGCTACTTGGAAAAAATGGCGGATAGAGTTAACAAACATTGATATTTTTGCATTAATATATCGTGAAACGCTGGCAACCAACAATATCTTTGCGTCATAAAAAAAATGTCAAACGGTGGGCCTCTTTGAGTTGGGCCAGCTTATGTAGCAACCACACAGAAACACATTGAAATGTGGTTAGCAATGAGCATTTTCTTAAAAACTTCAAATCTATGTAGTGTATCTCTCTGCAGGAACTATTCACTGAGCAAAACAACCTACTGTGTGATTTATGAAAAGCACACTTTTAACTGTAAAACCCCGCTGATTTTGCAGTGATGCACTGTATTTTATACTCACCCAGGATTGTCTCATTCACCTGATTTCACAGAGTTGTCTTGGCATGAGTTATTTTCAAAATGGCCTTTTCTTTTTAACAATCCACAGAAATGTCTCTGTTCATCTCTCACAGTGCACTGAGGTGTGGTTGACTCACACCAACGGTGAAAAAGAATGAAGTGAAAATTGGAAAAGGGAGCTTCTTTTACGTTCAATGCAGTTTCACTGGAGACCAAAAGGTCCCTTCTTTCTTTCAGGGTGGTTGAGAAAGGCTACTACAGCGAAAGAGACGCGGCTGATGCGGTCAAACAAGTGCTCGAGGCGGTCTCAGTAAGTCTTTTTGCACTTTCTGACTGAAATTGTTTCCTTTGTCTGGTCGTTTGCTTTTACTGCTGCTGTAACGTTTTGAAAGCTTAAAGGGAAATTCAACCAAAAATACATTCTTCTGTCGTCATTTATTACATATCACAGGAAATGTTTTGAGAAATGTTGCAGTGGTTTTGTGATTGTACGTTGGATGTCAATGAGGGCCAATGTTAGTTGGTTACGTTCTTCAAGATATCTTCTTTTGTGTGATGCAGAAGAAAGAAAGACATAACGGCTAGAGGGAACTGTCCTTTTAAAACTTTGGTCTTGTTAATAAAAGTTTTTTTTTCAATGGCCTTTTCAATGATTGTTCATACTTCAATACAAGTAAGCAGATTAGTTAGATCATTTTGCTATTTTCTCAAAGATATGTACCTTTATGTTATACCAAACTTGCATGAGTTTCGTCTTATTAAAAATAATTTTACATATTCCAACTTTTTTTAGGAACGACAGTTATGTTTTGTAATTGTCAGTGATAATGTCATGTTTGTGTCTGAGGACAGTCTATTTGCGGGATGTGAATGCGAGACAACAAAGAAAATGTAGCTAAAATTTTTGCCTTCTTAACTAAATCATTTACATCAGACAGAAAAGGGAAGGCAATGAGGATTTTGATATAAACGCAACTCATTTTCAAGTAAACAAGCCCACATCTGTCCGTATAATTTTTATCATGCGTATGATTGAGGTTTTGAAATAAGAAGACAGTTCATCAGAATTTATTATCTTAAATTATTTATCCCTAGGCAGATTAGATCAGCAGTGAAACTTATTAGTGCAATAGAAACCCTATTTCTAATGTAAAAATGTGATGAGTGTGCCTAGATTGCATTTGATGGCCACAATAAACTATTTATTGTCAATCCATCAGTCTTTATATATTTCTCTTTTCTCTCTCTCTCCCTCCTGTGCTTGTGTTTTGTTTGTTTGCACATTTATAATGAGGACTGTTATTATCGCCTATACATCATGGATGTGACGTTCCTTATTTTATCAGTGATGGATCCCTGTTCGCTTAAGGGGCATTGGAGTCCAAATTAAAACATGTTCTTTATGTATTTTAATATATTTCAAATGCATTTTCTTCCTTTAATCAAAAATGGCTGTTGCCAAGGAGATGAGATGGTGGGCTTCCTCATGGGCTGGATTCACCTCAGAGACACCACAGCTCCTACCCGGTCATAAAAAAGGACTTAAAAAAGGACACCCAGACATCCCTTTTGAAGTGACCAGCCTTTTAAGAGAGCGTTTTTAACATGTTATTGTGTGAAGAGATTCACAGGTTCCCTCACAACAGCAGATTCCGTGCGTCTGTCACATCAAAGCCATGTGGCAATGTGGTATCTGGATCTCTGTTTTGTAGATCTCTGCCAATCTGATTGGCCGGGACGTCTAGGGGGCGTGGGACTTTGCAATATCTCTGCAGTTCTCCTTTGGAAGTCTGGGACTTGATGCAGGATTTTGTATTGGTACAACTCAGAATCTTTCTTTGTGAAATGATTTGGACCAGCATAGTGCCTCAATTTAACAACGGACGGTGCAGTTATGGAAATAGTGGAAAATTAGCATTCTGTACAGTGAAAGACATCTTCTTAATTTGTATTTTTTCCAGGGTTGATAACCAGTGAAAATATATATTATTACCCTTTAAATAAGTTACATTTAGAATCAGAATCAGAACAGCTTTATTGCCAAGTGTGCTTGCACACACAAGGAGTTTTCTATGGTGTTGGACTTGGAAGCATCTAGTACAGACATTCAACATAATGACAAGACAAATTATAAGATAGATAAAGACTGTAGGTAAAGATAAATATGCATATATAAAATACTATCATACAGAATGGGGATAACATATAATAGACATTGTACAGGGAAGTGTATTGTTGAATTTACATTATTTACAGACGGTATGTACACTTGTGCAAATGGATAATGTTGTGTGCAGAGGTAGTGTAATGTACATGTAGAAATAAACATATATACACGATGGCATTATAATGTACACGATAGGAGTAGTAAAAAAAGTGGAAGATTACTCTTGAGGAGCAGTTAACTCTTTAGGAGGAAGATGGCCTGAGGGAAAAAGCTTCTTCCGTGTCTGCAAGTCCATGGTGTTTAGTGCTCTGAAGGGCCGGCCAGAGGGCAACAGTTCAAAAAGCTTGTGTCCAGGGTGAGTAGAGCCTGTGATGATTTTTATTTCCCTGTTCTTTATTCTGGAATCAGACAGGTCCTGAAGTGTGGGCACCAATCATCTTCTCAGCACTACACACTGTCTGTCGTAGTCTTCGTAGGTCTGATTTGGTGTCCAAGCCAAACCAAGTTATTGAAGTTTACAGGGCAGATTCGATAACGGCTTAGTAAAACTAGGTCAGTAGCTCCTGTGGTAGGTTGTACTTTCTCAATTGATGGAGGATGGAGGGCTGAGTCTATATGGGACTCTCACTTCAGGTCCTGAGAAATAGTGGAACCCAGAATCCTGAATGACTCCACAGTAGACACAGTTCTGTCCAGGATGGGGAGGAGAGGGAGTGAAGAAAGGTTCCTTCTGAAGTTCACGATCATCTCCACTGTCTTGAGTGGATTCAGCTATAGGTTGTTTTGGCCGCCAGCTTCTGTAAGCAGATTCGTCACCGCCTTGAATGGTGTCATCTGCAAACTTCAGAACTTTGATGGAAGGGTCTGTAGAGGTGCATTCATTTGTGTAGAGTGTGAAGAGCAGTGGGGAGAGAACACATTCTTGAGGAGCTCCGGTGCTGATTATACATGTGCTAGATGTAAATTTTCTCAACCTAACTTGCTTATCTGACAGGAAGTTAATAATCCACTGACAGGTGGAGGTTGGCACAGAGAGCTGGGTTAGCTCGGGCAGAGGAAGGTCCGGGATGATGCTGTTGAAGGCTGTGCTGAAGTCTAAAAACAGGATCCTGGTGTAGGTCCCTGATCTGTCCAAGTGTTGTAGGATGTAATGGAGTCCCAAGTTGACTGCATCATCAACAGACCTGTTTGCTCGGTAAGCAAACTGGAGGGTATCAAGGAAGGGTCTTGTGATGTCCTTCAGGTGGGCCAATACCAGTCTCTCAAATGACTTCATGGCCACAGATGTTAAGGCAACAGGCCTGTAGTCATTAAGTCCAGAAATTTTGGATTTCTTTGGTACAGGGTGGGGCGTTTGAAGCAGGAAGATACTGCTTCAAGGATCTGAGTGAAGATGTGCGACAGCTGCTCCACACAGACTTTCAGACAGGAGGATGAGACATTGTCTGGGCCTGGTGCTTTTCTGATCTTTTGTTTGCGGAAAAGCTGACACACATCCTCTTCGCAGACCCCAACTGCAGGTCGAGTATCAAGAGGAGGTGTTTACACTTTAGCAGAGATAGGGTCTGAGTGGGTGTGATGGGTGAGACTCTGGTTTTCAAAACGACAACAGAAGTCGCTCAGATCATCAGCCAGTCAACGATTGCCCACAGACTGAGGGGATGATGACTTGTAGTTGGTAATGTCTTTCAGTGCTTTCCACACTGATGCAGGGTCGTTGCCTGAAAATGGGTTCTTCAGCTTTTCAGTAGCTTCTCTTAGCCGCTTATCTCCTTTGTCAGTGTGTTTTGGCCTGTTTATACAAGACTTTGTCCCCACTTATATAAGCATCTTCTTTAGCCTGACAAAGCTGTCTCAGTTTCATTGTAAACCATGGTTTGTTGTATGTTAAGTGAGTCCTGATGGAAATACATATGTCTTCACAGAAACTGATGTAGGAGTTCACTGTGTCAGTCAACTCATCCAGATTTGCTGCTCCATCTCTTTACAGTCCTTGCTGCAGGCTTGGCAGATTAAAGCTTCTGTCTGTAGGTCGGGAGAAGACGAACCAGGCAATGGTCAGAGAGACCCAAAGCTGCCCTGGGAACAGTGTGATATGCATCCCGTATTGTGGTGTTACAGTGAGACAGTATGTTGCTTTCTCTGGTGGGGCATGTGATGTGCTGCCTGTATTTTGGTTTGCTCTGTTAAAGTCTCCAACAATGATAATAAGCGAGTCCGGGTGTTGCTGCTCCATGTCAGTGATGTAATCTGCCAGCGGTGGCAGTGCCGCATTCCCACTTACTTGTGGAGGAATGTAAACATTTACGAGAATAAACAAGGGAAACTCGCGTGGCGGATTCAAAGGGTTGCCGTCGATGGAGAGCGCTTCTTAGTTAGAAAAACAGATCTCCTTCACGGATGTTATATCTGTGCATCAACCAAATTAGCTTGAGAAGCTTTTGATATTAATCCTTGTGTGATGTTTGGGTCTGTGGGTCCTTTTAAAAGAGACTGATGTGAAAAATGATGCAATAATTGTTTTTTAAACCTCAAACATTTATTCAAGGTAAACCTTTTTCACTCATATATCATATATTTCTTCTGTACATTTTGTATACATTATAACTAATATCTCTTTTATTAAACTCGCTTCCCATGGGGCAAAATGTGTACAAACACATATCATCATTTAGTTTAGTTTTCTGCTTTTTAAACTAAATAAAATGGCTAAAATTTAAGCCATGTGACTCTTTTGTGCAAGGAACAGACAGAAATAATGCAGTAAATCATGCTCTTCACTGTGGCAGTCGAATCTCATTTGCATTGCTTTGGGTTTGACATCAGTGACACCAAAAGCTATCGCGTCTGGTAACTGAATGCTGCACACCAAGTTTAAATCTGTGAAATGTGTGAATGAGATTTTAGAATTACTGTGAAGGAAAACATTCAGGGCCAGATTTACTAAACAGTCTAATAAGCATGAAAGCACAATTTAAAAAAAGTGCTGGACATTTCTGCTGGTGATTTACTGAAGGCACACATTACAAAATACAGGCGCAGTATCTCATTCTCACATTGACCAAAAGCAGCAGAATTAGCGTATGTTAAGAAATTCATTTTGTGGGTATTAAATAATGACGCAAATGCCACAGTCTGTGAAATGCTTTTCACCACATTACATTTTGTGTTTATTGTATTAAATAAATGAAAGGGACAGCAAAAGTAAGGAATAGTTTACCTTCCAAATGAAAAGACTGTCATCATTTACTCATTTTAAAACTGTGATTTTCATTCTTCTGCAAAACAAAGAAAGCTATTTTGAAAACTGTTGCAAACCAAAAACCTTTGATCCAACATTTTTTTAAATATCTTCTTTTGTGTTCTACAGAAGAAAAAAAGTCATAGGTTTGAAATTATATAAGTTCATGTAAATGCATTTATTTAAAGTTGAACTATTTCTAAAAGTAAACACAAAATGTGTTGTCCCAAAAATAACACACATTTTGTGTGTTGCACTTAACTGGACCAAAATGTGTTGTTTTTAACACAAATGTTTTAAGAGGGCAGTAAATTCTTAAACCGTGTTGCGTGATTATTTTAAAATAGATTTAGATAAAAATCCTACCAATGCATGTGCAATAAGTTAAAGATAAAATAAATTAGCTTTATCTGTCAAGTAAACTTAATTATATTGAGATGACTGTTCAATTGACTCATAAAGCTAATTTTATTTAACTTAAGAATTTAAGGCAGCTGAAATTGGTGAATTTATTTACAGTGAACTGTGTCCATGCCTTTTCAGTGCACATTTGAACAGTTTACCTTCAAAAATCCCTGCAGTAATGCCAAAAGAGGTAATTGCCCTGGAACAATCTCTCTTTCTCTCCGTCCTTTCATCTTCATAATGGTCTATTTTACCATAACTGCTTTGCCCGCAATGCCATAGTTATGTAGGCTGATAAACCTTCCTCTGATAAATCTGGCCCATCATCTCAACATCGTTCTGTTTTATGTAAACTGTGAACATTTCTGGCCTACTTAATATTATAGGTTTGGGGCAGATGTGTTGTTTGTCTAAACCTTTTTTTAAACCTAAACCTCTCCGCATTGGGAGAGTGTTTGAAAACGTGTATTTTTTTTAATTCATGTTTTGCCATTAGATGCAGAAATGACCTTCTTCGAATATATGGCCTTCTAAAAATGACTAAGGTAACTTTGATTTGTTTGTTAGTTTATCAGACTACATAACTAAAGACTAGTGGCTAAAAAATGCATTGCGGGCAAAGCAGCAATGTTAAAATAGACATCCAGCCCTTGTCAGATGAAAGGAGGACGGAGAGAAAGAGAGAGAGACAGAGAATGCCTTATGTGTGTCAGTGCCAGAGTTTTGAGCGGGATTGAAGTATTCCCCTTGGACGCGACTAAAAGATTATACTCCTTCATGTCACCATAATAATTGGTGTTGGTGAGCTGACACACTGTACTGCTCTTTCTCTGAGGAATCACTGTGCGGCCGTACTGCAAACAACCCACAGGAATCCATTTGCACTGGGGACCGTGGTTTCCCTCACTGCCTTTATATCAGAAGTCTTGCGTGATGGTTTGACAATTAAACGGTGTATTTTCCGGTAATTCTGTACTCGATGGTCCCGTGTGAATTTTATGTGCCGGTGAGCTCTTCACAGTATCTGAACACGACATATTTGTGTGGACTCTTTGGAAAGTTCAGTTAATAGTCAAAATATTAAACTAGATTATTGTGTTTACGAAAGAAAATAAATGGATGTCTTTGCCCTACACACCTCAACACCCCAAGGTGTTTCTATGCGGTTGCTATGGGTGGTTGAATCTGTGTTGCTATATACAGTAATGAGAGAGAATGAAAATCTCCCTCACGTTGAGTTTTTATATCGCATTCATCAGCTTCTTGAGCAGCATGTTAAACGGTAAGCACGTGCTGTTTCTCTGTAACCAGGCAGACTTCTGTGGCCCATGCTACTCTGTTTAATGAGTTACCGTGGTAACACTCACCAAGGCAAGTGCATGGGGCTGATTATAAAAACAGATCTGTTGTTTTTCTGTATAGACTTGTGCAGTGGGCATTGACATACGGGGGTGTTTGCTAGGGCAAGGATCACTGCTTAGGGGTCATGTTTAGGGATCGAATCAATCTTATTCAACTTTTTTATTTCTCCTTTCAGATTATAACATTATTAAATGTCCCATAGTTTCACTCTGAAGAAGAGACACTTATTGAGACAAGTATTAAAGAATATCAATTGTGCATCTTTGTTTTGGCCAAAAGTTTTTAAAATCCACCCAGAGCTGGATCCTTAACCTATTTGCTTTTCCTGAAAGAAATGCCAGTGCTTGCAGGGCAGAAAAAGAGTTCCAATTCAGATTTGAGGTCAGCTTCAGTTTTAGGCTTCATAATAAATGATATGCATGAGAAACTAGGCATTAGAGCTGCAGTCCATTTTGCAGTCGCATTTTGTGTCAGCTGTGCCCGAGAAACACAGCTTGTGTGCCACGTATTTAGGATTCAGTATGAAGTATGTAAATATTACAATGACATTATCGCTGTCAGTTAAAAGTCCCTTGTAAGAAATGTAGCGGTGAGGTTGCGAATTGCAACCAACTGCTCGCTAGACTCACCCCTCCCTTTCGAAGCACTACGGAGGCTGACACAGACCTAAAATATTGTCATGTTTGCACCTCTTTGACGAAGGACATTACGTATTTACGAAACCGGTTCCGTGTCATCCAAAGAAAGTATACACTGGACCTTTATTAAAGAGAATCACCAACAAACAATAAGGTTATGCTTATCCGTAGTTCTGAGCTGCAGTTTCACATTCGTATGTGTAGGACTGTTAAATTCAAATAGATTTCGTTTAGCTGTCAGTGTTAAATCATTCATTAACTGAAAACATATCGCTCTGAACGTAAATTCTTAAATCACAGCTTAAATCTTAATGTTTCTGCTATTTATTTTTCAAAATGATATTTTTGTGTGAGTTAAATAACTGTAAAATGAGTCAATTTTCCAGAAATACTTACCACATTCGCAAGGCAAATTGACTCTAATGTTGTTTTGATCTGTTTAGCACTCAGAGGATCCCATATGAAACATAATATCACATGCTAATAATGACAATGCTTGTTCATTTGTGGCCTTTTATTAATGTCTGATTGTGCGCCATGAAGCATGGCACAATAACAATGGGGATATTCCCCTTGTGTCTGCATTGTGCTTGCAGTATCTACATGAACACGGAGTTGTGCACAGAGATCTGAAACCTGAGAATCTCCTGTATGCCACCTCAGCACCAGATGCTCCGCTCAAAATAGGTAAGGCTTTCCATTTGTGTGCAACTGGCTGAGACATCCCTTGTTGGTAAATAAGTTTCCAAGTAACTTGATCCGGTTGTATTAGAAAGGGAACATTCACTGTCTGTTTCACAGAATGGATCATCTCTAAGATTGTGGTATGATTCAAATATTGCTTTTACGTTTTTTGCTCGTGAAAAATGTAGCATTCATGGTGGTGTTTGCTCATCTTAAAGGTTAGAAATTTGAACATATCTTCGGTGTTCATCAGACACAAAGCAACGCCATGGCAACCACCCATCCTAGAATCATGGCACAACTAGTTTTACACGGGCAAGCACTACCAGAAAAACTCCAGGTTTTACTTGGTGTGTTTTTATCTTTTTAGCGGATTTTGGTTTGTCGAAAATTGTGGACGATCAGGTTACAATGAAGACAGTTTGCGGAACTCCAGGCTATTGTGGTGAGTTTATTCAAGAGGACTTCACTGTTATTATTTTGCAGATAGGTTGTTTTCATCTGACTTGATGAAAACATAATTCTTTTTAAGGGATGGTTGTCATTTTCACACCTTTGAGTTGCTCCAAATCCGTATACATTTCTTTGTTCCTATTTGAACGCAAAGAAAGATATTTGGAAAATACTTGGATACCGTTGACTACCATAGTGGAAAAAATACTTTATATATTTTTTGTTCTTTTGAACACAGATTAAGATTTTGAAGAATGCAAACAGTGGTGGTGCAACCACTTTAACAACCATTGTAATTTTTCCTACTGTGGTAGTCAATGGGGTCCAAGAACTGTTTGTTTATACAAGCATTCGTCCACATATCTTTCTCAGTGTTCAACCAAACAAACAAATGTATACAAGTTTGAAACAACTAGAGAATGAGTAATTCATGACAGAATTGTCTTTTTAGGATGAACTTTGGTGCCTGTGCCTTTAACTAGTTTTGAAAACACATTTTTCGAAATAAAAAGAAATCCAGATAATTTTATAAAAAATGATAAATTATAATTGATTCACCCCTTGTTTTTTTAAATCTCTATGATTTTCTTAAGTGGAACAGAATAGAAGATATTTTTTAAAGGTCTGTGGTTTTGTGTCTATACAATAAGTCAATGGGGGCAAATGTTGTTTGGTTTCAAACGGTCGTGAGAATATCTTCTTTTGTGTTCTGCGTAAGCAAGAACGTAATATAGGTTGACACAAGAGTAAATAAACGATAAAATAAATATTATTTTTGAGTGAACTACTTTAAAATAAGATTAAAAAAATATTTACGGACCTTGCCACGTAGCCATGTGGATATTACATTTTTTCGAAGTATTGTCAGTATGACAAAAAAATATAAAAACTTATTTTGATTGAGTATTTTAAAACATCAATTGCACATTCTCATTTGCTTTTTTTAATAGATTTAATGGAGTCAGAAAAGATTGGTGTCATGTCATCGACCCAGTTACAGAAATGATTTAGAGCGGAGCATCGCTTTTTTCGATGCTTCTGATGTTCTGTCATTCTCTCCCTCAGCTCCTGAGATCCTGCGGGGTTGTGCCTATGGCCCTGAGGTGGACATGTGGTCTGTGGGAGTTATCACGTACATTTTGTGAGTGACACAACATATAACATTAAGTCATTAAGTTATTCTTTCGCCAGAATCTTGTGCTTAGTCATTCACTGTCGAAGAGGCACGTTTGGAACTTTTAGGGATGATTCATTCTATTTTCTTTTCTTTATAGAACCAGTATTTTAAGGAATGTTCATTAACTCAATAATATGTCAGTCCAAACCTGTTTGACCTTCTTGCTGTCAAGTTTCAAAAAGGCAAAAAGAATCTATGAATTTTACACTAAGGTCTTAACATTTTTTTATATTAACAAACGCTATACATATGAAAAAGACTAACTAAGGACTAAAAGTGATTATCCAGTTTGTCTTCGTGATAAATGTGCAATTTCAGTTGAAACAGCTGTTTTGTTTGTCTTCTCTGTTATCAGGTTATGTGGTTTTGAGCCTTTTTTTGATGAAAGAGGAGATCAATACATGTTTAAACGCATTCTCAACTGTGAATATGAATTTGTCTCCCCCTGGTGGGACAATGTGTCCCTTAACGCCAAGGATCTTGTAAGTAATGACAATTGAAACACTTTGTTGTGTAATACGTTTTATGTCATTTTCTAACGATATTAGATAGGTTCAACAGTTAAATCCCATGACACATACCTACAACGCAGAAGTAAAATATCAGATGTTCATACACCCATGACCACACACCATTTCTTTCTTCTGCCATAATCAACTTCTGTTTTTTCTTTTTTGGAAGGTCATGTGTATACAATTTTCTTTACAAAGAAATTCTATGTTTATTTTATATATTTAATAATGCAATTACATTAAAATGTTTCTGGGGTTTTAGTTAAATAAAAACCTTATTTATCCATCTTTATTGGTCCCCACAGGTGAAGAAACTGATTGTCCAGGATCCAAAGAAACGGCTGACGACACAGCAGGCTCTGCAGCACCCCTGGGTGACTGGAAAGGCTGTTAACTTCACCCATATGGACACTGCTCAGAAGAAACTCCAGGAGTTCAACGCACGAAGAAAACTCAAGGTTTGAGACATCTCTGCTACATTTTGATGATGCTTTAAAGGTGAAATGTGTATTGATTTAAATAAACTTTGTGGCACATTTGAAACATTCAAGCTCATGGCGCACCATTTAGGAATATGAGTAATACTCAGAATCATGTGACACGTGTGCTATTACATTTCTAAATAACTACGATTCCCATATAAAAGATTATAAAACTGCCCAAAAGAATCCCATAGAATTAAACTGAAGGCGAGCCATATTGAAATACAAGGGAATATATTAGAGACTTGAGGGTGGACCCTTTTGTTTTTGGCCAAGCAAGCTAAACCACACATCACCTTAGCAGCCACATAGCAACATTACACAACCACCCACATACATACTAACATTGTTGCAGCGAGCTTTGCATTGGCAAGCACCGCTGACATTTTCTTCAGTAAATGTAAATAACTATAGGAATAACAACAATACAAACTAAACATCAGGAAATAATATTGTGTGAGTGTATATATGAAAGTCACTTTTCAACTATAAGCATGTTGCTGGTTACACAGGCAGCGGTCAAAGCGGTGGTCGCCTCATCTCGACTGGGCAGTGCAGGAAGCCACGGCAATACAGAAAGCAACAAAACGGTTTGCAGTCACTCCTCGATCAAGCAGAAGACAGCAGAAGATCAGCCAGACACTGAACAGCTTGAAATTCAGAATGAAGGATCTTAAATTTGCACAGAGCTTTAGTGGTACCGGAACTTCTTCCCTTCATAAAAGGAACATTTTTGCAATGGCACTCATGAATGACAGAACTGATGGACCTGGTTCCACTGCATGCAGACTGTTTATCTATAGAAAAGTCCCACATTGTTGAAACCATGCCAACGTGAATACTTAACTTTTTGTACAGCGAATGAGCGAGTTCGTCAATGTGGGTGGCACTGAGAAGAACCGAGCGATTATGTGATCATTACATCTATGTTTGTTCAGGTTTATTTTATCATGATCTTAATAAAATGTACCGTATAGAGGAAGTGCTCTACGGACATAACCTCTTTAGTTGTATACATTTGTACGGCTTTTTATTAAACATATTAAATTCGTTTAATTCTTTTTTTATAGTAACATTGATTGTAAAATGGATGGTAATAATTTCCACGTGGACATTTAACTAAACTTTTTCATGAGCTTCAACTGAGATTGCCTTATTGTATACCATGTTTTTATAGTATGTATTCATATTTTTGCTAATACTATTAGTCATTTTGCTTCAAACCTACAAAAACAACTTTGATTTGATGTCAGGCTTGTCAAAATAGATGTAATCTTTACTTTTGTCGAAACCAGTGTTCAGAATAGGATGAAGAAGTGTATCTAACATAGAAATGTTGCACAGATAAAGACTCCCTTGTGCCAAAATGTACTTAATACATCATATCTGATTATAATGTTTCATTTAAAGTTTCCCTTTAAAAAAAATCTGAATTGTCATCTTAGTGACTTCCTAGCAATAGAACTCATCTCAGAATTCAGACAAGTCTGTCTTTAAAACATACACACAAGAATATGAATGTGTTTTGATCCCATTCTTTACAGCATGTTTTTAACGTATGGAAATATGAGGAAATGCTCTTTGATAATCTGATAATAACACGTAAGGAATGTAATATGGATGTATAAGGGTTAATGTTTTGCATGTAGGAATGTTTATCTTAACTGCTGCAATTGTCTTTTAAAAATGCACTGTATTTTACTGATAATAAATGCTGTATATTTAACAGTATGACATTCACTTTGTACATGGCACTAGTGTGTCAACTTTGTTTATCTGCCTGTTTCTATGTCAAAGGACTCGTTCTAAATGAGAATAATAAGCACTGTATATTACTTACTAGAAATAAAGAATGCAAAATAATCTTGTCTATTTGTTTTTTTCCACAGTAGCTACATTTGTTTTGGTTCATCTCTAGGGTATATTTGTTTGTTTTTTTGTCTGTCAAACTTGGCTGTTATCGGAGTGCATGACTTCCTTCGCAATAATCTAGCAATAACCTAAATATATTCTACATGTACATACATGTTCAAGTACTTTTGACAAACAGAAACTGCGCATTATTTTAATATACAAACAGTGTTCCGGTATATCAGTTCAGCATTGTGCTTGAATGGCATTGAGTTCGAAGGCTGAATACAGTAGACTGTAAAAGACAAAACAAAATGCCATCGCTGTGACATTTTTGTTGTGCTCCAATAAGTGTTCAAAAGGTTTTCATCGTAAACATTTCCATACTACTGTGTATAAAGCATTCTCAAGTACAGTAGGTGGCGATGTAAACACTATCAGGAAGCCACAGGAACACCGAACAGCGCCGCGGATTTACCGCCCTTCAATCACCACAGAAGAAGAACCACATGAGTCCGCGCGCCCACTAGCGGCAGACCGCGGCCACGCTCGCTCAGCACACACACGCTCGATGACAGACGGGGAGGGGGAAGCGGAGAGAACTGTAAGCCCCGGATCCATCTTCAAGAGAGAAAATAGGAAAGAGAGACCGCGTCCCACTTTTATTTCGTTTTTAGCGGCATCTTTCCGACTCACAGGCGTTAGGGAGCCCGAGGAGGGGGCTGTGTCATTGTCTGTAGGATGTCCCGACATGAAGGTAAGTGCGAAAAAACCGCCTATCGCTACATCGTTGGCTTGAATTTTAGGCCAGCGCTCACCCTCCGGTTGCCATGTTTTCAATTCAAATGCGCTGGGAGAGACTCGTCACGTCGGCCGCCGCGAATACGCCCGTTTTAAGCGAACTTAAACGCCATCCATGGCACGCAGGGCGTTTTCGGGGAGCCGCTCGGCGCGATATTGAGCTGGGCCTGTGCACCAGGCCGGGCCTGCTGCGGCTCGCTCGGCCGCGGCACTGAGTGCGAGTGTGTTCCCGCAGGTAGCCTGTGGAGAGGTCAGGGCTTCGATTGGGCCTGCCTAAAGACAAGTATTTTATCGGCTTTTCTCGCTAAAGTAGCCCCAACCTGTCAGAATGACGGTCAGAGGTCAGAACGCGGTTGTAGAGATGAGTCTGACCGCTCATGTTAGTGTGTGTGCGCGAGTCATGTCATGTTTCAGGGCCAACACAAGTGAATGACTTGCACGTCTGGATTTAGCATTAGCGGGTGTCAGTGAAGCCCTAGCCGGGATTGCTAACGAATATTCCCCATATTATTTTGGGTAACACTTAGGTATTTAATATAACTTTGTATGGAAATTTCGTCTTTTTTGGTCTAATCTGTATCTTTAGATAACACACGAGGAAGAGGTTCAGCACATTCACGTAATGCTTCTGCTGTCTTGGTCATGTGGCTTGACACATATTTGGCCTGTTAAAAGTCGCTTAAGGTGATTTAAGTGCTTAGAAAATAAACGAGGGGTTATATTAAGAATTTAGCTCTGGTCTGTCATGTCTAAGCACGATAATGTTGTGTTTTAAGTACGGCTGCTATACCATGTCTTTTTGTTTGACACACACACACAAACACACGATAAAACCACGATACTGGGTGAATTATATTGTACTACTTGATATGTTATTACTCGCTTATACATTAAGTAGATGTATAAGACAAAAGTTTGTAATGCTTTTGAGTTTCTCTTTCACTTTCTACTTTTACCCCAAGTGACAGTGAACCATGGAGTCACTTGGCAATGTAATCGCATTTTAATATTTTTGTGATACTGCTTAAAAAATATACCATGATGATTGTACAGTGCCATGACTCCAAATCCTGTGTTACCATTGTAAATGTCTAAAAACCGTGGTAACATCTAGTTGGTCTTCGCATGCATGTTTTGACGCAGGTTCCTTTTCTTTTTTTGCATTTGGCAATACCTTGTATATCGAGTTGGATTGTTTATCCTATGTGCCTTTGATGCCCAACGATCCTGCCTAGTTTGGCAGCTCACTTTGTTTCAGAACAGCTTCTGACTGCGATATGTCACCTGCTTTTGAATGAAGACTGCTTGCACAAGACTTGACTACTGTAATGCGCTACTTAGTGGTTGTCCTGCATCATCAATAAACAAACTACAGTTAGTTCAGAACGCAGCTGCCAGAGTTCTAACCAGGTCCAGAAAATACCATCACATAACCCCAATGTTATCAACCCTTCACTGGCTACACATTAAGTATCGTGTTGACTTCAAAATGATTTTAATCACTAATAAAGCCTTGAAGGGTTTAGTCCCTACCCACATAACAGAGCTTTTATCATACTACAACCCATCACGCTCTCCAAGATCTCTAAACTCAGGACTTTTGATAACACCTGGAATAACTAAATCCACCAAAGGGGGCCGAGCTTTCTCATACGTAGCACCTAAACTCTGGAATAGCCTTCCTGATATTATTCCAGGATCAGACACACTCGCCCAATTTAAATCTAGATTAAAGACGCATCTTTTCAGCCAAGCACTCACTTAATGCAAAATATGCTAAATAAACCACCGAGAGACTGCTGACATTAGATATTATTTACTAGGTGTTTTTAATTTCCCCTGTAAAGCTGCCTTGGAACAATGCACATTGTGAAAAGCGCTATATAAATAAAATTGAATTGAACATGTGTCTTTTCCCTGGCTTCTCAGCACGGCAGCACATGGTGCTTAAGATTGGCTGGAAATGGAAGGATCCAAGTGACAATTTATGTGACATTTGGTTGTATGAAAATGTAGCTTGCAAGTAGTTCAGCTCCGGGTAAATGCAGTGATTCGAGCTAAATAGCAGATTCCTTCTGACGTGTAAGTAGATGATCTTGAATTTGTAATAGAATGATTAATGCGTAGCAGAACTGATATGAGGTAACTTATATGCAGTGCACGTTATGAAAAAATCGGTCTGTGCTAAGAATCATTTTAATTGTGTAGCACGCGGGCGAAACATATTTGAACGAGCATTGGGCAAAACCGCCTGTTTGTGTGAAGTGCATTTGTCGTTGTGCTTTATCGCGAGTGAGGTTAACAAATGGTGTACCACTATTTATTTTGGTTTATATTTAGTTTTTGCGATTAAAACTCGCTTTCCTGGCTGTATTAAGTCCATTTATCTGGAGCCCTATGATCTGCGTGATGTGGGAAAACATCGTAAGGAATCACGTAAGCAGAACTCTACTGTTTAATGTCCTCTGCATGCTCTGCATGTCTATGAGTGAAAGAGTTGCACAGTTTAACATGTTACATCGTGATACTCGTGGATTTGTCTATATCTCAAGCCAGACGTTTATCTCCATGCAGGCATCTCTCCATGGAGCACAAGTTGTGCGGTTTTAAAGCCAGACGTTTCTCCCCGTGCATGCGTCTCTCCGTGGAGCAAAAGTCCAGTTTTAAAGTCAAACGTGTCTATGCATGCATCCCTCAGTGCAGCGTGAGGTGCGCAGTTTTAAAGTCAAATGTGTCTCTCCGTGCAGCGCAAGGTGCGCAGTTTTGAAGTCAGACGTGTTTTGCATGCGTCTGTTCAAGCCACTTTAAAGTTCAAAGTGGAGAGGTGTTTTAAAGGACAAAATTAAAGATTGTATATCTCACTTTTCATGCCACAGAAAAAGACATTTCCTTGGCCAATCACCCCCTCCCTCCCACGATTGGGAGAGATTATTGGCTACTTCTAATATGACACCTAAATCAACCTAACCTCGTCGCGTTAACTAGCGAGACATCCACAACATTATGGGAGAAGTCAAATGAGTTCAGTGAACTTTTCTCATCTCTGATTGAGTTATTGTAAGCCAAAGATCCAATTAAACTTTTTATCGGATTAGTAGAAAAAATGAGCGTTAGTTGCAGCCCTAGTATAAGCGTACATTTTTGGCCGTTAACGGTTGATTCTAATCAGACGGTTGATTTGTGTTGTATCATAGGAAATATGAGTGGTCACATCGGATGAACACTCAAAATCAGAATGCATTGTGAGTAAAAAGTACTGAACAAATGTAGGAAATGAGATGTTCACTCAGAATTTGGACAACACTACAAAATGGCAGACAATTGAAATAGTGCACTATATGGGAGATGGGGCGAATTCAGACACAGCCAGACTGTTTAAAGTGAAGCTGCCTCAAACACACATCGAAGCGTCTTAGTGGCAACCCGTGAAAATACAATTAGTATTTGTTTTGTGCTACAAAACTTTTAACCTCTTTAGCAAAACAAAAGTTAACCTAAAGCCCTGGTTATATGAAATAGTTGATGCTTGAGATACGATTAGACAAGTCGATACTGAAACTAGTTTGCCCTGGCTGGTGTCCCCTTGGGTTATTAAGACATGTCAGTTACGTTGCGAAGACATTTCCAGTTCTCCTTTATATCCACTCTCTCTTTTGACAAAGAAATGTGTCATCCTTTTGTGATCGCCTTTGAGAACTTGGAACAGAAATGGACTCTTGTGTGTGAACTTTTTCCAAGGGTAACATACGCATGTATGTGTTTTGTCAACAGCAAAATGTTCCTTAAATACAAATAATTAACAGTTACAGATATTCCTCAAACCATGGTTTCTGTTTGTATGTTCTGTTTACAGTTTAAGTCAATGTAGCGGATTGCTGTATTAAAGGGACAGTTCACCTAATAATAAAAATTCATTCATTAATTCGCCTGGTGCCAAACCTGTAAGACTTTCTTCTGCAGAACCCGGAAGAAGATATTTTGAAGAATGTTGGTAACCAACCAAAATTGGCCCCTTTGCAGGGCTTTACAAATTAATTTTTTTGCACGTAGCCCAAGTATAAAAAGTGCAGTTCATTACATAAATAGACAGATAAATGACTAAGGACATTCATGTTAGGCACAGCTGAATGAATTAGGGCCATGAAATGTTAGTTTTTTCCTTGTTAATTGTTCTGAGTTCTGTATTTTCAACGTTTTGCTATACAATAGTAAATTCATTTGTACATAACTATTGTAAACTACAGTATTTATAATATAATAAATATTTCATTATAGTGAAATTCTTGGGTACTACAGTAATATTTACTATAGTAAGGTTAAACAAAGTGTAGTGTTTACTACAGTTTATACATTTACTACTGTAAATAAATGTTTTGTTTTGGTTCAAATCTGGTTCAAATAAAGCCCCCTTTTATTTTGGCAGGTCGTCGCAAAGACACTTATATTAAAAACAAAAATATAAACAAAATAAATAGCGGTGCGTCAATACTTAACCTCATATTAGAATAAGCACAAGGACAAACGCACTTCACACAAACAGGCTGCTCTGTCTACTGCATGTTCAAAACTGTATCGCACGTGTCTTACACTATTAAAATTATTCTGTACATGTATAAAATTGTCCTACTGTATAGACACAAAACCGTTGAATAATTTCTTAAAGTATCTTATTTTGTGTTCCGAAGAAAGTCATATACATTTTTTGAATGACATAAGGAATAAAATGAATAAAAGATGATGATTTTTAATACGAGTGAACTATGCCTTTCATTTAAAATGAATAGATGTCATGTCTCTTCACTATTTATAGCCATTTTACTGTGGACGTAGGCATGTGCCGGTATCACTTTTTCATGCTGCGATTAATTGAGAGAGCATTTATCACGGTATACGGTATTATCACGATATTGTAATTTTACAAGAGAAACAGGTTAAAAAAAGAAAAACTTCAGTTTTGTCCTTTTAGTAACTTGAATAGCTTTTTAATGAACTAAAAGTAACTCAAACATTTAAATACAAATAAATATAAATAAAACAATATAAAATATAAAAGTTTGTCACGAATATGAGCGAACATGTTAGACGTGTTCCCTTGTTTTGCAGCCACTTTCCGTCCACATGTCTTACACAAAGGGAAACTGTCTTCGATCAGCAATCCCTCTGCATTTTTTTGGAACCCAAAATATTTCCAAACCTCTGACTTTACCCTTTTAGAAGGGGGATAAATTGTCGGCAGCGTTCCTCCTTCCGCCATGCTTCTTCTTCATGTGAGAATTTGACTGCGGCGTCAGTGGCCGTGGCGCGCACTGCGTGCAGTGTGATTCTACGTGTGACGTGAACACTGTTTACATCCGGGTGCGCTCACGTGTTCTGCGCAGCATATACGCAGTGTTTGCTCAAGCGGTTGATGGAAAATAAGCTGTAATGCACGTTCTAAAAATAAAAATTCGGATCTATTATTTTTTACGGTATTTTGAAGTGCCCACGATAACAATATTGTGTATATTCATTATCGTGATTTATTGAATTACCGAAAATCGGCACATGTCTACGGAGTTTAATTTGTTTATCATAATAATCAAATTTTGGGCAGAATTTGTTTTATTTACGGTTGTCTAAAGAGATGAGTCACTTCAATTTAGCATATAGCAAAGTTTGGATTTGTGGTAATGGAAGGCAGGAATAGTAGCCCAGTTAAGATCCATGTTCACTGTTTAGTGTGTTCAAGCTTCAGTATATAAGAAACTAGTTAGGATCTGTTAGTCGATTCCCATGTTTAACACAGACTCAAGGCAGCAGAATCATTACGGGTCGACATTTTGCTCTGAGGTTGGTTTGAGACTCAATCTTTGTAAGAGGAAGTAAATTACTAAGGGCTTGTAGCTCACCTGCAGCCATGGTGCTGTTTTGATTCTCCAGGGAAACGTGGCTGCTGCGGCGTAGACAACTTCTTGGATTTGATTTTGTGCTGTGTGATTTGGGGAAAATATATATAGACATTGTTATTTGATTTGCGATATTATTTTATATAATTTTTTAAAGTCAAGCCACAGCTCAATATTGTCAATAGTGTGCAGCACAGTATGGGTATAGTTGCCCTCCTGAAAGAAAACAATAAAAACCATAACACAAAGGATAATTGTTGCCATTAAAACCATTACAAAATTCCTTTTTCTAGTGTGTTTTGGGCATTATTCTAATAGAAATTACTGTTGCTCTATTGGTTCCAAACTGCTAGATTACATCAAATCAATAGAATCCAAATATAAGTGTACACTATTATAGTCTCCATTAAAACAAATAAAACTCCCATTATAACCCTTAAATCCATAACATTTTCTATTGTGTTATATTTACATTAGTTTGAAATGTGGAGCCAGGCGGGAGTTGATTCACACTTGATTCGCACGGCGGGTCAGAGATTATTTAGGCCTGTTTGGCAATAAATAAAGGAAGGCAGTAATAATTCCTAATTGCACTATTTAGCCACCTAAAAACACAGCAAGAAAATATCTTTTGCCATGATCAACCCTATTTTTACTACCAAAAAATGCATGTTACATTGCAGTATATTACGTCACGTGTCTTTACGGGATCTTCACGAGATGTGTGTGAACGCATGCACAGATTCCACAAAATCTAACGATCCCGGGACAAATTGCTTGACACATTTTCTGTGTATTTTCCAGGGTCTCTGTGTGAAAAGTGCTTTGGATTAGTACCTGAAATACCCTAGCAACCACACAGCAACATGCTAACCACTTAGAGAACCATAACAACAGTATAGCAATGCCCTGGTAGCCACAATTGTGGTTGTAGGTCTAAGTAATTTTTTATTACAAAAAATCTCCTGACACAAACCATATAAGTACATTTCTCAGACTGTCATTTCAGCGTCTCTCCCTCGATGAGGATTGTGTGCGTGCACAAGAAGCTGAGTGTAAATAAAGCGTGTTTTGATATACAGTGCATCCAGGAAAGTATTCACAGCGCTTCACTTTTTCCACATTTTGTCATGTTACAGCTTTATTCCAAAATGGGTTCAATTAATTATTTTCCTCAAAATTTTACAAACAATACCCCATAATGACAATGTGAAAGAAGTTTGTTTGAAATCTTTGGAAATGTATTAAAAATAAAAACCGAAAAAAGCACATGTACATAAATATTTCTTAGCCTTTGCCATCACACTCAAATTTGAGCTCAGGTGCATCCTGTTTCCAATAATCTTCCTTGAGATGTTTCAACAACTTGATTGGAGTCCACCGGTGGTAAATTCAGTTGATTGGACATGATTTGGACAGGCACACACCTGTCTATATAAGGTCCCACAGTTAACAGTGCATGTCAGAGCACAAACCAAGTCATGACGTAAAAAGGAATTCTCTGTAGACCTCAGAGACAGGATGTTATGGAGGCAGAGATCTGGGGAAGGGTACTGAAAAACGTCTGCAGTATTGAAAGTCCCAATGAGCACAGTGGCCTCCATCATCCGTAAAAGGAAGAAGTTTAGATCCATCAGGACTCTTCCTAGTGCTGGCCGCCCTGCCAACATGAGCATTCGGGTGAAGGTCCTTAGTAAGGGAGGTGACCAAGAACCTGATGGCCACTCTGACAGAGCTCCAGCATGTCTCTGTGGAGAGAGGAGAACCTTCCAGAAGAACAACAATCTCTGCAGCATTCCACCAATCAGGCCTGTTTGGCAGAGTGGCCAGAGGGAAGCCACTCCTCAGTAAAAGGCAAATGACAGGCCGCCTGGAGTTTGCCAAAAGGCACCTGAAGGACTCTCAGACCATGAGAAACTAAATTCTTTGGTCTAATGAAACAAAGATTAAACTCTTTGTGAACTCTTTTCTGGCCAAGCATGGTGGTGGCAGCATCATGCTGTGGGGATGTTTTTCAGCGCCAGGAACTGGGAGTCAGGATCGAGGGAAAGATGAAAGCAGCAATGTACAGAGACATCCTCGATGAAGACCTGCTCCAAGCGCTCTGGACCTCACACTGGGGAGAAGGTTCATCTTCCAATGACCCTAAGCACACAGCCAAGATGATAAAGCAGTGGCTACAGGACAACTCTGTGAATGCCCTTGAATGGCTCAGCCAGAGCCCAGACTTGAACCCGATTGAACATCTCTGGAGAGATCTAAAAATGGCTGTGCACCGACACTCCCCATCCAACCTGATGGAGCTTTAAAGATTTTGCAAAGACGAATGGGAGAAACTCCCCAAATAAAGGGGAGACAAACTTGTAGCATCATACTCAAAAAGACTTGAGGCTGTAATTGGTGTCAAAGGTGCTTCAACAAAGTATTGAGCCAAGGCTGCTTGTTTTTTTGTTTAAAATTTTTAATACATTTTCAAACATTTAAAACAAACTTCTTTCAGGTTGTCATTATGCGGTATTGTTTGTAGAATTTTGGGGAAAATAATTAATTGAATCCATTTTGGAATAAGGCTGTAACATGACAAAATGTGGAAAAAGTGAAGCGCTGTAAATCATTTCCGGATGCACTGTATTTGTGAAGTTGGACGTCTGTAGAAAGTTATTTGGGATGTTAAGTAGGGCTGTCACGCAATTTGGCTGACGATTAACTTTCTATTAAATAATTGCGAAATGATTAATGGTCTGTTTTAAGGCATTGACAATATAACTATTATTACAATTAATTTATTCAATAAAGAAAATAAATACTTTAGAAATGTGGAAATTTTGTAACAGTGACCTTAACAGAGAAGACTTGAGTCTTGAGCTCAAAGGGTGCGTTCATATTTCTAGTTCGGTTCTTTTGGTCCAACCCTGGTCCTCTTAGCGTTCAGACTGGCATTTTAGCAGTGAACCTAAAGATATCGACCTAACAGCTTACGTGTAAAGTTGCAACGTGATTGGACAGCTTTTATGATTTATATTTTAAAACGTAACTTACTGGACATCCAAAACAATGCTGTGTGCTAGGGATGGGCGATATGGCCCTAAAACTTGATATTTTCCGGTATTTGTTGCGATAACTACAAACACGGCTGTTTTTGCCACAAGTGATAGTAGCTGCATGTAGTGCAGATAGTAGAGCCTCAGAAACACAAACATTAATCAAATTGTAAAACGTACCCCAAATCAAACAGGCTCCTTAAATATACAGTATTATTGTAAATATAAAATATAACGGTGACATTCGACTTCAAAAGGTTGTAGTAAAGAAATCATTAAACTATATATTAACATTGTCATACCTAAACTGTATACAGCCTATTGTTGGGTGGAAACGATCGCATCACGCTGTCAATCTCTTTCTTCTGAACTGTGTGAACCTTCTCTTCTCACAGAAACATATACTGTATCTGTCTATGACTCCACTACAGCAAGAGAACTGAAAAATGCGGATAAAAGAAATCAAATTAAATAATCTACCTTGTCATACGCTCATCAACGTATTTAAAATAACGTAATACAAACTCACATCTTATGCTGGATGTTAACAGGCAGCAGTGCGCACAGGACGCTACATTCGTGCATCCTATAGGCAAGAAATCATGTTAAACAATTTGTGCAATGTGCACGCAAGCATAAGATCTAACGAATGTTTAAATAAAGACTTTTAGCCAAACTAAATGTTGTGGTGTTTTAATGTATTATGACGATCAACAAATACCTAACAAATAAAATAAAATAAAATGAAAGTGAAACTAAACAACCTGGATGCATCTACAGTGCCATTCTTCGCAATAGTTAGAGCTCCTCTTTTAGTGAAAACTCTTTCTCAGCTTCACGTGTGAATGGGTCTCACAAAGAAATGTCATCAACTAGGATTTAATAAAATGTGAGTGTCAGTACAACAATAGTGCTAATTCATGTTTTTTTTATAGCAAGCAGTGGTTTAATAGACATTTAAAAAGATACAATTGTGTTGCGTTTCATCTTCAAATTAAAATAATTATTCTGCCACCACCCCATTATTAACTTCATAACTACGATTAGCGGATTACTGAATTAAATTACGAGATGCTAACATTAGCATAACTAGCGGAGCAAGCTAACTGTCCAACTGTCAGGAATGCAAATGGCAATATAATCCAGGCGCTTTAGTTGTATTTAGAAAGGCATAGATATGAGAATTGCCGTGACATAACTCATATTTTACCATAGGTCTGCAGCGCTCTGCCTTCCCCCATTCTTCTCCAGGTGAGGTTGTTTACATTAGAGTTTACAATGTCACTAACATGGTGTACCGTCTTACCAAAAACAGTGGAAATCCTCCCAAAAGTGAGATGTGCCATACCATGCAGTATTATGCAGTGGAAAAGCGCCTCTAGAGGCTTGAAACATGTCTTGTCCATAACAATTTGTATTGACAGTGTAAATGTGATCCTCTTGTAATCCATTAACCAAATGTCAAAAGAATTCTTGAACGTCTAAAGCCCCAATGCTCTGTTCTCATGAACTCCTTTGTTTTACACAAGGCAACATGCACGTTGTCAAGCATAACAAGGCGGAGCTGCTTTGAATACTTGCCTTGCCTCGGTACCTGCTGCCAGTCACGTGAAGTGTTGGTTTTCCCTTTATTGTAATTCGGGATGAGAATCGAAATTCGATTCCAATTCTGGAATTTGATCCTTTTTATGAAATTTCAATATTGATTCCACTTACCGATTCCTGACTGCATGGTCACATCATTTTCACGTCATCTGTCAAGACCTGAGTCACCTGACCTGACAAACCCATCTGTGAAGACCATCCACTTGGAAGGCACTCTAAAGTGTGGCTGCATTTTGCTAAATCACAAAAAGACAAAGCTAAGTGTAATTATTGTGACAAACTATCATTTTGCAAGACGGGTGTATCCAGCGATATGGCAAAGCATCTGCGATTGGTTTATCATATCGAATTACAAGACTGCACCCTGTTTGATGCGTTGAGCATCCCGAGTGCCCACACTGCCGACTTCGAGTGCTCTTCATTTGCCGCCGATGACACTAGTCCGGGGACAACACTGAAACGTTGATGCTACACGTGACACCCCCTTCTCCCTAGCTTCAAAAGAAAGGTTCAGTCAGGACAAAACTCAGGAGTGTGACAGATCGATCACAACATTTGTAGTGAAATAGCTGCATCCATCTTCTGTTGTTGAGTCGCCATCATTTAAGTAGGTGCTACATTAGGGCTAGGGAATATTATTTAAAAATCATTTTGAGCTTGCCTAGTCATGTTTGTTTATTTTCAGAGCAAATAACCAAGGGTGCGCAACCCCCTTCTACAGACAGATTGTCCAACATCTTAATACCTGCATGGTACAAGGTGGAAAAGGCAAACTTGACTTATTGCTTTTTCACCAATTTGGAATCGATACATTTGAAACAATGCCCAACCCTTTTTGTCAACCAGGCAAATCCGGCCCATGACGGAGGAGACAAGTCTTTAGAGCGCCTGCACCTGAGAGTTAAATTGCCTCCATGTTGTGTTGCAGGTGTGAGCTGTGATGCGTGTTTAAAAGGGAACTTCAGAGGGCGCCGATACAAGTGTTTAATTTGCTACGACTACGACCTTTGCGCGTCTTGCTACGAAAGTGGAGCCACAACAACTAGACACACCACGGAGCACCCGATGCAGTGCATACTAACCAGGGTAGACTTTGGTAAGTGGAGGGACATCAAGTTGACATCACTTTATTCTCATCGTGGTGGTGCTAATGTTTTGGCAAATGTTTTTTTTCTCTCGCAGATTTGTATTATGGGGGAGAGGCTTTCTCAGTAGAGCAGCCTCAGTCGTTTACTTGTCCTTACTGTGGTAAAATGGGCTACACGGAAACATCTCTACAGGAGCACGTCACCTCAGAGCACGCAGAGACCTCTACAGAGGTGGTGAGTATGCATTGCGTGTGCACTGAAATGCATTTAAATGTTAAACTTGTGTTGCGTAGATGTCAGTCAACGTTTTGCTTTATTCATTATAGGGCTATACTATAATTATAAAAAATAATAAGAGAGAAAAAAAATGTCTGAGGCCATTCTCAAACCCAAGGTTGTGTTGCAGAAGAAAATCTGATAAGATGAGAACTTGTATAGAAAGCATGCAACCGAATAAATAATGTACAACGTGAAGAATTAGTTGTTTGTAACGTGCCGATTCTCCTTGTTCTTCTATTGCAGATCTGCCCGATCTGTGCAGCTTTGCCCGGTGGAGACCCCAATCATGTGACGGATGACTTTGCGGCTCATCTCACACTTGAACACAGAGCACCTAGAGATTTAATATCCTTTTATCTGAACGATAAAGTCATGCAACGCAAGCAGGGAGAGTTTAGAGATCTTAAATCTTTTTTGATACATTGCTTAAGAATATTTACATAAATCTGCTTGTGTGTGCAAGTCATTTTAAAGGTAAGCCGTGTTTCAAGTTGAGTAGTCTCTGCTCAGAAAAAGTTAATTCCTTCAGGTTTGTGCCTGTTCCAAGCACGTCTGACTTTCTTCTGTGGAATGCAAGGAGAAATTTGGGAAACATTTCAGCCACTTCCTGTCTAAAATCCGTACTAGTTCTCCATTAAATGACACATGCAAAATATAAGCTTAATTGATGTACATAAAACACACATATAAGATATTTAGACATCCGAAAATATAAAAATACAATAAAAAGCTAAAGCCGGATTAGCTCACAAATGAATATATATTCGTGTTATTTCATTATGCTGTTAACACTTTGATGTTATAAACTAACGTCACACTGTTGAAATGAATGATTTTTATATTTGTTTGTTCACGTGAGATATGGGTGTCATGTGCGTTGGATGTGTGATGACACTTTCTCATGCAGTTGCTCCTTAACCAGTGTGTGCACGATGAGAGCAGCGGCGTGCGGCATGTGCGTCGGATGTTCCACCCCGGGCGGGGACTGGGTGGTCCGCGTGCACGAAGGACTAACATGCACTTTACCAGCAGCTCTACCGGCGGGCTCTCCTCTTCACAAAGCTCCTCCTACTCTCCAAGCAATAGGGAAGCCATGGACCCCATAGCAGGTTTGTCATGTTGTGAGGCATGTACTTGTTTTTGATGTCAAACAACACCGTGAGAAGCAGAATCGATTAAAACAGTTTATACTGCAACTGTAAATCATATTGAATGGTGTAAATTGTTTGTGCCAAAGCACAAAATCTCAGCTTATTAAATGTAACATGGACACTTCTCAAACTTTCATTGCCTTATTGGAGATGATATAATGGTTTAGCAAGAAAATTCACCACAAAAAAAATCCCCATAGTAGGACAAAACATTACTATGGTCAAGTCAATGGGGACCATTTTCTGTTTTTAAACTATTTCTTTAAGCACTTGTTAACTTGGGTTTTGTCTCACGCTTTCTTTTTCGCTGTGTCCACATCAACAGAGCTGCTATCTCAGCTGTCAGGTGTGCGGCGCTCTGCAGGGGGGCAGCTGAACTCCTCTGGCCCTTCGACATCACAGCTGCAGCAGCTGCAAATGCAGCTCCAGCTGGAGCGTCAGCAGGCACAGGCGGCACGTCAGCAGCTGGAGACGGCTCGAAACGCCACGCGTCAGCGCAGCAATCCCAGCAACATCAGCGCTAGCATCCCGCCGCCCAGCACCGCCACAAACACAGCCATGACTGAAAGCAACCCGCTGGCCTCCCACAGCTCCCAGTTTCTTCTCACACGGTATCATGACGAAGAGGGTTCATTTACAGTTAATGTTGTTGGTTGTCATTTACATGAGTTTTGATTTTATTTAAGATCTGAGGGGGACACAAAAGGGACGGATTAATGACAAAATGTTGAATTGTGTTTCCACATATTAGAAAAGATTATAAAAGTAGTCTGAGGCCATTTTATTATGGTTAAAGAAAAGGAAAACCGGTGAACATTTTTAACTAAAATAAAAACATGTTTGGAACTATAAACTGTCACAAAAATAGTCCCCCCCAAAAAAGGTGAAAGCTTTACATTTTGATTGAATTGACTCTTGAACGTCTTCCACCTTTGCCTTTTTGTTGTAGACCAATAGTAACCTATTTCTCCTCCGACTCCACCAGGTTGAACGAGCCAAAAATGTCAGAGGCAGAACGGCAGGCGCTGGAGAGCGAGCGCGCAGACCGCAGCCTGTTCGTGCAGGAGCTTCTGCTGTCCACGCTAATGCGAGAGGAGAGCTCCTCATCCGATGAGGACGAAAGGCGAGACTTTGCTGACTTCGGCACCATGGGCTGCGTGGACATCATGCCTTTAGACGTGGCTCTGGAGAGCCTCAACTTGAAGGAGAGCTCCACAGGCAAGGAGCCTCCACCACCTCCTCTTTGATGATATCCCACCACCATCACGCAGACATTGTCCTCTGTGCTGTAACTGCCAATGACGGTGGGCAAAAAACAACACAGCTCTCTCTCGTTTTTTTTCCTTTTTGTTTTTTCTTTTCTTTTTTTTGGTGATTGTAATTTCAGGTCTGTCACCTTTGTTACATTGTATAAATCCATGAAAGAAGAGCGAGTGGGGAAAAAATCAAAACACATCAGAACGGTCGTGTGAGAGAGTGCGCGAAAACAAGAGAGAGATAAACAGAACGAGAGACAAAACAAGAAATATAAATATATAAATAAATATATATAAGTTGATAATCAATTCCACATAACTAATTTTTTTCCTTTAGCAGGTGAGCGTAGGTATCTGTGGCAGACCTCAGCTTCCTGTCTTGCAAAAGGCTCTCCTTATAAATACTCCACATTCAAAAACTGAAGAGGAAACAAGAGACCTTCTCTTATGAAGCTGCTGTGTGTATTTATGAATATTAATGAATAAAAAGTGCTTGGATGGTTTACCATAACTACTGCATGAGGTTATTTGCAGCGTGCATGATTTTTAATGACCTTGTCATTAAAAAGGCAAAATATCCCAAAGCTTTCATTAACTTCTTTCCCCCCAAGGGTTACTTGACCAAAATGGGTTTTAAGTTTTTTTTAATATGATAATGGTAAGCAGAATGGAAAGATAAACAACATGCAACAAGCTGCCCCTCATCTGTGACACTACACTATAGTGACCACCCGTCCCAGAAGTATTTGTCCCATTCGTGTTCTCGAAAAGAATCTGAGACAAACTCTAAAGATTACGCCTTAAATCGAATTGATTAAGTCAAAAATTTCCTCACAAACAGATTCAATGCACTTTGTTTACTGAGGAAACTACTAATCCCATGATGCATTGCAAATTGTGCAATTTGAAACAATGTACAATCTAAAACTGTTCAAAGTTCTTATGTTTTTTAAACTGTTTCCTGGCAGATAACTGTTTGCTGGAAAATAAATTAACTGGTTCACTTTTGTCAGACGTTTCACTCAAAAATTCATATTCTGTCATTTATTCACTCTCGCGTCTTTCCAAACCTGTATGACTTTCTTCTGCAGAGTATAAAGGAAGATATGTTTTATAATGGTGACAACCGCAACTTTTTTCAAAATATCTATGTTTGTGTTGCGCATGTTTCGAACGACATGAGGGCGGATAAATGAATATTTATTCCAAATCCCCAAAATGAATGCATATAAACAAACAGTTTGTCCTCATTCTCCAAGGCAGAATAACACTTTAAAGAATGCCTTGTCGCCTAAAAGAGAAACAAAGAACATATACTGTGTCTACATAAAAGATAACCTGGTTTATACCGTTTTGACTAGACGTTGATGTCTTAGTGTCTGTGTAACCACCAGATGTACTCTCTAACTTATGCACCTGTACAGACACACAAGCTCTCCATGTTCATCTCGCTCTGCTCCTCACATTACTCCTATTAGTACGCTTGGACCCCTTCTGTCTTCATTCGTGAAGGAGGGCAACTGATTTGCCACGTTGAAGGCTTTTTGTTCAACTTCTCAAAAGAGACATGCTAACATCATCTCTGCTACTAGACAGCACCTTCTATTTATTCAGGGTTTGTTTTCAATCTCTTTGGATTCTTTAAAGCCTTGTGATTGATCATGCCACCTCCATGCCTATACTCTTATCCTCTGTGTAAAATACAATGAGATGTATATGGAATTTGTGCGTTAACTTTCATAATGGATCTAGGACATGGGCAGACTTTCTTTTTTTAATGTAAATTTAGAATACTACAATAAAAATGGCGCACAGCTTTTAATGAAAACCAGATCCCATCCTCTTACTCTCTGTTGCGTTGGAAAGAATACTATTCACAAACAGTTGAATCCCTATAAGTATCACCCTATCTGTACCTCAAAGTACCACACACACAAAGTCCCCCAAAAAGTTAGCTTTTTTTGCGTTGTCATTTCAACGCTCTAGTGGCACCAAATGGCATTGCTTTTTGATAAGAACCTCTTAGTGTCACCATCACAAGCCATCACAGGTAATATCATCATAAATGCAAAAGTTTAGCCTCCAATCATCAATATATATCATTTTACCTGCAAGCCACCAGTATCAGTTTGTCCCGCTGAATCATGTCTTGCTTTGGAACAGCTGTCCTTGTCACTTCACTGGCTATTGTTAGACTTAAATATTACTCTTGGGATACCTTTCATGCCTTACTGCAGCCCCGTCTTCCAAAATAACCCTTTGTAAACTACAGCTTACATTTAATCTATCTTTTCTCTCTTAAAAATATAGGAATAAGTTGGACAGAGGTGGACAGATGTAATGGGACGTTTTGATGCATTGTTATTAAAGAAATAGTTTAATTTGCTCACCCCCGTGGCATTCAAGATGTATATAACCAGTTTTTGTTTTATTAAAATATCTGCCGATGAAACCACCAGATGTATTCTGGCGTAGTCCACCCATAAATGATATTTTGTCATGAATTACTCATCCTCAAGTTGTTCCAAACCTTTATACATTTCTTTGGTCTGTTGAACGTAAAGATATTTGGATGAATGTTAGCTTCTGAGATTTTTGTATACATTTTCTGTTCTTTTAAACAAAAGAAGATATTTTGAAGAATTTAGGAAAACTGACAGTTCTGGGGTACATTTGAGTATCATTTTTTTACCACCCCAGAAATGTCAGTTGCTAACATTTCTCTAAATAACATTTAAACATGTATAAAGGTTTGGAACAACTTGAAGATGAGTAATTCATATCTTCTTTAGTAGAGAGATCACAAAACTTCACCCCAAAATTCTGTCATATACTCACCTTCGAGTTGTTCCAAATCTGTGTAAATGTATTTGTTCTGATGAACACAGAGAAAGATATTTGGAAGAATGCTTATAACCAGGCAGATTTTGCCCCCCGTGACTCCCATAGTAGGAAAAATACACTGGTAGTCAAAAGTTTCCCAGAACGGTTTGCTGTCCTACATTCAAACAAAACCGAACAAGAAAATTGTAAAATAATTTTTCCTATTATAAGCATTCTTCCAAATATCTTTCTCTGTGTTCATCAGAACAAAGACATTTATAGTTTTGGGTGACCTGTACCTTCATCCGCATCAGATTATTACAAAGTTAACAATTGAAAAAGATATAACAATATGAATATATCAACATCTACACCATGGAAAAGTAAATGGGCTCGATACTTTAAGCTTTTTTTGTTGGTGCAAAACTTAAAGCTAGCACACATAGAAACTTGATTACTTCCCATTGGGTTATGCATGTCTCATGATGATACATCATATGACAGCAAGTTACAAGACCGACAACCAGAACGATTGTATTCATATTTGAATTGTTTTGGTTACAGTTTGGCTTAAATAGCTATATTTCTCACACACTTATGGTTTCACATAAGTCGTTTATTAACCTGCTGGAGTTGTTCAGATTACTTTAGAGATGGATGGATGTGCTTCTCTGGTTCTCGTTTTGGAAGTTTTGACTATTGATCTTTTTAGAAATGAAAGACTTTAGAAATTGTGAAAGAAAAGAAAGTCCAATGTTTGTTGTTGTGGATCAAAGTTTTCAGTTACCAGTGTCATTCTAGAAATACTGTTGGTCATGTGATGAGGAGGAACCCTTCTCTTGTTGAATCCTGGAATCTTAATCTGACGGGAGTGTACATCTTATTAACCTGTTTTCAGGTGTTAAAACGATTTGGCTCACTTTTAAATTTCTGAATATAAATTGTGACACAATTCCATACAATGTTGTAAGACATACCACTTTTATGAAATGCACAGTTGTACAAGGAACATTTCCATTGATTGCAGAAAAGCTTCTCACAGGATGCACAAGCATAGAGTACTGACACCTAAAGCCTTGTGAGATAAAGTCTGCCTGGAGCACACATTCACACACACGCGCACAAGATCACGCATGTACACTCAACCGGCGATCCAGCTGAACAACTTAGAAAGGGGAACATCCCAGTTGCCTTATGATTCAAAGGATTTTTTCCCTTTAGCATTTAGAAAATAACTGTTGTAAGGACCATTTTTTGCCTCGGGCATTGTTTTCGTTCACAACATTTTCTTCCCGAAACTGAAATGCAATTTACATTTTGTAATGGACTTTAAAATTTGGGAAGAAAAATGTGCTTCACTGTCAGTTTTACAATGCACAAAATTCTTCTGGTTCTATGCTAAAAGAAATGTCAACATTTTATAATTCGCCCAAACCAAGCTAAATAAAACAAAGTTAGTAAACTTAAATTAATACAACAGTATTTCGATTCTCCATCACAGTTCTTCACTCACATAGAATGTTATAAACAAGAGCTTTCAAAAAATAATAAAATGAGGATGAATATGCTCTTGGCTCTTTCCCCGTGTAGGCTATATGGTGACAGTGTTTAATTGAATCATTTCTTTACGTAAATCAACCCTCGACCATTTTAAAAGGGCGCAGTAAGCGAACATTTAACCGTAGTACACAGGGAAAAGGTTACTTGATCAGTTACAGATTATAAAAAAATGTATTTTCATTGTAAACAACCACAGGAAAAAAGAAACATTGTCACGTAAAATAAACTATATTTACACTCGCATATTGCCGACGACCCATCAGACATGTTTTTCTTCCCTTTATAATGTCACACATTTTAACATGGTGCCTGTTTTAAACAGAATATATAGAGAGAACATACTATTTAAATAGACATCGATTGGAACTGTACAGAAGGGATAATAAAGTACAGGCTGGCTATTTAGAACAGACAAATCTGTATAGCAAAAACCGAGAAAATGCCATGTTTGTTCATTAAAGTCTCTATGCAAAGTCAGTCTGCACGATACGATTAAAATCATTTAGCGTAACAGACTCGGTGTGAGCATCCGCATCATCAGTGCTTACTCCCCTTCGATTGGAGCATCTTTCAGTGCATTTTTCCCTTTTTTCTTTTTTGCAGTGCTTACAATTGTAGGGTGAAAACTTCAAAAATATGAGCAGTACACCTATATAGAAAGTGCAAAGTTCTAAGGGGTCACAAGTCACTCGCGTGACTATACTGACGACATTTGATTTGATTGGACGCACTGTTTGACGACTCATACGTTCGGTGAGGTTGGTTGAAGACGGCTGTTAAAAGTAGGTCCTGCCAATGGACTGCTTGGAAAGAATTTGACATCAGTGTACAAAGAATGATTGATCCTGCTCATGTATATTTACAGTCTAATTGCATATATACAGTACAGACACTCTCAGAGCAACACACCTCCAGGACTTCTTACCCCTAAGAATCAGTCGGTCAGTGCAAAATGTGTTGCTGGGGACCACGGAGATCTCCGTCAAACTGAATTGAGACAAAAGTTTAAACCCGCAGAGGAGTACAAGTCGTACAAGTATTGTAGCCCTGGGGTTAGTCAACAATGATTGTAGCCAGGTTGAGGAACTGGACTAGAGTCTGTGGTTGGCTTTGCGGTCAAAGGATACAGTTAAACAAACTGTATTATTTATTCATCAATACGCTGTGACGTATCGACTTTCTAATGGTCACAGCTCAGCACGTCATACAAATTTGCAGATAAATTAAAATCCAAATTATTTCGCTTGTGTTTGGGGTCTGCTGCATTTGCATGCATATGAATGGAGGTCAACGGCTTTAACAAAATGTTGGTCCAGGGCAGTTGGCCCACATCTGACCATTTGCTAGCCTTTGACCTGACAGTGAAAAAGCAGCTTAAAATGTTCGTGTCCCTACATATGGCTCCCTTCCTTATACAGTCTGTTAATCTTAATTCTGATTTTAGGTATCGGTCATTAAATCTGATCTTAAGTTCGATACTTAGGGTTAGGAGTTAGTAAGAGAACTCTTGATAGTAAGTGCTGGCAAAATACCGATAACAACAAATAAAAAATTGCAGTTGTAGTTGAAAAGTCAGTTTGTAGTCTGTTTAAACCTGTATGTTGTTAATCGTCCTCCTCTGTTAACTTGTTTGGTTGACGCACACAGGTTGGGTCCAGAGTGTCCCTTCATAGGGTCTTCAAGTTGTGACCTCAGGGCCAATCTGAGTCCCATCATTCTCACAACATTCACTTCACAGTGCCCACCAAGCCCATCGCTTTGAAACGGCCCACAATACACAGAGAACAAACTGATCATTTGATAGATCTTCACATACACATATTATTTAGCAGTTATTTCATAGTCGACACGTAAACAAATAATGAGTAATCCGAGAGCAAATAAACTCCACCTGTTCGACTGGCTCTGGTACATAATGGAGAACATCAGTGGCTCGGAGTCCCCACAAACAGGTAGAAAATGATTCTTTAGTCTTCTCAAAGGCAAAATTCATCAAGTTGCAACACAACGCAGATCGAGGACGCCTCCACACTAGAAGTCTGGTAATTGCGACAGGGATGATGCCTTGCAAGGGCATCAATGAAAATATTTGATCTGACCAAAGGTTAGGAACTTTTGATGCAACAAACTTAAACGTAGACATCCGTTGAGCAGTGAGAATTTCAGAAAGTTGGGTCCAGTTGTGCTTTCCTGCTGTATTTCCCACTTGAACTAAATTGTCTCTTTCCACACCCTCCGAATGGCATCTTGTGCATTTCTATCCATCAGCTGCTCCACCAGAGCATTCCCTAGTGTGTAAGCATCCAAAAGTGAAAAAATAAACACCGTTTACATCGACTGACACAGAAACATCATCCAACGGTGGGAGAGGCAGGTACAGCCCCAATCGGTACTTCAACACATGGGGTCAGGAGACCGAACAAAGTCTGTGGAAATCTTTCAATTTCAATTTTTCTATTCATATATTCCACTGCTGGTGACCGTAACTCTCACTGCAAGCACACCGTGTCAAACCTCAAGCCTCTTAAAAATTAAAAAGTGAAGAAGATTTGGAGGCGTCTTTGTCGCTGTGCTTCTCTCACAAAGTTCAGACTGAGCTACATCCCAAAATGCCTTTATCAACCTAAGTGTTAGACATCAAAAGATGGCAACGAGAAGATGGTTTAGTAGTATAGTCCAAAATTATATTAAATGCATTTCGAATCATAAAAACGAAACGAAACAAATTAAAGCTGGCAGTTACATGACTCCATAGTTTGCTGTGTGAATAGTATTGCGATCTGCCTACAGTCCGCCAGGGCTTGGACAACGTTGTGCTCATGATTGGGTACCATATTTTGTCCATTCGAATAAACAAACGGTGATTGAAAACAAACGAATTGTAAACTTCCTGAACGCAAGTTTCCTTTCTCAAAAAGGTTGTAAAACAAAAGGTCTACATCGTCTTTAACAACTATTTACAACAATCAAACGCTTCCATTTGTTCATTTGTAGACCACTTAGGATTAAAAAAAAACCAATGATGATATGGACATAGCGGGACGTGGAAAAACTCAAAGCAATACACACAGTCAACTTTAAGGCTTTTAGTCTATGTGGTGAGAAGGCTAAAGCACTAGCCGTTTTTTATGCGCACACACACAAATCTACAATCTAATCCATCCATTTCTCCTTTTATGTCGTGCACACACACTTTCTCACTACCGATCACACACCCATACTAACAAACAGATCCTCCACAGTGTCAGCCCAGTATGTCCAGGTAAACGGGTGAGGCCTTGGCCAGGCTCTGGAGCAGGTTGTGGATTTCTTTGATGTTGAGTCTCATGTAGGGTTCTCTCTGCCAGCACCCCAGCATTAGGTCATATACCTCTTTGGGGCAGGTGCGAGGTCTCTGCAACACCCGACCCTGTGTGATGCACTCGATCACCTGCGGGAGGCAGTAGAAAAAGAGATTACCAGTAAGAATTACATTGTGTTAAAACTATGGCTCTGTGACACAAGAAATCCTAGAATTGCCATAATTGACTACAATCCAGCTAAATGCTAAACAAGGGAGTTAAAACTAGCTGTTGTTTAAACATGTGAGATGAAGCACATTGCCATCCACTGGCCTAGCGTGCTCAACTTTCAGATTAAAGAAACAGAGATGATTTCCTGCTGCACTGATCTCAGTTAGGTTGACAGCGTTCTACAGATGACTAACAAAGGCAGAAATGATCAGACACATTTATTACAATCAGCATGAAACCAACAATAACAATTCTTATTTTCTTTATGGACTATTGCAGCGTTTATTATAAATGATTTATCAGTGCGGGTCATTGTTTGTTTACAATTCACGTGTCCTCATAATCTGAAAGCTGAAAATGCACTTCCGCCCTCTTCAGGTTCACAGGGATAAAATGAAAAAGGTGGAAATGCTGCACATGGAGTTGAATCCGTTAAATCTTTGTAACAACTTTACTTTATGCAGATGGATTGTTATGTTTCATTGGTTTCGATCTGGGATGACAATTACCTCATTGTTTGAGAGCTGGTACCAGGGTTGCTTGCCATAGGTAAAGATTTCCCAGAGGACAACACCCAAACTCCATACATCACTCTCTGTAGTGAACCTCCTGTACATGATGCTCTCTGGAGGCATCCAGCGAATGGGCAGCATGGTGTGACCTCCCACCTGTTATTATAGAAAACAATGATTATGAATAAATACAATTTCTCACTATTTACTATCTCTTCCACTCCTTTAGCCATTATAAGACGTACCCTATGTTCCCATGACAAGCTAACATTTTATAAGATCCCTGTCTGATCCCCGAACATGTCCTTTAAGGCGGCAAGACTTTTTTGTGGTTTGTTTTAACGTTCAATGAATACTGTAGCATGACACAACCAGAAATGGAAATTTGTGATATATTTACAACACACTTAATTCAGTCAAGTGTACTAAAACCACGGTTATTGTCAATACCAATATATTGTGAAACCCTTAATATAAAACATGCCAATTTGCAACCATACCGTCTTTATAGTGATACATGCATTACGGTTTTCCTGAAGATTCCTGTCTTAAACTATCATGGCAAGAAAAAAAGTGTCCTCTGTGTTTTTCAGTTTACAGTAGGGGGAGATTATATTCCTCTCTCTCTCTCTCTCTCTCTCTCTCTCTCTCTCACACACACAGGGCTGCTGACACAGCGGAGTGTTTCCGGCTGTTGGCAGGGTTTGTGTTTGGGAGAGCCGTTTGGTGTCAGATGGTCTGGGCTTTTTCTGAAGGAACTCGCTGTGGGGAACTTTTTTGTGGCATTCTCATTTCTAATCAGCCGTTTGGATAAATATGCTCGGGATAATGTGCAGTCAGTGAATCATCATCTGAGACAGAGAGAGTGATCAAAACCCCAACATTAAGGGGTCTTGTATCACATAAAGTTGTTTATTATGCCCACTTTCCAAATAAGTAAATATTGGATTATTGTATTGTTATATTTTAAAGAAGATATTGTGTGTTATGCATAACGGTCTGTAAAACGTGTATTTTGGGAATATAAGAGTCGCATTTCTTCGAATTTTTGTATTGGCTCTTTGGGCTAGTTTTGTTTACAACAATCTGGCAACCCTGACAAATAAAAAAAACATTACAATCATAAATAATATAAAGCGACATTAGTGACCCACATTAGACACACTAAGATGATTCCACTTACCCTGTAGTAGTCGGTGCTGTAGACGTCTCTGGACATGCCAAAGTCCCCTATCTTGACTAACAGGTTTTCTCCAACCAGACAGTTGCGTGTGGCCAGGTCTCTGTGTACAAAATGCTGTGAAGCCAGATACACCATGCCTGCTGCTATCTGTTGAGCTATGTGCAGCATCTGAGGCTGGGTCAACTCCACCATCAAACTATGCTGCCCGTCTGCCATGAGTACTGCATCCGGACCATGAGCCCTGCAAGAGAGAAGGGACAAAAGAGCTTATTTCGGGTACAAAACCTGTTTGACGAAGCACAATGACGGCAAATTAGAGCACTTGTTGTTCCATATACAGCTGTGTAGTAGGATTTTGCCTAAATTGATTTTATTACTATTCAGTATATGTTATAGGTTCGACTACAAGCATAACATTATAAAAAAAGAAACAAAGCAACCCCCAAAATGTATTATCTTGGTTGGTTAGAACAAACACTCACAATAGTTGCACAGCGAAGCCCACACCACAACTCTAACAAAACAAAATTGTAATGATTTGTAATGACTTTCACAAGGATTTATTTCAAGCTGATGAATGATAAAACACTGACAGACATTCAAAATCCATTCAAATTTAAAGAGGTTGTACATAATAAATGTTTAATCCTCCATTGTGTGGACGCTAATATGATTCATTATTGATATTATTAACAGTGTTGGGGAAGCTACTTTGAAATTAGTTAGATGAGCTTAGCTACCCATCTAAAAAAGTAGTTAGCTACATACAACTTACTTGAAAAAGTAGCTAGGAGTATAGAACTGTATGAATTACTGTAATATGTATAGAGGCCTTTACTGTTAATACACATTGTGACACGTTTTTGTGGGCGGAGCTTAGGTGGAGGCCGAAAATTCCCCCTGACCGCATTACTAATGCGTTTTTTTGTCGGGATAAATTAATATAGCTACCGTTGTAAACACGACAGTTTACTTCTTAGTTCAGACGGCTTCATTGTTTCCAGGCGGTCCGTTAAAGAACGCGACACGTAGGTCTACCGTAAATCCTGCGAAATTGAACCAATCAGATGATGATTTCGAACGTGCTGAAGTGTTTCCAAAGAAGTGTGCCATATGCATGAGACGTTCATCGTGGGCGTGACGTCTGAGGCTAACATACCCTATGCGTTCAAAAGTTAACGCTACGTGAAAAATAACCTAGTTCCCCAGTTTCTGATTTGGGCATACAGTACATGAAATATTTTTTTAGACACATACCCAAATCATAATCGACACCAACAAAAGATAGTTGATTTTAATCTTAAGTGTTATAAGTTGAAACAATATAGTTTTTGATGATCATTTCTGTTCAGTCTGCTCCTTTTATTGTGTTTAAATACAGCTGTCGTCAATGTTTGGCAATGGCACCAGGTATTAGTAAAAGTATTAGTTTAAGAATATGTGGACAGAAATATCATAGCTTTTCCTAAAGTATAGCCTCAAGATTTAAAGTTTATAACATGACATTGTAAACTCTGTAAACCTGGTAGGAACAAGACACCAAAAACCATTATTACCAAAAAGTTGTACAGTAGCCTATGTACCATTTACAATAAAGCAAACTCATAGTCCCACAGGAATTAAACTGGCAATAGAAATGTATTCCCAAGACACAAGCAATTTCGTATAATAAATTCAAACCTGAGGAACTTGTTGAGGTCTCCATGTTTCATGTACTCAAACACCATGATGAGGGGGTCGCTTTCCACACACACTCCATAAAACTTGACAATGTGCTCATGCTGCAGGTTGGTCAGAAGCTCTGCTTCTCTGTGAAAATCGGCTCGACCACTTTCACTGGCTTCTTTAAGCGTCTAAGACAAGAAACACTTTTTTGGTATTTTAGTTCATTCTTTCTTATGTACTATAACGTGCAGGGCAGTAAATCAATGTCAGTTTTAAAACAATGGAGCCATTAAAATCTGATGTATGGGAGACGCCACTACAAACAGGTCGTCTCGTCAGTTCTGTATTGCTTTGTCTAGCATTTTAGGTACATGTACTGTGTCTGCCAAATGAATAAATGTAAATGTAAAATGTACTGTACTCTGGTTTTAACTTTTGATGTAACATACCTTAACAGCCACCAAAATCTTCTCTTGGTCGGGTGATAAGTTGTAGCATTCAGCCAAAAACACTTTCCCAAAGGCGCCCTCTCCAAGCTCCCTCTTGAGCAAAATGTTGTGGCGCTTTATGTGCTGAACAACTGCAGAACGGGGAATACAAATCGTCAAAAATGTTTCCTTAAAAATGCGAGTAGTGCTTGCCATGATGCTTGTGTGTTTCTGTGCGGTTGCAAGTTACATTTGCGAGTTAAATGGAATGCTTGCAGAATGGCTACAGTTCAACAATGATTAAGTTACACAGCGTCAGCCGCCCCTGATATTATCGCCATGGTGACAGAAGGGGAGGTTACTATGACAACTGACCAGGCTCAACCTAGGACGGGAATCTATCTCAGATGATGGAGTGGGGTCGCTGGTCGCCCAGCGCTCCATGGCAACTCACACGTATCGGATTTCAGCAAGCTGCCGGGGTTGCGGAAGTACTGCGGGTTCTCAATGACTGGGATCTTTGTCATTCCGATAATAACGGCATCCGGGCCCATCTCCGAGGATGATGGGGTGTTGTTGCCGTTGGAAACGTGGTGGAGTGGGCTGGCTGAGTCGTCATCATTACTGATGACAGATGAAGATCCTGATGGAGAGAGGAAAATATCCCAGACGATGCAAAAATCAATACAAATTGTATTTTATTACTGGGCTACTGAATTATACATGATCAAGTGTTCAACAAGGACATTGTTAAAAAAAGGCAAAGGACGTTTGTTTAGAAGTTAAACATTTGTTTATGGCGTAAAATCACTTCGAGGCGTATTGCTTTTATAAAACAGCAGTAACAGCACTTTGATCAAACAACAAAGGTTTTTGATAAACATATAAATGTAACAGTAAAACTAGAATAAACAATATTAAACATTATACTACGGGGCTGTCGAATGCTTCATTCTGATTGGCGGGTGTGCATTATTTTTGGGTTAAATGCACACCTATTAAGTAGTTCCAGATGTCGACCAAATTACAGTTCCATATCCCTGCGCCAAGTTTAACTGAATATGGTTATACTGTACAGTAGCCTACTGTCCATCACTGAATACGGCTCTAACAACAGACAAAATGACTAGAAATAACTATTTATATTTATGGACAGCATGAACATCTTAACAACAATGACGACAGCGCTATACAGGACTGTCCAGACGAAAAACTAAGCATATATTCAATTCAATTCAATTTTATTTATAAAGCGCCTTTCACAATGTGCATTGTTCCAAAGTAGCTTTACAGGAGAAATAAGAAAAAACAGATAAAAGGTAAAACACAGCACAGTGCATGGTGTTTATAGACAAGCAAGATTATTCTGGTAAATAATATCTAATAAATGCAGTCTCTGGTGGTTTATTTAGCATATTATGCATTAAGTGAATGCTTGGCTGAAAAGATGTGTCTTTAATCTAGATTTAAATTGGGCGAGTGTGTCTGACCCTCGAATAGTATCGGGAAGGTTATTCCAGAGTTTAGGTGCCAAATGAGAAAGCTCGACCCCCTTTGATGGATTTAGTTATTCCAGGTGTTTTCAAAAGTCCTGAGTTTTGAGATGTAACTACAAGACACTTGAATTTGTCTGTGGAATGTGTAAACGTTACTTTAAACACACAGCAGCAAGCTTTCTATGCCACTGCGAGAACTGTAGCTGGCGCAAAAATCTCTTGTGTCACGTTTTTTCTCCTTATACTTTTTTATATGACAGGGGTGTTAAATACGACGAAAAAAATATATATAGATACTTTGCTTTTCTCTCTCAGAGAAGCAAACGCGTGTGCATGTGCGCTGTCTGTCTTCCTCTCGCTCTCTGATAACTGCATGTGCAGGCTCAAGCAATGGCTTCAGATGAGAAATTAGTACCAACAAGTGCATTCCGGGACAAATACCTTACAAATGTCTTGAGATAAAACATCATAACCACGTCTTATGGTGGTGTGGTAACCGTGGTATAAGCGGAATAATTTACTCCGTTGAACTTCGCTTTGCGTCTTGACCGCATTACCAACTTGGGGTGTGCATTATTTTAACAGAATTCAACGGCCCGCCATCTATTATTCATAACATATAATAAACAAATATAGTATATAGTGTAAGCTGTTTGTGACTGTATACAAAGTAAATGGATAGTCACAAAGGACCATGTTTTGACGTTTTACAACAGCTTCAAACATGACTTAATAAGTCAATAACTATTTAAATAAATGTGGTTTAACATTATCCAACAACCTGTAAAGCTTATGTGACATCAGCAGAAATTGAAAGAAAATGTAAATGCCCTACTTTTTGGTGAAAGATTACAAAGATTGTCAAGATTATCAAATGATGTAAATGTAAAAGTAAATGTACATCTAGACATAAACTAAATACTATGCACATATGGACTATGCATGCACTTAATCATCCAAAGTAAATATCCATAAAAGTAAATATGTAGATTTTAACATTAAAAAACAAGCAATCAACAGCAATGATGCACTAACCTTTCATCCCGAATTTGGAGCTTCTGCCATACTTGAGGAAAACTAACATTAGGATGCATCCAGTTAAAGCAACACCAGCTATTCCTACCACTATATACACCTAGAAAAGAGAGAAAATACAAACAATGTTTACAAAGGGTTTTGAATGTGTCTTACACATTCAAGATGTATCAAAGAAATGCATTTATAAAATGATTTATTTTTACTAAAGCCACAAATGTGCTTGAATAATAATATTTCCAGCTTAATCTATCAGTTGCATGTACAGAGAGTGTAAAAATAAGATTTTTCTCGATCTGTAAAAGCAAACGAAAACATGTAGACAATTATTGCAATGCTCAATTGCAAATAATAAAACAATATTTAATTAATAATTTAGTGTTTTTTTAAAGTGTTTTTTTAACAAAACAAGCTTTACATTTCTGCTTTAACATTATGTGAAATTATGGCCCCGTAGACTTCCTTCATAAATGCTTTTCTGCAAACATAGTTTTATTTTGGGTTTTTTATCAAGTCAAATTTATATTCTGCACAAATCAGAGGCTTGAGTTAGTAAACCCTGAGACAACATACCGCAACTTTGTCTTCTAGTGGCGGGGTTTCTTAAAAAGAAAAAAATAAGACTTAGTACATAATTGTAATTCAAAGAGACCTTATGAACAAATAAACACATGTAAGAATATCTGAAAAACAAAACACACTTACCTGGACTTAACGTTGTTTCTGTGTAAAACATTTCGCAGCAGTCATTTAACAAAACAGAGAATTTAAAATTATTATCCAGTAAATAATTGACAGTATATTCTAACGTAAAATGTAACAAAATACGTCACATTGTTACATACCATAGTAGAACGTTAAGTCTGTAGACGTAAACAATAAAAAGTTAATTGCTTTTAATTGCCATTATATATACAAATGGAAACTTAGGCTGCAATATTAATCAAATAAATAAATAATATTATATCTGAATCATCACATTACGGCATATAGTGCAGGAGTGTCAAATCAAGCACCCGGAGGGCCACCATCCAGCAGAGTTTGGCTCTAACCCTCATTTACTGGCAGGCGTGTTAAATCAGGATGGCAGTAAATACTACATGACGGTGACCCACCCAGGAGCAGGGCGTGACATCCATGGTACAGTGATACCAGAAAGCCCAAGCTCACCTGTCCCAGAGTGATCCACATCAGGCATGAGCATAAAGTGTGCCGAGACGTTCCTGCTGGCCTCTCCGAACTCATTATTGGCCACCAGCGTGTAAATACCATTATGGATGTGAGTGGGGATGACCAGCTGCAGACAGCCGTGATACCCTGTGTCCGTGATGGCATGGATCTGAGTCCTGATGTACTCGTGCTCCTCCAGCAGCATTCCGTCGTGGTACCAGCACAACTCAGGCTTTGGGTTGCCGGTCACAGTGAAGGGGATGCACCAGTCCTGGTTTCTCACAGGCTGATACAGCTGCACTATAGGAGGAACTGGCCCAGGAGGAAGAAAAGGGAAAAGAAAGGAGGTGGAAAGGAAGTGTGACCACAGGAGTAAACAAGAGGAACGTGGAAACATTTGTTGTAGTCTGACGAAAGGAAAGCATATGACAGCACATGGAGTGGAAGGGTAGAAGAGGGCACTAGGGGGAGAAATACAAGAGGATGATAAAAAATGAAGAAGCTTACTGTAATATCATGAAACAATGGGAAGGAACATACAATATATGACTGAAAGCAAAATGGTTTAAAAGGTTTCAACAAAGACTGACAACAAAAATTATCCCAGTATAATTGAAAACATTAAATCAATGTAGTACCAATGTAGAATGTGTTCTTTTTACTGCTTTTAATTCAATAAATATTGAAATAATGGATGTTAGTAAAATGTATGCAAACAAACATGTTAAAAATATGTCACATTGTGAATGTCCAAAAATTGGTTCCGTTTCCACTAAGATTTGTATCTCGTACATTTTTACATAAGATTTAGTACAATCTGCTTTAGGCAGTGATGGTTAGATTTAGAGGTTAGGGGTGGGGATAAAGGTTTTTGCTTTTTCTAACAATTGTACATTTTCTAGAACTAGTAAAATAGTTATGAATTCCCATGCGATGAGTCTGGTATTTATTTTAAATGTTTTTGCTGCACTGTGGAATTCTCATGTGGTAAGTAGCCGTGGTACGCACAGACAAGACCTGTAGTCCAAGTAAATTTTTACAAGCATATAAGGATAATGTATAGCCGACCGGTTGTTATCGGAAAATTAACCCTGACAAGGTGATCCCATTGAAAAGGTTGATTTTGCAATAACAACCTGCTTGCTGTACATTACCCCCTTATTACACGACTACATATGAGTAAAATATTGGACAGGGACGTGAAATATAAAAAAAATACTTGATTAGCTCATCTGTAGTTAATTATTTGGCACAGTTTAAGGCCCTGTCCACAAGAACACGGGTATTTCAAAACTGAAGTTTGTCTATGCGGTTTGGTCGTTCGTCCACACGCAAACACATTCCTCGGTCACCGAAACTGAACTGATTTGAAAACTCCTGGCAGAGTGACGATTTTTAGAAACTTTGATTTGGCGTATGATGTTGGAATGCGAGTTGCTATCTTCTTTGTTTGACGTCACATTCCAGGCTTCTGATTGGCCAACATGGCTTCATGGTTAGAGTTATATCGCCACCTGTTGGTTTGGCATGCTTTTGACAGCACTTTATAGAGTGTTTTGATTTTTTTATAAGGAGGAAGCAAAAACTAGTGGGCTAGGCATGTTTGGTTTTGTATTCTGTGTTACTATTTTGTGTGTAGCGACTACTTCTGACCTGATGTGTCTTGTCCATTCTGTGTTTTCTGTAAAGCTGATGTGAAGTAAATTATGAAAAACGTTACAATATATAAATAAACTTAAATTAAAAACTTGAACACAAGCATATGTCAAACAGAGGTTGACAAATGGTCATGCAAAAACAAACTTCTGGCTGTTGTTTTGAAAAAAATACTGCTTATAGAAATTTTAATAAAGCAATTCCACACAATAAACCATAAATCCTTACAAAGAATATTGAGAACGACTGAAGCATTTTTATGGCCCACAATGTTCTCGGCGCTACAGGTGAGCTCTCTGCGGTTGTCATCAGGTGAAAGTCCGCTTAGAGTCAACACTGACTCGAGCCCCATTTGGCTGACCTGTAAAGAAAATGATTTGAATGGTTAATTTTTTACTGAAGAGAAGAGTGTCAATAGTTATCAAGCCAGTGTTATCAAGGGTTTGTGGCCTTGGGTAGACTACACATGGCAACATTGGCTCAACTAGGCTTAATATGTTAATAATTTTATTTATTCGGTTACTTTAAAATGTCACAACTTCATGGAAAGTAATTCTTGCAGTAATTCTAATTTTGAAGATAGCATTTTGTGTTACGCTTTTATTTAATAGATTAAGGCGACTGGAAAACGAATAGATCTTAAAAGTACGTTTATAAAATTATCGTTCACACTGCAATAGCAAACATGCCAAACTAAATATTATTAACTGGTGCTAAATAGTATATGTTCTTATTCAAAACAGTGTGTTTAACCTGCCATACAGACTTCTGCTTTCACTGTGAATGAAGGCTCCTATAATGTAAGTATTATAGTGATCTTCTTAAATATTAATGGAAACAAAGCTTTCAGAGGTTAGTGTCAAGTTTCTGCGGTTTCAGTGCTGTGTTCAATTGAGATATTTGAAAGCCCATTACAGGATGCCATAGAGATTAAGTGTTTAAGTGTCCTTAATGTGTGAAATAGAGTAAGGAGTAGAGATGTTAAAACTGATGTGAAGATACAGACATCGGTAGGCCTAGAGTTTATGCGGTAAACAAGGTCAGCACAGATTATACAACTGTTAAATCTGCTCCTCATATCGGATTGGAGGAGATGTTCGAAAAGGGCTGATAAAACACCAGGTGGAACAACAAAGTTTCTGATTTTTCTCAAATAGTCAAAGAAACTTCTCAAAAATAGCCCAAGTGTTTTCTTCTAGTTCTAATGTGATGCTTTAGACACGCACAAGAAGGTTAAATTTCTATTTCGTTAACTATTGTGTAAAGGCAATATTACATTTGTAATCATGCTGATATGGCATTACAATGATTCACTTAAATGTAACGTCGCTGTCGCAAAAGCAAATCAAACTTAAATGAACAAATAAGATCATATGAATATGTTACCTCATAGTTGGTTATTAAAGGAGGGTGTTCACTTGAATTTAGTCTCCAGGAAAGCTCAGGGGGTGGGGCTCCGGACACATTACATATTACTGTAGCATCGGTTCCTGCCATCTGATCGACAACCAAAGGGTTAACCTCCACAAGTGGATGCTCTGAAAGAGAGAAGCAGTACAATAGATGTTCAAGTTTACTACAGTTTTTCACATGTGCCATAGAACAGCACGATTTCTATATTTTCTATATATATAGATATGCATTGAATACATAGTTTGAATTACCACATGAAGGCAGAGTGAGTTCAGAGAGGGCTTCGGCTTCGCCTCCCTCCTGTAGACACTGCAACCCCTCTCTCTCACTCTCATCCAACCACACTTTAATCCAGATGTTCTCACATGCACATTGCAAGGGGTTCCCAGACAGCAACCTAAACAAACCCAAACAATGTTCGACTACAGACAGAAATATGCTTATATGCTGCATGCACAGTGTACTGTATATAAATACAGTTCTTGCAATTTTAGATCTTACAAAGTCAACATGTTGGCATTACGAGTGGCCATCCATGAGAGTGTTGATAAGTTATTGTCTCTCAGATTCCTATAGGGAAAGAGAACAGAAATGACAAAATGATTTAAGATGAAGAAAAACAATGCAGAAATGTCTGACATCATCTGACAAATATATTAAATTCCAATGTTGTGTGAAAAAGGGACTTACAGATATTGAAGTTTGGAATTGTTAAAAAAAGCCATTGTTGATACAGAAGTCAGCTGACTGTTGGTCACTGTTCTGTGTGAGGAAAAAGTTTACACTTAATGCTCACAGGCTTGCTGTCATAAGATGTCATTAACATTTGACATGATCCCAAAAAATCCAGATACTTACAAATTCCTTAGATTTGAGTAGAACTTCAAATGGTCCTCAGTGATTGTATATAGCCTTTGTTGATTTGTAATATATCTGTAAAAAGAAAACATTATTATCACTACAAACACATGATCTGGGGCAGTGCAATGGTACATTATTACCACATGGTAATGATACATAAATGGTATTATATTGTACATATATTATTTGGTACTAAGGTATAATACAACACATTTCCAAAACAATTTCTTAATTAAAAGTAATATTACCTATAAGAATAATATTACCAAAATACTACCCTAGCTATAGTACCATATTAAATTAGTGCAATGTGTTTGTGCCATTTAATTAACATGCGTTCTTTTAAACTCATTTTAAATAGCCTAGGCAATGTTTTTAGCAAACACAAACTCGCTTATCGACCAATAAATGATCAAATCATCAATTTTCAGTGACGGCTACAAAATGCATTTTACATCCCATCTTATCAAACCCTCCATACATAAAAGATGTTAACAGAACAGTGCACGAACAAGTCATGATTTCACTACACTACTATAGAGTGAGTCCGGTGTGCCGTTGTCGTGGAAACGGAGTGACATTTTTGCGTAGGCGCCGATGCTACAGCTCTGCGGACACGAGACTACTCCCAAACTAACCAAAAACAACGACTGCATGCAAACTAATGCTTACAACTCCACATTTCACAAAGTCAACGGTTCACAATAATACGTGATGTCTTCTTTATATCAGGCCATAACGCGCATTTCTTCACCGGCCTCAATCCAATTGAATCGCTTGACGGTCTTTCAAGTCGACTAGTCTTTCAGTGCTGTCTAATGCAAGCACTCGAGTAGATTAGATCATCAGTGATAATCTGTTATGAACCGGATACTATATCTCCACCTATCTATATTTTATTGCTTTATGTGGCCAATTTATACATTGTACTCGTGTAACCCAATAACGTTGTCTTATTCCTATTCGGGAAGAGAAAGTTAGCCGGAGTGAGTCAGCAAGCTTACTAAACTACGCTAGGAATCGCCACCTTCGGAAAGGTAAAGAATGCAAAGACGGTCCTTTAAAATGTGTTATCACGCCAATTTACTGCCTATTTACCATATCGCCCCCACCCCTTACAACCGCTCACTAACATAGGCTACACACGCGCGACACAAAACACATAAACACATACGACACACGCGTACGTTACATGTCCGTTATTTAAACAGTGTTATTGGATGTCAAGTGTTTATATTATTTACACGCCTTTATTTGCCATAGCAAACTCCACACATGCTCACGGCAGTGTCTGACGTGCGAAGGTTATGGATGTCACCCGGCGCACGATTTCACACGACAGACTAAAGAGTGCACTAGACTTATTGACAACGCAACGGTCCTCAAAAATGTAAACGACGAGTCGCTCACAAACACACGGACACGCGTTTTTTCTGTCATCTGTCAAGCACACGCGCGGCGGTAAATTCTCATAACGGTTCACTTACATGTCCGTGATGTTTTCCATGTCAGACTCCGGCACCAACACGGGGAAATTGTCGATCCCCGGTTCTTGATCGACGCACGAGATCCTCGAAGCAGTGCAGAAGCACGATACAGGACAAGCCGAGCCGAGCCTCAGCATCCCGAATAAAACCCCACACAATCCCCAGCGAGCCATTCCATGAAGCTCTGCGATCATAGCAGGTGCGACGCGACGTATTTAATAAAACCAAATATTGTGGAACGTCTTATAGTGTTTGAGCCGCGCGAAACGAGACGCCGCTGCTGTGGAAAGCGCAAAGACGTTGTGCGCGATGCGAGACTGTCATGGAGTGGCCTTCTTTCCGCGGAGACAGGTGATAGATAACGCAAAGGGATATTTGGGCACTGCAATTTTCGGTTGACAAAATGATGCGCGTTGTAGGTTTTGCTTCCTGGGGCTGGTGAAACGTGCGGCTGCGGGCTATGTCTCCGGGCTGCGGTGCTGTTGCTGACGCCTCTCATCCAGCGCTGGGGAACAAAACAAGCGAGACGGTGTGTGAGGGCGCTTGGTGATGTGTGTGTGTGCGCGCGCGCGCGTGATCGCGTGAAGAGGCAGCAGCGCGTACCTGTAAGCGCTTATTGATCTCCGACCGCATCTTCCTCAGCCATCGATGCAATTATATGTGGAGGGAGATGTTTAAAATGCTTTCAACGACGTGATATCGGCAATAGCCTAATCGATCATCTGTGGTGTTAATGTCGCGATCTTTCGGGATATGCACGTCGATAATAGGGATTGACGGTAGCGGTTGTGTCAGTTTTTAATGTATACATCGAGTTATTTGTAGGTGATTACTTGATGTGAATTGTGTGTTAAACAATTGGAGCTGGCGTCGAATGCGGGGTTGTGCTGCGTTTCCATCGTGCTCTTCTCAACAAAACCACAACTTCATGAATAGCCATTACCAGAGTGTGACGTGCGGTTTGACGCACAAGATGGGCTGCATCTAGGAAAATAATTACTAAACAAAAATGCCAGACTGTTTTTACTGGTTATATCAGTCTTGCATTCCAATCGTGATGATAGAGGTGTAGCCTATGTGTGGAGACTAAATAACATGAAAGAGATTTGTTTGAAGAGAAAAACAGCCTGTTTGAAGAGAGCAGCGTGAAGCTGTGATGGATTCGAAAAATTTGACTTTTAATCTTACAGTTGCATTTCTCACCTGTGCTTGCGAGGAAAGTTAGAGTCGATGTTAATACAATACTTTGTGAACATGTTTTTTATTTTATTTTGATAAACTGAATGTCAGAATGAGGGCCTTAGTGTACCAAAGTGCCGTGAGTACAGCGCAGGAGTGAAATTGTCTAGTGTTAGGCTTATGTTACACCAGGAGAGGGCGACAAAGGCAAAACATTGCCCAACACATTTTATTTGTGAACTGCAAGCCAGATTATACAGAGTTAACTGTTTATTTATGCCTTTAGAAGATTACATTACCCCAACTATACTACAGAGGACGAAACCTTCAAAAAACACAAATAAATACATAAATGTGCATAAATACACCTATTGCTGTTAAAACACGTAAACTAATTAATAAATGTGTAAGAAGCTAAAACCAAAAAAACAATTTCCCTTAATCTTTCATTTGAAGAGTTTGGTTTCAATATGAGATAACTCAAACATTTAAAAATCATGTTTGTTTATTGTGCAGTCCGATTAAATTCAACTGCAGTTGGTTTGATTTGAGCCGTAACTAAACAAATAAAGCTAACTAACCCATTAACACACAATAAAAACGTGTTAACATAATACAAAACATGGTTTTTGAATTTAGAATTATAGTTATCTCTTCATTTATTTCTTTATGTGGTTCCGTATTTATTTTTCCTTAACACAACATGCTAACGGGAGGACGTCGCTCATGCATCGGTGGCCGGGTCTTGCCTGCGCATGCGCATATGCGTATTATCTTCAGGCTATATGTTGCCGAGAAGCACGAAGTCTAAAGCATAGAATTGTTCTGAATACACGTCAGAACGATATAAACAGACAACCCAAGCTTACCACAAATACACATACGGACGCCCAGACACACACAATGACACCTGCATGTCTTATGAGTGGAGCAACCTATTCTAGCTACTGTTCTTTTCGGACTACAACAGGATCTAAAAATGTCAAACGTAGCTGTTTAGACGTAGACCCGCCTACTGATGAACGATCAACACCCTCTTAGCCTGTTGCTATAAGGGAAAATAAATAAACGATTAAGGGAAAATGGTTATTATGAGTTTAGCATTTTGTTAAATATTCTTTTATATTTCTCCGACCATCTATTTTATTGCTTTACATTATTTGTTTATCTCACCAAACATTCAATTATTTGTATACACATTTTAATAGCAATATGTGCATTTTATAAGAATTCTACATTTATTTATTAATAGTTTTTTTAGGTTTTGTCCTACATACTAAACAGTCTTTTCATCTAAAGAAATTAGTTAAATCACCAGACTAAGATTAGGTATGTTATCAAACAATTTCGTTTCTATAAGTTGTATTTGTATTATATTAAGCTAAGCTGAATGCCAAAGCATCCACATAGAACCTGCATCCCACATATGTACCAATATAACCTGTCATTTACAACATGAAATAAGAAAATATCTTTTTACGTAACGTCTGATGCCAGCAACACAGATTTAACAGAATAAAGCCGTGACAGCGCTCCTCAGTTGCTATGACGATAGAGCAAAATGTAAACGACAGCCAATGGGCGGGGCAACATCGTGTACTGACGACCACATTAGCCAATCATAGTCTTAGTTTTTTTTGACAGTCTTTTAAACCAATAGTATTGCGAGTGGGGTTTACGTTAAAGCCAATGACAAAACTAAAACAATGCACGTAAACCTACAATGAAATCAAGGTAGAAGGTGCAGACAATTTCGGGCGAAAACTGGTGTGACGGGAGGGCAGCCTGCAGGTTTGTTATTTAATGAATCAAGAATTGTATAGGTACGTCTAAGCGTCAGATCCTACAGTTTATAACGGGCGAAATAAATAATTTAGGTATCATTCGATGCGTCGCTGTGCTGTAAATTATCCCGCTAGTTTCCTAAGATAACGTTTATCCATTTTCAAAATGGAGTGAGTTTCCTGCTGATGAGGGCAGCAACAGACACCAGTCAACCGAGATTATTTAATGTTCGGTTCTATCAAAACAAAAACGAGTCTTGCATAAAAAGCCGTCTTTGCTTTAGTGCATGGCCTTAATAAACCTCGTGTCGTCGTTTTGTTCACATTATGGTGATAGGGGATAAAAAGAAAACAAGCCATTTTGTAGCAAATGAATCGCCTGCAAAAAATGTTTATGGTCTCTTAACGGAGTTAGACTCGTTGTAGTCATCTTAATTTGAAATTAGTTATTTTTTTACGTTCAGTAAATGTTGTGTATTGATGGTGGAGTATTATACTGTCAAGGTAAGGCTAACAGGCTAAATGCTAACGTTACATGCGCACCATTTTGAAGAAGTGGGCCTCGGCACAGCCCCTTTTAGTTCCTAAAATATATAACCTGACAGCGGGAATGTTTTGTGTAGCGTTAATGGTTTTTTTTGTCTACAAAATTGCAGTTTGTTTTTCGCTGGCCTTATATTTAAATATTTTCAATGTATGACATGCCTATCCGTAAACGTTTGGTTACACGTTTTTGTCGAAAAAACAACGATCGAGGTTTGCACCGTGGAAATATCATGTTTTAGATGCGTAGTACATGATATTCGTTAAATCACTGCCAGTTTTCGATCAAATAATCATGATGTCGTGATACTTTTGTCACATTGCTTTTACAGGGGTAGCATGCTAAAATCCCTATTTACTTCGGACGGCCCCAACGAACCCAGTGTTGTTTAATGCATTTCAAAGTCCATTGCCCTCTGTTGTTCTCAGAGTTAGCCGTCGCGGACAGCCTTTCCAGTTACACTGCTGGCTGAAGACAATGGAGACAGAAATTAAACAGGAGGAAGACGAGACTACATTTAGCAACACTGACACTAACGGTAACGTAGTTTCTTAAATGACCTGATGTCTTTAAGTATTATATAAATATATAGTGTGGAATTATATAGACAGGAATTTGCGTTGTGAAAATGGTCTGAGCGCATGTGTGGGGGGCTCGATGTGCCATTAAAAGTGTTTCTGAAACTGCAAGTAACTGACTGAATTTGTAAAAAAAGAACTAGTCACATCATGTGTGGGAAGATACACCATCTACTACCATCTTGTATGTTTGCATGGAAAAATTACTTATTCTCTTATAGGCATATATATGTAGATGCCTATGAGTTGACAGAGGTTATATATCAAATATGTAAAGAACTGACTGTACTTAAATGCTTAGACCTATTTATACAAAAAACTGTGTAAAATGATTTTTTAACAAAGATCTTTGGTCTACACCGATTCAGATTTAATAATAACATTTTTCTCTAGGACCTCAAATTCCATGGCAATTTAAACCATTTACGTTTTAATACTGTCACGTGGAACCAAACATTTTATGAACGTTAATCCCTTAACTGCTGAGCCACATTTGTGTTCCCTCAGGCAAACGCCCTGCTGAGGATATGGATGAGGAACAGGCCTTTAAACGCTCTCGCAACACTGATGAAATGGTGGAGCTCAGGGTGCTTCTTCAAAGTAAAGTGAGTCAGTCACTGTCGCCACTTCCACATGGATAAGACTTCTTGCGTTCTTAACGTGAAGACATGATATGAAAACACGACTTTATGTTTTTAGAATGCTGGAGCTGTGATTGGAAAAGGAGGAAAGAACATCAAAGCCTTGCGCACAGATGTGAGTATCAAGATGTTAATGCATGCTTGAGTCAAGTCATGAACTTACAAACACTATGCTTTAATGTTAAAGTTTAATGAAGACTTCTGACATCAGTTCCTTCGACCAACAGTTATTTTCGCAAACATTTCAGCTTTTGTCAGGCAAAAGCACAAATGAATTGGATTTGAAATCCCTTAAATGAACGCCCATGACACCAATCCGTCCATTAAAATCAGATCAAAACATTTGAACTTGAGGGCAGATCTTCTATTTAGTATCTATAGGTTGGCTCATTTGCACAGACAAGCTCTTTGAATAGAGCTTTATTGTGGATCTTGAACGTTTTTATATTAATGGGAAAGTACTTCTTGACCCCATGTTCTTTAAGGCATTCTCTCCCACTTTGATAACCCAATTGTAGATGTCTTGACTCTTGAGCTGACCCATAGTGGTGTGTAGACCGCTGTTGTCCAGTGGTTACACAGATCTGTCCCATCCTGTTTCTTGTGCACTCTGTGCCAAGTCTCTTCAAAGAAATTTGTGGACAGTAGAGTAATGAGTAAAGCCATGTATTCAATTAAAATGTATTCCTTCTCCCCCTCTTCCCTCTCCTTTACTTTTTTGTTTTTTGGCCACCTTCCTCCGTTGCCCATGTACTGGATCGACTTGCCCCTCCTGCGTTGCCCACCTTGATGTTGGCCCAACCTCCGCCCCTGAACGCCCGCCCACCTGACACCCCGGTTGGCCCCGCCCATAAACGTGCCCCTCCTTAAACGGGCACCTTACTTGACATCATGTGATTGAATGCCCTTGCCCAATGCCAACCTCCACGACCAATGCAGTACAGTGCCAGTGTATCAGTCCCAGACAGCAGTGGCCCAGAGCGGTATGTCCCACCAGTTATTGCCTCACTGCCTGATTAGAAAGAGAACACATGTCTTTGATAACCTGCCTTCTGTTTCATGTTAACATTTTCACACATATAGTCCCCCTCCCCCTTTTTAAGAAACGTCTAATGTTCCATTTAATTTTTTAAATGATTTTTTTAATGTATATGTCTTCTCTTCCAACTCTAGGGGCGTAACGGTTCATATTTCAATTGAGTTTTTGCTCTCGGTTGTGGTTTGGAAAAAAATTTGATCAGGCGGTTACAAACAAATTTACGATTTCATTTTCAAAGATTTGAGCATCTTTATGTGAGATTAGCTATAATGCGAAATGCTCTGCAATATAGACACACACATTTTTTCTGTGAAAGCAGCTATGAACTGTTCGAATTTGTATACTTTTAGTGTTTTTCAATAAAAGCTTATCATCAATAAAATTTCAATAAATATATTAGGACACATGCCTTTTTTTTGAGAGCCTGCATGTTTGCGATTTCTATGGAGATCCAAAGAATTCTCGTAATTACTCTTGGAAATGCTTAATGTTTCTATTTTAAGAGGCGTCGTTAGATTATCCAGTTTTTGTTTATTTTTACAGGAACTGTTTTACCCCTACCCAACACCCCTTCCATTAAGTCTTTTAATAAAATTTACGAACTTTCTTTGTCGCACAGATTATATATATATAATCAATCACTTCTCCTGGTTCAGTGGGAGAGAGAGCCCTCAATCTCAATAGTTCATGTTGAATGAAATGTTTGGATGATTCTTATTCATTGTTGATACTGATGGTGAAACTTTGTGAAAGATCCCATCTCTTTTTTTCGCTCTTCTTGTTGGCCCACCTCGCCCCTCCTGAGTCCCCCCCCCCCCTTCACTGTCCCCAGCATCACTATCCATGATTCTGTGCTCGCGCAGTGGCGCAGCCCTCTCTGTCACTCATCTCTCTCGTCTTTGATTTTGTCCTCTAGTGCTGCATTTCTTTCCCCCTTTTGTGTTTTTTCCTCTATGCCCACATCGGAACGACTCTTTAACTGCCAAAGTGGCTCATTCTCCCCTCGTCTTGTTGCTCCGCTGCTTTTGTCTGTTTTTGGTTTGATTTCTCTCTTTGGTTCCTTGTTGAGAGAATGTGGTGTGTTGATGGCACCGTAGACTGATTTGCAAAGGATTTTACTTTCTCTTTCGTACCCCAATCGTTCTGGTGGTGGGAAGAGTGGTAAGCAGGCCTGTCTCTTTCTTTCTCTCTTGGCTCGTGCAGCCGTAGAGTGCTTGCTCCGTTTCAGCCCTTCCACTGTTGCCCATCTCTTCAAGGCCTTTTTAAATTGAATGTGTGAGAAACAAGTGCATGTCAGTAGCCCGTAAATCAGTACAGTGTTGGAAGATGTTAAATGTTTACAGCTGTCCCCTTTGTTTTGGTTAATAATCTTTTACCCTTCTTTATTGCTTTGTGGCATACAGCAGGGCTCAGAATCTAAAGTTCTGTATTCGTTTGTTTTGCTTTTGTCTTTCATTTTGCTTGCTGTGCTGCTTCAGTATCCTGAGCGTGAGTGCAGATATAGAGACTATTGGTGAGATTCTGCTCAAGATCATCCCTACCCTGGAGGAGGTGAGCATTCAAAGTCAATGTACTAAAACTATAGGGTTTTCAAGCATAATAAAATGTGTAAAATAGTTATGACCTTTATTCAATCTGAAATTATTTTAGTGACACTAGGATAATATGTTTTGAACCTGTTTGACAGTATCAGCACTATAGTGGCACTGACTTTGACTGTGAGCTGCGTCTGCTGATTCATCAGAGTTTGGCCGGAGGCATTATTGGAGTCAAAGGTGCCAAGATTAAGGAACTGAGGGAGGTGAGCACATTGCTAAAAATAGCACATTCCATAAAGCAAAAATGAAGTTTGTAATCTGGGCAGCTTTACGTCTTTAATCAGCTTTCCTGACATTAAAAAAATTGGTTGTCTCAATTTTAGAACACGCAGACTACCATCAAGCTGTTCCAGGAGTGCTGTCCCCATTCTACTGACCGCGTGGTGTTAGTGGGGGGTAAACCTCAGCGTGTGGTCGAATGCATCAAGGTTATTCTGGAGCTGATTTCTGAGGTGAGAAGAACATCTGAGAAGATCACTGGGTGCTTAACTCTAGCTCTGCTTTTTTGTAGTCAATTTCATGAGAATTCTTATTCGGAGTAGTATCAAGTTTTATGTTGTGTAGGACTGTAACAACTTATCAATAATGAAAATAGTAAAACTGCTGTTTGATTGATATTAATTCGACTGCACAATAAAAAATTTTTTTTTGAAAACCGTTATCTCATTTTGGAACTCTTATAGGTTTGACCATTAATACATTATAGTATTGTTGGAGTATGTTCTGGAAATAAAGATTTGATTTGTCTTATCCGTAGGCTCCCATCAAGGGTCGAGCCCAGCCCTATGACCCAAACTTTTATGATGAAACCTACGACTATGGTGGCTTTACTATGATGTATGAGGAGAGGGGTCGACGGCCTATGGGGGGGTTCCCGATGCGGGGCAGGGGAGGGTTTGATCGCATGCCACCCAGCCGTGGTGGTCGTCCCATGCCCCCCTCCAGACGAGATTATGATGATGTGAGCCCCCGCCGTGGACCACCTCCACCCCCACCAGGAAGAGGAGGACGTGGGGGTAGCAGGGCCAGAAATCTGCCTCTACCCCCACCCCCACCCCCTAGAGGAGGGTAAGTACATTTAAATAACTCCAAATTTATTTCCCCCCCCAAAAACTTCACTTCAAGTTCACAAATGTTACAGTTACCTGCCTTTATAACTTGTGTGCAGCTATTGTTCTATTTGTGATTATCATTAAAAACATATCTGAATATTGTATGTCAGGGAATCAATGCAGACTTCTGATATTTAAGCACCCCTTTTGTTTGCAGAGGTGATCGATTTTCCCACCAGAGCTATCACAGCAATATGGACGACAGACCAAAGTAAGTCAATTGAGAAGTGGTAGATATAAATCCCCTAAGGTCTATGCATTGCAAGGGCTGGAGAGGATCTGATGGGATTTGTTTTTGTGGTCAGACAATTTTTCATGTGGAGGGGGGTTTATGTATTTGAGGAGTTTTAGAACTGTGACAGTCTAAATTTAATCAACCTTCTCTTATTGTAAGTAGTGACCGAAGGGGGCGACCTGGAGACCGCTATGAGAGCATGGTGAGTACATATTATCATTAGCGCACATGTCAATTTGTAATTTTGCCAGACATCATGCGATTTCTCAGATGGTTATCTCTGGTTGCAAAGAATAAAGATTTTTATTATTAATGGGTACCTTTATAATAATCTCAGCGGAACAGCTTGTTCTTTCTCTCTGAAGTGATAGTGTAATAGCTGCATATGTGAAGCTCTTATGCCTGCACACTGGTTTGGTCTGCTGTTGCGTAGCAACAGATTTTTGAATCACTTGTTGCCTTGGTTACCAAGGAGCAGATAAATACGTAGGTGAAAGCCGTCACACTTGCCAATGAACTTTGGGCAACATTGCTCTGAGTGAGCTTTCTAGTGCCTGTAAAGAGAAGCACATATATTTTTCAAATGTATTGTTTGGGGAAATCTGATTGGATGACATCCAATTAGGGCTGGGCGATATATCGTCCAAATGTTATGCTCCGCTTCCTCAATGAATTACAGTTAAATACCTCAACATCTTCTAGTGCAGAAACTACGAATATGGAACACAGGAGAAGAACACAAGGTGGCTCATTTCGGAAGGCCACGTCCTTGTGTCCTCCGGAGGTCTCATCCTCGAAAGGATCCGGTATACAGAGGATCATCAATTTAGAATTAAGAGATGTCTTTCATAGGACATACTGGCAGAAAAGGAAACGGGAAGTACCACGTTGTACTCGCACACCTGTCTAAGTTGGTTACTTTCTACCCTTAACAATGCCAAAAGAGTTAAACAAATGTACGCTTTTTTGCTGTACTGTTCTAAAACATTTAAAAATCACTAAACACTTTTTACTACATATGCCTGCTAAAATAAAAAAAGAACGTGACAAGTTGTAAACATTTTAACACCACATATTTGATTGATTGTGTTATTCAAATAAGACGTTGGCCGATGCAAAGAATTGTGGGTTATCTCTAGCGATGAAGGATACACCTCATGTGTCCACCAAATTCATGTGAAAGTAGGTTGCATTAGAAGGGTGTATACTGTGTGTCCTACCTGCTTTTATGAAACAAGACGGCCTCTGACGTATGAGGCTTCAAATGAGACCTCTGGAGGACGCAGCCTTCTGAAACGAGACCTGTTACACAGTTCCAGGAAATTACAATAGTGATAATCTTTCGCTGTCCTTCAAACTTTTCAGGTATTTACATGATGATAAAGTATAATTATAATAATGATGTTTGACTATGTCAATCTTGTAGTGATTTTAGATCGAGCAGTACTTCCATTTATTTTATATTCTGATATGTATGAAACATAGAAGGCCTGTTAACTGAGAAAATGTGTTGTAGTCTCTGGTGCTAAAACTAAGTCCCAGTGATCTATTTACAAACTACTGACAACTGAAATGAATCTATTTAGTTGGTTTAAAAAATGCACATAAAAAGGTTAAATGGAAACGGAAGATAATCTTGACAAGAATTTATCCTGAGTTTGCATGCCTTTGTTCAAATGCTGGTTAAGGTGATGGAAAATAGGCAATATTAAGCATTTAATCATCAATTAACTTGAACTTCAAGATGGGTGGGCCCCCCTAAGGTAATGGTAGGGGAAACATTGCTAAAAGGAGTTTATATTCAACACACATGACAATACTTTTCAAGAGAATACATGATGAAATACACATTGGAAATGAAAGAAACCCGATTCCACCATTTCTAAATTACCTGTTTATACTGGTTCTGAAATTAGTTTTTGTTTTACTTGTTATTTTTGGTATAAATCTTTTCTTGTGTGTGAAATCACACATACCATCGAGTATAAAGCATAACAAGATCGTGCAACATACTGATGATTCATAGAGCACAACTTTAATGCGCACAGCATTAATGACATGTACGGACTGCGTGCCTTTTATCTTGCGTGCAAAGTTGAAATGTATAAATTGGATAATGAGAAATTATGTGTAGATGTTGTTTCATTAATAAATGACTAAAAAGCGCAGAAAAAAATGGTAAAAAATTGCCACCTGCAATTACGAGTACTGAATTTATGTGTGTATAATGTGGAATTAAACCGTCTTTGTGTCCTCAGTGCCATCACAAGCCCCTAGTGGCAACTTCTAAGCACTTTAGAGATGATGTTAAATAATTTGGGGAGTAATTGCTGACCTCATTTGCAAATCGCCTTGATATAAAGCCTCTGTTAATTGACTAAATGTTAAGAGTGATTTTTGGCTTTAAAGGGATAGTTCACCCAAAAGTGAAAATTATGTCATTTACTCACCCTCAGGTTGTTCCAAACCTGTATACATTTCTTTGTTCCGATGAACACCGAGAAAGATATTTGGATGAATTTTCAGTTCTGGGTCATCATCCACGACCATAGTTGGAATAAAAATATTGTATCTTTTGTGTTTTCTTGAACACATAATGAGATATGAAGAATTTAGTATAACAAAAAGTTCTGGGGCACCTTTGACTACCATTAGATTTTTCCTACTATGGTAGTCAAATTACTAACATTCTTCCAAATATCATTCTCTGTGTTTATCAGAAGTAAGTAATTTATACAGGCATAACATTACACCAGGTTGAGTAAATGATGACAGAATTTTCATTTTTGGGTCAACTATCCCTTTAAGACATTCACTTTGAAACTTGCCTTTATACTTGAGTGCTGAGAATTCATGAAATTTACTCCTGCTTCCAAACTTAAGACTAAAATAGCACTTTGAGAAGCTTGATTTTGGGCATAAATGTAATAAATATATTAAAGCAAAAATATGTTTGTGTATTAGAAACAGGAATACATTTTACTTTAAAAGCTTATAGCAGTAGCACCGTGTGTAGAATGTTTTGAGTATACACTTTTGACATGTTGTCTTTCTCTTTCCCCCATCATTGGACACAGAGTGGAGGTGGATATGGTGAGTGTTCTATAGACACACACACACACACACACACACACACACTCAAACTGACCACCATGCTTCTCTCAATAGCTTAGTGTTTCCTGCTTTTCTCCGTCTATGTCCTGTTCTGACATAGCTCTAATGTCTTGATCACTTTTCCTTTTTCTTTTCTTGTTTTATCTAAAGACAATAATTCTTCCTGGGAGCCCTTCCAATCTGGTATGTCAGGTCTGTGATTCTGGAATGTGAATTATGTCTAATTGTTAGAAAGTATCAAGAAGAGATGTACATGTATACCTTGGGAATTCACAATAAAAAAAATTTGTTTCATCAGGTGGTCGAGGTTCTTACAGCGACATAGGTGGTCCTGTCATCACAACACAAGTGACCATCCCCAAAGACGTAAGTGCACAAAATATCTGATTGAAGAGATGGACCGAAATATATTTTAGTGGCATTCGGAATGAAGCCTGCCAGACTATGATTACATTATTGTGTATACGTGTAAACAGACAAGGCAAACATCTTTACTCCCGTTTTCATTGTTGTGAATATTTGCATACCCCAGGGCATGGCACATATGATAAATTTAGATTAAGTAGGTGTGTTACTTCCACTGTTCCACTATATTTACGTCAAAGGCAAATCACCTTCTTTGATTTTAATTTATGGTTCTTCGGCATGAAAAAAAACAGAACATAGCAACATTATGTCAGTCTTTTGCAACTGGCTTGGTTGTCACTGTCATTGGGCCCTTGCTGCCAGTGAGTTATGTTGACAGCTCGAGGATATTTCTCTGTGTTGTTGTTATAAATCTGCATCAGTATTGGTGCGTCTGCATCAGTATTAGTACTTCACTAGCACTGGTCAAAATGTAATACGTAGGAAAATGTGGCATTCACTGCTAATTTTCTTTTTTTTAAGATTTATTTTTGGGGCGGTTTGCCTTTATTCGGACAGCTTTTTCGTAGAGAGGACAGGAAGTGAAGTGGGCGAGAGAGAGGGGGTGGGATCGGGAAAGGACCCTAGAGCCGGGACTCGAACTCGGGTCACCCAGAGTGCAACAGCGCCATATGTCGGAGCACTTAAACGCAGGGCTTTCGGCTCCGACTGCTATTTTACTACCATTATGTTTAATATGATTTTAAGCTTAATTGAGTTATAACTGTTTTGATTACACAAGGTAAAATGTTATTGCCCTGGGCTGGGTTTTCCGAAACATTATACATTAAGAGCGGTAGAGACGTATTCTTAAGAACGACGTAGTGATACGAAGGTTTTGGGAAACCCAGCCCAGATCTCTTTAAAAATTTGTTAGCATGAAAGATTTTTCCTTGCAGTTCTTTATAATTTTACTAATTATTTGTGCAACCATCAGACAAATTATTGAATATCTAAGAACATTTGATTTAAGGCAACCTAGCCATCATCGGTTTATACTTTATTTCTGTTTTTGGTGTGTAAAGAAATAATTTTGTCAATGACAAAAACCCTCAACCCTGTTCATTAAACCTTGCTCATTTTTAGTTGGCCGGCTCCATCATTGGGAAAGGCGGGCAGAGGATTAAGCAGATCCGTCATGAGTCGGGAGCATCTATCAAAATCGATGAGCCTCTAGAGGGCTCAGAGGACAGAATCATTACCATCACAGGCACACAGGACCAGATTCAGAATGCCCAGTATCTACTACAGAACAGGCAAGTCTATAGAGTCTAGCTAGGGATGCAACAATATAGTCAGGGTGTGTTTAGGTGTGCCATGTTTGGTTCGATTGAAACAAACTCTGGTGGGGTTTATTTCTGTAAGTGCAAACTCGCTAAACATGTGGACCCAGACCACTGAAAAGATGGGTCTCGGTCCACTTTCAAATGAGCTCTGGTGCGGTTTGATTGAAATTTGAATGCAACACGGACCAAAGGCATCGAACCTAACCCAAACAGGAAGTGATAATAATATACAACCCGAAAATCAAGTGATTTTCTTTTTTTAGTAGATCTGTGCTTGCGCATGTAACTGACGACTTCCTGGTGCTGTTTTGACTGCTTTAAACACTTCATGAGGTCTTCGCAAGTTACCTGCTTGCTAAAATGACCCAGGCATACACTGAGCATGTATAACCCATGCAGCACTGTGCAAACAGCATTATTTTGGATGTCCGGTAAGTTCCGTTTTAAAAAATAAATCATAAAAGCTGTCCAATCACGTTGCGACTTTACATGTAAGCTGTTAGGTTCGATATCTTTAGGTTCGCTGTTAAGATGCCAGTCTGAATGCTAAGCGAACTTGTACTACATAATTTTTTTATTGTTTGGTCCGGATCAAAAGAACCAACAAGAAGTTTTAATGCACCCTTTATCCACAGGTCTATACGTACCTAGTTTTTTTTACCCACGGACAGGGCCAGTTCAGAGAGTAATTACACAGAAATTGTTTAAACTCGAAACCGAAAGAATCGCAATTCACATACACGTATTGAGTCGTGTGGGTCGTACAGAACGGTTCAATATAATATTGAGAATTGTTGCATCCCTAATTATAGCCCTCTACCCCAACCCTTCAACATAATCTTGCCACTGTGTCCTTACCAGGTGTGATGCAACAAGTTGTTAGTAGTCTGAGTAATTTTTCTGTCCCTATGAAAACAATATGTCATATCTGATGTTAAGTATACAGCTTTATGGAGTGGGATTTGGCCGGAACTGTTGTGCTTACTTTTCCATCACATTCAATGTACACCACAAGCTCACAGCTGAGTTCAGTATAACATCTTTTGCTTGCACCATTTTAGTTTTTTTAATGCTAAACTGTTCTTCATTAATAGTTATAGAATCTCATTTTTTTTCTGTTATCTTTACAATGCCTGGTTATAACACTTAGTTAAACCCAAAATTAGCCCTGTGTGTTTAAAACTTCTCAGAAATGCTCTTAAGAATAGTCAAAGGCTTTGACTTGTTGTCAACAAATTCTTAGAAGTGTAGAAGAGTAGGTGGCTTTTATAAAGAAGCTTAAAGCAACTTTCAGTAAAGTTTAAGACTCATTCTTAAGTTCTCACTTATGTTGTTGGGCAAGTATGTTAAAAACTGTCTGCCTACACTTCCCCTTATAACAGTGATTGACAATTCGAGCTGTAGGATTTTGTGGGAAATGTAACACTGGTTGACTTCAACCCATATGAAGATAAATATGTAAAGTAACCTGAAATTTTTTTTTCATATAGAGATGCTAAAAGTTAATAATTTCAGTTTCAAATTCGCATATTAAATATTACCAAAATATATGTAAATACCTTTTTTGGTTTGGTTTAACATACTTTAACATAATGAGTTTTACTAGTTGATTAAAAACATTTAAGCTGTGGTTTCAATTCCTTCAAAGCTGCAAATCCTTAAATAGTTTGAACTTTTTTAAATATTATTGTCATTGTCATTCCAAGACATTGTTGCTTTGTAAAGTCCATGGTATCTGACTCTGTACTGCCATCTTTTTACTCTTAACTAGGCTAGCAGACCTCCTAAATCATTTAGAAGCTAAGACCTAGACTTAACACTTATGAACCTTTATGAATCGACTCTAAACTTTCTCTAAAATTACATCATTCTTTACTCTCGAGTGTGTCAGAATTCTGAGTGGCTTTATACATGCGGTCCCTGGTGCTTTAATAGTAATGTTAATCTCAATTCCCTTTTTTCTTAAAATGTGCCTGAAGCTCTTCAGTAGTTCTCCACACTTGCTTCATATACATTTGACTCATGCACTTCTTTTTGCCTGACCTAACATCTTCCAACTTCAGAGGGATGCTTGATTTCCTTTCTTTTTGTGAAATGTGTAAGAACGGGGTTGTTGTATTTGTTCAGTTTGGGACCCAAAATGTAATTTACTGAGGGGCAAATTAGAGGAGAATGGAGTGCAAGCTGGCTTGCTTCTGTGTGGAAGACTTGTGATTTTGTTGTTGTTAGTTAGATGAAGTGACAACAAATCACAGTCTGCCCTACAGCACAGGCCCAGCATCATCTGCCCCACCCTCAAACACATTTCACCCACCCTGACTGGAGAGGCCAGCCTGTTTAACCTACTTTTGACTAACATCTTGAACTTCCATCTTGCCGCATGTTACTGCTGATACAGTAATATGCAGACAACAGACTCTGGCGCAAATGGAGCATAAGCCAGCCTTCTCAACAACTGTATCGTGCTTTGCTGTCTGAGTTCTAACTGTAAAATACAGTTAATGTAAATCTCAGTTTCGGGTTCCTTTATGTAACATGCTTTTCGGATTTGCCCATGCAAATGCAACCGTTCACTCCTACTGCATGGATACGATTACATTCTTTCAATACCTTCCTACATTTTAAAGTCAACATGAAATCAAAATCAACCCTACATGTCTTTTTGAAAGCATAGTGGTTAAACAAACCAAAAGTAAAAATATTTGTATTTGTCATTTTGGTAAAAGTTGTATTACTTTCTCAAGCATAACTTTGTCAAAAAACGATAACAAATGATGACACGTAGCCCATAGTTAATGATACAGCAATGTAAGGCCAGTTAATGTAATTGAGATTAAACAAAAAATATGATTTATAGATTTGAAAAAATATTATTAACATGCATTACAAACAATAATGTGTCCTGTCCTACAGAATAGGGATGGTGCTTTATGTTGACTTGAAAACCTGTTGCATGCTGGTATTAGTATATCTAATATCATAAAAACAACCTCATATTAAATTGTAAATAATGAAATTGCAAAAAAATCTGATTTTTTTAAATAAGATGATGCATTTTGTACTGTATTTGAATACTTTGTTTTTTGTTTCTAAGGTAACAGCAAAACCACCTGTAAAAATGTCCCAGCACAATGACGTCAGGTTTAAAAGTTTGTCTCTGGTCTCAATTGTTTCATTTCCTCTTGCAGTGTGAAGCAGTACTCCGGTCGGTTCTTCTAGAGTGGAGATTGAAGCCAAACTGCCATACCCATGTACTTCAACTTGTTTTCAGAGCCTACATTCCTCTGCTTCTTGGGTAGATGTGCTCCCTGACATTTCTCCTAACAATTTTTTTAAAAGAAACATTTGAGGGAAAAGTTTTCCCCAAAGCAAATGAATCCTCTTATTAATGTTTTCTTTCAGCACACTTTTCCATTATTGATTGTACTGTTTTTGAAAGTCGAGGGAGCCCATTTGTAATGTCCGCTGTTGGCCTTACCAGAGCGCTGCATGCTTAGTCTGTGCAACATGCAGAATGTTATCTTTGTGTTTTTCTTTATTTAGAATGAATTTATCGTCCCGTAATTGTTTTCCACTTACTGATAAGCCTGTTTTGTTTAATGTAAATATTCAGTTCATCTTTAAAAGTTTTAATATCAGAACAATTTAATTTAAAGAAGAAAGCTATTTTGAGGGAAGAATTGGGGTATTGAGGGTGAGAAAATGATTGATTCCCAAGTTTTTTAATTGCTAGTTTTCTCAACCCAATTTTCAGATTGACATAACTTCAGGAGATGGATTGTCTGAGTGTACTCCATCCAAAGTGGGATCCGTTTAATCTTGCTGGCGCTTGTTTTGTATGTCTGTTTGTAAGCATTTTTACCATTTTAGATGGATCTTTCTAGACACCTTTCACTCCACAGTTGGAGGGGAAAATAAAAGCTTCTCAGTAAAAAATTGTGGCTGGTCTCTTCCATGTTCTTGTGTAACGTTTTCTCTGTCCCTCTGGTGTCTTTGTAGAATGTGCTACAAATCTAAAAATAAAGTCTATGCTACCTTTTAGTAAACCATTGTCTGTGACTTCTTGGGTGTGGAGTTTTTATTTTAGTGATGATGCATTTGGAATTCATTTTCATTCTATGAGGCGGTGATACAATTAAGTGGGAATTGTTTGCTGAGAAGTGGATTATGGGTGCTTCTCAATATGCCGCTTTTCTTCTCTGTTCTCCATCCTATGACCCGGCCATTTTATGGACTTCTCAATTCTCTAATTGCACAGGGAAGAGAGAAGAGGCTTTCTACAGTCTTCATATTCATACAGTAATATAGTTCATATTTATGCATAACATCTTTCATATACATTGCACAAATAAGAAAGCGCACAGTGTCTCGTGACAGTTGTAGAGCTGCTGCTTGCACGCCCATTGAGGCTGTGGTAGACACATCTTGGAAGTATGTTTTTAAGTTGATTTCATAAAGCAATAATATAAAGTACGCATGTAACTTTGTTTTTTATATTTTCAAAGTACAATCCGTACAGTCATCCTGAACTGACGGCGCTTTGAAATGATGCTAAAGAGAACGAGGATATGCTATTTCACTTGTTTTACTTCGTCCGTACTCGCATCTTTTCCTTGCTCCCTTCCCTCGCATCCTGAAAGGTTGGAGCTAAGACACGAGGAAAAGACCTAAGATGCACAAATAAGTATTGAGAAGCACACAGTATCTCATGCCATTTGCAGAGCTGGTGCGTGCATGCATGCCCCTTGATGGTGTAGTAGACACAGCTGGGAACACTGGCTGTAGGTGGTCCAGTAATGCATTACTGCCAGGGCCACAAATTCAATTTATGATTCGAGCAGATGCATTCAAATAATGTAATTCCTACATATTCTGTGGTGGTTGTTTTTTTTTCATTTAGAGCTGTGCTTGTAATGAAATAAAGTTCATTAGTGCTACTAAGCCTTTAAATGCAAATCATTGGGTTCTTTTTGTGTAGAAAGTTATTTCGACCAAATCCACTGCTGCTGCTCCTCCTCATCGCGTCACAACATGAAGATGCTGCTGAGTCATTTAAGCGAATCGTTCAAACGATTCATTTCAATATCCAATTTTAAAAGATTCGCTCATTTGACTCATTGCTCAATAGCGTCAAAATAAACAATTATCTATTGTTAATAAATGGTTAACTATTAAAGCACATGGTACTGACTCAAATGTCCTTTTGAGTTTCAACATGAAACCCATCTAAAACGTGTTATTCCCAACAAAGCAGATGAACATGTCGAGCAATTCACGAGTGCTTTACGAATCGGCTCCACCAAATCATTTAAAACGACCGGTTCAAAACATCAATTCGGATATCACTGTGACATAAAGAAGAACAGAGAGTCCAAAACAAGTCTATTCAATCTGGAATTAACATCCACGGGGACCTCCATGGATAAACCTACACAATCGCTACGCGGGTTCTGAACGGCGGTCCAAAGAATGGTGTCGCGTTAGCGTTCACTCCGTATGGAAACGGCATTCCAGGGAACTGTCGGCCATATTCAGTGATACCACGCCCGGAGTGAAGACTTTAACGCGGGGGCAAAATCGTTGATGCAAGTATCCCACTCACGAGTTCCCGGTGAGGGGGCTTTCTTCCAAGAGGATACACTTCCACGTCAAGGAGGAGTAAAGGATATTCAACTCGAAACCTAAAGGATCTGATGCTTTTCTGAGTAACATTAAAACACAGATTAACTGCATTAGTATTACAGCCGCTGTCGCACGTGGTCTGACGTAAAACAATTCAAGAGAATGCCACACAGAAACGCGTGTTCAATGATGACAAGCGCTTTAATGGAGTAATGATGGATTAACGAGCAGCGAGCGAACTTCACTGGTCCTTGTCGTCGGATCTGGAACTGGTTTTACCTCAATGAAAGTTCCTAACTGCAAATAATTTTTCCCTGAGAATCATGACGCTGGATTCCATGATGGCGTGCTGCCTCAGCGAGGAGGCGAAAGAAGCGCGGCGGATCAACGACGAGATTGAGCGGCAGCTCCGACGAGACAAGAAAGACGCGCGGCGCGAGCTCAAACTGCTGCTTCTGGGTACAAGATCCTGCGTTTCTCACGGAATGTCACCAAAATGTCGGCTCCCGTAACTGTGTTATGTCAAACAGTTTGACTTTTATACGTATTCCTGGTTTATGTAGTAATTCATTGCAGTTTGTCGAGTGCACAGTCAAATATAAACGCACAGTGGAAGTGCCGAATAATTCACGCATTAATCCTAATGAAGTAGAGATCAGTGCAGTTTATTTCGTTCACGTGTTCGACAGATGACAACTGTTGCTGGTGTTTGATCGTGCTTGTGTACAAATGAGAGGATTCTTTTCATTTCATTCTTTCATATGATTCGGTAACAGTTTGTTTATTTGCAAAGTATAAGGTCTCCACAAAATGACAATTGTGATAATGATATATTCAAAAAGACCAGGGCTGGGTTTCCCGAAAACGTTCTTAAGAATATAACGATAGCACTCTTACGGTAGGCTATAATTTAAGAATGACGTAGCAATACGGTTTCGGGAAACCCAGCCCTGTTCATTTGAACCGAGTCGTAGAAATGAATCTGACTCGCTTTTCTGCTTTCAGGGACTGGGGAGAGTGGGAAAAGCACCTTCATTAAACAGATGAGAATCATCCATGGCTCGGGGTATTCAGAGGAGGACCGGAGAGGCTTTACCAGGCTGGTCTATCAAAACGTCTTCACATCTATGCAGGCCATGATCAGAGCTATGGATAATCTACAGATCCCCTATAAATATGAACACAATAAGGTACAACCGTTCACCACATCATCAGTCTTACATTCGTACACTACCAGTTTATCAAGAATTGCATTGTTCATAGGAAGGTTGGTGACGTTCTTGCATGCTTGATTCTGGTTTGATCATGTAAAGTCATTAAAGCATCATTGAAGCGTTACACAGTCAACTTTAAAAATGTCTAGACTGATGGAAAAGCGGCATATGATATCAAAGGTGACAGGAAATAGATGTGAGAAATCGGTATCTGTAACATTTCTACATATATCATTCCCCAATGACATCTTGCATTTATAGAGGCCATTCTGTATTTTTGCCATGAAGTAGGTCAACCGCTGGGACGGATACCATGAGAGATGCAATCACTTTAGCTAATCATGTTGCCAGGCTTAATAAAATTACCCCTCCAAGCTATTAAGTTAATTATACAATCTCACTGCCTCACAGAAATGTGCTGTTGTGCTTTTTTATAATTCTAGACAGCCCCGAAGGCAAACCCATTTTTCCAGCGCATCGTCAAAATAATATGTGACATTACAGCCCAGATTAAGCTTTCATTTATTGGGTCGGGTGTAGTGAGATGATAAAATTCCAACAAAGTTAAGTTAAATGGGTCAGTTAAAGGCGGGGTGTCCGATTTCCGAATTACACTTCTTTAGACAAAGTCGGCCTGAGTACCAAACAACCTTGTAACCAATCAGCAGTAAGGGGCACAAGGCGGACATTAGTCGGCCCGAGTGCTGGTAGGGGTGTGTTTGTATTGGTGATTTGAACATCAACATCGGCTGAGATATTAGGGATGCACGATAAAAACTATCGGCCATATCGGTATCGGCCTATAAATGGTCATTTTAATGTTATCGGCTAATAATAGAAGTTAGGCCGATATATTATAGCCGATAAATCTAAAATCATTTCCTATGGTTAAACTTCTTCAGCTGCGCGCTGATCACAGTTAAAGTACAGTACAGTGCATTATCTTTCTGTCGTGATCAAAAATGTTTTAATAATAATATTAAGTAATGATGTAGGTACAGTATGTAGATAACGTATCTATAAATGTGTAAATTATAGGAACACAATCGTAATGTTTGAATCAAACTCCTGTCTGTCTTGAGACCTGTTAGACTAGAAAGAAAGGTTTTCTTTATAGTCATCCACTTTTTGCCTTTTGTTTCAGTCTTAGGGAATTTTAAATTCATATTTAGATACTGTATATAGACCATATATCGGTTCTCGGCTTCCAATGATAAATAATTATCGCTTATCGACCAAACATGTACATATCGATGCATCCCTAAATAGGATGTGACTTCACGGTGGGTTTTGTTTTTTTAAATACTTTTTCTTCTCACAGACCAACGCAAACATCGTCAGAGTAGTGGATGTCGAGAAAGTTTACATGCTTGTCTGCCCTTACATTGATGCTATCCAGAGTTTATGGAATGACCCAGGAATCCATGAGTGCTATGACCGGAGGAGAGAGTACCAGCTCTCAGATTCCACAAAATAGTAAGTCTACAAATACGATCTCTGCGGTGTTATTATCCAAGCCAAAATGTTTGACCTCGTTCCCCTTGTTCGTCCACAGCTATCTAAACTCACTGGATCGCATCGCTGATCACTCCTACGTTCCCACCCAGCAAGACGTGCTCAGGGTCAGAGTGCCCACAACGGGCATCATTGAATACCCCTTTGACCTACAGAGTGTCATATTCAGGTAACTTTGTTACCTGCTGTGGTTTGTTGTCGTTCATGTCTCACAGCACTTATGGAAGGACGTAATGTAATTCAGTCCAGTGCTCACATGCTTTTATGTTCTCAGATTGTAAGTGTATGATTTTAACCACGTGACCTTTCCATCTCCATTAGGATGGTGGACGTAGGTGGCCAACGGTCAGAAAGGCGTAAGTGGATTCACTGCTTCGAAAACGTCACCTCCATCACGTTCCTGGTTGCACTCAGTGAATATGACCAGGTTCTGGTAGAGTCTGACAATGAGGTAAATGAATTACCAGCAGAGGGAGCCAAAATGCAGTTTATTACATGGACTGGTGGTTTGTTTGATGGTTTGTCATCATCTAACACTAAAACCATGAAACTTTAAATGGACCCTCATGACAATGACATAATTTCATGCTTGTTAATGCAACGGGAAGGTTCAAGTTTGCATATCACAGGAAGTTGATATTTACAAAAAATAAAAAACATTTTACCTCGAAAAAACAGATTGGAAAATTAAAAAGTAATGGTTTACATGGGTATGCTCCCAATTTTGGAAATACGTATTTATTAATGGAAACCCATTAACACACACAATGCTGTGTGTGAATACTGTGTAGTTATATAATCAGTAAGCCACATTTGTTTTAATTTTGAACACTTTTTAGGGAGGTTTGAATGGAAGCACATTAAATGGTTTTGTGAAATTGTAAGAAGGTTGTTAACATTCGGTTACTATTGATTGCGGGCCTTAAATAACCACTGAATGTTTGCCCCACAGAATCGAATGGAAGAAAGCAAGGCATTGTTTAGGACGATAATAACATACCCCTGGTTCCAGAATTCATCAGTTATTCTTTTTTTGAACAAGAAAGACATTTTAAAGGAGAAAATAATGTTCTCACATCTTGTAGATTACTTTCCTGAATTTGACGGTAAGTAAACATAGTGTGATCTTTTGTACTATAACAGAGGCTCTTTTGTAATGGTTTCACAACATTTCAAAATCTTAAATTATTGTTGGTCAGTTTGCCAGAACACTTTACCGAGACTCATCTCATTTATCCTCTTTAAGGACCCCAGAGAGACACTCAAGCCGCCAGGGAATTTATCCTGAAGATGTTTGTCGACCTGAATCCAGACATGGACAAAATCATTTATTCTCACTTTACGTGCGCTACTGACACAGAAAACATCCGTTTCGTGTTTGCAGCTGTCAAAGACACCATATTGCAGCACATACTGAAGGAATACAATCTAGTCTGAAAAACAGCTGTTAGCAGTTTTGGTATTGTCCTGCATTTAATGGACAGTTCAGACAGATTGAGTCTGACTTCATTGTATAAGCAGGCCATTGATTCTGTTGGATGCTTATGTTATTTACAAATGAACTGTATGAGGAAACATAAGCTGCTTACTACGTAACTATTTATTTGCACCTTGAAGCTTGTTCACAAGGTCTTTGAATGTTAATCCATTTTAATCGAAAATATTGTGTTATTAAACCTTTTTTTGCACTTATTAACATCATGGATTAAGCAAATTTTCCCTCTAGATCTTTAGTTCTGTATTAGATTATTTTTATTGTTACTGTAAGAATATTATGTAGGTTCCTCTTTCTTGGGCACTTTTAACAATTCACGTCAGCTCATTATACAGAAAAGAAACGTACTTGTGGTATTTTATTGTGGTATTCTTTATTCAGAGTAAACCGTGTAAGGTGCTTTTCTGCCTTGCAAAGCACTTGCTTTTATTAAGAAATGCTAGATTTCAACAGTTACATTAAATCTTAGTGCCAAAGTTTCCTTCTGGTGAGTTTATCTTATGTATTAACTAATAATAATGCCACAGGCATTACGTTGCCCTGGTTTGTTTGGGAAATGAGATTGTCTTTTCTTTGTCGGTGCTGCACCTATACTATTTGTTTTGTTTCTTTCATTTTTTTGTTCTTCTAAACAGGATGATGTGTCAAAAGAGAAAGTTGCAGTGAGTTTACGTTTTTTCTTTTTGTAATAAATTACCTAATGATACTCTTGCTGGTATTGTGAAAGTGTGGTGAGTGTGGTGTAACAAAGCTTTGGTCAATATGTACAGTTTTTTTCAAACATTCAGTGTGTAGTTGCAATACAAATTTAAATAATGCATTAGCCTCCAAATGTCAATTATCTTAAAAATTCAGTAAATCTGTCACAGAGACATCCAGAGTTCTTCAAATAACTCCAAAATAATGAGAAGTCCATTCCAATCTTTTACCTCTCAAGATGGCCACTGCCATGCCTGCTGATGTCAGGTGATAGTTAACAGTTTGGGAAAACTTAATGTCCTCTGAGTTAGTGTTCAGGTGGCGAGTTTGAGACACAACAGTTTAACTGTAGGAACATACACTCACCTAAAGGATTATTAGGAACACCTGTTCAATTTCTCATTAATGCAATTATCTAATCAACCAATCACATGGCAGTTGCTTCAATGCATTTAGGGGTGTGGTCCTGGTCAAGACAATCTCCTGAACTCCAAACTGAATGTTAGAATGGGAAATAAAGAAATGTGATTTAAGCAATTTTGAGTGTGGCATGGTTGTTGGTGCCAGACGGACCGGTCTGAGTATTTCGCAATCTGCTCTGTTACTGGGATTTTCACGCACAACCATTTCTAGGGTTTACAAAGAATGATGTGAAAAGGGAAAAACATCCAGTATGCGGCTGTCCTGTGGGCGAAAATGCCTTGTTGATGCTAGAGGTCAGAGGAGAATGGGCCGACCTGGGGCGGATGGTCTACAACAGCAGAAGACCCCACCGGGTACCACTCATCTCCACTACAAATAGGTAAAAGAGGTTACAATTTGCACGAGCTCACCAAAATTGGACAGTTGAAGACTGGAAAAATGTTGTCTGGCCTGATGAGTCTCGATTTTTGTTGAGACATTCAGATGGTAGTAAGAATTTGAATTGATTTTGAATCCATCATGAATTGTTAAATCTCCTGTCACTGATACCTCAAGGTAAATAAAGAGCTTTAAAAACCAAGTATTTGTTCACATGTTTTGTGGAAGGGCTAACAAGGGGTCACAGAGACACTTTTTTTAAATAATTAAAAATGATTAAAAACTGGTACCCAGCATACTTTTTAGGCCTGGGGTAAGGGGGCAAAAAATGGCATCGACATGTATTTTATAATATACACTTCTAAATATTATTGGGCTACAGTTTCAGTTTAGTATTTATTTTACGTTATTTATGTATGTTTCAATTATGAAGCAAAATTATTAAGCATAGATTTTCTGGATTGAAGCATGACGAATCTCTGCTTTGTGTATTATATATGGTTTCAGTGGCATCAACCTAAACAAACGTTATGTGTCCCAAACTTAACTTCAGGTAAATCTTTGCAAAGACTAAATAACTGTTGAGTAGTTTTAAATTAATTGAATACAATTAATATAAAATAAAAGATTAAGTAAGGGCTAATGTACAGGCAGCCGGTTGTTATTGCAGAAATAAGCCCTGACATTATGATCAGTACCCCAATGGGTTTTTTATAACAGCCAGCTGCTTGTACATTATCCCGCCTATTACACGGCTACTTGCCACATGAGAAAAAACTGGACGTGACAGGTGAATTCGAAATATTTTATTAGCTCATTTTTACCCAATGCTGGACGTGCTGCGAGGAAAAGCTGTTTACTTTAGGTAAGAAACAACGTTCAAATGTGTGGAACAGGCAATTTGGTTTAGTCATTTTCAAATATGTCATATATGTTATTAAAAGACATATTGGTATTTAATATGTCAAAAAAACGATCTGCTGCATCCGGGTTACCGTGTGTTATTTGTTTTGAGCGGTTGTTATCTGGGAGTAACGAACCTGCAAATGACTGGCCAATCAGAGTCAAGCATTCCAATGAGCCGTGTAATAATGTGAATTATTATATATATATAAAATAAATGTTTATTTTATTACCAAACACAAGACATTTACTTCAGGGCAGTGCGCGCGGCCAATCAAACTGTCTATACTAATGCTTGTGTGGTTTTGTGAGTAGAGTTAACTAGAGATGTGTTAGGGGGTGTAAACTCTTTAATTTAGCAAACTTTGTCAAGAGACTGCATATCTTGAAACTGTGAATTCCCAATGTTTATTGGCTAAAATATTTATTTTTGGCAAATTATAGTCCTCATCACCAGTCTTGTTGGCAAAAGATGAAAAATGTTTAAATAGTGTTTTTTGAGGGAAGGCAGCATTGGGAGAAGTAACTGGATGGTAATGCAATGGTCTTAAACCAGCAGTGATGATAACCAGTGAATTTAAAGGGACATTTCACCCAAACATGAACATTCTGTCTGGATTTACTCACCCTCAAATTGTTCCAAACACACAAACACACACAAGGAAAAACACAAGACCAGGGAAATCAGGGGACATGAACAGTTTGAGCATGGGGTGTATGTAAATGGATATAAAGGTAAGCAAATCCTTACTCAAATGAGACTGTAAAACTCCCCTCCCCATCCATTGAAAAAGGAAAAATACCTGCATGTGATATTTAGCTGCTTTGGCATGTTCCCATAGGCATTGCTGTTCACCATCATTTTATAGTGCTGTTAAGTTTTTTGATGAATTTATTCAATAGTGAGTTCTGGAGTTTAGGGCTCTCCGGGTTGTGTGGGCGCTGCATGTCAGGAGATGACAGAGAAAGTTTCAGAATTCATCAAGAAATTGAAAGGCAGCTTAAACTGGACAAGACAAATTCCTCCATGCAGCTTAAACTCTTACTTTTAGGTAAGTTGATGGTTCATATTTTATTTGTTTGATTTTATTACTATGAACACTCGTATGCACATTCTGCATCAATTTGAGGTTTTTATAGTGTCAGAGTTTATTACATAAAGCTAATAACTGACATTTCATTTAATAATTAATCTAATTGAAATCATACAATTCATTTTTATATCTTATCAGAATTATTCTATGATTCATACAAATGTTTTTACATTTTTTTTTAATAATGTAAATGATGTATATCCGGTGTGACAGTTGCAGGTCACATGCAAATACATGCAAAATATCTCCGTGGACAGACATTCCGTGTCATAAAAGTACAGCATTACTGAATTCTTGGTGAAACTAGAATGCAAAGTGACCATAATAGAGTAGGCTATTCATTAAAAGCATGTAAACAGGAAAACTACACTCCCATCACAAGATAGTCACACTACATTTTGCAATGTTGTTTGAAGGTGCACATACTCATAGATTTATAATGGGACTGGCCGGGCCAGTGCCCAAGGGCCCTTGATAACCAGGAAACTTTAAGGCTGAGCGTCCCAGGGTGGTATCAACAAATATTTATAGATTTTTATATACATAAATGTCCTAGCCTGTACAAGATTTTACAATTATTTTTTATGTAAGATATATGTACAATTATTTTTGCAATGACTGTCACTGTATGTACAAGGACATATAAAAAGTAATAATCCAACCCTGCTCTTACTACTGTACATATAGCCACTGAAAAAAGCACACATTCTGTTTTGACTTTTTAGCATTTCTACTGCAATTGTGGCAGTTTCAAGTGTCTGTTGAATTTCTATATAACAAACCTCAGAAATCAAATAAATTCACCCAAAAGCAATATGAAAGACACATTAAATGTGTGAAAAAATCTGGTTTATCTCATTCATTTTTGACCTGATCTTAAAATGCCAGTTAAACATTATTATCACGTTGTTTAAACACTGAATATTAATTTGTTTTATTCAGTATTCAACTATTTTTTTTATTTTGACCAATTTGTTTAGTTTTCATTGAAATAAGTCAATGCAAATAATGAACAATATTTTTGGAATTTTGGAAGGAGGAAAAAACATTTTCAAGAATGAAACATAAATAATAATTTTCCAAAATCACATCCTTTACATGTGGGTCAAAAGTGTCCAATACTATATGCTCAAACGAGTATACCTGTGAATAGCAAAACATTTCTACATTTATTTTAATTGCTTATTTATATGTTAAATTATACAAAAACACACATTGATCACCTCGATTAGACCGGATGCGAGTGGTCCCACAAATGGCTAGAACCCAGAAACCTGTTCCCCAATAGATGCGGTACGATGCAAGGTGGCAAACGCCTTGTTCCTAATAGGCTCTCTTGTCATTTTTTTGTGTAATGTCAGGGTGTAACTGTTTAACTGTGAATTTATACCAAAACAGATATTATTCATCAGACCCAATATACTAAGCTAGCTCAACTAAGGGGCAACTATGTATTCTGGTAGGGCAGATATAAAATCATAGTTCATTGCATGCATAATTGTTAAATATTTCTGTGATTAAACTGACAGATCTTTATTTTTGATAGATCATACAAACATGTATTGATAAAGTATTTAATAATCAGCATTTCATTTTTAATTAATTAATTTGTCAGCCAAGACAAATTTGGTGGGGCAATGCCACCCTATATCCCCCCAGACTGGAGGTCTATAAAACTGCTACTTCTTTCACAAATGAAATGTCATGGCCCCTATGTCTCTGTCAAGCACTTTCTTTAGGGAAATATGCTCCAATTTTATTCCACAGGGGAAAAATGCAAAAAAAACATTTCCTCACCCTCTTGTCATTTACCCCATATAATTTCAAATTTCTGGAGAGCAAAGCAAAACAAAACAAGACATTCTAAAGAACATTGACTACTAAGTAACACTGCTCCCCTTTGACCTCATTTCTACGGATTTCTCAAAGTATCTTCTTTTGTGGTGAACAGAAATGACTGCTTTTGAAAGACATGTGCATAAACGATGACAGAATTTCAACTTTTGTTGTGAATTGTTGTGGGAGGACTATTCCTTACTATTGCTGGAAACTTTGATAATCATAAGCCTTCACAGCTAAAACTTTCCACAGGCACAGGTGAAAGTGGCAAGAGCACCTTCATCAAGCAGATGAGAATCATACATGGCAAAGGCTACACAGAGGAGGACAGAAAGGTCTATAGCACCCTGGTGTTCCAGAATGTCTTTGTTGCCATTCAGACCCTGATCCAAGCCATGGAGAACCTGAAGATCCCTTTTGCTGATGCCAAAAATTCAGTAAGCAGAAAACATTCTTCATTCGCTTTTTGGTTGTAAAAAGGCCAGCTTAGACTTGCATTTCAAGTCTAAGTTGGTTTATGCTTGGTAGTGCTTTTTGTAGTGCTTGTCATTTTCATTATTATTACTCTACTGCAATTGTGTGTGTGTTTGCATGTGTGCAGACGTATGCTGCAATGCTTACAGCGGTAACAGCAGGTACGGTACACTCAATAAGTTCTGAATATGCCGAAGCCATTAAGAGTGTTTGGAGAGACGGTGGCCTGCAGAAATGCTATGAACGCCGGAGAGAGTTCCAACTTTCAGACTCTTCCAAATAGTGAGTGCAATGAATATATACTTAGACATGTATTCACATATACAGTATACTTATTTTTAAACTTATGTCTATTTTTGTTTAGTTACCTAGATGACATTGATAGAATCTCTGCAGAATTGTACTTACCCAGCTTGCAGGATATCCTGCGAGTCCGAATTCCCACCACAGGCATCATCGAGTACATCTTTGACCTCCAGACGGTCATATTCAGGTGATTTGTATTGGGTTTTTGAGGATGTAAGTAAGTTATTGATCTATTCTGGTTGGTAAACCACTCCTGTTGCTGCAGAATGGTTGATGTCGGAGGCCAAAAGTCAGAGAGACGCAAGTGGATCCATTGTTTTGAAAATGTTACTTCCATTATCTTCCTGGTGGCTCTGAGCGAGTACGATCAGGTCTTATATGAGTGCGACCAAGAGGTTAGCATCCTTACATCAAAGCAGATTCATATGATTGTAAAATACAGTATTTACAATAATGAACTCTGTTTTACCACCACAGAACCGTATGGAAGAGAGTAAGGCGCTATTCAAGACCATCATCTCCTACCCCTGGTTCCAGAAGTCTTCGATTATTCTTTTCCTCAATAAGACAGACATCCTGAAGGAGAAGATCTCAACTTCCCACCTTGCAGACTATTTTCCAGAATATACAGGTAGGAAAACCAAAACACCTTTGCACTAAATACAGCAACAGATTATATTGAGAAGCATAGCAGTCTGATGTCCATGAACTTAATATCAAATGAGGGAATTAAATGATCATTTCACAGAATTACATTATAACGCTACATATGATATACAAGTTGTCTGTTCTCTCTGTAGGCCCTGAAAATGACGCAGATGCTGCAATGAAGTTCATTTTGTCCATGTATGAGCTACAGAACTCAGACATAGAAAAACCCATCTATGCACATTTTACTTGCGCAACCGACACAGAGAACATCCAACGTGTTTTCAAATCAGTGAAGCACGCCATTCTGCAACTCAACCTTAAGGAGTTTTACATAAATTAGTCAACAAAGATTTCCTTTTGTTCCTTTCTGATTTGATAAAAATCTTACATTTGCAGAGGAGCCACTTCTGAACCGATATCAATATTTTGTGATCAATAATTATGGCTAAATTGCAGTCTGTGAATTTAGCATGTAAGTCTACAATCAACATTTTTTTATTACTTTTTTATTTTGTTTTATCTTCCGGAACATTGCACAGGGAGACACAAGATACCCACATAATATACTCTCAAAAATCAAGGCTTTTATTTAGGGACAAACCGATTTTACAGATTGTTGCTATAAAATTAATAAACTATTAAGATTATTGGTTTTTTATCAATTAGGAAGCTGTAGTGCTTCAAAGAACCCAGAAATCCTACAAACTATACATTGCATTTTTTCTATGATAATAAAAATCACATTTCCTAAAAACCCTAAAACTAACTCAAGAATGTCATGTAATGAAAGACTTCTTAGCTGTATGTGAGGTTATAAGGGTTTTGTTTTTATTTTGGTGTCATGTTTCACTTCCTCTCTGCGCACGATTGGGAGCTCGGAACCTGCATCCCCGAAACAAGACTTGTCAGACTCGTTTCACGCTAGTATGCGCCGTCGTTTAGGCAAAGCATTTGTCACCCACTTTCATTTAGACCCCGCGCCAAACGTGGGTGCGAGAACTGGACCCACAACCTTTTTTAGTTTTTGGCTTAAAAGCGGCGCCACCCAGCCCGACTTGTGTACGTCACAAACTACTGTGAGAACACACTTCTCCATATGCTTTAAACTTGCGATACGTTGGTGTAGTCTGCATACAGGTAGCATTTTTTAAACTGAATATCTTTTATGTTACAGTTCAATTTCAGGGTGCAAAGACGGACAATACTCTTAAACAGAATACATTTCCTCTAAATTATTAAATTAGCTATCAATATATTAAATCATTTAATATAGATTTGGAAATATGTAGAGTTATACGTGGTATATTAGTTAAAATAATATATACAATATATTAAATAATACATAAAGAATTTACACTTTTCATAACAGATGCACTTAAATTATTATATTATGTATTTGCATTGTATATTTTTGTTGTATAATGAAAGGAATTTTGTAATGGATAATAAATCTGTATTAATGGGTAACCACTTTGCTTCATTTTTATTTGCTTGTAATTATGTCCTGGTGTTCATTTTTATGCAAACAATGACTCTTTTACTACTATAGCACAAAAGTTTAAACAAAATAATTGTTCTCAAAATACACCTGACTAATGCATTTACATAAAAAATTACATATTTTTTTACTGGGAAGATTCATATATCAATCAGGTAGTTTTGTAATTTAAAGAGATATTCTCTATAATATTGCTTTAAATTTATGTATTTGTACGGGCAGGATATGTTTCTGTTTTGTGCACACTGACACTGTGCCCTTTGTGGGTGCAAAAAATGGGTGCATGACGATCCTATCTTTTTCTGTTGTGTTGTTCTGTTTCATGGACAGTACAAAATGAGATAAAACGTAAGTGTGTTACTTAAGACTCAACATTAAACTAAACAAGGATAGCACAAACAATCGTGTGCAAGACACAAATCCACAAACTGCAAACATTTTTAGATTATAAGAATGAACTTGCAACACAATCTCAGAAAAATTTTTTTTACAAGGTGGGTAATTTTGGCTAATTCGTATGCGTATGTGACATCTTAGTACGATTTGTTTTGCGCAAGTAATGTTAGGTTTAGGGGCTAATACGAATTAGCCACCTCGTAAAAAAGTTATGAATTCCTAAGGGATCAGGTTGAAACTATCTATAGATAAAGAAAGTAGATTGTTAACGTGCGATATTGTTTAGCAGGAATTACATGCTGTAGATAAATGCTGTTGATTGTAAACAGGAATTTAAGATTTGCAGAAACTACTTGACTATAAAGATAGAGACAGAGACAACAGTGTCCAGGCCAGGATTAAGAATTCAGTGACCCCTGGGCACAAGTGTTTTGTAGACCCCCCCCCCATACGCATGGGCACACAATCAAGTTTTGAAATAGCCTATAGGTTACTACGTGTAGGAAGCACCTCTACTGTATCTTATACAGGATTTAATTGCCAAATTACAAATTATGATCACAACTTGAAGGACAATATCAACATCTGTACACATTCTCCATCATATAGGATTTACAACACAACCACGCTTTTCTGGACCAGCAACAACAATATAAAGACATTTCCGTGCATAGCTCACTGGCATTTGCAAGCACACACTACCTCGCCTCTACCTATTAATTCAGTTCTATCAGATTCTTCCATAATCCACACACTGGATTAACAAAACAGTTTTTAAGAGAAAATATAAGAACTTTATTGAGATAAATCATAGGATGTTTTCAAGTATATTCTTAAATGTCTGTGTTAGTAAATATTTTCAATGTATGGATTTTCGAATAACTGAGGCAAAAAATTGGTAAAGTATGGCAGTTAGACCTAATCAACATAATATAAAAATGCATTATTGGTCGAAGAAATACATGTAAAAAACTCTTACCTTTTGAGATTTTAAAGACAACCAATTTAGCCTATAGATTATATTTACAACAATAAAGATGTTTTCATTTACAAATTGTCTGTTTCTATTGTCAGTTCTGATTTAACGCGACATCTTCTAACAAATCACCATAAAAAGCGACGATTTTGGAATGGGAACGAGAATACCAACGCCACCCCACTGGAGGTGTCTGGACCCCCCAAGGTTGTATGGTGTGTGTGCAGAAGCCAAGAGGAGGCCTCAGAGGTGACTCTGGGATGTACAGTAGACTCCAGGACGTGTGAGCCTGGAGTAGCATGGATATCTTGACTACAAAATCTGACAAATTTGAGGACCAGCCCACCGCATCACACACTTGCTGCAAGGGGACACTTCTTGCTAGGGCATTGGAAGTGGGGCCATCTGCTGGGCCAGTTTGTTCAGCTGGCGCGACAGCAGCCCACCCTGGTGATTTATGTAGGAGACTACTGAAGTGTTGTCCACCGGCACTAGGACATGGTAGCCTTGTAACTAACGGAGGGAGTTTTTCAGGGTCCGAAATACAGCCACCATTTCGAGGCCATGTATATGCCATTCGAGAAGATGACCTCTCCAGATCACTTGGGTAGAACGGCCATCTAAGACCGCACCCCAACCCGTGAGGGATGTGTTTGTCGTTTGCATCTTGTGACGACAACACGGACCGAGAGTGGGACCTATAGTCAGAAATCGAGGTTCCTTCTTGGGAACTAGAAAATACCGGCTGTAATAGCCTGACTCTCTGTCTGAACTCTCTGTTCTATGGCCCCTTTGTCCAGCAGAGCTTGTAATTCTTGTGTCAACAGATGTGCCCGCTCCAGTTGCACGGAAGGGGAGGCCACACCGTTGCAATGCGGAGGGCGATATGCAAATTGAATCCTGTGCCAGACATTCGGCGTCCTGAAGTGTTAAAGGAGACGACCGAATATTTAGCATTTTTGAGACCAGCTGCAGAACTGCCATGGTGTGCAGGACAGCACCAGCCTGACCCGCTGCCTGAAAAGCCTTCCCCACCACCGCAGATGTTACTCTACAAGGCTTGGTGGGGAGAGAGGGCTTCTTCAGGGACGACGATGTCCCAAGGGAAGATAGCTCGCCAGCATCTCTTCACCCATGACATCATTGTGTACACTCGTGGTCTTGCACAAACGATGGTAGATTAAATTGACATCGATGGCACGAACACACAGGAGGAATGGGGCTTTTGCCACGAATGTGACCACTCGCCGTGAAGATCTTCAAAGAAGGGGAGAGCCCTCAGAAAGCCGAGCACTGAGAACCCGGATGCCGAGGGCACCTGCCGAGGTTATTTAAAGCCAATTCTTGGTGTGTTTGACACATGTGCTTCGCAACCGGTCAAACCAAGAATTGTCATGAATTCAGACAGAACCCAAGTCACAAGACTCGAAAACCACGGCTGGGCAGGTGACAAGACTTAACACTAATGCGGAACTAACGGAGAAACAAGGGGGCGAGGCTAATGGAAGCAACACTGGAGAGAGAGCATGGCGTGACAAAAATCTAAAATGCCCTTTCTCCACATAAAACACATGGGTCTGACATGATCCTGCCACTCGAAAACCAAGACAAGGAGAGGCAGGATCATGACAAGAATGTTCTCCCTTAGCGTTTGCAGCATCGAGATTAGCTTTTGATAGTGAACATGCATTTCAATGTAGATTTAATCGGTGTTAGTCCCAGAGTGTTAAGAGGACACAACAGAGTCACAGTTTGGCTAAAATGTTTTGCAACCTTTCATCATATGACAGGACCTTAGCAGAAAACGTTTGGTTTTGCTCTGTCTAATTTCTCTTTGCAACAAAACAACAACAATTTCCTTACACATATAACTCAATCACCAGTGTTTGAAATTGCAGTCTTGCTTGCAGAAGATCAACAAGGTGTATAAATACAACAACTTTTAAATCATTGTTTTGTTAGGTAGGTATTGCTGGACTCGCATGCTGATTATCATTTTCTAAGGACAGTTCAATAAAACATTTTACATCAGTTAAATATTTAATACACTAAACTTGATGTTGAATTTGAAAACTTTTCTTCAGTTTTCACTGTTTGTTAAACTGGTTGTTCAATGAGCAAACACATTCATGCGTGCAGTGTGAGCGTACTACCCTGCCCATCCACTGAATAAGGAAGAATACCTGTAAAGGAATTTACTGGCATATGATACCAAGCTGCTTTAGAGGTAGGCGTCTTCCCATAGCCATTCATGCTCACTGTTGTTTTGACCTCGTGTTAAGTTCTTTGCTGAATTTATTAAGTGAGGAATACTGAAGGAGTTACAGGCTCTCCAGGATGGGGGACTGCTGCATGTCCGGATATGACAAAGAAAGCTCCCGAATTCATCAAGAAATCGAAAGGCAGCTTAAAATGGACAAAAAAGATACAACTAGACAACTGAAACTCCTACTGTTGGGTAAGTACAAATGTCATGTGAACTTGTGTCACATTCAAGTCATTTTGGGCATTCAGCATTGTAAAACTAATAGTTCTGCTATTGACGTCACACAATTAAATTGCCAGATGATGTGTATTTATATTATTTCATGTTTTATAAGGCTTTAGTTTTTTTAGATTCTCTTTTACTGTTACTGGCCACATGCAAATTCATGCAAAAGATGTCCATGTATAATAATCAGATATCACAAAGTACAACATTTCTTTGTTTGTGTGACAATGACACATGTCACTGTTTTTGTTAAAAGCATGCAAACAGGAAAACAGAAAAGCGGATCCCCATCACAACATGAACTGATAAATTCAGCTGTATTGTTTATGTTTATTGTTTACACTTGCAGCATGCACATTATAAGTATAGAACTGTGTTAGTTACTTTTGACCTTTTTTTGCCTACATATTTGCCATTTGTGCCGTGATTCAGTATTAATCTACTTGCAGCTACTTAACATCTTAAAAGAAGAATTGACAGCTTTATCTGGTGTTTCCTTGTTTCAGTTGTGATAACAATCTGGTGTCTTTCTGTAAAAATGTTCGGTTTCACATGTAATTAGAATTTCCTGTAGCTCAGTGCAGGGGTTGGTGCTAACAACGGCAATGTGGTGGGTTAGATCCCAGGGAATTGCACATACTTAGCAACAAATGTATATGATAATGCTATGTAAGAAAGCGTCTCCAACATGCATAAATGTAAATGTAATGCAGGAGGCTGCATCAATGGGGTATATGCACACGGGACGATGACGTACTAGCTTAAAAAAGTGCTGGGGACACACTTAACAACCAGCTTTTACATAATAACACTGGACACCACACACTTATAACGTTTTTCTTTCGTCTGGAACAGATTCTAGTCTTTGAGAGTCAGAAACGAGCACATATATAATGACTGCATCAGACCACTTCACCACACATTTAACAACTCCTGAGTCACGACTGAATTTTCGGCATTAGATCTTTTGATCAATGTACCAAAATAGATACTTTACAAAATAGATACTAAATATAAAGAACTTTTACTTTCTACTTGACTTCATTTTGCTTTGACTTTTGAAATGTTTTACTTAACATTATTTTATTTAGAACTGCGGACCACACGATCTCGTCTCTGCTATTTGCGGATGACGTTGTCGTGTTGGCCCCTTCAAACCAGGACCTTCAGCATGCACTGGGACGGTTTACAGCAGAGTGTGAAGCGGCTGGCATGAAAATCAGTACCTCCAAATCCGAGGCCATGGTCCTCAGTCGGAAAAGGGTGGCTTGTCCACTTCAGGTTGGTGGAGAGTTCCTTCCTCAAGTGGAGGAGTTTAAGTATCTCGGGGTCTTGTTCACGAGTGAGGGAAGGATGGAACGGGAGATTGACAGACGGATCGGTGCTGCTTCTGCAGTAATGCGGTCAATGTACCGGTCCGTCGTGGTGAAGAAAGAGCTGAGCCGCAAGGCGAAGCTCTCAATTTACCGGTCAATCTACGTTCCTACTCTCACCTATGGTCATGAGCTTTGGGTCATGACCGAAAGGACAAGATCCCGGATACAGGCGGCTGAAATGAGCTTCCTCCGCAGGGTGGCTGGGCGATCCCTTAGAGATAGGGTGAGAAGCTCGGTCACCCGGGAGGAGCTCGGAGTAGAGCCGCTGCTCCTCCACATCGAGAGGGGTCAGCTGAGGTGGCTTAGGCATCTGTTACGGATGCCTACTGGACGCCTTCCCCGGAAGGTGTTCAGGGCCCGTCCGACCGGAAGGAGACCCCCGGGGAAGACCTAGGACATGCTGGTGGGACTATGTCTCCCGGCTGGCCTGGGAACGCCTCGGTGTCCCCCCGGAAGAGCTAGAGGAAGTGTCTAGGGTGAGGGATGTCTGGGCATCTCTGCTTAGACTGCTGCCCCCGCGACCCGGCCCCGGATAAGCGGTAGAAAATGGATGGATGGATGGATAGAACTGCGGACCCAAGCCCCGTCCCCCGATGTCATCGTCCATCACGATGTTTTAATGTAGCCATCTTACAATGTCAATTTGGTTGACATCGCCCAACCCTAATTTCTATATACATACACTGCATGTCCCCTTGCATGAAATTCGGCATGTTCAGTCAGCCGTCGTAGTGTTTCGAATGGGGGGCTGCCTGGAGGTTGGTTGCAATTCGCAACCTTGCCACTAGATATTAATGACTGCAACCCATTATGAACAAGCAGGGTGTAATGTCGCGTCGCGCCTGTCGCCTCCAGTGTAGATATGGTAACACTGTGTTCACACCATCATTTGCTTTGTATTTATACATAGCGCTATCGCTTAATTCGCATTTAGTTTGAACACGGCATTACAGTGTGACGAGGGGTGAACGCAGACAAAACATTTTAAAGTGGATGGGAAAGTGTCTTGCATCGCTCCCGCATCATATTATGTAAGCTGCATTTATAACTAATATTGGCAAAGATGCAGATGTCATGTTAATGCACACAGCTTTATCCCCCGCTTGTGACGTTCACTCCACTCTGTGCCGCTGTGTGAACTGAAAAATGTGCTAAATATTGCAGCTTGCCACCGTTTTCATAATAAGAGTTTTAAAGAGGACTATAAAGCGATCTCGAATTCCTGTAAAAATTACATAATTACTCACATCTGTTAAGGGGGGCTAAGCTAGAACTTTCAAAATATCAGAGTTAAGAGTTTGAATAATGGTACAAAAAATGTATGCTTAATTTTCAAAGTCTTATTCAAAAAGCCTGAATGAATTAGATCAAATAGAGGCAAAGTGGATATATTATAATTATAAAATAATTTTAACTCAGAAAGGCACATACAGAACTCTCTAAATTGATTACATTTGCGTGTCTATTGTATTTTTTTTAATATACATAGAGCTTATGTTCACCTGGGGTTTCATATCAAAACATATTATATACAAATGATTCATGACTTTTGCTCTTGAAAACAAACATTTAAACTAGTAATTCCATCATATGTCTAATAATAAACATGGGATGTTAAATGCATAACCTTTGAACATTTTAAAAGAAACAATTTAGAAAGATTTAGTTTAACAGGTGTACAGCAAATGGTATAATAAGGGAAAAGATCTTTATTGTCATTATTTAAAAAACAATGAAAGGCTGTTTAGCTTTATTTTTTAACAGTATAAGAAGCAAGTGTGTAACTGTTTTAACCGTATAAGAACAAAAAACACAGACACAATGAAAAAAGATAAATGTTTACATACAAAACCAAATAAAATGAAGGATAATACATAAATACAAAGGCTAAACATAATGAGTGAAAAGTTTAATAATACTGCATTGTACTGTAATAAATAAATGTTTCTATGATATCGCTTATAAAGAGAAATACAGCAGCTGTCCACTAGAGGACTTTTAAACTTAGCTTTACAAGTGGTATTGGACTTGTTGAAAGTTCCCCCAAAATGCTAATTCTTTCATCCTCTACACCCTCTCATGAAACATAAAATGAGTTATAAATGCTCACAGTGCTTTTTCAGACACATCTATAGTGGATCAAATGAAGTCATTACATTTTTATTTGCTACCCCCTTTTTCTTTACCTTGACAGCAAATGGTTAAGTGAGGTTAGACAAATGATCTATTTTCTGTATGACTATTCTTCTATCATATTACTCAGTTGAAACAACCCTTTGATAATCATAAGCATTCACAGCTAATACTTTCCACAGGCACAGGGGAAAGTGGCAAGAGCACCTTCATCAAGCAGATGAGAATCATACATGGCAAAGGCTACACAGAGGAGGACAGAAAGGTCTATGCCAACCTGGTGTTCCAGAATGTCTTTGTTGCCATTCAGACCCTGATCCAAGCCATGGAGAACCTGAAGATCCCTTTTGCTGATGCCAAAAATTCAGTAAGCAGCTAGAATTCTGAAACAAAACATGCTTTTCAATCTCTTTCAAAAAAATTTACGCTGTCTAAGATGGATTTGCTGGTTAGTGGTTTTTGATTTGTCTATGAATCGTGTTAAAGTGAAACCTCACCCACAATTAAGAATTCTGTCATCATCTACCCACCATCTTGTCATTTGAAACCTGTATGACTTCCTTCCTTCCGCAGAACACAAAAGAAGATATTTGGAGAAACTTGGTAACTGGCCCCATTCACTTTTACGGTATGGACACAAAACCAATGCAAGTGAATGGGGGCCAGTTAACTAAATTTCTCAAAATATCTTCTTTTGTGTTCTGTGGAAGAAAGAAAGTCATACAGGTTTGAAACGACAAGAGGGTGGGCAGATGATAACAGAATGTTTATTTTTGGATGAACTAAACTTAAGATAGTTTACAAAACATTCTTAAGAACAACATTTCTTTCAAGCTTTCAATTGACTCGAATTGTTTGTCTCAGCTATTTTAAAATTCTTATTTGAGAAAAAACCCTCTTAAAATCTCAGAAATGTCTTTAATGTCATCTTAAAGTTAACCTCACAGTTGTCTTTAGTCTCACTAGTAAAATATTTAGATAAGAGTAATGTGTTAGAGGTTAGAGACTTTGTGGTATGTGACTTTGACCTCGAGACGGTAAGATCAGTCAGAAATCAAAATTTTGACTATACTTGCCAACATTTAGTTTAATAATGATGAATTTCAAATTGATATAATACTGATTAAGTCTAACTGTATACTACATCAATATTTAGCCTTCATTATGAAAAATAAACAAGTTATTTTTGTACATTTGTTCTGGGACAAAGACAAACATTGGACAGGATCACAAATATTATGATGTCGTTATACACAAATAAGCATTATATTACTTATAATATTATAATGCTAGCTAACATTTTACTTTTATTGTATAACATTTCACAACAATCTAAGCAACTCACTAGCAATGCTGGTGAACAACTAAAATTGTGTGCGTGCGTGTGTCTGTCCGTCTGTGTGATGTAGGCTCACGCTGCAATGCTTACAGCGGTAACAGCAGGTACGGTACACTCAATAAGTTCTGAATATGCCGAAGCCATTAAGAGCGTTTGGAGAGACGGTGGCCTGCAGAAATGCTATGAACGCCGGAGAGAGTTCCAACTTTCAGACTCTTCCAAATAGTGAGTGAAACACACTTCTACTTGACTAAATGTCCCACTTAAAGGCGGGGTGTCCGATTTCTGAAATATGCTTGTTTAGACAAAGTCGGGCCGAGTATCAAAACAACCTCGTATCGAATCAGCAGTAAAGTGTACAGTGCACAGGACGGACATTAGTCGAGCTGAGTGCCGACGAAAGCGAATTTCTGTTTTGGTGATTTGAACATCAACAACGGCTAAGAGAAATCGGAAACCTTGCCTTTAACTGGAAACATATTTATTTGAAAACTTATGTGTATTTTTGTTTTCTAGTTACCTTAATGACATTGACAGAATCTCTGCAGCATTCTACTTGCCTAACCTGCAAGATATTCTACGTGTCCGAGTTCCGACGACAGGCATCATCGAGTACATCTTTGATCTCCAGACGGTGATATTCAGGTGACTTTTATTGGGTTTTTAAGTAAGTTATTGATCTATTCTGGTTGGTAAACCACTCCTGTTGCTGCAGAATGGTTGATGTCGGAGGCCAAAAGTCAGAGAGACGCAAGTGGATCCATTGTTTTGAAAATGTTACTTCCATTATCTTCCTGGTGGCTCTGAGCGAGTACGATCAGGTCTTATATGAGTGCGACCAAGAGGTTAGCATTATTACATCATAGCAGGTGTTTGTGATTCATAAATACTGCATTCATGATAATATTATGTTTTACTATCTCAGAACCGTATGGTAGAAAGTAAAGCACTTTTCCAGACCATCATCTCCTACCACTGGTTTCAGGAGTCCTCGATCATTCTTTTCCTCAATAAGACAGACATCCTGAAGGAGAAGATCTCAACTTCCCACCTTGTAGACTATTTTCCAGAATATACAGGTTGGAGAAATAAAAAGCACCAAACGTTATGGACATACGACAGCTACTATACTGTAGCTTGTGAAGCTTCAAACTCTTAACAATTACTACTAGTTAGTCTTTATCACTTGTTCACTCTCAGAAAAAAGGTACAGAAGCTGTCACGGAGGCAGCACCCTTTTAAAAAGTTTTGAATCTAAAGAGTACATGCATTATACGTACCTCACATATGGGTACCAAATGAACTTTTCGGACAGTGTTTATTTATATCAGAATTTAGTTTACATTTTAAATTGTGTGTTGTCTGATCTCTTCGCAGGTCCTGAAAACGATGCAGATGCTGCAATGAAGTTCATCCTGTCTATGTATGAGCAACAGAACACGGACACACAGAAACCCATCTATGCACATTTTACTTGCGCAACCGACACAGAGAACATCCGCTTTGTTTTCAATGCAGTGAAGGACACTATTCTAAAGCAAAACCTTTCGATGTTTAACTTGGGTTAGGTGACAAATGGGCTCTCACAGATACACTGCCTCAATGTTAAAATTTCTGATTAAGTAAACATTTGCTCAAGGAGCCACTTCAGACCCATCCATGTTTGTGACAATGTGCATTGAATTTAGCATACAATGAAATATGAATTCAGACGTGATGTGACAAAACAGACAACACTTTGAATCTATGCAAACAACATGTAGCCACTTTCTTTGCTACTCAAATGCAGCCAGAAATACTTTATTTCGCTCTTTCCTACTTTATTACTGACGGACAAAATGTCCGTCCATTTGTATGTACACTTTAATTCTGATACCTCTGATCACAGCATATTTGGAGGTCCCGAACCTCTTTTCATGCAAGAGAAAACCTGCTGCTAATCCCAAAATAGGCTAAAAGTTGATGTATTTAAAATGCTATTTCTCTTTCACAGGTTCTTCTATAGTTATCTACAGCTTTGGGAAATTTTTACATCACAAATGACTAATTATTATTTTTAATGCTGTGTGGTGAGGCTTTAATGTCAATATAACACAGAGTGTCAGCCTGTTTTGCCCAACTGATTGTGTGTTAACAGGAACTTGAAACTTTCTAGAACTGTAGCTGAGTGTAAGATCCCTGATTCATTCGCAGAGAGCAAATGTGTTCTTGTGGCCTAACTCAACTGATAGAGCGCTATACTCCAAACTATAAAGTTATGAATCCTGGGGCATGCTCTTAAACATGTACAGCATGAACAGCTAGTGTAAGTATCCGGAGAGAGGGGTGTCTGCTGAAATAAAGTAAAAAATAATTGACCACATTTTCATGATCAGTCATGCTGACACGGTTTTGGTTCTTTCTTTCCTGATTGCGTTTCCCAGGTTTTCAAATGGAAAGTCTCCTCTTTTCAAGACACTGATGTATCACATGATTGGTTTCAAGGCTTCACAAAGCAAGAAACAATAAACCACATAGTACTTTATTATATCAAATTGCTACTGTAAAAAAGCCTGCATTTTTCCGGCAGCTGGAAAAATGTAAAATAAACTGTAAAATAACCGGTTATCCCTCTAAAATTACATGGTTTCCCCCTTTGTGGTCTTTTTCTGTAATTTTAAGTTTTTTTTTACAATAAATGAAACAGTAAAATACAGGTTTATACGTGAAAAACTGTAAAAATATATACGTAAAATTATGTTTTTTAAAGTGTACAGTATATGAGATGCACCTACAGTCTTCAGGTTTTTGGTAACAGGGATTTATACTTTAGACTCAGTTCGGTCAGGTGTGGCACAGTTGCCATAGCAATGAACATTGGACCAAACCCTTGATGAGTAAGAGGTCAGAGAGCACCTCCTTTAGCTTCCTTATAGCACGACACATGGAACATAGACCTGGTGAGTAGCTAAAGACGCTTCTCTCAACATCGTGGCGATGATCAAAATAGCATGATCGAATACAATGAAACAAAAAAGCATTAGAGGCTTGAATTGTCTTTTTTTCTAAAGTTACAAATGTATGACTGTGCATTTCCCACTCATAGTCTTCCTTATCTGTGCGTAAAGACCAACTCATAAACAGCGATCTATTGAGAGCATAATGCTGTGAATGGAAGTGTATTTTTGCATGGCATGTAATAACGTTGGTATTGTGTTATACCTTTCCTGTAGCTCAGTGGTGAGAGCATTGTGTTAACAACGCAAGGTTGTGGGTTCGATAGCAGATACCTATGTAAAATGTTTAGGATAATGCCATGTAAGTCGCTTTGGATAAAAGCGTCTGCCAAATGCCTTAATGCAAATGTTATATAATGCGTTTAAATCTTCTTTGACCAAATATGTTACATTAACATTTAGTCATTTAGCAGACGCTTTGATCCAAAGCGACTTACAAAGAGTTCAAGGAGCAATAATACAATACAAAGTTACTAGTTTCAACAAAAGCAAGAACAATTCCCATTAAGAGAAAGAGAGAGGGTTAGTGTACATAGTATTATTATTCTTATTATTTTTTTAAATGTATACTTTTATAACCTAGAATGAAAAAGTACTAACAATAGCAAAAAAGTGTTTTGTCACAGCAATTAAGCTTAACATTTTAACCTAAAATCACATTGTACAATAATAAGAATTGTTCTGTTCAAACAAAAGATTTCGACTTTTTTATACAATTTTTCTAATAATAATGTTTATTTAAAATAATTAAAACCATTATATTTTTTATATTTATTTTAAAAATAAAAATATTTGTTTGTTTACATTTTTACATTAAAAGGAATTATATTAAAATGTTCAATATCAAATTAAAAAAATGTCCAGTTTCCAGCAAAGAATTAAGAATATGTACTGAATGTTGAAAATTTAAATTTAAAATGTATTTCATTTGTAGATTTTTTATTTATTTGTTGTTCTATATTTCAATACTTTAAACTGTATATTTTCTAGTATTTATTCCTGAACATAAAATGGCTCACTGCACCATTTCAGTTTTGGATTGAACCTGAATTGACTCATCAGCTTTGTCACTCACAGACAGATTCATTCATGTCCATTCAGCTCAATATCTGTCCTCGGGCATTTCTCTCCCTCCCCCATCTGTACAGCCACTCAGAGCTGTACATGTCATAGACCTGAACAGCTTCACTTAGCTGCGCAGCAGTGAGTCTCTCTCGCTCATTTGTATCTCAGGGTGGAGAAATCATCCTCATGCCCTTATTTGGTACATGAGAGGGTCACATGACCAAAAATGGTGGAACCTCTCGGCAGTGGGAGAGCCGAGCATCCCTGAAGCTGAGGGTCACAGATCTGTGATCTTAAAGCCAGAGCAGAAGAGAAAGACCAGTGCCTCGTCTGTGGTGAGTGCATTGGGGATGATTATATCAGAGGGATGTGATGGTCAAATTGAGACATGTTATTATTTGAAGCCTTGTGCAATTGGATGGGGGCAGGAGAAAGGGTTGGGCATCTGTTTGTTACATCTGTGTTTGGTAACGGAAGAGGTTTAGCTTCAGCATCATTGCTGTTTTTGTGTGCGAGTGCATCAGAAATGAAACATGTTGTCATGGTTGAATGCAACTCTTTCTTAACATAATGAGACTTCAGCATCAAAGCACAGCTCACCTGTTTTGGCCATTATTCAAATTCACTGATTTATTTGCCTATGTGTGCATGTTTGTACAAGCGAATGCATGTTGACAATGAAGCGGAAGAGGGATTTACAAAGAGGAGGAGAGAGAGCAAGTAAAAAGGGGTTGATGTCGTGATAATGACATAGCACCCGCCCACTGCTCCTGTTTCCTGCTGGCGAGGATGGACAGATGGATTAAAAGCAAAGATCTGTGGAACTTTCCACTTTGACCTAATGCATCGCTCTAGAACTCTAGTTTGTTACCGTAGAGTGCTCACTGTACAGTACTGAAGTATTAGTGCAAACATCTTTTACATGATGTAAAACAGAATGCATTGAAAATTGAAATTTCAGAAGGGTTGCATGGGGTTAATAACATATATATTATGGAAACATGTTGATTATTATCTGGGCATTCTAAACATTCAGAAAAAACTTATTTTAGTATGCTATTTCAAAGTCTCTGTTGAGCTGACAACCATCTGGCAGCTTATTGTAGATTCTCTTGTAAGGTAAGCGTTCCTACTCATTTGGCCTTGCTTGATGTTGTGATGGTGTTTTTTGCCATAAAATGTGACATCTAGTTTGACACAGGACACAACAAGACACAAGGGCTGTAATTGATAGGATAGTTGAAAATTCAACTAGATAGTTCATTCCCGACCATTGGACACTTAATATACATGTTCAAGTTTTGTAGAAAAGATTTTGAGGGCACTTGAAATTAGAAAAATGACCTCCATAATAGTTTATAACAGTCCTTGGAGACCCCGTTGGCAGTAGATAATTCTCAGGGAGAGGTCTCGACCTGTCGTAGGCTCACGCAGAGAGAGCTTGACCCACAGGGTAAGAATAATCCACAGGGAGAGGACTCGACCCATCCTAGAGACTCACTATGAGTGAACTTGAGCAGGAGGAGCAGGAGATCCAGAGCGCCAATGGGGAACAAGGCAGAGGGTAGAACTACCAACAGAGGCTAAGGACAATGGAGAGTAGTGACTAGGCTGGGGGGAAAGAGAAACACTAACCTTAAAACTGGGAAAAAGGCTAGGGAGACGAGAATACCAAGACTATAAGAGAACATGACTAGAACTAATGGAAGTCAGTGCAAAGCAGGAATTATATTACAAGACTTGGGCGACGACGTTAGATAAAACATCAAAAACGGTCTGACAAAGGTCAAAAGAAACACAGGGAATATAAAGGGAAGAAAATCATAACACAACAAGGAACAGGAGGGGAGAGAGAGAAAACAACGACCAAAACCAGGTGAGAAGAGTGAAAAGATAATGAGAGGGCAGGGTTACACCACAATGAGAAGAAAGCACATGGCAGGCTGTTTACCAGGCCATGTGCTCACATGAAACAAAACATTGAAAAACCAAAAATAAGATAGCCAGGGACCCTGAAATAAAAAACTTTGATTTCATGGTGACTTAAATGAAAATGTCAAATGTCAGAAAGGTTTGTGTGAGGGCATTAAAAATTTTCTTTCTAAAATTGTAAACTACAAAATTGTAGTTCCAGGGGTTCCGTCCAATCAGTAGTAACTACCCCGGTCACACAAAAGACCTGCCTTTTCCGGTTTGACCGATTTGTCGTTGTGTTTTCTGACTTGTTATTTTGTTTCCGGAATTGTTGTTGTGCTTTATGGTTTGTTAATGTGTTTTCAGATTTGGTGTTGCGTTTTCAGATTTGTAATTGTGATTCAGGATTCGTTTTTTGGCTTTTAGATTTGTTGTTTGTTTTGCGATTTGTTGTTTTGTTTGGCACTTTACGGCTTCCGTACAAAACATTCATTAAAGCAATAAATTTTCCAGAAACACAAACAATTTACTTTTGTTAAAACATGACATTAGTGTATAATAATGTGTATTAAAAGGTACATTTACATGGTTTTTATGACACTAGCTAGCGTTTTTATGACACTTAAAATTAATCTTCTCAACAAAACAAAAAATGTCCAGTTGACAAGAGTATCGATAAAAAAGTCAAACTTGAGGCTGCTTTAAAACATTGTTTTGTGTTTCAGCCGTTTCCTCAAGATATTCCAGTCACTGAGGAGTCACATGACAAAGAAAGCTGATCCTGATTGGTCCTCTTGTGTGCATTTAAAGTGCTGATTGGGTCTTGCAGATAGAACCTTATAGCAGCAAATTATAATTGATTTTGTAGATAGAACCATTGTAAAAAAGTCCCAAAATGCACACATTTAAAAAAGACATGGCATAAGTTACAGAATAAGAATATGCGAGTAAATAAATTTTGACCAAAACGTCAAATAGAACCTTATAATTCTAAGGCTACGAAATGTGTGTGCATGGCTTCATTCACATGTATAGTCATAGTTCTTTTAAATTCTATGCAAAGATGATGTAGGAATGATAGAACAACATTTTAGGTGCAGATAAGACTATGCACAATACTTCCTGTTTGATGTCTGTCCTGTTGTATTGCTGCTGCAGGAAATGTAAGAGTGCTATTCTGTTACAACACATTGAAAAGCTGCAAAATTTCCGGAGTCTTCACAATTATCTACATCTACTCTGCTTGAGGCACATATAAACAGCTCTTTGTCTGTGAGTCCCTGTTTGCAACTTAAATTTATACAAGAGTGTGTATTACAGATTATGGCTATATAGTCTATTGTTGTTATGGCTATTTTGTTCTCATTAAGGTTATCATTACTATTGTATTAATACGATGTGTAAATTTCTGGATAGTTTTTAATATAAAATGCTAACAAGTATCTAAAAATAAACCCATGCAAATGAGTTTGATCTAAATTTGTGATCAATGTGGTTATGTCTGATATTTATTCTGTTTTGTGTGTTTCTGATAGTTCCCCTTCTGGCGATGTGGGGATGGAGCACCCTCAAGAACGCAAGATGAGTGTTGAGGGGGCAGAGGGTCGACCAGGTGAACCTTTCAAATATTTTGAGACTACATAATCTGACCAAAATTATCACAAGATTATTTACATTTACGAAGATGATTTAAAGTTCACAGAGCAGAGAAAGAAGGGATGTTTTATGTTTATGTTTAGGAATTTAAAGTACCTGGCAAAATTGCATCACTATATTAGTCATTTATAAATTCTCTTTTCTCTGTCTTTTTGTCGATTTAGTCCCACCCACATCCTTGCCACTGCAGGGTCAAGAGGGCGGGGTCTCTCAGAGGAAGAAGCTATCCGCGCCTCGTATTAGCCTATCATTGGACCAAAGCGAGGATGACCTTTTTGACACACCGGATGACCTCGACATCAATGTGGATGATCTGGACACACCTGATGAGGCAGATTATACTGACCATGAAATAGACTGGGAAGGTAGGAAGCAAATAATGTTTGTCTGCCAAGCAGTGTAAAATGTAATGAAATGTGAAATATGAACACATGATCTCTTTCAGAGCCTAAAGAAGCTCAGAGGGATTCTGTGAGAGAAACAGTTGAGCCCATTCCCACATACAGTGCTGAAGAGGAGCGTCAAGATTCCAAACTGTGGAGAACAGTCATCATTGGAGAGCAAGAGCACCGCATCAACATGAAAAGCATCGAACCTTACCAAAAAGTCATCTCTCATGGCGGTGAATGAATGAATCAGATAAAAATGATGACATAATTTGTATAAACTAGGATAAGGAAAAATGTGAGAACAATAAAGCTCATATAATAGATGCCTGTGGGGTAAATGTCCTGGGATTTAAAAATAGGAATGGGAAGCTTGAATAGTTTTCATTTGCTGTTTAGAAAGGTTTCATGGTTGTTCTTTCATAATGGTGTGACCGTTGCATATTTTTAAAACTCTTGCCCTAAATGCACCTATTGTAAGCGCTTTATGACATATTTGCAAATCACAATTATTATGTGGTATATGAAAGATTTTGCCAACCAGTTTTGTTTTACCTGTATTTAAGAACCATTGGTTTTCCTTTCATCCACAGGCTACTATGGCAATGGTACCAATGCTATCATTGTATTTGCTGCATGTTTCCTACCAGACAGTGACAGAGAAGATTATCACGAGATTATGGAAAATCTTTTCCTGTAAGTGAAACAAACTTTTCCTCGATAAAGAACAATTATATGTATTGACAGTAGATAAATGGTCTTGGGTCTTTAGGTATGTTATCAGTACTCTTGAGCTCATGGTTGCAGAGGACTATATGATCGTTTACCTGAATGGAGCCACCCCACACCGGAGAATGCCGGGCCTCAATTGGCTCAAAAGATGCTATCAGATGATTGACAGGAGGTGATATATTTGAATATACAGTGTTATTTTCTCTTTATAAATGCTTTGCACAGCCAAGTGTGACTTTTCTATCAAGAAATCAGAAGTCTAGTTAATATAATTTTGTATGTTATATGTAGAATATGTATGGCTTTAAAAATGTAAAGTAAATAAATAATTTTAATAATAATAAATATTTTATTTTTTTAGGCTCAGAAAGAACCTAAAATCGTTTATCATTGTTCACCCATCATGGTTCATAAGGACAATTCTAGCCATCACTAAACCTTTCATCAGGTACATTTACGGTCAAAAGTATGATCATAAAGGTTATTCAACATTTTGTTTTTAAAATGGATTTAATCAAAATAGTTTTGCTTTTCCAGCTCAAAATTCAGCAGTAAGATAGAGTATGTGAACAGTTTAGCAGAACTAGAGGAGCTCATCCCCATGGAGTACGTCCACATACCTGAGTGCATCGTCAGGTAAGCAAATATATTTCAGTTATGTGACTCATCTATGATGTTTTTTTGGTGTGAGAGTTAACAGACTAACCATCAAAACTACATACTGTACGTGCATGTACATTGATTATGAGCAGTAAGCATAATGTATGTAGAGATCACTGACAGCTGTGTTGAAGAGGTGTCAAAAGTGTTCAGTGAGATTCTTCACAGGAGTTGTGCCCTTTTAATTTAAAACCTGTGAATACTCGTTTCTATGGAAACCGACGTTTTTACACCCGCGGTAAAATACACTGTTTACTGCTTTATACTGTATGCTTTCCTGTACCAGGAGCTATAACTGTGTTGCTGATCAATACAGTCTAAAATATTCATAGCATTAGAACTGGTTTAAATTCTCAATAAATGTAATGTATTTAATAACTTACAATTATGTCAACACATAAAAGAAGTGAAAAGTGCGTTTGTTAAACACTTGTTAGTTTGGTGGAATATATTTAACATCTTTTGCATCTAAATGAATGATTTTAAATGAACTGATGTATCTGCAGAGTGGATGAAGAGTTACGGGAAGCAGCAGAGAACTCTAGGTGAGTATTGCAGCACAGATACAAAAGATACAAAAGAAAAGCATTGTCTTTGCTGTGTGTTTATGATATACCATATAAATTGATGACTTATAACCTTCTTCATATCTTTCCAAAGAATCAACATCTTTCTCCAAGGGACTGAGATTCCAACAAATGCATCTATGTAAGATTATTTTAATTATTTTAGCAGACCCATGTGAATGTATGTTTAAGGGGTCTTTTGTCCATTGCTTTTATTTTTACCTTGAGTTTTATAACACCAAAACCTTGAAATGTATTTTACACAACTGTTTTCCAATTTTTCTGGTAGATCCAAGTTAGGGTCATTGAGGTCACAAAATCACATACTGTATGTGATAATAAGACAGTTTAGCATTGTAGATTAAACATTTTTGTTCAATAGGTTTTTATGACAAGACCCCAGTAAGAATCGTTTTCAATGAACAATATGAAATTAGTAGTTTGTCATTTATTCTTAAAAATATTTTTCGTAAAATTCACGTCTGTATATAAGTAATGTTATTTTCGTATGTTTTGCAGAGCTCAGCCCAATGCGAACAGTTCGTAAGGATGAGTGGACATGTTTATCTGTCTTTTGAGTATTCGGAATTGTATCGGTTGCACATGGATGTGGATGCAATAATCTTTTAAAACAAGGAAAACATTTATTTTCGTTTAGTTTTGGTATCTCACAGTTAACACAAATCACCTCAGATAAATCGTCCACTTCTGAATTTGCACCACAGGACACAGTACCACAGTAGCAAACCAATGCTTTAAACATCCTTATCGTCTTTTATGGTCTTGCAGAAGGTTATCTTGTTACTTGAATTATGCATGAGAGACTAGCAATACAATCATGTTGTAATATTTCCCTTAAGGTTAGTAATATTCAATGTCAGATATTTTTGCAATTGGCGCATGTTATAAAGTTGGCAGTGCTTGGACATAAGATTCCTGTCTGCCAGGCTGCACATCACATGAGCTGTATTTATATTAATGCATGCATGGTTATTGTTAACGCAAGGAAGATGCTAAGTAACCTGTTAGCGCTGATGCTAATTCAGTACATTCTCATGATAAACTTATACAACGCCTCATTTAAAGTCTTACAAATGTAAATTACATTTACAGAGGGGCCCAAGCCACGTTAAGGAACCAGGATTTCATTTGCACATAAATAAATTAAATAAACATTCGGAAAACTCACCCTAGCAACCACTCAGAACCCTTAAGCAACCGGACAACAACACTCTGGCAACCAACCACCCTAGTGTGACTCTACAGACAAAAACATTCATATTTTCTTCTGGTTACTTCTGCAATTCGATGTGGTGCCGGTAGTGAATTGTACTTTACCTTTAGCATTCAGAAGCCATAGTGAGCCATTAGTTTATCTAGTGCCCTACGCACTACAAATCTATAGATCTTTAAGAACTTTGATGTCTGTTTTAGGTGTTTTTCATGTGTAAAGATAAAAACAGTCGAAACAATCAAAATGGTCTGTTAATGTCACCAAGCATGCTGTTTCTGAAGTTTTTAAAGTTCATTGTGACCGCTCTGTCCACTTCTAAACACCTCTCCCGTCAATGATGTATCTGAGGGTGTGTATGTGTGATTGTTGTTGTATGTATGTTTTTTCGCTGTAAGATCTCTCAGCAAACAGGCGTTCATAAAGAGATTTTAAAAGAACGCTGTACAATATGTGTGCAAGTGTGTTGGTGTGAAAATACTAGTTGTGTGAGAGACATTTTGTGGGTGATTGTATCACTGCATGTGTCCGTGGTTGTCAATATCTGATCCTTCTAGACTGAATTTTTATCAAAGAAAATGAATGAAACATTAATGAAAACGTAAATCCAGAGGCCTTCTGTAGCAGAGAATATTAAGATGCGTTATATCAGGATGCAAAGAAAATCAATAAATGTAAATCCAACAGTTATGTGTGGTATTGTTGTATATGTATATCCTCTGACACCTGTAAGATTTGTTTTGCTAAAATTACATTTAAAGAATGCCTTTTACAAAATGGTCTGGTTCTCTAAAAACGAATTTGTTGTTAAAAGATTCTGCCATCACGATGATGAACAACAAAATGAGCAAACAGAGTGAGCCGTTGGTTGCAATTTTCAACTTCACCACTAGCTGCTGCGCAAATCTCTACATTGCTCATTTACATACTTTGCATCGTGTGCAAAATATCCTTTTTGTATACAGAGATATGAACGGTTGGTTAATAATGTGTCTCATTATCTTATACTTTAATTTGAAATTAATGGTTCACACACTTTCACAACACTTTCACAACAAAAATATGTCCAGAAACAAAAGTCCATAGTAGGGAGGTAATGACTGCACAGGGGCTGTTAAAAATGCAGCAAACGTTCCATGAAGTTCACTAACACAGTTAAAACAAAAAACCTGCCAAAAAAAAACGCTGTTAAAAATGAACAACCATGGAAAAGCATCACTCTTTTACAAATCCTTGCATAAAAATGTAAAAGTGCTGCCAGTGATGTCTTTTAAATACGCACACATAAAACATTTATAATACCTGACAGGTATAACTGAAATTGGTGACCTGTCTCTATGACAGCAACCTGCAAAATGAATGGTCAGATTAAATGACGTTGCTTCAGACGTCACTAGTCACATAAAACAGTGGAGACACGGCTTTAACAACAGCCATAAAAATCACTTACAGCACATTTAAACCACAATTAACATCCTATGCACACATACTGTGTCAATTGCATAATCAAAAGTAAAGTAACTTTAAGAAAGTTACTAAAAGTAAGTTAGTTCAAAACATTGCAGAATTTGCCAGACTAAAATGACCAATTATTTATATAACAATGCTTTCTTGAAAATGTACCCCCCTAATGGACAACTTTATCATTTTTCATTTCACTGTGTTATCGGAAGTTATAGCTCTCGTCGTCGTATTCTAACTCATCTTCTGGCTCGTCTCCCAGTTGCCCATATCTAAATTTACGATACACTGTGCCGTCTTGCCCCATGTACACGATATCTTCATCTTCATCTTCATCATCCTCGTCATCGTCACGGTGACTTCCCTTGTGATCGCCAAAGTCCACCAGCTGCGCTTCGTGGAAGCGTCCCGAACTGGAGTGACCACTGTAGGTGGAAGTGGATGATGTTGTACCTCGGTGAAAGCTCTCTCTGCCGCCACCGTGGCCCAGTTTCTCATACCCGCGGGGGACTGGGGTGTCCGGCAAGGAGCGTTTGGAAAGGGAGCGCTTAATGAGGATGCCTGTAGCAATTAAGGCGAGGACGAGCAGAATTGAGGTGGTGATGAAGAGAGGAAGGTTTCCTATGTTTTCCTCTTCCTCATGGTTACGGAAGGCAAAGTTTGTGCTGAGGACACACTCACCTTCAACAGAGAGAAATCCTTTTAAAACCTAAAATTAACCCAAACCTAAAATAAAATTCTGCCATCACTGCTGTGTCAAACCCACGTGAGCTTTTTATAGAGTCCATATTTAAGTGTTCTACCAAACAAAATGTATGATTTCAGATGGCCTCTAATAATATACCAGCCATATGGACTTCTTTTCTGCTGGTATATTTCTATTATTTTCCCATTTGCTTTTACGGCATAAAACAGAGCTACCTGGGCATTATGCAGGATTCCTTGCGTCCCACCAAAAAATATCTTTTGTTTGGTTTGAAACAGCATGAGGGTGAGTGACAGTCATTTTTGTGTGAGGTGTTTTTTAATAAATAACCTTATTGCACAAAAATACACCCGTGACTAAATGTCCCCTTTACCTCTGGTCTCGGTACAATTACAGCACTCCTGCTGAACATCAGCAGCATCTTCCTGTCCTGTTATTTTGCAACAGGGCAAACAGCGCCCCCCTGCTGTCAGGATGAACTGTTGTAGGCACATGGTGCAGTTATGCGGTCCAGGGCCTTTACATTCCAAACAGGACACATCACATGGCTCACAGCTATAGTCCTGCTCCTTCAGAGAGATGTTAAAAGCAATCTGATGACCACATCCAATAAGAAAGATTTAAACTAGGTATATGTTTAAGACATGCGGCATGGGTGTGAGAGTATCACAATTTCAATTTCAATACCCTATATGTATGTACTGTACATGTGGCAGAATTGACAATAAAGCAGACTTTGACATCAAGGAAAGCAATGCTGAATCGATGCATGTCTAAATAAAACCAAGCTTCTAATATGGAAACTAAGCTGGAAAATACATTTACCTCAGACAGAGAATACTCTCCTATGATGCAAGGCGACTCACACAGACCTTGGGACAGTGTATATCCTGGGCGACATGAATCACACTCCTCAAGTCCTCTGCCTATCATTCAGAATTAATATTTTAAATTTTCAGTTACTTTATTAATCTTTTCGTAAGCATGTTGATTAAACAAAAGTATAAATACTGTGTCTCTAAGAGGACATGATCCAAGATGATAATCTACTTTAGAGATGTTTATTTCCATTGTGTAAAATCTAAAAACCCTGTGTCCATATATGAAATCATGTTTTTTATTGTGCATTACAATTAAAATCAATCAAACTGCAGTTGGTTTGTTTAGATTTAAGCCATAATAACAAAAGAAATACAGCTAACTATACAATCAAACACAATAAAAACATGATAACATAATAAAAAGCTTTCTTTTTTTAAATGTTAAAAAAGGAGTCTCATCTTGGAGCAAAACTCTTTGTTTGGTGCTCCTAGCTGTGTAGAAATGATACCCTGAGTTGTTCCTACCTCTGCATGTTTTACAGCTGGTGTGGCAGGGTTCACATGTTTTGTGGCGTTTGTCGTGGTAGTGCGCTTCAGGACAGGAAAACACACAACGGCCCTGTTTCCTGACAAATATCATCCCCTCTCTGCAGCTCACGCAGCCCTCGGCTCCAGCCAGCGTACACTCTCCGCAGCTCTCATCACATCTCTCGCATGTCCTGGAGCCAGCGGCAGAATAGTGCCTGAGAGACAGTATATGAGATCATAGTTCACCAAATACTGTCAAAAAGTTTGTTTTTGCGATGAAGTGGAAAAATATTTCATGAATTCAAGTTTTTTTTAATGAATATCTGAATTGCAGAAGGTCTGCTCAAATGCTGAATATAATGATGCAAAAGGGAAGCATTTCAAATTACAAACACACATTTTCAGAACATTTTTGTAACGCTTCAAATTACTTTAAAACGTCTCGGTTACGTCTGTAACCTCCGTTACCTGATGGGGTTTGACTTGAGAACCTATCATCTTCTGACTATTTTGAAAAGGCCAATGAAATTGGCGAATTCAATTTGCATGCCGGACTCCGCCCCCGGATATCCGGGTATAAATGGGAGACGGCGTGGAGACACCAACATGGTCTCGCCCGCAGGGGAGAACTCATGGGAGGTAAGCGCGGACCAAGGTAGCGCTAGGTGGATGTCCACCTGGAGGAGGTCATGGGTCACCACGAGGGGGACCATCTCATGAGGAAAACGTCAGACGGAACCACCCTTTTGGGGGGTTACTACGTGTGGGGCACTAGGTCCGGTTAGAGCTATGTGATAACTCAGCTGATACCCGGCCATAGGAGGCAGGCTGCTTCGCACAGTCCGCCGCCATGGAGTGCTTAGTGATGGATGGAATGCCTGTTCTTCGCCCAAGGGGAAAGAAGTGAGGCTGAATTAGCGCACTGACCCGCCCGGAAAGGGGGGGAAGGCGCTTTCGCAGGCGTACACCCTACCGGCCACCGGGCTCACGTGCTGGCAACATGCAAGACTCGGGCTGACACCGGTTCTACGTGGAGGTTATAGAACCTCGCAAAGGCGTAGCCCAACCCGCAGCTCTACAAATATCTACCAGAGAGGCGCCCTGAGCCAGTGTGTGCCCTCACTGCCAGTGGGCACGGGCAGTCCTGTGATCAGTATGCCGTCGTAACGGTGTCCACCATCCAGTGCGCCAACCTCTGCTTGGAGACAGCCCTCCTTATGCTGACCTCCGAAACAGACAAAGAGCTGCTCAGAGCTCTGAAGCTCTGCGTGCGGTTTAGGTAGAGGCGCAACGCGCGTACCGCAACACGGATAGGGCTGGGTCTTCCTCCCCAGGCCAAGATAAGCCAGTCGTCGAGAAATTTGAGTACCCGCACACCGCTCTCCTTGAGGGGTGCGAGGGCGGCTTCCACGACCTTCGTAAAGGCCCGTGGAGACAGGGACAGGCCGAATGGGAGGACCCTGTACTGATATGCCCGTCCCTCGAAAGCGAACCGTAGGAACAGCCGATGACAAGGGAGAATCGAGACATGAAAGTATGCGTCCTTCAGGTCGATGGCTATGAACCAATCCTGACGTCTGTCAGACGTCAAGATGCGCCTCTGCGTGAGCATCCCGAACGGCAGCTTCTGCAGGTGCTTGTTCAGGGTACGCAGATCAAGAATAGGGCGCAACCCTCCGCCTTTCTTGGGGACGACGATGTACGGGCTGTAAAGCCTGCTGGACATCTCGGCCGGGGGGACGGGCAATCTCGGCCCGTAGTACAGGAGCATCTCTGCCTCTGCTGAGGTGAAGAGGATGCCCCGAAACCTGGGCGGAGGCCTGGCGAATAGGATCGCATAGCCGAGACGTACCGTATTCTGTAGCCACCGTGACGGCTTGGAAAGTGCTACCCAAGCACCCAAAGACCGAAACAGGGGGACTAGAGGTACGATCTGCTTCATCGCCCCCGTGATGGGGTGGTTCGACAGCCAGCAGTGCCGGTCCCCCGCCGGGGGTGACCCCCCCGGGAAGGGACCAGCTCCGCTGTGTTTCCTCCCTGGCGATGGCGCAGCTCAACGCACCGTCGAGGTGAGAGTGCTGAGGGCTGGCTATGTTTATACTCTACACTGCGCGTCACCGTGATGCAATGTCGAGTCGCCGAACACCGTCCGCAGAGGGTGAGAGCGGCTGTGAGAAAGACCCAGGGGGAACGAAAGCTCTTGTGAACATGTGGGCACCAGGCCCCCGAAGGGGCCCAGCAGATGTTGGGATGGGGCAGGAACCATCCCAGTCCGACCCGGCAGCGGTGAAATGGCTGGGGTCAGGCCCAATCTTGTTCTCCTTGGGTTCACCTCATCAGGAGCGATTGTGCTTCCGCGGCGGCTGCTGATGAGACGGCGGACCTTTCCTTGACGTCTTCCTCCAGGGGGCCGCCTGAGGAGGGGGCGCCGGAACCGGGGACGACGACAAAGGTGGCCGGGGCTGTTTAGGAGCAGACCCCGAACAGGACCTCGACAGCCGGCCCGCGGTGGGGCTCACCAAACAGCCCACCCTACGAGATGGGAGCATCGAGAAAGCGGACCTTCTCGGCGTCCCGCATCTGGGCAAGATTGAGCCAGAGGTGCCTCTCCTGGACCACCATCGTGGACATCGTCCGACCCAGGGCCCGCGCCACCACCTTCGTCGCCCCGGAGGGCAAGGTCGGTGGTGGCGCAGAGTTCCTGCATTACCTTTGGGTCGGTCTTCCCTCGTGTAACTCTTTCAGTGATGGACCTGCAGGACGGCCATGGTGTGAAGAGCGGGGGCAGCCTGGTCCGCGGCACTGCAAGCTCCTGACACCGGGGTGCCGAGAACCCACAAGCCGTGGACGGGAGGCTAGATCGCCCCCCCAGGTGGCCGGCGTCTGCAGCACAAGTGCACCGTGACATCACGCGCCACCCAGGGTACGTCGACGTAGCCCCTAGCTGCCCCCCCATCGAGGGAAGAGAAAGTGACAGAGTCAGTCTGACAGAGCCGGTGGCTGACGGATTAACGCTCACGGAAATCCCCATGTCACCCACGCTGCTCGCCGTCGCTGACGGCGTGGCCGGAGCCACCGCGGTCACAGGACGGGAAGCAAACGTGGTGGCAGGCTCTTTAAAAAACACAGCCACCCGTGACTGCAACGTCTGAATAGCTATCCGCCTGCAGTGCTGGCAGGATTTATCCACAACGGCTGCGTCAGCGTGTTGGACCCCCAAGCACGCGAGGCAGACATCGTGTCCCTCCCCCTCCTCAATGAGTGTGTTGCACCCGTGAGAACAGCAAGACATACTGCGCTGTAGAAATTTGCTCTTTTAGAGAGAAAAACACAGCTGAGACGCCAGGGGAAGTCACTGATGAGGGACAGTCCGCTGCACCACGTCGAGAAATCAGCTCTTTTAGAAGTATTGTCATCAGATGCGAAGGCTCCGAAGAACAAAAGGTGAATGAATGCAGCACGCCGTCTCCCCTTTTATACCCGGATATCCGGGGGCGGAGTCCGGCATGCAAATTTAATTCGCCAATTTCATTGGCCTTTTCAAAATAGTCAGAAGATGATAGGTTCTCAAGTCAAACCCCATCTGTCGGTTCGACACAACGTCGAGAGACCGACAGAAAGGGAACACATGTTTTTTCATTAGTTGACAAGACAAGTTTTACATTTTGGAATTGGCACAAAACCAACCATTCTGTTAATAGTAAAGCATGCTTACTGACACTTATAAGCTAGAAATGGCCAACAATATATTATTGTAGTACAGTATTCCAGATATTCAATATAATTTAGTGTTTACCCAGAGCGGCAGGTGTCCACACATTCTTTGGCATCTCTGTAGAGGTGTTCTCTGCAGCTCAGACACTCGTGGCTGTGTCGTCCCATGCAGCTCAAACAGTTGGGGTGACAGTGTTCACAACGCTGGGTTTCTCCAGTGAAGAAACCTTCTGGACACGTCTCCACACAGCTGCTGTCTGTGGATGAAGTGGAACCTTTTTGTAAGGTTTGTAAAACATCTTTAGCCATTAAAATCACAATGCATTGCATATGGATGATACTGTTCTGTGTTAATAAAGCAGAGATTAAGTTCAATTAAATGGGGGGCTATTTAGCAACATTACAGTATACCATTACCCCTCTATAAATGTCAACGCTTAATGATTTTTTAAAGTATGCGGAGACTATCACTATGCTTACCATTGTAAATTAAGAAACACAAACTATTTCTTTTTGGCATTATTGGCTTTTTAACTTATTAGAAAGCAACAGAAAATGTACATGAAGTATCTGCTAATCCCCATGCTTTCACCTGAAAATGAAGTTTATTAAAATTAAAACTATTTAAATAAAATATCGCTGTACAACAATTATTGTAAACTGAACTGAAATAGGTTTTAGGCACTAAAATGATAATAATAAACAAAAACTAAACTAAAACTTAAATAGAAATAAATTATATAGCCACGTAAAAAAAATGAATAATAATAAAATAACAAAAGCATTAAACAAAATGTATTAACAAAACAAAAATGTATAAAAACATTTAACAAATTCAAAATTATTAAAACAAAAGATTTAAAAATAAACAAATACAATATTATTAAGATATTATAATAACCTAAAATCAAAACTATAATAATAAATCAACCACAAGTCACTGCAACCAAATTGCTCCCTCTTACAACTTCATTCCTTCAACGTTATTTCTTAATTTATAAACCAACATAACGACTACTATATTTAACGAAAGGTTTTCAGTCCCCCAAGTCGTTGTCACTGTGAAGTCAGTACTGGTTGGAACTCACTGAGAAGAAAGTGTTTCTGGTTGCAGCTGAGACACTGGTTGGAATGCGGACCGGAGCATTCGTGGCAATATTTGTGACACAGGTGACATTCTCCGTCCTGGTTGCTGTAATGGTGTGACGGACAGGTGGTGGGAGTAACACAGCGACTGTGAGCATCCATCGCCAGCCCCTCAGAGCAGCTCGTGCAGGAAGTATCGTGAGGGCCAGAACAGGTCAGGCAGGAGCTGTCACATGCTTCATAACATCAACAGAACAGACAGACAAATCCATTAACATCATAAGAACAGTTATTGAACATTAAAATGGGGTAGTTGAATTATGAAAATATCATTTTTAATACTTTATTATGTTCTAAATGTTATTATTCTTTTTTAAATGTTATTAACTCTTTATCCACCAGCAGTTAAACAAGTTAACAGGCAGTGCCAGCATTTTTATTTTTTTATTGCAAAACTTGGATGTCCCATTTTAATTTTCTTGTATTTTATTAATTCAATAAAAACGTATATACCCATACACTCTCCAGATCTGCTTTCCCTGTAAGTATGTGTGGGACAGGGGGGTAAACATGCTCCGTTGTGCAGCATGCTGTCAGGATCAGAGCAGGAATCACAGTTGTTTGCTTCCGGTCCATCACATAATTCACAGTCTGAGTGACAACGCTTGCAAATAGTGAGAACTGTATCCTCAAAAAACCCATCAGGACACACCATTACACAAAGACCTGCATTCAGGAAGTACTCGTCCTGACAGCCTGGGATTACAGGATGGAAAAGGCCAGAGAGGAATGGAGGGATGAAAAATGAGAGACATTACTAAAGACAGTGTGTGAAAATATGTTAATATAGACAATAAAAATTATTATATAAACATTCAAGATACAACAAAGGAAACACTAAGTAAAATGTTTACATTTGATTCCTAAAGACTGTGTATTATGTAAAGCCCAAACCATAATTGTCATACTAATTCTCACCCGTGCATAGATTTACATTAGAGCAGAGCACACAGTTTTCAGGACACTTCACACACTCCCCATCTCTTGCAGTATGTCCAGACGGACAGTTCACCAAACACTCTTGTTTGTGGAGCAAAAATGTCTCCTCACAGCTCAGGCAGTATGTTGCATTCTTCTCGCACGAAGAACAACCTGGAGCACAGCTCTTACACACCTGCCCCACTGGAAATCCTCTACATACAGACAGTAAATATATACACATAAATACACACTGTTACATAAAAGCAGAAAAAGTGTCAAAGGCTGTGCTGCTGTTTCTGAAAATGCTAATAAAAAATGAACTATTTTTAACTTAAGTAGTAGTAAAAAACATTTAACTTGGAGACAGAGAGAGAGAGTAAAAAGAATAGATAGAAAAGAAAAATATTAATAATAATTAAATTATGAACCCCTTAAAATCCAAATCTTATCAATCTCATTGGTTTGTTTTAAATATTTGTTACACTGGAAAAATAAAGAATCTGAAATAAACTGTAATGAAATAACAATCAACTTTTCATTCCCACGTTTATACAAAACATACATGTACAGGGAAATGGCTCTGACCTAGTACACTTGCCAACACATTGGCCGGCCTGCAAATAAAGAGGACTTTTACGTGCCGACTGGCAACGTGTGCAGAGCTGCTCATCCTGGCACTGGGCACAACCCTGTGGACATGTCTCACAATGGCCAGTCTCCTTACTGCCATAGCTGCCCACGGAACATCGCGGGACACACATCTGATCTGCATTCAGAAACCGACCTGTAACACACAGGTTAAGCACACAAGTGACATCTGCACTGTAAAAAAAACTTAATTTTACAGAATTTCTGATATATTTAAAAAATACGGCCAAAAATCATAAAATTACAAGAAAATGTCTTTTTTTTACAGGGAAAACTGTTATTTTACGGTTAATTTCTGGCGCCCCAGCTGCTGGAATTTTGTTTTACGAGAATTTTTTATAATGTGTCCATCCCTTCATCCAGTTGTCCATAAATATCCACACAGCCATCCATTGTTTTACTTAAATGCCCATCATTTATTCTTCTTCCGGTCGTTGTAATATTCGTAACATCTATGTATCTATTACACTTTTCATTGATTTTAGTTGCAGTTTGACAGACTAAACAGGGCACTTTACAGACAGTGGCAGAAAATTTTAAAACTGTTGAGACAGAGAGCTAGAAGAAACATTAAAATGGATCACAAAAGACAAACTCAGACCTTTGAAACACGTGTTGCATTGATTCCTTGTTCTTCCCCAGCAGGACTCACATGAAGAGTGACAGTCATCACATTCCCCATCATCTAAGACGCAACAGTAGAAAACAAAGGTTACAACCTAAAGTTAAGGCTAAGTAACGGAAGTTCTGAAATTGAGGTCCCTACGTAATTTAAAGTTGTAAATTACATAGCCACGGAGAAAGCATGTGAGAACATTTCAGAGCACATTATATTGTAATCTTTTCTTAATGCACGTTTTATAAAGAGGCTATATTAAATGACAGGACAATGGCAACTACAGTATGTACTGTAGATTCATCTTCAAATCAGCAGCTTGTAAATTGTTACTCATGTGATGAAGGGGTTTACATCAAAATCTCATTATGCACGGTATCAAAAACAAGCCTTTCAGAGGATGTAATATCTCACCAGTGAGGTATGTCTGGGGAGGGCAGGTGTCCTGTTCAGGCACACAAGCTTCATTTTCAAGTGTAAGTCCATCACTGCAGGAGTCACAGTCGCTGTCTTCTGGTCCACTGCATGTCCTGCAGTCTGTGTGACAATCTTCACACTCCTGAGAATCCTCATCACCATAGAAACCATCGGGACATTCTCGCGCACACTTCCCATCTGCAAAAGTATGATAATCGCACACATGTTTTGACTCTCTAAATGTAATACTTTTATGGGATTCTGTTCATTTAAGTTATTTATTGTGTTACAAAACAACATTTGGTAACACTTTCTATGAAGCCTGCATTTATAATGCATTATAAGGGCATTCTTAATGCATTATATGCAGGGCCAGACGGAATCTGCTGACTTTTTTTGTTAACTCTGTGCAGAATGTTTTTCTTAATATGCGGAATTCTGCGGAATAATATTTAAATTGTTTGAAATGTGTTATAAATAAAAAAGATTTTTTTTTAAATGTGTTAAAAGATTTGAGAGAATGGGCCTTTAAACATTACAAAATAAAAGCATTTACAAATCAGCTGTCAAAATTGCAATTAAACCTAAAATTATGAACATGTTTTATAAACACCATTATTGAATATAGACCTTTATTTATAATATACACTTTACACGCAGAATGACATATTTTTATAATGATGACCATACATGTAATTGTGCGCTGTTCACAGCTTTAAACTATGACGATCTCAGTCGTGTTTTTGACTACTTTAATGAATCTTTCAGTGATACTGTTTCAGCACACGAGATGAAGAAGAAAGGAATTAATGTGGAAAAAAACATTAACTTATTCGCTCATTGCATTGTGTGTGAGTTTGCTGCGTCTGATTACGCAGCGCTTCTAAACCCGAGTATAATGTGTAGGCTAAACTTGCTTTTATCAACAAAAACACGTGATGCAATACGAACACGACGACCATATCGTGTGGACATTTATATACACAGGCTGTTTAATTAGTGGATTTTACTTTTGCTTGCGTGACGTAATATTCGCTTGTTCTGTAGCCTACTTTAGAAACGATCACGATCTATAAGATTCGCTTGAGAAGTAGACTGTGGATGTCTTTGGAATCGATCACGCCATAAAATCATCAGATTGCAACCCTAAACAGCAGAGCACTTGATGTTTAAACAATCAAATAGGCCTACACGGTAGGCCTACTATTCCGCGCTGGCCCTGATTATATGTATCATATGTGATATGTAATAATATTATAATATGTTATACTGTCTAATATATAATAACAACAACAGTTACAATATATATACACACCTATTTGTGGATATAACTTGTATATAATCTATAACACACAATAAGGTTGGCATTTATAATGCATTATAATGGTAGTCTTATTGCATTATAAAATATGCATTATACCTTGTAAAATAACTGTTATAACTGTTAAAAATACTTGCCTATTTGTGCTTAAAACTGAAGTTTATTTCTCGATTTATAACACATGATAAACTCCACATAATTACCATAGTTATTACCAATGTACTTTAAGACTGTCTTGACATTGTACAATATCTTACTATATCTTATGAATAGACTTTTACAGCTTAAAGTAAAGTGAAAAATGCAAACTCTTCTTATAAACATTCAAAAGTCTTTATAAGCTGGTATATATTTTACATTTAAATATTCCCTTATAATGCACAATAAATGCAGGCTTTGTAGAAAGTGTTACGCAACATTTTAATCTACATTAGTTAAAAAAAGTAATAACTAACCAGACAGGAACAAGTCAGCTTCACACCAGTAGCACTCATCTTCATCACAGCTGACACAGTCATGATCACACGCCACACAGCTCATGGTCTCCTCCACAGTGTACGTCTTAGCAGGACAGTGTTTATAGCAGCCCTCCTCAAACCTGTGCAATACAAAGACAAATCAAATGTTTAGTCACATAGTATTTAAACTTTAAAGGGCGGTTTCCCAGACTGGGATTAGTTTAAAACAGGAATAGGCATTAGTTAAATTAGTATATTTAATTCGTTTTTTAAACTATACTAAACAAAAATCACACTGATATGTTTTAACCCGTTAACTGTCACTGTTCCATACATGGAACACCTGAGTTTGCTTCAATATTGTGCATGGAATTTCTAGTCGAATCATGACAAACTATATATTTTTGGAAAGGTCTAAGACTCTAGAATACAATTCTTTTTGGTGTTTTTTCAAATAATTTATTCAGGAAGAGTAATTGTTTCTTTTTTTACGAAGAGTGTGCTTAGATTTGTTAATGTCCTTTCACTTGTCACCGTTCCGTATACGGAACACCCATGTTTGCTTCCATATTTTTGTGATAATTCTGATCTTATTATGACAAACTATATATCGTCGGAAAGGTCTGAGACTCTACAATACATACTTTATGATTTTTTTATAAAATAAAGTATGTAGGAAATGAAATTGATGCATAAAGGACGAGAGTGTGTATCAAAAATAAATACATTCCGTGGAACACTTACATTTACATCAATACTGTGCATGTAAATTCTTATCTTATCATTACAAACTTTATATTGTTGGAAAAGCAAAATAAACTAGATACCACATTTGATCAGTGTTTAGAAGAACAATCTATTTAGGAAGATAAATGGATACATAAATGATAATTGATTCATAAATTAGTGTGCATCAAAAGCATATTATACAAAAATATTCATATTTTTTTTGTTTTTATGTTGTTTCTGTGCTTTTGTAGTTTTTAATTGTGTCTGGTATGTGGGAGAGTAAAAAAAGCAAACCTTTGTGGTCAAATATTAGTTCAAGTGTTAAAACTAGGGCTGGGAATTTAACGCGTTAATTTGATTAATTAATCCCTGGGGAAAATAACGCGTTAATATTTTTAACGCAATTAACGCGCCCCGCCCTGCCCCGCCCTTCGACAGACCTGTACACTTTTTAGAATTGCAGCCTTCTAGTAACAAAACGATCAAGATGCAAAACGAAAAGGACGAAGAACTGCATGGCTTGCTGAATGGCCATTTTAAGTACAAACGAGATCTCAATGGAGCCATTGACAAAAGCAAAGTCATTTGCGTTATCTGTGGCAAGGAATTTGCCTATCATCGAAGCAGTTCAAGCTTGAAATACCACCTAAACTCGAAGCATGTTTTAGCGAGCTTGGCGGTCACCTCACCCCCGGCTGCGACAGTTAGCAAGCTCCGCCAAACCACGCTTCCTGAGACGAGTCGCCAAAAATTAAGTAAGTCTACATCACAATCGTTAACAAATGCGATAGCTAAGTGGATTGCAATGGACTGTAGGCCTATTAATGTTGTGGAGGACAAGGGGCTTATGGATGCATTTCGAATTGCTTCCTCCGATACAACCTACACACCACCGTCAAGAGGTACAGTACTTTCGAGAATAAATCAGCTGTACGACACAGAAAAAAAAACTAAACGGGACAATTTAGCTCAAGCTAAATATGTGGCTCTAACTGGAGATCACTGGACGTCAATCAGCAATCATAACTATCTAGGTGTTACTGCGCACGTCATCGATTGTGACTGGAAACTTAAATCATTCGCGTTAACCGTGCTGAAGTCAGTCACACGGCACTATTCCGATGCATGTGCCGAACAGTTTCTAACAGTGGCCGACGACTGGGGCGTTCGAGAAAATGTGACAACCATCGGAACTGACAGCGCACGCAACATGGTCGCAGCGGCAAGAAAGCTTCCGTATCATCACATGCCGTGCGCTGCCCATATACTACAGAGAACCATTACGGTTTGTCTCTCTGACAGTGGATTCACTGACACATTGACAAAGTGTCGGAAGATTATTGGACATTTTAAGCATAGTCCTGCTAATACAGAAGAACTTCATCAAAACCAAACAGCATTGGATCAGAAGAGAGAGCAGCTGATACAAGACGTTTCAACGAGGTGGAACTCATCACTCGACATGATCACCCGTCTCTTACAAAATGAAGAGGCTGTTAAGACTACTCTGGCCCAACAGAAACACAAGTTAGTCATGCTGACTGCATCGGAGTGGGATAAACTGCACAAGTTACAGAACCTCCTTGAACCATGCAAGTGAGTAACGTTACATCAGAACCATGTTATATTGTTGTGTTTTGCATGTTGTCATAGACTATGAAATAGAATGTCATGCTTAAATGCTCTTACTAAGAAATACAAACCAAAAATATTCGTAAAAGATTAAGATTTTTAAAAGCTTCATAAAATTAACATATGAAAAAAATGGAAAGGATTTTACAGTAATCATCCTTTATAACTGATGCTAAATAAACTAAATGCATTACACTTATTTATGGTTCATGTTTATCTTCTACTTCAGGTGTGTCACTGAACTCCTTGGGGGTGAGGCTTATGTCTCCTGCTCTGTAGTGCTTCCTGCATTCTGCCACCTTCAGCATGTAATGAGGGTCTCTGATGAAGATCCAGCCTATGTGGCAAGGTTCAAGACTGCCTTCAGCAAAGATCTTGCAGAACGCCAAGCTGACATGAATGGTGAATGGCTAAAACTTGCTTCAGCACTTGACCCACGTTTCAAGGACTTAAAGTGCCTATCAAGAGGAGAGAGAGAGCAGGTATGGTCTACCCTTGAGAAAATACTACAAGAAGGAGGACTCCGCGCAGATACTCCACAACCCTGTGAGAAACATGAGCCAGCTAAGAAGAAGAAGAGAATCCTCCTGCTGGGTTCAGACTCTGATTCAGAGGAAGAAAATTACCATAGCAATGCTTTACACCGTTACAGAGCTGAGCCCAGTATTGCAATGGATGAGTGTCCTCTAGAGTGGTGGTCAGCTCATGCAGGAGCTCATGCTGCACTGTCTTCCATAGCTTGCAAATATTTGGCCACTCCTGCAACCACAGTTCCATGCGAAAGACTTTTCTCCCTGGCTGGCACTGTTGTGCAGAATAAAAGGGCATCTTTAAACTCAGAAAATGTTAACAAGCTAGTCTGTCTTAGCAACTGGTTAAAAGAGAAATAAGAATTAAGGGGAAGTTTTTGTTATTTGTTACATTTTGACCATTGTAGCATAAGGGACAGGCTTCTGTTCAATAATGCCATGTCCATTGAAATGTAATTTATAAGATTGTGTTCAGTTACAAACAAAATTGTCATGGTCATTAGCCTAGAGACATTGGTTTGTTTTCACAATTATTAAAAATGTCATGACCATTGTAATCTAATTAATAGGTTGGTGTTCATTCAGTGGTAAGAATTTCAAGATTTTTGTAGCCTGAGTTATAGGCTTCTATTCAATAATAAATGGTAAAAAAATTAGCTAGTTGTAAAGTCTGTATGTATGTGCGATTAATTAGATTAATTAATCGTCATAGCATGTAATTAATTAGATTAAAAATTTTAATCATTTGACAGCACTAGTTAAAACCAATGGAAGTCTATGGGCCCCCTAAAGGATTTAGGTGGTATGGCGGCTTTTTACCCTAAACCTTTTATTTATTTATTTTTATAATAAACATAACAAAATCCCTTTCCAAAAATACATTATTTGGTGTGATTTTTTTTAGGACTAATCTTCTAATTGTCTACCAACCGTAGGTCTTTATTCCAAAGATTTCATGAGTTACAGCCATTTTAGTTCCAACAGTGCGTTTTCATGTGAATGCTCAAAAAGGGCCCTGACGTGGAACAGGTTAAGATATGTCAGTGCAAGTTGTTTTCGATTAAGACACCTCTATTAAATTAGTATTTGGACTAGGCTTAAGCCCTGTCCGGGAAGCGCACTTACATGCACATACGTGCAGTAGACACTTTTGGTAACTCATTCAAAACATTCTTACTTGTAATATCCATCAATGCAGGACAAACAGTGCTTGGGATTGTCTGTAAAATATGTAGCAAACTGTCAAGTACAGCACATTTGGTCATGTTAATCCAATTCCTAGTTTAAGTCAAATAAAATATTAAACAGAACTTACAAAGAACGCATTTCTTACATCCCTCTTCACATGACATGCAGACATCATATTCTGGATCTTCTACCTCCCCTAACATAGATGCACACAGAGTCAATTATATGTATTATTATTGGTTGGTTGGTTGATGGATCGGTTGGTCAGTTGATCGATTGACATTACGTGGAAAAGAAAACATGTACATTCTGCTAAATAACTACGATTGTGTTCCATAGGCTACGAAAAATCATACTGGCTCGGATAAGTGAATGAACTTGATCAACTTCACAATAACAGAAGTTGTACCTTCTCCACACTCGAGCGCATTACACACGCCATCATTGAGGTAGAAGGAGTCCTCACACTTGATGCAGTGTGTGTATGATGAACAGACTTTGCAGTGTGAAGGACACGGCTCACATGCCTTCAGTTCTGTGTGGAAATACGCCTGAGGACACGCATCCACACATTCACCACCATACAGGTAACGGTCCATCCCAAACTTATCTATAACAAACATGTATAAAACACCGGTGATACATTAATAATAACAAGCATACAAGTACAAGGGATTTATCAACCATAATTTACAATTTTACAAATGTTGAATGTTATAAATGATACATATAGTAACACTCACAGTTACTAATGTTATGTTAAGATATTTAATATAGGAAGAATAAAGAAAAAAAACAGTGATGGTAAGATTATTCTAATGTTTCAAAATGTTTTTACGTATTTACTTGCCACAGTGAGTTACTGGAATTTGGCATTTTCAACCTTATGCATGATTTTACATTTTTAAGACCATTCAGATTAACAACACAATTTGAAAGAATGAGATGTAGTTGAAAATAAATCAGGATGGTACAGGAGCCCTGACCTGTATCACAGCTGGTACAGTTATCAGGTCCATCATCTACACACTGGGCACAGGTATGATCACACAGATGACACTGTCCACTGGATGGATACTTCCCATCCGAGCAACTGACTACACAACGGCCCTCATCCAACAAACTAATTCAGCAGAAGATAAGAAAATGTACATTATAGTCAAGTGGTTGCTGGATGTATAGTTTCATGATGGTCCAAAACGGTAAAATACAAAATATTTTCATGGATGTCTAGATGGTGAGGCAAATTGGGTTGTTATACATTATCGCAGCCTTTGCTGTCGCATCAGCTCAACATTCAAATACTTGGCAGTATTTGCTCTAGCAGTCTGCAGCGTGCTTTCAGAAGCCCTCCACCTTCCCCAACTCCACATGTATAAATCTGCTATGGGGGTTATTGTATGTGAAGCAGCAGCAACATGTATGACATGCTCATAGCAGCAATGTATTGGCAGTAGCACGTCTCAGTACTTGCTCTGCAGACATTATCACATGTGTACTGTAGTGTGAACAGTAAATGAGTAATAGTTTCTTACTGTATGTTGGTGCAGCTCAGACATTCATCATTCTTTGGACCTTTACATCTAGAACAGGCCACATCACACGCATGGCACTCTCCACTCTCAGCCTGATATTCACCTAAAACAATAAATCCAAATGTGTGCCTGTTGCTACAATCATATCTAAAATATTATAAGTCAAATGAGCATAACACGACTTACCATCATCACAGTAGTGGCTGAAAACACATTGTCCATCCTGTAGTGTGTGTCCATCCACACATTTGCTACAGTTCCCTTTACCTGGCCCAACACATGCTAGACAGTGTGTGTCACACCTGCGCACTCACACACCATAAATAAAATAGTGGTAAGAGATGATGACAACAGATGGAAAGGTCAGAGGTTATAGCTCACGCACCTTTTGCATGTGCTCTGAGTCTCTGTGCTGTTCGCCTTCAGCTGTACAGGATAGAAACCTTCACTGCAGGTGGCCACACATCTCCAGTTCTCCATCAGGTAGCCTTCAGCGCATCGATTACATGACTCTAGACCTGAAGCTGTACAAAGTCACGTCCATGAAATATCACATCCTATAAAGACTGATACAAACACCCTAAGCGATCAGTAAAACACACATGAGCACACTTGTATTTGGGTCCTTAAAGACAAAGTGAAATACAAATTCCAATCGAAACACATCTATTAGAATTATTTTACTAGGAATGTAAAACGCAATATAGAGCAGAATATGGGAGATGCGTTGTGTTTATGTGTGTTGTACCTGCACATGTAGCACAAGCTGGATGGCAGGGGTCACATGAGTTATTCAGCTCACTGTAGTACTGACCCACCTCACAACTCTTCTGACATCGGTTACCCGCCAGACTGAGCGAGACGAAGACAAAATCAATACTCGACCGGACTGACCAGGCACTGACACATTATCTAATTCACTCCAATAAAATGTAATTAAAGTCTTTTACCTGGTGCCCTCAGAGCACTCTGTGCAAATGGAGGCTGAGGTGCATCTCATGCAATTCTCATTGCACTTCCTGCACACGTTGTCCTCTGCATTACATAAACACTAGTGATATGCTTAAAATATGCTTAAAATAATGCCTTTATTTCAGACCAGTGACATTTCTGTGAATGTTCTGACTCTATCAAGAGACAGAATGTGTGATTGCCACCCCCTGCATTTTAGTTGGTTGTTGGCAATAGTGTGACTGTGGCCTAAAATAGAATATTTGAGAGAGTGTGACAGGATCTGTCCATTTGAATAATGTTACATTTACCATAGTTTAGGTAGTAGCCATCCACACAGCTGGTCACGCAGGAGTTCTTTTCTTCATCCAGATGATACCCAGGCTTACAGCTCGTGCACTGATCACTGCGGCTACCCAGACACGTCAAACAGGAGGAATAGCACTTCTTACACCTCTTCCTATCACCCCAGTACCCCACTGGACAGTCAGGCACACAGGTGCTGGAAAACACAGACAAGAGAAGACCTTTACTCACACTGCTTGATTTTCTTTGAAAGAAATGAGAAGCAAAACTGCCTGACCGTGTATTGTTTTTGAACTTTAGGAAAAAGTGCAAACAGGAAACACATCGGTGTGGTCCAGGTCCTTCACAACCATCCTCACTACATTCTGGGTCACACGAACCTTATTTGCGAGAGAGAAAAGAGTGGCATACATCTCCCAAAATGTATACTGTATATATGTACTTTTTTAACTGCTAGTTTTGCACTTTTTAACAACAAAGAATCACCATCATATTCCTCAGTGGTCTCATCTTCTGCCAGCAGCCGGGCAGACCGAGGCTGTTCATGTCGAGTGTATGGATGTGTGGACGTTCCATAAAGCACCAGAGACCACTCTATCAGTTTCCCTTATGTGGATAATGGAGAAAAGCACGTTTGCATGGAGTTTAAACTTACATTATCTTAATCTACCATAATCATTCCAACAAACAGACTCAGAAGCATCCTTTGTGAAAAAAAGCTGTTATCGCATACACATGAGTACCAAACCTAATATTACAATGGTTTTAGTCAGTACTGTTTTGCAGTATATAAAACACCATTGGAATGATACATTCACTATTCCATTGTAGTGCCAGAGAACTTGGGTACCTTGGAATCGGCTGTTTATCCTTGGAGAGGGGGTGTCTCTGATGTCCAAAGTCCAGTCTCCTGTTGGTCTTTCCCCCCAGCAGTGAGTTGTCATGAATTCCCACTTAATAAACCCATCATTGGAGTGATCATTTGGTCTGGACACAACATAACCACAGAATAACTAAAACAATAGTCCTGCATGAGCTCAATTCACAATGTGAATTTAAAATGTTTGGTCTCTTTTTAGACAGACAGTCCACTGGCATCTGTGCGGTTGGCTGCTTTTCCCAAGGTCCCAAGTCCGGTGGTCCTGGAGGTGTCCGTTCTAGAGGTTCTTCTCTTGGAGTCTACTCTGACAGTGGTGGCTGTTGCCCTGTTGTGTGTGTCTGGGCAATGCGCTGTTCGTCCGCACCAGAGGCTGTTTCCGAACCAACCAAGTTTCTTGCCTTGTTCAATATGTCTGCTTCTGGGCTTCCTGCCTCGTCCGGAGTGGCCGAATCAGGGCTTCCTGCCTCGCTTGGGATGGGCGCTTCTGGGATTATTGCCTCGTTCAGGATGGCTGCTTCTGAGCTCCCTGGCTCGTATGGGATGGCAATTTCTGAGCTTCCTGCCTCGTCCAAGATGGACGCTACTGAATTCCCTACCAAGTTAAAGATGTCCACCACTGGTCTTCCAGTCCTGCCTTAACCTTTATGGCCTCTAGTCCTGCCTGCCCCTTCTTGGAATTTAGCCCTGCCTGAACCCCCCTGTCATGATTCAGTCTGTGTTCCCCTGTCTTTTGGACTTTTAGTTTGTAATTTTGTTTTTTTGCTTTCCTGTTTCCTGTGTAGTTCTGGTTGTTTGCTTTCCTGTTTCCTGTGTAGTCCTGTGGAGTTCTTCTAGTCATTGGTTCTTGTTAATTGTTTTCAACAGGTGTGTCTAGTTATCTTGTAGTACCCTTATTGGTTGCCAGTGTATTTAAACCCTGGTGTTTCCTTTGTCTTTGTCAGTTGTTAAATGTTTGTTCTTGTTCCCGGTTTTGCTCATTGTACTTAGAATTATTTTAGATCCGTTTAGATTTCCTTTGTCATTTGGTACTTTTTATTTTTGTTTAATAAAACCTTATCCTACATGTGGAACCACTTCCTGCCTGAATTACGCTCAAGTTACAGTCTCTCTGTAATTGTCAATTTTTACCGTATTTCAAAAACATTAGGCCTATAGTGCGGTCATCCACAATTCGCGGACCGTGGGCCGGATTCAGATCTTCGCTTCTTTCCATCCGGACCGCTAGACATAGCCTAATAAACCATTAAAACTGTTTCAATTGAGCCACGCATCTACACAACCGAGAATCGCATCACATGCGCTATCAGGAACATTTATGTGACCGATCTTTTGCCCCTAAATCTTTATCTACTCCCAAACGCATTTAATTTTAGCATTTCAGGATGAAGAGCAGCAGACACGTGCTTATTTTAACAACAGTAGTGCAGAACTGGTATGTTTGGTATGTTTTGAGTTTGTTGTACTTGTGCATGTTAATTTCTTTTAATTTAGAACATTTAGAAAGGTAATTATTTAACAGTTAAATAAAATATATATATAATCATGTCTACCTTAACATTTCAGCTACTTTAACAAGTAACAAACCGTCTTCACAGAAAGTGCCGTACCATACGTGATCGCCACGGCACCTTCCACAACCTGAGCATAATCTTTACTCTTCTGAACCATGGTAACCCCAAAAGTAAAAAATACAACAATATTCAAGGTAAATGAACATTCGTCATTAACAAGGCTTTTTCCTTTCGAAAACTCTTTTTACACTTAATATCAAAATGTACTCTCCTAACTGTGCAAAAAATTGTATAGACTGGACCTCTTTGAACTTTAATTGAATACCCCTGTTCTAGTGGACCCCTGTTATCATTACTGTATATATTCAAATCATGTTATTTTTTGTCTGACTGACATCAGTGTACAGGTATTTGTACCTGTTTGCGAGAAGCTGAGAGCGGGTCCCGGCTGGTGATGTAAGTGTGATTGACAGGTCTCCACGGTGAGGATGAGTGACTGTCATCCGTACAACAACGTGCTCCAGATAGACCACATGCTGCAGACGCTGAGCAGAGCAGCCTGTGGACTTATACACGGACCTCAACACCCTGTCTGGACTTATGACTCTTAAGAAAGAAAATCTGAGTAAGTTCAACACAAACCAATGTATGTACAAGTGTATGTGAAAGCATTTTAAACAATAATGAATGACCATTGGTCATTAAACATAGAGATCATTGAACAAATCAACCGTGGCACCATTACCTGACATTTTGGACCATGTTCTCCTCACACTTGTGTTGAGGAGGCACCTGTTTCCAGGTCTCTGCCTCTTTCACCATGGCTTCAGCATCCATCAACCCAAACCCGTAAAGGTGACTAACTGCATTGGAGCCAATTATGAGAGACTTTAAAAGCCACTGTTTAACCAAACACTAAAATTGTGCTTTATTGGAAAAATTCACTATACAGTAGTTGTTAAACCTAGGTAAGTAATGTGTAATGAATAAGCTGATGTTGATTTACCATCATATCCAGCACCGTTGCTCTGCCAGTCTGATGCGCTCAGATGACCGCGGCGAGATGTTTTCACTATGATGTGCTGAACGTCCCTCCAGGTCAAAGATGGGCTGATGACAATGTAGAGAGAAATCATGCTTATCAGGATTGGGGGCCTACATGTTTCATCCAAAGTTATATCAGATCAAGCAGCACAGCATCTCTGGTGTGATAAGACTGCTTACTTTGCTTCAAGTGTTAGAGCAATGATTCCTGCGGCCATGGGGGCCGATGCTGAGGTGCCAGAGTGCTCGTCTGTACATCGCTGCCTCAAATCGGTTGTTACCTGAAAATATTTGCATTGGGCCAGTAAACCATCAATTTCTGGCAATTCATTAATAATTTAAATGACATAACATGAAATGACCCACTATGCCCAGGCTCTGGCTGTCCCCGCTGCTGTAGGTGGTGGCGAGAGTGGAGGCGCACTCCTCCAGGTACCACGGCTTTCGTCCGCTTTGGGTGGTGCTGCTCATAGAAATGGTGTAAATGCTGGTGGTGTAACCGTCACATGAGCAGTGGTCTTGACTTTGGCCTCCATTACCTGAAGCCCAAACATAGATGGAGCCACGACCCTTTCTGCCCTGAGAAACCGAGAAGACACAAAGGATGATTATCTTCTTGTTTGTTTGTTCTGAATTTTCAACAGATGGCATTTTAGGATGATTTGATCAGTTTCTGCAAGGACTCTGTCCTTCCTGTCTCGAGCTTTCTAGCTCCCTGGGCAGAGTCATGACATTGCCATGTTTTTCGGGTTTCTGTTATGTGTGGCGACACGTGGATTTATGTTGTTACTTAGCGCCACGTGTCTTCCTGTTATGTCTCTCAGCCCGCCCTCCTATCTCCTTTAATTTTCCTGTTAGGATCTCATTCCCATCACCTGCTGTGTTTCAATCTTGTTAGTGGTTCATTCCAATCACCTGTCGCCACTATCCCCATGTAATAACTCCTCGTTAGTGTCTTCCTTTATATAGCCCCAGTGTCCCTCTGTTCAGTGTCGGTGCATTGTTTATGTTTGTTCTCAACAAGGATGTCTTGTATTTGCGGTTATGCCCTTGCTGTTCTTTGGACTTCGTGTTTTGGATTACCTGTTGTTCCTGTTTCTAAGTTTGTGGATTTATATCGTTTTTCACTTTTCTAAAGACCTTGTTTTGTCCCCCTCGTGGGAGGTGTTTGCTTGCCTTGTTTTTTGGTTCATGTTTTCCATATTATGGGTGTTTTATTTAATAAAAGTTTCTGATTAACCCTTCATCTGCCTGCATCTGGGTTCTGTCCAACCAATTTTGTGACAGTTTCAAGGTGTTTTTACAACCATGCAGTGACGAAATTACACAAAGAGACTGTGGAAATTAATAAGTTGTGTTTAAAATAACACGAAAGACATTTAACATGATAATAATAAAAACAGTTTTAAGGTATTTTACTGGTGCCCCATATGACGGAAAATAAGTTTTTACAGGATTTTCTTTCAGTGTACAATATTCTACTCTAGACAATTTTACTTTCTATTTATGTTATCATTACGTTTTGCTAGTTTTACAATTTATGTGTAAAAAATCCATCGGATTTATCTGATGACATCAGTTTGACGGCTTGTGCAGAACATCCGTTCACTCCTCCTCTTCAACTATCAGTCAGCTACAAATTTCATTTCAAGATGAAACACCTTTCATTTTCTTTATCAATCAAATTTGCTGTAGAAAACATAAGCCAAGCCCTCAATTTTTCTGTTTCTATATTTCTGGTTTATTCAGGAAGTAAAGACGATTGCGACGTCCGGTTCACAGGAACTAATTGTTGGGTAATTTTCTCGGCTAAATGGTGCACACAATCACACACTTACTTTACGGATCCCACTCTCCAGAGCCATTCGGGCAAGGGGACCGGGGCCATCCACTGTCCTGCCATCATCTTCTGGGCCCCAGCTAGAGCTGTAGATGTCAATATACTGCAGCCTCAGACTCAGCGCTTGAGCTTCCAATAGATCAGTCATATCACCATCCAACATGCGTACACCTACGAACGCAGGAACGTGTTTTTAAAGTGCATACTACCACTACTTGCAAAGCATGTCGTATATACAATAAACTGTAAAATGAGGAGTACGCAAACTTATTACATAAAAGGAGTGATTTAACTCTGAATGATATCACCCATAAATTCACAATAAAAACGAAAGCTCACCACCAATTTTTGCATTGTAGGCAATCCCAACTATACAAAGGGAATTATTTGCAGAAGCAGCCACCACACCAGCACATCTCGTCCCATGCCTATAATAAAAATAAAAAAAACTTTTAACTTTTGAATTCCAAGCAATCTGTATAAGAATTAGTAGTCTAATGGATAGAACAAGAATGTATTGGGTCACAGAGGGAATGGACTGACTTATTTTCATTGGTGGCATCATATCTGGGTGTTGGATCAGGATCATTGCCATTAACATCGTAGCTGGCTTGTGCATCCTTATGAAAACATAATAACACATTAAAAATGTACTCAATGGATAGCCCCCATTTTCAGTTTTTAAATGTTTTGAGTAAATATAAAAATAAATTAAATGACAATATTTCATTAATTATATTAAAATTCAGCCAAAATTGTTTAAATAGTATAATGCTTTTGCCTCTCTTTGTTTTGATTTTCTAGTCTAGTGGCAGGATCATGACAGAGCCACGTGTCAGTTACGACATAATATGCGTTCTCTCCGGTCTCGCCCATTTAGTTTCCTCATCGACTGTTAACGATTTCATGCCCCGCACCTGTTCCTCTCTTTTACTATGTGTGTGTATTTAATATGCACGTACAGTTTAGTGTAAATGTGTAAACCATGCCATGAATAGATACAAATAGATCTTAAAGGAAAAAAGGACTTTATATAATAATTTATCAGCCATTCTTAATTAAAATATAACCAGACAATAGAGGAAATTTGATTGTAGAAAAAGCTCTCTTGAAGCCAAATGAAACAAGACCCTGATTTTCTATTCTATTCTAATGACTTCAGGACAGTCCGCCCAAATAAAGTGCTTTAAAGGTCACAGTAAATACAGACATTGGCCTAAAGAAGCCCTTTTGAAATTGTATGAACATATTACTTGTATTTTCAGTTTGTAAAAAGACAGCGTAAACAAAATAAACATGGTTGGACATTAAAGTGTGCTCAAACAACAAAGATGGTGCTGGTCCAAGACTTTTGCATTGTACTATGCAATGTATTAAAATTATAGCATGCATTGTCCATGCTATTTATATTGCCTTTAGAAAAACATTTCTAAATTTTAATTTATCCCATTTGTAATTTGTATTTGTAAATTAGCCGGTTCATTCACAATAGAAAAAAACCAACACACATGAAAGCACTTACATAGTTTTGTTTCAGGTCTGGATGCTGTCTTTCTATACCATCATCCAGAATGGACACCACAACCCCTTTCCCAGTGTAACCTCTGCGCCATGCTGCCTTGATGTTCATGTCAGTCAGGCAGTTGTGATCACAGTGCTGTTACAATATAATGTGCTTGTTCATCTTTCCAGCTTTATTCAATGAAAATGTGTCTTTATTGAATTTATACTTGAATGAATTGTATACTAACAATATACCACATGCTGTCCCATTTGGGGTCATTGAAGCCGATGGTGTGTGTTTGTTCCATTGTGTCTGTCCTTTTTGTTCTCTTCTGAACCATCTGTTGTTGGATCCACTTCACCTTTAGGAGCAGAAACATATTTATGATGTTCTACCTCATACACACTTAACAAACCCCCAGTGGATTGGAATAAATAATCAAGAGTGTACTTATTGTCTTATTATCAAGTTTGAGGATGCGTCCACGTTGTTATAATCTGTTTTGGTGTGTGTTTTGTTTTTTAGGTGATGTTATCTATCTAATAAACTATTCAATGGTGTCTCATTGACTGGAGATACATGATCCTTGTACCTTGGTCTCCATGGAAATAAGACTGTGGTTTTTTCTGCTTTCAATAGTGGATCGTTTCATTGTTCCAGTGTGCAAGAATTGGTAGTGGTCCACCAGTCCACCAATCTGCACATGGGGAAGAAGATCAGCTTGTGTTAAAGACACACCACTGTTCAACCTCGACTTACAAAGATATAAATTATGTATTCATCACTGACGTAGGCCTTTGAAACAACAAAGGGGTTATCTTACACAGCTGATAGACTTACCAGAGGCAACATGAGCCACCAATGTACAATTTAGTTGAGCTTAAACTTTGGCTGCTGATTTTCCTTTAACACCCTGTACAATATCGTGCTGTACGAAGCAACTAAACAGTGCTTGCACTGAATTATAATAGGAAAAACAAGCATTCTTAAACTTTACCAGAAAAAAGTTTAGACTGTAAGACAAAGCAAATCAAGTTTGAGAAAAAGCCCAAATGGAGGGATTGCACAATAATCACTCAGGATGTAAAGTGGTCTAAAACCTATACCAAAGCAATATGTTGGGGGCTAAAACAAGTAGATGAATTTTACCTTAAATATTTAATTGACCAGTATATTATTACAAATATTTACTTCAATAGTAAGTTCATGCTATTTGCTCACCAAAATTGTAACAGTTGGTTCTGAAATGGTGTAAAATTCCAAACAGGTTTGTTTTACATGAGTTACATGACAAAACCCAGTGACCCAGAGACATGGACAAACACTAAACACTAAACTGAATCATGATATATACAAGCAGCAGTCATGTGTGTCAAATGTACAGACTTTGTTTTATATGCCACTTTCTTGGCTTTACCAAAAAATAGCATGGTAATATCATGATATTTTGGTATTTTTGGGTGATTCTTGGAAGTAATATTTCAATTAGACTGTAAATTCTTAGTTAGTAGAGTATGTAATCCTAATGGCATTACATACACGAGAAGGGCAAAATACCATGTTTTTTTTAGAGATGAGAGAAAACGTATGGTTCCAGATCACACAGTACATTGTTATTAATATACACTTGGATTATTTTACACATGTATAATAAACTAGAATTATTTCTGAACTGTAAATATAAAATTGAAGTAACATAACCATCTCAACGAATTAACAACTAAATCTGGAAAAAATAAACATATCACCCTTAATTCAGGTAAAAACATATTTGATTTAGCAGTTATTTTTATGCTCATAAAGCAACTGGTAGAACATTTGAACAGTGTACGTACCTGGCCCATATTCACAAATCCATATTTTTCTGAAATAACATCAGCAACATCCGGACCTCCTGTAATTTTAACAGCCCAATGGTTTGTGTATAATCTCATCTGGACACATTGGAATCCAATCCCAAGAAAAAGTGCATATGGAAAAAGAGTCGGAGGTGTCATCTTCAGGTGGTTATGTTCGCAGCTTCATGCAGAACTGCTTGTCTAGTTAAATCCTTAGGAAAAAGTTCTTAAAAAGTGATCTAACATTATGCACATACACTATGCTTAAACTATTTTATACGGGACCTAGTTTAGCGTGTGAGATCTGCTCCACGGTGATGGCTCCACTACATCAACTGCTTGTGACACTTCATCTCCAATTACAGACCTATCAGTTTCTTCAGGTGCACTGGGTTCTTTCCGGAAATAGGAAACACTGGGAGTGTGTTACTTTTTGATTATAACATTAGCGCATACTAGCATAATGCTAAACGGATCATAATTAATGGACATTCAAGTAGTTAGAAATCAATCACATTCACATTTAATTTTGTTTCATGCATGTTTGTTTTTAATAGATGTATATACATTTCTGTCATGATAACTCTCAGAGTGATCTGCATGGTAGTGTGCATGACATATGAATGTATTTGGTCTTGGCGGAATAGATCTTCTACACTGCTGCTGCGGCGGAGCAAGTAAGGAGACTTGCAACTGCCAATACATCCACAAAAAATACTGCTGTGTGCATATAAGGAATGCTGCTGCTGCACATATACCATATGAATAAACTCCATTCTTACGTGGTCACCTTGCAGCAGATCTATACAGGTGGAGCTGGGGAAGGAGGAGGGTTCTGAAACGCACTGCACTGCTGCAACAATCACTAGCCAGGATTTAAATGTAGAGCAGCAAGCTCATTGGCTGTATACACACACACATATATACACACAAAATATTTTTTCCCTTAAAACAAAGGAAGCTGAAAGACTTACAAATTGTAATGCTCATTTGGAGCCACTAGTATGATTATACAGTTTCACCCAAACACTTAAACAACAAGACTGAGGTGATCAACTGAATTTATTGAGCAAAATAACATTACACAAAGACAAGTAGTTTTATTTTTAAAAGCATTTCTTATAAATTACACCACAGGAAGGTTAAGTGGTGCTTACAGAGGTTGTACAGTAGGCTTTTGTGATGGACAAATAAATGTTTTAATGTGACAGTTTGGTTATGGAGCGCCACAGATTGCCATCATAATCCTCTCATAATCTCCACTGGTTTCTTTCTGTAAAACCAAGCACAGAATCCATATTAGTGAGCAAATTCAACAATACTGTTGTTTCTAGAGCAGATTTATTCATTTTCTCATGCAAAGTTAAAAGCGGTAATGTTTAATCTAGTGGTGAGGTTGCTAATTGCAACCAATGGATCACTCCACTCAGCCCTACGGTGGCTCTCACTGGACAAAGAGGTTGATGGGTTTTTGCTTTTTTGCTAAAGGAGATAACTCACATTTAGGTGGTTGCTAATGTGTGTTTCTTTATATTTTCCCTATCTTCATCACTTCATGTAAATGGGAGGTCACACTAAAGGTTAAGCATGTTAAATTACTTCGGGACCCCATGGGAGGAAAGGTCCTACAGTTGTTCAACCTGTTAAATCCATTAAACCTGTTTGAGATGGGTGGCACTGATGGAATGGGAGATATGTATGTCTTTGTTTTCCTTTGAAAGAGGTCACGAAATTATGCTTTTATTGGTGAAAAGATTTGCAGGTTAAAGCTCATAAAAGTTGAGCATTTAGATGCAAGGGGCTGTGAAAACTAATTCCTTGGAATTTAAAACCAACCCAATTGTGTATGGAATGTGACGTTTTCCTGTTTCCTCTCTGAATATTGAAGCTCTTTTTTGTTAAGTGTCAGGTCTTGTTTGATTTTAAGATTGCAATGTAGTCAGTCTTTCTTTGTTGTGTTTCGTCTTTGTTTCTTTTATTTTGTTTCAATAAACTGCATTTAGACCCACACCCTCTTGCTTTTCTAAAATATCTTTGTTACAGTATTAAGGACAGAATAGGATAGATAAATTTATAAAGCACATCTATTGACCAATTAGAATCAAGGACTGGAATTAACCGCTTTATAAATCTACAGCATTCACCAGAACAACAGAAAGATTTTTCCATAATGTGCTTACCATAGGATCATTTAATATAGGCAATGTACATTTGTTTCGATTCGATGTTCAGAGAGGACAGTACTATAGGTTGCTTTTCAAGTTATGAAGACTCACCAAAATCTGTTCCTGAAGACTTTTGCCGTACATCCTCTTGTACTCTTGAGTGATTTTCAGCAGGTCAATTTCTGAACGACCCACGATGATTCTAGTCAGTGTGTCAGTGTTGGTTCCCAAACCCTAGAATGCAAAATGATATAATTAACTAAACAAAAATGAATAATAGTTTCATTTGTGTAAAGAACACAAAAATCATAACATATGCAGCCCTTATAGTGATTTCACAATTATACAAAACCGAACTGTAATACATTCCATGAATTTCTTTGCAAGTTTACCTTCATAGCCAAGTACAGCCTTTCTGCAAAGTAGGCGGGTTTGTTGCAGGCAGCCTTCACTGAAACATAATGAAGATAGAACGTTATGAATGTTTGTCTTGTCCTTCTTGCCTTTTTTTGTGTACAAAAGTGTACAAAGAGGAAATTAATGTAAATATCTTCACTTAGTTACTCTTGCATTTTTGTACCTTATCTTAGGTTGCGTGTTACAATGTGCGACCCGCAAACTGGAAAAACAAGCCTTCTAAAAGCTTTTTATAAACATGCTTTTGTGCTTTCATTAAGATCCACCCAGAAACAGTCAAACAAAAATAAAGATTTGTATCCTCACCGAGGGTCATGAGACAATCCTCAATGTCTCCAGTCAGCTCACCCTCTAGGGCTTTTGCAACACCGTCTTTACTCAGCTCGCTGTAATACTTGAAAACTGCAGATGTTTTGAAAGAACATTGTTATTTGAAGTTGTATATTATAACTAGGCCTTGAAAAGAATCAGCAACTTACCTTTGCGCAACTGAGCTTCACTACGGGTTGTCAGAATGTCGATCAAAACGGAGACCACGGTGCCGATTCGATTCTCACCTGCCGCAAACAGAGCCTAAAAAATAACTCAACTAAGTCAGTGTCTAGTATAGTTTCTTTAATGTTTAAAGGGATAGTTCACATAAAGTAAAATTACAGGTTTGAAATGACAGGGTTGTGAGTAAATGAATTTTTATTTTTGGGCAAACTTTAGAACTTAGAGGTTCTAGATCACTTCAATCACTTAAATTGATTGCAATAAAAAATTTATCTATTTACCTTTGCATCACTTTTAGCTAGACCATCATCAATGTTAGGGTCTTCACTCCTGGTACCCTGAAATCATGAAATATATTTTAATAAAATATCTCTTCTAAACACTTGGAAGTGCTTAGACAAGGCAAAATGTCATACTGGTACCTTGCAAAGGGCAACCAGAGTAGTCTCCAGGTCTCCTTTAATTTCCGATTTAATTTCATCCTCCAGCAGCTCTCCATTCACTGTAAATTACAAAGAATTACAGCAACAAACACATACGAACACATTTACATTTCACCAAAAGATGCATTTATGTTGGTCTTTCTTGTTACCTTCTTTGAAGGATCTCTTCAATGCTTCAATCTCGTTTATTGTTCTAGTGCCCAGAATTTCACTTAGGACATCTTCATTTGTCCCAAGATTCTAATGATCAAATAAAGTTGCATTAAATTGATACTGTAGTTCCCCTAAAAATGAAAATCATGTCGTCATTTACTCACCCTCTTGTCATTTTAAACTTTCTTCTGCAGAACACAAAATATGATATTTTGAAGAAAGTTGGTAACCCAACAACGGTGCCCATTGACTTGCATTGATTCTGTATCCATGCAATAGAAATTATTAGGTACCGCCGTGGTTCGGTTCCCAGCATTCTTCAAAATATCATATTTTGTGTTCTGCAAAAGAAAGTAAGTCATACAGGTTTGAAATAACAAAAGGATGAGTAAATAATGACAGTTTGTTCCTTTTTGGGTGAACAAAGCAACTGCATGGTAGTGTATACCAACTAATATATTATAAACATTCATTACTTTCATTAACACTTTGGTGTACCTTCATGGCTCTTTTCATTTCAAAAGCATCATATTCCGGGGGTGTCATAAGAAGGGCCAGAACCACCTCTTCGAAATCTGACTTTAGAGATTTTTTCAGTGCTTCTGCCAAAGGCTAAAAAATGTAGAGATTAAGGAAATTCTTGCATAAACAAATCTATGAGCAATACAATTCACCTCTAAGACTTTCTGTGCACATACAAATGAAAGGAAAAGGTCTACATGTGTTTGTGAGCTCACCTTTCCTGTGCTCTGCTGATAAGCTTCTTTGATCTTCTGTCTCTGCGCATTGTTTCTTTTTGCTATCACCTCCACAATAGTGGCTTCATCCACACCTTCACGAGAAAAAACTCCTATTAAAGTCATCAGCACTCAAAATAATGCATTTTGGTGTGTAAACAGGTGTACCATGTGATTCATGGATCAGAATAACAAATGGTTATGGGCAATCCAGTTAAAAACGAAATACAAGTCCAAACAAAGTGAATGACCTGCATTTTCACTATGCCATCATTAAAAATGTGGCGTATCCTCCACACCTTTTTGTTACACATAACAGCAGTTACATAAGCATGCTACAACACCACAAACTGACAGCCGTTTCATTCATATGTTTGTTTTCTAGGCCAGTATTTTAGTCAAGCATGTCCTATTTACCCGTATAGGTCTATTCTGTACCTTTGGTCTCTATAGCTTTCTTCAATCTTGCAGCGTCATTTTGGGCATTGAAGTTAGGATCGGCTTTGACTGTTCCAAAGTATCCTGTCTCAGGAGGGCCTTTAAAGCCCTACAATAAAGATACAGCGAAGAGCTTTGTTTAAGAGCTTGCAAATTAAAAAGCCATTAATGCAATGTCAATAAAGCAATGACCTTCTTGGATTCTTTTGAGATTTGTGGACCTTTTTACAGAAATATCCATGCAAAGCATACACATTTAGTAATGTAAATATATATATTTGAAGTTTTTACCATGGTGCTGTCATCGTTAACTTGCTGGGTGAATTTCTTTAGGAAGTCCATGATGTGAGATATGAAGCTGTTCCACTTTTCAGGTTGTAAGAATGGGTCTGAAATAATTCTGGTAATAGCACCGGCCTTTTATCCCTTACACCCGCCCATTGGAAAACATTGGGTTGGGTGGAGGGTTTAAACCATGTAGTTCTGGTTGTGCCTGTATTCAGGAATCTATTTGCAACACACACCCTCAAAAGTCAAAAGAAGAATGAGTGGTCTTGAGCACAATGAATGCTTATGCTAAACTAACCCTTTAAAACAAGAAATGCGTATGAAATTCTATAGTTAACAAGATGCTAACATTAGTACAGACACAAACGTATTCAGATTCAGCTGAATTCATTATTTCTGTGGGTTTGTGGAATTTGTCTTTTTCCCAAACATGACAACAAAACACACATACAAAAGCCTCCAAACATATTTATTTTTAATTTGTTATATTATCTATAGAAACTTTAAGCCAGGAGAATAATGTAGTATTCATTGACATTAAAATGATTCACAGTGTGCACAATTTTAATGAAGGACTTCTAAGCAGCCAAGGCATGATGGAATTACGCACTGTTTACACAGGTAATGAATACACCCTTAATATAAGTAAGAAATGTTTATTGAGTGCCACATAGTGCCAGCAGGATCTTCTCATAATCTCCAGCAGTTTCCTTCTGCAAGTAACACACATTTGACAAGATATTATATAATATTTCATTAAACGAAACACGAACATAATTTTTTTTATTTACTTTCATAATACAATCATTCGAAACATTCTGAATATCAAGACTCACCAGAATCTGTTCCTGAAGCGTTTTGCCGTACATCCTCTTGTACTCTTGAATGATTTTCAGCAAGTCAATTTCTGAGCGACCCACAATGATTCTAGTAAGTGTGTCAGTGTTGGTTCCCAAACCCTATCGAAACCAAATCCACATTACAGTCAAATGCTAAAAATATCAAAAACCTATGTGGCATTCATGGTGAAATCCAGAAAAGGGAATACATTTCATGAATTCCTCCTGCTACTTTACCTTCATAGCAAGGTGAAGCTTTTCTGCAAACAGGGCCGGCTTGTTCCATGCAGCCTTTACTAAAACAATGAGAAACATTTACATAGCATTTTATTTCTTTGAAGTAACCGAACATCATTGGCCCCATTACCTTACACTGTATGGACTAAAAAAACACTGCAACATTTTTTTGAACATTTCATTTTCTAGGTGAATAAATGATGACAACATTTTTAGTTTTAGGTGAACTGTCCTTTTGAGAGACAAAAGACTCAGTCTTTTAATGTGCACAAATATATAATGAATGTCTTCATTTAGTTACTCTCGTATCTTTGTACCCAATCTTGCTGTGATAAGGTTTTGTGTTCTACTGGATCCGCCCTCAACACGCAAAGCAAGAAAAACAGGCCTTTTCTAAATGCTGCATTCAATTGAACAGTGTTTCGAGCATGTTCCTGTAGAGCCACCATGAAAGCATTACCTGTCTTGCATGAGTCTCTTTTACACACCCACATACATCGCAGGCATGGACATGCAGACTGTAATTTTATACACATAATAAAAATAAAAGACTTCTCACCGAGGGTCATAAGACAATCCTCAAGGCTTCCATGCAGCTCACTCGCCAGGTCTTTTGCAAAACTGTTTTTGCTGTATTGGCCATAATACTTGAAAACTGAAGATACATTAGAAATAACACTGTCACTAACTCAAAAACTTGGGAATGTATGGCTGTATTCCATCATCCAACTTGTCTCACTTACTTTTGCACAACTGGGCTTCACTTCTGGTAGTCAGAACATCAACCAGGACAGAACACACGGTGCCAATCCGATTCTCTCCTGCGTCAAACAGAGCCTAACACCATGGCATAGATTTGACTTAGTATTGTGTCTATATTGTATTTATTATGATTAATAATCTATAAGAGGAATCCAGGCCCAAAACTACAAAAAATGTGAACACATGCACCAGCACAGAAAAATATGTTATTATATATGTGTTATTAACTTGTTATAACAAGACAAAGTAGAAAAAGAGACATCTTATTCACAGGTGACAAAACCTTGGTAACTGTGACAACAAATAAAAAACAGGAAGTAACTGGGCAAGTGCAAGGACAGGACACAAAGGAACTAAATACAAACTAGTGCTTCGTCGAGACGGCACTGTCACGAACATCAAAATACAGCTTTTTTTCCATTTAAGTATTTCAAACCCTGTCATGTTTACTAACAAACTGATCATCTTACAAGTGTCCACCTGATGATGAATGTTATAATACTATAACAGCAAATGTATATAAATTATAATTATTGGGTGCTTATTAGCCATACTGCCAGAGCTATGCAAATAAGGCACCAAGACACTTATTATCCCCAATGCATTGGCATGTGGGCCATTTAACGGATGGGGTATGTATGTGCCTATAACACCATCACCCATATATTCAGGGTTCAGCCCACACACCAACTGGTAGAATGGGATTGTTGATCTCCGGAACAATTTGATGAACGTACTTTTGAACTTTCTCTCCACACCAGTCGGGACTCTTGCTCAGCACTACTAAGCCAATGCAAGTATTCTGACTTTATTTAATAATAGCTGTGTTAAAGGGATAGTTCATCCAAAAATACAAAATGTGAAATTTTTACTCACTCACACGACGTTCTACGCGTTTTAAAGCAACAGTGAAATAAAAACGAATTTTCCCTTTTATTTAAAATAAGATAGCCTTAAGGACGTCAATAAACGGATATGTTCCTGCGTGCTGACAAAATTCCCATTAAGAAGATATAACCGTTCCAAACTGACAGTCTGGCACATGTGCTCCAAACAATATAGAACTTCCATGACACCACGCACGCTACACTTCAAAGCTCTCGTCAAAGTTCCCATGCAATCAAATAGGCTTTAAAATCTAAAGAGTCTCGCCCCTTTCACAACGAGAGCTGCAGAAGCGGCGCCTTATAGCCACTTGTTTACACACTCCTACTTCATCCTCGGTTGCTCTGGCTGCGTCGCGTTCTTCCGGATCCTGGCCTCAGTTGCCTGAGCCATCGGTCCTGCTTTGGCCTTCCGGATCCTTTGTGTCACCCTGGCTCTCCGACTGCTCATCTCCACCCTGGGCTCCTCCTCCATCAGCTGCGTTTCCACAGTCTGCCCCCTGGTGTTGCCACCACTGCCTCCACCTTGGCTCCTCCCTCTGTCATCACCCCCATGGAATCACACCCAGACTATTCTGTTTTTGCCCCTTGCCTGCTCAACATCCATCCCCTGAACTCCCACCCTCCCTCCTCTGTAGGACCTGTTGGCAAGAGAACTTGGCGCTCCGGGGAGGGGATGTTGTTGGGGGGCGTAATGTCACAGTTACATTCTATTATGGTCTCCATTGTATTTAAGCCCTGTGTTTGCCAGTGTTCATTGTCCGGTTGTATTTGAGTGTTAGGCTTGGTTGTGGCGGTTGCTGGTATTTCTCTCTGTTGTTTTATTGAAGACTTTGGATTTCTATGCTTTTATACACACCAAATCCTGTGACAGCCTTATGGCGAATGCATCTGCCCCCGCATGCATGCGCCACAAGAGCAGAATTCTAATTGAGAGACGGCTGGGGTGGTGCTGGACCCCAAGTTCATTATTTTAGACCTGATGAGGGGTCCCTGGTTTTTCATTAAAACTAGACTACGAAAAACCCCACATTATTTTTTGTCAAATGATCATGGAAAAGAAAACCCTTTTGTATATTTTTTTCCAAATGTCATTAGACTCAGTTTTATCTAAAACATCCATGCATGCTCAAGCGTGCCACACAGTACAGACAGAGATGTTGTACTGTGTAGTGTGTGGATCCTCTCAAAGTGTCTTAAAACTCAACAGTTACTATAATTTTGATATGAAAGTCTTTATGTACGATGTTATCTCACATTGTACTGAGCGACTTAAGGGACATATACGGTAGGTGGTGAAAAAATTGGAAAGGGAGTGAAAATATTTAAAATCTTATGCTCTCCTTAAGAACATTGTTGCATTCCCCCAAGAATATCTTTCGTTCCCTCAGAAAACTTGCGAATTCTTTCTGCAAACATGAGCTCGGAATTTGACAAGAAGGCTACCCTTCTGCTTTCGCCCAATGGAATGACATTAACTTTTCTAGCAATGAGCAAAATCTGAGCAATAAAGACATCACCTAGGCAAAATCTTAAAAAAATATATCGTTCAAAATCATTAATTCATTCATCACCTAGGCCAAATACTTTCTGAAATGTTGAAAAAATGTCATATTCATTTTTGAAGTAGGTTACTACAAAATGATTTACACCCAGAAAACGTATTAGCCTAAACTAAATGAATGTGTTTTTGATTTACAGTCACACATTTAATTACCTTTGCATCACTCTTTGCAAGCCCATCGTCAATTTTAGAGTTTTCATTCCTGGTAGCCTGAAAATATTAGTTATAACATTTTACTACGCATTTCAATACACACACATATTTCGATTTTGTTGTGCTATGACATGAACACACAGTGAACATGTATTACTGTACCTTGCAAAGGGCAAGCAGGGTTGTCTCAAGATTTCCACTAGTTTCATGTTTAATTTGTTCCTCCAACAGCTGTCCATACGCTACAAAAGAGATGTAAACAGTTTACACATTTATTTGTATTACAGGATGAAGATGCACATACAATAACTATGTTCTTCCTCGTCACCTTCTTTGAAAGCATTTTTTAATTCTTCAATCTCCTTGTTCGATCTGGTCCCCAAAATTTCACTTAAGACCACCTCACTTGTCCCAAGACCCTAATTGTGAACAGGTAAAAATGTAAAATAGATCTAATTATTTTAAAACAATCATTAAAAACAACAAAAAGTGTAATAAAATTATGAAACACTTCGTACTTTCATGGCTCTTCTCAATTCAAAAGCATTATATTCAGGCGGTGTCATGAGCAAGGCCAGAACCACGTCTTCAAAATCTGACTTCAGAGCGTTTTTCAATGCATCTACAAGAGGCTAAAGAACAATAAGAAAGAAATCACTTGAAAAACAGCGTTTTACAGAAATGTCCTTCTGAAATACTCCAGAAAAATTAAGTATTCTAATCAAGTAGAAGGTTGCAAGAAAGGCAAACACATTTTTTATGTGAAATACAGCACGTCTGTGTGACAGTTTGCAAGTATGTGTGCTGCATTTACAGTTTTGTTTCAAACATCTGACAAACGTTGACAAACGTTGTTATACCGTACAATAGATTTATTGTAAATTGAAAATCTGTTGGAAGATTTAAATGCAGTTTGTGAGCTCACTTTTCCTGTGCTCTGCTGGAAAGCTGCTTTGATCTGCTGTCTCTGTGCATTGGTCCTCTTTGCTATCACTTCCACAATAGTGGCTTCATTCACATCTTTGTGAAAGAAAAAAAACGAACTGAACAGTTCACCCCTTCATGTGTCAAGATTATTCCGATATACAGTATGTTGATGTGTACATGGTTTGGAAAGAGGATTGGATGGTTGTGCACGCAAAATAAAAATGTCATTGTTGATCCAAACCCCATATGAGCTTCTTACATGAAACCTCAGTCAACATTGAGGCAGAATTCCTCAAAATCGTCAATAGGTACATTATATAAATTGTTTCCTAAATACATCATAGATAAAGACAGTTACAACATAAAGTGAGAGCAAACCATCTCATATAAATTGCCAATTGAAACATTAATGGGTTTAAAGTGAAACATGAATGCTCAAGAAATATATATATATAGGTTTTTGTTGTCCTTAAGTCTGTTTGTCCAATTATTTAAGAGTAGCTTGAATATGATGGTTGCCCTTACTCTGACATACATGAGTAATGGATTTATAATCCATTGTAAAGAATCTCACATTCTGCTAGGTGCTGCAGGGGTGTGTCTGCTACATGTGACAGAACACATCAACAAAATCGTGTGCAGTAATCTTGTTTACGTATACCGTGATGGCAGTGCTTTACCTTTGGTCTCTATGGCTTTCTTTAAAATTTCAGCATCGTTCTGGGCATTGAAGTTAGGATCAGCTTTGATTGTTCCAAAGTAAGCAGTCTCACCAGGACCACCTTTAGACCCCTATAACAAAATATATACACTAACTGAAAACTTCATTTACTGAAAACTTCACATGCAAATGTCAGCCTTTTAATAAACGCAATGTATGTGCTCGGTTACATGCACAGTATTTCAAATACACGTTTAAGTGAATCTTGTACATCTTGTAAACAAGTGTTTGCTTACCTTGGAGCTGTCATCACTACAGATTTTGTCAAGAAAATTCTTAAAGAAAGCCATCTTTCAGAAGAAGCTAAAAAAAGTTTTATCCATCGATGCAATCAATCACTTCAGACCCAAATTCGTGAATGAGACTCAATAATGTTTCATAGCTAACCATCTACATTAAATAATTTACACATATACCTTACCTGTTACCTCAGTGTTGAAAAGCTTTAAATGTGCTTTCAGTAATGGTGCCTTTAATGCACACCCATTGGGACAACTTTGGGCTTGGAGGAAGGGTTAAATCAGGTAGTTCTGGTTGTACCTGTCTCTAGCACTGGGTATCCATCATGCACTGTGTTTTCTACGCCCTCAACTGTACTGTAGGATGAGTGGACAGACAGTTGCATGTGACAAAATGAATTAATGTTACGATTTTCTAAATATGTATGTCTTTTTTTTCAGAGGAACAAAGAGTTCTCTTTTTAAAACTGCTCTTTTTCATGCAGTAAAAGGATGACCAGTCAATGTGCAAGGCAATTCACTTGCAATATGCAATCACAATGTTATAACACATAACTGATATAATAAAGAAATGAAAATAAATTACATGATGGATTTATTATAAAAGACAAAACAGAATATATAATTCACCAGTGAATAAATAAGAGTTGCATCAGTTATTCAGATGTTTATCAGATATGCAGTGATATCATTTACACATCTTAAACACAAGAGCATTTAGCGAGGTGACATCTCTAATCTTTTCCTAACTTAAAGAAATGTTAAATGTATATGAAACATACACCATATTTCATGTTTTACAAATTTCCACAAATGTTTCTAGCTATATACACTCTTTAAAAAATGATGAAATCTTCGATGCCATAGAAGAACCTTTCGGTTCCATAGAGAACCTTTAACATTTGAAGAACCTTTCTGTTTCACGAAAAAACAGAAAAAGGTTCCTCAGATTATAAAAAAGTAAAAAAAGAGATGGTTCTTTAAAGAACCTTTGACTGAATGGTTCTTTGTGGAACCAAAAATGGTTCTTCTATGGCATCACTGTGGAGAAACTTTAAGCACCTTTATTTTTAAGAGTGTCCATATAATATATACCATATATTAATAAAATTCTTTAGAAAAACAATCAATACCACTTCTAAAGCAGAATCACGCACATAGACAACTAGTGCACACAATTCTAAATTCATTACACATTACTGCCGTCCAGGCGGTCCTGCCCCTGGTTGACCAGGTAGTGGACCAGGTCTCCGGGGACCTGGTGCTCGAGTCACAGGTCCCCTGGCGTTAGGATTGGCTGATGCGAGTGACACGTCTTTCTGCACATGCACGCCACCTCCAGCAGTTCCTGGTTTCACTTTTGGAGATTTTCCACCTCCAGGTCTTGTTTCTAAGGCAAAATCAAATAATCATGAGATACAAGGCAAAAATCGTTAGATCGTTGAGAAAAGCCAGATGTGCTAGTTTTACTCCAAAATAAAAAATCATCAAAGTTGTCTCTGTATTATTCATCAAAGTTCACACCTGCATTATTTTGTGGACGGGTAGGGGGTGCCAGAGAACGCTTGGGGAGCAGATCTTCTAAATCCTTCATCACTTGGTTAGTGCTGTCTTTATTGTTGCGTCTGTTCTTCTCTTCATCTCTTGCCTATAGAAGCGTTTGTGTTAGAATTGTATTAGTTGCTCCTGCAAATACTCTTAAGTTGTGACAACTAATTTGCATGTTTCAGTTGTGCTTCCCCTTGCTCAGGTGAACCGTATTTCCTTTCAAGATTTTGTCATGTCTTTGTCACTAGTGATATTTTGTCACGCAAAAACCAATGAAATTTGAAGTTTCCAATGGCATATTAGAATTTAGTGCTCGGATTTCTTGTCTATAATGTCCTTTGTTTAATAAGTTCAAAATATTACATTTCTTACATAGTTTCACTTTCAAAGACATTTATAAACACGCCGGAGTCATTTGAAATATTTGAGTCCCGTTTGTAGTTTCAATAATTTGATAATAGATAACCAAATAGATATTGCCCCCCATTGACTCCCATAGTAGGAAAATATTTTTTTTCTGTTGAACATAAAAGAAGACAGTTCTGGGGCACTTTTAAATACCATTGTATTTTTTTAGGGCTGTCAATAGATCATTATTTTTAATCTGCCATAAGAACTATAACTGGAACACAATACATAGAAATGAACAAAAGATAAATAATTGTAAACTTGTTTCCTGGGTTCGTCGGGATACAATTTTTTGTTAGGGTTATTCCTTTCAACAAATATCACTTACCAACTGCATCTTCTTTTTTAGCTCCATGTTGGCATTCTGGTAGGCTTCTGACACTGAATTAAGATAATAAATTGCCAATCTGTAAAAGATTATAAAAATAATCATTTCCTGTAAGTTTTACAATGTGTGAAGTTTCTAATCATTTACTTACACCATGAGTAGAACTGCAGGTATAATAAGTCCAGGATTTGCAGCATAACTGAAGAGTGTCCCCATAAATGCTGGTAGATCCAGATCAATGGTCTCCATGATGACATCAAACATTCTTTGCCTGCCACTGTGGTAACAAGAAATATCACACCAAGCTCGAGTAACTATAAATTATTTGATTTTCGTTTCACTGTTTATAGTAAGTATAATGTAAAAAGAAATGTGAATATACCATTACAGTTTGTCAGACGGTGGGTGAGTACTGTAAGTGAGTGCATGTAACTGTGTCTTACCTGAAAGGTCCGCAGTCAAAGGAAGGAGGTAAAGACATGATGGTGTAAACCACAGGAAGCAGACTCAGAAAGAGGATGAGCAGTAACAGGCCCATGTAGAAGTTATTGGATTTGGAAGCTTTGAAGACTCTCTCATGAGGGACATTGCAGGCCATCACAGCCCAGCACTGGTAGTACATAGAGCTCAGGAGACGTAGAACATTGATTCCAACCAGACCAGGTGCGTAGAACGCCCCCATCCTGACAAACAAAGGTTAAATAAGATGATATTTGCAGGTACGGTACAGTGCAATATGGTGACTGATTAAATACAGAAACTAATCTACAGTAAGTGCCCTTCATAGAATAAATATGGGTGAAACATGTATTATAACCGATATTTCCAAAAACATTTTAATCATCAGCAGATACGTTACTTTGGTGAGACGAATGCTAAGGCTAACCAGCAAACCATTGGAGAAGCATGGGGAGTTCTGTTTCAGAGATGCCTATTCTTGATAAAAGGGATTAGTTCGGCCCAAAATGACTTTTCTTTCATCATGTACTCACCTTTATACAGCAGGTTTTGAACTGTGAAGCTAAATAAGTGATATTATGTTTATTTTAGGGGTGAATAGTCCCATTAAATGCGGCAAGAAAACGGAAGTAGCGATTGTCTTTTTTCCGTATCGTGACGTTTACCCAAGTGAAACGACTTCTGAAATTAGAAAAAAAAATACGGCGGGACTGAATTTCGTCCAGCAATCTGTCAGTCATTTTAGCCCCAACCATTGCGCCATTGCTTTAAAGGAGATACCAGGCTCCCTCACCACAACACCTCCACGAACACTATCACCGGAATTCTAAAAAACATCTCGGGTTACTTGGCTGTAACCCTGTTCCCTGAAAAAGCGGGAACGAGATGCTGCGTTTCAAACGCTATGGGAGAACGTCTTTGTTCGACCGGTTGTGAAGCACGTGTGTCAAACACGCCCAAATTATTTGGCTTTAAATAACCTCGGCAGGTGATTTGGCTAATCACATCAGCACATGCAGGTTATAAATACGCGTGGCGCGAATGCGTCTTCAGGTTCCAATTTTGTCTGAAAGGACGTCCAGCACGCCTACACTGCGGCATTGAGGCGCAGCATCTCGTTCCCGCTCTTTCAGGGTTACAGCCAAGTAACCCGAGACGTTCCCTATCAAAAGCTACTCTCGGTTCTGCATTTCTGCGCCGCCGCACTGGAGGTGTCTGGACCCCTAAGGTTGTGTTGTATGTGTGCACAAGCCAAGTGAAGGCATCATATGTAACTCTGGGATGTAGACTCCAGGACGTGTGAGGCTGGAGTAGCATGGACATCCAGACTATAAAATCTGACAAATGTGTGCGGAGAAGACTCCCTAAATCCATCTTCGTTAATCCCAAATAAATTCAATGAAGCCTTCACCTCTGCCAAAGTCCCCAACAACTGTCCGCTGGGGTGTCCTTTTGACCAAATGTACGTAACGGGCTGAACGTATTATCGTCATGGATTTCGTACACAGTTCTTTGGGCACGGGCCCGAACTGGAACTCTCTCGCTTCTCAAGAAGAGCTTCTGGTGGTCCGGAATGGCAGTGGACGTGAGGGGGTATTGCCTAGGCCTGTCGAGCTTGTGCCACCTCCAAGAGCTCAAGGCATCTGCCTGAAGGTAAACTCCAACTCTAGATCTGTCATCAGCCATGATCACACCTGGGGTGGATTTCATCACAGACCTACAATCTTCTTCTGGTAACACTTGTATTTTTGACATTATAGACAGACTATATATATAATGCCGCGTAATCCCTATCAAGTCTACTTTTACACCATGTGTTCCGGTACTTCGGCATCCCTGAGGACATAGTATCGGCCAGAGCACCCCAGTTCGTATCAAGAATATGGTGTGCAATATTCTCTCTCCTGGGTGTGACCATGAGTGTGTCCTCAACTTATCATCCTCAGTCGAATGGACAAACCGAGTGTAAGATCCAGAATATCTGGAGATTCCTTCAGGAGTCCTGGAGCCAGTTCCTCTGCTGGGCCGGGTACGCGCAGAACTCTCTCTGCCAGCCTACCACCTGGTTAACCCTATTCCGGGTCAGCTGTGGCCTAATGGTTAGAGCGTTGAGCTTGTGATCAGAAGGTTGCCGGTTCTAATCTCAGTGCCAGCAGGTCATGACTGAAGGGCCCTTGAGCAAGGCACCTTACCCCTGATTGCTCTGCAGTAATGTGCCACTGTATAAAACTACTTGTAAGTCGCTTTGGATAAAAGCGTCTGCCAAATGAATAAATGTAAATGTAAATGTATTCCAATGTGTACTCGGCTACCAGCCACCCCTGTTTCCCTGGTCAGGGGAACCGTCTGAGGTTCCTGCCATCAACCACTGTTTCCAGGAAAGCGAGAGGGTCTGGGACAACACTCATCATCACCCCCAGAGAGCCATCAGACGTGAGAAAATCCACTAGGGTCATCCGGCTCCGGACATGATGCCACAAATTATGTCCCAGGTTAATTGGCCTCATCATCACACTCATCCCCACTTCTATGAAGACACTCACCCTTCACTCACTCATCGTCTGGTCTCGAAACAAAAGCAGACTCTCAATCGGATTACCTACCTGAAGTACTAACCTTTAGTCTCCTGTCACGTTCCGTTCTGTACCTTTTGTTTTGCTTTCCTCCCCCCTGTTCACCCGTGTGCTGTCTGGTCCGAAGGCACGTGGGGTTTTGTTTTGGTCAGCCTTGTCAGCCCCTTGTCAGCCTGCACCGATCACTCGTTCTCTGTCTTTTATTTAACCTTGGCTATTGTTTTTCGTTACCTGTGGATCTCTTGTATGTGCTATGTGTGATTTTCCTGCCTGTGTTTTTCGGCTAAACTCTCTTACAGTCTGTCCAGGATCCACTGTCGAAGAGATAATTTTCCCATGGCTTCATACAGTGAGGCAGGATTTAGAGCCCATATGAAAGCCTTTCGGTCACCCCTGTCTGCCCACTGATCCCAGCAGACGTTAGCACGGGGAGCGCAAAGTTGATTTCAGTTCTCCCTAATTCCCCTGGCATTCATTCAGTTGTGCTGATTCCTTCTTTTTTTTACTTTTGTGCTGTGAACTATCAAGTAAATCTTTTGTAGAAAACCCTGCATTTGAGTCCTTCTGTTCCGTGACAGTCTCCCTCATCAAAATCGTAATCTTCGTCAGTCATCTGAGACATGGTCCAAGTCTTCCTCCGTTCTCTCCATTGTCATTGTAGCACCCCTTCTTCATCTCCCGGAACGTATCACAGCCCATCATCCACGATCTCATGCAACCATCACAAGGACAGTGTTATTCATTTCATCATCTCATTAGCTGTCATATTGCTCTATACTCACCTGTTTCATCTGTGTGCTTTAAAGGACTCATTGTATGAGCACTTTCAACATATTGGTATGATTTATTAGGGTCTTTATGAAATGTCTGTAACATATTTTGCTTAAAATCACTTGATGTCTGTGTAAACAAAACCCATTTTGCCTTGTCATAAACAGCTATGCTCACAGCAACTCGTTTTGGTCTATGTCTCTTTAAGTGATAATGAGTTACTGCTTACCCCATCACACGTGTAGTGCTGTCATGGAAATCGTTCAGCCAAATTATATTTCCTGAACTCCTCCGCGGTTAGTTTAGTTTTTAAAGTGTCAAATCATTCATCCTGAGACTAAAAAATCTGTCACAGAAACAGCGCATCCTAGTAATGCACTCACGTTGTACGTATATGCTTGCCTAAAATCCACGGAATGCGCACCTGCAGATCTCAGGGGAATAACAGGGATTTAAGCACTTGACATTCACATGGTTTCTGAGGGATTTCCACTAAAAATCAAATAAACACACTCCGGTCTTGTCTCTTCCGAGGTTGGGACTCTAAACAAAGACTGTTCATGTTGCATTTTGTCCACAACTTTAGCCATGGCATCACGCACACCGCTGTCGCTTGCGAAAACAACAATGGCGGCAACGCCATGGGTGGAATTGTGTAGATTAAGGTGCGGTAACATTATAATAAGAGCCTCCCTCTACGTCACAACCGGCTCGATTTCTCACATGCTTGCAGGGAAAGGCACACTGAAACAAACTCTTGTTTTTCACTTTTTCTGAGTTGGTAGAAGCACAGAAAAAGTCAGATTTTCAACCGATGAGAATTCAATAAATTGTATAGTCGAATCTTACCATCTGTCTCTGGAAGCATTCTGTTACAATGCCTTGTGACCAGAAGTGAAGAGAGGTCATTTCGAGAGTGGGAGAAGGTTAACGTTTTTGATTAAAGAACACAAGTGCAAATTAATTTTCAAAACATAATGTTGTACACGGATAAATAATTTATAATACATACTTCACCACTGTGTAAAACAATTAGAATAATCTATGTTAATGTCGACTTAAGAAGTAGCATTTACAAATATATGTAGCATTTAACTTTTCTTTACCAGCATTTTTGTAAATTTTCATTAAGTTCATTGCTATTGATTTTGATCTGTTTATGTTGTTTGTGGATTCACTCCTACCAGATCATTCCTTGGTTGAAAACCAAACCAAGCACGTTGCCACTTATGTCAAATTCACCATAGGAAGGCTGAGGAGAGAGGTTGTTAGATGTTAAAACATGAATTGGCTCTGAACGGACATACATAAGCATTGTGATGACCCGGCCCATATATCAGACTCACCCAGCCTGCTTCCAGGTCCCAGCACCAGCAGTAGTTTAGGAAACGCACAATCACTGCTCTCAGAAAGTCACCAATCAGGATGGTCAGATAAGTAACCTGTATATCTGATACTGTCAGCTTCACAAATTCCTGTTAGTGGAGTGAGAATTTCATGGAAAGGATTTTACTGTGTTGAAAAACACACAAGCGTGCATACAGAACAAATTGCTAAATCATTTAGATCACAATAAAGGTTTGTAACACTTTACTATTCCCACTGTGGTCTCCCAACATGGTCCTCGGATGATATCAGCAGGGGAGATAGGAGGTGGAGTGCCCGTGTAATTTGGGTTGTTGGCTGTGTAGTTGGCATAATACTCCTTCACGTACCAAAGGCTGGCATTCTTTATGGATTCCTCTTCTGCCAGCTTGATAAAAAAAAGTATTTTCCATTATTTTCATGTCAGTTGTCATATCATTTTCAAGGTGGAAGACAAATTTGCTAGAAGCAGGGAGGTTAAAATGGCCGTCATTAAAGTCCTTACTTTATTATTGACCTCGTCAAACAGAGCGAGCAGGAATGTGTAGAGATTACCAAGAAAAAGCGCAAATATACGGCCCAGCTGCCACTTGAGAGCAATACGTGGATGGTACTCTTCTAATTCAGCAATCGTCTCAAAGAGCATTGGACCCACCAGACCCAAAAGAGACATGATGATCTCAAGCTGAAGCACAGTTATTACATCATTAGCATCTTTTTATCATCCATCTGGCATACTCATGTTCATCTTACTTGTGACAACAAAACAAGATGGACATTGCACATGATTTTGAATCTGGTATTAAGTTAATATTTACCTCATTCTTCTCATACCAGGAGAGGTTGTCCATGTTAGCAAACTCTTGGGAACGTTTGACAACAAAGTAGATGAGATAGCCACTTCCTCCTAGAGTACAGGTGATGAGGAAGTTGGCTAGGACACGTAAGAACCTTATGAGATGAATGTTCTCATCCTTTTGGTTCTCCTGTTCATCAACAATGGACTCCTGCAAAATGCATTACAGCCTTAAAGACTGAAAAACGAATGCATGGCCATTTGGGAAGGAGGAATATAAAAATGTCCCTGGTTTTCTGAAAGGACCACCCAACCATGAAGGTCAATGAAATGTATGAGTCAGCACACAAACACACCCACCCATCCACTCGCAAACAATAACACAAGCACATACTTTGAAGCTGGTGGTGATGGAGGCATATTTATTGTCGGCTGTCTCAGCATTTCCAATAAGATAATCCCAGCTGGTGAACATCTTCCAGGCAAAGGTGAATTCATTGTCCTCTCCGTCCCCTCCCCCCACATCTGCGTTTTTAGCCATCCTAACAGCGAGAGTGGACTTAACTCAACATTTGTAGAGAATCCATTCTCGCCGGCAGGATAACAGAAGCGCATTTTCCGATTGCAGTTAGAAATACAATCATTTTGACAGACTTCATACAGTAAAAAAAGAGTCCTCCATTTGTAAAGTTGGGGGGATGGCTGAGTATTTAAAGGTGAAGTGTGTCTCTGTCTGTCTAGTTTATTTGTCTTAATCAACATATCTCTTTCTCTATCAAGTAGCCACCAAGCCAACATCTAGCAACCTTTCTAAACTACCTATCTACAGCCATAGTAATCACCCCAAAAAGTCTAGGATCCTAAGCAGCCTGTCCGAACACTGCTGAAAAAGAGATAGAAACCATCACATACATTCTTCTGGATTTATTGGTACTGATGGGAATTTTTGTGGTTGTAATGGAAAATGGACCTCTACTGGTTGGGTTCTGTTGATGAGGCCATTAATTCATACTCAAATAATGTCCAAAACACACTACAAAAATGTATTTGATAAAACCTAATAGTTTAATTGGAAACCATTAGAATTTCTGTTGGGTATTTCCAGCAGGGTATTTATACGTTTGTGGTTATTTTGAGCAAAGTAACACAAAAGTAGTGTAACGCATTACAATTCAAAGACAGTAACTAGTAATGTTTAATTTATTACATTTTGGAGGTAAACCCAACACTGCTATCCACAGCCTAGAAACACCTTATAACTACCCTGCCTGCAACTGCCTTGTAACCACCAAGAAAACCATAGCAACTGCTTTTTAAATTAATCATTTAATTTGGTGCTAAAATCACACACTTCACCCTTAATTTGAAGGGATTACCCTTTTGTATTCAAAATGATTATTGTGAATCCACAATTATACTTTTTAGTTATTTGAAATGCAATATTGGAGATATGGCATACACATGCTCTTCTCAAGAACATTTCATACCATTGCTATAACATCTAGCAATGGATGAAAGAGGGACTCACGTTCTGATCACAACCATGAGGCTATACCCAAAACTCCCAACGCCCACCAGGAGGTAGGACAGAGGGAGACGAAACTTCAGGAAGCCAATGGTTCTCTGGTCATTGTAGTAGCCATAGAAAAGTACTGAGTACTTGCAGTAACCCTGTTAATAAGAAGCCATCAGAAAAATTTATTTTGAAGCATATTATTAAGTATTTCTAACATTAATTTTAAAAAGTTATTACTTTAACTCTGAAGTTAAATAAACAATCCATTAGTCCATTTATATAATTTGACATTGTGTTCAATTTTCTTAAACCTGCTTTATCAAACGTACACATTGAATGACATCCAGAAAGCATTTATGATAAATTTACTTGGCTGATGTTTACAGAGCATACTAAAAATGTAATTCAATAAAAAAGTTGCTGAATGTGTGAAAAAAATATAACAAGTAAATATTTTATCACTAGTAAAAAATACATATGCAAGGTAGCTTACATTGAAGTCCATAAGTACAGAGTAGTCCATCGCACTGTCTTGATCCACCCTCGGCACAGTTTTCCGAGGAATGGACCCATATGGAAGTCCCATGAGAACCTAGTGGATATTGCCATATTAGAATATCAGTTACTTTAATTTAGAGATAGAGATGTAAAAATACCGCATTGATTCTCCAAGAGAATATTTAGTTCAAAAGCGTGTCAACATGATACATATTGTTTTGTTATCAGAGCCAGTTCCCTTGAGGAACCCATCAGGGTTACTCAAAAGATCCTGACAAAGAGACAAGACTGCCTGTCTGCTAATCCTCAATATGTTTCATTTTAAATATTCATTTTTGAGTTGTATAGTATAATTGGTGTTTATTCTTCAATAAGAGGCAACTATTGCAACAGGCTGCGTCGCATGCTCTTGTGACTGTTTCACTTTGTTTTGCTAAACACATCTGTTTTATCTGTTTAAAAACTGACCTCTGGTATCACAACCAGGCCAAAAGTCAAGCCGAAGAGGACCATGTTCATGCCGTACATCCAACGCAGGAAGATAAAATATGAAGCAACAGAGGAGCCAAAGTGACCTGCAAAACAAGCACAAAAAAATTCCTGAGCTGGCCACTAGTAGGCAATATTTCGAGCACGATATATTTGACAATTTAGAATAAACTTTATAGTAATACAATTTATGGTTGTTTTTATAATTAGTACTTACTCTCAACTTCCTTTATTTTCCGTTCCCAAGGTATGCAAGCAGTTCTAAAATTTTCGAAATCTCGTTGAAATTTGATCCATTTCTGTATGATGAGGCGAAAATGTTACAGGACATTTTAGAGATTTGTAATAAACTTTATTAACATTTTCTGAAGAAGGTCTCATTACCACATTTTCCCATGTTGCATTTTCTTTCATTGACATTAAATTTACATTTAGGCATTTGGCAGACGCCTTTTATCCAAAGCGACTTACATAGCATTACCCTATACATTTTACATAGAGATTCTTGTACCTTCATCATCATGACTTTATAAGCATATAGCTTCCTGCCTTTGCCTTTGCCCAGAGCTCCTTCAAATTTATCCACAAACTGCTGAGCCTCCCTGCAGACAAAACCAACACACCATCAGATAATAAAATAGTTAGAAAATGCAATGGAACCCACAATCTTTGCACTGTGCTCTACCAACTGAGCTACAGTATAGAAAGCATTCTTTAGAAAATCGCATTTTAGATGTGTCAATACTTGAGAACTTTGAGTCGTCTTCTCATTCTCCAGGGCTTGTTTCTGATATTTGCTATCAGTTTCTTCTTCTCCTCCACCTCCTCCATTAATCTGGCCATTTCTCCTTCAGACATGGAGTCCTCTTCTTCATCGGATTTTGAATCGTCTCCACTAAAACAGAACGGAAGGGGAGTGCTTATTTACCAAGGAACATGCTTTTTTTGATGCAGTAGTCAATGTATTCTTCAGTCTAGAACAACCCATTCAGGAACAGTATGTAAAGAGCGTGAGACATGGTATTAAAAATGCAATGGCTTTAAATAGTTAAAACGATAGTCTGGTGGAAAATGAAGCTAGTAGACGTTATATTTTCTAATACCACACCAGCTCATTTGAGTGTACATAGCTTTAAACAAAGTCATTTTTTTCAATAGTTTCAATAGTCTGCTTAATAAAATGTTTGATGAAAGTTAGGGTTACTAAAGTGCACCTTTACACTTTGACTCAAAAACAAATATGTTTATTCGAGAGTAAAAAAACAAATGATCATTTACCCTAAAAGGGTTAAGTATCTGTAATGGGAGTTTCAAGAGAGTTTTGTCTTACATTCAACAATCTCTTGGTGTAGGTGTCAAGATCAGTTAATGAAGTAAATTAATAATCAATCTATCCTGGGTTCATTTGTGTTTTCATACCTACTATCCTTTTTCTTCTTGTCATCGTTGCTGTCTTTTTCATTTTCCTTTGCTTTGCCTTTAGCGTTCTTCTGCTTTTTCCTGCCTTTCCCTTTCCTTTTGCTTTCTCCCCCTTCTCCCCCTTTGTCTCTCACTTTTCCTCTTCTCCTGTTCCCTGCACACCTCCTCTGCGGAATATCATCGTCGCTATCCTCCTCGTCTGCCTCTGCCTGGGCCCGTTTCTTTTTATTGGCCGCTCTACGAGCTGTAGGGGGTGCATCATCCTCATCCTCGTCATCCTCACTTGCAGCAGCCTTGCCACGTTTGCCGACTGCTGTTTTTTTAGCACCTTTCCCTTTGGGTTTGTTGTTCTCTGAGTAAAATAAAAGCGTATCACACATTAAAAACATCTTGTTGATGAACATAGACCAATACACTTTGTTGCAGTTGCTATGTGACTATAATGGCCCATGTCTGCATTTTACATAGACGCACAGGCACATCATAGAAATTATATTCATTTTGATATTGCATCAGCCTCTCCTGGTAAGTTTTCCCATAAGCAAGAAATCAAAATTCACATTGCTTGGAAGAGCAAGAGCACAGCATTCCCCAATCGCTCAGATTCCTCAATTCCACCAATAGACGACCTCAAGTGCTGAATAATGAGTTACACACTTACGTCAATACTTACTTAACAAATAGGATTAGTTGTTATGAGTAACAGTTATAGTGCTGTTCCTACCTTCAGCACTGTCCCCCTCTCCATCAATTTCTATTCCCACTAATAAGAAAAAATAAACAAAAACTAGAGTTTAGCAACGTATTACTGAAATAGTGGCCGTTACAGTGGATTACAAAAAATAACTATAAAAGCACAGTATAATATAAATGTTTATAACTTACCGTCTTCTAATTTTCTTGTATCACTTTTCTTTGGCATTTTGCTCCCTGCTGATCTCTGTTGGTATCAGAATTTCCTCTCTTGCACCTGTGGTCTAACAAATTACTGCACAGGTAATCTGCGGCTCTCGTGACGGACTCCCTATTGCCATAGCAACACCACGTGACCTCAAATATGCAATATCGATTGATATTGGTATATTAAATGAGCTACAACAAGCATCTTAATGATTTGTATTTAGTTAAAGCTTTTGGATAGAAATCTCTATGTTTAAAAAGTTAAACACACAGCAGATGGTTTTAGAATTACCTTAAAGCTAAGATTAAATAAATAAATAAACAAACACATCAAGCTCTTAAATGGGAATGTTTAATTTAACTCAATGTTTCATGGAGAAAAGATCTGAAAACATTCCAGATGACCTGCCAGACAGTATGGCCATCCATTTAAACTGTTCGATGCACTCTCACTCATTGGGATATATGACACCTAGCTCTGATGTCACAAGAAGAGCCACCTTAAAGATTTAATGAAGGTTTATGCTTTCCTTCAAAGACAATTAAACACATTACACACCATAATGAGCTTTTAAACACGTACTTTCTTTAGAAATAAAGACGAACATATTTTGTTGATTCCAATTTACCGTTTTAGACAATTGTCAACATCAAATGGGACTGCCAATAGTACAATTTAAAACTGGCCTGCAACTATTTTTAAAGACGTTTTAAAGTGTCTTAGCCAGGGTGGGACGGTGCCTGATAGACACCCAAATACATCTTACTCTGCAGACACGTGATCTTGTGTCTCGTCTACACCACAACACCTGGTAGATGGCACAGCATCTCAGTTTTCACAAGTGACCAATTACATTACACCCGGTATAGACAAAGACAAAGTCCATCGTCATGACATGCATTCCTGGTCAAGAACACATGCAGAACAACACCGCCCATCTGTCTGAAAGGAAACAAAACAATGCATAATTACTATAATTAATCATGTATACATCAGCTGTTATTTGTTGGCCTGTTTATGATACCCTAATAGAAATAGAAAAGAGAAACTGAATACGTTTATTAAGCAAAGAAAATATTTCAGCAATATTATTTCACCTATCGGGTGAAAACGAGGATTGGTCAGTTTCCATCTGTCTTGTTAAATTTGCTATTTAGAACACATCATATAGATGTGAGGGTAGAAAATGTGAATACAGGTGTTACGTACTGTAGGCCTATGTCTGTTTGTTAAAACGTACAATAATTGCGTAAAAGGTTCAGTATTATGTAATGAAACACACAGGGGGTCCAGGACACTGGTCACGTTTCTGCATAACACAGGGGCTGTGTCTGAATTCGCCCCTATCTCCTATAAAGTGCACTATATCGGGTGGCCGCCATTTTGTAGTCTGAAAAAACAACTTTTTCCCCACAATGCGTTCTGATTTTAAGTGTATATCCGATGTATAAGTAACTCCCTCACTCATATTACCCTTACAGCGCGAACCAACCGTCTAGAATCTGCTGGAGGAGAGTGCACGTTTATACACTTGTGTTTGGCATTCGCTTTATAGTGAACAAGTGAGCAAATTCAGACGCAGACGCGGATGAGAGTCCTAAACCTCCAGGCCAGCGGGTGGCGCTCTTGTCTCGTGGCTGTTTGCAGCGCTCAATGCTAACTACCGTTCCATCAGGTCAGCGGCTATCTGACCGCTGATCGCTCGGCCGTATCGTTTTATTTCCAGGATTGAATCACAGTCTTGCGTAATAATAGTGGGATGCCTGGGACGAACGTGATTCAGATCACCAATCTGTCGTCGGCTGTGAGCAGCGATCAGATGAGAACTCTCTTCGGCTTCCTGGGAGACATCGAGGAGCTGCGGCTCTACCCGCCTGAGTGAGTCACAACAACACAGACACACGTCATATAAGCACATCTTACACACTAAACAAACATATGAGACCCCTTAGAATGATAATGACAGCACACGCGATTCAAACAGCATCATGTACACTAAACACCGCCCTCATCGGATCACTTTGGAGTGATGAACGAGATGTACATAGACATTTAACACGTTTCCTAATACAGAAAGTACTTGGATGTACAATGAGACATATGCATGTGTCACATTAAACGTTACATGGTACCGAAACTTCTTGTAGATAGATGATGGATTGACTTCATGACTTAATGTCCGTTTGAAATAGGCTAATAATAGTTTAATTCACCCTTTTACATTTTTTATGTTCTTCTAGAATAACACCCGGTTGAACCATTAACAAGGTTTTGTGAAGATTTTTTTCCAATTGTATTACTATGTTTTTTTGTTTACAAACACCTCAGTTAAACTTTCGTTATTGTGATGAGACTAGAGTAAATTTGTTGTGACTGCAAAATAAACCAGGGATCTCTGGTTAAACCATGGGTAGTTTAAGCATTCATAAGGGCGAACAGACATACGTATGGGGTTCTATTTCATGCTTTTTAATATGGTTTAATGCTTTGATGGACATAGGCCAGTCTCGCTGATCACGGGCACTGCCAACCGCAGAGAAAATTCACTTCATTCTTTATTATACACACCATTTAACCTGCTATCAAACATATTAAAGCAGTATTAAATAACACATTGTTTTTTCTCTTTCAGCAATGCACCTCTTTCCTTTTCATCCAAAGTTTGTTACATAAAGTATCGAGACCCTTCCAGTGTTGGGGTGGCACAGCATTTAACCAACACTGTTTTTATTGACAGAGCTCTTATTGTTGTGCCATGTGCAGAAGGTTAGTATGTTTGCATGCGTGTTAAATTTTTCTGTTGTATCGTTCGAAGACAGTGGCTAGCTATCTGACTTTAAATCAAGCAAGATTGGTTTTATTTTCTGTCTTTGTGTCCTAGATGTGTGTGATGATCGTGTGTATGTTCGTTTAGATCAGCTGTTTTAGGTTTTGTTGTGTTTAGTAGAGTTGTGGCAGCTCTTGTTTATCAGAGCTGAAGGATGTGGATAGAGCGGAGGTGATAAGATCATACTTTTGTTGCAGAGTTAGGACTGTGTGAACATGCTTACAGGGTTTTTTTAAACCCGAGGTCATTTACCTATAGTTCATAAATGGATCCTGCACATGGTAACATTTAATGCAGTAAATGCACGGATGCGGTTTCATGTGTTGATTTGCTAGTGCGATTAACTTTAAAATGGAAAAGAAGTGTGAAAGGAGGTTAAAAAAGTCACATAATCAGAGTCCGTACTGTTTTACAGTAGAGGAGCTGAGTGTATAAGGGACTAGGAGTGGCATTTAAAAATAAAATAAATCCATTATTCATTAATGATGAATTCAGAAATCAAAAGTAAATCTTAAAATGAAATGTTTTTTTAGAATAAATAGTTTAAATATTGTTAACGAAATTAAGGTTTTAATTTGAACAATTCAAAAACATTTAGCAAAAAGTGGTATTGATTGAACAATATGGGTATCCACTGTCCTACATCTACATTTAATAGATCCATAATAATTGAATTATATTAAATGTTTAATAGACGACCGCCTTTTTCAGTCCTCCTAGTCCTCCATACATTGTTACTATATTTCATTCTACTATTTATACTTCTACGGTTTTAAAGTGACAACATAAACAAACTTTACTGTGCATGCGCGCATTCGTGGACTGCCCTTAACTTCCGGTACACATTTACAAATAATAGAGTGCCTGTAGATTTTTTCTGACAACAAAGCAAAAGAAGCCGAGAAGCGGAGCATACTCATTTCGGATTAAGTGCGGACGTCTGAGTTCAACACATGCTCCCATGAATGCACCCATAACAAAGTAACAAATCATATACTCTTTTCACCTTCTTTCGCTCTGTAGTTTTTACGATTTGCTCCAGTCCGGCGCCTTCTCTCTCACCTGCAGATGCATATCAAAAAGGGAATTCTCCCGTATTTCAGAAGTCAGATTGTGTTGTAAAGCTATTAATAGTTTGAATCAAGTTCCACTTTAGGCGAGACGATGCGTAACTTGCGTTGAAATACGTGATGATGCTCACAGCGTGAACGCATTGACGTGACGTGCCGTTAACCCCAAAAATTAAGGAGACGCTTGTTGAGTCACCAGTGACACGCAGTCCAAAGACAAGTGCTAGAATAAACAAACCTAAAGACAGTTAGTTGCAATACACTAAAAGTGCGCATCTAATAGGGTGTAAAGAGCGATGAAGACCTACTTTACAGACCCCATGAACACCAGTTTATAACACCAGTCATAAACTGTACTCTCATTGTTTGTGCATAAATTCATACTTCATTGTTAATGTTGTTGTCTATCTTCCTAGTCTATACATATGATATAGCCAGAAGATAAATATATAATACATCTCATTATCAGAACTTAATTTGATATCTAAAAACTGGTGAGCATTAAAATGAACTGTAATAAATAAACAAATTAAGTCAATTTAAGAAAAATAAGGTACAATATATCGAATTGTAAAGGGAGATTGTTATCGTGAAATAAAATGACTCATTCCGTGAAATAGATCAACAACCAAACAGAATGGAGAAGGATTTGCTTCTTAGCTTACTGTTCTTGGTTTCAGCGTGTTGGTTTTGTATCGTACTTCTTTGACAACGGCTGCCTATTGATCCCTAGGGGACTACTGCACTTTTCTCGTGCATGTGCTGTTGTATGCGTCACGTCAGTATGGTCTGCCGGACCATACTCGCCCCTTAAGATGGCTAAACAATTTCTTGAATTTAATGTGCGATACCAAGCTTTACCGCTAGATGTCAATGTGTTCCATACAGTTTCTTTAAATGCGACAACACTACAGGACCATTTAACAAATTATTTACATTTATCAGACGCTTTTATCCAAAGCGACTTACACCGAGTTTGGCGAGCAATAAGCGATATGTCATAAAAGAGCAACAGTACATTAGGTGCTAATACAAAGTTACTCGTTCCAACAAAAGCTAGACAACTACCTGTTGAGAGAAGAGGGTTAGTGTTTATTTGAAAAAAAAAGCATTTGTCAAGTATTCACAGAAGAGGTGTGTTTTGAGTAGTTTTTTGAAGGTTGTGAAAGGTTGTGTTTATTTAATAAAATAAACATACAACTAAATCCAACAAATTGTTTATTTAATTCAGTTATTATACAATACAATTATAATATAAATTAATAGTATCATAAATTAAATTACATATAAATAGTTATATCATTAGACACTAGCCAAACACAGACCGGAAGTTAGCTGCAGTCCCGGAGCGCGCGTCCGGTGAAACGGTCTATAGTCGTTTTTAATTTTACTGTAGGTCAATAAACATTGATGTTGAATAAACATTTTTAAAACGGAAGATTTCAGATAGTCTGCAAGTAGATTGGGATTCTTATTTCAGTAGTACCAAACTCTGTTCAAAATGGTATCTCACTGTGTAGTGTATTTCTGCTCTAATATTCTGCTTGCTTCAACCTTGCTTGCTTGTTCAGTTTAGCAGATTAGCTCGCTATGTAAACTTTGAGAGCTGTTATAGATAATGTAGAAGTAGAAATGTACAGTTAAGGGCTCGAACTCGCAGGAACATCCCACAATAACACTTTTGTGAGGATTAGCTGGTCACAGAGATGGACACTTTCCATAAACAGGTTGCAAACTAGTTTGCTTGCTTTGTAACAATACACACGTTGTATTTCTGTCATTTGAAATCTTTTTAGTTCCTTCGTAAATATGTCGGCTAAATTAGTCAAACAAAATTTGTCACATATTTATTCACATATTCTTATTCTTTTTTGGGACTTTTTTTTTTTAAAACAAAAAGGTTTGTGCCAAACTAGAGTATTTTAACATTGTACCCGTATAGTCGCTCGCAACGCTCTTACCATTTCTTAACATTTTCTATATTGCTACAGCAATGGAATTCTACGAATCGGGGTTTAAAACGGCTGTGAAACTTCGGTTGCAAACCTCATAGTAAATATACTATGAAATCACTTCCTGATGTCGGCAAACAACATTTTCTCATGAGATGGGTAACTTTGTGTTTTCTAGTTTGTACCTTTTAATGGAAAGTGATTATGAACTAAGAATTCTAGAGTATGTAAGCTCCAGGCTATGAGGTTATGAGGTGAGGTCTTCTAAAGTCTGCAGTGTAACGACTGGCTAACCATTTGTTTCTCTCTCCCCTTTTTATGATTTTTGGTTCATTTTTGTCTTACTCTAAACATCCGTATTCATGCAACACATGGTATAAGAGCCCTTCCCTCTTGCCTGAAATGCTTGTCCTCGTGAATTGGTTCTGGATGGCTTACTACGTTGATTAATTTGGATTTTGTATGTTTTTTCTGTGTTGATTATGTGTGCATATCAGATCACTAGACTGGCCCAGGCGTTACACTACTACACTAGCCTGACTCAAGGCTTTGTTTTCCAAGCCACTATACCCGCCGGGGCCCACGCTGCCTTCAAGGGGGGAATGTGACCAGGAGCGTAGCCGCTGAACCTTCCGAGATGGACACCTTGTCTCTTTTTTTTGTTTTGTTTTATTTTGTTTCTTTGTTTTTATTTCTCTCACATGTTGTCCCTTTTTGCCTCTTAGAAGAGTTGCATATTCATTGTGTTGTTTTTCTTTTTCTTTTTTTTCTGTCCCCTTGTCCCTCGTTCCCCAACCCCACAGTTGCTCCTTTGCCTGTCTTTGAAAGCTGTCCAGGTTGACTTGGCGCCCAGTATTGGAGGAAAGTTTGAACGGTACCAAGGGCAGCTATTACGGATGTCTGTTGTATAAAGATCTCCTCTATCTCTCTTTCTCTAGTTCCTATGCACCGATTTTAATTTAACTTAAAGGACCCTGTGGAGAATAACCACATGGTATCAGAACCATTGCCATTTTTTTATTACAAACCCCACAGTGATTTTCTCAAAGATTTAGAACAGGTAAAGCTAAAATTGTTGAGATTTATGTGCGATAATATTCTGATCAAATTTTAAGAGCGGGTATATGTGCATTTACATTTAATGTCCACATTTAAGTATTTTGACAGCCACAGACAAATCACAATTGTTGCATCAGTGTGACAAACATCATGTATGTAGGATCTGTAATTCACTAAAATAACTGAATGCTATAGAGTGAATCTATTTATAAACTGTAGTTGAATCACGTTTTATAATAATGGCACACATCATTGCACATGTGTTTCTTTATTGCACAGTTTTGGGGAGAACATTTTGGCTCAACCTTTAGAGGTTTTTTAGGGTTTTACCATCACCCAAATGCTGAAAAATGCTTTCATAATATACTCCCCCATTTGCCTTTCCAGCTGTATATGATCTCCTTTTTTAATTTAAACACAAATATATAATTTTATTTTGTATGGTATCTAAAACGTTAAAGGTCCAAAAAGCATTTAAAGCTTGTCGATGACTTTTGTTTGTCATTTGTGTGTTTCGCCACAAGATTCGTATAGGTTGTGTTGGCATATATACTGGATGATCTGCTAGTTTAAATGGATACAAGACGTATTGGTTGCTAAAGAAGCCCAAAATAGCCTTTTTTGTCACAAACATTTGTTTCGGGAGGTATTTATCAACCTGGGGTTATGTGGATTTCTTTAATAAGGGATGTGCTTTTTGGAGAAGATAACATGATGCACTTTTACTATGAAAGCATTTGTTTTCCTAAAGAAAGGAAGACATCTGGAATGGCATGAGGGCGGGTAAATTATGAGAGAATTTTGTATATTTTTTGTTAAAGTTGAACTATCCCTTTAAAACAACATCATTGGTACGCCATTTCACTAGACTGTAAGCGCAGAGCATGCGTAGATATTTGTACCAACATTGGCAAAAATGCATATTTGGAAAATTGAAATTTGTTGTTACTTCTCTCTCAAATTTCTTGTAAAGGCAAAACATTTTAGGGGTGACAATTTGGGGGGGGGGGATTTCTCAAAGGCACTTAAAATGTTCTTCTTTTCTGTATCTGATGTTCTGTGTGCTATTAGTGATGCAGCCAACATGAACGGTTGTCTTGTGTTGCACACCCTTTCCAACACTGCGAAACGATCGCCCCAGGGAGAAAAGCGTCCATGCTTGATATCGTATGGTTCATGACCAATATGTTTCCAGTACAGGTGACCCATACCACAAAGTGTTAACTCATTCTCTACATGTTTTGTTCTGATCTTTTGTTTTTTAAAGAGGACAGGACAAATCAGTGTGTTCTTTCCAGTTTTTTGTGCAAAAGTCATCCCGTTTACAGTATGTATTGTGTTGATTCAGTTTATTTCTATAGACATTGTTCTAAAGCAGTTCTACCGAAAAATAGGATAAATGAGAATTAAAGTTTTACAACGCGAGCAAGCCAAATGCAAGAAGGAAAACTCCCTAAGATGTGTAAGAATATGGGGAAGCAGTTTCTTTAGGAGACAGTATGAAGGAGGTTAGCTATGCTACAGTAGTTGATAATGTTTGATGGTCTGATATGGAGTTGTTCAGGTGGGGTTTAGTGTACTGAAGGACTCTCCTCTGATTCTTGGGTGCAGTCCTGGGAAAAGCAGCAGGAGATGTCTCCATTGACTTCTCTAATGCGTGTGCTCTTGTTTCTCAGGAAAAATCCCAGAAGAGGCAAAGGCCCTCTCGCTTTTGGCCCCTGCCGTGCCTGTCGCAAGCCTGATGAGCGGAGGTGGACTTCTGCCTATCCCCAGCCCAGCAACACTACAGAACGTAATAAACACATGCTTGCACATACAGTACCATTACTTTGATTACTAAGAACAGTTTCTAAATAAAACAAGTCTGTGTTAAAAATGAATAAAATAATAACTAACAAGTAATGGTTTATAATTTGAGCCTGCAATTTTATGTTTCAAACAAAGATGGCAATATAGAGGCGGAAATTAGCGATGGCAGATTTAGTATGTGATGATTTAGCTTATTGGTGATGCTTAAACAAATTACAGATGTCATTGAAAAGCTGAAATTGTGGGCAAAAATACATTTGGGCTGTCAAAATGTTACTTTGACGTAACCAGAGCCGTTGAGAGAGAGTGGTTCCAACTGAACCGTGTTTTCACAGCAATGGCGGTTCATGGAGCCTCTCAATAGTTCCCGGAAGTTGCGGCTAAACAGACCAATTGAGGTAAACAGTTGACACATTTAAAGAGGTAAATTGTTTAATGAATAAAGAATAAAGAAAAAACGTAACTTCCTGGAACTATCTGAAGGCTCCATGAATCACTTGACGCTTGAAAATTCTCTCTCATTGGCTCTGGACGTAACCAATTCATTATTACTAACAAATTCTTCTGACAGTAATTGTATTGCATTGGTTTGTTGTCAGCGAAGTCTCCCTTTAGCTAATCTGGGGGTCTTAAAGTCTAGTTTGGAGACATCTGTGGCAGCTGTCAGTGGAGGGACATCACAGCCTCCACTCATGGGCAATGTTGATCCTTCGAAAATCAATGAGATCAGAAGGACCGTCTATGTCGGCAACTTGAATTCACAGGTATGTGTAAGTGAATTTAGAAGCGACAGTTCAGTTCCTGGTTGAGTTGTCAAATAACCCTACCAGTTCTAAGTTACCTGCCAATAACTGTCCCTGTTGTGTCTTGAACATTGAACTTGACTTCTTTAATGGCACAGAAATCTCCATGTTGCCCTTTTGAATTCTTTCTATTCGTTCATTTTTATATACACTGAACAAAATTATAAACGGAACACTTTCGTTTTTGCCCCAATTTGTCACACAAATCTGTCTAAGTCTGTGTTAGTGAGCACTTCTCCTTTGCCGAGATAATCCATTCACCTCACGGGTGTGGCATATCAAGATGCTGATTTGACAGCAGGTGTGCCTCAGGCTGGCAACAATACAAGACCACTCTAAAATCACAGCACAATGCCACAGATGCCACAAGTTTTGAGGGTGCATGCAATTGGCATGCTGACTGCTGGTGGCGGTGGGTTATGGTATGGGCTGGCGTATGTTATGGACAACGAACACAGGTGCATTTTAATGATGGCATTTTGAATGCACATATATACCGTGACAAGATCATGAAGACCATTGTTGTGCCATTGATCCATGACCATCACCTCATGTTGCAGAATGATAATGCATGCCCCCATGTTGCAAGGATCTGTCACAATTCCTGATTCCACAATTCTATGCGAAGGAGATGTGTTGCACTGCGTGAGGCAAATGGTGGTCACACCAGATACTGACTGGTTTTCGGATCCCCCGGACCCCCCAATACAGTAAAACTGCAAATTTTTGAGTGGCCTTGTATTGTGGCCACCCTGTATTGTGGGTTTACATTACGTATGCATATAGCCTCTGCGTGCGTGGCAGCACAAACACCAAAGATGTCTGCAATGACAAACAAGCGCTATCGCAAGCGCATAGATGTGTGTTTGGTTTTTTTAAAGGAAAAAGACAAGCAAATGCATTCATGCTGCTCAAATGTTATCGTTTTCTTTTACGTGGTGTCTATTTACACTGAGTGCAAATAGCCTGTCTTATTGGCAGAGACTTGAGTGGCATATTGACAGCCACTCGAGTGGCATGAAGTATTAAATTCTAATCCCGCTGTATACCTTTTTTAACCTTTTTATTACTTAAAAGATCATAAAGGCTTTTGTTTTCAATAAAACAAATTTAAGACTTTAACTTTAAGTTTAGGGTAATGTTAGGGGTAGGTATAGGGCTTTAATATCTCAATAAGTTGCCATCATTTTAATAATTTTTATAAATATAATGATTTACTGTCTGTTAATATTGCATTATGTTTAATGCACAGTAATACTGAGACGCAAATAGTGACGTTATCTGCCACTATTTATATGTAAAAAATCTACTTAATCCAAAGAAATTTGGCCCTGCAGCTATTTTTGGTTAGTGTAAATTGCTCCTATTTTCACTTTGTGAAAATAGCCGCTGCCTTTTAAAAAAAATATAGACCTTATCTGACCTCACCTCAGATTAATAAAATGACCCCACAGACCGGGTGGTGCTACGTAACACACCCACTTATCACGTAATGGCCGTGGACCAATGGTGGCTCAAGGGTGTTTACGGGCCAACACAAACTTTCCTGGAGAGTTCTGTTTGGTTTGCTGCGGCGAACTAGTGAAACGAATTGTTGTTTGGACCCGATTTTGTTTCGAAATCAGGTCACAGACGGTTTTTCGATTTCGAATGTAGTATGTCGAACCCTTACCAAAGAAAAGATTTGTGCACAATATTTGAGAGAAATAGGCCTTTTGTGTACGTGGGAAAAGTCAGCTCAAAGTTCACCCGACTAGGCCTGAATGTAAACCGACGTTTATTAATGAAAATGAAATTGATATGGCAATGAAAACGTTGATCCTCTTGTTTTGCTCTGGCAAATTGCGCAAACTCAGGCTAAATAGCCTACGCAAAACAGTATAAAGACACAGCTTAATCCAGTTTCCTAAATAATCCCACAGCTATAAAACCCGATAAATATTATTTTGTGCAAGGTTATAAATGTTTATCACGGATCCATCCTTTAGATATCCTTAAATACTTTTACACGAATGTGCCATTTTTATGACCCAAAAAACAATAACAACAAATGTTGTCCGTACCTATGATGACGCTGGATGTTTTACTTCTGTATATGCATCATCTTTCAGCTTTTTAGCGATGTCTGATATTGCCTCCATGTCATGCTAATCTGACGACACAATTAGGACCAAAGTAACGCGACAGTATACATTCAAAATTGATTGTCAGGTCTGGCTCAATGTTAATTAGCCTACTGTCCAACCACAAGATGTCGCAAGAGGTGAGTTGGTAACTACACGCACGGACACGAGCGACGCCCTATTATTGTACAGGATAGTTTGGGTCTTCCTCGGGTCAATTCAGCAAAAAACATTTTTACTTTATATTACCCGAGACCCAAACACTAATAATATACCCCTCCCATGTCCGAAGCTCCCCTGAATCTTTTAGATTAGTCGGACCTCTGGTTTTCTGATCTAAGTGGACCCGTGAAGACCTCTAGTGCAATGCTCTAACCACTGAACTACAGGGAAGCTTAATCCTGAATTTGGGGGGCAAAGATGGGGGGGGAACAAAAGTGTTGCGTTTTTAATTTTGTTCAGTGTATTTATTTACTTATACTGTTTTGTAATTGTTTATTCTTCTTAAGACCACAACGGCTGAACAGCTACTGGAGTTCTTTAAGCAAGTTGGAGATGTAAAGTTTGTTAGAATGGCCGGAGACGAAACTCAACCTACACGTTTTGCCTTTGTGGAATTTTCTGATCAGGATTCAGTGACACGAGCTCTTACCTTTAATGGGGTCATGTTCGGAGACAGACCACTTAAGTAAGTGTTGTCCTTTTAGAAACTTTACAAATCATGATTCTGTAACCAGTTAGCATTTAATCATATAAATATTCTATCAATATAAAAATTTATAATAAACATATCCCCATCTTTAGGATTAACCACTCCAATAATGCCATAGTGAAGCCTCCAGAGCTCACACCACAGGCCGCAGCCAAAGAACTGGAGGATGTGATGAAGAAGGTCAGAGAGGCTCAGTCGACAATCGCTGCTGCTATTGAGCCAGGTCTGTATTCGGCCATCCAAACACAGGCAAAGTGATGCAAAAGTCTTTAGTTTTTATTTGTTGAGTTATTTTGGATTTTGGTGTAGTGGATGACATGCAGACGTCTAGCAGATCCAGGCGTTCCAGAAGATCCAGATCTCGCTCCCAGTCACACACACGAAGGAAGCGATCCAGATCCAAGCACAGGTACCATAAACACATTTGATACCTTTTGCCATATACTGTACATTTCTGTGAGTGAATTTACTCTTGAACTTTAGCTTGTCATGTATATTGTCGTGTAAAATTGTTAACTACTGTATAGTCAAAATAGCCAATTATAGTCAACTTTTTATATGCTGCTAAAAAGCACTGTTGAAAAGTAAAGTTCAGTAAAAATTTATCTCAGCTTTTTGTATTTAATAAAACCCCTGACCTTTTTAATGTCTGTATGATTTGTATGGTTCTCAAGGGGTCGCCTATCCCAAAGGTCACGACAGAGGGTGAACGACTTGCGCGGGTCCCACAAGAGATGCTCACGGTCCCGAGAAAAAAAACACAGCCGGAGTCGATCTCACTCTAGGTAAACTCACACCATCAAACTGATCAACAAACATGATCAAAAAAGAAAGGTTTTTAGCTCAGTGCCTCTCCTCAACACAGGGACAGGAGGAAGGAGAAAGAAGGAAAGATGCGTAAAGACGACAATGGGGATGAAAAGAGACAGAGGGATAAAAAAGGAAGAACACCTCACAAAGGTTACAGCATATCAAGACGGTCCAGCAGTACAAGCAGGTAATTTAAAATTGCCTGGCTAAATTTCTTGTTTGTAGGATGTTTAGATAGCAACAGTTTTTATTCTTTCTACTTTATGCCGAAGAGGTAACAAAAGAAGCAAATCTCGATCACCAAGGCGGAGATCCAGATCGCCATCGCCAAGAAGGTTTGCTTGTTTTAATTACCCTCTTTATGTCTATGAAGTCATTCAGACCTCTGAAAGTTTCTAATCTTCTGTCCATTTCCAGAGGGAAGAAGGATAGAAAGAAAGCAAAATTGTGGGACGCTAGCAAGGAAAGAAGAGCGAGCTCAGGATTGAGGAGGAAAACCAGAGATTCTGATCGCAAGACGAATCGATCACAGGTGAATCTAGCATTAATTGATAGCTTATCTTTGGGATCATTACTCAAAACTGATGGACAATATAGTATAGAGCGGTTCGATAGATATTAGGGATGCTTATTTTAAATTTTCTGTACTGACTGTCAACCAGCGTGCATTAATCGAGCATTAAATGATAAGCGATTTTATTTAAATTCATTGAATACAATTACAGTGGACGACTGCCTGTGACTTATTTTAAAAGCCAAGCAATGTTTTTATGTAAAACAAGCGCTTATTTTTACAAAATATTGCAACGGGAGATACAGCGGGGAAAATAACTATTGACATATCAGCATTTTTATCAGTAAGGGTATTTCTAAGTGGGCTATATACACAAAATTTCCACCAGATGTAGCCATCAAGCCAAATATTGAATTCATGCAAAGAAATCAGAATATTTAAGTATAAAAGTTGAGACATAATAAATAAAGTGAAATGACACAGGGAATAAGAATTGAACACATGAAGATAACAAGGTGCAAAATGGCATAGAAAGCCAGGAGATCACCTGAAATCTGTCAGTATTGAGAGAGAAACCCTGCCCCATATCAGTACTAAATTATATCAGCTGCTTTAGTCCTAATCGATGGCCTATAAAGGCTTCTCATTACCTAGGAGGCTCACAGGAAAGACTTCATGATGGGTAAAAGCAAAGAACTCTCTGTAGATCTTCGTAATCTTATCGTTGAAAAGCATTTTGATGGGAATGGTTATAGGCGCATTTCCAGAATGCTGTAGGGGCCATTATCCGGAAATGGAAAGAGCATCAGTTCACCATAACTGTGCCACGATCAGGTGCTCCACGTAAGATCCCTGTCCGAAGAGTCCAAAGAATAATCTGGAGAGTTCTCCAAGAGCCAAGAACCACTCGGGCAGAACTTCAGGAAGACCTTGCATCAGCAGGTACTGTTGTTTCAAAGAAAACTATAAGCAATGCACTGAACCGCCATGGCATCCATGCACTCTCACCACTCAAGACTCCATTGCTGAACAAAATGCATGTTGAGGCTCGGTTAAAGTTTGCGAAAGAGCATTTGGAGAAGCCTGTGGATCATTGGGAGACTATAGTATGGTCAGATGAAAGCAAAATTGAACTTTTTGGCAGTCATTCTACACACCACATATGGAGAAGAAATGGCACTGCCCACCACCCCAAGAACACCATACCAACAGTTAAGTTTGGGGGTGGAAGCATCATGGTTTGTGGCTGCTTTTCAGCAAGGGGTACTGGCAGACTCCTTATTATTGAAGGCAGGATGAATGGAGAAATGTCCGGGACATTCTGGATAAAAATCTGCTGCCATCTACCAGAAAGCTGTAAATGAAAAAAGGGTGGACATTTCAGCAAGACATTGATCCCAAACACAAGGCCAAGGACACAATGAATTGGTTTCAAAGAAAGAAAACCAAGCTGCTTGAATGGCCCAGTCAATCACCTGACCTAAATCCCATTGAAAATCTACGGAGAGAACTGAAGATCAAAGTTCTTAAAAGAGGCCCAAGGAACCTTCAAGATTTAAAGACCATTTGTGTGGAAAAATGGGCCAGAATCACTCATGAGCAATGCAGACGACTGGTCTCTCCATACAAGAGGCGTCTAGAAGCTGTAATAACCAACAAAGGCTTTTCTACAAAGTATTAAATAAAGTGTGTTCAATACTTATTACCTGTGTCATTTCACTTTATTTATAATGACTCAACTTATATACTAAAATGTTCTGATTTCTTTGTATGAATTCAATATTTGGCTTGATGGCTACATCTGGTGGAAATATTGGGCCAATAGCCCACTTAGAAATCCCCTTACTGATACAAATGCTGATGTGTCAAATTCTTATTTAACCCCGCTGTATATGGGATGATTTTCATCTCAAAATCTTAAACAAATGCGTGCGTAGTCATCCGTGAATGTGATACATGTTCCGAATGTCTTTTACTATCCACAAACAAATGCCTTATGATTAGAATCTGTGAATTTTTTTATTTTTATAAACATGATACAATTTGTACAATTAGAAACAGATATTTGAACATAATTGTGTTAATATATAAACATTTTGCAAGCACCAAGGACAAGTTGTGCATTTGTGGATCAGGCAACACACGTGCATTCGTCCTGTTCTGTGCATTTGAATTTTTATACTTTCGTTTCGCTGTTTTCAGCATTACACGACCCACATACAAACAAGTATAAAAAAATAAGCTGACATCTACGCGTTATATGTCTTTAATAAATGTCTCTCATTTCGTGTCTCTGAAATTCAGAACTGAAGGAATATTACTCACTTTGTACAAACCGATATATATTTGCGAATGCAAATGTTCTCATTTGTATATATAAAATATATAATAATTTGTGCATGTCTAATAGAATAGAATGGCATTTGTGGATCAGGCGACGCACCTGCATTCATCCTGTTCTGTGCATTTGGATTTGGAGACATGTTTCGTGATTTTGCGTTTTACAATCCACACACAAAAACGCACAACAGATTGACTGCCAAAAACACATGCCGAATTGTATGTTGTGCTGAACCGCCTTAAATGATTATATATACAGCTTGTTCAAAATAATAGCAGTGTGTTAAGCTCAAAATCCTTAAAATAACTTTTATTTCAATACGCAAATGCATGGGGACCCTGCACATTCTATTCTTAATCAAAACATGAAGAGAAAAGTTTCAAATTTGTTATTACTCTACAGAAAGTGAAGAAAAAGAAATGTTAGGCTTTTCATAAAAATAGCGGTGTCTTCATTTTTCTTTCCAAAGTCAGACCGTTACTGTATAAAATTAAAAATGCTTGAAGATTTAGCGTTTTTTGTGAATCACTGAACTAATATTTAGTTGTAAAGCCACGGTTTCTGAGAACTGCTTCACATCTGTGTTGCATGGAGTCGACCAACTTCTGAACCCTGGACGATTGCACTAAAGACTTCTTGGTTTTGCCTTAGGAACAGCGTTTCTGATGTCAGCTCACAGGTTTTCTATTGGATTAAGGATAATCCATAAAATATTGCGCCATTTTTCTTTAAGCCAGTCAATGTGTTCTTTGGGAAATTGTTACCTCTTCAGCAGATGTTGTTTTTTCAGCAATGGGACTTTGCGGGGGCTTCTTGCCGATAGCTCTGTTTACACAGGCGTCTTCTAATTGTAACAGTACTCACAGGTAACATTAGACTTTCTTTGATCACCCTGGCATCATTGGCTTAGTCTTCGCCATTTTGGCTATTCTTGGATCCATTCGAATGGTTGTTTTCCGTTTTCTCCACGTCTTTCTGGTTTTGGTTGCCATTTTAAAGCATTTGATATAATTTTAGCTGAGCAGCCTTTTCATTTTGTAAACACAGTCATTTGATTTCATATTGTGGTTTCAAACCACTACGCAATTGCCAGGAACAGCCAATCTCTGGAGGCGGGTAGGCTAACGGTTAGAGCAGTGATACATGTGGTGTTAGTTAAGTGAGGAAGAATAACTCATCTCCTCAAGCAAACAATGTTGGGTCCCTCTGAATTTTCCATACTGGATCAATAAAAAATTTGTTTTGTTTTTGAAAAAACACTCATTTGCATTGAAATTATGTATGGCAGGAATTATTGTCTTGCACATTGCACGTGAGTTTCGTTCAGGTGTCGTCGCTCCCCGCGCACTTTAAAGAGCTCAGTGAACTCTGTAAGGTTCTTTTAAATAAATTGCACGAGTACATCTGACCCAATCGTTTTTCTAGGTCAGAAACAAATGATCATCTGATCTTCTTGAAGACTGGCGGTGCAGGCTTGCTCATGCTTACCTGATACTGATAACATCAGCGTGTGACCTGTTTCAACTGTAAGGCTTATGTAATTCCCCCAAAATATGATGTGTCTAGAACGTTTGATTTGCCATCTAAACACTGGATCCGTTTAAATTCATAGCACTGCAAATGTGCAGTGTATTGAAATTATAGTCATTTTACTACGCCCACATTTATATCTGAAGCATTTATATCTTTATCTGTTCTTTTATTGTAAACCATTTCTGAAGACTTGGGTAGAAAGTGCGTTTTATAGTGTGGGGTGACAAGAGAATTGTATTAGTACACTCATACACTAGACCTGATTATATCTCACGGAGCCGATCTAACAAATATAGATATTATGCCTCAAAGCGACGATGTCACCGATCACTATCTTATAACGGGTACTTTGCGCACGTCAGGAACCAGCCCTTTAATTCGTTATCGACAGGGTAGAACAATCACCTCCGCTACTAAAGATAGCTTCGCAAAGAGCTTGCCAGATCTGACTCCTTTAATAACCATACCAATAAATAAAGAATCGCTCGATGTCATGACCAGGAAATTGGCTACTATTTTCTCTAATACATTAGAAGCTGTTGCACCTACGAAGTCAAAAAAGATTAATGAGAAAAATATTGCACCATGGTACAATAGCACCACTCGCGCCCTTAAAAGAGATACTCGCAAACTAGAGCGCAAATGGATAAAATCGCAATTAGAAGTCTTTAAAATGGCGTGGAAAGAGAGTGCAAATTGTTATAAAAAGGCACTAAAAGCAGCAAAGGCTGAGCACCTTCGTAAGCTCATAGAAACCAACAAAAACAATCCAAGGTTTCTATTTAGCACAGTCGCTAAATTAACAAATAAACAGACACCACCTGACCTGGCTATTCCGCCGCACCTCAGTAGCAATGAATTCATGAAATTTTTTACAGAGAAAATCGAAAACATTCGTGACAAATTGTAAAAATTCAACCTCCAAATCTGTCCTATGAATTAGCACCAACCATCGCTCCAAAACAAAGGCTCCAGCGTTTTTCACCTTAAAACAGGAAGATTTAATTCAACTTGTCGCAACTTCTAAACCTACAACTTGCTTACTAGACCCCATACCAACTAAATTATTAAAATAGTTACTACCTGTTGCAATTGAGCCCATTTATAACATTATCAACTCGTCAATTAATCTAGGCCATGTCCCAGGACCCTTTAAGATGGCCGTCATTAAGCCTCTAATCAAGAAACCAAACTTAGATCCAAATGAACTTGGAAACTATAGCCGATTTCAAATCTTCCATACCTGTCTAAAATACTAGAAAAAGTAGTGTGCACTCAGTTGTGCTCTTTCTTACAAAATAACGACATGCACGAAAAATTTCAGTCAGGCTTTAGACCGCATCATAGCACTTAAACTGCGCTCATTACAATTACAAACGACCTGCTTATAGCATCAGATAAAGGTAACATCTCACTCCTGGTCCTGCTTGACCTTAGTGCTGCGTTCGATACCGTAGACCATAACATACTTCTAGATCGCTTACACAATTATACCAGTACTGAGGGACAGGCACTACAATGGTTTAGATCTTACTTGTCAGACAGACATCAATTTGTCCATTTAAATGGGGAATCATCCAATCTTACGCAAGTAAATTATGGATTACCTCAGGGATCGGTTCTGGGACCCGTGCTGTTCTCCATATACATGCTTCCCCTCGGAAACATTAAAAAAAAACATGGAATTAGCTTCCATTGCTATGCAGATGATACTCGGCTATATATCTCATCAAGACCAGATGATTCCTCCCAGCTATCCAAATTGGCAGAGTGCATTGAAGATATAAAACATTGGATGACCTGTAATTTCCTTTCCTTTTCCTTTTAAATTCTAATAAAACAGAAATATTACTTATCGGACCAAAGACACGCAAACCAAATATTTCTGATTATAAACTGCAAGTTGAAGGATGTACTGTTACTCCAACAAATACAGTAAAAGATCTATGCGTTATATTAGACGGCAACCTGTCATTTCGAAATCACATCTCAAATGTCACAAAAACAGCCTTTTTCCACCTAAGAAATGTTGCCAAGTTACGTAATATTCTGTGTGTTGCTGACGCGTAGAAGCGTATTCATGCATTTATGACCTCAAGACTTGACTACTGTAATGCGCTACTTAGTGGTTGTCCTGCATCATCAATAAACAAACTACAGTTAGTTCAGAACGCAGCTGCCAGAGTTCTAACCAGGTCCAGAAAATACGATCACATAACCCCAATGTTATCAACCCTTCACTGGCTACCCATTAAGTATCATATTGACTTTAAAGTTCTTTTAATCACTTATAAAGCCTTAAAGGGTTTAGCCCCTACCTACCTAACAGAGCTTCTATCACACAACAACCCGTCACGCTCTCTAAGATCTCTAAACGCACGACTTTTGATAATACCTAGAATAACTAAATCCACCAAAGGGGGTCAAGCTTTCTCATACGTAGCACCTAAACTCTGGAATAGCCTTCCCGACACTATTCGAGGATCAGACACACTCGCCCAATTTAAATCTAGATTAAAGACGCATCTTTTCAGCCAAGCATTCACTTAATGCGAATTATGCTAAATAAACCACCAGGAGATGCTGACATTAGATATTATCTACTAGAATAATTGGATTTATTATATAAAACACCATGTAGTGTGTTTTACCCTTTCTTGGGATTTTCGTTTTTCCCCTGTAAAGCTGCTTTGGAACAATGCAGTTTGTGAAAAGCGCTATATAAATAAAATTGAATTGAATTAGTCATCTGACTTCACATCATTTTCACAGTATTCCTGCTTACAGGTGGAGAGAAGCTATGAGGAGGTGGACCACGAGTATTACAGCGACGTTGAGGGCTCAGGCTCCATGGCCAGTAATGAGAAATCTCCCCATGCTCATCACAACGGCAGCTACAGGAGCACTTACGCAGAAGAGGACGACCTCTCTGCTGCCGAGTGATCTTCGTGTACTGTCATGAAGTGCCAAGAACTGTGATTAACGGTAGTGGACAGCGCATCAGTGCATTTTACTGTAACAGCTGTCACTCCTTTTAATACGCTTTCCCTCGTGTTCATTGGTGTGTGTGATTGTATGCTTCTTAAAACTTTTACAGAACATTATTTGCTGCTGTGAATATGCTAACCGTCATATGATATTCATATAGATGAAAAAGTAAAGTTTTGTATACATTTTTAGCATGGTGAGAGCAATGGCGTATTGAAAGGAGTGTGTTGAGGTCACGTTAAAAAAATATTTTTTGCATTTGCATGTAATGTGTTTAAGCCTAAATGGAAAGTTATTGTTTTAAGTTATTTTTGTGTGCACTGTGCTTTTTCTTACTACTCGTGTAATACAGTGGAGACGGTTTTCGATTTTATACATTTTGCTAGTCCCGTCGGCGCCGCATCAAGATGGAAATAGTTCAACTTTTCGGAGTGCTGCGCGCAAACCGCCGGTCACTTGAAGAGAATTTCCACGTCGTTTTAGACACGAAATGTGAATCGGGAAACAGAAATCCCGTGTTGCATATAAACAATGTTACAGTCCACGCTTCAACTTTAGATTAATAATTTAATAACCTGAGAAAGTAAGGCTTATTTTATTCTTTGATTTTGAACTGAGAAATGAACCGTTTTAACGTTATTTTATTGTTTATACGTGAAAAAGCATTGTGAAATGTGTAGAAAGAACACTCATGGTGAACTGTGTAGATACACGGTGTATGTTAAAAGTGCCTAGACAGATTGTGAGGCAACAAGATATTTAAAACATTGTAAATCAAGTCAGAATATTTATCTTGTGCTATCACCTTAATATTATAGTGTGAAATGCATAATTTATCTTAATTTTTAACAGTATTTTGCTTAAATCAGTAAAAGGAGACCTAAAGTAATATGTGGTATGTGGTATATATCTGTTCTGGTGAATACAATACAGTAACAATTACTTCTGTCTCATTCAATACAACTACAATTTAAGCTTCTGAATATTATTTATTTTTATATGAAGTATTTTTGTTCATTCTAATAGTGAGTGGGTATATACTATATATAACTCTATACTTGTTAGCAGCAGGGATATGATTAAGATGAAGTTGATGCTTTGACATTGATTTATAAGGTGTGTCATTCTTTACGTCTATAAAACAGATTTCCTTAACACAATATTGATATTAAAGATATACCTAAGATTTTTTGCTGCAGCGTGTATTTTCTCACCATGTACAATTTCTTACAGTATTTATTACAGTATGTAACAATGCAGTATAATCTTTGTATGTCTTATACAGTGTGCGGTTCGCACTAAGGTGCTAAAAGGTTCCTCGCATTAATACCATAGAAGAACCATTTTTGGTTCCACGAAGAACCATTTAGGCAAAAGTTCCTAATATCACCTTTTCTGAAACCGATCTTAAAGGATCTCTTCTAGGATTTCTCGTGGAGCTATAAAGCCAGAAGTGGCTCTTCTGTGTCTTTGTGTAGCACCTTCATTTTGCCAAGGTTAAATGCATACTTAAAGTAGGAATGACATTGAATAACATTAAATTGTGCTCAAATAGATTGTAGATAGGACCAATGTATGATACACTTTAAATTGGGATGTAAAAATAATTTAAACTTAACATTAAATGAATATATACAGTATATATCACATGTATATACTGTATGTGTGGTTGAATGTTCAAGGAACAGCTTGGTCTATTAGCTATGTTGGGGTCTGGTTTTGATATAACTGACATGCCTTTTAACATTACAGCAGTTGTTGTGACTCATAGCCAGGACGTGGTGGGCTTTGAAAGAGCCAACAACTTTTATCAATGTGGTCCTAACCAGGCACTAGAGGCATGTTTTAAGATTTCCACACTGACATATGCAGACACTTTGATGACTGTATATCCGAAATGTTTTCATACTGCAGCCACATATACTATAAAATGTTTAGTTTTAACTGATCTGATTCAGTACTGTCACGGTTTGTGATTTTGGAAATGGGCAATGCTTTATCGATGGAGCTACAGGAACACAAGATGCTCAAGAGGGAAGACATGCTTGAATTATAAGCTGCGTCTCATTTAGGAAGGCTGCGTCCTCCGGAGGTCTCATTTGAAGCCAGCTACGTCAATCGAGGCAGGTAGGACACTCCGTATGCCTCCTTCTAATGCGACCTACTTTCACGAGAATTCAGAGGACACACAATGTGTTTCCTTTGTTGCTAGAGATAACTCACAATTCTTTGCGTCGGTCGACATCTGTTATTTGAATAAACTGCAGCATCTGCACCTTCAATCAAATATGTGGTGTTTAAATGTAACGGTTTACAATTTTTGTCACGTTTTTCTATCTTAGCAGGCATATGTAGTAAATTAGTTTATAATGGTTCAGTGATTTTTGAATTTTAACTCTTTTGGCATTGTTTAGGGTATAAAGTAACCAACTTTTTACCTCTTAAAATCATTTAGAAATCATTTTCATCTATTTGACAGGTGTGCGAGTGCAACGTGTTGTCATAGCAAAGCGGTACTACTGTTTCCTTTTCTGCCAGAATGTTCTACTAAGGACGTCTCGTTTAATTCCAAGTTGAGAATCGTCTGTATACCGCATCATTTAGAGGACGATACCTCTTGAGGACACAAGGGCGCAGCCTAACGAAACGAGACAGAACGTTAACAGAAAAAAAAATTGTTTGTCGCCCAGTCAGGGCTGCACACTGCGACTAAAACGGTTGCATTTGTGAAAAGTTGTCGTGGGGCAAAAGAACGTGCGCTTCACAGGGTTCTATCTGTCCCCAATGCAAACGGTGTTGAGAACCTGCCTGCCACTTTACCCAGACTGTCTTGCAGTGCTCACGTCTTCATGGACGAAGCCCACATCACCCCTCCACCGGTGCCAGGCACGAATAAGTTCACAGAGCTTGAAGGAGCAGAGGGAGAAGGACTAATGTCAGCCCCTCCAATGGAGCATTCCTTGGCGGCATACCTAGCGCCCTCCAGAAACACGGGTATAACAAACTCTCCCACACTTCCAACGGGCCCTTGGCACTTCGCTTTTAAGTAACTGGGCAGGGTTTACTGCGAGCAAGCATGTATGGCCGGAGCTCTGAGCTCTATGTTCTTTCTACAGACATATCAAGCAATCTGCCTGGGAGAGATGAGCGAGGCCATATCGACAGTCTACCAGCCAAAAGACCGGCTCCAGTAACAGCACCAAGACCCGATGCTTGGGGAATGCACAGAACGAGTGCACAGCCCAGACAGCATGCAGGACCTGGAAGACGGGGCTCGCCCCCACTGAATAGCGGGATCCCCGCTGCAGCAATGAAGGGGAAGTTGTGTCTGACCAGCAGGTGAGAGAGGAATATCGATCTCGATGCAGCCGTGTTCCTCTCTTGGCGCAGAAAAGACCCTGAAAAAGGGAGGGTTTAGCTTTGTTTATTTGTTTTGTGTTCAGCATACAATGTGTTGCTTTATCACCAGAAACAGATTTTTTTAAATACTAACCTCGCAGTCAGGACACATGACGACGGAGGAGAAAGGTGCAGTGATGTCTCATACTCAGCATTGTTGGCAGATGGATGCAGAGGTTCCCAGAGCAATGACGGGGATCTACAGTTGATTTTGCGCCCCGCTTCGGCGGTGTAATAACATTAGTCGCAAAAAAGGATTCCACTGCGCTCTGGGGGAAATCCGTGCTCTCCTCGGGAATGGAGCATTTCAAGTGGTTCCACATGGAAGAGGGGTTTTACAGCTGTTACTTGCTACTCCGGAAAAAGAGCGGGGGAGTACAGTCTATTCTAGACCTGAGACAAATAGCATACTTCCACATCACAATTCAATCGTGGCACAGAAAATGTCTGAGGTTTTCCTTCAAGGAGACCGCGTACGAATTTCAAGTCCCACCGTTTGGACTGACCCTAGCACCATGCAATTTTACAAAATGCGTGGAGGCAGCGCTTGTACCGTTGCGGCGTCAGGGCAAGAGTGTTCACCTTTTTGGATGACATGCTCCTGGACTCAGACAACAGAGAGCAAGCAGTGTTAAAGACACTTGTTAATCATTTGAGGGTATTGTGTAATTTCTGGGTTGTTTTGAGATGATTTGATGATGCTTTCACATGCAAAGTGCAGTATTTCATATGCAAAGTGCAGTATTATACCAGAGTTATAATCTACCTGTTTTAGTATTAAGAAGTATTCATAGGGACATCAGAATATGTGGGAGTATTAGTATAATATAATAGGAAACCACATTTGTTCTAAGATGATTGTGAGCGAATGACTTATAAAGATGATTTAATGACTTAATGTTACAATCAGTATACCTGTTTAATGATCATTTACAAAAAAATACTTTTAAACACTGTTTGAATACTTGAACACCTGCACGTACATCACACACACTTTTGTAGACACATTTAATTTAATAAAGCCTTAGCGAATCCAGCCAAGGACGCCAGCTAAACATGAGTTCACTAGGCTGCTCAAACATGAGCTCATTTTTAATAAAGCCAATGATAAATCATGTTTAGTCGGAAGTCCCCGGAAAAGTGTCCAAATAAGGGCACATGAGATATTTGTGAAATCCTCATTCTTTATTGGTTGACGACAACCACGATTAAATGCGTATCCTGTTGCCTGGGATCTTTTGGTGGCAGAAGCAGCGTTATTGGTTATTAAAAATAAGAGATAACGGGAATTTACCTGATTGGTGTAACGGAAGACATCAGTTGCATCAGTTTCACTATAAATATGGGCTGAAGAACACTGTATTTTCAGATGCTTTGGGAAGATCTCACTTTGTTTGGCCTGTGCAAAAAAAGTTACCTTTTTGACACCTCGACCCTCTTTGTCAGAGCAATTTTTTGAAACTACAAGAACAACTTTCCACGACAAGGGCTCTGGGGTTTCAAATGATTCTTGAAAAGAGTTCCCTGGTCCAAAAGCAGCAGATCTCATATCTTGGTGTAGATTATATTACGGACAGAACACAGGTACGAAGGGTCAAGGTTTTTCTCAGCTGCCTGGCTCGGTTTCAGCTGGGTAAACAGATGCGGCACTACATGGATTTGGAGCTCTGTGCCAGCAGATGCAGGCATCAACGAAACGCATGGGCGATACCAGTTGGGCATCACTGCACACGTTCGTGTGGTTTAACCAACTGGATGTCACTGCGGCGACAGTGGCTCGATCTGTACTTACCGGTTTTCAGGCCAAGGGCCGTCACTTCCGTGAGATATACCTTACTTTAGTTCAACGACTTGGCGGGGCGTGAATACATGTCCCATAGTCATGTGTTGTACCGAGTGAACCGACTGAATGGGAACATTGATTTTTGCATATAACTACTGTTCACAGAAGGAGAGAAACGAGGTAAAACACATGACTCCCCGCACAGTCGAAAGCTCGGCGAAAAGCTGCACTGAACAAAGGGAATGACTCATGCGACTGCATTTCTAAGCTGTGGGCAGGCAATCCCTGGCCACGTCGTCATGCGTCATTTGCCTTTTCAGGTGTGAATATAGGTGTTTTCAATAGGTGGCACAAGAGGGCAATATCCCATAGTCATGTGTTGTACCTCGTTTCCCTCCTTCTGGGAACAGTAGTTCTATGCATAACTCAACATTTATACTGCCGTTTCCATGTCACATGACCATTCAGACACGCTGGGCATGTGCACATACAGTAAATGTAAACAGTTGTATGGGCATACATAAGTTGGTTGTTGATGACAGTTGTTTACTGTTGGACAGTGAGATCACAGTACTGAATGAGCTATTTAAAAGCATACGGCTCTCGACTCTCTCTAGCGTTGCTTTAATGTCACCCTGACGATTCGTGTACGTTTAACTTCAAGCTGTGCTGCAAGCCTGTTGTTTACACATTCCTTGCGAGGTTGGTCATTGTCGCCTTCAGGTAGCTCATATGACTGAGGCTTAACGAAAAAAGGGAAGAAAACGCAATGATACAGACGACGCAATCAGTAAGCGTATTCAAGAGCCTCCTTTTTCGTCCGTTTACACAGAAACGCAACCCCAGAGTTTTCGAACTAATGCGTTTTTAAAGGAAAACACAGTAGTATATACGCCGCATGAGACACCACTGTATCATTTTAGATCTGTTTAAAACAAGAACAAACGACATGCAAATTCTCTGGTTAAGTTATCTTTATATTGTGTTGTGAACAAAATTTCGTCATTACACACTAAAATTCAGAGTACAAATTTGGTCTGGTTTATTCAGAGTTTAAACAGTCGTCTTAGTATCAATCAATAACAAAGCTTCTCTGCCTCTTTTTAAGAACCAAAATCTGCTATCAACTGCATTTAAATATACAGTATAGACAGTTTATTATATTTGTGGACAAATGTAAACACACTTGATACTATTCCACATTCCTTAATAGATTTTGTTGTCTCGAGCCCTGCGCCCAGTGCTGTTGTGTGTTTCATCGCTTCTTCTTTAACACTTCAGAAATTGCCCGCAACTCAAACATTCAGGAAATCCTGTCTTTCCTGGCTGGCAAATCCAACATGTGCTGGAGTTCATTTACACCTGTATAGATTATCATGGCTTCCAGGAAACATAAAACCATTGTTGAAAGTGATGTTCTGGTGCAAAAGACCATTCTCCAGTCAACAGAGACAAATTTCTACTAACTGACATTCACATGCCAAAATGTAAGGGAATCAAGCAAATGTTATAACCCCTCACAGAACAGTGAAATTTGTGTGTACGACATCTGTAACATAAATAGCTCCCGAGGAGACAATAGGCTGTTCATTTCCTGGAAAACACGACTGACGCACGTAATCCTGTCCTGGATGTACGGAAACAAGTCCTGGTTTCCCTGTTTGCATGGATGGACCCTGAATCCCAGTCATAGCAACCTGCTGGAAAAACTCCATGGTGGTGTAATCACTCATGAAAACCACAGCGGGATTGGCAGGAGCTATTACACTGAAGTTAGTTTGAGATTTAAAAAGATCTCCAGAGTCTTTGTTCTCATTGTCCATTGAAGCACTCAAAGCAGAGTTTTCAGTTTCAGCAGACTCCTCATTGGGTGCAAATGTTGAGCTGTCTGTGGTCTCCTCCAAAGTGGATGTGCTGCATTCATTTTCACTGAGGAAGACCTCAGGGGTCGGAGAAAGGCTGAAAGGAGATGACTCCTTCCTGCTCTCCACAACACACACTATGCTCGAGTCACACGCCTCACTTTCCTCCATCTTCTGTCTCTTGAGAGGCTCAAGGATATCCTGTTGGTGATAAACAATAAAAGGTGGCCAAAGGTTACCCTTGCTTTAACTGACAAACAAAACCAATTAACATCGACTAACTTGCTTTTATTTCACCATTCAATACCAGCATGAGGTTGTTGCGAAGAATCTCTATTTGGCCAAAACATACCAATGTATTACTGTGTATTTTTGGAGATTGTACAATAGAACAATGTGCTAAGGATGCTATTCAAGAATAACTTTTGCTTTATGGTTTCATTAAGAACCTTTAACTTCATATTATAAAATTGTAAAGAATACATTTAAGAACCTTTGATTTTAAACCAATAATTGTCATTCTATGGCATCACTATAAAGAATTTAAATTTCTATTATGCATACCAATTCATGGCCAATTTCGATTCTCTGTACTGCATTGCTGTTCCCAGGGTTTGGTATACTCGGCCAAATTAGCTTTTTGGCTCTGAAAACAATAAATAACATACATTGTGCACATTTAGTGGAAAATATGCACAGATTGCTTGGTTAGTAAGTGTCCTTATAGATCAGAGGAGTGCATATGTGTCTACCTTTGCATAATTCGACAGCTGAGGTGAAAAGCTAGTAAAAAGATGATTATTCCCGCAATGACTCCGGCTATAATGCTGTTCAAGGCTGTGGATCCTGTATCAATTAAACAAATGCAGTCAATAGATGTTTAACTATTTAAGACTTTACTCTCTTAAACAAAGACAATTTCAAACAAATAGAGTCGCTGTCCTTCCGAAGCCTTGTATGTCCAAATTCGCTGTACTGTCAAATTTGACAAGCTTTTAATTGGTGAGATATTTGCAAAACCCAGCGAGAAACATAAGGAGCGACTTATAATAATGATTTATGGCAGAAGAAAAATCATGGCAAAGATACAAGGGTTTATTACCCAGTGGGTTTGTGACAAATGGCTTGGGATCGCTGCGTTCGCCTTCCCCAGCCGCAGTAAACGCAGCCAGTTGTACACTGTATGCACTGTTGATCTTCAGATTCTGCAGCTCATAGCTGTTTTGACTGGGATCCACTATGTAGACTGCCAAAAAGTAAGAGTTTGTGTTATCAAGACAATATGAACCACATTTTTAAAGCACTCTGTTATGTAGAGATCCATTTTAATTGAAGAACAATCATGCTTCTTATTGTTAATTCATGCTTCCTCAAAATACTACATGATCTAGTTTAGTCATGAAGCACTAGTCTTGAGATCTGTAAACTACTCAGCTTGCACATCAACACTGGGTGACTCAAACATTGGCTTTTCATATTCGTGTACCTTCACATTTAAATCTTGTTAGCATGATGTTAGTGCTAGATCAATAACAATCACCGCTTCTACCCACAGGTGGTCTAGATTTGTTTACAGGATATTGTGACCAACATAGCATCTCCATGTACTAGACCCTGTCACAGATGTGAATGACGCAATGTGATCAAAATACAATAGAACACGTTATGATTCAAACGTAACATGACAATTGCCTAGCACTATGTGGGTGTCGCTTTGCAATTTTTCTGAAATTTGACATCATTATTTAAAAATGACAACGATAGTAATACACAAATAAACACTTACTATGAATTAAGAAACCAATTTTAACCTGAGCTTTTGTTATATAAAAGCTCATTGTATTCAAACGAACATCCTTTAAGTTTCAGAACTGAAGTCGTCCTTGTTACTGAAATAACAACTGTTATTGACAACACCAGCCCCAGCAAAGTCATTGATAGGTTGAACTTCGTCTCCACAGAACCAACGACAACACCTCTATGATTGACAAACTGGTAACCGTAGCGACATATTTTTCGGCTAAAGACTCTTTTGCTGTGTTGCCATGTTCGTCACTATTAAGCACTTTAATGCTTGTTGTTAAGTCTTAGATCAAAAAGCCTCAGCACTTGGGTCTTAATAAATGGTCAGTTGCAGATTTTGAGATTTTTTGGTCTCATAAAATATATGACCATTGGCATTGTAAGGTATATTTTTGTCTCGTTTTTTTTGTGCTTATTTTTACACTTATTTTTACAGCAGCTAGCCCCTTGTCATATGTGCCAAAGTGAGGACTTCTTTTACTGTTATGTTATTTAGAGCGACCAAGCAACAAACATGCAACATATTGTGCAGCGCCTGATTCTAAAGACATTCCAGCTCATGTGGGAAAAACATTTCACCGTATTGCTTTGTAAACAAGGCACATGTCAATTGCTGGATTTGCAGAGAGACTGAGATTAAAAAGCAATGCTGTGCCATCGATACTGAATCCGACCGGAATCTTATAAATATAGATCGCTTTATATGTCCTGATTATGTGTAACCTACATGTCTAACCATGTTTACAGGAGGCTCCAACTAAGCACGTAGCTTGTCAAACAGACACACAGAAATGTACATTAAATGGCAGTAGCATACCAGAATTTACACTTACATGCTTCAGTGTTGTCCTCTGTGTAGTAGATTTTGTAGCCTAGCAGAAATCCACGCAAGTCCTCCTCAGACAGAGGGCTCCACGTGACCACTGACGTATGCTGGGTAATGTTCAGAATGTTCACATTTCCAGGAGCACTGATAGGACCTGGAACACAAATACAGTAGTCCTTCTTTAAGCTTAATATTATGTGAGACAAATGTACGTCTTTGTTCATTTGTGCCGTTTACAGCTATTCTTGAAACTAGTCAATGTCAAGCCGATCGCTACTTATTAGGCAGGAGCAAACAAGAAACAGCTTGCGCAATGGACAAAAAAGACTGTAAATCAAAAGAAGACGGACAGAGATTACATAATACATAGACAATATACAAAATACCTTATTGAAGGATGAATCCAATAAATTCAGAGTACATGACAACATATGGGTTTTCTATGTTCTTTTTACACTTTCTGGTGTATCTTTATGAGAAATGGCGATGTAGTACTACAGAGTATCAAGAGACAAATCAGGCTTTTTTGCTAACTGGTGATGGGGACACCACATCATTAAAATGTGTGCTTCCTTACCTAATAAGAAGAGACATTCGTCTCTTACAAATTGTACAATTGTAAATATAACACCATGCTAGTAGTTTGTGTATTTTAATGCGAAAAGTACATGTCCAGTTTGACCAGCAGCAAACCAAACTGGACAAGCAAAGAAATTCACAAATTAGTCATTTGAGTTAAATGAATGTTTGCACTGACTTCCTTCAGTGAGGTACGCTTGCGATGTCCCATAGGTCAATTCACTGTCATTGACATTCTTCATGTTGCAGGTATCGTTGTATGGTCTGGTATGCAGGATGAAGTGGTATCTCGTATAGGGCTGAAAAGCTTCAGCACAAAGAAAGACCAACATATTATAATATTATAATGGAAAGCAGGTGGGATTCTTAAAGGAATAGTTCACCCAAAGCAAGTACTTGCTTTATCGCCTTTTTACTCACCCAAAACGTGTTTGTGTATCATTAAAAAAGGCTGAAACCAAACGAGGAAGCACACATCTTTAGGTGAACTGTTTCTTTAATTCTATAAATACAATAGGTAACTACAGTAGATGTAGCTACAGTTAATATATGGGCAGATGGCCAAGCAAAACATAAAATAGTGCTACTTGAAAAAATAACAGGAACATTACTGCTCTCAGTTATCTTCGTTATGTCTTTGCGTGTCTTCTGTGTGTCCGCATAAAATGATCGGAAATCTGGTGTCTGTCCGCTTGCCCACCACTCCACAGAGAAACACACTCTTGAAATAGAGCTGCTCCACCACAGACTGAAGCTGTTGTTACTGGTTATGCTGACATTGAGTGGCCTAAACCGATCTGAAAACAAAGAAACGCTGCAGCTTTACCTTACAGATACAGTACATTTACATTTATTCATTTGGCAGACGCTTTTATCCAAAGCGACTTACAAGTCGTTTTTTTTACAGTGGCACATTACTGCAGAGCAATCAGGGGTAAGGTTCCTTGCTCAAGGGCACTTCAGTCATGACCTGCTGACACTGAGATTAGAACCGGCAACCTTCTGATCACAAGCCCAACTCTAACAATCAGGCCACAGCTGACCCCACAGTAATGTTCTCGCTGCCTTTACTGAATTCCTTATGCATACATTTGCAAAACTGCAGTAACTTAAATGTGTAAAAATATGGTTATATCATTTAATAATATCGCCTGTTTACAGTAAAACTACATATTTGTCTCATGTTACCTTACACCCAACCTGTACATTTGCATTCTATTTTTGTTTTTTTACAGCATTTTAATGTGAAAATCCTATAGAATAACAGTAAAACAGCTTTTTACGGTGGCTTGATACTCATAGTATGGGACTATGTAACCATACCTTTCCAAACACCCATGTTCCCTATGGTTATAGTGGCAGCAGGGGACGATCCAGCGCTGTTGAGACCCTTGACCCTGATGTTGTATGCGGAGTAAGATAGGAAAAGGGTGAGGGATGAATCTTTGGTTGTAAAGTTGCTGTACTCTCCAGTTACTTTTTTCACTGTCACATTGTAGGAAGTTACAGCCTCACTGTTTGTGTGCTGAAGGAATAAACGAGAGAATTCCTGATCTTCACACACTGTCAGTCATACTACACACCAACACCCACTGACAAGTAGTAGTTGTTTCTGTCACAGTAGGCCTACTTTTAGTTCATTACCTCCCAGCACCGCAATCAACTAATTGCACAATTATACATTCAGTCTTTATTCTCGCAGCTTTAGTTTGTTCAAGTTAAAAATGGTAAACCTCATATGTTATCAAATTAATAATCAAATAACATCCTATTGGATGAATTGGAATTATGATTAAAGTAACTTTATCGCTAAAAAACATGTATACAATTTCAATATAAATGCTTCACTCATACAATTGGGATTTTGTGATTAACAAACAGTTATTGATTATAAAATGAAAAATGGCCCTGGAATATGCCAGTACCTTCCACTCCAAAATCACTTTTCTCTGTGCTGCTGATACGAGAGGATTTTGAACAAGGTCTTGAATCTCATGCCGGACAGATGGTGTTTCTGTAAGTTCTGAGAAATGCATTTTGTAAACACAGTTTAATGAAACATTCAAGGTCATTTGTGTTGCATTGATCTATATAACAACAGCTGGGATGGGATTTTCTGTATTTTATCTTTTAATTCACTTTTAATTCATCTTTTACTCACCGCATGGGATTGTGATGAGCTCACCAAAAGGACACTGGTAGCACTCTTCATTGGCAGAACACTGTACTTGCATCTCATAGTACAGCGAAGATGTCAAATTCCATATAGCACATTCTCTGTTATTTATAGATAACTGCTACAGAAGAAAACAGAACAAAGTTAGTCCACTGTAATTCTATTGACTGTCAAAAGTTAAACTTTGTATCATTCCACAGGTAGTCAAATTATGAAATTATCCAAAAAGATTTGCTCTTAAAGGTGGGGTGTCCGATTTCTCTTAGCCGTTGTTAATGTTCAAATCACCAAAACAAACACACCCTCTCACGAAACGGGGCGGGAAGAACCCAAGCGCAGGCAGCAGTACGGGAAGACACTAAAACGTTATTAATAACAGAAACAAAACCCACGATGGGAATCAAAACAGGATGAGCATGATTAAAACAACAATAACAAACAAACAATTCCATTGCTCTCCCCACATTAAACAGGTGTTGCTGTCATGATCCTGCTACTAGACTAGAAAATCATGACCAAAGGAGTCAGAATCATGACAGAACACCCCCTTAAGGAACGACAGCGTGGCATTCCTCAAGGGGACAGACAAGATGGGACTGACTGGGACAAAGACATGAACCAACAAAACATGGAGAATAATACAGAATATACAGAATAATAAAGAGGTTGGGGTTACACAATAAAAATAATAAACACAGGAGATGAGGTGGGGGAAACACAGAGTTTACAGGTGGGGAAGTTTACTTGGTTAGGGTAGTTTGAGGATGAGAAGTCCAGGTAGGGTTATCAGGGCTTTTGGTAGGGGCAGGCTTGATGGGGTCGAACAAAGGGGGACAGTTCCTGGGGGAATACCCAACAGAGGTGAGGGCATGACGGGAAAACAGTTGGCAGTAGTGCCGGCCGGAATGCCCGCTAGAGCAAAAATCCTCACCACCGGGTCCTTCTGTCGGATGCCGATAGATGGGCCTGCCAGGAACGCAGCGTAGAACGCTGTACGGGAAAACACTAAATCTATATTAATAACAAAACCCATGATGGGGAGAAAAACAGTACGAGCACGAATATAAAATAGAAACAAGAGACTTCTCACGAGGGTGCAAAATATAGGACAGGATAACTAATTTAAACTAAGTCTTGGACAGGATAAAGAATAATAGGCATAAAAAACAAGGCAAAGACAGGATACACTGAATCGTAGTCTCAGGGAAAAATCGCACGGATACAAAGCAAAATGCAAAAGCACAGGACAGCAAACACAAGGATATTATAAAGGGGAACTAACAAGGGAAGATAACAATGGAAACGAGGGGCTGGGCCAATGAAGAAACCAGAGAGAGTGCATGGAATGCCAAAACAAACAATTCAATGTTTCTCCCCACATTAAACACGTGGGGCTGTCATGATCCTGCCACTAGACTAGAAAATCATGACCAAAGGAGGCAGAATCATGACACACCACTACCCCATCTTCTGCTTTCATCAGAGCTTGGCTCGACTGATGTCTGCCATGTGCACTGTGCTCCATACTGCTGATTGGCTACAAGGTTGTTTGGTACTCGGCCAGACTTTGTCTAAACAAGTGTAATTCGGGAAATCGGACACCCCGCCTTTAATTAAAATAGTGGGACAAATTTCCACCAGATCTTGAATGTGCCAAACAATAGCCAAGGTAAATTACGGAGGACACATGTATATAATGATACACATGCATATGAAAGAGGACACAAAAAAAACCAATATTGAAGGTCAAGGGGGCATTCCATTTAAAGTCATCATCTGTATGCCCTATTCCCTTTTTCTAAAGGTTAAAAGACTTTGGTTTGGGTAATAGAAATATTTTGTTTGTATGCATATTCTGTTACTTTTAGGAAACCCACAGATTGCCCCGGATCTTTCACCACAAAGCAACACCACACCCAGTGTACGGTGTTCTCTCAGACCTCACTGGAATCTGATAGACTAACCCACACTCTTACAGTATTCAAACTATAGGGCATCTACCTTTTTTGTTAATAAACATTTTTAATTATGACGTTGTGCTGCATCAAACAAACCACATTCAATATACTATTGTTTTATTTAGCACGAAAAGTTGGTGCTATATATCTTACTATATACAGTATCTTGGTGCTTCAGTGGTTGTTCAGGTGTTCTTTGCGGTGACCAAGGTGCTATATAGCACAGAACCTGTTAAGCCCCTACGTGTTTCTTCAGTGCGTCTATGTAGCACCTCAGTCATCCCAAAGAACCGCTGAAGAACATCTGAAGCACCAAAATATGGTTCTATATCACACTAAAGGTGTTCCCCTATGATTACGAGCCAAGAAACACTTTTAGTGCTATATATTACTATTTTTGTACAGTGTAAATGAAGCAGACGCAGAAAGGGCAAAACGTGCTACAGTTGTTATACCTTTTGTTTGCATGATACTCATATTTACCTCTTTCCAACCTGTTGAGTTGAACTCTCTGTACTTTATCAAGAACTGCTTTATATACTCGCTAACATTTCCCCAGTCCACCTGAACAGACATTTGGCCAGAGCTTCTTTTGAAAGTTACTTCCGATGGAGGACCACAAAGTGCTGAATTGAACAAAAAAAGATTTAGATATACTAAAAAAATTACAGTATATTACTGATTACTCTACTGTTAAAACTCAACAGGTGAAATATGAAGCAGTTTATTAATATTAAAGTGTATTATTTATCAATTAACTTAGTCATCGTACTCATCTGTGATAGAATACCACTGAAGCATTTGTATGTACAGCTCCTCTGCTCTTCCCGTGTTGCAATAATATAAGCTGTCATAGCAGTTGTTTCTATTACACGGATATCACCTGAGGCTGAATTCCTATTTTTCTGATGTACCTCTGCACATTTGGAATACCTCCTGCACAGAAAATAGTGTGGATTGTTAAATTCAGTCTTTTCACAACTCCTCACTCATTCCCGGCTAACTCTTTTAAATTTGACTTTAAGTGCACTCACTGTTTAATGCAGATTTTGTAAGAAGTTGAGACATCTTCTTCAGGTTTCCACTCGCAGATGTAATAAGGATATTTCTTTTTTATAACGCATTTAAAATCATCGACACCTATGACATGAGATAAAAATTTTATCAGAAATGGCATCTCAAAACACTTAAAAATACTTTTTCTAGAGAACAGTTCAATCCCTATCAATCAAGTTTTTATTCAAAAACAAGAAATAACCTAAAAATAACTGTCAGGGAACATTCAGTTTAAGTTATTTTTAAGTCATTAAAAAAATAATTTTGCAACGTTCTGGTAACCGTAGTATATGTTCTCAAAACATTCTCTTATGTTGGGTTATTTAAAAAAGGATCTCCCTCCAACATTCTGAGAAGGTTATTTTATAGATGCAAGTTGCTTCATGACCATATCAGTATCTATCCATGCCAGTTTCTCTGACATCTTGCTTTCTAGTTTGAGTCCGTTTGAGTTGTTTGTTTACAGGTGCCATTTCGAAAGACTCTTTGTGACTACTGTACGACCTCCATAAACAATATGAATATTTCTACGAAGAATTGAGTAACATTTTTAAAACATCCATGTACATCAAATCTGTCTAAAACTAGATAAAAAACAACAAGATTTGAGATTCTAACAGCTCAGAGGCTGAAAGAGCCACAGTGGAATAATCATAAGACGACTGATATGAGAGAAAAACACAAACATCTTGTGAAATGTCCTACCTTCTATGAAGGTGCAGTTTTGGACCAATGGAAACATTATTTTGCTGACACAGGATCCTGAAAAATAGTAAATGAGAAAGCAATACATGCATTTAACAAACCTATGAGCTAATTTAATGAAATATAACAAAACATCCAAAAAACAACATAACATATTTGTCAATGACAAAAGATAACAATTCTATTGAAGACTATAAATGCCATAAGCTCTTTCACACACACACAAACAGTATAGTACATCAGATGCACTAGTTTTGGGTTATTTAGTACTGACCTGGGGACGCTTCAAGAACCGCTGTGCAGAGAGATACCAAACCTGAAAGATTAAATGAACAACTTTAAGTTTAAGAAATAAACCAACACAACAACACAAAATACAAAACACAGATTACTGTAGCAGTCACTGGTGTAAAAAGCACATCTAACACACACGGTACCCAGAGTAAAAAACAAAGCAGCGTAATGCTCGCGCATCGTCGCCTCTTCTGAACGTCTGCTGCTCTACATTAACTCATGAGCCTCACGAGCAGACAGAAGAGTCAGAGAGGGGTATTCCCTCCTTTCAGGAAAGTTCTGTTTTGCGTCACTTTAGCTCTCGTACGTCTACATTGCCCTAATATGTTTCTCTTGTTTTCAGCAACTATACCATTGACCAAGTATCATTTGTATAACCACATTTATAAATACACTGGTTAAACTATGGACGGTAAAGCAAAACCTTGATTAAGTACTTGGTTTTACCATTGTTTAACTCAGATTTTGGGGATAGACTACAGCTCACCCGAGTGCATAAAGGACATTGGAGCATGGATGGATTTAAAGTCCCAGTGAAATAAAAAAAAATCTTGTTTATTGTGAATACCTTATCAGTGTGGGTCATTCTCTTTTTTAAATTCTAATCAAAATCTGAACATGCATTTCCCCCCCATACTGTATTTATAAATAACTAGATGCCGTATTAGCATCTTTTCTAAGGGCTGCTATACGCCATATTGGAATGGTGCAAGCCGGTTCGTTGATACTCAAGAGCAAGCTGACTGTGGCTGATTATTTAAACATATTTATTAATCTGTAAACCCAAAGATTATATCTACTACACTAACACACGACAACAACTAAAAGTTACCAGTAGGATTACCAGTAGGAGTACAGCAGCGGATCCCACGTCATCCATCTCGCATCTGTTACTGCACGGTTTTGTTTATAAATGTTTCTAGGACAACCAGAGCTATAAACGCCTTCTTAACGACCTCGTAGCAAGAGACAAGCGATAGCGGTCTGAATGAGGCATCGGGCGGAGCATCTGTAAACTCCTCCCCTTCAACTGTCAGTCTGCTCCCAGTTCCATTTCAAAATGCCCCAATCAAATTGCAGTGAAAAACAAGCCACGCCAACAATTTTCTCATCCAAAATTCAATTTCATTCGGAAATCCAAATTAAAATTAAAAGCGATAGCAACTTTCGTTTCACAGGGACTTTAACGACAAATTCAGTTAATGGTCCAGTGTGATGTTTTTTGGAATCTCTATTGACAGAAATGCTATTTAATAAACTGTACATAACTATGTCTTCAGAGGTGTATGAAGACCTTACATAATGAAGTGTTATATTTGTATTACCTTGGAATGACCTATTTCTATGTGCATACACTGCGGCCCCCTCATGGAATTCACCATGTTGTTTCTACAGCAGCCCTAAACGGAGCATGTTCCCTAAATACATTATCTCCGTTGGCAAAGAAGTAATAACGGAATGACATCTAGTTCTGTGCGGCCACCGTAGTGCTTCGAAGTTTATTAATTGAAACTTGCCAAGAACTAGTGCAAAAAAATAAGTTTCACTTCTTCAATTTAAAAATAGATTTAACATGCCTATTATTGTATTTCACATGTCACCCTGCCTGTCTTTAAACTTACAGTCACTTGTGGCCTAAAATCCTCAACGGAATTGATGTTTAGTTATACACTGTATGTGAATAATACATTTAAAATTACATTTTTCTAAGCAATTTTTTGGCGTATACCTTCGAGATGTATGAGGATCTCAGTTTTCACAGTTGAAGTGTGGCCTTACAAGTGCAAATCGTGTTGTGGGAACGTGTTTTTTTAAAGGAAACAAGCACTTTTCTTAGATTACTCCGAAGTCTTTGAGACTGTTGAGAAATGAGAGCACGGTTTCACATGACACATATCAAAAAGACAAAGCCAAGTAAATTAGCTTTTCTGTAGGTCTTTCAAGGAAACATCTTTTCAGTTTGAAATGTAATACTGTCTTATGACATTATGTTAAAGTGTATATTTACATTATACACGGATTGTGTATATTTACAATGAGGTGGATGGTTTTAGAAGAAAAAACTGTTTAATCTACAACAATGGGTTTGGTAGTTTTGCGATATTAGGTCTTATCATATTCATCATGTCAAGAGCTGTGACATATCTGACAATATTTTTCTCTCTCTCTCAAATACACACAGGAAGACATATGTTCACACTTGAAAGACTTCAACGTTAGGAGGCCCAACTTAGGAAACACATTGCAAACACATAAAACTTGTGACGCCTTAACAACATCTACACTTCATTTCATATATTCTCTTCTGTACATTCATCCACAGAAGGTATTTCCTCAACTAACCATTACTGCACAACTTAAATTAAATGTTTAGTGTGCATTTTAAATGTTTATTAAATTAAATTAGATCACGTTAATTATTCTATTTAAAAAAACATATTTTGTAATTGGCTAACCAGTTCCTACCGCTGTTTTTTAGTCAGAGAGAACAACACCCACCACGTGTTGATCATTTGCCTTGATAAGGACTGAAACCATGAACATCCTTTACATTTTTTCACTTTGCACGCCTTATTCACTATAAAGAAAAATAGGTGAGCAAAAAATATTGTTCAAATTTTATACAATTTGTCTTTGATTTATTTCGGGAAATGTGCCAATGGCTTTGTCCAGCATTGATGTTTAAGTAGATCTGGACACTTGTGTAGGCCTATATATATATAGGGCAGTTAAAGTGTCATATACAGGAAATGGATCATACATTGAAACTCGCTGAACTGCACACTTTTAAAACCCCCCACCTATATGTTTATTAATACTTCTGCCACACAACTCTTTCATCATGAATCATGAAATGTGACGATGGTGTAGATGCTTAGATAAAAGTGTGTGGGATTTGGCTTTGTCTTATGTGTGTTGCTTTGTGTTTTAAACATTAAAAAAGCATACTGTTGCATACAAAATGTATTTAATGTTAAAAATGTATTCCTTGAGATTCATTTAGCTTCTAAATACTGTAAACAGCTAGATCTTTAAGCTAATTGATTTCATAATATCAAATTTTTCACAAAAAAACCCCACTGTGTTAAAAATGGTATTTGCAAATAGCTGTAAAAGTACATAATCCGCGTCACAGAAATTTCGAATTTTGCCACCATACAAACATAAATATAACTGTTGTAGATGAGCGCCCTCTGGTGTATTTAATAAATAAGTACCTATAATTTTATTGGAAACTTGTAACTGGGTGAATGAATGATATTTTTCCATATTTACATCCTTTGTTTTTAACATAGATATTTAAACAGATAACTTTATTAGTAGTACTCGATTTATGTTAAAATACCATGTGCAAACGAGAATGTTACAAATTCTCTGAGATAGGCCTTATTGTAAATATGAGTAAACCAGTCATTTGTAAGCAGATACTGTACAAATACCGTATCTACTGTAGATCCAATTAATTTTCAGTTGAAAAAGTTGGATGTAAATTCCAGTTCACGGGAACTTTATTATAATCTCTTAGTTTTTATCGTTTTTTTTTGCATGACTACATGAAAATACTGTCACTGAGGATTTACAGAGAAAGCAACATATGACGTACGTTTACCGTTTGTCCCTTCCTCAAATAAGGCAAACACGAGCGTTTACTAAGTAAGAGCTGCCTAAAGTCTTGCCTGATTTTGCCAAGTGACAGATGCTCTTGGGTCAACATAATTGGCCCTGGGACAACATTTCAATCAACATATTTGAGGGATACGATTACATATAAAGTTTAATCGTACAACCAGGTTTAGATGCTTTTACAACATTGTTATTCATTTTCTAACAAGAGTAAAGGCACAGTTTTAGCATATTTATAAGTTAAATAAATTCAGAAACACTGTATAAACTTTGATCAAAATTGGAGAGCACTTTTCAGAGACAGCCTTTGACAAACATCTGTTTGGTGTGTGTGATGTGACAGATGCAACATTTTGGAGGTGTCAATCATTACTAAGATTAAATGACTTCATGCATCTGATGTGAAAATACATTTTCACCAACCAACGTTTTTTATGTGCATTTATATTCTAACAAGAGTAAATGCACAGTTAAATACATTCTGTTTAAACTTTGATCAAATTTGGAGAGCACTTTTCACAAATCTCTGGCTTTGTCAGAAATGTGGTTGTGACCGATTTTAGGGGTATTATTACTTTCAAGAGATGAAATAAATCATACGCAGAACACACCTGATGTGAAAACATTTCAAACCAGTGAATTAAAATGAGCGAATTGCGTAGCATTTTGATTACAAATTAAAAATATAAGTAATGTAAAAGTAGAACAACAACATTCTCTCATTCATTAATTCATTCAGTCACCCATTTCCATTCCATTGTTTTGGTTATTTCGTAAAACATGCTGGTAGAGCACTGGTATAATAATATTTACATTTCAAGGGATGAAGATTACAACATTTAACAAAAAAACTCAAGTGTTTATAAATGGTTCTCTTATTATGACCTCAAATGTAGAACGTCAGAAGTTAAAAGCACGTTGAAAGCGCGCTCTTCTCTCATTGGCTGATAGGCGGAGTTTGCCGAACCAATGCGCGCCGGCGTCACTTAAAGACGCTGCAGCGAGGTATTGAGCTCACTGTGCTGCGGTACAAACTTCATTTAGAATGGACGTTTGCTTTCTACTCAAAGAAATAGTAGTTCAAATAACGGCAGGGTGGTTGCTCTAAGTCCTCGGTCAAACGTCGGAGGAGTTGTACGACGGCATGTCACTAAAGTTCGGGACGGTTAACGAGATGTTATAGGGCAATGGAGAGTGAACAGTGTAAAATATTTGGCGGTGGCGGAGACGATACATCTGGATCGGACACCGTGTCAGAGGGCGAGACGCGTTCCCAACCATCTGAACCCGAATTACACTTCGAGTCACTCAGACGTCATTGCTTAGATTTGGAAAGTTTAGATGGAAAAGTGAAGGACAGCGATCTGAAGGAATGCAACGAGGAGAGACAAGCGAGACATGGAGAGAACCGAGAAGAAAGCGAGGGAGACGATGATGAAATGGTAAAGTGGAACGTTACTGACTAACATCAACAAGCATGAGTGGGTTTTGTTGTTATATCCAAGACTATCGCAGTAACAGCGTGGCCGGTTAAAGTGTGTTTGTGATCAACGTGCTGCTTGGTCAAGTTCATTACATAAATAAACAAGCTGTTTACTATTTTGCCTAAAATGTATGTCTAACGTACATTAATGTTGAATCTCCCGGTGTTAAAGTCAGACTGAAAGCCATCGTAATATTTACGTATTTATTTGTGCAATTGAAACTTAATTCTGATTGGAGAGTCTAACCACCTGACTTTATGCTTTATGACATTTCATTGCTTTTTTATTTAGAAAATTCTATTTTTTATTGTGACTAGAAATGGTAATGCTAATGGACAGGCCACTGAGCACATGACATTTTTTATTATAATCTTCCATTTCTTTAGCTCATCCCCTCAATGCCTTTCTGTAATGACATATCCCCTTTCACTCAAATCTCATCACGTTAGGAAAGTAGAATGGGTTGTAAACACATTTTTAGGTGTAAATCATTCAGCAAATACATATATTTTTGTATATATAGATATTTTGCATTTGCTATAAACTTCAGCCATACGTTGTCATAGAATTTCGTGGACCGTATTTGTAGTTGTCACGCATTTTACATTCTTTAAAATGAAAAGCAAAAGTTTTTCTTCCGGTTTCACATAGCTTGAGTTCAAATGGCAATATTTTGACTTTTGTTTGCCTAGTCTAACTTGTAAAGTAGGTTAGTCGTCCCGACCGGTTTGTCCAGCTCGACCTTGTAATTGTCAATTGAAGCTCATAGATAATAGTAGGGCCACTTTCAGTACGAGTGACATCTAATTGGCTTGCGTGAGGATTTAATAGCTTGCACGCCAATCGGATACCTGAAGTGTTTCCACTGGTGTCAACAACTCAGCCAGGTCAAGTGAGTGGGAGCATGGATCGCTTTGAGTAAACTGATGCTCAGAGGGAGAGATTTATCCTCTATACACGACGTGACCGCAGAAATCAGTCTTCAGAGAAACTTTGGCTTATCAGTCTTAGTTCTGTCTGTTAACATTGAGAGTTTAGCTGCTTTGTTGTGTACAATCATTAAAGGACCTCATCTGGAGGTATTAATGATGTTGTGATGCTGTGGCATTTGGGATATTTAAATGTTTTATAATTGACTAATAATTGGGCTAATTTTATTAATTTACAGTTTGCAGGGTTTCTTGGCATTTGGACCCGAGTTACACTGTGCGTTCTATAAGGTAGTCAAGTGAACGGATTACCATCTGATACCGCCGCTGTATTTTGGGATCATTACTATGTGAAGTAGTTTTCAGGACCAATAGGCCCATATCTGTTTGCGTTGTTCCATTATGAAAATGAAACATTTGCCTCTCAGTTTACATTACTGTGATGCAGATAAAAAAGATTCAATATGATGTATGATTATAATATTATCTTAGTAGTTCTATATTAATTGTAAAGTAGGCTATTTATATACTGTCACTTTATACTGCTTTAAATGAACTATATTTGTATTGCAGTATATTCTACTCTGTAATACAGTAAAATATTTTATAAATTAGTTTCACTTTGTTTTCGTGCAGAATTTAGTTTCTTTTTTTCTTTAGATTTTAGAATAAAGTAGATCTTATACTTGAAGTCTTATGTATTTAAATATTGTATTTTTGTTTTGATTTTAGAATTGAATATATCTTTTTATTTGATGTTTCTAAGCCATCGCTAACCTGTTCTTTAACACGTACGCTAGTTCGACCTCAACCTGACCGTTTCAATTTGAACTCATCAGCCTATTTCACCGCCCCTAAATATCCTTTTTCTCTTTTCACCCTTCCCTTCTGAATGCTGCCCCAGAAAAGAACTGGAGGTGAATGCAAAAACAGTGCCACTATCCAAAAGTTTTTTTTTTGTGGGCGTGGTCTCTGTGACGCTTCCAAAACATTGTTTGTTTGAGCATCCTGACCAGTCTGAAACAAGTAAGATTGGATCAACCAATGGCGTGATTTTTGGGCGCGACCATCCGTCTGAACTTTCAGAAAACCTGTTTGACAGTTTTGTTGTCCTCCTATAGCAGAAAATAGAGTTTGACATAATTGGTAATTTATGCTTTTCCAAAGAACACAAGACATGTAGAAACAAGGCTGCTTTCGTGAAATCACTTAAACCAAGATGTTTTACATTAGCAAACCTAAAATAATAACATTATTGCTTCTGTAATTATTAACGTAATCTCTCTGCTTTGACATTCTGTATTTTCAATAACAGTGTTAGTGAATCATCATTCATGACCGTTCAGGGTGTATTGTTCCCAGAATGATGAGTGCTCATACATGCGTTTTAATGAATCTGAATAACTGAGCGCCAGTGGAAGCTCTCAGCAGCACTCAACAAGTAAAACTCCATATCTGATGACATAAATAAACATCAATTTATTTTAACATTGTTTCGTGGACATGTGAAGAGGATGTACGGGGTTGGTGAATGGCTTACTGGCTAAGAGGATTAGACTTTAATCTTTTTAGGGTTTCTCCTGCATCCACTGCAGGTCATGTCATTCACAGCATGCTCGTCTGCTTGCTGTTGATTTATGGGTTTTGCCCTGTCCACATGTGTGAGATGTATATTATTTATCGGCTTTTGAGGGAATATTTTTACATTAAAAACCAATGGCACTGAGAAGAAATTTGACGGTGCCAGAAAGGGCGTTGTCTGATGGGTGTAGGGTAAGAAATCCAGAGATGAATTTGAAATACTAAAATGAACTTGACTAGAGGAGTGTGACTTTTAGACAACGTAACTTTGTTTTGGTGGTTAATGTATCAATGTTTTGATTCTGTTCTTTTGCTTTGGATTAAATGAAGAATGCAGGTTTTGTGTTTAGTGTAAAATCAAGGAATATTTAGGAAGTTTAGTTTTTATTTTTGTTTAAGTTTGACAGTCTAAAATAAACTTTAGTACCTGTCCTATATTAAAGGATGTTTATATTGTGAAGTATTATTATTGGGAAAGTGACAGTCTAGTCAAACACTTTTTGTTTAGGGAACTGTATGTCCTGGTTGCTCAACACTTTGTCTACACTGAAAGCTATTAATGTGAGCAAACTAGAGTGATCTTATTATACTTCTTTTTTTACACGGCTCATCGGATTTCTGGAAGGCCAGTAGCGATATTTGCAGGTTTGTTTTGTAAGGAATATTGTACAGGGAGCCGATTGTTATCGCAGATATATTCAAGTAGCTAATACTGTGTTTTATCAGTTTTGACTGGTTGTTATCTGGGAATATTACACGGCTTGTTGGAATGCTTTATTCTGATTGGCCAGTCGCGCCATTTGCAGGTTCGTTATTCCCAGATGACAACCTCTCAAAACTAATAACACACGGTAACGCGAATGCAGCAAATCATTTTGACAGGTTATTTTGACGAATGAAATATAAATATGTCTTTTAACAACATACATATATGACATTATATTTACAAATTATATAAATGTTAAATTTAGGGAGCATATACGACTAAAATGGTTGCAATTTTCGAGCCCAGCACTCCATCATGCCAATTGCGTAAGGAAATTCGGATCTCGCGAGACACATCGGAGATCTCTTCACACCTCTTCATAGATTATTTTATTATTATTGTATTATGATATTCCACATTACATTAAAAGAAAACTTTAGAACCACAATAAAAAAATATCTTACCACGTGCTGTTAACATGATCATTTTGTTATTAAAATCACACTTAGGGTGGGTTGTCTTTTATATAGGTTTTAGTTTTGTATGTATTAACATCCTGAAAACCATTGACAAGAACCATGAGAGCTGGAGTCTGGCTTGTTTCATATGTAATCCTTGTCCCATCATAATTTCCCCTTCCAAAAGTTCAGTGTACTTCTCAACCAATGCCTGTCATATGACTTCAGAGTACCTGATGTTTTTATTGATATATTTTTTGTCATAGTTCTTTCATTATACGGAATACTGGCCAGGATTTTCAGACATTCACTCATTAATATGCCACAAAAAAAGGCACGAAGTCAAGTAAACAATTACAGATTTTTTGATAAATAATTGCTTTAAAAAGTGGACAACTTCCACTCTTATAGTCCAAGAACTGACGTCATCAGCACATCTGCCTGACCTTAACCTTCTCCCCTGTTCCATTTCCAAACTAAATCATGTTCCTCTAGAGGTTATATTACAGAACAGAGCTGTCGGGGTCAGCCACAGCAGAAACTCTTGAATGTCATGGCGGTTCCCATTGACCTTAAAGAGGGACGATGACCCGCACATTGCACTGCTCCTTCCCCCTGAATATTTACTAGTTTAAATCAACCCTGCAAAATCTCAGTAGCCAAGTCATGTTTCCTGTGTTGACAATATCTCCCAATAGATGTAAACAGATGCATTGCTGAAAGGAAACTGGCCCGTCGTCTTATTTGGATATGTTATATGTTCAATCACGAAGGCACTGTTAGTATTTGTCTGCTGACAAACATTAAACTACTACTGTATGCAACACGGACTCCACTGTTAAACTCCACAGTATAAAAAATACACCTATTATTGTCTTTTAAGCCAAAGAAAGTTTCTGTGCAGTTATACAACTACTTCTGCCAAATTGAATACATTTATCGGTCAAGTTAAAAAATGCATGCAGTGCCCTGCGATGTAACAAAAGTGCATTGCTCCTATTAAATCAACAAAGCTGTTTACATTGTAAGTGTACAAAACCGAAGGCAACAATTTGTTGATAATGATGTAAACAAGTGTTTAAGAGATTTAGTGCAACCCAAATTGTAGATATTAAAGTATTCTTAAAACGACATCTCTTAAAAATATGACAATGACATTGTGATTATAAAAAATAATCACAATGGCACAGAATCACTATTTTGGGCTAAATTCGTTTTTTCTTTTATAGCGTTTCTGTCACACAATTAACTGAAATTCTATATGCAACAGTAGTGGTGCAACGGACCACAAAACTCATAGTTCAGATCATATTACGGATTTTGGGTCAGGGGTCAGATCATTTTTTGGATCAATTGTGAAAATAGCCAGAAGATGTCAAGAGATAATGTAGTTTCTAAACCGTTATTATTGATCTTCTAGGCTATGCCATACAGTATGCATGCATTCTTTAAAAAACAATATGTATAACAAATATATATGATATAAATGTGCAGAGTAAACAGCTGACGAGTGTATAGAGATCAGATTATAAATGTGACGGGTGGTATGAGGTGACAATCATCATTGTAATATAAAGGAATTATAAATAGCCATAGCCTCTTATATGTACCTAAGGACCTAAGGATGTAACTTTAAATCTAAACCCTTTTGGTAAAGTATTGAAACTAAAACAGCAGTGAAGCCGACAGAGCGGTTAGTGCTATTAAAAGGAAGTTTTTCCATTTGTTTTTTCATTTGTCTGTTAACACCTGTTTGGAAACTTGGCTGAGGTACGTGCATCAAAACATTTCGTAATGTAATCTAAAATAAACCTCAGTGCCTGTCTTCCTAAAAGAATGTTGATCTTGTGGTTTGTGAAGTATGAGTATTCTGTTATCAAAAACAGACACAAAGCCTGAAGATCCAGGGAAAGTGACAGTCTCGGCAAACACATCCTTTTTGTTTAGGGAACTATGTCACGCTTGATTGTGGATGGACATGTCATGACATTTGCAGGTTTGTTATGTAAGGGATATTGTACAGGCAGCAGGTTGTTACCGCAGAAATAAGAATGAGTAAAAATAAGCAAATGAAATATTTATAATTCGCATGTCATGTCCAGTTTTTTCTCACGTGGCAAGTAGCTATGCGTCGGGTCCTGATCACAGTTTTGGGGCTTATTTCGCCATAACAGCCGGCTGCTTCTACATTATCCCACTTATTAAAAAATAAAAATTACTCGGCTACTTGCCACATGAGAAAAAACTGGACATGAAACGTGAATTTTTATTTATTTCATTTGGTCATTTTTACCGAATGCAGACCTTCCGCGAGTAAAAGCCGTTTACTTTCAGTTTTAAGGTAAGAAACGACATTCAAATGTCACGAACAGGCAATTTGGTTTAATAATTTGTAAATATAATGTCATATAGGTATGTTATTAAAAGACATATTTATATATATATGAAAAAACCTGTCAAAATGATTTGCTGCATCCAGGCTACCGTGTTTTATTAGTTTTGAGAGGTTGTTATCGCGGAATACATTTATGCATTTGGCAGACGCTTTTATCCAAAGAGACTGACATTGCATTATACTGTACAGTATTCATTGTATCTTGAGTATGTTCAATCGCCTGGGATCGAACCCATGACATTGGCGTTGCTAGCGCATTGCTCTAACCACTGAGCCACAGCGGATGTCGCGACTGGCCAATCAGAATCAAGCATTCCAACGAGCCGTGTAATAATAATGCACAACAATATTACTTCCTGATACCAACACACTAACATGGAACTACCACAGGATGTTTTCTAAAGCTTGTTATGAGATCTGTTCTCAGTAATTTTGAATAGATTATTATTAAATCTTAAGGGAATTTACTTTTTCACACTTGATGGTTCCGGGATTGTTCGGCTCCAGAGTAACTCATTAGCTCCACATTTTATAGGCACTTTTCCCAGTTCTTCAGCTGAACCACATGATATTAGACAGTTAAGACACAACTCTTTGAAATTGAGCTCTCTTGTGCAGAAGGTCTCCAAGGTTTCAAGGCTAAAATGTAAATTTCGTGGTAGAGTACATGACATAATGGATAATCATGTTTTTATAAATGTATTTTGGAGCAGTGTTGCACATCACATCACATCTCTCTTCCAAAGCATTACCACAACACCAAGTTCACTTTTCACTTGTTTTATTGTGCTATGCTTTAACCTACGAATAAGACAATTTCAGCTCAATTTAATATATTATTTTTGAAATATTACACATTTTTTACACCCTGGTCAAGGTACTGTTAGGTGTGTAATTTTAGTGCACTTTAAAGCAAAGCATATTAAGAAAAGAAGACCTGAATTTGCCTCAGTTTTCAGTGCTGGGTTTCTGTGCTGTTGTGGCTGGTGGTTACATGGCTACATGTCTGGTGTTTGGATATTGGGTTGTCCTTGGGCTATTTTGAGCAGATGGGCTACAGTTAGGTCTGCAGTTACTCGTGTGGGTTTGACCTTTGCACACGATATAGGCCTTCATTTTGATTCATTTCTGACAGGGACATGTGATACCTTTTTGGTCGGATTCTGAAAGGACTTGTAGTAATAGAAATTGGCTGCTAATGACGTTAACAGCATGCACCACGGTTGGGCGAATGCCTGGTGATTTCTCCTGGTTAGGGTTTATTGGGTGTGAAGTTCAGAAGATCTGTTTTCAGGGTGTTGTAATGCATAGACGAGGTAACCTGATACGGTGAGCAACCAAGATGACATCATCACGTGCACACTGTTTTGTGTAATTTGCTTTGTGAGATTTGTGACAAAATGATCTTTGTGAGATCCCGGCAACAAAACGCCTGATGTGTGTGTGTGTGTTTAGCATATCTTGTCTTGTTAGTGAAAAACAGGTTTAACTATGTCATGTTTATTTAACAACACATAACGCAAAGTTGACACTGTGGTGGGGCTATAAAACATTACTCTGTTTGTTTTGGGATCCTAACAGCCTGGCATGGCAACATTTGGCATGGACAGTCCCTCCAGGAAAAATGACAGCCAGTTGTTCAACTAATCCTGCATTATTTGCAGAAGCCTGCAAATGTATCTTATTTTTCTACACAAATGTTAGTGTTTGTTTATATATATTTCGGGCACCAACATTATACATTTTTTTACGTTTTGTAAAGAAAATGTTTATAGTGCTTGCCTTTGCAAAACTTCCCATCACAGTGTTATAGTTTGCCATGTAACACATCGCCCACACGAGAAGAACACGAGTGACAATCCATATGTTTTAACTTTGAGTCTTTTACACAAGCCTGAGAGATCGACCCTTCCTGTTGTCAAATGCTAAATCCAACTGCTAAAATTAAGGATAGAGGTCAGTATACTTTGTTTCTCCTGGTTGTCTTCAAGAACAGTTTAGTATGTAGGAGAAAGTTACTTCCTTATGTCTCCCAATAGAGTGATATCTGATTCTTCAGTCAGATAAAGTGTGTTTGTTTAGTATGACCCAACAGTCCATGAGTAACTCTAAAGTCCGCAGTTCTCATGAGAGGCATCCAATAACCTTATCTTGTCATTTTCTGAGAAATCATATCTAAACAAAAAAAATGGTACAATTATATGCGCAATAAAACATCAAGGGCTTGCAGTAGCAATGCTAGCTTTGAAAGAATTATTATTGATTTCTATGAATATCTAAAAAGACTTTCAACCAGTACAGAAATGTTTACATTGCTTTAATGCTGCAATTTGTAACTTGCCTTCTCTGTTGGAAACACAAAATCGCAGGTCACTTCGCATAATTTATCTAACTTGAAAATATTTATTATAAGCTTACTGTTGTGAATCGGGTAAGGCACAGAGACCTTGAAATAGGGCTGTACAAAAATATCGATACCACAATATTTTTGTTTAACTCTCTCGATTATATCTTCTTGTCCCAAGATCTTCTTTGGTTTACCCCGTGTCTTTGTTGACAGAACCAGCTGCAAACAGTTAAGAATAATTGTGCTCCATAACAACTGCGCAAAACAAGATCGTCGCTTGATAGACGCTAAAAAACTAAAACTGTCACATTTGTCCAATCGTATAACAGCCTCTAGTCTCCTTTCCTGCATTTCGTTGAAGGTTGCAGGCTTTCCATCTAGTGTCTTTGGTAACATTTATATGACACCATTGACAGGCGACTGCCAGACACGGTCCGTGTCTCTGGTTAAAATGGAGTTTTTTCTCACGATATACAAATAGTTGGACACATATGAGATATTGTAAAAAACATATAACATAGTTTTTTGGATATTTTGCTGCAAAAAAAGTTACAAACTGTACCTTTAAATTAAAATCTTATATAAACTGTTCTTCTCATTGCTTTGCTGTTTAAAACTGGTAAACTACAATTGAACGCCTTAGATTTTTAAATTGCTCCTGAAAGTTCTTGTGACTTTGACCCCTAAGGGAGACTAAATGAATTAATGACGAAACCTCAGTGATGTGTCATGAGGGGATACTCATCTGGCATGTAGTATGAGCAGGTCCTTCAGTTGCAAATATATTTCCATGTCAAAATGGATGACAGTCATGCGGGGAGAGCAGGGGTTGCTGATAACCGAGATATGGATTTTGCATTTTTCAGTGCCGCCTCTCCTGTAGGATCATCTGATAGTGTTCGTCCAGGAACATTCTTAAATGTCTTTATTACCTGCACATACTGTTTGCCCTGTCCTCTGCTTTTCTAGTCTCTTTCATGGATGATGATGATGAAGTTTTAAAAATAAAATATCATAAAACAGTGTCTTTACAAAATAGTACTGTAGTGGTGGATTAATGATGGTTTATAATAAAATGTTACTCTGGTTAGGGAGACGGTTCTGAATGCTGATTGGTCAGTAGTCAATAGCTGCTCTTACTGTGTGTTCACATAGAGCGCGAATGAGGCGTCAAAAACGCGCTTTTCGCGAGTAGTTGGACGCTTGAACATTTTGTGTTTACTCGCTTCATTCGCGTCATTCGCGTCATTCGCGTCATTCGCGTCATTCGCTTCATTCGCTTCATTCGCGTCATTCGCGTCATTCGCGTCATTCGCGTCATTCGCATCATTCGCGAGTGAAATTCGCCTCACGAAAATGTTTTTACAATTTACCGGATTCTCCGATCTCCTCACTCACTTTCTTCCAAGCAAGATCCTTTTTATTCTTATTTTTATGAACACGTATCATATAGCTCCGGGTGTCCACACACTGAGATGAGCTTGTCCTCCATTTTTTATTTCTGCCTCTGCTCGCTACGTCGTCTACGTCACTACTAGAGCAGGCGCCTGATTGGTTAACGCGGCGCTATTCGCGTCACTCGCGCCGCCTCATTCGCGCTATTCGCGCCGCAAGCGCGTCTATCGCGTCTTTGCATTGACTTAACATGTAAATCACTCGCGCTTGACGCCTCATTCGCGCTCTGTGAACACACAGTTAGTGTCACTGCACAGCATCTCTTCGTGTCACTGCACAGCATCAACAAATTCGCAGTACTTTTTGTTTTGTCTTCTAGTTGGTAGTTTCACCTTTGGCTCTTGCGTGTGCAAGAGGCTTGTCTGTAGAGTCCCTGTAGGGGCTTGTGTCTTGAAAGTTCTTGTTTGCTTTGCGGCGTACTTAGTCAGCTGTGCCTCATCAGCTACATGTACAAGTGGCTAGAGACATCTCGTCTTTTCCAGACACGCAATTTCTTTCTTTATCATTTGATGTGGTGCAGTTATTTTCCACACCGATGGATTTAGACGGAGGAAAGATTGCTCTCACCGTCCGTTTCTGCTGTATGTGCTTTCCTGACACTGTATGCTCTGCTAAAATGAGAAACACCTGTGCTAAAACAACAGAGCTTTGTTTTTCTTTGACCTTCTGAATGTGAATTGTATCTTATAGGGGTTAACACACAAAAACACCGCTCAGTCCGTTTGGATTTAGGATGCACATTTTTGCACAGGGCTTGTAAGATTTCGTACTTTAGGAAATGGAGAATGGACCTTCTTTCTAAATCATTACCTTGTGCACTGATCCATGGATCTGACAGCTGCACAAATGTTTGAATGAAGGACTTGCATGGTGGTCTATCAACATAATTGTATTTATTTTGTTGTTAACTGTCCCTAAAGTTTACATGACCAACCGGCCATGTAAAATTGTTAAAATATGGATTGACTGCTAGTTTAGTTGCACTGTTTAGGATGAAGCTGCTTATTCTCTTTAAGGAAATGAATGCAAATGTCCAATACCGCTTTCTAAAGTATTAATAGACATGATCTTCAGGTTTCAGGCTCGAGTGTGTTTTGTTAGTTGGACCCTAATATGTGCTTTCATCTCAAGCCACGGATCACAGAATTCGCTCTCCCATAAACAGAGCACTTCTGCAAGGCTGAATGCTATCTGCTCTCACTAGTGCCTAAAAAACAGGTAAATATGTTTGTTTATGTTGAATGTTTCACTATAACACACTTTTAATCCTCTTAGACATGTCCGGACTAAATTATAGTCTCCCAGAGTTATGTTTTAATTATATAACCGATCATATCTGACTCTTTGAAGTAATGCCAAACAAGGGCGTTAATCCAGGAACATTGTTTATAACCAGAGTCAGACAGAGAGGTTGAAACGTTTTTGATTTCACGCAGTCCTAAAAGTAAGAAATTGTTGTCAGAAAAGGCCTTTGCTGACATTAGGGGATCAAATCAAATAAAAAATGGTACAATTTACTTTAGAAACGTCTTGTAGAAGTACATTATGCTGTAAATGGAGATCATAGTTTGATCTGCATACACAGACAAAATGCATGATGGGTATTTCACAGCAACATTTGGTTGTATAATAGATGGACAGCTGAGATATGTAAAGAAGCATTGGCACTGGGCCAGCTATGAGGTCATGTGTATGATATAATGCAGAGAAGTTATCTTGTGTCCTCCAGCAGGCCTGAGTTAAAAATGATCACCTCATGAATACAGATATGACGTCTTTCTTGTGGGAGTTACATTTAACTTTGTAATTTTAAATAATTTTAAAACCTGAAAAGTATTATTACTTAGTCAAAAGTGATGTAAAAAACTAGTTTTTGGCACAATCCAGATTTTATAGTCATTTTATTTGATATAAAAGATGCACAACTGTAACGTTGTTTTTGTAGTTCCTTCATGTGTCTTGTTCTCATTGGTCCCCTTGTTCTGATTGGTTTATGGTCCTCAGGTTTTTCTTGTTTAGTCATTAGTCTTGTTCGTAGAAGTAGCCTTCATGTTTCCATTGTTTCTTGTCTAGCTTTGTTTATTATAATCACTGTTGGTAAGCTTATGTTGTTGCTTATGTTTTCTGGTTTTTGTATCAGGTTTTTGCTTACTTTGTACTTTTTGTACCTGTTTTTTGAGTTAATAAACACTGCATTTGTGTTTTTTAAAACTTGCCTTCAGTGGACTACCATTACAACAACGTTGATGTGCCGTACAAACATTTATATCGGTCTCTTGTATCTTTACTGTCTCTTTACGGAGTCAAACTCAAACAGGTCTCTAGTCACAATTAAAACATTGAAAATAAAGCCAAGTTTCTCCAAATAGATTCAATTGACCATTTATAAAGATACAACTTTTACCTTTGTGGGGTGACTCTTAACTCTAAATGAAAGCAGGTAGTAGGCGGTAGACCCCTTTGAGTTTTCTAAATGTTTCTGAACGTATGAGGCACATATTTTGAACATTTTGTGCTGTAGTCTTTGGTTTAGATGGTCATGTTTATGGGTCCATGAACAAAACTGATTTTAGATGTTTACTTTCATGGGGTCCTGTGCTAACTGAACTAATGCCATTACGAGGAATGAGAATGCTAACAGATAGCTGTCTAGAGAGTAGGGTTTTCTCAAAATATGTTGCTATTTACAACAATAGACACATTTTTTTTCTTGTTTAAAATCCATCTGCACTACACATGGTAAGGTATTATGCCATGTGTGAAAATTGCTGGTCCTTAAAGGGAGTAGTCCATTTACGTTTTGTGGCAATGTTCTCCCAAAGATCTGGGTATGTTATTTCTTTTTGGGCTACTCCAAACAAGAGAATATCGTGTCATGAATTATTTCCCTCAAATGAGAGGGAGTTCCCTTGGAAAACACTCACTGGGCCTCCATGTGTTTACATACACCGGGCAGAACCTCTTCCTCTATTCCACCATTGTTCCAGAGTGAGGTTACCTAACCCAACAGGCAGTTGGTCCTTTCAACTTTCAACAATGAGATGAAGAAGTTTGGGATCGTTACAATGCAACTGTAACAATATAAACCGGGATTCAGTTCAATTTGCAGTGGTAACACAACAGTGCTCTACCAGTTGAGCTGCTTGCTTACAATACAATGTAAGAAATATGTTCAAGTAGAAAGGTTTCCAGGTCTTCACATATTGAAGGATTATGCCCTTTAGAGATTAAGAAGGAAATTGAGATTTTCTAGGTAAATGGAATGACGTCAATTCCACTAGAAAGGTTTCCACATATTAAAGGATTATGTTCTTTAGAGATTAAAAAGGAAATTGAGATTTTGCAGGTAAATGGAATGACGTCAATTCCTTATAATAACTGTTAACCTGGGTGTGTCTCGATTACTTAAATCACCATTCCTATTGTAAAAGCCCAAACCTTAAGTATTAACTAAAGGTGTAATTTAAACTGTACCGTTAATGTTACCTCAAAACCTGGATATTGATGACAAAAACACGTCAATGGGCCACTAACAGTATCATTTTTTTTAAAGTCCTTTGTCCATGTGTGACTGTTATTGTTAGTTTTACTGCTCTACTTCTATTTGGTGTTTTTAACTTTAAAGAAACTTGCATAAGAAAAATTATATGTATTACTTGTGAAACATACTAGCACCAACAAATGTTTTTTAAATATTGATTGTGAAAAATATCAGCACACATTCTATTGGTGGACCGATATGGGTTTTGTTATAGGCAGTGCCATACTGATATTAAGAATGCACTGTGGATGATTGGCAGATAAGAGGCTAAAATAACACAAATGCAGTTAAATGAGACATACAGAACATGGGTAGAACCAATTGACTTAAAAGGTTTGAGTTTGAGAACCACGAAGTTGGGTCTTCAACCGGGGCTCTCTCATAAATAGACAAGACATCTTACGTGCGGCATCTCGACAAGTCCTCCAGCATGTCAGAGACCCCGACCCACATCTTCAATGACAGCCCCACCGCCCAGGATACTCCTGCACATTCCAGCGCTCCAGCTCCGGACCGGACGCAGGAACGGAGCCTGCTGCTCAGCAAGAGGACGCCAGCCTCGCAGCTCCATTCCCTTCACCTCGATGCAACAATGCACCTCGTCGGCACACTCAACCGAGTGTCCATGTCCTTCACCACCGTTGTCAAATGCTATTGAGAAGTGGATCATCTTGGGCTTATGGCAGCCCCTTTCCAACGAGGACGTACACGTCAGCCATTGGCTGATTAAGGCCGAACTGTACGGCCTCTACTTCTCACTGCAGACAGAGGCCCCGCCTTCTGGGTCTTCCCTGCAGTCAGAAACTGCTGACAAGCCGGACCAAGCTTTCGGTTCTCTGTATGCCCACACAGGGCCAGCAACCATCACGATACGGCAAGGTTACCCAACCTCAGGCGGCCGCCACACGCCGTCGGCTAGTCTAGGCTGCGCCACAAAGGAAAAGCTTCTTCCTCCAGCTGCTTTACAGCTACCAGCTCCCGACAGCATCTTTTCAGCTGCTAATACTCTCAGCCGCCTCAACAGCGTGAGCATACTTCCGCTGGCGGCTCCAGATCACCTCCACCTGCACCCACTTCTCATTGGCCACCGCAGCAGCCATGCTGGTGCTCACCAACTTCCTGGTCCTGGAGCGTCCCCTGTATACCGCAACATCTAGTCACAGATTTTGGCAGGTACGGACACAGATCCTTTTGATCTCTTATCCCCACTCTCACCCCCGTCAGAAAATCACCAGATCACTTACTGTGAACATTCCTTTACTTTTAAAAACACGTCTCGTAGTCACTCCAGCACCTTGTCTTTTTCTGAATTCACTGTGGCCTTACGCGTGACCTTCCTCGGGTGTGAAAAGAGGCACAACCATAATCACTCATATCAGTTTGATGAAATTCGACCATCTGCATTAATTGTTCAAAGTTTATGTACAGGTACTGAAAAAATATCTTGAAAGGGGTCAATATTTTGTCACTAATTTCAAAAAGTGAAACCCACATATTATATAGATTCATTAAATATAGAGTGAAATATTTCACACCTTTTATTTCTTGTAATTTTGATGATTATGGCGTACAGATAATGAACACCCAAAATTCTGTGTCTTATAAATAAATAAATTATATTTTAAACGGAAATGTCAAGTTAAAGTCTGAAAAGTCTGTTCATTGCTATGCACTCAATATTTACATTTTACATTTACATTTAGTCATTTAGCAGACGCTTTTATCCAAAGCGACTTACAGATGAGGAAACATTGGAAGCAATTATAACAACATAGGCAACGAAAAATACATAAGTGCATCAAACTAGTCCATTAAAGCCTAGCACAGTATACAAGCTAAGAATAGCGAGGTTAGTAGTAATTTCTTTTTTTTTTTTTTTTTAAAGAAGGAAAGGGAAGAGAATTAGGAAAAACTCAATCAGCAACGTGTTGACGGAAGAGATGCGTTTTTAGGAGTTTTTTAAAGATGGCAACCGAGTCTGCTGATCTTGTAGCAGCTGGTAGATCATTCCACCAATGTGGAACAGATCCAGTGAAGGTACGGGAGAGTGACTTTTTTCCTTTTTGGGATGGTACCACTAGTCGTTGTTCCTTTGCAGACCGCAGTGATCTGGCAGGAACATAGATCTGCATTAGCGAGTGGAGATACGATGGTGCAGATCCGGTGTTGGTCTTGTAGGCCAGGAGCAAAGCCTTGAACTTTATGCGGGCGGCAACAGGGAGCCAGTGTAACCTGATGAAGAGCGGAGTTACATGCGCTCTCTTCGGTTCATTGAAGACCACTCTTGCCGCCGCATTCTGGATCATCTGGAGAGGTTTGATTGTGCAAGCAGGAAGTCCAGCCAGAAGCGCATTGCAATAATCCAGTTTGGACAGGACAAGAGCCTGGACTAGGACTTGCGTAGAGTGCTCCAATAGGAATGGTCTAATTTTCCTAATGTTGTAGAGGATGAATCTACAGGACCGGGTGGTGCTGGCAACATGACTTGTGAGGTTAAGCCGATCATCGATTACCACTCCCAGGTTTCTGGCTGTGCTGGACGGTGTAATCGTTGATGAGCCTAGTTGAATGGTAAGGTTGTGGTGAATCTTTGGGTTGCCCGGGATCACAAGCAGTTCCGTTTTTGCAAGGTTTAGCTGCAGATGATGATCCTTCATCCAAAGCGAGATGTCACTAAGGCATGCCGCGATGCGAGCAGCGACCGTCGGATCGTCCGGTTGAAATGACAAGTAGAGTTGTGTGTCGTCCGCATAGCAGTGATAGGAGAAGCCATGCTTCTGAATGACCGAGCCGAGGGATGTCATGTAAATGGAGAAGAGTAGCGGTCCAAGCACTGAGCCCTGTGGCACCCCCGTGTTGAGCTGTTGGGACGCGGAGACCTCATCTCTCCAGGATACTCTGAATGACCTACCCGAGAGGTAGGACTCAAACCATTGCAATGCCATTCCAGAGACACCCATAGCACTGAGAGAAGCCAGGAGGATGTGATGATTGACAGTGTCAAAGGCAGCAGACAGATCCAGTAGGATGAGCACAGAAGACATGGATGATGCTTTTGCCAGTCTCAGGGCTTCGATGACTGAGAGCAGTGCAGTCTCTGTGGAATGACCGGTCTTGAACCCAGACTGATTGCTGTCCAGGAGGTTGTTTTGCATGAGAAAGGAGGAGAGCTGATTGAACACAACTCGCTCCAGGGCTTTGGCGATGAAGGGAAGAAGCGAGACAGGCCTGTAGTTTTCTAGCAGTGTAGGGTCCAGGGTGGGTTTCTTTAGAAGCGGTGTGATGCGGGCCTCTTTGAAAGCTGTGGGAAATGTCCCAGTGGTGAGCAAAGAGTTGATGATGTGGGTCAGAGCAGGCACAACCGTTGGAGAGATGGCCTGGAGGAGATGGGTAGGGATGGGATCCAGTGGGCAGGTGGTAGGGTGGTTGGAGCCAATGATCTTTGAGACATCAGCTTCAGACAGAGGAGAAAAGGCAGGGAGCACACACGTGTCAGGGATGTGGGTGGGTTCGACAGATGGTGGCGTAGAGAACTGGCTGCTGATGGCAGTAGTTTTCTTTACGAAGAACGATGCAAAATCAGCAGCTGTTAACTCCGATGAAGGTGCGGGAGCAGGCGGACAGAGGAGAGCAGAGAAGGTTTTGAAGAGCGTTCGAGAGTCCGGAGAGTTGCAGATCCTAGAGTGGTAGTAATCTGTTTTTGCAGAGGTGACATCTACAGAGAAAGAAGAGAGAAGAGATTGGTAGAGAGAGTGGTCTGCAGGGTCTTTTGACTTGCGCCATTTTCTCTCAGCTGACCGGAGGGTGGCGCGATGCTCACGCAGTACATCCGATAACCAGGGAGCCGACGGGGATGGACGGGCTGGTCCAGATGCAAGAGGGCATAGGTTGTCCAAGCAGGATGAAAGCGTGGAACACAGAGTGGCTGTGGCATTGTCTGTATTCAAAAGAGAGAGCTCATCAGAGGGGGGGAGTGCAGAGAGGACAGCAGAGGAAAAACAAGAGGGAGGGAGAGACCGCAGGTTGCGCCGGAAGGTGACCATCGGTGAGACATCTGCGATATCCGGAGCAGTGAGGTCGAGGTCAAGGGTGACGAAGAAGTGATCAGACGTGTGCAGCGGGGTGACCTGAGGGTGATGAGTGGAGCAGTACCTTGTGAAGATCAAATCTAGATGGTTTCCAGACTTGTGGGTTGCTGATGTGGAAACCTGCTCGAGGAGAAATGATGCGGTCAGGTTGATGAAGTCAGCAGCCTGTGGCTTTCCAATGTGGATGTTGAAGTCGCCTAGTACCACCAGGGGAGTACCATCCTCAGGGAAGGATGAAAGAAGCACATCCAGCTCCTCCAAGAAATGTCCAAGCTGACCTGGGGGACGATATATAACTACAAAATGACTTTTAACAGGGTGGGTGATAGTAACAGCATGAAACTCGAAGGAGCTGTTGTCACACAAGGGTGTTAGCTGATATACTGGTTCTTTTCGTTCAGATTAATGTTCAAGAAAAGTATTTCATTGGGCTTCCATGATTTGGGCCTTGAATGAATTACCGCATCAATGTGGCGTGGCATGGCATGGAAGCAATCGGACTGTGGCACTGCTCAGGTGTAATGAAAGTCCAGGTTGCTTTGATAGCAGCCTTCAGGTCATCTGCATTGTTGGGTCTGGAGTCTCATCTTCCTCTTGACAATACCCCATAGATTCTTTATGGGGTTCAGGTCAGGCGGGTTTGCTGGCCAATTAAGCACAGTACCACCATGGTCATTGAACCAGCTTTTGGTACCTTTGGCAGTGTGGGCAGGTGCCAAGTCCTGCTGGAAAATGAAATAAGCATCTCCATAGAGCTTGTCAGCAGAAGGACGCTAGAAGTGCTCTTACATTTCCTGGTAGATGGCTGCGTTGATCCTGGACTTCAGAAATATGATGAAAAATATGATATGGGCAATTCCAGTGTTTTGGATGTGACATTAAAATGCTCAGAGAATGTATTTGTTACCAGTTTACTGAACCATAACACTTGTGCACTTTATGATTTTTCCTTAGGTCTACAAATCAATTTGACTGTTTGTATTTTAACAGAGACAAGAAAATATGCATATAACCATCGCTCAACGTGCTTGTTTTTCTTATATTTTCATATGTACATATCAAAATGAAATTTAGAGACAAACCTTTTGCAGAACGTATAGAAAACCTGAGCAAACATTAGATTATTCTTAAGTGTGAAATTTATTTGATTTATACTGGTTCTTTTCGTTCAGATTAATGTTCAAGAAAAGTAATGAAAACATTTTTCACTCTTAAAACTTTAAAACCCACACCACTGCTTGCTATTGGACTATTATTGATAAATTGAAAAATCTTATCGAAGCAGTCCTTTTTTCTATGCTTCCAAATTATTGCAACGTGTTCTTTGTATTTAGGCTACTATGAGGTTTTTTGTTAAATGTATTTTTTAAGAAAAACTGATTTCTGTATGCATTTATCTTGTATGTCAATATAACTTTATTCCCATTGGGATAAAACTTAAACCTATAGTTTCTAACTGCAACAATATGTCTTCATCTAAAATCTAACGGATACAAATAACAAACGCAACACCATGCTGTGTCAAATGGTGTGAATTCTAAACTATTTTTGCTCATAGTTATCCTAAATGTTTACATCATAATTTGGATCTGAATTGTTTTATTTGAAAGTAGACATTTCAAGTGTTCTATAGAAATATTACTCATTTGTACCAGTAGCCTTCATGCTATAACCTAGGCAAGGCCAAATATAAACAGAACATCGTGCCTTTGATAAATGAGATTGGGAAGTTCATGGAGACTGCAGAACGGGCATACCTTTCCTTGTCTTACAAAAGCACTATTGCTAGTATTGCGCTTGTATTTGCTCTAAAAAAGCTGGCTTTCAATCTGATGAGGGATGGGAAAAGGAGAACACGTTTGGCAATAGGTAGATTTGAACCCCGGTCGAGCTGTGCCGCGTCTTTACCACTTGACCATTCAAGCTGGTATGCGATTGTCTTAGTTACTTTGTGTCTCTGCTAAAACAATCAGTCTCAAGTACGAGCAAATTAGAAAATAAATAAGAATATTAAAGTCTAGCTAATAGCTTGTTGTGGTGATTTCAGAATGATAAAGGGGAGTTTTTCTTTTACCTGAGAGCAGATTTGTTTCTTGAACAGTGTCCCAAACAACTTGTGGTGATGGAGGTGCAGTTTTCCTTTATTTTTATTTTGTCTCACACTTCAATTTAACTTATTTCTGCAATTCTCCATCTGCGATCTTTGAAAAGTCTTTGGGCACTCATAATATCATCTTTGCTGTATATTAAGACAATGCAGACACAGATTCTCTTTCAGGCAGATTTGCAACATCTCCCATACAATTAAACTTCTCAATTGTTGCCCTGATGTTTGGAAATGTGAATTTTTATTGTTTCAACCATTTCCTTTTAAATCCACTATTTTTTGTAGCTCAACAGTGTTTTGCTGCACATCAGAACTATATTCTTTGGTTTTACCCATTGTGATGAATGATTAAGGGGGTCTGGGCTTTGTGTTACTTAATATTATTCTCCTGTGAAACAAGCCATGACTGTAAAACATCATGTTTCTAGTCACCTGGGTGTGCTGAGAAAATTATATTAAAGGGAATATACTTGGGAGATGTTTGGCTCATAAGAATTTCTAAGGGTGCCAATAATTGTAAAACATGATATGATATTCCCCCACTTCCAATTGTTTATTTGACTGAAATGTCAGGATTTTGTAGAGTTTTAAAAAAAAGATCAAAATGACAATGAATGCAGATTAATTTCACAGCATTCTTTGCTCATATTTTCCAAGAGTGCCAATAATAGTGGGCACATTTTATCATGTACTTCCTTTTTATTATGTTTCTAAATATATTAATGGTACTAAGTTAGTCTGTTCAACTTGATAGTACACAGCAGCAAATTATTGATATTTGTTAAGCTAAAAAGTCCTAAATGTATCTATAATTTAAATTATAAGCACTTGAAACAGGTGTTACAATTGAAACTTGAATGAAAAACTATGACATAACTTATTTTATTCTATCAGTCTCAAACTCATGTTGTCTTTTCTGATTAGTGTTAATATCTTTCATAGCAATACTGTATATAACTGCATGGCAATGTAACAAAAAAAACCTTTCAGGAAGTTAACCACATAACAAGTAGTCAGGAAATGTCTGCAAGCTGATATTTTGGTGTGGGTGTTCATTTCAGTGGGTTGAAGCATTATGCATACACCTGATTAACCTGTTGCGCTTTTCTCTCATAGCAGTTTTTAATACAGCCCACATTAAGTGAGCAGGTTGTGCATTTGAAATGCCTGGGCATTTATACTTTCTAAGCGAAACCACCTCAGCAGCAGAAAATATGATTTGATTTGATGATTAAAAAGTGGTGTGGCTGTAAATATCAGTGCGGGGCGATGTTATCTTGAAAGTGTTTACAGAGCTGGAGCAGGTGTTTATTTTCGAATGTGACGACAAACACACTTTAACACCGGAATCATTTATCATTGGGAGGTAAAACCCTGAATGTGTTATCGTGTCTAGAGATAATCTATCTGTGGATTATATTTGCCGAGAGCTGGGGGGTGAAACCTCACATGAAGTAAAGGTGGAGGAAATGGTTTGTTATGTAACATACATAGCCATTATAAAAAGTAAATGTCGACTGTGATGATAGCAAGGGGGATTTATCAAATTTCAGTTTTGAAAATTTAATCCGGATGATTGAAGACCTGAGACCGTGAATGACAAAAGTAGATTCTTCTAGCACATAAGGATTTTTATTAGTTAAATACAATACAAGAGTAAGCTGATTGTCAGTAGTGCCGCCCTTTGACTAATATGTTGCATATTGCTGTGCACTGTGGAGTTTTATTTCTAATGTAACCAGTGATCTTCTCTATAATAGTTCCCAGATTAAAAACCATGCTGATCTTGTCTTTTCCTCTCCTCCAGCCGGATAACATCCTCTACCCCCCCTCCATGACTTTCCGCAAGTCCAGTAACCCGGAGGTCTCCCACTGTGCCAGTTTAGCGCAGAAATTGAAGCGACAACTCAGTGATGATGGCAAAGTGCTCCGACGAGGAAGCTTAGGCGGTGCTCTAACAGGTAATGCCAAAAAGCCTATTTCAATATGTTTTTCTTTAATAATAGCCAATGGGGTATATGCAGATGATGTACTACCGCTAAAATCTCGGCCGGCTAACTTCCGCTCTCATACGGTTGATGTCATTTTTCACAATGATAACCATGCGTTTTCAGAACGTGCAGCACAGACGGACACAGAAAAAGATATTTGGAAAAATGCTTTTAACCAAACAGATCTCGACACCCGAAAATACAATTGTTGTCAAAAGTGCAACAGAATTGTTTGCTGTCCTACATTCTGAAGAAAGTAATAAGTAATTTTCCTACTATGGGAGTCAATTGCTGTCGAGATCTGTTTGGTTTTAAGCATTCTTCCAAATATCTTTCTCTGTGTTCATCAGAAAAATAAATGTGCACACATTTGGAACATCTCGAAGGTGAGTAAATTATGACCGAATTTAAATTTTTGGGTGAAGTATCACTTTAATGTCCTTTTAGATTCTTGTGCTTGTACTACATTTTTTAAACCATTTATGGTTCAGTCCTAGAGATATGAGATATGAGACATAAATGTGACTTCATGAGAAACTGTTAAAAAGCACACAGTGGGAAAAACGGCAACCACTTGAAGCAAAAGAACAAGGCATGTGTTTTTTTTACCATTTCGAAGGCGAAATGCAATCGGCCGAAGTAAAAAGCTAACATGATGCTATAAACCAACTACACTTAAGGTCGCTCGATATCAACATCACCACCACTAAGCCTCTGACAACTCTTTCACAAAAAATGAGTTCCCTGGTAAGTCATTACTCTGTGAATGAACCTGCATCTACGTTTTAAGAGATTTGTGCCCATGTTGCATTATTTGCGAGCTTTATACGCGCTAATGTATAACTTCCCCGCTAAAGGAAGTAGTCGCTTTTAACAATTTGTTAGCAACCGCCGTTTTTAAGACACAATTAGGCTTTAAAATTTCACAAGCAGCTTCAAATTGGTGTGTTAAATGTCACAGAATAAAACGTAAAAAAGGTTTTGTTAACCCCTGACTTTATTTTGGGTGATTTACCAAAAACCCATTAAAAAAAAACATAGACTTTGAAGCGATGGAACCGGAAGTCCTAAAATGCTAACTCGCTTCCGGGTTTTGCGAACATAAATACGTTATCTCTGAGCCTCCCTATAGCCTACGATTGAATAAGCTATAATTAGGTTATTGTTATTCAGATGTACGCTTGCATGCTGGTGGTGGCGCCGCTGCCATCTTCGGAGGTTGTTTACTTGCGATTGATACATGATCCTTGATGTGATTTCCTTCACGTTGTTTTGAAGTCGTAAAACAAAAAAGTTGTATTGCATTGTCTAGTTTCTTTCCTAAAAGACTGTGTGACTTGCTGTTGCAGTTTATAAGACAGTTCTACAGTTAATGCTTTCCTGTGGTTCAGTGGTTACAGCATGGCGTTAGCAACGCCAAGGTCGTGGGTTCTATCCCAGGGGATTGATTATACTTGGAAACAAATGTATAGGACATTGCTATTTAAGTCGCTTTGGATAAAAGTGTCTGCCAAATGCATAAATGTAAATTTTATGTCGACAAATGCAACAACATTAAACTTAACTCACTAGCGGAAAAGCGCCGCTACCACCTGCAAATATGGCCGCGGCACCCAGCATGCAACACGGCATGACGTCAGCACCACGTTCTCTATATGCAGGCAAGCGTACATTATATGCAGAGTTTGTTTATTCGAAAATATGCAGTTTGAGTGCAAGGGTACAGAACAAAAACATTTTTTTGAGCTCACGAAGAGCTCACGAAAGATCCGTTATTAAAGCAGACTGCCCATAACAATTTGGGGAACATAGGCTACATAAACACTTGAGTCGGCACATGATCCAACATTGTATGTTGTTTCCCATGCTTTGTAGAGTAAACTCAATAAACGCTTGGATAAAAGTCGGGTCTTTCAGGCCGCCTGTGGAGAAAATATTGCGGCCCATATGGCTCCAAATTTCAGGTGAAAATCTTCATTTTATCTCTATTTACAAATTAATGAATTATTTCATTACTACTCATTGGTGGAATTTCAGATTTTTTTAGCATCACTCCACATGTCTTGCTTCTGTAAAATAGAAAGGCCTTGGAATTATTCAAAATTTGGTTGATTTGACACCGATTGTTATTTTAAAAGATGAATATTTTTCAGTAAACTATGGATTTCTTTGTATGCACTGTACTGTACTGTATGTGTTGTATCTAGCATATAGGGCACGTTGCTAAATATGCTGAGGGTATTAAGTTGGCATTTCCTGGGGTTCTGTGGATGATGACTGGAAGCAGGAGTCACAATTTTCCTCCTACATATCCTGTTTTTTTACTTTGCTCTGTGGCTATGTGCAGCCACAACACACATAAATACAGGTTAGGTATTGGTTGCCTGGCATATGATTTTACATGGTTCTGTTCTGTTCTAGTCTTTTTGTTGTTTTGCCCACCGTTGCATCTCACGAATCGCTTACCAACCCTGTTAATGTAATGTTCGATCCCTAAACATATAAATGAATATAGCTTGATATGTATGGGTGGATACCAGGAAATGGATATGATACAAGTATCCATATCCCAGTAAAAAATTCCCACACAAAAATTCTGTTCATAACACATAACAAAGTTCATCCACCTCGAAAAGTAGTCACGCCTCAAACGAATGATTTACAGCCTGAATAATTGTCCGTTCAAGAGCTTTACAAAAATACCAGCTTCACGTCAACCGAGAAGTGCTGTCGTGACATGCTAGTTGCCAAGGAGAATATGACCGCATTTAGCCGGAGAGGGCAAACTGCTGCTGATTCATATGTAAAGGACGTCACGACAGACATCAGGAAAACACTCAAGCCAAGACATAATAATAAAAGATAATAACAAGTGGAGAGACGCAAATGATCAAATAAATCAATTTTAATCATGTGGAGAGAGAGGTTCCATTTAATTCATTCCATTGTGTTTTATGTGAGCGGTAATCATCTTTTTTTCTATGTCCCAGCAAATATAAATAAAATTGAAATAATAGAACATCATGATGAGGTTTTGTTATGGCCAAACAACCCCCGCTGCTCCTTTTATTCTAAATTTGTTCAGCTTTATCACGTTTGGTTTAATAAACTTAAATGGTATGGTAAAGTGAAAATCCCAGTGAAATCGAAATAACATTTCATTTCTTCAAACTCCTATGGAATGGATATGTAAGAGGAGATGGTGAGTGTTTGAAACTTTCTCAATGTTTCTCTCTCAGTATTTGATGCAGTTTTAATTAATAAACAAAAAATCTGTTCCCAAATCTGAAATCAGCAATGTGTACATTATTTGATTAAAGTAATTCTGTTGTATATAATTAACTGAATTAAATATGACAGGAGTATTTAAGTAACAAGTCAAATTTAGTACAGGAGCCTAATGTTGTGAACGTCTATCTGATGATCAGGCTTGGGAATGAAAAAGAAGATGTCAAGTTTGGATACGTTGATCAAATGTGCGATGAATAGGCATGTAGGACATTGTGAATCACAAGGTTTCACTGGATAGATCGTTTGTCAATGTAGCAGAAAACTCAGGGTGGGGCTTTATATTATGTCGCTTTGGATAAAAGTGTCTGCCAAATGCATAAATGTATGACTTAAAACAATGTGGTTTAACCAAATGACACGCATAAAGCAGGGCATTTTATTACGTGCCGGGTTGTTTTTTTCTGTTGCAAAGTGCCAGGTATCCCCACCTACATCGGAAACTTATTGGAGGTTTTAAACTTCCTTATTGTAAAATGTTTGATATTTTGTAATGAATTGCATTTTTGATTTCACAGTTAAACTGTGGTTTGTTAATGGAATCTCATTTCTTCCTGGATCGTAAACGGTTTGAGAGATGTTTGCTAGTTCATGCATTCAGAAAAGACAGTTGTACACATCAAACAAAGTAGCGAATATCAAACAAAGCAAGCTAATCTTTTCTTAGCCATGTTTCCCGTTATTTCTAACCACCTTCAATTTTCCAGGGAAGTACCTGCTGCCATATGTCTCAGCACAGCAGGCATGGTCAGCCACAGGCTCCGAGACCACCAACCTGGTGCGCATGCGCTCGCAGACCCTCGGGAAATCTGCCCCCTCCCTCACAGCCAGCCTGGTCAGTATGCTACATTAACTTATTGCCTCAGCAGCATCTTGTAGACATCTGTTTGAGTGAGATCATTCAGTGTATTCTACATTTAAACACTAGGGGGCACTGCTGTATTAAAGGCAGAGAATAGAACCCGACAGGTTTTGTGCTAAATAATAAGGAACTATTTCAGTACAATAGGCTTAATGGAGGTTGCCCATAAAATCCTTGAAGAACACAAATAAGAGAAGTAGGCATTTGGGTTGGTGGTGATTGCTAAAGATGATAAGTGGTTGCGACTACTTTGAAGGACAGCTGAAAACTACTATAGTAAGTAAATATAGGGTGAAAATAAATGTGAAAGGACACTGATGATTATTGCCAGAACATTCTTTATTTGTTCAAATCTTTTGGATTCTGTCATTTGTATTGTTGCATCACCCACACTTACTGAAGTGATCAACACGGACATTCTACTGTAAAGGAATTCATTGTCCCCTCAATGACTACATGGCACCTAGACCCTCAGGCAGCAAAGCATCCCCAAACCATGAAGTTCCATGTTTCACAGTTGTGATGAGGATTCTGTATTAGCCTGGACTACCATTTCTCCTTCACTGATAGAGCTGTGCACATTTGAAAGGTCAACTGCTCCCAGAAGCGATGGGGAACAGCATGTGGTGTTGGGCAAAGTTGAAAAATTGCAGAAACGACTATTATATAAAGTATATATACTGGTTTATATATATTTATTACTATTATATTTCGATGACTTCAATAGCCAAATGACTTTATTTATGTCCACAGACCACAGTCTCACTTAAGGTCCCTGTGGGGATAAATAGTTATTTTCCTTCGATAAGATAACATGTCCACAGACAACTCAAAAACAGTGTAACAAAAGAAATACAATTATTTCCATTTCTTATAAACAACTACGGGTTTACATTAGGCCTCCATTCAATTAAACTTTATTATACCTAGGGTGAGAAGCCCGGGAGGAGCTCAGAGTAGAGCCGCTGCTCCTCCACATCGAGAGGGGTCAGCTGAGATGGCTTGGGCATCTTTTCCAGATGCCTTCTGGACGCCTTCCTCGGAAGGTGTTCCGGGTCCGTCCGACCCCGGGGAAGACTTAGGACACGCTGGAGGGACTATGTCTCCCGGCTGGCCTGGGAATTCCTCGGTGTCCCCCCGGAAGAGCTAGAGGGAGTGTCTAGGGTGAGGGATGTCTGGGTATCTCTGCTTAGACTGCTGACCCCGCGACCCGGCGTCGGATAAGCGGAAGAAGAAAATGATGATGATGATGATGATGATATCTAACATATAACATCTTTAAAAAGTGCAAGTTCCTATACTACTGATACTCACAAAATACTGCAGATGGGTCTTCTGACTATGCATCAGGTATGTTCGTCTTCTTGAAATGCTGCAGACCGATCGCCAAATGTCTGACATTAGAGTAGCTCGAGCAAGTTTTGAAAAAACACGGAGCTCTGCTCTCGTGGCACTTTGATCGGTCTTGCCAACACCTCATGAAAGAGACATAACTAGGGTCTTGATAATAGCTTTGTAGTTCGGTTCGTACATAGGCATAACATTGTACGTTGTACATCGGTTCGTCACATAACTGGCTTTGAAACTCCTGTCAACCTTTACAGCTGTATGTATGGACTTCATATGATTCAAATGTGAGAAACTGCTGGGTTGCAGGCGCGAGGGGTTTGCCATAGAAACGTTGTTTGCCGTTGATTAGTGTTGTGACGCTTGCCCATAACACTGCTTGCATGTGTTGGCCAGGACAACCTGAAATGTCCATATATATTATGATGTTTTTAATAATCAAATGATGGTGAAGGGTAAGACACATGGCAAGCCACTTGACCACTGGTCTTATACGATGAAAATTGTTTGTACTGTTTACAGATTTGTCAGATACTATGCTGTGAGTGACTTTTTTTAAATGGCAGGATATTTGTGTAACCCATAATCCTTCTGAATTGAAACCTGTGACTTCAATTAGCTTTCGGAGAGGTGGTTGACACCGAGGTTAAGTTGCATTTTACCCAGCCTGTACTGAAAATGATTGCTCAATGACTTCAGTCAATAAATGAGAAGCCGTTTTTAATTTATTCACAATTATAATTTTTTAATCTAGCGGAAGTTGCTGTCTGTTGCTCTAGATTGTTTTAGTAAATGCCAGTAGCAGGGTTTACATCACCATTTTGAAGTTTCGCTTCTGAAACGTGTGATGGAAATGGCCAATTTCTAAACGAAAACCCTTAGGGTAAACGCATTTGCCGAATAAATTCTTCAAAAAAATGAATGTAACTGCATTATGTGATGCCGTTACCTGACTAACCTAAGTAGGTTATTGTTTTTGTTAAAAAGGTCCATCTATTGTATCTACAAGCACCAAACTGTGCTTTCATTTATTTACCGAATGATGCAAGATAAAAAATTCCCTACACTCTAAAATGTTAATCATTATTATAAGGATAATGAATCAGAGCAAAGTCATAACATGGCTTTGAACACATTTTTAAATCTTAAAAAATGATTTGGGTAAAAATCGTACATAATGCACCCGAGAGGAACGACTAGTACTTGAGCAAATGTTACGTTTCCGTCTGATATAGCAAACCAACTCCGAGATTATCTCTGGCTCCGCACCACCCGTCCAACCAACGAACAGAGGACGGGCTGAGAGCAGTGACGTAGACGCTAAACCTGGAATTTAAGCTTATAGTTTAGGTTAGGGAAATATAAAACGACAGCAGACATGGGATGCTATTCGCGCCGTTGTGGAGAATACTCTCGGCATTTGCCAACTGAAGCCTGAACAAGAAGAGTGTTTGGTTCACATTATGAATGGTGGTGATGTTGTGCCCCACTCCGGGTTTTGGGAAAAGTTTAATTTATCAACTGTTACCATTCGTCAGAGAGAAAAAAGGCAGGCCAAAGTCTGGCAAGGCGATAATTGGGATTTTGTCCCCCTTGGTTGCCCTCATGGACGATCTGGTTAAGGAGGCAGCAAAACTCTGTCTGTGTGCTGCACAGCTTGGCGTGCACAAAGATTGAGAAATCATGGAGGGGAATTTCAGCCTTATTTTGGGTAGTCCCGAATCCTGGATTCTCAATTCAGAATGGCGAGCTATGTTTGCATCAACCCTCTTCCAGACAACCTCGTTGCCATTGTCGTTGATGAGGCACACTTCCCATACAAATGGTGAGTTTGCACACACTGTTTTGGTTATTTACTTCAAAAAGGTAATCTATTTAGAACCACTGATGTAGGCGATAAACAAAACCATATGGTATCATCATTTCATTAATACTATTGGTTTTATTTTATTTTAAAGGCTTGTAAGAATTTTTATTTGTTTGAGGTGTGCTTGTTTCAGTGAGGCTGTCCAAAGAGCCTGTCTTCTCTGCTTTGCTCTCCCCAGACATTGGTAACAGAGGCCCAGCTTCTTTGTGTGGGTACCTGATTGAAATTAATGATCACGGAGAGCAAGGTCAATACAGCGCAAACAGAATGTCATTTACTTAGCGCTTGAATCCGATCTGCTGACCACTGGGGGTTCCTATGTCTCGCTAGTTCTAGACCATCTTAGCTGGTTGTTAAAAACATATTGCTGCTTACCAATGTTAACTGGAGCTGTTCTCCCATTGCAAAGTGGTCCGACTATGCCAGCCACAGACAAGGGTTAGCCATCTAAAACCCTTGTTTGTCTTTCACCTGGGTCTGTGTCGATTGTCGATCTCTGTTTGGTGTCCGTCTCAGCCAGTGTGTGCAATGTTTGGCTTTATCAGCCGTTTACATGACCCTGCTTCTAAATCAGCCTCACTGAAAATCAATGAAGGCTGGGCCTTCCCGCTTTGCAGAGACTTCCATTGAATTCCTAATGCTTTTTCCCCCCCGTGCCGTTCCTGCTGTATCTTTTTGGATGTTCCCACTCCCCCAAAATACAAAGGGAAGGATGATGTCTCGGGAATGTTAACGCTGTTTAGTGAAAACGAGTGCATGTAGAGTTTATATGTGACCTTGGAAAGATATTCCTCACACACAGAGTGAGCTTATCTAGTTTTTTGCTTTGTATACCTCATGTGGAGGCAATATGGGTTTTTGCTTTGGTCTGTTTGGATATGCAGTAACATCGTAAACAGTGTGTGTTGTCAAAGACTGTCGGGATAAAAGTAGAAATGGGATTTTGTTATCCTTTCAGCAATGATCACCGTAGGTCTCTTATTGCTCGGTCGAGCTCAGGGTGTTTTTGGTTGGTTTACTATGCTTCTGCATTTATTGAATCCTGTTCACAGTAACTGGGTCTTCCAGGTGAATATAAAAGTGTAATGGATATGGTTTGACAAAAACATAATTGTGTAGGGATTGGTAAACATACCTCCTCTTCGACTTGAAATATTTTACACGCTTTTTCTTTTCTTCAGAGACGTTATAAGTAAATTTTCTGAAGTCATAAAAATTCCTTCACAGCCCCTGTTCAAACTGTACAGGCTTTCCTTCATTTCTCCAGTAACTTCACTTGAGGGTTTTGTGCTCCATAAATCAAATCTGCACAGCAGACCTTACACTGTCATATCTGAAACTGATGAATTATGCAATTTATTAGAACGATTTAGAATGGACTCTGTGCTCTATTGACAGGTGTGCTCAGGGCGATTGCTGTTTTTATTACTATCCAGCAGTGGTCTCACGGGATAGAATACAAATGACGACTACAAAGGGATTATTTATTCATAATGACACTGCGGGACTCGCAGTGAGTCATTGGAGTTCAAGCTCTCCCCAGAGGAGATCTTCATCAGCTTTCATCAGTCGTCTTCAGGCTATAGAGATGTATTGATATAGTATGTGTGTGCATCTACCTACTATTCTCCACAATGTAATTTACTAAAAATCCAAAAGCACCATTTTCTTTTTAATTACCGAAAATATTTATTTCTTAAGATTATTTTCTAAATTAAGATATTTTATTGTAAATAGGTATTTGTGGAACTACAGATGTTTGTGTTCTAGATGGAAATATACTGCAGGAGGACACAGATGGTTCTAGCTCTATGACGTTCCGGTAACAAGTTTTACATTGATGAGAAAAACACAAAATTTGTTTAGAAAATGCAAACTGCGAATATCAACTTTACAGTTTTTAATAAATTGTAACAAATGGACATTTAAATGATTTTGTCAAGTTAGAGGTTTATTACACATTTTAGATTTTACTAAACGTAAGGTTTTCGATGGCACTGAGCTTTTTTTATCCTGGCTTAAACCCAAGAGGCTCTGGTTTGTGATTTCTTAATGGTCAGCATTTAACCATCTGTCCAGTTTAGAGCCTACTTTACCACTTTATGGTTATCTGTGTTATAGTTGTGCCAAGTCCTCAAAAACTTTAGGCTCTCATACTCTGATCTCATGTGGGTTTGTCATGTCCTCGACCCCAATCTATATTGTTACGCCCTTCACCAAGCATTACAGCCCGTCATGGTTTTCTGCCAAGCGATTGACTTTTCATGCTGATTTTGGACCGGTTGGAGCCAAACAAACCTGAACTATTTCCATTATAAGAGAGCTCAAGATTTTGATCCTAGATCAGTGTAAAAATGCAACTGGCTTCTGTTATGGTGTCTTGTGTGTTGTGATCATGATGAACTTTGACAGAAAATCAATACAGCTCCTCTTGGCCAGATATGGAGATAAGACGTCATAATCCTGATGTCGAGGCTTTGTGGCCGCGAGTCCTTTATTTTTGTGGCCAGAGATGTCCTTCACAGATAGCAGTGTCTTTTGTTTTTGGCGCTTTATTCTAGAGCAAGGAGACCAGAACAGCAATAAACAAGGAATACCGTTATACAGAGAGTATTCGATGGAGAGTCTTGATTTCTTTTGAATGATATTGTGAAAACTTGTTAAACATCTATAGTAATATAATGTTGCTGTTAATACAGAGAGCTATTATTTACTTGGGAACTTAACGACAAGCTGTTTTATTCTTTTTCTTGGACGCTGTACTGTACCTCGACTGTAGAGAAAGTGGACTGCAGATCTTTGTGCCATTTTTAATGATTTCATTTGGCTTTGTACCTCCCTTGGTCCCCCTTTTCTTTAGATGTAGCCATTTTACATGTTACAAGATTCAAATACTACTCAGGCAGAAGGTTTTCAATGTCTTCGTCCTTTCCTGTCGCATTTTGCACTCCTACATACATTTGTTCTCCTTGACCTTCAGAATCATCTCATGAGGGATATGAAAGTCCCTTTTGGTAAACCGGATTGAATTACAGGCCTACTTCATGTCAGTGTGTACACAGGGAGACAGGAGTTAAATTGGAGCTGTCTGTCTGATGAAGTGGGAGCAGTTGGGATGTTGAACTCTTGACTCACCGGTCTGTTCTATTCTGAAATGGTTTTCCGCTGAAATATCACCATCATGTGAAAAATAACATTGTTTGTCATATTTTTTCCGATCCACAACTTGCCACAAGTCACCTAGATATATTTGGAACCAGTGCAGTAAAATGATTTGGTTTGGTACGGGTTTCGACAACCATGAGATGTTTTGGCACGGTCATATGTTACATGATGTTTAAGGTTGTGATTCTGTTGCATGAGATCACTGTGTTTTCAGAGCTATGTGGCTGCCATCAGTTTTGTCGGCTGTGTTTGATGTGGCAGTTAAAGCGTCCTGTAACAGGGCTGGTGAGATGGACTGTGGCTCTTATGGTTTTAGGATCTATGCGTGTGTGTTTGGTCTCTGCAGGTCCCTTAGCTTAGATCCTTATGCACCTTAGAGGCTCAGATGGGCTAGAACGGCGCTCGACCTCACAGGTCACTCAATCAGCTTTCACCGCAGGCCCTCTGCTCTCACCTCTAAAGCCCTTTTCCATGCTACCTCTTTTCCTCTAATTCTCCACTCCCTCTTATTTTAGTCTCTCTCATGTCTATCCTCCATAAGGAAGTCTCTCAAGTCACCCACCTACAGAGAACAAAGAAAATCCTAGAGTCTCTCACATCTTCCCATGATTATTGGCCTAATCTACCTGCGGTGACCCCAGCGTGATCCTGAACTGACAGTCTTTCTCATCATCATCTTGCTTACCTGGGCCAAGCCATTTGCCAACACACTCAGTTTTTAGCATGTATTAGACCGGGGGCCCATGCATGATGTCATTCACCAAAGTATATCAGTTGAGTCAACTTTGAGTTCGAGCCCCTAACCAATGTGATAGTGATTTCACATATAAGTATGTTTCTGGATCATTGAATCAAAACCTAATTTAATATGATAACCAACATTAGACTATAAAGATATAGTGTGCAGCGCACAGACAAGGCTCCACCTTGCCCAAACCACTGCATAGACTCTGGTCCTAAATTATGTCAAATTATGTCAAATTATGAAATTTCAGGAGCCAGATCTGTGAGTAGGAATGGGGATGTGTCGCCCAACTTTTTTTATTGTCTGTGATCCAAAACAACAGAAATAATAAGATAGCAAATTTATTTTCTATTCCCAGCCATAAAATATTGTAAAAGATCATTATTAACCTAAACCAAACCTTAAAAGCAACCCTAATCCTAACCCCGATCTCTGATTTGTTGACAGCAATGTTCCATCAAGGATGTTGATCCAGGAACACATCCTCCTTGGGTAAATCAGGTAAAGAGGATGGCCGGCTCATATGTATTAGTCTTGAATTTGTTTCCTGCAAGTAGGAAATAGGGCTGTGGTATGAGTTTTTGTCAATGAAGTTGCTTCGAGACAATACAATTTTAATCTCTTACATGTGTTGAAAGCTTTGTTGTTGGAAACTGTTTCCTTGAATACATTTGGGACGGAGGAAGTTCAGTGTTTGCAGTTATACCCCACCACAGGGAGCCTTTCCGGCACTGAAAGTGAAATTACTGATACTTGCACTGGTCCAGTCTTTATTGCTTTAACTCTAAAAAGAAATGTTCTAATTGTTCCCCTCTGCCACTGTTCACTGTACTTGCTGAATTGGGACTAATTCCCTCGGGATAATCTTCTGCAATTGTTCCTCTACAGAGAAAAGACATTCTTAATCCAACCTCTGCGCCTCGGGTCTGAAGAAATTTAAATGGCAACGTCAGATTACGTTTTTATCATTCGCTCAGCAAGGAAACACTTGTCTCTCGGCAGACAAGCTGTGGTAGATGACTGGATGAAACAACGAAGAAGAGTTTATTACATTTGACCTTCTGAAATCTTTGGTACATTTTCTGGAGATAGCTGTCAATCTCCTCTGTGCTTCTCCATATATGGGTTCGTTCAAGCCTGGCCAGAGAAACAAGGAGAAGTGGGGGAACCCACTTAATATTCACAGGGGACTCATGGTGAATTGAAATGAATGAGCGACAAAGGCTGAGGGTTTGGGAGTGTGTTGGAGCGAGAGAGTGTTTGGAAAGGTGAAAAACAGAGTATAAAGTACAACAGACTGTGAAATTGACAATTGAGAATGGCACGATAGCCGTCGCGTAAGTTACATCTCTACATGTTAATAAGAAGGCACAGGCCAATCACTCCAGGAGACAGAAATGTGGGAAGTTGATGTTTTAAAAATACCACTACAGCTGCCCGTGAAATCACACTGTATTGACTTGTGATATGTAGCTGAGTCTGGGGATAATTAGTTTTTGGGGGCACCCTTCTGGTAAAACAAGGTCATACCTGATTAAGGGTTTGTCAGGTTAGTTTGTGAAATACAGTAGCTAGTTTGATTCAAGGTGTTTATTCTGCCCTAGTAAGCTTGACCAAGCGGTGTACAAGGGCAAACCTCTGTTCCAACAGTTTGTAGTCCAGCTTGCCTAGACCAGAAATGTGAGGCGATTCTCAGGGTGCCTTTTTGACATTTTGCTTGAAGTCCGGTCCGCTTTTTCATGTATTCTGGTCAAGATCTTCTTATTTAAGCAAGGATAAACCGAGCCGCCTTTTCTGCAGCTGTTGAACAAGGAATAGATTTAAGGCAGTTAAAAATTCAGTCTACATCTTGTTATACAGAAAACACGAAATTTCCGTAGACTTTGTGGACTATCAAAAAGCCTGTGTGTCTGGAAATATACAGTATTGAATATATCTTTATAGATGGTTTCAAAGCAACAACATAAACGTTACTACGCATGCGTGCATTCGCCGACTGCCCTTTACGTCAGGTGCACATTTGCAAATATTAGAGTGACTGTAGATTATTTCTGATAACAAGCAAAAGAAACCGAGAAGTACCGTTACTTTGCTAAACTTGCCACTCCTGTAATTGAATGTCCCATACGGTTTCTTTAAATGCGAGAAAACTACAGGACCCATTCAACAAATTGTTTATTTAATAAAAGTAACACCCTGGAAGTTAATTCAGCCAGGAAAATTGCTTCAGAACTTTCATGAATATGTGTGTCAGAATGTTGCCTTATTCTGCATAAACATGCAATGTTCCACAAATAAATGTAGAGAGTTAAACAAAAAAAAATTTAATCCACATTTGCACAAAAGCTAACCATAAATATATGTTAGACACTCCACAAAAAGGAATGGAATTCACAAATCAATACAAAGAGATCAAATATATTTTAATGTCATTCAGTTTTGAATTGCTTTCCACATTTGGGGATCGCTCTCTTCATAGTTTTGATTTTATTAGGGTTTCGAGCACGAAGTGCTGAAAACCTATTGTTTTTGTAAGGATTTTTATTCTTCTTCTTCTTCTTCTTATTATTATTCCGCCATAAAACGCTTTGCCCAGCCCAAACCGTAAGTCGTAGAAACTCGAGACTTTGTCGGATGGTAGTAGTCTTGCACGCTACTCAGATACTCGGAGCCAGCCATGTCGGTCCATAGGGGGCGCTATAGCGATGGCCAATGCGTTTGGGCTCAATGCTCGTAAACCGGATGTCACACAACAAAGTGTTTGGTGTCATTGGAATCCTTGGCTCCAAACTTAAAAAATGGCTATCTCCGATTTCATTTCCGGTATGCAAATTTTTCCGCTAATTTGCATTTTATGAAAAAAAAAAAAAATGAACTAGTCCCTGGATTTTTGCCCGATCGGAACCAAACCAACGCTGATGAATTCTGTGGAGTGTGAATATGAATAATCATAAAAGGAAGTTGAAATTTCGAATCAGGGTCGCTAGGGGGCATCAAAACGTTTGAACCGGAAGTAGCCTATTTCACTCAAATGGCCATAACTCGTGAACCGTTTGAGCTATCTTCACGGGGCTTGGACCCTATGTGTAGAATCTCAGTCCAGGGTCACAGTAAAAAGGAGTTTACGTTTGGCCACTAGGTGGCGCTATAATAGCAAAGAACTCGAAAAGGGCTATAACTACGCAACCGTTTGCCCGATCGACTTATTATTTAGTATGGTGTGTCTTTGTGTCATGCACCGTGACTGTATAAAAGGACTTTGACGTTTCTCAAAAAACATGGCCGCTATCGGCCAATGAATTTTGAGCACTCATTACACAGGGTTAACGGGGGCCGATCGAAACGACACTCGCTGGGCTTGTTCAACTCGTGGTCCTGAAGGTCTGTAAGAAATATGAACTCATTCGGCCACCGGGGGGCGAAGTAACAGTTTTAGAGTGCATAAACAATTGTGTATCACGTGACATTTGACACATACTCAAACTATTTACATCATATGATAGCTATTCTCATTCTGAACAACTTTGCCTCTGGACACGCTTCTGTCGATCAAACGGTTCGTGAGTTATCGCTGATAATGTCACAAACCTACTTTCGCGAACTAGTCCTTGGTTTTTCAACCGATCGGAACCAAACCAATGCAGATGACTTCTGTGGAGTGTGAATGTAAATAATCATTGAAAAAAAGTTTAAATTTGTATTCATACACGGTAGGGGGGCCAAAAACTCAACTGGGCGGAGCCTATCACATTAAAATGGCCATAAATTCAGAACGGATTAACACATCATCATGGGGCTTGGAACATATGTGTAGACCATCACTCCGAGGTCACCTACAAAAGAAGGTGGCGTTTGGACACTAGGTGGCGCTAGACCAATAGAAATGGCTAAATTGACGCGTATTTCATTACTTAAACAATTGTGTATCATGTGACATTTGACAAACACACAAACTATTGATATCATATGATAGCTCTTCTCATTCTGAACAAATTTGCCTCTTGATCCATTGATGTCAATCAAACGGTTCAGGAGTTATTGCTGATGATGTTAAAAACTTACTTTTGCAAACTAGTTCTTTGATTTTACAAGCAATTTCAAAATTTCCACCATAGTACAATTCTCTGGACTCTCTAGGTCAATAATGATCAAAAACATGTTGATTTTTTTTGTTGTGTGACCATTACAGGGTCCTTTATTATATTAACGTGAAAAATGTACGTTAAAGGTTGCTACTCCTTAATAAATAATACAACTGACTTGCAATTAAGTAGTATTATACATATTATGACTCAAAACAAGCATGCTCATCAGAAGAGGCATGCCTTCATAAAAGTCAAAAAGGTGAAATATTCATTCAAATGGCCTTTTCATACATGTCTTTGTAAGCATGTGTAGTCTGCATAGACCGTTACTGATCACCTAAGTCAAAATTCTGGGTCTAAAGGCTTATCATTCATTGAGGATGTGTGTTAGGGCCATTTCTGAAATGGATTTGACTAATTTATCCTGATAACGTGAGTCTCGCTACTGAATTGTCCGAATGACTTGATATGAGAAAATGTAATGTATGTCCTATATGTGCATGTGTGTGTGAGCATGCCTGGGTCTGTATGAGCCAATGCTGACCCTTTGACTCATTATTCTGGGTGTGGGATTGTATTGTCGATTGTGGACATGTTAGTTTGCCATCCCTGAGACTGGTCGACGTTTACTTACCTAAACTTCTCGAAACCCGATAATTGCTGCTTGCAGCTATATTTTTATTTGTTTTTATTAATATTTAGAATTGGCTATTATTTAAAACATTTGTACCGTCAACACGTGCACACAGTCCACAAATAGGTAAACTCGACCCACTATCTACTTAAGCCAATGGGGTAACTTCTAGCTTCAGCCAATCACTATGCTCCACTCTAACATCCTGCTTGGACAGCTCATGCCCGCTCGCATTAAGACCAGCCCGTGCTAGCCCATCTGCCCCCTGGTTATCCGATGTTCTCCGATCTTCTGAGAGGCACTCCTCTTTCTCCCCTGATGTCATCTCTGCTAAAACACCATACTACCACTCAAAAACCAACTACAACCATCAGCAGTCAGTTCACTGCGCCGCCATCTGAACATGCACAAACTCCTGAAGCCTGCTCGCTCCCCTCTTTCTCTCTCCTGTCTAAAGCTGACGTTTCCAAGGTCATTGCTTCCAATCACCCGACTACCTGCCCACTTGATCCTGTTCCCACCCATCTCCTTCAAGCCATCTCTCCATCGGTTGTACCGACTCCAACCCACATTATCAACTGTTCTCTCACCACTGGTACATAAGTGCCCTACGGTTCGGAACGCATGTGACCCGCGGAATAACTAAGTTTATTGATTTTTAAATAATCTTTCTCTCCAACGTCTCTCTGCTGGAAAGTATCTCCGTAGATATCTATGAGTAATGATTTATATCTAAATGGGTATCTCTGCTAGAAGCCTTAGGATGACGCGGGTCCTAACATGTCTCTGCTGGAAAGTTTTTATAATATCGCATGTACCAGCTCTTGCCTGACTTTTATCCTTCTTTTAATACTTTTACTTGTTGTACTTTTCCTGTGTCAACATGAGAAGACGCGTGTCGCAGCCGACGACATCTTTTTGTACTGTGGTGGCCACCGTTGTGTTTG